>NC_091011.1:83510000-84760000 GCF_041146395.1 Eulemur rufifrons | reverse complement strand
ATACCTCTCGTGTGCTTTCTCTTAACATGTTGTAATTTTTCTTAACTTTGTGCCTCTGGACTGAAAGCTCCACATAGAAGAATAGAGGTACCCAGTAGGTAGCCAATAAAAGTTTGTTGAATGAATAAGGAAGAGGAAAGGTCAAGCTGCTGCCTTCTACCCATTGCCAGACTATATGTGGGTTCTCTGAGGATGGCTTCATAAGCCACCATTTCTCTTGCAAGTGTCTGAAAACTCTAGAAGGTGAGGTCTCTCTTTTCCTAATAAATGGACTACCAATGTGGCTCTGAAGGGGACAGGAAACTCCACATGTCCCTCTATGTTAAGCCTTTGGTCTTGACAAGGGCTTGTGCCACACGGTGCATGACATAAAACAGGAAATCGGGTAGGAGTAGTGTGAAAGTGCTGATTGTAAGTCAGTTTATATGATTAGAAAGACTCTGGATTGTATTCTGGGAATTAACATGAATACTTGGCTCTGGCCCTGGGCAACAGTGTGTGAAGGAGAGTGGGGAGCTCCCAAGGAAAGCAGAATTCTGTCTGAGTGTGATGAAAGAGCAGAGCATTCATCCTATCAGAAGAAGGCTCAAAGTGAAACCGTTTGTATGACGAACAAGAAAGCATTAATTGAAATCAACTACTGTACTGTTCACGACATGATGTAAACTCAGAAACAAAGGACAATGGGAAATATTCCCAAGTGAAAATGAATGTAAAAAATAAGTAAATAAATTAGAGAAAGAAGTTGGTTTTTGTTTGTCTGTTTTAAGACAGGTCTAACTCTGATACCTAGGCTAGAGTGCACTGGCATCATCATAGCTCACTGAGACCTCAAACTCTTTTTTTTTTTTTGAGATAGAGTCTCGCTTTGTTGCCCGGGCTAGAGTGCCGTGGCGTCTGCCTAGCTCACAGCAACCTCAAACTCCTGGGCTCAAGCAATCCTCCTGCCTCAGCCTCTGGAGTAGCTGGGACTACAGGCACACACCACCAATACCTGGCTAATTTTTCTATTTTTTGTAGAAGTGAGGTCTAGTTATGTTGCTCAGGCTGGTCTGAAACTCCTGACCTCAAGTGATCCTCCCACCTTGGCCTCCCAAAGTGCTAGGATTACAGGCGTGAGCCACCACACCCTGCCTAGAAGAATTTAAAAAAGATTCCAGATTAACATGAAGCTGTTGTGTGTGTCATTCATTCCTCCTCGTAATTTGGTTTAGGGCAGTTTTTCAGTGATGTGTATTTTGTGTCTTCTCTTCCCACATCACAGGAGAGCTGAGATTTTAGAAAGAGACTGGTAAACAATGGAAGGCAAAGCAAGCTGGAGGAGTTGGGGAGAGACTCCTGAGGCAGATTGCCCTGAATTTAAATTTCAACTTCACCAGTGACTTACTGTGTGATAGTGAGCAAGTCATTGAGTCTCTGAGCCTGAGTTTCCTCCTCTATTAAAATAGAAACAATAATACTTCCCTTGGATTGCTGTGAAGATTCAGTGACATATGAATTTAACATAAAGTGCTTGGAAGATATCCTGGGCTAGTAAATAGGATGATTACACTGCAGAATGATGAGGGTAAAGTATAGGGGTTAAGGAAAGGAAAAAGGAGCTATTGAATAAAGTGTCTGATAAAGATATATGAATTCAGTACTAATAATAGTACAGCATCAGTGAATTCTGTTAATGAAGTTCCCATGGCAGTGTTAATTCAGCCATGTTGTACAAATCTATACATTTTAAATTGCACATTTAATAGGCACATGAGTAGTAAGAAGACTAATTTAAATGCTTTTAAAATTAGATAGAAAATTGATGTGGCTGTAGGTACTCAGAGTTGAATTTGACTGTGATTTTAAGATTTCAATCTCCAGCCATAGGAATAACTCCAAAGCCAGTTAATCATTTTTTAAAATTTAATTTAAAGACAAAAAAGGTACTATCTAGCATTGAAAATATTTTTGTTTCTTGGTTTCTGACATTAACTCTGCATAGTACCTACATCAAGATTGGGTACTCACTCTTTTCATTGTGGTAAAATATACGTAACCTAAAATTAACCATTTTAAAAAATTTGAAGTGTACAGTTTTGCATCTGTGGCATTACGTACTTTCACATTGTTCTGTAACCATCCCCACCATCTATCTCCAAAACTTTTTCATCTTCCCCAACTGAAATTCTGTACCCATTAAATACTAACTCCCCATTCCTCCCTCCCCTCAACCCCAGACAACCACTATCCTACTTTTTCTTTATGAATTTGACTATTTTAGGTACCTCATATAGGTGGAATAACATTCCATTGTTTGTATATAACACAGTTTGTTTATCCATTCATCTGTCAATGGGCACAGGTTGCTTCTACCTTTTGGCTACTGTGAATAATGCTGCTATGAACATGAGTGTACAACTATCTCTTGGTATCCCTGCTTTCAATCATTCTGAGTAAATACCCAGAAATGGAATTGCTGGATCATATGGTAACTCTATGTTTAATTTTTTGAAGAATGATCATACCATTTTCCATAGTGGCTGCATCATTTTACATTCCCACCAGCAATGCACAAGAATTCCAGATTCTCCACATCCTCACCAATACTTGTTATTATATTTTCTGGGGTTTTTTATAATTGCCATCATAATCAGTATGAAATGATATCTCATTGTAGTTTTGATTTTCGTTTCCTTAATTATTAGTGGTGATGAGCATCTTTTCATGTGCTTATTGGCCATTTGTGTATCTTCTTTAGAGAACTATCTATTCAATCCTTTGCCTATTTTTTTTTTTTAATTTTATTTCGTGTCATCCTTGCGCAGGGGCCATGCTAATCTTCTCTGTATCGTTCCAATTTTAGTATATGTGCTGCCGAAGCGAGCACGCTTTTGCCTATTTTTTACTCAGGTTGCTTTTTTTTATTGTTTAGTTGTAGGAGTTCTTTATATATTCTAGACATTAATCCCTTATTGGGTACTCATTTTCTGTTTCATTATTAATTTATTTATTCATTTTTAAATGCATCATTTTAAAAACTAGGCTCACTCCACAAATAACCAGGAAAAGTTGTTAATTATGTTCAAACCTATAGGTCATTGGAAGGATCCCTTCCTTTAATTATTTTCAAAACACTAAAAGTAAAGAAGAGAAAAATTTACTTATTTATTTAAAAAAAATTTTTTTAGGCCAGGCGTGGTGGCTCATGCCTGTAATCCTAGCACCCTGGGAGGCCGAGGCGGGAGGATAGCTCAAGGTCAGGAGTTCGAGACCAGCCTGAGCAAGAGTGAGACCCTATCTCTACTAAAAATAGAAAGAAATTATATGGACAACTAAAAATGCATATAGAAAAAATTAGCCAGGCATGGTGGCACATGCCTGTAGTCCCAGCCACTCAGGAGGCTGAGGTAGGAGGATTGCTTAAGCCCAGGAGTTCAAGGTTGCTGTGAGCTAGGCTGACGCCACAGCACTCTAGCCCGGGGAACAGTGCGAGACTCTGTCTCCAAAAAAAAAAAGAAGCACTCCTATTTCTAAATTGAACTTGGTCTTCCAAATTTTTATAACACATTTATACTACATCTCTTAGGATTTCTTACACGTGACAATTTCATCCGTTAATCTGTGTGATCACTATTTTAGTTTATAGTTTATAATAATCAATATTAATTGTGCTCTCTATTTGGCAAATGAATTGTTTCATGGCTAACTCATTAGAGGATATGAGGGCACAGACCATCTTCCTCTCATGCATCACCTTCAGCAACTAGCACAGTAGCTGGTTGAATAAACAACTAAATGAGTAAGTCTGGGAATCTCAAAGGATAACCTCTTCTTGACATCATTCCCCAATTCTAGGACATCTTATTATCTTGTTACTATTTTATTAGGCACAATTTAACAAAAAGCCCTCATTTATTTTTGTAGTATTTTGAGTACTTTGAGTAAGAGTAATCCTGTCTCAAAAATATGGGGATGGAAAAAAGTACAAGATCCTTTCAACAGCTTGGACTAGTCCAGGACCTGGACATAGATGTGAAAGGTAATACTATTTACTATTTTGCAGGACAACATTTCTACTTAGGGTCATCCAAAAATGACAGCACACAAATCTGGGCCTCCCTAGGGGGCCACTCCCCACCAAAAACCATCTTGGCTTTCTTGACCCCTAACCCATCTCAACATTGCCCTCACCCCTAACCTGCTTATGGGTAGGTGACCTAATGGAACTCTGAGCAGCATTTGTCTGTTTGCTGTGCAGGTGGGAAGCTTGCATCGGTACTAGCAGAGCCTCTCCAGGATGAAACCTCACTTCCAGGCACTGCTACCCTCCTGCTAGCTCCTGGGTGTTTTGGCTATTTTGAATCATAGCTCTAATTTCAGGGTCCTCAGCTAGACTCCTAACACCTGCAGCCAAAGAGTTCAATCAGTCCTGGACCTTGGCTGGAGGTAAAACTGCATCTTTATATCTCAGCTCAGTTTGCTGACCCTGAAATATGGATCTGAGCAGCTCAGTTAAACGATGGGGCACTGGCCTATTAGCTGTGCCAGCAGCTCATTCTCTGCTTCTGTCCCACCCAGGGTGGGAAGGGCCATGTTTGCTAAATAGGGTGAAGGAAAGGCGAGGTTGAGAGCTGGAGGCAGTTCAAACAACCATTCATCTTTGTAGAGACCTAGAAACCAACTGTAAGCTGACAAAACTGCTGCAAGAAAAGAAGTTCTCCAACAGGTTTTGGATGATAATAGGAGACAGAGCCTAGGGAGATAGGTCAAGGCCCTGAACCTAAAAGCCAGGAGGCAGTTACAGAGGGCAGCCTGCAGCTTTACCCTGAGGCCAGGGGTGCTATGTCGTACCAGGGCATCATCCCAACTTAGATAATCACTGTGTGATGCCAACAATTATAGCATTAAGATGATTTAACTCAATGATTTTCAAATAGAGAGTTGTGACCCAAAGTAGATCTTGAAATCAATTTATTAGGCCTATTCCTCAATTTTTTAACTTACAAAGTAGAAAACAGAATAACAAAATGAGTGTTTTGTGAGTAATAAGTGTATGTTATGATTTGTAAAAATTTTGTTTCAGCTATATTTTTTGTGGTGTAAACCAGGTCGCCATGTAAAAATGTATTTCCAACTAGGGGTCATGCCAACAAAGTTTGCTAGTTCTACCTGTCACTAATTCCCCTTGCTCTTATTTCTTATGATCCCTAAATTAAAACAACTATTGGTTTTAATTTAGCTTCCCATGTAAAGAGATGCATTAATCAGTTAACACAAGAATTTAGACTGATAGTTTTATTTCTTATTATGAATTAGTAAGTTGGCATTCTGATTTTACTATTATCAATCTCTTATAATTTTTTTAGTATGAGTCAAGTCCCTATCACCGATACTGTGCTGAGTAATTAACAAAACAGATAGATTTCCAAGCCAACAAATCTGAGGACTGAATATTAGAACAGGTCCATTTCAAAGCAATTGCATCCTCACTGATCTTTTCTCTGCTCTCTCACCTGCCTCTCATCTATCCTCCACCCAGCATCCGGGGTGCTCCTTTTACAACATAAATCCAGTCATGAGACTGCCCATTTTATACTCTTTTAAAAGTGTTTTATTTTATTAGGTTGAACCAAGTAAAATTCCTGATCAAAAATGAAAACCAACAATTTTATGTCGATCAACCTAATACTTAAAATATAACAGAAACTCTTTAAACTCTTTATCTATAAGGACTTGTATACTCTGGATCCAACCTCTTCTCACCCTTTAACTGATGTTGATATCTTCATCATACAATGATTTTCAATTTTTAATGGCAACTCATAGTAAGAAATACATTTTACATCCAGGATATACACTTATATGAGCAAACGTAAAGTACGTCCAGTCTGGATTGAATATTACTTCTTAAGAGAAGCTTTTTAAAAATTTTTTAAACTAATTAACTAATTTTATTTTTGTAGAAATGGAGCTCTCACTATGTTGCCCAGGCTGGTATCCAACTCTTGGCCTCAAACAGTCCTCCTGCTTCGGTATTCCAAAGCACTGCGATTACAGACTCACGCCAACCTATACAAATGGATCCCAACCCCAACCCCTTTGACTCTGTCATTTCATCCTTCTCATTTTGTATAGCACTTAGTGTAATCTACATTTACTCATCTACTTGTAAGAAAGACAAAAGCAGTTCTGATATCTGGAAGCTGACCTGATGTAATCACTTAGGCCTTGGTGTTGGTACAACCTATCCCAGCCCTCATAGCTAGGTTTTGATGCTTTCCTGCTGAACACAACTGACGTCACAGGACATCAACATCAGACAAGGGCACTCTGTGACTATGATGAATCAAGACCAAAACAAGACCACTCTGTAATCATGTCTGAACACAGAGAAAACATTAACATTGTCCAAGCTACAAAATACCAAATATCCTCCCTCTAGCTAAGACGAGTGATTGCCATCTCTTTCCCAAGTACAGCGTTAGCCTCCCTCTAGTCTGCTCTCCCTACGGATAAGATAGAGATCCCTATCACAGATACGCCCTCGTTTCCTGAAATCACCTAATGCAGACTGAACCTCTGCTTCCTTGGACCTCACCCAGAATTCCCCAAAGCCCAAACCTTTTAAGTCCTTTCTAGCAGCCTCTTACTGAGATGTCCCGTGGTTCCCTATTTTGTGTGTTCTTCACAGCAATGAGTAAAAACTCAACTTGTTCAACTACAAGTGTGTTCCTGGTATATTATTCACCAATATATTCCCTGGGCTTTGCACAGTGCCTGGCACTTAGGACGTACTTAATAATATCTTGAAGAAATAAATAAATGAATGAGAAAAAGGAGAGTTAGTTACTTACTTAATTTCCATCTGCTTGGACCGAAGTGGAGGATCCCACTAGACAGGTGGCTGACCTTTCCAGGAGATACTGCTCTGCCTTGCTGTGTGACTTCATAGCTATCAGCTTTCATTAACAACCTCCTTAAACTCCTGGTGCTCTCTTCTCTGACAGTCTCTCCAGCTAGACGGAAGAGTTTTCAGTTCTTCTAAGCATATTTAAATCGAATTTTTCCGTGATCTTGGCTTACTGAGTCCTGAGTTCTCAGCACTTGATGTTCTCTGGATTGTAATTGGCAAAACTAAATGCTCACCTGTGGGTCTGTCTGCAGAGTGGTACTCTTTGCACTTATAAACTTTCCAAGCAAGAATTTCTTTGGCTCCTGAAGCAAGGACCAGAGAGTTAAACAAACAAACAACAACAAAACAACAAAAAAGAATTTCTTTGGCAACTAACTCCTGACTTCCTCACTCACCCCATCTGGCTTCTAACATAATACTTAATCTCTAAATTGAGGTTCATTGATAAGCCTCCATAATTTAAAATTTTTTTTTCTGATTGTAAGAGTAGCACACACTTGTTTTGTTGTTGTTGTTGTTGCTGTTTTTGTTTTTGGTTTGTTTTTTTTTTTTTGAGACGGAGTCTCACTCTGTTGCCCTGAGTAGAGGGCCGTGACGTCAGCCTAGCTCACAGCAATCTTAAATTGCTGACCTCAAGCTATCATCCCGCCTCAGCCTCCCAGAGTGTTAGGATTACAGGCGTGAGCCACCTTGCCCGGCCAGTAACACACACTCGTTACAGGGCATTTAGAAAACACAGACTGATGCAAAGAAGAAAAACTGAAATTAGCCACAATCCCATAGAGATCTTGATTTAACAATAGTTGGATACATTAATATTAATATAAATTATTAATAATAAATATTCAGTTTGTTTCTTATGTTCTACATATAGTAGCACATCATGGGCATTATCTTCATTATTAAATATTCTTTAAATTATCATTTTTAATTTTGCTAGTTTCAGTCAGAGAACATTTATGTGCTTACTCAAAGCCAGCCTATTATTACTACAGTGTGTGGATATACAGTCCTAAGTTTATGTAACTTTTCTCGTAATATTGAATATTTAGATTACTTCTAATTTTTCACGGCCATAAACACTTTGATGAACAACTTTATGCATGAATCTTTGTTCACATTTTTTAGAAAGGTCTCCTAGAAGTAACATTGTAAGTTTAGTATGTGTAAACCTTTAATACTCTCAACAGACATTGTAAAATTGCTTTAAAGATTCATTTAATTTACATTCCTGCCAGAGAATTTACTGATTTTTCAACCTTTACCAACACTAAATACTAAAATTTTAAAATAGATCTTATTTGGAGGCGCTTTTTTTTTTTTTTTTTTGAGACAAAGTCTCACTTTGTTGCCCAGGCTAGAGTGAGTGCCATGGCGTCAGCCTAGCTCACAGCAACCTCAGACTCCTGGGCTTAAGCGATCCTACTGCCTCAGCCTCCTGAGTAGCTGGGATGACAGGCATGTGCCACCATGCCCGGCTAATTTTTTCTATATATATTTTAGTTGGCCAGATAATTTCTTTCTATTTTTAGTAGAGACAGGGTCTCGCTCTTGCTCAGGCTGGTCTCGAACTCCTGACCTTGAGCGATCTACCCGCCTCGGCCTCCCAGAGTGCTAGGATTACAGGCGTGAGCCACCGCGCCCGGCCTGGAGGTGCTTTTAAAAAATGGTATCTTATCTTTGCATTTTTGATTACTGGTGAAGTTTTTGAATTTGTTCAAATAAAAATACTTTCCCTACCCTATAATTTAAAACATAATTAAATAAAGCACAATACCTTACAAATAATGTGACGATAGTTTTCTCACATAAAGTCTTTATTATAGGACCTCCATGAATATGAACCAAAAATGGAACTATGTCTGATATTGAGAGATAATATTTTAATCAAAACTGTGGTGAAAAAGCCAGAACATGCAGTGGACATATTTATATGCCCTGTTGACTTCAGAATTTTTGGTAGGGGAAGGAATTACCAGGTCATAATTTCAAGGGATCAGGCTTTAGGAAAACATTTCTATAAATTTTGCTTATTTATTATGTGCTACTGAGTTAAGCCATAAGATTTGAGACAGGAGGGAAGGGAAGGAAGTGTATTCCAGACAGAAGTACATCTCTGCCAAAGGTTCAATAATGCCCAGATGTTTCCCTGATGGTATTTTGCAATTCTTCATATGTTGCATTTTTCCCATAACAAAGACCCTAGCCTGCAGCCAGAGCTATTTTACCCCCTTAAAATTCTCTCAACGAAATTGTCTGGATCCAGATCTCTATTTTTAACCCTTCTGAAACTCTCCTTGAATAAATCACTTGATCTGAGCATGTAATATGCTCTGAGCTCTGAATAGCTTCAATTGCATTATAGTCTCTTCAGGTTAATTCAATCCAAAAAACATTTATTGAGAATCCCCCATGAAAAAATATAGGGAATAAAAAGAGATTCAGTAGTAGTAACAGATACATCAACACATAACCACAATAAATTGTGACTTTCTGTGTGATGTGGATGGACATAAAGCACTGCAGAAATCCAGGTAAGGGACGAGGAGGAAAACTCGTAACTCTTCTCCTTTTGTTAAATGTGTGCATCAGGGTTTTTCAGGAAGTAAAGGAGAGAGGAAAAGGGGAATGGGGTGACAAATAAGAAAACAACTTCCGTTTCTTTCCCACACCCACAAACCTACCCCTCCCAGCAATTTAATTCCTAGTTAGGTTCCCTACACTGATCTGGAATTTAGGTAAGTATTAATAGTTAAAGCTTCGGGGGAGATAGCTAAGGATTTATTGGGCAACATGAATGGCCCATGGGAGTGGCCAGCTATATAGAAAACTGGATCAGATATTATAAGAGGTAAATGCATGTGGCTGTATTTCTAATGGAATAGATCTTTAAGGTTACAAAGTCCTCCTTCCTCCCTATATTGTCTCATTTGTCCTCGTAACAATTCAGTAAATAAGGACTTATTCTTCCATTTTACAGATGAGAAAACTGAAGATCAGACAAGTCAAGTGACTTGTTCAAGACCACCTAGAAATTTGCAAAGCTAGGCATAAAACTTAAGCCATCTGACTACAAGTTCAGTGTTCTTTCCAAAAGAGGAAAGCTGAAATATATTACAAAGCATGCTCTTATTATCTATGCCTGCAATGACTCCAGTTTCTAGAATATGCTTTGATATTTCTAAAGAGATCCCCCTTTAAACCTGTACTAAAACCTAGACTTAAAAGGGAGGGGAGAAGGAGGAAGTTTCTAGTTATGGAAAAATATACTCTAAAATATTTACCTGTCTTGTAAAAGGAGAGTTAAAGCTAAAGAAGAGAGCTAGGCAAGATCAACCACAATAATATTATCATGTTATTATCCTATTTTTGACACGTAATAATAATACTTAATATTCAAGTAATACTCATTATTAAGACACTTAAGATGATACTTACCGTACTCCAGGTACTATTCTAAGTGTTTCAGATGTGTAAACTCATTTAATCCTCACCACACCTCAAGAGGCAGATACAATTATGCTTCCAATTTTATAGATAAAGAAATCTGAGGTACAGAGAGGTTAAGTAAGTTGCTCAAGGTCACACGACCAGTAAGTGATGAAACCATGATACAAACTCAGAGAGCTGGGCTTCCCAGGGCCACTTAACTGCTACACTATATTGGCTCTTCTGGTGCCTACAAAACTTCCTAGAACAGCCCAAATTCCCTTTGACCTGGGTTAGGAGGGCTCCCTCCCGAGGTGCTCTCATAACGCCTTACACATCCCTTGTCAAAATACTCATTGCATTATATGTAATCACTTGTTTGATTGTCTATCTTTCTCCATAGTCTCAAAGTTATGGAGGCAGATGCCATGACTATCTCATTCCCCATTGTATCCCAAGCTCCTGGCTCAATGTCTGGATCATAGTAATTGCTTAATGCATACTTGTCAAACTAATTAAATTAATCAAAAACATTTCTATAATATTTACTATGTGCTGGGCACTGTTCAAAGAGCAAATATATTAACCAGCCCTGTGAGGTAGGTACTATTTTACAGATAAGGAAACTGAGGCACAGAAAGGTTGAGTAATTTGAAAAATGTCACATATTAGTAATATGTAGCAAAGTCAGGATTAAGCCTCAGTCAGTCTGGCTCCGTTGTCTATGTTCTTAACTATAATCTAAAACTGAATGAATGAACAAATGAATGACATATTTATCTGTATGCACCATATTATCTGTACCATCATTCTGGGATTACTCTTCCTTAGGCTTTCGTGGTCAGTTTTTCTAGTGGCCTCTTAATGGCTTGCTTTTTGGCTTGGGTTGGCTGTTTCTCACTAGCCTCCCCAGTGGAAAGATGATGAACATTATAACTGCAGCTTGGCTGGGTAAAGGTACCACATATTTCTGTTGCAGTCACTCTGCTTTTTATTTAGTCTCTACAAATGTCTCAAGGTGGAAACAGTTGTCCAAATCTTTGGAAAAGAACTGAAGAACTGGATTCTCATAGCATTGCTAGCTGTAAGTAGAGTGCCAAACGGGAAAAAAAAAGGCTAAAAGAATTATTTTAATTCCAAACTTGCTGCATTGTTTTGCTGAAATACCTAAGATCCCAAGTAAACTGTGAAAAGTATTCAGACAGAATTAAATATCTATTTTTAAATACTTAAACAGAAATTTCTCCCATGACATTTTCTACATCTATTACTTACTTGATTTGTTAAAAAAAAAAAAAAAAAAAAAACTCATGCTGTGAAAATAAGATCCTGGTTTCTTTAAAACTATTTCACTCCTACTGGAATATTGGGAGAAAAAAAATTGCATAGTTTGGAAGTAGATTTGCCTGAATATACAAGGTTTTTTGTTTTGGGTTTTTTTTGTTTTTGTTTTTTCTTTAAATTATCAAGTCTCTTTACTGGTATTTCAAGGACTTGGAAAGAGAAAATTGCACAAAACTGTGCTCTCATTGATAGAGCAAGAGTTAGCATTATCAGGTTTGTATTTTCTTGTAATTTATTATCATCAGAGGATCTGAAACTTGCCTGCAGCATATGGGCCACGTCAATGTGTAGCACAGACCCTGGTTTTCCCTGTAGATGCTTAATAAATATTTGTTGAATGAGTGAGTAACATAGAAAGGAAGATACAGTTAGATATCCTACCCCTATGTTCTAGAATGGCTCTTCAAAAATGCAGATCAGCCTCTCCAAAGAGATTAAAGTGAAACCAAAGATCCTGTTTTTCCCAAAGTTTTTGTGGCAATCAAACCAAGAGGAGAAATCAGAAAATATTTAAACTATAAACCAAATCATCTTGAAATGCAGTAATTTTTCAAGGTCTTTCAGATGAATCATAAATTATCACAGTTTTTGTCCGGATTTTCCCCCAGTAGAAATAATTTATTTTATTTCAGTGCTATATTGAGCAGGCAGTGAAAAGAATGTCTCCCTCACACCACTTCCCCTAGCCAACAGATTCCTTCTCCAGAGGCAATCACTATCACTAGTTTCCTGTGTATCCTTCTGGAGATATTCTTTGCATGTATAAATTTCTTCACAAATGATAATATATCATACACACACTTGTATCCTCCTCCTTTTTCATTTATCAGGATGTGTTGGGCATGGCTCCACACCAGTATATATAAATCTGTATCATCCTTTTAAAAGACAGTATGGAATTCTATTATATGAAAACACCATAATTTCTTTAGCCAGTATACCATCAATGGACATTTAGACCCTATTTTTTGCTATTATAAACAATATTGAAAAAAATTATGCAAACATGCAGACCACAAATATTTTAGGGGGAAATAACATTAGATAAAAATAAGGCCTTTGAAACTTTATTTGGAGTACTTATGTTCAAAATTTTTAAAAATTGTAGTCATATGGGAAAATAATGAAATATAATAGAAATGAGAGGTTGCTAACATGCAAAATAAAACAGAATCCTATTTTATGAGTAGGATGGTTTAAGAGTTAAGTGAAGTGTTTGGATAGTAGAATGAAATGGTTGTAGAGAAATAACTTTAGCTACATGTGCACAGATTTTTCCAGTGTAAAAAGGCCCTTAAAGCTGGAAAATGTATAGAATATAGGACCACAAGTTTGAAATGATTTAGGCTCAGAGAAGGGTCTTAGTCAGGAAAACACAAGTTCAAATAGCGTTGCAGAGAAAAATGGCAAAGAAATGTGGAGAACAAAGGCAAGGAGTTACAAACAAACTAAGGGCAAGTCAGGATGAAAAAGAAATAATAGTATTCCAAAGGATGGCTATACAACAATGGACCTAAATAGCATGAAATCCACAGAAACCTCTTTGCAAATATTTTTGCACCTCATTTCATGGTCAACCCTGATCTTTCCAATTCATCAGCCAGAAGATTTGGAGGAGTATCTGCCAGGGGAAGCTGGGAGCAATAAAAAGGGTAATCAATCAATGTGGCATTAAATTTTGCTTGTGTTCGTGGACAGCTAAAGCACAGGCATGACCTAGGCTCTGCAATTAGACACTCTTTCTAGAACTCAGAGTGAGTGAAGCAAGGAGGAACAGCTAGTCAGATTTTATTTGTGGCAGTGTGCAACAGATACAACAGTGCTGCCACTTGAGCCAGGCAGAACAATGGTGATGAATTTGATGCCAGCAACGTTTGTCCTGCTATCCAAACCTCTTCAAATGCCAGCCCTCTGATTCCTGCCTATTTTCCAAGCCTGGCTCTACATTTCTCAGCCAATTCTGTGAGTCATCCAATATTATTCTCCTAATAAATTCATTTTCTACTTACGTTAGCCAGCATCTATTGTTCTTTGTATTCAAGAACCCTGACTAATACAGTGAACATAAAGGTAAGCAAGCAACTTCAGCTGGAGCAAGCCTCTGATAAACATAAGCACAAGGGTAGAGATCCCCAGAACTAGGGTTCTAAATGGGTTATCCTCTAACACTGGGCTGTAGATTTGGTCTCTTCATGGAAGGCCAGAGAAGCAAAAGAGCAGGGCAAAGGTAAATAAGGGTTGCATTGGTCTCTGGGGATTAGATGCCTCTCTTTCCTTCTGATGAGGTTATCAGGGCTGTCAGAAGGTAAATATCTGAATGCTCTTCTCTCCAGCAAATGGGAGCTGGTTGGGTGCAGGAATGGGGAAGGGTAGAGAGTCAAGAGGAAACTCATGCAAGTATCCAGTGCAATGGAATCTAAATGTCCAAAGGGAGCCTGGTGGAGAGGAGGCAAAGGGTCTATAACCTGGAAATGGTCAAACACCACGAGCAGGCTGAGGAGTGATTCTTTGTGATACTAGCACCGAGGGACGTGAGCCTTTGCACTTCATCATTAGCATAAAGAACTCATTTGCTGTGCCCACTGCCCTATCCTCCACAGTGCCTGATACACTGTAGGTCTTCAATCAGTATTTGTTGAATGAAGGAAAGAACTGTTATACATTGGACACCCACCATCAATAGGCACATGCCTTATATCGGGGACCCTGATGTAGGCAGAAGGAATGACATTTGGGGTTTGAATCCAGATCTGTCTGACTCTGAAGCCCATATTCTTTTTTTTTTTTTTCTTTTCTTTCTTTTTTTTTTTTTGAGACAGAGTCTCCCTCTCTTGCCTAGGCTAGAGTGCAGTGGTGTCATCATAGCTCACTGCAACCTCAAACTGCTGTGCTCAAGCGATCCTCCTGCCTCAGCCTCCCCAGTAGCTGAGACCACAGGTGTGCATCATCATGCCTGGCTAATTTTTAAAATTTCTTCTGTAGACACAAAGGGCCTTGCTATGTTACCCAGGCTGGTCTCAAACTCCTGGGCTCAAGCGATCCTCCCTCCTTAGACACTCAAAGTGCTGGGATTACAGGTGTGAGCCATTGTGCCTGGCCCAAAGCCCACATTCCTAATCATCAGGCTATATTGTCTATGTCCTAGGCCCCAGCAGCAGGAATTGCTCAGGATTCTGCTGCTGCCAAGACATGTGAAGTTGCCCATGACAGCTGCTGGTGCTCATCAGCCCTGAGTGCCACCTCCTCCCTCTCTAGGCATCATAATGGTGGATACGCTGGATTTTTCAAGGTTCCAAAGCTCCTCTAAATTCTGGGCAAATGTGCTTTTGGATGTCATGCTTTATGAGTGAGAATTACAGACACGATGCTTCTACACCAATGTTATACAGAGATTTTAGGGAAATTGGCCTTTCAGTGTTGACTCATAACTCATAAGAGTTTATGGAGGGGGCTGAACTGGGACACAAATGTGAGTAACTAACTGACTCAGTATCATCTCCTGCCTCTCCAATGACTAAGGCTTTGTCACAATCTTGGATGCCAGGTCCTTGCTTGGAGATTCATTTCTCTTAAGAGATTTCTTGGGATCTTCTACAGGGAGACTTCTGGTAGCTTTCCCTCAGTCTCCCAGAGGTGCTCAGACTTGTATGGAATCTCATGATTAGACACCAATGAGATTCTCCCTGAAGTCCTTCTTGGACAAAGTTAGCAGTTTCAAGTATATATAAGTTCTTTAGTTCTTTTTAACTCCCATGTAAGAAAATCGACAAGATGAAAACTTTTTAAAATCAAGTTTCAATTTCATGTGAAAATATATGAAAGCATAATAAAATGATAATGATCGATAGCAGGTCAGTGGGGTGAGTCTGGTGGTGGTGAGAGAGGAAACTGCAAAGGGGCACAAGGAAACCTGTTAGACTAAGGGAACCCGTCTAAATCATGATTGTGGTGAAGGTTATGTGATTGTGTACCTCATGGATTAGCTTGAACTCTTTCAAAAACAGACCCTGAGGCAAGAACTTAGATGAAAGTAGTTATGTGGGAGATGATTCCAAGGAGTACAAGTGAGGAAGTATGGAAAGTGAGACAAGGAAGAGAGATCCATTTACTGCTGTGGACAACTGGTATGCAATCCTGCTGCGGACCCCCTAGCTTACTAAGTAGAACATGCCTCAGAATTGTCCCACCAAGAGGACAAGAATACTGTGGTATTTCTTCACCAATTCCCAAACTTTGCTTTTTGTTGCTATGTTTGTAAGAGATGGAGTCTTGCTGTGTTGCTCAGAATGGACTCGAACTCCTGGGCTTATGAGATCCTCCCACCTCAGCCTCCTTGGTAGCTGGGATGACAGGCATGCGCCAGCACAGCTGGCACCGCAAACCCTGTTATTTTGAAGGTTATCCCTGCTGCATTAACACCCCCACCCTCCCAGGTTGCTCTGGCCTGCAGCCAAGCTCCCAGTGACATGGAGGTCATCAGCAGCTGCAGTGCACTCGAGTGGGCTGACAGGGTACAGGGCACAGCAGCAACAGCATCAATAACACACCAATATCAGACAGACTTCTTGGTTACAAATAACAAAAAATTTAACTCAATCTGGCCTGAGCAAAAGAGAGAATATCTCGGCTAATAGAAATATATGATCATAAAGTCCAAGGACAGATCAAGGGACTGTCATCAGGTCTCACTTCGTCTTTCAGGTCCAATCCCCTCTGTGTGGGCTTTATGTCAGGTTCTGTGTGGTAAAAAAAAAATGCTAAAAGCTCTTGGATCTACATCCCGCTCCCTGCCCCCGCCTCAACATCAGTGGGAATGAAAAGTAAAGCAAGTTGGGAAGTGAATGAAGTGAGGTAGGAGGCTTTCCTGAAGGAGTAATTAAAACCTTCATTCCTGAGGCGTGTGAGCTCTTCATAATGACAGCCTCTTCAGGCCAGGACAGCAGTGTCCACTCTCAATTAAAACTGGGCAAGGGAATATCAAGATACGCCCAAGTGTTCCACATGTCTACCTGCATCCTCCCATTGTGCACAAGCAGTAAAAGCAGCCCACCTTCCCCCACTGCTGATCAGGTCAATGACCCCTGCTGAGACGGTGACTCTTCTCACCTGCTGGTCCCTGGTCTCAATGAGTTCAAAGTGCCCTGGTGGCAGCAGTAGCTTATAGTTCAATGGGACCCTTGCTATGTCCTCTAGCAAGGAAGTGGCCTTTTTGGATACTGGACGTTTAGCCCTCCAGAGCCCAGCATTACAGGATGGCAGCATAAAATCCCCAGTGGGTCACTGGGAGTGACAGGAAACAGGGGCCACTTCTGCTTTCATTCTTATTGCCTGGATCCATATAGTCTTCCTATTGAGGACACTGTGCCACATGGACTCTGGTTTAATGTATATATTGCCTCTGGAAGAATGGCATCCTACCCTTACAGTATATTGTCTCTGAGCTGGTACTTAAGCTGTGCCTTCAGTGGGCATTCCTGTGTTTTATGAGGCTGGCTGATTCCAACTGGGGTGGTAGATTAAAAGGTATGGCAACTGGGATTATCAGTCAACTCTGCTTTCTGCAGCAGGTTCTCTTCAAAGGACATATGAGCAGTGCTCCTCCATGGCTGACACAACATGCAAACTGCTGAAAACCAAAGATACCTGTTAACTCAACATTCACACCCAGGGAAAACATCTTTCAAAAATTATGTCAAAGTAAAGCGTTTTTCAAACTAACAAAAGCTGAGAGAATTAACTGACAGCAGATCTGCATTACAAGAAATGGCAAAGGAAGTTCTCCAAGCATAAATATGATACCTGACAGACATTTATATCTATAGGAAGAAATAAGAGCTCAATAAATGGTAACATGAAGGTAATATATAGTATTTTATCTCATTTTAAAAAGAGATAATTGATGTCTAAAGCAAAAATAGTAATAATGTATTGGGGGTTTATAATTTATGTAAAAGTAAAATATATCACAAATATAGCACAAATAAGAAGAATTTAAAATATATTGCAAGATTTTTAAACTATACATGAAATGCTAAAAATATTATTTGAAGTTAGACTGTGATGTGTTAAAAATGTATTAAAGATGTAAACCCTTTAGTACACACTAAAATAATCTTAAAAAAAGAGGTATAAGTAATAAGCCAATAGCGGAGGTAATATTGAATAATAAAAATATACCCAATACAAATAAAGCAGGAAAAAAAAAGACAAAAAAAGAATGGAATAGGCTGGGCACAGTGCCTCATGCCTGTAATCCTAGCACTCTGGGAGGCAGAGGCAGGAGGATTCCTTGAGCCCAGGAGTTCAAGACCAGCCTGAGCAAGATGGAGACCCCATCTCTACTAAAAACAGAAAAATTAGCCTGGCATCTTGGCGTGCACCTGTAGTCCCAGCTACTTGGGAGGCTGAGGCAAGAGGATGGCTAGAGCCTAGGAATTTGAAGTTGCAGTGAGCTATAATGAAACCACTGCACTCTACCCAGGGCGACAGAGCAATATTCTGTCTCAAAAAAAAAAAAAAAAAAAAGGGATGGGACAAATATAAAACACCTAGGAATATGGTAGGTTTAGATTCTACCATATCAATATTATATTAAATGTAAATGGTTTAAATAGACCAATTAAAAGGTGATGATTATCAGATTGCATTAAAAAGTAAGACTAGATCAGATATATTCTGTCCATAGTTTATGCTGCTACAGCTTCATATCAGGCGTCAGGATGAACACACATGACTTTATTTTTTCTCTTTTACCTTTTGGGAAATCTTGAATCAATGAATCGAGATCTTTCATCAATTTTCGGAAACTTCCGGCCATTACCTCCAAATATTGCCTCAATTCCATTTTCTCTCTCTTCTCCTTCTGGGATACTAATTATATTGTACCATCTCACTGCATCTTATATATCTGTTGTTCTCTGTTCTATATTTTACTTCATTCTGTCTCTCTGAGTTTCACTGTGGATAAATCTTTCACCATCTAGTTCACTAAGTTTCTTTACAGCTCTGCCTGTCTGTTAAACCCATGTACTGAGTTATTAATATTGGTGACTATCTTTATCAGTTTTATAATCTCTAACTGGTTTTTTTTCCACTCTGTAATGTCACTTTTAATAGTTTCTAGTTCCTTGTAGAAATTTTAAAGTTTACTTTTTGTCTACATGAAAAGAGGAGATGTTACTGTTTCATAATCTCTCCTTGATAACTCTTAATACTCAGTGTCTATGTAGATTTTGTTTTCTGTTGTATTTTTGTTTGCTTTCTTGGGTTCTGACTTGAACTGTCTTGACTTCATGTGTATTCCATAATTTATTGTTTCTTGGACATTTTATTTTAAAAATTACTTTTAGGTACAATTTCAAAGCTAGGATAATGTAGGCTTCCTCCAGAAACTTTTTGTTTCCTTCTACCAAGTACCTGATGGTGCTAATAGTTCAAGAGCAAGGCTTAGTCACCTATATTACCCTCTGAAGTTGAGTCCCTACCTTTCTTAAGTAGGGCATTTCAGAGTCCCAGTCAAGAGAAGAAAGTATCGAATTTGAACCCCTGTTCCTTTAGCCTCAGGTGTACATGAAGCTATTCCATTTTTCAGCTGTTCCCCTTAGATTAGCAAATGGCCCCAGGGTAAAAGCAGTAGCTATTTAGCATTATTTAATATGGAGGGAGAACTTTATCTTTGGTAGCAAGAGGATTCCGTACCTTTGGCCATTGGCCAAAGGCAGCTTTGTCTCTCAGATACCTTTTTTGGATGATCAAATACCCCTTGGACAGAAATGGCTTCAATTTACTTCTTTAAGCTCCAACTCTTTCCCAATTCAAGGCCTACTATATTTTTATGTCTCTGATGCTTTTTAGTAAATGCTTCTGGTATTTATCCAACTTCTTTTTTTTTTTTTTTTTTTTTTGAGACAGAGTCTCATTCTGTTGCCTGGGCTAGAGTGCCGTGGCGTCAGCCTAGCTCACAGCAACCTCAAACTCCTGGGCTTTAGCAATCCTCCTGCCTCAGCCTCCCGAGTAGCTGAGACTACAGGTATGCACCACCATGCCTGGGTAACTTTTTCTATATATTTTTAGTTGTCCAGCTACTTTCTTTCTATTTTTAATAGAGACAGGGTCTCGCTCTTGTTCAGGCTGGTCTCAAACTCCTGAGCTCAAATGATCCGCCTGCCTTGGCCTCCCAGAGTGCTAGGATTACAGGCGTGAGCCACCGCACCTGGCCTAGCCAACTTCTTTTTAGTGAAAGGATAAAGGGAATTACATTTAATGAGTCTCAAGAGCCAGAAAGTGAAGAGAGACAAATCTGGATGGTCCTGGAGATTGATTCCTTTCCCTCTTTGATTGTGGTAGATTACTGTTCAGGAAATATTCACTCATTTTCCCCAACCTCCAAGAGAAGAGTCTATTTCTCAGTTCTTTTGATGTGGAGCTTGGCCATGTGTCATGTTTTGACTACTGAGATACAGTCAGTACATCTGGTGCAAGGAGAGGCTTAAAATATGCTTGCATATTTGGGCTTGCCCTCTTGCACCTCTGCCATTCCCTTGAGAAGAACTTTCCTCAGGAAGCTGCTGCCTCTTCACCCCGGGCCCCAGAATGAACACACATGAAAGCAATCCTGAGCCTAAACCACAGAGAGGAGCCCATCCCAGCTGGACTTACAGCTTGAAGCAGAGCCACCTGGATGAGCCCAGCTTATGTCCATTGACCCACCCCCCCCACTAACTCCCCTGCTCTTTAGGGAGAATAAATGACTATGGTCTAAGCCACTACATCTCAGGGGTAGTTTGTTACACAGCACTTTTCTGCCAATAGCTAATCATACAAGTAGCCTAGCAAGAAAGCTGACTCAGCAAGTCCAATTTAGCTTGACAGAAAAAAAAAAACAAAAACGCTATTACTAGAATTTGAGCTCCAGAAGCTCCTCCTTTCTTGCAAGGACATATCCCCAATCAGGAAATTCTCATTATTGTAATACAAAATTGCCTAGATGCTCTCATTTCCCATTCTCAATAAGTAGTTAAAACATCATAGGAGTGTGGGCTATCACCTGAAATCCCCATTTTTTGGGTGCGGGGAGGGGGCGGCGTGTACCTAGTCTGTTTACACCAGGCTTCAGCATGTGTCTCTGAGGGAGAATGAGGAATAGTGCCTTGCTGCATTCCTGCCAATATTTTTTCCCCACTAAATCTTATTTTACACCAGGTAGCACTTGTGGTGTGTGTGCCTCCACTCCCTTTGCACAATAAGGGAGAAGGGTGGTAAGAATCATCTTGTACACTATTACTGGAAGCCACAAATCTCAACAAGTATGTTAAAAACCTGTTATTAAAATTTAACAAATCTTACTGTTTTGTGTCATAAGCATTTTTCACATGGCTTTGTACTGTTATCGCTGATATATAGGAATGCTATTGGTCTTTGTATGTTGATATTATATCCAACAGTCATGATGAACTCTCTATTTTTCAGTTTGTTTATACAGTCTCTTAAATTTTTTTAATTTCCTATACTGATAATCATATTTGTATATAATGAGAGTTTTTTTCTTTTTCTTTTTAGTTCTTTTTTCTCGTTTCTTTTTTATGTCTTTGCATTGGCTAGACCCTCCAGTATGATGTTAAATAGTAATCACGATAGTGGTGAGCCTCTCTGTCATATTTTAAAGAAAATGCATTTAAAATTCCAGTATTAAGTGTAATGTTTGCTATAGGTTTTTGGTGCTTTTATTCCTAGTTAGTAAAAATGTATATTTTTTTCATTGAGCATTAACTTCTATTGAAAGTTTTTTCTGCATCTATTAGAATGATCATATGTATTTTCTTTTTTAATCTGTTGATGTGGTAAATTATACTGCATTAATCTCCGTAAGTGAAGAAATTTAATAAGAACAGTTGAATAAGAAAGGGATTATCTATTTCTTGAATGAATGGCAAAACTAGCCTGCAAAAATACTCAGACCCATTGTCTTTCAACAGAATAAACTTGACTACTCATTTAAGTTTTTCATGACTATGTCCCTGAATAATATAACTGTTTTCCCGGTGACATATATCACATGTATAAATGAGAATTCAAAAAGTATAGTAACATATATACCTGTGTGTATTTATAACACAAATTAAGCAACAGGCCAGCACCAGTTCCTCAGAACAGCGGTCCCCAACCTTTTTGGTACCAGGGACTGGTTTCATGGAAGACAATTTTTCTACAGACTGAGGGGAGAAGGAGAGTATGGTTTCGAGATGATTCAAGCGTATTACATTTATTGTGTAGTCAAATCTCTCTGCTAATGATAATCTGTACTTGCAGCCGCTCCCCAGTGCTAACATCACCGCCTTAGCTCCACCTCAGATCATCAGAAGCACACAACCTAGATCCCTCGCATGCACAGTTTACGGTAGGTAGGGTTCCCACTCCTATGAGAATCTAATGCCACCACTGATCTGATGGGGGCAGAGCTCATGCGGTGCTGCAAGCAATGGGGAGCAGCTGTAAATACAGATGACGCTTTGCTCGCTTGCCTGCCATTCACCTCCTGCTGTATGGCCTGGTTCCTAACATGCCACAGACCGACTGCTACCGTCTGCAGCCCGGGGGTTGGGGACTGCAGCCTTAGAAGATCCTATGTAACTCTCCAAGGTCATGTCCCTCTTCCTCCTCCTAGGAATAAATATATCCTGAATTTTATATAAAACATTTACTTGTTTTTCTTTGTCATTTTAACTCTATATATGTAACTCTAGGCAATATTATTTAGTTCTACCTATTTCTGAACTTTATAGAAAATGTTTCATACTGTTATCTATTCATCTGTGACTTTCTTCCTTTGCCCTGTATTGTTTCTGAAATTCATTCTTTCAAACTGAAGTTGTGGTCCACTCATTTTTTCCTCTCTGTAGTAAGTTACTGCAATTTATACATTCTACTTTTGATCAACATTTGGGTTGTTTCCAGTGCTATTACAACTAATGCTACCATTAACGCTCCTGGCATACCTGTATCAGATTCATACACATACACACGCACACACAGAGGAGTGGAACTGTTTGGTTGTAGGCTATATATTAATGGGTCATTTGTATTTCCTCTTATATGAATGGTTTAAAAAGAATCAAACCAGCAAACTACAGCTTGAGAGTCTGTTTTGGTAAATAAAGTTTGATTGGAACCAGGGCTGGGATTATGGGGAGGAAAATGAGGCAGCATTGTGTAAATTCAGGGTTGGATCTTGTCTTTATCTTATATTTTAACATTTTTTTCGTCATGGAATTTTTTGCATTAATTTTGATTTTTAAAAATTTTTTATCAAAATATTATTTATCTTGATTACTGGGTTTTCTGGTGCTCACTTAAATTTTGTGCCCATAGCAAATGCCTCACTCCCCTCACTCCTGTCTTACCCTGCTCTAAGCCATGCATTATCTATCTCCAGGCTGCTCTTCTGAAGTAGCTTGCTAACTAGTCTCCCTACGTCTACTTTGTCACTAAGTCTACATTTGCCACCCATCGCTAATCCACTCTCCACATAACAGCCACAGTGGTCTCTTGAAAAGACAACCTGAGTCATACCAGTCTTCTGCTTCAAACTTTTCAACTGTCTTTTTTTTTTTTTTTTTGTGAGACAGAGTCTCACTCTGTTGCCTGGGCTAGAGTGCCGTGGCGTCAGCCTAGCTCACAGCAACCTCAAACTCCTGGGCTCAAGCGATCCTCCTGCCTCAGCCTCCCGAGTAGCTGGGACTACAGGCATGCACCACCATGCTTGGCTAATTTTTTCTATATATACTTTTAGTTGTCCATATAATTTCTATTTTTAGTAGAGATGGGGTCTCGCTCTTGCTCAGACTGGTCTCAAACTCCTGAGCTCAAACGATCCACCCGCCTCAGCCTCCCAGAGTGCTGGGATTACAGGCGTCAGCCACGTGCCCAGCTCAACTGTCTCTTATTCCACTCATAATAAAATCCAAACTGCTTGTAAAGCTCTGCATGATCTGGATTTTGCCTTCTTCCTTAACCTCATCTCCTACCAGTCTGCCTTTGCATTCTATGCCCCAACTCCACTGGCTAACTTGCCATTCCTGGAATATGCTAAACTTGTTCCCACATCAGGGTCTTGACACAGACTATTCTTTAAATGGATAATCTCCCCTAATCCTTTATATCCCAGATTATGTCATCTCTTCAGAGAGGCTTTCCAGCCTAAAGTAAATCCCTTCCTGATATTTCTATCACTCCATTCGTTTTCCTTCCTAATAATATTTTGACAACATAAGTAATTTGCATGTTATTTTATTTGTTGTCTGTCTCTCTTTCTGTTTAATTTTTTTTTGCTTTTTTGTTTTTTTGAGATACAGGGTCTCATTTTGTTGCCCAGGCTGGAATGCAGTGGCACAATCATACCTCACTGCAGCTTCAAACTCCTGGGTTCAAGCCATCCTCCCAAAGTGCTGGGATTACAGACGTGAGCCACTGCACCTGGCCTGTCTTCCCTTTTAAACTCTAAGAACTTCTTTTTTTTGAGCCAGAGTCTCACTCTGTGGCTCTGGGTAGAGTGCAGTGGTGTCATCATGGCTCACTGCAACCTCAAAACTCCTGGGCTCAAGGGATCCTCCTGCCTCAGCCTCCCATGTAGCTGGGACAACAGGTGCCCACTACTACGCCTGGCTAATTTTTTGTTTCTATTTTTAGTTGACCGGCTATTTTTTTCTATTTTTAGTAGAGATGGGATCTCACTGTTGCTCAGGCTGGTCTCGAACTCCTGTCCTCAAGTGATCCTGCCACCTCATCCTCACAGAATGCTAGGATTATAGGTGTGGCCACCACACCCAGCCAAAACTCTAAGATCTTTGAGAGAGTTTAGTGCTTTGCTTACTACCATATACCCAATATTTAGCAATCAAATATTCACTAAATGATTAAAACTAGAAACAAATAAGTAATAATGGTAAAACCCAAAGTTAATGAGTTTTTGGGAAAAGAGTCCCACAAATAAAGTGGCATTAGTATTCATTAGTATTAAAGCAATATGGACACAACAAGGGTCATAAAACTGATCATTTCCTTTGATTTAGTAGGTCTACATTTGAGACTATATGCCAAGAATATAACTTGAACATTTTATTTATTTAAAGTATCCACGTATTAACAATTTATAAAAGTTGAAAAAATCGGAAACAACCCAAAACATGTTGGTTGCCCATTAGCACACCCTTATTTTCATTTTCTTTCTTCAGCCTAAACTCAATTGTATGTTATTTCTATGGCAGAACCCAAGCAGATCAGCATTATTAGAAAAAAATCACTAACCTGGGCAAAATACAATCACCATGATTTTTAAATTCACCAATCTCAAATGGACAATCATTATTTCCCTGAAATCCTGCAGTTTTTCTGGTAAAGTTGTCCTCCTACTTTCTACAAATGGTATTTTGATATTCACCATTCTCCTTTTACCAAAGGAGCCACCATCTACAAGGGCATTTAAGCGAGAAAATATGAGAGTCATTTATGAGAACTCTTTCATACCCAGTTCATCGCTAAGTTCTATTATTTCAATTTCAAAAAAAATAAATCTTGAATTCATCACCTCTTTTCTATCTTCACTGCCACCACAATCAGAGCCACCAACTGGATGACTGAAATATTCTCTTAATTAGTTGTTCCATTTTCATTCTTGCCTTTCTCCAATCCATTCCCCACACAGCAAAGTGATCTATTTTTTAAAAAGTATAAAACTAATTCACACACAAAACAATAAATAATGTAGCAATTTACAAAGAAAAAGTTATGTTCTCCCTCTACCCCTTTTCAATTGCAATCCCCCCAGGTAACCAACAAACACTAAATATTTGATATGTATGTCTTCTATTTTTTTTCAGTGATTCTACAGCAATGTTTTCATATACTTTTGGATTAGTTTTTTGTTTCTAAAAATTGGATTGCATTATACACAATATGTTATAATTTACTTATTTATTCTTTACCTGACATATATCATGGGCATTCCTCCAGGTCAATATGTAGTCTTTTTTCTCTCTCTCTTTCTTTTTATATAGCAATGTAATAGTCCAGAGAATGGAAGTACTGAAATGAATTATTAATAACTTTTCCATTGATGGACATTGAGTAGCATGGTCTATTAAAAATGTAAATCAGATCATGCCTCTTTCCTCCATAGGCTTTCAGTTTCCCATAGAATAACAGCTCTATTTCCTACCATAGCCTACAAGGCCCTGGATGATCTGGCCCTTGCCTCTCTTTAAATTCACCGCATGCCACTCCTCCCCTTGCTTACCGCAGTCCACACTCACCTTCTGATGAGGTTTCTTATCACCTCCTGTTCTTGCATATTTTCCACTTTTACCCTGGTAAAGATCTCTGGCTACCCTCCTCTCCCCTACCAACCTAAATTGGGTTCCCCTCTTACACTTGCTTGTAATACCTTGTAAACATCTTACTAGTATACACATCACCAGTTGTAATCATATATAAGTTATATATTTATATACTTGTATTTATTCATATGTGTGATTATTTAATCTCTACTTTCTCCACTAGGCATGATACTCTCTGAGGACACCATGTTTTGCTGACCACTGTTCTGCTGCATCACCAGCTCTGAACACAGTGCCTAAAGGTAAAAATGATATGTCCCACACTGAGAAATCATTAGGCAAGCTAGGTAAGAGAATTTAATGTAAATTAACTTTTAAAATTTTATGAAAATTAAGTGTTACATGGATAAGTCTATATGAAATTATACATACACACATAAATATATGAGAAACTGGTAATAGTGTAGTAAAAAGGAATACTGACCTGAGAGGGTAGTGATTTTGTCACTAATTAGTTGGTGACCTAGGAACTGTCACTTCCTGTCAGTCTCCATCAATGAATGCTTCTCAATATAGGTGTGGCATTGCCCCCTAGTGTTGGAGATTTTAGTTCTAAGTGCTAGCAAATGATGACTTGATTATATTTTCTAAAATAGTCATGCCTGAGAATTTATATATTGAAATACAACTAATATTTTTACAAATTACTGTCTTTGTATTTTTTATATTATAAATTGGGAATTATTTTCATTTAAAACAAAATCAGTATGTAGGTAATTATTTTATCTATGAATTTCATTTTAGGCTAATAAAGGGGACGTTATGAAAATATTTATTAAAAAAAGGAGTGTTGGGTAAGATAAGTTTGCCACTGGATTAGGTGTGCCTAAAAATCCCTTCAAGTTTTTAGTGCAATGGTTCTAGTCTTTAATAATGGAAAGAAATCTTTTTATTTTGTTCTTTTCATATTTTGAGCTATAATTCTACCACTGCACTCCAGCCTGGACAACAGAGCAAGATCCTGTCTCTAAAGATAAAAAATAAATACATAAATAAAAGAAAGAACTGAGGGCTTCTCATTATGAGATTAAGTTCGTAGATTTAAAATTGCCATCTCCCTACTCCCCTTCCCTGTTTTAATTTTTTTTATCAGTTATGACATATGATGCATTCTAAGCACGTATTTTTAAAGTTGATAGCTTCTTTTCCCCTCTCCCTCACCCCAACACACCCACTAAAATGGGGACAGGGAATTTTGTCTGTTTTGCTTACCGTTGTATTCCCCTATTCCCAATGTATGGAACAGTGCCAGGAACACAGGAGGAGCTCAACGAGTACTTGTAAGAATGGGTGAAGAGTACACGCAATAAGGAAAAATGACCTCTTCGAGCGCCACTTGTACCAGAGTTCTAGGAGGCACACGGGAGGGAACAGCAAATTTACTCATTTTTGTGATTGAGGATTCCTCAGTGTTTGTAAAGACTGCGACTGCATGCTTCTATTCTTGGGCGACGTGTGCAGCGTTTGTGAAGCTGACGTACACACAGCTGTGCAGACAGGACCGAACTAACAATATTTTGCACGGAAGTCCGCATGTTCTCAAACTCACACCAACAGAAATACGATATTGTAAGTGCATGGGTGTTCCATTCTCTTGAGCAATCTGCACATGACAGTTTAGGATATTTCCTCCCTGGAGATTTTTGGGAAAGATGAGAGTAAGTGTGGCGGCTCCAAACTGCGGAGACAGGGAAACCAGTCACCGTTCACTTTTCCCAAAACAACAAGTCTGTACTAAATCCCACCCTAGATCAAATCCCGCGCTCTTCGCACCCCAATCTGCCTCCACCTCCACTCCGCCCCCTTAAATATCTCTGGTGGGCGTGGCAGAGGAGGGACGTTCTCGGCTCCCCTCAAATGCATTAAGCTTGTCTCGAGTTTTAGGATCCCGCATTTCAGCAAACGCCGAGAAAACGGATCCACTAACGAAAACCGCCGACCATATGACTTTGGAGCAGCACACGCGGGCGGAGAAGGAAGCAAAACACGAAGAAAGGCAGCAGTCCGGCAACCACGTGAGGTGGGCGATCCCGTCCGCCTTCGGAGTGAGGACTTCAACTCCCGGCTTGCCTCTGGGCGGTTAACCTCTGAGAACTACAACTCCCAGGGTGCTGCGGGAACGGCTGCCGCAACCTCCCACTCAGCCGCCCGAGGCTCCTCCCGCCCCTCCCCCGCCCCTCCCGGCCGGATCGGCGTGCGCCTGCGCACGGGAGGCCGGCGGAGTCTTACCCTAATGTAAGATGGTGGCCCGTCTGGCTGTGGAACCCACCGAAAGCTGAGAGTCTCTCTCTCAGCCGTAAAGGTCGGACTCACTGAAGGAATCAGACCCGGTTCTGAAGAGTTTTTTCCCCGACACTCGTTCAGTGGTCTCTTGTGAGGACGCGGCAGCGCGTGGAGTCGACTAAGGGAAAAGCGAGGCAAGGCAGGCGGGTGAGTCTATGCGGGGCTGGGCTTAGGGGAAACCCGGGGCTGACCGGCTACGAGAGAGCGGAGGCTTCGCAGGGACTGTGCAGGCCGCACCCCCCTTTCTCCCCACCCCCAGCCTCATCTTCACCCTCCTCCTTCTTGGTCTTCCTCCTCCTCCTCCTGTTCCCCCTTCTCCCCTTTACGGCACAGCAGTTACCATTAGGAAAAGGGAGCGGGGCTGAAGGCAGCGCGGCGGCAAGCACCTACTTTCCTTCGAGAATTTCTTTAAGTGGGGAGCCGAGACGACTTCTCTTTTCCAGCTTTTTCCCCTACGTTTTTATAGGGGCAGGATTCTTAGGTCTCGGTCCTCCTTGTTTCCCCAGCCCCTTTCCCCCTGTCTGACGTCTTTTCCCACCAGCCCCCGTTTCCCAAGACCAAAGCCATCACTTCCACTCTGACCCGTGTTGCTGCTGCTGCTCATTAATCCCACTGCTCATTGCCCACTCGTCCTGCTGCTTGTTTTTTGCTCCACTGCTACCACTCTGGAGTTAGCCTTTGCCCCTCTCTGGTGCTTGCAGTCAGCCCCCAGTGTATCTGCCACACTAGAGCTTCTTGCGATTTGCAGTCTGTCCTTTAACCACATCTGTCATCTTAAAGCTGCCCCTTAAATATTTAGATTATGCTGCTGCTCCTTGTAACCCACCTGTTTCTCAGCCTTCTTGAGAATTCTCGGTTCCTTCCCTCTTCTATACAGATCCTTTCAACATACACTTCCAGAAAAAGGGATGCCCCGTGTTGGCCCTTGAAAAGTAAAGGAAGTTGAGAAGTGAATGAAGTGAGGTAGGATACTATTAAACGTTATTCAGGCTGCTCAGGAGGGGAACGTTTTCGTTTTGCTTTCTGTGATCTATTTGTCGATTATTCGCTCTGTTGGGACGTGGCTTCCCCCCGCCTTTTCCTTTTGGACCGATTTCACTGTGCTACTAAGCGTTCTTTGCATTGCCCCTCCCCAGGACACTTAGTGTGGGCTCTAATTATATCAATAAATATTAGCCTAAGCATTTCAAAATAAGATAAATCTGGCGGACATACAAAATTCATATGTGAACTCCACAAGCAAAATATAAGTGATATTTTGATTATATGTGAGTTACAGATCCCTTCTATATTGAGAATTGGTTTTTGACTAAGTGAATTATATTGATGTTCAGCTTAATTGATGACATTTTATTTATGGTTTGAATGGAAATTTCCTCTCCAGTTAATATCACATTTACTTAGTATTTTTGCATTTGGGAAGTTCTCTCTTTTGACATATCTAGGATGATAATTATCTGAATAAATTGACTTCTCTTGAAAATCCATTATGTATGTATACAAAAGAAAAATTGATTTTTTTTTTTTTTTTTGTGAACCTAAATTCCTCATATTTTTTCCATAGAAAAGAAGGGGGCTGGGAAAAGAATGACAAAGCTCAGCACATATATGCATTTGGTGGAATTCACTGTCATTGTTATCTGCAATAAAAAGCAGAAAACTAGAAGCAAGAGGTGGCCTGTGATGTCCATGTTTTGGTGAAAGCAAAATTGAAATATAATGACTAATGACAGAATGGGAAGAAGGAGCCCTTGCTATAATCAGACCACTGTGAGATAAAGAATTACCAGAAAAGCAAACAGGATTACATAGTTCAGATACATCTCAAGTTTAAACATAAATAAGACATTGTGTTCTTAAGATATATATAAAAATGTTTAAAGTCATGGTAACAATCTCATGCAGCGATCTATCTCTTATTTACAAAAGTAATAATACCTTAAGTATAAATAAGAATACATACAGTTCCTTTTTAGTTACTTTTGCACGTTCCTGGATTGCTGTAATTTTTACAAATTTTACCTGTAAAACTTGAGGAGTCTTACATTTGGTGCTATGTTCACTTCATTGAGATAAATGGTCTGTTTTACCAAATGTAAACTAAGGTAAGAAAAGGTGTTTAGAAAACTTCTTTTTTCCTTTCAGCCACTTAAGCCCCAATTTGGGGAAACTAAATAAATCTCTACTCTTATTAGAGTCTCTACTCTTATTAGAGTGAGGCAATTTATATAGCAAAGGTTATTCTAAGTTACAACTTGAGGTTTTTAAAAAGATATTATTTACACTTAGTTTATCAGTAGGATGTGTTTAATACAATTGATCTTAAACTGTAAGTTAAAAATATTTTTTTTTTTCCCCCGATAATACACTAGTGAAGCTTTCCACTTTGAACAATCCTAACACAGGTTTAGAAACACTTGGCAGTCATACTTGGCTGAATTGTAAGCAATGTGTTCTAGGAGAGGACTGTTTGTCTGGCATAAAAGAGTAAATGATTTTAATACATCTTTTCTTTTAGAAAGGTATTTTGCCTCACTAAGTATTTTCTCAAGTAATTTTCTCCTTCTGTACTTTCTTGCCTGAAGTCATTGAATTCTTAGTTTCAGCCCTCTGAAGTCAAAATGAATTTACATTGGGATTTTTGGTATGATTAAAGAAGATATCTAAAGTTCTTTAACATTTTAATAGGAAAAAGGGAACTGAGATTTCTAAATATTTTTGTATGATTTAAGTATTTAGATATAACATTAGGAACATTCCAGCTTCATACTTTCAGGGTTTCTTTTGATAATTTGGAATACTTTCTGCCAGGTTCGATAGTTGACTTCTTCAGATGAATAGATTATATTCTATAAGATTTTGAACATGAATCATTTAAAGTTGGCTTATTATAAAATTTGTTTTCAGAAAGTCGTGTAGACAAATCCTTAATTCTATTAGTTTGAAACAATTATAATCAAATGGCAAAATACAGGAAAATAAAAGTGTTTGTAATGCCCTTCAACTTCAGTCTAAATGGGAGTACTAGCGATAACTTGCAACTTTTTGTAATAGAAAGAAGACTGTTGCTTAAGGATGAACTCCTAGTTTTAGGGGAGGTGGTTTTTTTTTTTTTTTTTTTTTAGTTTTTATGTGCTTTAAGAGAATGAAAAAATACCTTCTCAGTTTAAGCAGTTTGATTTTAGAAATTTTGCCTTTCTCCTTCTCCCTACTCTCGGTTTTAAAATGAAGCTATGCTCTTCATTTTAATAAATTTTTTATGTGACTGCAAATAATACTTGATTCAGTATATTTAAACTCAGTGTTATTGTTTTTATAGCCTATTTAAGTAAAATAGTTTGAATTTGTGAAAACTTCAGCCTCTGCTGAAATTGAGTTAGATCTCTGTCAGTAACTATAGTACTGTCATGACTTTTTGTGAGGGAATTACGTTCAGCTCAGTTGGTTCTGAAGAAAACAGTAGGGAAATAGGTTATAGAGATTTTTGCTGTTCTAGAAACAGTATAACTAGAATGTACTACATACTTTTCTCAAAGGATTTCTTAATCTAAATGGAACTTGTAAATGGTTTTCATCCCACTGGAATAGCATGTATTGGATAAAACTTCTTTAACACATTCTGAGATTTTATAAATTTTATGTTACCTCAAAGAGAGTAGGAAAATCTGCAAATACTCATTCTTGAGTAAAATATGACAATATCCCTGATATTTTAAAGATTGTAATACATATTTTTTTAAAGTTGAGAGTATACAAATTATAAAGATAGCATAACTGACTCAGTTATTTTTGTGATGCAAAGAAAGAAGATAAATGGAACGTTTTAATCTCTTATTTAACAGTTTTCTAAAAGAACTTTTTTCAAAATTTTTTTTTTTTTTTTTTTTTTTTGAGACAGAGTCTCCCTCTGTTGCCCTGGCTAGAGGGCCATGGTGTCAGCCTAGCTCACAGCAACCCCAAACTCCTGGGTTCAAGCAGTCCTTCTGCCTCAGCCTCCCAAGTAGCTGGGACTACAGGCATGTACCACCATGCCCAGCTAATTTTTTCTATATATTTTTAGTTGTCCAGCTAATTTCTTTCTATTTTTAGTAGAGACGGTGTCTTGCTCTTGCTCAGGCTGGTCTCGAACTCCCGAGCTCAAACAATCCTCCCGCCTCGGCCTCCCAGAGTGCTAGGATTACAGACATGAGCCACCACGCCTGGCCCAAAATTGTTTTTAATCTTGTTACATGGTCTTCATTAGAAAAGATTGTATAGTATAAATGTCAACTTTTCCAAATTTAATAGAATCTAGTAGGTTTTGTTACCCATTTCTTTTTATATTATTTTTTAATTATAAAGTTATTTATAAAAAAATTTCAGCACCATTTTGGTCTCCTAGATTTTGGTAGCATGTTTTTCTTTTATCAAAAGAGGGAAATTACATGCTGTTTAAAACAAAGATGATTACTTTTACTTGCTAGGAAAACCTAATTTTAAAGATAGTGTAAGTACAAGGGAGTGTGAGTTTGAGTTTATTTTTTTTTTGTAAGAAGTTTATTTGGGAGAATGGCTTCTTTATTATTAAACTCTATTTATTCCAGAGAGTTGTCTCGTTTTAAACTTTAATTGCATTAGGTGATGGGCAGATGATGTATTGCTATTACGACAAGCCTTCCTATTTGAATAGGTGTATATGTCAGATATCTGTTAAAAAACAATTTTTTTTTTAGTTACAGTTACTAAATCTCTCCTCTTGAGTATTTAAAACAATTATGAAGTAGAGTTGCAAATCAAAATAATCAAAATTGGCTTGTACATATGCCCAAAACCAGTTTGGAAAAAACGTCAAGGCAAAAAACCAGTGTAATTAGAAGGATAAAATGCTTTCACTTAAAACAGTAGGTGTTGCATTACTGCTTTTGGAAGGAATTAGTGAATGATGTTGTAGACAAAGTAGTATTGAATTTTGAAAAGCAGTTATAAACTGAAATTTCAAAGGGGGAGCATTCCTTAACAGCAACAAATAGATATACTGTCATTAAGCCAAATATCTGAAATTTTTTAAGCATGTTTTCAATCCTTAGAATAAAGTGGAAGTGCTAATTTTCCTAATTATTTAAGAACCTATTCAATCCCTATTAGGGCATCAGATGTCTTCAGATTGTATATTTCTGGAAATAACATTGTCTGATTTGGGTTATTAAACATCAGTTATAGCAACTTTTTCTCCTCCTTTCCCCCTTATTTCTGCTTCCCATATTTTGGCTATGATTTTTTTCTGATGTTTTTTATTTTCAGCAATTATTTGGTTGGACACTCTTGTGAATGCTGTAATTGAGTGAAAATGTGTAATATAAACAATACTGCTTTTGGTGGTAAGATTAATTTCCTTTAGATGGAGATCACCTTCATTTTGATTATATTTTTTCCTTATTTTTATTAATTCTTCAGTGACAATTAGGATGCTGCAAGTTTCCTGTCAAATTAAATTTTTCCAGAAACCTTTTTTTTACTCTCAATGGGTATCTAGCTATTTGTTGAGTGAAGAAAGTGCTATAATTTGTTTTGGTTTTGTGGTTTAAAATGAATTGAAGACATTATCAGTACTTTTTCAAAAAGAAACTTTTTCTGAAAATTTTTAAACAAGTACAAAAGTAGATATGAATGGCCATGTAGCTAGCTATCACTTGGCTTCAAAGATTATCAACTCATAGCCAATTTGGTTTCAACTACACCCCCATTCACTTTACCTCTTCTCCCCTTACTCTTTGCTCTGCATTATTTTGAAGAAAATTCTAGTCATCACATTATTTCGTTTGTACTAGAATTCTTTTGGCATAATAAAATACCTTCATTTTTTTAATCAGTATTATTCAGTCAGCTTTTCAAATAGTCTTTGAGGGTTTATTATAGACTCACTGCTTAGAAAATGGTACAGCCTCTTCTTAGAGTTTATTATCTTGTCAGGAACACTTTCATAGTGATGTAGCTGTTATATTATTATGAAATAATATATTCATATAATATTACAAATAATTTGTGCTACATACAGTCTGGGTCCAGGATGTTAATGTGAGAATATCTTCAAAGTTCTAGGATTGAGGTTTCCTGGAGAAAGTGGGACTTGAATAAAGAATATGTACTATTTTTATAAGCGAGCATCTACAGGAGAACATCTCATACATTCTATGTAGGGGATGGAAGCATATCTTCATCCATTTCATGCTACTATATTACAGAATACCACAGACTGAGTTATTTGTAATGAACAGAAATTTATTTGGCTCACAGTTCATGAGGCTGGTAAGTCCAAGACTGTGGCGCCAGCATCTGGTGAGGGCCTTCATGCTGTGTCATGGTGGAAGGCAGAAGAGCAAGATAGGGCAAGAGAGCAACAGCAAAGGGGCCCAAACTTGATTTTTGTTAGGAATCCACTCTCACAATATGGCATTATTATGGCTTGCAGAGTCCTCATGGCCTAATTACCTCTTAGTGGTCTTACCTCTTAATACTGTTACAATGACAATTACATTTCCATATGAGTTTTGGAGGGGACAGTCAGTCCATAGTAAAGGATGAGCAAACACTTGGTGGTGGGGACCAGCATGATGTGAGATGGATTTAAGGAGCCTACTCTCAATGGAATAAAGTATTAATTTCTGGGAATGGTAACATAAATTTGTATAAGTAGGGTAGAGCTAGATTATGAAAGGTATTCATTGTCAGGTTGAATTTAATGTGCTAAACAATAAAGAGCCTGTAGAGATTGATGGAGGGCAGGAGATCACATGATGAAAGTGCTTTTTTTTTTTTTTTTTTTTTTTTTAAGAAAGATTGCCTTTTCCGTAGTGTGCAACATATTTTGAAGCTAAGAGTTGAATTTTGTTTGAAAAATTAGAAACCAAGCCACTGAGATAAGGGACTGTTGTGAGAAATACTAGGGTGGAAATTCGACAGGATTCGGCAGCTAATTGATTCTTTCTTCTCTTCAGTCCCTTTTGCCCTAAAGTGACACGAAGGTTTTGGAGAGTAGAGAACTGAGGAAATGTGGTTTATTTGACTTTAATAGTAAACTGCAGTTTGTTATCCATGCCCAATTACCAAAATAACAACCTCAAAATATTTCAGTAAAAAGATCCACCAGTGTTTTTGAATGATTTGAGAAATTCATTCACTGGAGAAAAAGAGCTTGGAAGATAAAGAAACCTTACCTCTATAATGTGATAGTAAGAGAGGGAACATATTTCATTTGTAAAAGAGAAATTTATGCCTCATCTGCTTTCTATGTATATGTTAGTTTAGAAGGGGTATTTGGAGACTTCTTTTATTTGAATAGCTATAACCAGTAAATATTATAGGATATCTTTAAATTTTAATAATGGCCCGATTACAGCGGAAGAAATGGCAGAAAATTGTGATGAAGTAGGGCATTAAATATTGCCAGCTCCAAGCTCCCTTAAGGACAGAGAAGGTTAGGTCAGCAGGCGGAAGGAGAATGACTGTAGGGATATTGTGAAATGAAAATTTATTCTTTGATTTACTTGGATATACTTTGTTTTGCAAAGGTAATGTTAAGACAGATCTGGTTAAACATCAGCAATATTTGATTTGCTTTGGTTGGAATTTTTTTTTTTTTAGTTCAAAGACCCTTGAAGTTATTCATTGTTTTCATGTGTTGACCCCATCATTAAGCCAACTTTCTGCATCTATTGTGTATTTCTGGGTAGCATGCTTTCTTTGTTTTGTGAAGGAAAATTTCACATTTTATTTTAAAGCTGGGAAAGAAAGTAGGTTTCTTGCTTCTGGCTTTGTAAGTGGTAGATGAATAATACACTGTTGCTACTTACTCTCTTCCTGCTTCCTTCACTATCTCAGATATTCCTCCTCTACTGAATTTAGCATATGGATCTCAAAGATTCTCACAGTTGAGTCTGAAAACATCTCAAGCTCAGGGTGCTTACAATTTAAAAGTTAAACTGATCTTAATTTTACCAATCATTTTCTTTCCTTTTATTGTAAAAGGGAATAATGCCATGGACCTTTTTGGTACTGGGGAAATATTAATAATGATAAAGATGATTGTGCAGTATAGTACATGATTGGTAAATAATCTTTTTTTCATGACATGCCCTCTATCGTTAGACCGCCTTAATTCTTGTAATGTGGCAGAACTATTTTTGACATATTTTTATTACTGTATTTAGCTGGTCATGTACCCTATTGGATATGATCACTAGAATAGAAAGCTATTGCCTTCTTCTTGGGGGGTTACTTTAACAGAGGCTTTAATGTGTTAATTTTGGATTTGAGTTGAGATCTTTGTGCAGGAGAATCTTTTTTTTTTTCTTCTATTATTTATTTTTCTTCTTTTTTTAATGGAACAACCCATTCCAAATGCAGGAGAATCTTGAGAAGGATTATATATCCTTCTCATTGCCCCCAGTGTTTGTAGAAGGGAAGTAAATATCAAATATGGACTATAGGGGCACATTAGCATTTGAGAATATCTACAGTGGTAGCTGCCAATTCAGTCTTTTCTGCAAGAAGTTTGTATTTAATCTCTTATAAGTATGGAATCACTTATGAGAGTGTCACAATAGGTTGCAGTGGATGAGAGGGAGGAGAAAATGGCTCCCTGCTTCAAAAATCTCTTCCACATAGTTTGAGAATAAGAGACTAATTTGAATTAATCTCAAATTATTAGTAGTTTATATATTTTTTATTCATACAGTGCTTGGGAAGAGGTTGGTTTTTGTGAGGGGCCATAGGGGTGCCATGGATAGCCAGGTAGGTGCATTATATACTCAGGAAAAGGGAAGAAAGGCAGAAAGTAAAGTGGGAAGACTTCACATTCTAATAGTAGCTACTATGCATTTTTGCCTAAGGCATTGATGGCATTGTTCCTTTACTGCCTTTAGCCATATACTTTGATTTCTTTTCTAACCTAGGCTGTCATTACTAGTTGGAAAGGCTTGCCTTTTCCAAACCAAACTGGTGTCCCTGGTCTAGGTTTGTGCATTTTAATCTCTCCATCTCAAAACCTGACAAATGCATGTGTTTTCTCTGCTGGAAGGGAAGGGGAAACTGGAAGGAGACAAAAATGATAGTGTGGTACTCCCCAAATGCTCATATGTTAAGATTGTTTTATAGAACCTCTGCCTTTCAATTTTAATTTTATGTAATCAATTATAAAATAACTTCATAAATTCCCAGTGTATCCTTAGAAACCTTTTAAAAGGTCCTTTAGCCATAGAATTAGTGATAGTTTGAAGAGTATATAAGTTAAATGCTTAGTGGTAGTTTTGGGGAATTTTTTTGCTTCTACTAAAATCTTTTCTGTCATACTGGAGCTAGTCCTAGATGTGAATTTTGTTTCCAAAAGGTAAGGCTGGTAATCTTTCTTTAAGGTAGATACCTTAAATATTGTATTTAAATCTATTTTCATCTTGATGAAAGTAAGGATGACAGTAAAATACTTTAATGTAGGCATGCTAACAAAAGAACATTAGTCCTGGGACATCATATAGTCTTTTGTCATGCCTAGCAAATACTTTCAGCAGCGTTGGGAACCTCTGAATAATTTATGATGTATTTGTGTTTATAGATTGTGTTTTTTCTTCTGTGCTATTAAATTCTATAATTTAACAAACTTGACATATTATTTGTTTTTGTTTTTTGGTTTTTTTTGAGACAGGGTCTCACTCTGTTGCTCACCTAGAGTGTAGTGGTGTCATCATAGCTTACTGCAACTTCAAACTCCTGGGCTCAAACGAGCCTCCTGCCTTAACCTCCCTAGTAGCTGGGACTGCAGGCACATGCCACCATGCCTGGCTAGGTTTTCTATTTTTTGTAGAGACAGGGGACACGCTCTTGCTGAGGCTGGTCTTGAACTCCTGATCTCAAGCGATCCTCTCACCACAGCCTCCCAAAGTGCTAGAATTACAGGTATGAGCCACCACGCCCGGCCCAGACTTGACATATTAAAGGAAATACTGCTCTTCATTATTTGGAGTAAAGGATAACTTAACACATTAACTGCCCTGCTAATTTTGAGCCCGGGACCTTGTGAAGCAAAACCTGGGCAAAGCCCTGCGGTTGGTCTGTGAAAATCTTACTTGTTGATGTTTTTATTGTTACAATAAAATTGTATTGTAATAATATTGATAAATTAATTCTAAAGATGTGGATTAAATGAATAGAAGTCAATAAATTTTATTTTTCATTAAATTAGAAAAGGTGGTTTTGTTTTCGAAGTTTTTACTCTATATTTTCGTAATAAAACACCGTAGCCCCCAAGGAAAAATAAATTTTTTTTCTAGTTTGGTGGTCTGTGTGTTAAATGACTTTATAGTTGAACATAGTTTTCATTAGCCTATAGTTTTCAGTTTCAGCTTTGAAGTTGTCTTGTTTTTATTACTGCTGGGAATATGCACTGTAGTATGGAACCAGACTTACTAAGTGTGAATCTTGGCTCTGCCACTTACTATCTGTGAGACATAGGGCAAGTTGCTTTACCCTTTTTGGGCCTCAGCTTCCTCATTTATAAAATGGAGATACTGGGCTTGTGGTGTGGAATAAATGAGTTAATATATATAAAGTGCTTGGAATAGTGTTTGGCACCTAGTAAGCCCTGTATAATTGTTTGCTATTATTATACAGTTGAAGAAATCAAAAAACATTCACTTTTTTTAAAGACTTATCTTTTAAGTCAGTACATTTTTTTGTGTGTGTCTAGGTACTAGACATGTTTTCAGTAGTTATTTGACCAGGTAGAAATACAAACAATATGTTTGAGGGGGTAATCAAAGGACTGGCCTTCGTGAAATTCTTTTGAATCAGAGAGTGATGGAAAATGAACCTGGGTAGATAGAATAGAAAATGATTATTGAGTGTTTTGAACACAGGCAGAGAAATTTAGATGTGGTTAACATGAGGGGAATCATTGCAAGGTGTTGTTTGTTTTTTTTTAACTCAGAGGAGTGATATGTTTAAAATAGTATTTAGGGGAAGATGGTTTTGAGTGTCCTTGATAGCATAGAATTATTTGACTTTATATGGACAGAGGATTTTTTTGGTTTGTTTTGTTCACTCATCTGTTTAAAATGACCCAAACGGTACCTGGTTGATAGTAGACATTCAATAAATGTTTATTGGATGAATGAACCTTAATGGAGACTGTGAGATGACGTAGAGAAGTGTAATGGACTCAAACTTCTGGGGTTTCTACCTTTCAGGGGTAGAAGTGGAAAAGGAATAATTTGAGAGGTAGAGCAAGATGGAAAAGTTTAAGTCTCAGAAAACAAAGGAAAGGATTTTCTGGGAGAGAAGTCAGATGGATAGGAAGATCCAGGATAGTGTCACTTCTAGGTAGCCAAGAAAGTTTCAGGAAAAAGGTTGACATAGTCCAATACAGCATTCAAGGCGAATGAGAATAGAGAATTCTTTGGCTTGGTGGTATGATGATCATATCTCAGCAATTTCCATAGACTGGGAATGGGAATGTAAATCAGATTGGGGGGATGTTAAGGAAGATTAAGGTAAGCAAAACTGATAAAGACTATTCAGTCAAGAGAATGACTGTAAAAATGGCAAGAAAACATTATAATAGCAGCATTCATAGTTATTGTATGCATACTATAGGAGATTCTGTTTATAAAGAGATGGGAATACTTGAGGCAGTTTGTGCTGAATATTCTTAAATTTCATGCTAGAGAAGATGTATTATTACACATACTGCTTCAAGGCTGTGCCACTTGCTAATTATGTGATCTTGGGGAAATTGGCTTCGTCTTTTTGTGCCTCAGTTTTTTCCCTTGTAAATTGGTGGCAAAAGGAACACCTATTTCATAGATCTGATGTGAGGATTAAATTATTTAATCTTTTAGAAACACTTAGAACAATGCTTAGTATGTGGTAAATGTTAGATAAATGTTAGCTATTATTATCATCCACTACTGAAGTGAGGTAGAGTAGGATTGGAGGCCTGAAGAGAAGAAATAGAAAGAAAAAAGATAAATTAATAAAATTATTGCTAATAGTGGCAAGACTAAGTGGAAAGGCCTTAGGGTCTTTTCTCTGGGCTGTTTCCCCTGCCTGGAGAATGCTTTGCAAATATCTGCATAACCTATCTCAACTCCCTCAGACCTTTGTTCAAAATAAATCACCTTTTCTTTCTTTTCTTTTTTTGAGACAGAGTCTCGCTCTGTTGCCAGGGCTAGAGTGAATGCCGTGGCATCAGCCTAGCTCACAGCAACCTCAAACTCCTGGGCTCAAGCGATCCTCCTGCTTCAGCCTCCCAAGTAGCTGGGACTACAGGCATGCGCCACCATGCCCGGCTAATTTTTTCTATGTATATTTTTAGTTGGCCAGATAATTTCTTTCTATTTTTAGTAGAGACGGGGCGGGGGTGGGTTGGGGAGGGAGGGACTCACTCTTGCGCAGACTGGTCTCGAACTCCTGACCTCGAGTGATCCACCCACTTCAGCCTCCCAGAGTGCTAGGATTACAGGTGTGAGCCACCGTGCCCGACCTAAATAACCTTTTCAATAAGGCTTACCCTATTTATATACAGTTGGATTTCAGGCCTCTTTCCTCCAATATTTGCAGTTTTTCTTTTTTCTATAACACTTATCTTCTAACATATAATTCACATATATACTATTTACGATCTCTCTCCACTATGGCAGGGATGTTTGATTTGGTCCCTGAGTAGTACTTGGCACATAATAGGTGCTCAATATGTGCTGGTTGGGTGAATAAGTTAATCTGTCATTGAAGTGGGATGGACGGAGAAACATGTTCAAATGCTGGTGGTGATACTTTTTAGTTTTAGAGAAGAGCCAGTTTTTTTTGAAACAGAGTCTTACTCTTGCCGGGGCTACAGTGCCGTGGAGTCAGCTTGGCTCACAGCAACCTCAAACTCCTGGGTTAGGATTACAGGCATGAGCCACTGCGCCCAGCCAAAAGCCAGTTTTTTTAGATTTGGTGGCCACTACATAGAAATTTACCTTCTCAAAGACTTTTCCTTTTTCTCAGGTGAGTTTTCTGAGTTCATTTTGGTGCAGGTTTTCCTGGAAATCACTTGGGAAAACCATTTAGCTGAGGAAAGGAAAGTGTAAAATGAATCTTTTTTGCCACAATAATTATTTTACATCTGATTAGCTAATAAAAGCTTATCTTTGAGTGCTTATTAGATGGTAGGCACTTTTCTAACCTCTTTGTTATTATTGTTCTATAATAGCCTTACAGGTACATTACAGTTCACTTGTATGCGTCATCAAGGTTCAAGGAATGCCTTTTGCACTGAGACCAAGAGCATGCTTTCCCAAACTGTTGCCTTCCATTAACGGAGAGCTTCAAATACCACATTCCTCCCTGCAGCATTCATGGCCTTGACATCACTACTTGCATTAGTCCACCAGGACCAAACTCCTTTATCTCTTTTTTATGTCAGTTATTACCAGTCCTCCCATGTGACACTCATGTCTCCTGCTGTAATCCCCACAAGGTTCTGTGTATTTCCTATCTTTTCAGTCTTCTCCAACTCTTGAAATCTTGTCATTGTGCAACTCAGTGGAATTCACAGTCTATTACCAGAAAAATTTCCTGTGTCCTTGTTTTTTCTTCTCTCTGAACATTTCCTCTATGTTGTACTGTTCTGAGGACACTGCTTTACCTGTGGCTTTCTTATATGTTGGCAATTAATTTTTTTTATTTTTTTCTGATATGCTATTAAGGATCAGCGGGGAGTCCCATGCACTGAGATGTAAAACTACCTTTCCTGGCCAGGTGTGGTGGCACGCTCCTGTAGTCCCAGCTACTTGAGAGGTTGAGGCAGGAGGATCCCTTGAGCCAAGGAGTTCGAGGCCAGCCTGGGCAACATGGCAAGTCTGTCTCTAAAAACAAACAAAAGAAAACCCTACATTTCTTTACTCTGACCTCCATTGAACAGAAGTCAAGAGGAAGCCTGGTTCCATTGAGCCTGGAGATGGGGCATATATCCACCATTCTCTTTTCCCTAAAATTTGTCTGTTAACAGGTTCTGTTGTTAATAAACCTTCATGTTTGCTGGTATCTACTGCACCCTGGGTTACTCCTTTTTTTTTCTTGACTAATTTAGCTCCTGGCTCACTGTCATTCTTGCTAACAGTATGTCTTTTAATTCTTGGTAATTTTAATACATCCCATTTATGGTCCTTCTAATACTACGGTCTCTTTATTTTGTTTTATTTATTTATTTATTTTTTTGAGACGGAGTCTCACTCTGTTGCCCGGGCTAGAGTGCTGTGGCATCAGCTTAGCTCACAGCAACCTCAAACTCCTGGGCTTAAGCGATCCTCCTGCCTCAGCCTCCCAAGTAGCTGGGACTACAGGCATGCGCCACCATGCCCGGCTAATTTTTTGTATATGTTTTTAGTTGTCTGGTTAATTTCTTTCTATTTTTTTAGTAGAGAGGTAGGTCTTGCTCTTGCTCAGGTTGGTCTCAAACTCCTGACCTCGAGCGATCCTCCCGCCTCGGCCTCCCAGAGTGCTAGGATTACAAGCATGAGCCACTGCACCCGGCCCACTATGGCCTCTTAAGTTCTAAAAGTCCTCTTCTCTAATGATCTTGCTCTCCAACCTATCTCAGCCACTCCGTGGTCATATCTTACACCTTATTATTACCAATAACTTGAACCTCTTCATGCTTTTTATTTATTGCAGCCCCCTTTTTGACTACTGTCTTTCTAGTTGTTATCCCAACTCAACAATCCTTTACCGTCATTGAGACCCCCAGTCCACTGATTCTAGCTCTTTTCACTATCTCATGCCCCCCTTGATTCCCTTTTTTCCCTCCTTACCTAGTGTAATTCTATGACCAGTCATACTCATTCCCTTTCATATGCCCTTAGCTCCCTTGCTCCTTTCTTGCTTCTTCATTCTTACTTGGCAAAATCTCAATCTTAGTCAAATCAGCTCTCTGAATACTTCATATCACACCTGTACAGCTGAAAGTGACTGAAGAAAAACACAAATATGATGACTGCTTTCACTTTAAATTCAAGATAAGAAACCTCAGGTGACTCTTGACATTGTCTGGCAGTCGTATTCTATTTCCTTAGTCCATTAAGTCTCCCCTCTGCTAGATGACTTAGTGTAATACCTTTGCCTTTCCCCTCACACTTCCAACCCTCCTCCTCAGATTCACTCTCAGTTGATGGACCTGCTTTCTACTTCACTGTAAAATAGAAGCAGTCAGAAGAGCACTTACAGACTCCCACCACCACATCTGTGCACTGACTGCATCTGTACTCATAGACCTTGCCTTCTTTGTGTTGCTGTAGATGAACTGTCTCTATTTCTATTAATAATTCCAGTTCCTCTGATTAATGGATTAGATCTCATCCCTTTTTATTTACTCTCGACATTGTCTTAGCCATTCTCCTTTCTCCCTGTACATCATCAGTTCTTCTCTTCTGGATCATTCCCATCAACATACAAACATGCTGTTATTTTTTTCATCTTAAAAATATCTTCCCTTGATTATTCTTTCTTGCTCTTCTTTATTTCCTCTACTGCAGAACCCCTTAAAGCATTGTCTAAGTGTACTTGCTCTAATTTCCTTCTCATTTTCTCTCTGAAAGTCTATTCCAATCAGGTTTTTCCCCTGCCACTATATGAAGATTGTTTATGTTCAGGTCTCAATGTCATTTAACAATGACATTGTTGGCCCCTTTTATTACCACAGAGGGGTTCATTATTTGTTCTGTGGCGAACGTATCTTGCTCTTACACTGTAAACCCGTATCTTTTTTTTTTTTTTTTTTTGAGACAGAGTCTCACTCTGTTGCCCAGGCTAGAGTGAGTGCCGCGGCGTTAGCCTAGCTCATAGCAACCTCAAACTCCTGAGCTCAAGCGATCCTCCTGTCTCAGCCTCCCGAGTAGCTGGGACTACAGGCATGCACCACCATGCCCGGCTAATTTTTTCTATATATATTTTTAGCTGTGCATATAATTTCTTTCTATTTTTAGTAGAGATGGGGTCTCGCTCTTGCTCAGGCTGGTCTCGAACTCCTGAGCTCAAACAATCCGCCCACCTCGGCCTCCCAGAGTGCTAGGATTACAGGCGTGAGCCACCGCGCCCGGCCTAAACCCGTATCTTGCTCTTCCTCTGTAAACCTATCTTGTCCTTCCTCAATAAACTTCATTTCACGCTTGCAAAAAAAAAAAAAAAAAAAATGACATTGTTAAATCTAGTAGTTCTTTGTCTTTATTTTGCATAATCAGTCTACATTTGACAAAGTTATTTTCTCCTTATCTTTGATATACTTGTTTAACTTGCCTTTTAGGATAGCACATTACCTTGGTTTCCCACCAAACTCATTTGGCTGTTCCTTCTTAGTCTGTTTTAGTAGATCCTCCTCTTTGCCTACCTCTGAACATTGGAATATCCCAAGGCTCAGTCTTTGGTTATCTCCTCTATCTACACGCACTCCCTTGGTGATATCTGTAAGTTTGATGGCTTTGAATACCTTTTCTCAAATTTATTTCTCCAGCCCAGATATCTCTCTCTCTCTCTCTCTCTCTTTTTTTTCCCCTGAGACAGAGTCTAGCTCTGTTGCCCGGGCTAGAGTGCCTTGGTGTCAGCCTAGCTCATAGCAACCCCAAACTCCTGGGCTCAAGCGATCTTCCTCCCTTAGCCTCCCGAGTAGCTGGGACTACAGGCAGTCGCCACCATGCCAGGCTAATTTTTTCTATTTTTAGTAGAGATGGGGTCTCGCTCTTGGTCAGGCTGATCCCGAACTCCTGAGCTCAAGCAATCCTCCCACCTTGGCTTCCCAGAGTGCTAGGATTACAGGCGTGAGCTACCATGCCGAGCCCCCCACATCTCTCTCTTGAACTCCAGATTTGTATTTCCAGTTGCCTATGTACTGTTTCCACTTGAGCGACTATTAAACATCTCAAATTCAACATGTCTAAAATGGACTTCTTGCTTTTCACTCCCAAACCTGCCCGTTCGTTCTCTGCATACATAGCTTTCCTCATCTGAGTTGTTCGTAGCTTCCAGTTGCTCAGGCCAGAAACCTTGGAGTCATCCTTGATTCTCTTGCTCTCACATCTCACATTCATTCCATCAAGAAGTTGTTGGCTCTACCTTCAAAACATATCCAGAATTCATCCGGTTTTCACCATCTCCACAGCCACTGTCATCTCTTGGGTTATTGCAGCAGCCTTCTGACTGGTTTTCCTGTTTCCATCCTTGGTCTCTGTAGTCTTAGTACAGCAGTCAGAATGATCCGTTGAAAACAAGTCAGATGGCAAGAGATTTTGTACCACTTTTAGGAAATTTTATAATATGTTGATAAGATTAGAGATTGTTCTAGTTATTTTACTAAATCACATTGTCCTTGAAGGTACATTTAACGTAGACTTTGAGTATGCCTGTTTGTATATGGGAGGGGTAGGAGTTGTCAGGGATGGTTTATGGCCTCTCTTTTTTACCCTCACTAATGAGTCCCTTTCCCACCCTATGCACAAAAAGACACCTATATTCCCAAGGAAACTGGGAAGAGAAGGTCTGAGTTGGTTGCTATTCCTAAAAGTTGCTTTGAATGGAATACTGGACCACCCTTTCTTAATAGAGGACTGTTATTTCCTTACTACCTCTAACCTCCTTTAGCAACACTTTGGCTTTCCCCCCAACCCCTGCCAAGTTTAGCATTCTCTCTATATACCTGCCCTGTTTTCCCATACTCACAGGTGAAAACATATTTGTTAGGACTTTGGGCTCTATTTGAATTAGTATTTTATAATCTAAACTCTGTTCTGATATCCTGAAACCCATTCTTATGGTTTCTATGTGAGTTGGTTTTATTTTTGTTAATAACATTTCCAAGAAAATGATACTGGACATGACAGTAAAAAGGAAATTGATACAAATAGGTGAAGAAGAAATCATGTGTGAAATTGTGGGGAAAATGAAAGATATTTTTATTGGGCACTTTGAATGTACTTGTCATAAGCTAATAATGTTAATGATTTCTAGAGGGGTTATACTACATATAAAGAACCTCGGAGATTGGTTGGCAAAAAAGAACTTCACAGTTCATTTCTTTTATTTCTTTACATTCTTTTCTCTGAAGGCAAATGTTCTCAAGTCAGTTTTCCTTTGATTCCCTTTCAGAAAGCACTCTTACACTAGGATCAACAATCATATCACTGTTATGGTATTGTATATACGTTACTATTAATTTCAGATTTTTTTCAGATTATAACACTTAATCTCTTGATCTGAAGGTAGACATATGCCTGTTTCCTCAAGCTGTTTCCTAGCCCTTTCTTGTCCAATGTAGTACTCACTGGCCCCATGGTGCCTACTGAACACGTGAAATGTGGATAGTCTGAATTGAAATATGTGTTAAGTAGAAAATATACACTGGAGTTAGAATCCTTAGTAACAAAAAAAAAGTATAAAATTTCTCATTAGTATTAGTAGTTTTTTAATATGGATTACATATTGAGCTAATAATATTTTGGATATGTTGGGTTAAATAAAATTAATTTTGCTTTTTTCTTAATGTGGCTAGTAGGAAATATTAAATTATGTATGTGGTTTGCATTATATTTCTCTTGAACAGTACTATCTTAGACTTATCTTTCTCTTTTGCCCTAACATTTTCGGAGCTATTTTAACTCAGTTAATGAATGATGTGTTATATATTCACTAAAAAATGATTTTGCTATTATGTATTATAAAATAATTTTTTTCCTTAAGTGAATAACTTTTATGTTTTTGTCCTTTTAGTATTAACTGCCTCGAATCTTGAGTTTTCTTTATTTTTTTAAAAAACATTTGACTTTTGCTATATTTTACCCATGGTACAACGTAAGCATAATTTATTCTTTTTCTATATTGCCTGGAAGAATTTTGAAGAGGGAATTTAAAATCAAAAGTATCAGAGTTGATCTTTTCTATACTTCACTTCTTAATATTAGGACTATTCATAGTACATTTTACAATTCCTCCATTAACATACAATTTTAAAATTTAAAGGCAGATTTTATCTGGTAAAAAAGAAAATGGATTGGCATTTTACACATGAGGAGAGAGATTTTGTCTGCTTGAACATACAACCTAGCAAACAAAAACAAACAAACAAACAAAAAAAACCCTGCACTGACTGATTCTGCTGTCACACATTTTATAAACTGTTATACACTTGGACCTTAACAGCCATTACTTTTGGATACCCCCCGACATGTTATGATACTTAAGAGATTTATGGGTTTGTTTTATATTAACTGTTTTTAAAAATATCTTTTGATAAAAAGGCTTATGTAGAATTCAATGAATGCTTTTTAGGGTTAAATCTTCAATGCGTTTAAAACCAAGTGGAATGTGTATAGCTTAAATCTGGGTAGTTTTTAAGTGAACAACTGATTACTGAGTAGCTGTGGATTATTTAAGGAGAGATTTTGACTTCTGAGCTCCAAAGTATATTTCAAGAGTAATCCACGAGATAGTTACTATCAATGTACTAACAAAAAATGGCTTTGTTAGGCATTTGCAAATAATTTATTTACTGAGGAACTGTTATATTTACTGTTTTTACCCACTCAAAGAGTCAGTACCTACTTAGGTATGGAAAATTTTATAAAAGCACATTCGTAAGAGTATACATGAAGTCAAAAAGTTTGGGCCAACAAGCTTTAATTTTTTTTATGATTAGAATGGAGAAAAAGATGGGTTTTATAAACAAGGACAATTAGGGCAAATGAAGATATCTAGAGCAGAAAAAATAGAGGTAAGGTAGCTAATAGGAATTAGGGGAAGTAAGAAGATAAGTGAGGTCACAAAAGTTCCCGTTCTTGGATGCTCAGTAGAAGGATAACCTTGATAGACTAAAACAAAAATGTTGCCACTTACCTGTTTTCTGGATCTTAGTACTCTGTTTGCCTTTTGGGTTCCTTTTAACTTTGAGGATAGGACTGATTTCTGTTGACTCTGCAGGCCTAGATTTGGATTGATCCGTAAGAGTTATTTCTGAATCTATATTGTGAATGTTAATTCTTTGATCCTTCTTACTGCTGAGTGGTATTCCATGGTGTGGATGTTCCACAGTTGAACTACTTACTTGTGTTTTTCTTTTTAATTAAAAAATTTTTTTTTCTTTATTCAAGATGCTACATATAGGTTTTTTTTTTTTGTTTTTTTTTTTTAAAAGAGTACTGCTCTGTCACCCAGACTAGTGCAGTGACATGATCATAGCTCATAAGCTCAAGTGAAGTGATCCTCCCTCCTTAGCCTTCTGAGTAGCTGGGACTACTGGCACATGCCACCCATACCTGCCTATTTTTTTAAGTTTTTGTAGAGATGGGGTCTTGTGTTGCCCAGGCTGGTGTCCAACTCCTGGCCTCAAGTGATCCTCCTGCCTTCGCCTCCCAAATTGTTGAGATTACAGGTGTGAGCCACTGCTCCTGGCTGTTTACGTGTTGAAGAACATTTAGATTGTTGTCAGTTTGGGGCTCTACTGAAAAAAGTGTTAGGAAGGAAAATCAACATGTAGATTTTTGTATGAATGTTAAGTTTTAATTTCTCTAGGATGAGTGTCCAAGAGTAAAATTGCTGGGTCATTTGGTAAGTACATGTTTAGTTTTAAAAGAAACTGCTACAGTATTTACCAATGCGCCTGTACAATTTTGCATTCTCGTAAGCATTGTATCAGTGGTCCAGTTTTTCTGTGTTCTAAGCAGATTGGTTATCACTGGTTTTTATCGTGGTCATTCAGATAGATGTGAAATGATATTTTACTGTGGATTTAACTTGCATTCCCTAATGGCTAAAGATGTTGAATATCTTTTCATGTGCTTATTGACCTTTTCTAATTCCTCTTCAGTGAAATGTCTGATTATGTCTTTTGTCCATCTTCTAATTGGGTTATCTTTTTGCTGTGGAGTTTTGAGAGTTCTTTATATATTCTAGATACAAGTTCTTCATCAGATATGTGGTTTGCAGATATTTTCTCCCAAGCTCTAATTTGTCTTTTCATTTTCTTTATAAGGTTATTTACAGAGCTAAAATCTTTAATTTTGATGAGGTTCAGTATAGCAGTTGTTCCTTTTGTGGACTGTGCTTTTTGTGTCAAGTCTAAGAACTCTTTACCCATGCTAATTCCTAAAGATTTTCTCTAAGTTTTTTTTCTAAAAGTCTTATACTTATACATTTTACGTTTAAGTGTGTGATCCATTTGGGACTAATTTTTATATAAGGTATGAGGTTTAGGTTGATATTTCCTCTCCCATCCATGAAAGTCCCAGTTGTTCCAGCACCATTTATTGGAAAAGCTATCTTCCCTTTATTGAATTGCATGTGCCCCGTTGTGAAAAATCAGTTGTGCATACTTGTGTGGAACTATTTCTGGGTTTTCTGTTCTATGCCATCAATCTATGTCTCTCTCTCCATCAGTACCATACTGTTTTGATTGCAGTAGGTATGTAGTTACCCGTAACATCAGGAAGAGTGGTTCTTCCCACTTCGTTCTTTTTTTTTTTTTTTTTTTTTTTTTTTTTTTTTTTTTTTCAAAACTGCTTTAGGTCTTCTAGGACTTTTTCTTTTCCATATAAATTTTAGAATGAGCTTGTCTATAGCTAAAAAAATCTTTCTAGGATTTTGCTAATAATTGCCTTATACCTATAGATCACTGTGGGGATTATTGTTATCTTTACTATGTTATATCTTCCAGTCAGTGAAGATGGTCTCTTCAATTATTTAGATCTTTGATTTCTTACATTAGCATTCTGTATTAATAATTTTCAATATATAGATCCTGCACATATTTTGTTAGATTTATATCTAAGTGTTTTATTTTCTTTGGGGTGATTATAAATGGCATTATATTTTTAATTTGGGTTTTCATATGTTTATTGTTGATACATAGAAGTGTGATTGATTTTTATATGTTAATCTTGCATCTTGTAACCTTCCTGAACTTATTTATTCTAGGGGATTTGGGGTAGATTTCTTGGGATTTTCTAGGTAGTTATATCATCTGCAAATGGACAGTTTTGTTCCTTCTGTTCGAGTCTGTTTGCCTTTTATTTTCTTACTTTACTGTGCTAGCTATAAGATTGATGAGAACAGCCAATTTTGGTTTGTACTTGACCTTAGGGTGAAAGATAATTGTTTTCCACCATTGAGTATGATGTTAGCTATAGGTTTTTTGTATTAATAGATGTTCTTTGCCAAGATGAGGAAGTTGTTCTTTATTTCCAGTGTGTTCAGAGTTTTTATCATGAATTTTATCAAATGCTTTTTCCTTCAATGATAAGAGCATGTTATTTTTCTTCTTTCTTTAGCTTTTTATTATGGCTGATCATATTGATTGGTTTTCATATGTTGAACCAGCCTTGCATACCTACAATAAATCCCATTTGGTTGTGGTTTGTGATTTTTTTTTTTTATATGTTGCTGGATTTTATTTGCTAATATTTTGTTCAGGATTTTTGCATCTAAGTACATGAGAGAAGTTGATCCGAAGAGGTTTTTTCCCCCCTCTTTTGTTTTCTTATTTTTTGTAATGTCTTTGTCTGATTTTCATACCAGGGTAATACTGCCTCATAAAATGAGTTGGGAAGTGTTTCTTCCTCTTATCTGAAAGAGATTATGTAAAATTAGAGTTAATTCTTTAAATTTTTGGTACAGTTCTCTAGTGAAGCTATCTGGGCTTTCTTTTGGAGGGATTTTGTTTGTGGGAGCTTTTAAACTATGAATTCAGTTTCTTTAATGGTTATGGGGTTATTCCGATTATATGTTTTGTCTTGATTGAGGTGTTTTTTTTTTTTTGTTTGTTTGTTTTTTTTGAGACAGAGTCTCACTCTGTTGCCCAGGCTAGAGTGAGTGCCGTGACGTCAGCCTAGCTCACAGCAACCTCAAACTCCTGAGCTCAAGCGATCCTCCTGTCTCAGCCTCCCGAGTAGCTGGGACTACAGGCATGCACCTCCATGCCCGGCTAATTTTTTCTATATATATTTTTAGCTGTGCATATAATTTCTTTCTATTTTTAGTAGAGATGGGGTCTCGCTCTTGCTCAGGCTGTTCTCGAACTCCTGAGCTCAAAGGATCCGCCCACCTCGGCCTCCCAGAGTGCTAGGATTACAGGCGTGAGCCACCACGCCCGGCCTTGATTGAGTTTTCATAGTGGGGGTGAGTTTGTATAACCTTAAAAAATTCTCTATTTTTTACTTGTAGATTGACAAATAGTTGTTGGTAGTCTGTGTTTTTTGAAGAATTGGCCATTTATAAGTGTAAAGCTGTTTTCCTTACTGTCCTTTAAAGAGCTGCAGGATCTGTAGTGATAATCCCATTTCATTCTGATATTAGTGATTGTGTTTTTTCTCTTTGTCAGTCTTGCTAGGGGTTTATCAATTTAATTGGTTTTTTTTAACAATCAGTTTTTTTTGTTTCATTGAGTTTTCTGTTTTCAATTTTATTGATCTTTACCCATATATTTATTGTTTCCTTTCTGCTTGCTTTGAGTTTATTTTCCTCTTCTATTTGTATTTTCTCGAGGTAAGAGCTAATATTATTGATTTGAGACCTTTATTTTTTTTCCTAATGTGAACATTTAGTGCTATAAAGTTTCCTCTTAGCATTGCTTTAGCTGCATTCCACAAATTTGATTTGTTATGTTTTCATTTTCACTTAGCTTTACGTATTTTTAAAAATTGCCTGAAGATTTCTTCTTTGGCCCATGGGTAATGCAGTACTGTGTTGTTAAATTTTTAAGTGTGTGGAGATTTACCTCTTGTCTTTTTATTCTTGATTTCTAGTTGGATTCCATTTGGTCAGAGAACATACTTCTGTATGATTTCAGTTTTTGAAATTTGTTGAGGTTTGTTTTACAGCCCAGCATATTGTCTATCTGTGTAAGTGTTCCAGGGCACTCAAAAAGAATGTGTGTTCCCTTATTTTTAACTTCCTAGCCTTACTGGAATACCACCATCTCTTCCAGTACAACTCCTCTGACCCCTGCCACATCCCTTCTTTTTGGTTCTTGTTCCCTATTGGTTTGTGTAGCATCATTGACAATTTCTTTCTTTTTATCCTCATTTCTTCTCTTAGAATTTTTTTAACCATGCCTTATGTCTCATTTGACATTTTCTGTAGTTCTAAACAAAATTTCATATTCTTTGTTCTAAAAAGTCACTAGTTTTTATGTTGGCAGTGTAATTTGTACTCACACTAGTGGCAAATTGACTTTGAAATATTAGTATTCCAAGTATGTTTTTGTTATTCTTCCAAAAGCCACCCACAAAGTATGATTCTCTGGATAAACCTAGACTGCATTGGGAATTGTATGTTAAGCTTCTAGCTAGAAATTAAGTGGGAGGAAAATTTGTGTCCCTAAGACATTTCATGGGACACAGATGAATGCCTCTGCAATGGTTCTAATACTATGACAATAGACACCAGATGCTTAATGAGGAAGTACTATAGGAATTCAGAGAAGGAGTAATCAAAGAATGTGGACAGGATTAATTTGTGTGGTCTTCTGAAAAGATAATATTTGAGTGAGTGGTAGGTGGAGTGGAAAAGGAGGCAGTGGAGTTACACAGTACTACAAAGGTAGGGAGAGGGTTCCTCAAGCACAAGAAAGAGTTTGAATTTGAGCAGGAGTCTATAGCCAATTTAATGGTTCTTAATCTGAAGAGTGACTTAAAGAATATAGTTTAAAGCCTTGGCATCACCTGGAAACCTGTTAGAAATGCAAAATTTCAGACCCCACCTCAGACCTACTGAATCAGAATCTGCATTTTTGACAAGATACTTAAGCAATTTGTATGCACAATCAAGTTTCTTAAGTACTGGTTTGAAGGGCAGTTAATCAAATCGAACTGTATATATATTGAATCCTTCCTAGAGGAGAGAGATTATGGTAAGGAGTCAGTACAGATTCCTTTAGATCCTATATTAGTAATACAGTTGAAATGGAGACCAAAGGACATACGAGAGGAGACTTCTTAAAGAAATAAAATTAGTAGGATTTAATGACCAGGATTTAGAGAATGGAGGAGAGTGCTAAATCAAAGATCATGATCAAGACCAGGGGCAACTGAAAACTGGTGGGCCATTGATGGGAAATCAAAAGCCTAGATGGCATAAAAAGCTGTGATTATTCTTTACTCCCATGGTACTAAAATTTATTGTTAACAGAAAGTCAGTGTAATAATAACAGTGGAGAAAATCTTGAAAAGGGGCACTTAAAAAAAACTCATAATTCCAAAATCCTGAAATAACATTTTCATTTTTTGCAAGTCCTCTTGGTTTATTAGTATGTGAACTTGTTTTGATTATTGTTAGTAATTTAAAGCCAAGTTGTATACTTTTGGTATTTATTATGTAAATATTTTTTATGTTTTCTTATAATTGGTTTTAAAGGAATTTTCCCCATTACAAAATACATGCACCCTCACTCAAATTTTTTAAAATGCAAATTAAAAATAATGATTTCAGTATTTATGTTTTAGATTGGTGAAGATTAAAATGTTTGGTTAGGCTTTAGTAAGAATGTAGAGTGGTGCAACTTTTTAAATGACAATTTGGCAATGTTTGCCAAAGCTAAAAAAATGCACAAACCATGCTTGAACCAGCAATTTTATTTCTAGGAATTTGTTCTACAAATATACTGGCTCTATGTCAATTAATCCAAAGGCCAATTCATCAAATTTACCAATTGTGTCAATGTATTCAGGAAAATATTTTTCTAATAGATATGGGCAAAATTCCATTGTTCCATGGGAGAAGTTTTCAGTTTATTGTGATTTCTTTCTAGTCCTTTTAAAAGTTATTTTATGATTTCCCATTCAGGATTTTAGTATTTTTAGGATTCTTTTATCAGTTGCAAAGTACATATACCAACCTTGCTTTATTGTGTTTTTTTTTTTTAATTTCAAAATATCAAGGGGGGTACACATGTTTTTGTTACATGGATTGCTTTTGTAATGCTTGAGTCACTGCTATAAGTGTGCCCATCACCTGAATAGTGTTCACTGTACCCATTAGGTAGGTTTTTGCCCCTCCCTCCTTCCCACCCCTTACCCACCCCGCTTGATTTCCAGTGAGTTTTACTTCCCTCTGTGCACGTGTGTGCTCATCAGTTAGTTCCAGTTTAATAGAGAGTACATGTGTTTGTTGTTCCATTCTTGAGATACTTCATTTAGGGTAATGGTCTCCAGTTCCATCCAGATTGTTACAAAAGGCATTAATTCATCCTTTTTTATGGCTGAGTACTCCATCCTATACATATTGCCACATTTTGGTAAGCTATTCATGAATTGATGGGCACTTGGGTTGATTCCACATCTTTACAATTGTGAATTGTGCTGCAGTGAACATTTGAGTGCAGGTGTCTTTTTGATAAAAAGACTTCTTTTCCTTTGGGTAGATACTCAGTAGTGGGATTGCTGGATCAAATGGTTGGTCTACATTTAGTTCTTTGAGGAATCTCCATACTGTTTTCCATAGAGGTTGTACTGATTTGCAGACCCTCCAATGATGTATAAGCGTTCCTTTCTCTCTGCATCCACACCAGCATCTATTGTTTTTGGGCTTTTTAATATTTTTTTGTGTTTTTAACTAAAGTTTATAGCTCTTTATATTGGATGGGATGATTTTAAAGTTTTTGAATATTTTTGAAGATTCAGAACAATGCACAGTCCTTTCTGTTTTCAGTTAAAAAAAGAGAGTGTGGCAAAAGGTATATTCCTGAGTGTATGTTTATGTATATGTTGAATATATCTGGAAGAATACACAAGAATTGTTTACAGTTGTCATTAGAACTCTAAAAGATGGAAACAAAAGTTAATGGTACCCTTATTGTTTTAATTTTGATCATCGAGTTTAGTAAATGTAAAATGTTTGTAGCATATATATTCATTATAGAACACGTGAAAATGACAACATAGAAGAAAAGTATTCAAAGATAATTATTGTTAAATGTTTGTTTTATTGTGTTTTCCTTTGAATCTTTTTATTTTGTAATTTGCTTTTACTTTTCTATGTTAGCTTATTTTACTTACCATAACATTAGTGTTTTACAGTTGTCCTATACTCTATACCATACTTTCTGAAATAAGTTGGGGACATAAACTTGTAAGAATCATTTTGAGCAGTCACTTAATACTTCATTATAATTTCAGTAAAGCAATGTGCTTGTGTTGATCTGATGGCTGATCTTGTGGGTTGGGTGGATGGCCTCTTCCTTCCTCATGATTGTGTGTCTGTCTCTTTCCTAAGCTCCATTGTCATAAATTGCAGATGACAGCCTATGGGTAGGAAAACCTTCCTCCATTGGACATTCGGACTTTCTCAGGGTTTTTTGTTTTTTTTGTTGTTGTTGTTATTGTTCATAGTGTAGTAATGTAACTTTTTAACTGGGTATCATTTTGACCCAGTGGACATACTGATCCTTTAACGATATTGTGAATAGAAGCATTTAATCAGTTATACTAAAATTGATGAATTTTTATCAGATTATTTTATGTAGAAAATTATATTAAACTAGTTTATTGGTCAGTTTAATACATAGCAGCATTAAACTTTTTCAGACTTTTTTCCTCATTTTTATTTTTTTCAAATTATTTTTTGGGGGATCGATTATTTTCTTTTATACTTTAGAATTAACATTTAATTTATTGATTCAATTTTTATTCTTAATTAATTTTGCAGATTAAAGCTTTTGTATTTGTTAGGTTTTTTTTTTTTTTTTGAAAGACATAGTCTCACTCTGTCGCCTGGGCTAGAGTACCGTGATGTCAGCCTAGGTCACAGCAACCTCAAACTCTTCCTGGGTTCAAGCGATTCTCATGCCTCAGCCTTCCCAGTGGCTGGAACTACATCTTGTGCCACTACGCCTGGCTAATTTTTTCTATTTTTTAGTAGAGATGAGGTCTTGCTCTTGCTCAGGCTTGTCCCCAACTCCTGAGTTCAAGTGATCCTCCTGCCTCTGCCTCCCAGAGTGCTAGGATTACAGGCGTGAGCCACCACCCGCGGCCTTGTTAGTTTTCTTTTGATCTTGCTTCTCCTGCACACTGAAATTTTGACAAGCAGAGTTGATTCATCAGTTTTTAGCCAGCAGTATATTTTACCATATACAATTTTAGTCGTGGTCTGCTTAATTTTGTTGATTAACTCTGTCATTAATAATCTTTATGAATTGGATAAAAGACTGATGTTTTATTTCTTAGCTAATCTGTGAGAAAATTGGAAGCAATTTCTCTTTGATATTATAAGACTGCTAACTCTATTGTCAAATTCAAGGAGTCTCAGAATTCTTTCAGTTCTTTTGTATTTCATTTGTTTCTTCACCCTGAAAGTACTGGTCATGATGCTGGCCGCCTTTGTTTGGGAGCCTTTGTATTCCAGTGATGAGATTCTGAAATATAGAATTCTGCTTGCTTGTGACTATCCTTAGCTTTGATAAAGTTTTATTCAGAGGATTTCATTTATTGTTCTATCACACAGATAATGCCTGTGGAGTACAGGAGGGCATTTTGGATGCCCCCCGCTTGTTTAAATTGACTCCTAAATTGTATTAACTGCACTCTGATGTGCTAGGAAAGGTTGAAACAGCTAGCATTTCTTTTAGTTAAATTTTTCACTTAGGCAAAATTTCCAGACATGAAATTATTGGATGGGGATATTACCATTATTATGTTTTTTGCATTGTATTGGTTTCTAAAAGTGTTGAACCAATTCATGTCATCAGCAGTATATAAGCAATTCAATTTAATATATTTTCTTTAGAATTAATTATCACTTATGTTTTACTTAATTAAGAGTAAAATGGTCTTGTGAATTTGCTTTCGTTTACATTTGCAATTACTTTGTAGAGAAATTTCATAGGAACAAGAAGTCAGAAACAAGTTAGAGAGGCATGTTAACTCTTAACCAGAGCATTTGGTTAAGCAGCCTTCTTTCTATGTGTTGTATAAATGTTTTGAACCAAAACCAGTTTAAAAATTAAGATTCGTTATTACCATCATGAAATAGAATATCCCTGAATGGAAAGCCATAAAGAATGCTACTATTCTACTTTTGGAATAGGGGAGGTTTGGTTTGGTTTGGTTTGTTTGTTTGTTTGGTTTTTATCTTACGTTCTTCTAGAAGCTGAATAAAATAATATGCTACTTTTTCCTATAATTTGACAGTCACTGTGTTTAAATCTGTCTCTCTGTGTCTGCTTGGGACAGTCAATTTAAAAAGTTACTTCTTGTTTGCCAAGTTACTTATAGTAATGCTTTAATATATTATGCAGGGAAGTAAATGAAGAACTATTTTTGTCATGTTTATTAATTTTTTTTGTTTACTCTTTTTTACTTAGCCAAAAAATATTAGGGTAGCTCTACTCTTTTCTTATTGTTTTTGTATATGGTTTTTAAACTGTTAAGTAACTTAATTAAGAGAAGTTTAGAAATAATTTTTTTAAGTAAAATATGTTGCTAGTTCATTTATCAGAAAACAAGAAACACTTAAATAGGAGGTTGAGTGAATATTTTTATTCACTTTCTCATTTATGATACTTCTAAGATTCTTATTTAAGTCCCCAAGCCAACAGTTTTATTAAAACTAGATTATGTGGCAGACTAATCATTTTTTTGTGTGTCAATAAGACAGTAAATTGTATTTGCATCTTTTAAAAGATTTAACTCTTAGTTTTGCTTAGAATATTTCATCATTTGTGAGTTGCATACTTAAGTTTCTCTTTTCTCTCTTTCTTTTTAATTTCCTTTCGAACCAATCATCTCTTAGGGCTAGTTTGAAAGGGTTAAATGTTGTGAGATGCTGTGACCTACTTTTGATGAGGACCACTTAGCATGTTTTATATAGCAAGGTCTCATTTGGTTAGTAAATAAAAATAAAAATAAATAAATAAATAAAATTTTTTTAATTTGAGGTATAACTTATATATAATGAAATATATCAATCTTAAGTAAGTATTAAATAAGTTTTGACAAATGCACGTACTGATGTAACCCACATCTCTTTCAAGATATAGAGCATTTCCATCGCCCCAGAAACTTCCCTCATACTCCTTCCTACTCAATACCTGTCTTCTCAGAGTCAGCCTTTGTTCTGATTCTGTCACCGGAGCTTAGTTTTGGCTGTTGTGGAATTTTGTATAAATGGAATAGTTTTGTGACTGGCTTCTTTTACTTAGCATAAAGCTTTCTACATTTGTCCACATTACATCTATCAGCAGTTCCTTTTTATTGCTGAGTAGTATTTAGTATTTTTTTTTTTTTTTTTTGAGACAGAGTCTCGCTTTGTTGCCCGGGCTAGAGTGAGTGCCGTGGCGTCAGCCTAGCTCACAGCAACCTCAAACTCCTGGGCTTAAGCGATCCTACTGCCTCAGCCTCCCGAGTAGCTGGGACTACAGGCATGCGCCACCATGCCCGGCTAATTTTTTCTATATATATTTTAGTTGGCCAGATAATTTCTTTCTATTTTTAGTAGAGACGGGGTCTCACTCTTGCTCAGGCTGGTCTCGAACTCCTGACCTTGAGCGATCCACCCGCCTCGGCCTCCCAGAGTGCTAGGATTACAGGCGTGAGCCACCGTGCCCGGCCTTAGTATTTTAATGAACGAATATGCCGCAATTAGTTCACTCATTCACATGTTGGTGGATATTTGGGTTGTTTCCATTTTGGTTATTATAAATAAAACTGCTTATGAACATTTATGTATAAGCCCTTTTGTGGATTATGGTTTCATTTTTCTGTGTTAATATCTAGAATTGAAATTTGCTAGGCTGTCTGGTATATATATGGTTAAAAGCTATTTCCCCAAGGCCAGTGTATGGGGAGAATGGAGATAAGAGATGAGTCCAAGGCTATGACATAAATGACCTCATAGGTCATATTAAGGAGGGTTTTATCCCAAGTACATTATAAAGCCATAGAAGAGTTTAAGATAGGAGAATAAAACCATCACATTTACATTTTTATTCTGACTGCTTTTTGAAGAATGAATTAAAAGTGAGACTGGGCCGGGCGCGGTGGCTCACGCCTGTAATCCTAGCACTCTGGGAGGCCGAGGTGGGCGGATCCTTTGAGCTCAGGAGTTCGAGACCAGCCTGAGCAAGAGCGAGACCCCATCTCTACTAAAAAAAATAGAAAGAAATTATATGGACAGCTAAAAATATATATAGAAAAAATTAGCCGGGCATGGTGGTGCATGCCTGTAGTCCCAGCTACTCGGGAGGCTGAGACAGGAGGATCGCTTGAGCTCAGGAGTTTGAGGTTGCTGTGAGCTAGGCTGACGCCACGGCACTCACTCTAGCCTGGGCAACAGAGTGAGACTCTGTCTCAAAAAAAAAAAAAAAAAAAAAAGTGAGACTGAAGGAGGAAGATCAGTGAAGACAATATGTCAGTTAGGACTCTGTTGCAAATGACAGAAAACTTGACCCAAACTAGCTTAAACAAAAAAGAGAATTTTTTAAGTCATATAAGTGAGAAAGGCCAGGCAGTATCATTTATTCTCAAAGCTTTAAATACTAAAATGTCAATTCCAAAATTTATGTTTCATCAGCCCTCACATGTCCTCTGAACTGTAGATATGTTTGTTTATTCAAGTGATCCCCACGCTCAGAAAAGTACCTGGTACATATTAGATACTCAATAAATGATGATGAATGAGCAAAATATTCTTGCGCATCCTCGAGAGTCACACTTGAAAACCTCCTGCTTTTCCTTTCTCTCCATTATCTGTTCTATCCACCTGCTAAAATATTTCTCAAACATGTCCACTTTTCTCAATCTATGCTGGCATTACACTCCTGATTTCTCTCCTATCCTTCTTGAGTACCTTCTGTGGTCTTCATATGCTTCCTATTTCTCTACTGCAGTCTCTAAAGGTTGAAGTTACTTAGGATTTCTCTCTCATGCCTTTCCTTGGGTGGAAAGGAAATATAAAAAAAGAAAAATGAGAGTTATGTTATTAGAAAGGCATGGATTTTTAAAGTGATTGTGATAGTGAACTGCATGCTAATTTGCTATGAGAAAGTGGAAAATATACCAATAATTACTCTAAACAAAAGTCCAGGGAAGGAATAGATGTATAAAATTTGAGGGAACATTTCTAGTAGAGTTAGTTCTTCATGGTTTATTTGAGAGTAAGAAAAGTATATTATTCCTTTGCTTCTAGATTGTACAAAGTAAGTATCCAAAATATGATCTTAGGCACACGTCAAGTGATCTGTAATACATTTTATTTTTCTAAGCTAACAAATGACTTTAAAACATGTAAAAGAAATGAAAAAATATGCTCCATAATTCATTAAAGCGTAAACATTTCTGTTTTCTCCCTTTTCTTGCCTTCATCCTTGCCACTCCCACCCAGGTTTTCCTCAGACATTCAGATTTTCCAGAAATTTTACATCTTTACATCATAGACTATTGATAAAGAAGGCCAACTCACAGTGATAATGGGAAAACTAGTGGCAGCATTGAGTAGACAGATTTGCACAGTAGTTTGCACAGCTATGTTTAGAACGTAGCTGATAAATTTTTAAATCTGGAAGAACCTGAAAGTTGCCTGTGTAAATGGAATGAAGGTCACCAAGTGTATAGTAAATTTATTAATCATTAATATTTCCCCTCTGAACCACAGCAATAACATCATTATCATAAATACCTAGTATTATATCAGATACATAGTAGGTGCCTAATAGGATTTGCTGTTTTAGAAAGGAGGGAAACTTCAGTTCTCTGGAAAATTCACAGATGGTGAAAGATAAAAGTAAACATCACTAAAAACTGAAATGCTCAGTTCTAGAAATGGAAATGTACAGTCTTGCATTGCTTAACCTGTGGATAGTTTTGAAAAATGCATCTTTAGATTTCATTATTGTGTGAACATCATGGAGTGTACTTACACAAACCTAGATGGTATAGCCTACTACACGCACCTAGGGTATATGACGTAGCGGATAGCCTATTGCTCTTGGCGCTATAAACCCGTACAGCATGTGGCTGTACTGAATACTGTAGGCAGTTGTAACACAATCAAAATATGTGTGTATTATACCTATCTAAACGTAGGAAAATTATGTTTATAGTTATGTTTAAATATGGTTTAAAAGATTAAAAATTGTACACCCGTTTAGGGCACTCACCATGAATGGAGCTTGCAGGACTGGAAGTTGCTCTGGGTGAATCAGTGAGTGACTGTCAAGGCCTAGGATGTTACTGTACACTACTATGGACTTTATAAGCACTGTACAGTTAGGCTACATTAAATTTATAAAAAAAATTCTTCAATAATAAGTTAACCTTGGTTTACCATAACTTTCACTTTATAAACATTTTAATTTTTTTAACTCTGACTTTTTTAATAACACTGATCTTAAAAGACAAACACATTGTACAGCTGTACAAAAATTTCTTTATAGCCTTACTCTATAAGCTTATTTCTATTTAAAAATTTTTTTATTTTAATTATTTTACTTTTTAAACTTATTTGTTAAAAACTAAGACACAAATATACACATTAGCCTAGGACTGCACAGGGTCAGGATCATGAATATCATTCAGTGTCTTCCATCTCCACATCTTGTCCTAGTGGAAGGTCTTTAGGGGCAATAACATGCATGGAGCTGTCATCTCCTATGATAACAATGCCTTCTTCTGAAATACCTCCTGAAGGACCTGCCTGAGGTTATTTTACAGTTAATTTTTTTTTTAATAAGTAGAAGGGCTATACTCTAAATTAGTGATAAAAAGCTTAGTACAGTAAATACATAAGCCAGTAACATGGTCATTTATTATTATCATCAAGTCTGTGTACTTCAGGCATCCACTAGGGGTCTTAGAATGTATCCCCCTTGTATAAAGGGGGACTACTATATTGAATAATTGTGAATTAGTGATCTGTATCATAAATAAAATAATACGGGCTTGTGTTGTGGGAGTGGGTATACACAGGTATCTGATATGGGTGGAAGTTCCAAGGGAAGATCCAGTTTTTAAAAAGAATAGCAAAAAGTGCATTTTAGGATATGTGATAAGATTATTTATTTATATAAATTTAAACATGTAAATGAATAAAACAGTGAATCCTGTCCTTTTATTTCAAATTAATTTATTAAAACCAGAAAACAGCAGCTTAGGAGATAAATGAGATTTACTAAAAATCTGCTTTAATAGCCCAGCTGTCTTCTAACTCATATTCAATGATTTAGTGCATCAATAGCAATCTGCTGTGTAAGATAACAGTATGTATACAAAGTAGTACTCTGATTCAGATTCTCTTCCAATCCAAGTTAGTTAACCTGTGTTTATTATACCTTAGGTAAAACTTCTTTGTGCAGTAACTTTTTTTTTTATTTTTCTGATTATTACTTTATAACATTAAAATTAAATCCATTTGTTAACATTAAATGTCAAAACATGATCTTTATGAAATAAAACTTAGAGTTTTCTTAGGACAGTGACGAATTTAAATTTTAGAATCACAAAATGTTGATTGACATTTTATTTTATTCCTACTGTAGCCTGTCATATTATTTAATCCCTTTAAAATATTCCACCTAACTAAAGGAGGCTTAATGTAATCATTTCGAGTTTTTAGAGTTTTAGAACCAGGAGGGATCTTAGAGGTTTATCTAATACAATCTCTTCATTTTACAGACAGAGAAGCTCACTTGGTCCTTAGAAAGCTATGATTTGACGAATTTCTCAAAATTAGTCATTGTAAGAAACAGGACTGTAACCTAGATTTGCTATACATATCTTATTTTCTGATGCTTTCTAATTTGAGTCTAATTGAAATATAGAATGTGCTCAATACAGGCAGTCCCCAAGTTACAGATGACCTGACTTGTGGTATTCCATACTCACAAACGGGCTCCCAAGCCTACCCATAAGGATAATATATAATTAAAGAATTCATTTAATAATTTGGGAACTAGTTTCTTCCACACACATAAAATAAATCTGCATGGTGTAAGCAGTTCATTGTTGCAGTATCTTTACTCTAGTGACATCAGCATTATTTTCGTCTTAATTTTTTTATTTGATTTTGCGAGTCTGTGTTTACCCTTAGGACCATGCCTCCAAAGTGAAAGTCCGCTGCAAGTCCAGGTGAGCCTGCAGCGAAGAGAAAGGTGATTACAATGGAAATGAAAGTAGAAATAATTAAGTGTATGGAGAAAGGCTAGATGCCATGACTCGTTGGGAAAGTGTTAGAGTTCAGTCACTTGACCATCAGAAAAATTATATAAAGGATAAAGTAAGAATAATGGAACATGTGAAAGACAGTCCTCCAATGAAAGCATCAATTATTAGTAAGCAGTGTGGTCAATTAATTATTAATATTGAAATGGAAAGGTTATTATTGATTTGATTAGAAGATCAGAAGAAGTGTAACATTCTTATTAGCTTAGTGTTGATGCAACGTTAGGTGAATGTTAACCTTTAATACTTTTTTGAAATTTCTCCTATCTAAACTTTTTATGTTCTGTTTGTTTGAATTAAAAGAAAGAGCACAGTTAATTTCTGTAACTTATTATTACAGTACAGGTGTAATATTATTACAGTATTATGCTGTATTATGCATATTACTACCACATGTGAGCCATTATGTTAAAATAGTATCATTGTTATTACTACTGCTACTACCACCACCACCACCACCACTACCATACATGCACTGTTCATCAGGGATCTGAGTTATATTCAAATCCAACCTGAAAATGTTCTCAGGAACATAACGCATCTGTAACCCAGGAACGACCTGTATTTGCATGTTGAGAGGTCTTCATTAATAAGAAAATCTGCATAAACAATAACGAACAAAAGTGCTGTAGGAAGGAGTCAGAGTCAAGTTTCCCATGAAAGAGTCTTCATTGTATGTGGTTGATAATTATCCAGTTTCTTACTATTCCATCTCTTTCATCTCTTTTTTTCTTCTACACCCTTCTCCCCCCTTCTCAGAGTGCAGATGGGAAGACTAAAGTGGACTTATTATACTAGACCAAATGGGGAGATTAGACTGAGGGAGACAGGGCAAACTGGAATAGATTATATTTTGTAACTTCCCAAGGTGATTCTGATGTTCCAACACAGTCACTGGAAACCAAAGGAACTAAAAACAGGAAATTGTTTTTTAGAAGCACTCCAGACTTCATCAAAGTTGGCAGTATTATAAAGTTATAGATTTCTCTGTTAGTCTTCTATCCTACACCTGTGAAGTCTACCTTCCATGTTTTTGATTTTTAAAATTTTCTTGTTTTCTTTTCTCTATCTTTTAAGCATTGTTTGTTCAGTAATTTTTTTACAAAGGAATATAAAATGTAAATGTGAATATACTCATAAGACAGATATTCCTTCTTTTAATAAATCTTTGAAATGTCACTGCTCTTATCCTTATTTAAAGAGTAGAATTTGCTGAAGCTGTTAAAAATATTTTACTGAAATCACATCTTACAGAAGACAGATAATTTTTAATATTTTTATTATATTTTCTGTGCTTCTTATTTCCAAAAATTTTATAGGTAGAGCAGGATGAGCCATAGACTATGATGGGGACAATTAGGTTATGTTATTTATTCCTGTAGCTATGAGTCATGTAGCCACTGTTGGGTATGCAGAGTTTGTTAGGAGCAGCCTTTTAGAGAGTATTTTCTGAGTATTTGATAAAAGTAGTTGATGAGTTATGAACATTAGCAAAACCATTTAGTCTGATAAACACCTTTAAAATTGCTCATTTTGTACAGTAGCCTTATAATTTTATAATTTAAATGAAAAAAATTTTGATTATTTAGTCAGGACAGGGGTTGGACGATCATATGGCGGTTGAAAGAAGATATATGAAAATAAATTTTATTTCTTAACAGTAGTTAAGAATTATTGTACTGCACTGTCCAATAAAATATAGTGACTGGCATACTCCACCTAGAATTCTGGGGTGACTTTGTCTTCACAGGTCTTTGTAGAACATGATCTAAATCTGGTCAGCAAACTATGGGCTGAAGGACACATCCTATCCATGGACTATTTTTATAAGATCCATGAACTAAAACTGGTTTTTATATTTTTACAAGATTGTAAAAACAAAACAAAGAATGTGGGACAGAGATTGTATGTGGCCCTAGAAGAGCAAAATTTCTTGATCCTTGATCAGAGTCATGGAGAAAGCTCTATTTGGTCACAGAGAACCATTTCAGGCCATTCAGAGTTACAGGCATACTTTGTTTTCTTGTGCACTGCTTTATTTTGTGCTTCACAGTGCATTTTTTACAAACCGAAGGTTTGTGGCAACTCTATCGAGGAAGTCTGTTGGTGCCATTTTTCTAACAACATTTGCTCACTTCATGTCTTTATGTTACATTTTGGTAATTCTCACACTATTTCAAACTTTTGCATTGTTAATATATCTCTTGTGAACTGTGATCAGTGATGGTTGATGTTACTATTGTTATTGTTCTGGGATGCCACAAATCACACCCATGTAAGATGGTGAACTTAATCTATAAATGTGTGTGTTCTAACTACTGGCCAGTTATTCCCCTGTCTCCATCCCTCTCATTGGATCTCCCTATTCTCTGAGATTCAACAATATTTAAATTAGGCCATTTAATGGCCCTACAGTATGTTCAAATGAAAAAAGGAATAGCACGTCTCTCACTTTAAATCAAAAGCTAGACATGATGAAGCTCAGTGAGGAAGCCATGTTGAAAGCCGAGACAGGCTGAGAACTGGGTCTCTCGCATCAGACAGCTGGCCAAGTTTTGAATGCAAAGGAAAAGTGCTTGAAGGAAATTAAAAGTGCTGTTCCAGTGGACACACATGGCGAGAAAGCAAAATAGCCCTATTGCTGATATGGAGAAAGTTTTAATGGCCTGGATAGAACACCAGACCAGCCACAGCATTCCCTTAAGGCAAAGCCTAATGCAGAGCAAGGCCCTCTCTTCCATTCTGTGCAGGCTGAGAGAGATGAGAAAACTGCAGAAGAAAAGTCTGAAGCTAGCAGAGGTTGGTTCTTGAAGTCTAAGGAAAGAAGCCATCTCTATAACATAAAAGTGCAAGGTGATGCAGCAAACTTTATTGTTGTCTTATTTTAAGAAATTGCCACAGCCACCTCAGCCTTCACCAACCACCACCCTAATCAGTGAGTAGCCATTAACACTGAGGCAAGATCTTCCACCAGCAAAAAGTATGACTCACTGAAGGCTCACATGATCGTTACCTTTTTTTAGCAATAAAGCATTTTTAGATTAAGGTGTATGTACATTGTTTTTTTAAGACATAATGCTATTACACATGTAATATTCTACAGTATAGTGTAAATGTAACTTTTATATGCACTGGGAAACCAAAAAATTTATATGACTCGTTTTGTTGCAATATTCTCTTTATTGTGGGTGTCTCGAACCAAACCTGAAATATCCCCAAGGTATGCCTGTATTGTTAAAATAATAATATAAATGAAGAAAATCAGCACATGTGGAATGTTCGTTACAGTATTGTTTACAGTAGTACAAACTTTGAAACAGTTTAGAAACAGACTAGTTAAATAAATTATAAGACATCTGTGAAAAAAAAATAAAAAAAAAAAGACATCTGTGTACTAGAATATTATGCATTAGGAGCCATAACCCATGATTTATGAAAGGAAAAATGTTGATTACATGAAAGAGTAGGGGACCAGATTCCACAACAACGTGCAGTATGATCACGCCTGTAATCCTAGCACTCTGGGAGGCCGAGGCGGGTGGATCGCTCGAGGTCAGGAGTTCGAGACCAGCCTGAGCAAGAGCGAGACCCCGTCTCTACTAAAAATAGAAAGAAATTATATGGACAACTAAAATATATATATACAAAAAATTAGCCGGGCATGGTGGCGCATGCCTGTAGTCCCAGCTACTCGGGAGGCTGAGGCAGTAGGATCGCTTAAGCCCAGGAGTTTGAGGTTGCTGTGAGCTAGACTGACGCCACGGCACTCACTCTAGCCCGGGCAACAGAGCGAGACTCTGTCTCAAAAAAAAAAAAAAAAAAAACCACACATACATACATACATATGCTACTGATGTCTGTGTAGGTACAGAAAACTTTATATACTTGAATATGGGATTTTGGGTGACTTAAATATTTTTCTAATTGTTGCTTTTTTGTCATTGTTAATTATGTTACAGTGAAATTAAATAATTTATCTTTTTGTATGGAAAAATTAAACATAAATAGTTTTAAGTCACAAAGAGAATAAAGTATTAATATGTAAAATAGTATTAGAAATATGGAAATGCTATTGAAACTCAGAAGTCTTTAGAAAAATTAAAGAAAGTAGAACTGCTGCTAACATTCTGTTATAATCCTTAGAGTTTCAATAGTCTGTGTATGTAGTAATGGCATTTCAATGAGTCCTTCAAAGAAAGTAGTACTATTTTTAAGTGTATCCCTTACAGTGTGAGGTACATGTATCGTAGAGAACACTTCTGTCCACAAAGTATGTCTTCATGTCACTTTCAGAGATAGATTGTTGAGTTAGCCAGACCATAAAATTAAAATGGAATTTCTTCCATTTTTCTTTCCCTTTGTCTTCCTTCCCTTCCTTTCCCTTTTACTTTTACTTTTCACAGTATATTATGGAAGTGCAATTTACATGAAATAAAATACCGACTTTACGTTTGTATGCAGCTCTATGTCTCTAGTACTTAGTTTTCATTCATTTCTCTCTGTGATATTTTGTGATTTAATGTAGATGTATTTCACATCTCGTTAAATTTATTTGTATGTATTTGATATTTTATTTGATGCTGTTGTAAATGTTATGGTTTTACTTTGTTTCCATCGTATGTAGTGTTTAGAAGTACAGTGGGTTTTTTAATATTGGTTTTTATATCCAGTGATCTTGCTAAATTAGTTGTCATAGTAGTTTTTCTATTCTTTTGGATTTTCTGTGTCTAAAATCATTTCATCCGCAAATAAAGACTAGTTTTACTTCTTTTCCAATCTTATACAGTAGTCCCCCCTTGTCTTCAGAGGATACATTCCAAGACTCTCGGTGGATACCTGAAACTGCAAATAGTACTGAATTCTTTATTTACAGTTGGCCTTCCTTATCTGTGAATTCAGCCAACCACAGACCAAAAATATTTGGGTGAGAAAAACAATAAAAAATGACAGTACAACAACAAATAATACAAATAAAAAACAATACAGTTATAGCAACTATTTATATAGCATTTATATTACGTTAGGTATTGCAAGTAATACATAGATGATTTGAAGTATATGAAAGGGGCTGGGCGTATGCAGTGGCTCATGCCTGTAATCCTAGTACTCAAGGCCAAGGGGGGAGGATCACTTGAGGCCAGGAGTTCAAGACTATCTTGAGCAGGAAGCAACACCCCATTTCTTTCTTCCCCCCCCTTCTGTCTGTTCTTTCTTTCTCTCTCTTTCTTTCTTTCTTTCTTTCTTTCTTTCTTTCTTTCTTTCTTTGAGTCTCGCTCTGTTGCCTGGGCTACAGTGCTGTGGCGCCAGCCTAGCTCACAGCAACCTCAAACTCAGGGGCTTAAGCAGTCCTTCCGCCTCAGCCTCCCGAGTAGCTGAGACTACAGGCATGTGCGACCATGCCCGGATAATTTTTTTCTATGTATATTTTTAGCTGTCCAGATAATTTCTTTCTATTTTTAGTAGAGACGGGGATCTCACTCTTGCTCAGGCTGGTCTCGAACTCATGACCTCGAGCGATCCTCTTGCCTGGGCCTCCCAGAGTGCTAGGATTACAGGCGTGAGCCACCGCGCCTGGCCATGACACCCCATTTCTACAAAAAAAAAAAATAGAAAAAATTAGCCAGGAGTGGTGATGTGTGCCTGTAGACTCAGCTACTCAGGAGGCTGAAGCCAGGAGAACACTTGAGCCTAGGAGTTTGAGGTTGCAGTGAGCTATGATGTTGCCACTGTACTCTAGCTGGGGCAACAGAGCGAGACTTTCTCAAAAAAAAAAAAAAAAGTATATGGGAGGTTGTGGATAGGTTAAGTGCAAATACTACACCATTTTATATAAAGGACTTGAGCATCTGTGGATTTTGGTATCCACAGGGAGTTGGGAGTTAGGGTTCCTGGAACCAATCCCACAAGGTTACTGAAGGATGATCGTATTTCATATCATACCACAGCATGTAAAAGTAAATGCTTAGAATGGAGAGAAACCACTTGCCTAATATAGTAGTAAAAAGATTTCCTCAGGGAGAAGTTTAAGAGAAAAAGGTTTGAAGGAGTGCAAGGATTTAGACTTATGTTCAAATTTGTGAGGTTCCATGTTGGAGCAGGGGTTGGTAAATTGTGTCACAGTGACCAAATCCTCCCTACTGCTTGCTTTTGTGAGGCCTGAGGGAATGGTTCTTAAATGGTAGAAAAAAATTCTCAAAAGAATAATTGTATTTTATGATGTGAGAAAATTAAAGAAATTCAAGTTTCAATGTCCATAAATAAAGTTTTATGGGAACATAGCCACACTTACTCAATTCTGTATTGTCCGTGTCTGCCTTTGCATTTAAACAGCGGAGTAGAGTAATTGCAACAGTCTGTATGGTCCACAAAGCATAAAATATTTACTTTTTACCCCTTCACTAAAAATGTTCACTGAACCCTAATTTAGAGCCTCTTCTTTTTTGGTGAGTGTGATATTTTTAAATGGGGTTTTTACTTTCTAGGATGGCAGTACACAGTTGAGTGAGTTAATATATTTTCTACCCTACAATTAAGTAAACAAAATATCCTGTTCTTTTGGTCATTAAAGGTTGGAAAAAAAATTTTTTTTTTAATTCTGTTCTCAGAATTTACGTGCATATATGTTTTAGTCTTTTTTAAAAAAACCTTTGGGCTTAAACTCTGTAAAGCCATTTAAAATATATATATATTTAAATAGACCATTTTGCTGCAAAATGAATAAATTGCTCATAGTTGAACATGGACTTTTATTTTGAAGTTTTTAAAGAGTGTGCATAGAGTATATTTGTATGTGCAATTTAAAGATTAATAAAACCAGCACCCATATATTGACTGTTATTTTCCACACTGGCAGCAAAGCCTTTTAATTGATTAGATTTGCATTGCTATATGGATTTAAAGCTTTTTTCCCCCACATAATTCTTTGTTTTTGGAGGGGGCGGTGAAGAGAGACTTATATTTTTCACAATTGTAATTGATCTAGTGTTTTGTTGTCAGTGATCCTTTATGTTATCCTTTATGTTGAAAACATGTCAATGATCCTTTATGTTGAAAACATTCTGATACATTCTATTTGAGACTTTCTACAGAAATATTAGTTTAATATTTTCTATTGCAAATAGGAATGAACTGGTTTTACATGGAACAGAGGCTGTACTATTTTAACACATTGACTGCCACACTAGAAAAAAAAATTTTCCTTGGGGCCACAGTGTTTTATTAAGAAAATAGAATAAAAACTTTGAAAATAAAGAGATCTTTTCTAATTTCATGAAAAATTTGTTACTTTTTATTGTTTTCTGTGGGTGAGTTATATGCAACTTGAAAAATAGTTCTCACAGCTTCCGTGAAAAGACTTGTGAGATACATATATTTCACAGCTCCCGTGAAAAGACTTGTGAGGACCCAGGCTCAAAACTAGCCTGAGTTAAATATAACTCACATAGTAGTTAATGTGTTAATTTTATAGTATAAAACTGTTACCTTTCTGGATTTTGCTGAGTCACAATAGAAACAAGGCACACGTGGAAATTAGGGAGGAACAAAAATTAAAACACTTTTTTCTTTGTAAATAAGAATTAAGAGCTATTATTTCCATATTTTTGGCCCCTTAAGAATCTTTATTATTAATTATTTAATTTTATCCTCGATGGCTGCATGTTAGCATATCTGGAAGTTAAATATATATTACTAATAGTCCCAGGAAATATTCATATGTAAGCTTGCTTGCTATATTTTTGTTTAATTTTTTTTATCTGTACAAATTTATGGGGTATACGTGCAGTTTTGTTACATGCATACATTGTGTAGTGGTCAAGTTAGGGCTTTTAGGATTTCCTAAACCTAAAAGCCTGAGTAATGTACATTGTACCCATTAAGTAATTTCTTACCATTCTTGTTTAAATTTTTTAAAATCTTTTTTTTCCATTTAAAAATCATTGTGTAGCCAGAAACCTCTTATCTGTCTCTCCTAAATGAATTTGTCTTATTTATTGTGCCCTTCTTCCATGCCCCCACCTAGCCAAAAACATTGAAAAGGTGGACTTCCATATGAATTAGTGCTTGCCATGAAGTAGAACCACAGAAGTGATGGCAACATGTTCCTGAATGAAATGAGAGATGGATGACCTGGCAGTGATCTCTCAGTGGAACAGAAGCATATGATTGGCAGCATGCCATCTGGGATCAGAATTTAGGAGATGGTACAATCTAAATGACTGGGGACACTTAGATTTGGCTAAAGAAGTGATTGCATTTAACCATGCTAATAAACATGAATTTAAAAAAAAAATTTGAGAGACCAAAACTGGCCTTTGCACTTCAGTTTAGTGTTCCTCTTTAGATTAATTTTTTCTACGTTATCCTTTACTACTAGTATGCTGTACATTGATGTACAGAAGCATCCCTAAAAGGACTAATTTATAAATCCAGCCTGACTAGAAGAGTTTTAAGCTTGTGATACCTAGATGCATTTGTTTCAAATAAGTGTCTGGGTCAGTCCTTACAAACTTTAAAATAGGGATACCGTTCTATCAGGTTTTCCCCACATAGAACTGTTTTTTTTTTTTTAATTGAAAGTAAATTGATATAGGCAACTCTTTTTCTTGACAACTTGCACAAGTGTGGTAGAAAACTAATTAGCACAGTAATTAGTCTCTGCTTTGATTTTGTACAGATTTGATTTTATCTTATTAATAACAGTTTCACCAGGCTTTCCCTTTGATTTCTTAAACTCCTACCCCTCTTCTGAGAGAGCATTAAGTTAATAGGAAACATGTTGATGCTGATTCTCTAATTATACATTCAGAAGGTTTTTCATCTCATCAATCACTTTATTGTTTCTTTTTGTTTGTCCATTATACTTAATCTTTAACTAACATAGTTTTTCTCATGATAAAAGTAAATGTCCTTTGGGAGTCCAAGGTGGGAGGATCACTTCAGGATAGGAGTTCAAGTCCAGCCTGGGCAACATAGCAAGACCCCGTCTCTACAAAAAATAAAACATTAGCCAGGCATGGTGACGTGCACCTGTAGTCCCAGCTACTCAGGAGGCTAAAGCAGGATGATTGCTTGAGCCCAGGAGTTCAAGGTTGCAGTGAGCTATGATTGGCCCACTGCAGTCTAGTCCAGAGGGAGACCCTGTCTCTTAAAAAAAAAAAAAAAAAGTAAATGTTCGTTTCTAGAAATTGGAAAATAGAGGAAAATAAAAATAAGAAAATAAACTACCCGTAGCCTTCTACTTACTGACAAATACTGCTATTTTCATATATTTCCTTTGAATTGCTCTTTTATGCCTCCCCCCCCCATTCCCCATATACAGTTGTGGAAACCTATAATTTGCTGTGCATTGTCTGTGGTGCAGTGTTGAATAAAATAGGCAGTCTTTACACTCAATGGATTCAAAGTCTAATATTCTTTAAAAAGTTATTTTTTTAAATTAATTTGCTGTTGTAGAAGAAATACATAAATAGTCTCTGCAGAAGACATGGATAATGTTCAAGTTTCTACTTCTTCCCATTCCTTTCCTTGTTTTCCTAAAGGTAATCACTGTTACTGGTTTGTGTGTGATTTTTTTTTATGTGATTTTGCATATATACATGTTTAGTTTTGTTTTGAGTCAGGGTCTTGCTGTGTTGCCTAGGCTGGCCTTGAACTCCAGGGCTCAGGATGAGTAGCTAGAATTACAGGCATATGCCACTGTGCTCAGCTATTTTCAGCTTTTTACCATGAAAATTTTTTAGCATATATGAAAGACCACATAGTATAATGAAATCCAATATTTCTATCCCTCAGATTCCACACTTACTGACATTTTATTATTTGGGATTCATCTCTTTACCTCTCTGTGCCTTCCTTACTGATGGAATATCGTATCATGAAGTTAAATACTTCAGAATGTATCTCCTAGAAAAGAGGTTTTTTTAAAAAAAAAAATTAACAGTACTATTATTATACCTAACTAAATTAACAGTAATTCTTTAATATCATCTTATAGCTAGACCATGTCAAAATCTTCCCGATTATCTCAAAAATTTCTTTTTATGATTTTTCTCTCATTCTTCAGAGTTATTGTTTCCCAGGAGCTCAATTGTAGGTTGACAGTAATTTTCTCTCATTATCTTGAAGGTACATTGCTGCCTTCTAGCTTTGTTGCTGTTGGGAAGTCTGATGTTATTCTAATGATCATTCCATTGGATAATTATCAGTCCTTTTTTTAATGACTTCTTTTAAGATTTTTGTTGTCTTTAGTGTTCTGCAATTTTGCTACTTCGTGTCTGAGTGTGGATTGGTTGATTCCACTTGGGTATGTTGTACTTTCTGGTTCTGGGGATTATTTTTAAACAATTCTGGGAAATTTGCAGCTATTATCTTTTTCTTTTAAAACTTTGAAAAAAGTAAGAAATATACATCCAAAAAAAATTAAACAAAAAAAGAAAGAAATATACATCCAGAAACATATAAAAATATGTATACATATAAAACATGTATAGTTTAATAATAAAGTGGATATCTTTGTAACCTTTTCCCAGATCAAAAGTACAATAGAATATTTCAGGTAGCTCGGAATATCCCTGACCCACCCATCTCTTGCCATTTGTATTCCTTTTCCTTTCCCTTAGGCGCGGGGCAGTCATTATCCTGACTTTATCACCTATGTGCATCCCTGAAATACAGGTTTCTTTTGTCTGCTGAAATTTATATGACCAGCATTGTATTCTTTATGTCTTGCTTTTTTTTTTTTTTTGCTCAAATTATGTTTGTGACATTTGTCTTTGTTGTTGTGTAGCTGTAGTTCTTCATTTTCATACAACTATTATTTCTTAAAATATTTTGTCTTCTTTTTCTCTCTCCTGTTCTTTTCTAGTACTTCCATTATGTGTATGTTGATGTGCTTAATGGTGTTCCACATTTCTCTGAGGCTCTGTATTTTTTTCTTGTTACTCTTTATTCTCTCTGTTCCTTGGATTGTGAATAATCTCTATCAATCTGTGTTCCAGTTTGCCATTTCTTTCTTCTGGCAGTTCAAATGTACTTTAGAGCTCTTCTAGTGAATTTTTTCAGTCATTGTTCTTTCCAACTCTAGAGTTTCCATTTGGTTGTTTTTAATAATACATATCTCTTTATTGATGTTGTCTGTTCATTGTGCTACTGTCAACTTTACTTCTTTATGGTTTCCTTTAGTTCTTTGAACAGATTTATAATGTGTCTTTTGAAGTCTTTATAAAATCCAATACCTGGATTGGTAGTACATCTTGGTAGAACATCTTGAAGGTAGTATCTTTTGCCTTCATTTTTTCTGGTATATGGGTTATACTTTCCTGTTTCTTTGCATGGCTTGTAATTTTATGTTGGAAACTGAGCCTTTTATATAATATTGTAGCAACTCTGGGTACCAGTCTTGCAACCTCCCACCCCTTTCAAGGGCTTATAATGGTGGTTTATTTATTTAGTGACTACATAGATTATTTTAGTGAAGTCTATTTCCCTCTTGCAGTGATAAGCCTCTGGTATTGCTTGTTAGGGTCCCAGACGTGGGTATGTCCACGTGCAATCTGGAATGACAGTGTCTGTCAGGGCTCTCTTTTACTTTCTTTCCCTGACCACACCCAGTTTTTAAGCTCCACTGATTTCTGGCTGGCTGCTCTGTTGTTTTCAGCAATACCCTAGAACATAAATTGCTTCTCAGCCAGATCTTGAGGTCAGTGCTTAAGATTTATTCAGACTCCAGGAGGGCTCATCTTGGCTGTCTTTTTCTCCGGTTCTCACCTGCAAGCTTAGCTGGCCTACAGTTTACCTTGTATCTTGAGTCTGTTCCCAAATGGCCTTTCATTTCATCCAGCTTGCGTTTGAGATTGCCTTTAGGCTTGGACTTCACACTCTTGCAAATGAAGTCAGTTCTTTTGGAAGGAGATTCTCACCTATCTCTTGGGGATGTGTTATATGAGATGATTTGTATGCTTATTTTTGTTTATGTCTTAGGAAAATTAAATACAGATATTTCACTAAATAAATAGCAAAGTGGTGGAGAGGTAGAATGTAGTCCTATATAGTTGACTTTTCTGTATAACTGCAGTTTAACCTTTGAGAGAAATTTTTGAGTTTTTGGGTAGATGCTTTTCTAAAACATAAATAAACTTTCCTGGCTTCCCAAAGGTTATACAGCCAGTCTTGAGTTCCATAGCATATGCATATTTATGGTATATGTATATCAGTACTTTGGTACTTGATTTAAAAAGGGGAATAAGTATTGGTGCTGTTATTTAAACAGTCACTTACCTTTTTCACTTAGCACACTGCCCATAGTTACAGTTCACTCTGTATAAATAACATGCTTTGTGAAATATGTGCCTAATACTGAAGCAGTGTACAACTTGCTTCTTATTTTATGTTGTTTCTTATTTTTGAAGAAGGTTGTCAGATATAGCTGATACATAACAAATAATTCATTCTTCTTTTACTCATTCATCAAATATGTGAGTACTTACTATTTTCTAGCTGTCATGTTGTAGCTGCTCGGTATACTGTCATAAATGTGATGATGTACCAGGTAACTTCTCTGTTCTCCTGAAGCTTCCAGTCTAATGGGAATAGACTATTAAGTAAACAAGAATTTCATAGTTATAAAACATTAAGTAAAATATGTAGTGTGTGGTATCATATTAAAGTTATAAAAAATTTATAGTTTGTAGTTCTATGTATATATTGAATTGCATGTATGTTTTTTGTGGAAACTTCTAAGATGTTATATAACAAAGTGTGTGTGTATATATTTCATATTGATAAATAGCTTTCAATTATGTATAATTATAGTGTGTATATCTTTGGTTGTATAGTATATTTAGGAGTGTAATTTCTGTGTAACTCTATTCAGTGGAGTTGCATCATACACACATTTAACTTATTAAAAATTCACTATTAGATTGGCAGAAAATTAAAGGATTAATTTAAATAGAGCAATCAAATACTTGAAAAATTTTGCAAAAGTATTGTTTATTATATACTGTATTTAAGTGTATACACTTGATTTTCTTATTGTAGTAAAATATATGTAACATAAAAATTTACTATTTTAACTATTTTTAAGTATACCATTCAGTGGTATTAAGTACATTCACAATGTTGTATAACCATCACCACTGTTACCAGAAGTTTTTCATCATCCCAGCAATTTTCCCTCCCCTAAGCACCTGGTAATCTTTATCCTACTTTTACTTTTTTGAGACAGAGTCTCACTCTATTGCCTGGGTTAGAGTGCCATGGCATCATCATAGCTTGCTGCAACCTCAAACCCCTGGGTTTAAGCAATCTTCCTCCCGAGTAGCTGGGATTACAGACATAAGCATCACCATGCCTGGCTAATTTTTTCTATTTTTGGTAGAGACGGGGTCTCTCTCTTGCACAGGCTGGTCTTGAACTCATGACCTCAAGTGATCCTCCCACCTCAGTCTCCCAGAGTGCTAGGATTACAGACATGAGCCACCTAGCCCAGCTGTTTTCCTACTTTCTGTCTCTGAATTTTCCTATTCTAGATACCTCATAAGAGTGAAATCATAATCTTTTTGTGACTGGCTTATTTCAGTTAGCATAATATTTTCAGTATTCATCCATGTTATAGCATGTATCAGAATTTGATTCCTTTTAGGGCCGAATAATATTCCGTATGGATGTACTACATTTTGTTTATTCATCTGTTGATGCACACTTGGATTATTTCTACCTTTTGGCTATTGTGAATAATGCTGCTGTGAACATCGGTGTACAAGTATCTATTTGAGCCTCTGTTTTCAATTCTTTGATTATATACCTAGGAGTAGTGTTGTTGGATCATATGCTAATTCTATGTTTAACTTTTTGAGTAACTGCCAAATTATTTTCCACAGTGGCTGTATTACTTTACATTATAGTATATTTTTATACATATCTTTTGAACAAGACTCTGAACACAAAACCATGTATACAGCACTTCCTAAGTGATAAGGAATTTTGAGCATAATTTTGAGTATATGATTTTTATTTTGTATACTTACCACATGATATGTGAGATTTTTGATGATGCAAGAGCTTTGTTATGCATGTCAGAGTTGGCATGCATAAATCACCTGCAACTAATACTGTGTTGTATTAGTTGCAGGTCATATAGGAACTCAGGTAATGAGGTAAAATTTTGCTGTAATATTTAATTTTTGGAAAAAGTAATGTCATTTTACTTTTTGGGCATTTGTACTCTGTAACCAAGAATATGCAGCTGCAACTTTAATAATCATGACTTCTGTCTTACAGTATTAGAAAGGGCATGGGTTTTGAATTTGACAATCTTGTTTTTGATTTATGTCTTCAACACTTTAGCCTCAGTTTCATCTTTTATAAAGGGTGTACTATTTTCTTACTAAGTCACTGTGAAAATTCGGTCATGTATATGAAAATGAATTTTTTTCCTATAGAATTAATTACTGCATCACAAACTGATCACTTCTTTTTTTTTTTTTTTTTTTGAGACAGAGTCTCACTTTGTTGCCCAGGCTAGAGTGAGTGCCGTGGCGTCAGCTTAGCTCACAGCAACCTCAGACTCCTCGGCTTAAGCGATCCTCCTGCCTCAGCCTCCCGAGTAGCTGGGACTACAGGCATGCGCCACCATGCCCGGCTAATTTTTTCTATATATAGATTTTTAGTTGTCCATATAATGTCTTTCTATTTTTTTTAGTAGAGACGGGGTCTCGCTCAGGCTGGTCTCGAACTCCTGACCTTGAGCGATCCACCCGCCTCGGCCTCCCAGAGTGCTAGGATTACAGGCGTGAGCCACCGCGCCCGGCCACAAACTGATCACTTCTCAGAACTCCCACACGCCATCCTGGAAATTATTGGCTTTACTTGCCTTTTTCATTTAAAAAGATCTTTTATTTCTGTTTCTTCTACCATTATAAATCTTGTTTTTCAGTTTATTCTGTTTATTGTAATATTGGTTGACTGGCTTATGAAATAAAGTTATTCTCTAAATGAAAATTTGGGTTAGGATATTTGGAGAGGGAGAGAGCTTATTTCAAAGCTTATTTTGAAAGCTTATGCCAGGGAGATTACATTAAGGGAATTTCTCTATACTTGAAATTCCCTAAAATTTTGTACCTCTTCACATTTTTTAGATGAGTAAATCAGGTTCCATAGCTTTTGAGTATCTTATCCAAGATTATATAGCTACCTAGTGAAAGAGATGAGGTGGAAGCCCGCTCTTTTGCCTTGAATTTCCAGTGTCCTACCACAGCAGACTGCTCTCCTACGTTTTACCATTCATGAGATTACATTTGGCAACTGACTTCTGTGGTGTCTCTCTGTGGTGCTAGAAGTGAGCCAATGTATTTGTTTTTGTTTTAACTATCTTAAGGGATTTCTTGCTGCTTTATCCCTTTCCTTCCCTCTAAACCTCCCTCTAAACTGAAAGATACATACTTTTGCAAACTTTTCTAAAATTAAAAAGCAAACAGAAACAATCAAAAAGCAAAACCTCAATATGTCATCTTTTATTTATAGTAATTTACTTTCTAGAAGCTTTTTAATTCGTAAGCCCCAATGTATTGTTTCCTTTCCAACATTCACAAATTCCCTAAAATTCTAATAAGCTGTAGTTAAGGAAATAATATCTTAGCATCAAAAGATACTAGAAGTACAGATAGCATGCTTCAATTTTTTTCAGTTTAGTTTCCTGTTAGTGGACCCTACATTTGAGCCTGTGTTTTCTACACATACAGTTTTTGGATATTTAAGTTGGAGCACTCATTAGTAATCAGTTCTAAACCCCTAATTTTATATATGAGGAAAATGGATAGTGACAAATCTGAGTCCGCAAACCAGAAATCCTGAATTGTTTATAAATACATGCATGATTTGTTTTTTTAAACATATATTTTGAAATAATTATAGATTTACAGGGAGACACCATGTCATTGTATTTTTCTTCTAATTATTAACAAAAGTTAGTAGTAGTTTATAATAATTTTCCTAAAGGAAATGAAAATAATTTTCATCTTTTTTTAAGTTTGGCCATTTAATTGCAAAAATAATACATTTTGGGGGCAATAATTTAGATAATACAGATTTTTCTTAAAGTTAATAGTCTCTTACCTCCATTTTGTCTTTTGTGATATAATAACATTTTGGTGTCTAAACTTTCATATGTTTTGTTTTCTTAGTGAAACAAATCAAATATATACACATACAGGGTTTATATATTTATATAGAAGTAATTGTATATTTTGTGTTAATATCCAGCTTGCTGTTCTTAAAAAGCATAACTATAGAGTAGACATCTTTCTAAGTCAACACATATAGATCTACTACCTATGGCCATGTCATAATTTACTTAATTATTCTCCTGTTGATGGATGGTATGTTGTTTGCAGTTTTCTACTCTTACAAACAATGCTGCAGAACATAGCCACATATTTGTTGAAATATGTATCAGTATTTATGTTGAATAGATTCTTAGATAGGTGGTATAAGGGAGTGATAAGAGCACAGATTCTGGGGCTGAGACTTTCTGGAAGGAATCCAGGCTGCACTAATAGCTGTGTAACTTGAAGCAAGGAAATATGCTCCCACTTCCTCTTTCCCAAAGAGGTACTACTGGATCAGTATCTCTACTTTCAGGGTATAACTATGACAGAATGATGGGGAAAAAATGCTTTCTTGCTGTTGACTAACTAAAGAGGTTGATCATCTTTTTTTTTTTTTTTTTTTTTGGAGCCATTCTCACTCTGTGGCCCTAGGTAGAATGCAGTGGTGTTATACATAGTTCACTGCAACCTCAAACTCCTGGGCTCAAGCGATCCTCCTGCCTCAACCTCCCAACTAGCTGGGAGTACAGGCACCTGCCACCGCGCCTGGCTGATTTTTTCTATTTTTGATAGAAGTGGGGTCTTGCTTTTGCTCAGACTGGTCTTGAACTCTTAAGCTCAAGTGATCCTCCTGTTCTGGCCTCCCAGAGGGCTAGGATTATAAGCGTGAACCACCTCGCCCAGCCAGATCATCTTTTCATGTGTTTTAATTACTTGTAATTGTTCTGCGAACTAGGCATCATATTCTGTTCTTATGTTTTCTTTTAACGTATTTGCCTTTTTCTTACTCTTTGTAAGATTTCTTTGTACATTCTGGACATTAACTCTTCATTATATATAATGAACATATCCTTTGCTCTGTTTCTTGCCTTTAATTTTGTTTATATTGTTATCTTTCCACATTGCTAAGTTGATCATATCCTTTTATGGCTTCTGAATTTTGCTTAGGAAGGCCTTTTATATTCCAAGATTTAAAAAAAGAAGTCTTTTTTTTCTTCTAAACTTCAGTAGTTTATTTCAATGTATAGCTCTTTAGTCAGATCATTTGGGATTTATTTTGATTGTAGTGTGGATGTCCACATAGCTTCAAGTGGATAGCCCAATGTCTCATTACTGTTTATAAAATGGTCCATCCTTTTTCTGTGGATTTTTAAGGTAATTTTTATCCAGTATTAAAATCTCATAAATTCATTGGTCTGTTTCCAGATTATTTAGTTTCTTTGATCTTTGTCTATTTTTCTATAGCAGACATTTTGAAATTATTTAGATTATTGTAGCATTCTAGTATGGTTCAGTATCTGATAGAGCAAATCCCCACATTTTTCCTCCATAAGCTTCAAAGTGATTTTCATGCATTTACTCCTTTATGTAAACTCTAGAATCAGTTTGTCAAATTACATAAAAAAAAATACCACCGTGATTTCTATGGACATTACCATCGAGTTAGACATTAGTTTGTAGGGTATCAGTTTTTAACTTAAAATACAGGTGATTTCAACCTAATCTTTTACTCTAACAGTCTCTTTAACCTAAATTGTTACCTAAAATTTTTGAACTCTACATAATCTAAAAAGTTGTATTATTTAATTTTTAAAAAGTATTTGGGATATGAATGTCTATCTGTTGTCATCCCCCTTCTTATTTTTTGTGAACTTTTTGTAGCATTACCATAGGATTACTTTTGTTTAATATGTGTTTATTTTCCCAGTTTTCTTTGGTACATTATTATATAATTAATTGTAAACAGGTTCTATGGCATCTTAGTTTTACATTCTTTCTTTCTTTCCTTTCTTTTCTTTTTTTAGTTCTAACCTATATTTTTTGGGCAAGAGTTTGATATTAACATGTAACTGTAGGTGATTCAAGTCTCTCTTTCATTTGGTTTGTTTTGTAAAATGTGACATATTATAGAATACTATAATACCTCTTTAGATATGTGGCATTTTTACTAGCTTTAGGTCAAAGATGAGACAGTTTTTTTGTTTGTTTTTTGTGACGGTCTTGCTCTGTTGCCTGGGCTAGAATTGCAGTAGCATCATCGTAGCTCACTGTAACCTTAAACTCCCAGGCCAAGTGATCCTCTTGCCTCAGCCTCCTGAGTAGCTGGGACTACAGATGCGCGCCACCACTCCCAGATAATTTTTCTATTTTTTTGTAGAGATCAGGTCTTGCTATGTTACTCAGGCTTATTTCGAACTCATAGCCTCAAGCCATCCTCCCACCTCAGCCTCCAAAGGTGGTACAATTACAGGTATGAGCCACCGCCACTTGCCGATAAGACAGTTTAGAGTGCTATTTTAAGGCTGAAGATGCTTCTTTACCTTATATATTCCCTTAAAATATGTATGATTAGTGCTATAGGTTAATACTAAATGTTTTATATAGCAAAAAAGGAAGTTCTTTTGTATTGGTGTTGAATCTTAAATATTAGTGATGCCAGTCCGTTTATCTTGATATACAAAAATTTTAAAAAATATGCTCTGAAATCCACTCAAAGGCAGTAACAATAGTTGCTCTGTCAGTATTTTTTAAAGTTTTTGATGATGTAACTCTTGATTGTTGACTATGTAGTTTTTTTCTAATTTTTTCCTAGTAGTAAACAGTGTATTTTGTTTCTTCTCATGCAGGTCTTCAAAGTTCTACATTTTAGCTCACAGTGCTGAACTTCCTTCTCCCTTAAATTATTATAAACTTTCTCTGCTGTTTAATAAACGTGAAGATGTCTCGCAGTCCTGATGCGAAGGAAGACCCTGTGGAATGCCCTCTTTGCATGGAGCCCCTGGAAATAGATGATATCAACTTTTTCCCTTGCACCTGTGGCTACCAGATTTGCCGATTTTGTTGGCATCGAATTCGCACTGATGAAAATGGGCTTTGCCCTGCATGTAGAAAGGTAAATACTTCAAAATAACTTTACAGTTATTTGTTTTAACTGTACAGTTTTTTGCCATTGTAAGTATGCATAAACGAATTTAAAAGACTACAAAGCTCAGGTGAGATTATGGTTAGCATTATATTTTTAAGACATAATGAGGTGGAAAGAACATTGCACTAAGGAGTCAGGGTGAAATCTTGGCTTTGTTGTTAACTAGCTCTGTGACCTTTGTAAAGTCAAGTAACCTCTCTGGTTGGCCTTTACTTTGTTTTTTTAAAATCTGACGAGAAGGACACAGTCAAGAGTGCTTGCTTTTTAAGGGAATTAGGAGTGGAGAAGTAATTGATTTAGATAGGATGGTATAAAATTGGAAAAACACATTTTGTGTAGGAGGAAATTCACGTTAATTTTCTATACAAAATAGGAGAGAAGGTGTTTATAAAAGGGGTTAAAATGACAGAGAAATCCTAGTTTCAGAAGATAGTATTTGCTCATTTTGTTGAGCTCTTACAAAAATTCTAGGCTGCTATTGCTATCCCCATTTTATCCTTGAGAAAATAGATGCTTAGAGAACTTAAGTAACTTGTCCAGAGCCATCAACTTGTGAGTAGGAAGTTTGGGATTCAGATATATCTTTGAGTCCAAAGTCTTTGTTCTGAACTATTATATTATTGAAAAGCCCTTTCTAACTTTCAAGATCCATGATTTTTAATATTCTCTGAGTTGTTTTGTTTTGATAAGCCTCTGCAACACAGTTATAGAATAGTGAATGAGGTATTAGGGTAGGTAGGACTACTGCATTTCTATTTTGAAGGACTTTATTTATGACCTTAGGGATTAATGCAAATATCTGTCACATTATATAATTTGCCTTCTCTTTAATATCTGCTTCTATGCTCAGCAGATTACCTATTGGCACACACTGTCCAGCAATTTGTCTTTGCTGTGGTCACAAAGGAGCATCTCGCAGTAAACAGCAATGTCTTTGATAGACAAGTTGACAGGGTTCTCACATATAAAGATGTGCAACAGTAAAAAATCAACACAGATTTTAGGAAAATCAACCTCATTAGAGAGAAACACAAAGATCAGTAAGTAGAATATTCTAACAAGGAAACAAAGAGAAATGCTTTTAAACGTACCATTGGTACCTTTCAGAGAAGTGAGAGAAAATGATGTATTCATATAGAAAGAATATATATATTTTTTTAAAAGAGCCAGTTAGATATGTTGAAAATGAAAAATCATATGGATGGCCTGAAGAGCAGAATGGGCACATTTCAAGAGTAAATTGGAAGATTATGCCGAGTAGTTTTTTTCCCGGAATATAATGCAAAAAGATAAAAAATAGCGAGAAAGAAAAGTTAAGCAACATAGACTATCTACAGATTCTAATCTCTGCTGAGAGCAGTTTCAGAAGGAGTGAACTGAAAATGGATGGGAAGAAATAATCAAAGAACTAATAGAAGAAATTTCCTCATGATGAAAAGCAGTTGTCTTCAGATCAGAAGAGCACTGTGAATGTGAAACAAGATGACTGAAAAAAGATCAATATCTATTTATATAATTATGAAGTTTTAGAACACCTGGTAAAAGGACAAAGTTCTAAAAGCTCATGAGATATAAACACATATAGACTACAAAGGAACAAGAATAAAGTTGATACCAATATCTTCATATTATAATCAAGAGAGAAAATAACTGAAAAATTATTTTCCCAAATTTTGAAGGAAAACAACTTTGAAGGAAGAATTCTCAGTTTTATTCATATATGAAGGCATAGTAAAATATTTGCAGACATGCAGAAATTCATAAAGTTTTATTCATAAACCACCATATAGACAAGTATAAGAGTTGAGGATGACTGCAAGGTTTTGAACTGAGCAACTGGAAGTAAAGAATGGCCATTAACTAAAATGGGGAAAACTAAAACAGAAATGGATTTTTTTTTTTTTTAGAAGATCAAGAACTCAGTATTAGATATGTTAAGTATTATATTCCTATTAGAAATCTAAATGGAGATATTAAGTAGACAGGTCAATGTTCAGATCTGGATTTCAGATGAGATTCTGGTATAGAGGTACAAATTTGGGAGTCATCAGCATATAGTGTGTTTATATTAATAAAATCATGAGACTAGATAAGATCATGAGAGAGGGTAAGTGAAAAAGATGAGAAATTGTCTAAGGATGAGCACTCCAACATTTATAGGGGAAAAAAAAAAAATCCAGATTACAGAAGTCCAAGGACAACCTCCTTTTAGGTCTCCCAGTTCAATCTTTAGCTGAGGCAGTCCTTGTTTTCAGGTGATTGTTTGATTTCTTATTGACTTAGTGTAACCACATCTCCTAGAACCTCTCCTTGGTCTCCTGGCTGCCAAACATTGCTCATTCCTATCTCATGGCTGGAGTGGGTCATGGAGGGCACAGGCAGATACTCGAGGGTCTTGGGTCTGAGATCTGGCTTAGCCTTGCCGGAGAATATGCTGAGCACAGGATTAATATTTATGAAATTGCCCATCTCAGTCAGGGTCCAACAAATCTTCAGTCTCTGGAGGCCAGCCCCCATGATTGTATTAACACAGAGGAAAACCACCAGTGTTGCTAGAGGCCTGGAGAGGACCCTGAAGCTACGATTTACATGTGACTCCAACTTTGCAGGGAAAGGGCCTGCAGAGGTCACTCTGAGGTGGCATATTGAGATGATTTGAATAAACTTGTAGATGCAGGTAGATTGCTAGTTGAATCAAGCCCTTAATTTTGGTCTACAAGATGAAACCTGCCTGTTTGCAGAAAGGGCCTCTTTGCCCTAATACCAAGCAAAAACAGGTATTAAAAACCAAGAGAATTTAGTGTTTGTTTGGTCCTAACTGCTAAACATAGGCACACGCACGCCAGTTGGTCATTTCTTAGACTGCCTTTGTATGCCTTTTTAGTGGAAAATACCTGGTGAAAGCAGCAGATGAGGGAACATAGGTGTTGCACTGACTCTGTCAGTTAATGAATAAGATGTCTTTTAATTTTTCTAGGTTTTAAAATTTTCTTTAGTAGTGTTTTGTAGTATTCAGTATACAGAGTGTAGTATAGCATGTTTTGTTAGGTTTATCTGTATTTTAAATATTCATTTTCCAGTTTTTTATTGCTGTTGTACAGTTTTTGTATATTGACCATCTATCCTGAAGCCTTGTTAAATAGATTTCTTGGGGTCTGGTGCAGTGGCTCATGCCTGTAGTCCCAGTCCTTTGGGAGGCTGAGGTGGGAGGATTGCTTGAGGCCAGGAGTTTGAAACCAACCTGGGCAGCATAGCAAGACCCTGTCTATAAAAACATGGAAAATACTAGCCCAGCATGGTGGTATGTGCCTGTAGTCCCAGCTACTCTGGAGGCTGAGGTGGGAGGATCGCTTAAGCCCAGGAGTTCAAGGTTACAGTGAACCATGATGGTGCCACTGCATCCAGCCTGGACAACAGAGGGAGACCCTGTCTCAAAAAAAAAAAAAAAGATTCCCTGGGATTTTCTACATAGATGATCATCATGTCTTCTGTGGATAAAGACAGTTTTACTCCTTCCTTTCCAATCCCTATGCTTTTTAAGTCTTATTCTTCTCACCTTATTGCACTGAGTAATCCCTCCAGTACAATACTGAAAAGAAAATGGTAAGAAAGATGTCTTTGTTTTCAATCTTAGCAAAAAGGTGTTGAGTATTTTGCCATTAAATGTGTTGCTGGCTGTACATTTTTTTGGTTGATGGTCTTTTTCAGGTCAAGGAAGTTTTCTTGTATTCCTAATTTGCTGAGAGATTTTATCGTGAATGGGTTTTGAATTTTGCCAAATACCTTTTTTACTTCTATTGGGGTGGTAATACTTTTTTCCCTTTATTCTGTTGAAAAGTGATCTATATTGATTTTTTAATCAACCTTTAGTCTCAAGGATAAACCCCACTTTATTATCATTCATTATCTTTTTTATTCAATTTGATAATATTTTCAGATGATTTTTGTGTCATCCAGGCTATTTATTTGTAGTTTTTCTTTGTATTGTTTTTAGATTTGTTATTAAAGTAATACTGGCCTCATAAAATGAGTTGGGAGATACTGCCTAATTATCTTCTGAAAGTTGCATGTGATCGGTATTCTTTTTTATTTCTTCCCCAAATTCATTAATGACATGAACTCTATCAGGTGTCTTCACTGGAAAGCCACCTAAGAAAACTAGCTTTCACAGTATTTCTCTGTGTAGACTTCTGGAATCTTTCTAGGCTAACTCCCTCTTTGTGGTATTTTGCCCTATAAATTTCAGTTGCTTCAGCCTCTTCAAATTTTGACCACTATCCCCTCTATTCATTATGACTTTTGGATAATAATGGTGAATATCAACCCAACCAAAGTTAGGGTAAAGGTTAGAAAGTGGCCTTGGGATTTGTGGTGAGGAAGGCTGAGAGAGCTAAATCTTCAACTTGTATAACATGATAATATTTAAAACTGAAAAATCAAAGAGAAGCAATACAAGCAAGTTACTTAGAGATATTGTAGTAAATGACAAAGAATTATCTAAAAGAGTCAACATGATTATTTCTGTGGAGAGACAACTGGTACAGAGGATGGAGGAAATGGGGAACTATTCTTTTTCCTAATAAAAGTTGTAGAAGTGATTGACTAGGTCCATGTATAAGAAAAATATCAATGAAACAAGGGAAAAAAAGATTTAGTGGGCAAAGGAAATAATAGGAAAAAAGATTTAATAATACTGATATTAGTCAAAATTTAAGATCAAACACATTTTAAAAGAGCAAAAGGAATTTTTCTTACTGATAAAAGGTCCACAAAGTCATGAATCTTTATTTTAAACAGCAGAGCTTTGAGGTATTATAATATAAATACCAGGAGAAACTGACATCAGTATTCGTAAGAGACTTTAACATTTGTGTTTTAGAAATTGACAGATAAAGCAAACAATAGAAAGAAAATAGAGAATTTTAGTAACGAAACAAGATGTGTATGTGTACATAACTTTATACAAAACTTTAAATACAAAAATTGACTATTAGGCCACAGTGGAAATATTAGCCAATTCCAAAAAATAGAGCTCACTTGTGTATTTTTAAAAATTTCTTCTACCTGGGGATTGTAGAATTTTTTGAATCTCTGGGCTGCTGAGTTTCCTTAGTTCTAGAAAAAAATTAACCTATTATTTCTTCAAATATTATGTTTTTTCCTATCCTCTAGACTCTGACTAAATATTTTCAGATCTTTTTACTGTCTTCCATGTCTCTTAATCTCTTTTCTGTTTTTTCTATTTTCTCCTTAATGGGTCAATGGATGATGTCTTCTGATCTATCTTCATGTTGGAATAGTTTCTTCTTTGGGTCCAATCTGCTGCTAAATATGTCCATTGAGTTTTTAACGATTTTTGTGTTCTCTACAAGAAATGTTTGCTCTTTATTCATACTTGCTGTTACTTTTAAATAGATTCTTATACGCTGCAGATATTTTCAAGCTTATTACATCATATTTCTTTATTTATTTTTAAGACAGAGTCTAGCTCTGTTGCTCTGGGTAGAGTGCACCGGCCTCATCATAGCTCACTGCAACCTCAGACTCCTGGGCTCAAGTGATCCTCTTGTCTCAGCCTGCCAAGTAGCTGGGATTATAGGCACGTGCCACCATACCTGGCTAACTTTTTCTGTATGTCTTTTTAAAACAGATAAACATTATTGTTTTAAAATATTTGTTCAGTAATCCAGTAGCTTAAGTCTATGGGGGGATGTTTCTGCTGGTTGGTTATTCATGTTGTTTTCTTTCTTTATGTGCTTAGTTAATGTGGCTGCTTCTTGGTCGTTGTCACTGAGAAAATTATGTGTACATTCCCGAAAGCCTAGGATGGATTTGCCCTCTTCTGGAAAGGCTTTGATTTGCCTTCTGCAGGATTCTATAAACGTTATCTTTGGTCTGGTCAAGATACACATCTTCAGGGTGTAACTCTTCCCTAGGGTTGGCTTCAATAATTTCTCAAGGATGGTTTTCCCCTACCCTCTTTTATCTTATTCTGACCTCACTGTAGTTTGTTCTTATCCTGAGACTATACTTTAGTTTATAGTTTGGTTTTAATCTGAGATTACCTTTTGGGAGTGGGCTGGGTCTTATCTTAAGCTGGGGCCAGTCTTGCCAAAGACTCTCCACCTTGGACTGGCCTTGGGCTTTGAATGCTGCCTCTTTCCCCTCATTCTTGAAACAAAGCTAGGAGCAATCCATATGTTTGATGCATTCAGGGAGTGGATCATTGCCATTCTAGATGTTAGTGAAAAGCAACAGCTTTCACTCCAAAAGGAGCGACCTTGAAATCCAGAGGTAGAAAACAGCTTTTCTATGTGCAAATGAAAAATTTAAGTGATCTTACAGAAAAGTATTTTAATTGGTTAACAGGTAGTTCATTTTTATACTTTTTCATGCTTGTTATGCAAGTTTTATATATGTGCCTTTTTTTTTTTTTTTTTTAAGACAGAGTCTCACTCTCTTGCCCAGGCTAGAGTGGCGTCAGTCTATCTCACAGCAACCTCAAACTCCTGGGCTCAAGCAATCCTTCTGCCTCAGCCTCCTGAGTAGCTGGGACTACAGGCATGTGCCACCATGCCCAGCTAGTTTTTTCTATATATTTTTTAGTTGTCCAGCTAATTTCTTTCTATTTTTAGTAGAGACAGGGTCTCGCTCTTGCTCAGGCTGGTCTCGAACTTCTGACCTTGAGTGATCCTCCCACCTGGTCCTCCGAGAGTGCTAGGATTACAGATGTGAGCCCCTGTGCCGGGCCTATATTTGTGCCTTTACAGCTCCAAATAGCTTCAAGGCAGATTAAGATTTGATGGAGATAATTAATATGAGTATAGAAAAGTAAGTAGAGAGGAGAGTAAGTGGATAAAAAGTTTTGAGAGGAAGCATTGAAAAAAACTTAAATGAAGACTACATAATTGAGGAATTGAACTTAGTTTAATAGATCTTTAGCCATTTGATTCCTTAAATTAAAATGCAATAAATAATTTATTTTTTAATCCAGAAATGCAGGGGTTTTGTTTTTGTTTTTAGGTGAGTTGCTTTGTTCTTCAGACAATTAGCAGTGCCACATTTCTAATTCTAGAGAGTAGCTTGGTGTTCAGTTGGCACATATTTATTGAGCTCCTAAAATGAGCAATTTTAGGATCAAATTTATATTTGATCCTGGAGAACATCCTAAAGCCATACAAAAGTCAGGTAAATTACTAAGCTATTTTATATATCTTCCACTCATGAGTAAGTTAGAGTATGCCAAACAGGACCAGTTAGCTAAGGGATTCAGATTTCTTCATGTGGAAGTTGAATAGTAAGGTGCTCACATCCTGTGGAACCATTAAGAATTACACCTGAATCTTTTTTAGGTAACCAGGTCTAGTTTGTTGATGATAAGGTAAACTATGAAGAGTTTAAGGTTTTCTTAAAAAGCAGTAAGTTAAAGTTAAAAGTGGGCATAAACAGGAAAGAATATGGGTCTTGGAGACTTTAGGGTATATACTAGTAGAAGTTGAGGACCATAAAGTGAAATCACACTTTACTGCCTTCAGCATTAGTCTGGGTAAATTCATGCATTAAAGAGTTTTTATTGGCTTTTATTTTTTGCTTATGTGTAAAGACATGAAAGTAATTTATGTTAAAGGAATAGCAAAGTTTCAGGCTTGTGGAATTTGTTTCACTCTTGTTTCCACTTTTTTTCTTGTTGGCATTGTTTCTGCTGTCCCCCACTCTTGTATTTTGATAGGTACAATTCCTAACCAGTTGTGTTTCCTGTTCTTGGCATCTCTTTATATCCAATTTTAAATATTACTGTATTTAATGTGCTCCATCTTCCATTTATCATTAACAGTATTTATTAGTTCCTGTAATAATTGATTTTTAGAATACTTAAGTTCAGGACACAGTTTTAATCACTTTGTAAGTGTATTATCTATTTTAACTGTCACTGAAACACTCTAAATAAAATACTGAAATTTACATTTTACAGGTGAGAAGATTGAGTCAGGAAGGTCACATAACCTAGCCAAAAAGTCTATTAGATAGTGAAGGGTGAGATAGGATTCAAAGCCACGCATTCTGACTCCATAGCTCTTATTCAGACCACAAGTAGCCTTGGCATTAGCAGTAGGAATGAAAATGATATCATAATGCTGAGAAGGAAAAGATAAAAGACATACAACAATGAAATTGCTAATGTTTATTAAGGGATAACTGTGTTCCGGGAACAATAATAATTGCTTTATGAGTGTTATTTCATCTTTACACCAATCTTTAAGATTGTTTTCATTTAACTTTTAGGATACTGAGGCATAGTTTCATTAACTTGCCTGAGACCGCATGTTAGTAAATGTTGAAACTAAATTCAAACTCCTGAGCCAGAGTATATATTGTTATTTATTTGCTCATCTCTCTCCCTCTTACACTAGGAATGTATAACTTCATTAATCTTCCAGCATGTAGTAGGTTTCCATTAAATATTTGTTGATTATAATATGTAAAACCTATATTTAAATGAGAGACCTTATACTTTTCTCCTCTTACACGGCACCTTAGAAGCTAACTATTCCCTTGAACCGTGTTGGGTACTCTCGGGAATACCAAGATTGGTTTGTTGTTGTTTTGTTTTAAACCTTTGGTGTGAAGTTTTAGCACTAAAGGTGGTCCCTGCTAAGCTCCAAAAAATAAGTATTTTTAGAACTGTTTTAATATTTACCTTTTGCTAAATAAAAAAATATTTTTAAGCAATTAAAATGTTCAAAAAATAACAAATAACCACATATATGCCATCTGGAATTGGATAATTGTTATTCATGCAGTTTTTCCTACTAATTTATTTCATACTAACCTCTATGTTTGTTTTATGCTTAAAGCCATATCCAGAAGACCCAGCAGTTTATAAACCACTCTCCCAAGAAGAACTGCAAAGGATAAAGAATGAGAAAAAACAGAAACAAAATGAGAGAAAACAGAAAATATCAGAAAATCGCAAGCATTTGGCTAGTGTACGTGTTGTACAAAAAAACCTCGTCTTTGTTGTAGGTCTGTCTCAGCGCCTAGCAGACCCAGAGGTAAGTCGTCTTCTCTTTTCTTTGTCATCTTGATATTTTTTTTCTGTTTGCTTACCTTATTTGAAAATAAACAGTTGAACCTCCTCAGCTGTCAGATTCCTCTGAAAATGTTAAATCTTAGGAGAAAATAAGAAACTACTTTTTAATAATTGCTAAAAACCAATGATCGGTTGTGATCTTAGGCAAGTGTCTTAATCGTTCTTAGCCTCAGTTTCTTCAGTTGTAAAACTAAAGAGTTGAACTAGATTTCTAAAGACCCTTTTAGTGCTCATAGTCTGTGAAAATTGGGTAATGATTTCTTTTGCTGTTAAGACTATCATGTGACATGAATACTGTTTCTTTCCTGTTTTCTGTAGCTATGTAAGGACCAACAATGGAGATGCAGTTATTTGAACCCACTAGAGATCTTAGTAACCTGTATTTTTTTATTTATCCTTCCAAAGTAGTTATTCTTAGTTTTTCAGAACTGTTGCTGTGCTGTATAATCATTCTTTACTTATTCTAAGCCATTCTAGAGGAAAGTGGGAGAATTTGATAAAGTGAAATTAAGGACAGAGTTCTTTATCATTCTTTTGGAAGCAGGGGAGATCTTAACCTTTTTGTTTATTACCTCTTTTTTTCTACTTCCACCACCAGCCTTATTAGAGTAATGTCAAACTCATGCTTTCCTGGAGACCCTTGGATATGCATCTGCTAATTTTTAGTTTCTGATATACCATGAGATGCTGACTAGATTTTGGGGAAGGTAAATGGAAGCTTTTAGACAGCCAGAGTGTTTACTTAAGTAGGAGAGAGCTAGATTTTAGGGATCTTCGAAAAGTACTTCTTGAAAAGGGTTTAAAGTAATATTCATCGTGGTTCCAATCAGAGGGAGGGTTGTAGTGAATGTGCTTGAGGAGGTAGCTACCTTTGGACTTGGTTCATCATGCTGACGGCCCAGGAGGAGGAACTTTAAGGAGTATGATGTCTGTTTTTGTAAAAATTAATTTAGAGAGAATAATAGGTACTTATTTACGAAGAGTTTACTATAAAGGTCTTCAAAATCAGTAGAGGTGAGCCAGGGAAATGTTACTAAGAAGGATCTATCATGGACAATAAACAGGGAGGCAACTCACAAAATACTAGGATCTAGGTCCAGGGATGCTGGCAGTGGGGGATTGTGTGATACTCAGGAGACCAGGTTCTTTCCAAAGCCAAAGGGACTGGTCTAAAGTTTACATAGAAAAAGACTTCTTCAATAAGAAATGTTAAGAAGAGAGCTCATTTTAGGCCTATGACTCAACTTCAGCAGCCAGTTCTCCCTTCTTTTTAGCTGGTGGTTACTCCCCAGGCAGACAGAATCCCACCTCACCCATGACCATTTCTTCGAACATCGCCTCAACTTTGCACTGACCGTTTTATCTCCCTCTTTTAACTGTCTTTTTTTTTTTTAAGCAGAGGGTATTTCTGCCTCTATTTACTCCTACTAATCCTGTTGTTTAGAATCTACTTTTGCCTTACTAAAACTGAACTTTTATCTTCATTTGAGACTTCTTGGATGTGGATGTACTTGTTTTTATTAATACACCTTGGGCCTGGTCAGCTGTAGTACTGGAGGCTTACAAAGCAGCACCCAAAAGCTGGATGTAATTAAGCCATAGACTGAATCTGATTTTGGATTCTAGGTTTCTTACCTCTTTTTTTTTTTTTTTTGTCTGTGATTTATAAGTTTTTATTTACTTACAGAAATATCTTTTTTCCATTTCAAATAACTCCAGTAAGATTAATCTGAAGACCTGTTATACAGAAGGGAATTAATCTAGGTGGTGATTAGTGAGAGAGCACTTTATCATAAATCTATCTAAAAATTACTAGTTTCATACTTTTGAAATCATTGTTGCTTGGTGAGAGGACAATTAATTTTTTTCAACATTGGTTACTCTCATTTATTTCTCTTGAAAGCCTACGAAGACCAGAGACAAGTGTTTTTGGTTTTTATTAAATATATTTTAAAATTCACTTAATTTGTCTATATAACCTTTTCAGTTTTTGGAAAACTTAAAGTCGACTTCACCGAAAACTTGAAAGAATTTTCAAATTGTTAATGTTACTTTCAAGCCAAAGAAGATCTATATAGTTTACTTACCTTTTGGATGATGAACAGTCTGATATTTGACTAAATTCAGATTAACAAAATGGGAGAGTTTAGGAATAATTAAGGCTTAGTTTGAAAATAATTTTTGTACATCAGAAAGCTTCATACCAAGATTAATTGTCAAATATCTTCCGTTTATTGGTTAATAGAAAAACTATCTTAGAAGACATAGTAATTAGAGGTGATGATTAGATTACAGGCAATGATGATCGTCTTCTAAGTCCTAAAATTGTAGATTTGTAGTGACCTAATTCATTTATTCTGAAAATTAATTCTTGAATACTTAAGACGTGCTAGTCATTTTGATGTTGGAAATAAAGTAGTTAGCAAGCCAGACACAATCTTTACCCTTAACAAGCTTACAGACTAGTAGGGAAGACAATTTCAATGCTTACATGTGTGTTGAGCATTTATAAAAAGGGAAGTACACAGCTCTTTGGGAACATGTAACAGTTGAGTACTTAGTGTGGAGATTCACAAAGCCTCTCTGAGGAAGGATAATTAGGGTAGGCTTGAAGAATTAATAGGTGTTAGCTAGGCAGCATATATGAACAGTAGTTTCCCAGTGTGCTAGCCCGAGAGAACAGCTTATTTGAGGAACTAAAAGTCTTAAAAAGACACAACAGTTCATTTTACAAATAAGAAACTGAGGTAAAGGGAAGTTACATGACTTGCCTATGGTCTTACAGCTCCTGTTCCACTGTAAACTGATGATTGGGCCAGTTGTTCACCCACCCATTCATTTATACTTTTCTATCCATCTGATTACCAAGTTTTTGTTTTTCTCTGTAGTGTCCATGAATACTTGACTGTGTTCCCGAAGAATGTATAGCAAGACATTTTAGTCATTAGGCATACCATTGGATATTTATAATTCTGTCACATGGCCTTTTATAGTCTGTTAGTTCTAAAACTGGCCCACTGTGAAGTAAATACATGACAGCAAGTGTTTAGATAATGTACTGATGTACAGGGTGCTGTGTCTACTTCCCTTACCCTTTACTTTATTCACTAGAATACTATTTTGCTGGTTATTTAGGCAGAATCTGAAATGTTCAAATTAATATGGAGGGTTTAAATTCTTTGAATTTTCCCTGCTTGAGCAGCCTGTTTCTTATCAACCACTAGGCATTTGCTAGTAGTTTGAGGCCCACCAATGTTATATATTCACATAATTCTTTTTGTTCAATACTAAGTTCAGTTTTTCAGTAAGCATTTACTGAGTACCTACAATAAGGCACTACGTAAGACACTGAGCATACACTGAATAAGCAAGGTAGTACCTGCTTGTTTACAAAAGTAACAATATGTAGAAGTACTATAGGATATGGAGGCACAAAGGGTAGCACCTGACCTTGGGAGAGAGGTAACTACCCCTCTGCTATTTTTGGGGTAAAGTGCTTCTGGCACAGGAACTGTACACATGCTTCTGGATGAAAAAGACCTCGATCTGCAAGTGATTTGTTTGGCTGGAAGATTAGAGTGCAGTGGTGAGAGATAAGGTTATCAAGGTAAGTGGCAATGGATCATGAAGGGCTTTCTAACCATGCTAAGGAGTTTGCTCTTTATCCTAAAGGCAGTGGAAAACTGTTGAATATTCTTATGAACAGTGACATAGCTAGGTTTGTGCTTTGAAAATATCTTTGTAGCTGCAGTGTGGACGAGTCAGTGTAATTGTATGTCAGTCTCATGTCACCGTGAAGGTGTTATAACCAAATGTCAAGATACTGTTTCCACAAACCAGTGATATTCAACCTTATCAGATTGGGTGCCCACTTTTTAAAAACTAATATTTTATAACATCCCTTGACTTTCTTGAAGTGACTTCTTGATAATATAATTTGTCTACACACATAATTTGAAAAAAAGTATATAAAGGAGAAATAAAAGGAAAGTAAATATGGAAAGACTTATTTCTACATATAAATTCCTGGGCACTGCTACTTGAGAACCTTGCTATACAAGGTGTGGTCTCTGGACCAGTAGCATTAGTATCACCTGAGAGATTATTATGCCCACTGTCAGGCACTGCTTCAGACCTACTGGACCTGAATCTGCATTTTAACTAGAATTATATGTGTACTAAAGTTCTTAAAATACTGTTTTACTCTATGTAATGAAGTAGTAAGATTCTGGCACTATCTGTAGCATCACTGAGTGTGACAACTACAAATGCAGATTGTTACAGGTGTATATATTGGCAGCTCAGGTTCCATGAAATGCCAATGATATGATTTTTCTGAAAAAAATCTTAGTAAAATTTCAACCAAAGCATGTGTAGTCTTCCCTTAATTATATGTTATCTACTTTTCTATAAATTTAATGTATGTCAAAACTAGGAAAATACTTTGTGTTTATATGTAATATGGATTTGTTTCTAAGTTCACTTAATTATGAACAGGCTTTCTCAACTTCATGAACATCTTGTAGGACATTGAAAAGTTATGCGGGACTGTTTATTGTGCAGCGCTAGTGTGAGCCTTGTAAGACATCTCTGGGTCCTATCCACTGAACTCTAATAGTGTATCCCAGTCGCTTTTACAGTCTCCCCCAATACAAGCTTCCACAAATTTCCAAAATGCCCCCTTGAGTGTTTCCCTCATTGACAACTACCGTCATAAACTCACACATATGAGATGCTGATACAGGATAACCTGTGACCAGCCTGAATCCTTTGGAGCAGGTATTTCAGCTGTGAGGCCAGTTGGCTGAGTTGGTGTACATCCACCTATAGTATTGAATGCAGTTCCAAACTCCACTTGCCAGAAAGCATTTTCAAACTATACTCTTCCTATCGCTCAACCCAGAGACTTTGTTAGGAATAACCTGAAGGTCATTGCATTAGCCACTATTACTATCATATCCCTCAGGGGATTTGAGTGGAAAAAAGATTAAAGACCAGTGTAATCAGCTCATCTTCTAGTACATTAAAATTGGCTGTAGCAAACATCACAACCCTGTACTTACAAACACCTGCAACGAAATATGGTAAGATTAATTACTTTACATGAATTAAGTTGAAGACTAAGGATTAATGATACACCAACCATAGACTATTTCATGAAGCTTTGATTCTATCTGCATTCTATCAAATGCAGAATATTTTAGCTAGATTAAGAGCTTGCTATTTGGAGAAATTGTAGGAATAGTAGATCTAAAGGTAAATTCAAGGAAAACAACAAATTAATTTTGAGGTAATTGCAAATCATGGGAGAGGGTTTTCTGTTTTTTTTTCTTTTCCTTTCTTTCTTTCTTTCTTTTTTTTTTTTTTTAATTTATGTCTGTTCCTTCTCAGTCAGGTTTTCTGGTTTTGTTTTTTAATTTTTTGTAGAGATGACGTCTTGCTGTGTTGCCCAGGCTGGTCTCAAACTCCTGGCCTTAAGCAATCCTCCTGCCTCAGCGTCCCAAGTTGCTGGGATTACAGGCATGAGCCACTGCACCCATGGGAGAGGTTTTTGTATCAAGTTACATACTGGTCAAATTAGCCAAGGTTAAGTTTGTAAAAGAGGCTAAAAGAATTCACATAGTGATCACAAAGTAAAAGGGGTGAGATACGTATGAGGGGGAAATAACCACCAAGACGTAACCAAGTAAGAAAGAAAGAAATGTACAAATTTATTTCCCAAATGTTATTTACCAAGAAAAGAGGGAAAAATAACCCCACAAGGCAGTTGAGAAATGGTGAAATTGATTGATGTAGGAAACTATATACACAATGATAAATCATAAAGCATAGAAGGTTGAGGGGGCACTCTTATATTTTGAATTTATAGCTTATAAACAATATTTTAATGTATATCCAATATTATTTGCAATAGATTTATGAATAAGGACTGTCTCTACTTACCTCTGTTCTTTCAGTTCTATCCCTGCTGTAATATGTAATTTTGGTCATTTTTTTGAGAATTACTTTCTTATAAGGATCATTTATTTATGACAGTGTAGTTAAGATCTTTGATCTGTTTTATGTTTAAAAATACTGTGAAGGTAAGATCTCCCCATATTATTGGTATAGATATTAGAACATAGTAGACAATAGCAAACTTACTGAGTCTCAGTTTCTATTCAATGGGTCAAAATAGAATAGCTTTTAGACTCTTGATCTCTTATAAGGTTAGCTACACAAATTGCTGTTAGGAAGTAGTCACATTTATTAGAAAACTTTAAAATTAATATTTTCTTTTCACTGAAGAGGGATGGTGAATGTTCCCATTATAAGGATAAAGTTAATGAAAATGGGGACAGTTTATACCTTATTTCTTCTTCTTTTATAGGTTTTAAAACGACCAGAATATTTTGGGAAGTTTGGTAAAATACATAAAGTTGTCATCAATAATAGCACATCATATGCAGGCTCACAGGTAACTAATTATAGGGATTTTTGCCTTTCCTCCCTATGGTCTGGGCTTGACCTGGGCCCTTCAGAAGGAAAATTTGCTTTCTGTGCTTAGAAAGCTTCAGGGACATGGACTTAAACAGTGTAGTGACCTCTGTTGGTGGGGTGGGGGAATTTTTGGTGCTCATTTGACCCTTCTATGACTTAATAGTAAATTGATAGTAGTAAGGGGGAAATAGTAAAACAAAGATTTAGTGATGGAGTGAAGGGGAGGGGTAGTTGAGTCTGTTATCAGGTAATCTGATAATTAATGATTTCTAATTCATAGTATTTTCAGATATTGAAAATGGAACATCTTTGTTATGCTGGTATTAGCAGATAGAATACTGTTATAGTATTTATTTTTGACAGAACACAATATGACAAGTGTCTTTAGATCTGATTTTTAAAAATCTGTAAATTTCAAAAATGTTTTAACCTTGACGAGCCTGTCAAATGACTTTTTAAAAAAATAAATACCAAGCAAAAGATAATTTTATTCATATATGCTATAGTCTACTTTAAATCAGATAAAACTCATTAAGTGTGATTGCTTTTACATGAGCTAGTATAGTATTTAATCAAAACTGCTACCACTTCTAATTATTGTCATTGCTATTAATAATAGTGGTAGTAAAGGTCTTTAGAATTTCCTAGGTTGTAAGATAATTTTTTTTTTTTTTTAAGTGTTGTTTAATTTGAAACTACTAACAGTGGAATGGGATGTTTTCACTTTAGGGTCCAAGTGCCAGTGCTTATGTAACCTATATCCGGTCAGAAGATGCTCTCAGAGCCATACAATGTGTCAACAATGTGGTAGTAGATGGCAGAACACTTAAGGTAATACAGTCCTCTTGATATTTTTTTCTTTTAAGGGGGAAGGGATAAGATGTATAAGTTGAGGAGAACCTACCATTTATATATTAAATTTGAAGACACTTAATTTTAAGATTGTGTCTTAGGTATCCTTACCAACCTATGATAACTAATTTGTTAACTGCTGACTTATACAGGGTTCTGTTTTACTAGGTAGGAATAAAAACATTCATTATTAGGGGATAATCTTTACATTTCTCATCAGAAATGGTAATGGTTCTAATTTTTTGTCCTTAAATATTTGGTCAATGATTTAGGTTTCCGCAAAAGGTCCCAACAATGCTTTTTGTAAATAAAAGGATGGCATAATTAGAAAAAGGATTTGCCTTCTTATGTGCCTAACCACTCATAACATGGAACAGATTTTTGTCTATCTCCTCTCCTGATATATAGGGAAGAAGATTTGGGTATTCAAGTTCTGGAAACCATAGGTTGAGATAGATGTTTTCTTTAGTTCTTCCAAATGAGCATCATCTGTAATAAATCCTACCAGTGGTGGTCCATTTCTGTAGTATTCGCAGCCATACTTGTTTTGTCTTGTCTGTGCCTGGTTTTAGGTGAAGTGAAAACACTAAATATGGAAATTTTCATTGTGGTGTCAGTTCATATTTTGAGTCCTCTTTTTGCTTACCCCTTTTCTTCCTGCAGGCATCTCTAGGTACAACAAAATACTGCAGTTATTTCTTAAAGAATATGCAGTGCCCCAAACCCGACTGCATGTATCTACATGAATTGGGGGATGAGGCTGCAAGCTTCACAAAAGAAGAAATGCAGGTAGTAAAGTCATGTGAATTATCAACTTTGTAGAAAAGGGAGTACTTTTTCTTTATATGCTGTAATTGTAAAAGCAAAAGCTAATTTGATTTGATTTTTTTTTTAAAAAAGCAAGTATTACTTTAAAGTAGCATTTTCTAAACAAAATATTCCAGAGGATGTCAGTTCTGCAGGATATTGTTACAATAAAAATGGGTTGTGGTTAACTAAATTTGAAAATGCTAGATAAATAAAGAAAAACAGGTTTCTTTGCTGTAGGACTTCTCAAAGTCTTTAATGTGCTAATACATGTGTAAGGGGTGGGGGGATGTACAACCAGAACTTAATTGACCAAGGAAAGCACTTTGGGAAATGCTACTTTAAGGATAATGTCAACAAAATGAAAGCTAAGTGGGATACTGTACTTACTAGTTGTTTTGTTGGCCCAATGTCTACTCTTTACAGAGCATGCCAGAAGATAATATTCTATCAAATGATACTGATAAGCTAACATTATTTTTATTACAGTGATTCTCCCAGTGAAAGTGTCCCCTGAATCACTGTCCTGTAAAGGATGAATTGAAGGCCTAATATCCTATGTTCTTTTTTACATATCCTCTTCTGTCTCCTTTCAATTTGTAGTATAAACATGCCTTTACAAGTAAAAATATTGACCATACGGCATATTAAATGAGGATTATACCAAAGCACAATGCTGCACTTCCTTATTGTAGATGAGGACTTCAGATTGTTGCTGTGGACTTTTCAGGAATACTTCTCATTTAGAAGGTGGGGGGCATTCATTGCTACCTTTCATTCTCCAGGTCAAACTACAGAAAGTCTGGTGGGGACTCCTTTAAGAGAATATTATTAAATAAAATGAAGTATTACCTTTTTTGACTTGGAGCTAGTACAGATTAAATCCCATTATAATAAATGCACTGGAGTTTCTTGATAGTGTGGTCTTTATGATTCAAAAACAAAGTTAAAATAAGGTCTGTCTGATATTTAACAGGGACTTACTGATTTCTTCAGTATATGCTTTTTTCTTTTTTGAATGAAATTTAAAATGGAACCATTTCAACTGAATTTTAGCTAGTGGTGAAGGTATACTTTACTGACATGTTCGATTACAATGAAAATTTCTATCAAAGAATATCCAAGGCCCAATTGATCTCATTTAAAAGTTTATTGGCCTGGATGTGGTGGTTCATGCCTATAATTCCAGCACTTTGGGAGGCCAGAGGGGTTGGGGGCAGATTGCTTGAGGCCAAGAGTTCAAGACCAGCCTGGGCAGCATAGCAAGACCCCATCTCTACAAAAAAGTTTTAAAAATAGCTGGGTGTGGTGGTGTGGGCCTGTAGTCCTAGCTACTCAGGAAGCTGAGGCAGGAGGATCCCTTGAGCCCAGGAGTTCAAGGCTGCAGTGAGCTGTGATCACACCCCTGCACTCCAGCCTGGGTGACAGAGGGAGACCTTGTCTCTAAAAAAAAAAATAATAATAATAATAAGTCTTATTGAACAATAAAAGAAAATGTTGGGACAGTCCTTTTGGAACTCATTTGTAATGGGATTTAACCTGTCTTTATGAACTGCCCCTGTAGAGTCATTTTAATATCAGCTTGAACTCTTTGTGGCTAATGAAAGCCACCTGAAGTATTGATTGCAGGAAGAATTTTCAGGGCTTTTCGTGTTTTAAAGATGTAAAATCCACATCTAAATGTATTTTCAAAAATAATTTAAAATTTATTTCATATTGTTGTCCTGAATTCATCCTGCTCTTCTTTACCTGAATTTAAATTACTTTGAAAAGGGATTTCTTTGTTAAAAGCACTTCCTCAGTGTGGAAAGGAAATTTGAATAAGTCATATCATGGCAAAAATCAGAAAGTCTTTCCTTGTTACTTCATAGTTAAGAATTTAGTACCGGCCGGGCGCGGTGGCTCACGCCTGTAATCCTAGCACTCTGGGAGGCCGAGGCGGGTGGATTGCTCAAGGTCAGGAGTTCGAGACCAGCCTGAGCGAGACCCCGTCTCTACTAAAAATAGAAAGACATTATATGGACACCTAAAAATCTATATAGAAAAAATTAGCCGGGCATAGTAGCGCATGCCTGTAGTCCCAGCTACTCGGGAGGCTGAGGCAGTAGGATCGCTTAAGCCCAGGAGTTTGAGGTTGCTGTGAGCTAAGCTGACGCCACGGCACTCACTCTAGCCTGGGCAACAAAGTGAGACTCTGTCTCAACAAAAAAAAAAAAAAAAAGAATTTAGTACCACAGGAAATATTTAAAGGTCCAGTTGAAATAGGCAAGTAGCCTCTAAGAACAAGGAATGATGCATTGTGCAGTATACGTGATACAGTTGTACTCAATTAAATGATATTGCCCTCGATTGTTATTGTTTTGCTTTTGTTTTGATCTGTTCCGTTTTGATTTTGCCATAACATCTATTTAGACTATAATTTAAAAATAATTAACATCCCTGAAGGTAAGTAAAAATACTCTTCCAGTCATGATATGCATTCAAATAGTAAAAAGTTACTCAAAGTAATTAATTTTATTATCATTTATTTTTGTGTATGATTAGCTTCCACAATCTTTGCCTAATTTCTCCCATAACGTTTGTAATGTTGCCTTCTGATACAGCTACCCAACTACAATAAATGCAGCGTTCTCTTGTGTATAGCAGCGGTCCCCAACATTTTTGGCACCCAGGGTCAGTTTCATGGAAGACAATTTCTCCACGAAAGGTTGTGGGGGAAACTCATGTGGTGATTTAAGCCATGGGGAGCAGCTGTAAATACAGATGAAGCTTCACTGGATCCTGCCTAGCTTTCCGCCACTCACCCTTAATTGCTTCTTCGTTGCTAGTCTCATGTCTAAATTTAAAGCGTATAGGATGGGAGTTGGCAAACTTTTTCTTAAAAAGGACAGTAAATATTTTAGGATTTCTGGGCTGTGCAGTATCTGTCACAACTACTTCACTCTGCCTCTGTTGTAGTACTTCATTCTGCCGTTGTAGCAGAATAGCAACCATAGATAGTATGTAAATGAATGGGCATGACTGTGTTCCAATAAAACTTTATTTGTGAAAACAGGCGACTGGCTATAAATTGTTGACTCTCAGTCTAAAGTTTAAAATACATTTTTATTTTACTCTTGGTAACGGTGGAGGAAAGGAGAGAGTAAAAACTAATGAAATTTTTGCTTAGTGTCAAGATAATATAGTAAAACTATTCATCTGTGTTAATCTCTGAATTAAAAAGGAGATTGATTGACTGATTGATTATGGGAGATTTTCAGACAAACTCAGTAATGACCTGTTAGAAGACTTAATTCTTATATGAAAGATTTGGAAGTAGATTTAAAATGTACCTGTATAGTTTTGAGCTAGTGAAAATATTCTCTCCTTAATCTGCTTTTCTATATAATAAAGAGGTTAATTTATGGAATATATATCATGTGATTTTATTGGAATAATTACTGTTCTGGAAGTTTTGTGATGTCATCTTCACAGGTTTCGGTGACTCCATGAAAATACCTTGTATGCTCTATTTAGGATATATTTAATAATCCAGAAGGTAATTCGGTATTTTATGCCAGCCATTTTGTGAATCCCACTGCAGTTTTAATTTCTTCTTTCATTAGGCGGGTAAACACCAAGAATATGAACAGAAGCTACTTCAAGAATTATATAAATTAAATCCCAATTTTCTTCAGCTGTCTACGGGTTCGGTTGATAAGAATAAGAACAAAGTGACACCACTGCAGAGGTATGATACGTAAGTATTGATATTCATACACTCAGACATCTTACCCTCACATCTGTCAGTCTTTTCTTTTCATTCTGTATTTTTCAGGCAAAAGCCTATTGACAAGGTCTGCCATTTATGCAGAATTGTTTAGCTATACAGGAAATGTTGAGTGACAATTTCTGGGTTTGAATATTTGCTGCCTACTGCTCCCTGATGATAATTCAGACTAGCCTCTTGATGGCTTCACCTTTTGCAGTGATTTGCAGACTACCTTGAGCCCAGGGAACACCCTCCTTCTTAAAAAGGAAATTAAAGGATGCTGGGTATTAAAAGGCTCTTGTCCCCTAATTGAGGTTTTTTTTTTTCCCCTGATAGAATAAGGGGAGGGGGGAATACTATAAAAGAGAGAGTGGAGTTATCTAAAGGAAGCATTTTATGTTGGGGACACAAATATTCAAAGATGTCTAGTCCCAAGATTACTGAAGTTGTATCCTGTGAGTGAGGAGAGTATTCCATATTCATAATCTTATTTATCTTAGGGGACAAGTCACCTCCTATCTTCCACCCCCAACATAGTTTTGGGTAGACTATATTGTGTCAATGTTTAAACAAATTTATAGTCTTTAGTACTGAGTCTCATTCTGATAAGTGATCTTCATATCTTGGATTGTATTTGATTATAGCCTGTCAGAAAATCATGTAATTAAGAAATGTAATAATTTTAGGATTTTACTCTACTCTGAACATTCCATGAGTTTGATTTGTTAGGAATGTTGTTCTATATTTTTTATTGGTTAACTTTTATCAAATGAAATTTTAAAAGTAAATAGCTGTGATTAATTTGGATACATTAACTGTCTTTTTTTAATTTTAAAGTTAAATTTTTCTAAGTGATGTTTTAATGTCTGGGTGTTAAATATTATAGCCCAATGTCTATTTAGTACTAAAAAAATGTAAGAACCATCTTTCAAATGTAGCTAATAATAAAATAACTACATGGATTTTTGTCTGAGTCCATTTCTTCAAAAAAACATTCTTGTGTTTAAATTTTTGAAGTCCTTGTTTATTCCCTTTGATAATAAATATTTAATATTAAAGACTAAATATTTATACACACACATACATACACATGTATGTACATGTGTTTATCTGTGTATAAATAGGCCACAAAGCAAAACATAAAGTGATTGTAAATGATGTGAAATTTGTTTATATCAAAGCTAAGAATAAAAGCTCAGTCCAAACAGAGATCTTTCTGGTTTGACAAGCTTTGATGTTTTCCTTTGATCTTTCATACCCATCCTTTTCTAGCCCTGTATATTTATTTTATGATGAACCACATGCTATTACTTATCTCATTGGTTGCCACCTCTTTAGTGCTTGGTATAAGAATGAGATTATTGTAGTAAACATTTATTTCAGATGCTTTTAACATTTATACACATCATTGTTCTCATTAAAAATGTTGTCATTCTAATTTAAGTCATATTCTGGGTTTATAGCCCCTAGTGATTTCAGAGCAAAATGTAAAATTTAGATTATCTCTTTGAGATAACATTTGTTATTTTCTGAATATAAAAGTAACATGTTTTTATTGAAGGAAATGTGAAAAATTTATGAAAGTGTACAGAAGAAAATAAATATTGTATGTGATCTAAATACCCAGAGCTTTTCACTGAAAATGATTTGTGTTCAGCAGGCCCTGAATAACATCATTTCATTTAATGTTGTTTTGTTATAATGATGAGAAAAAAATTGACTCCCATCCTGGGTCACTGTGTGGAGTTTGCATGTTCTCTCCATGTCTGTGGGTTCTTTCTGAGTACTCCAGTTTCCTCCCACATCCCAAAGCTGTGCATGTTAGGTGAATTGGTGTGTCCGAATTGTCCCAGTGTGAATGAGTGTGGGCGTCTGTGTGAGTGCACCCTGTGATGGAATGGCATCCTATTCAGGGTTGGTTCCTACCTAGCACCCTAAGCCTCTGGGACAGGCTCTGGCCACTGGTGACCTTAAACTGAAATAAGTGTGTTGGAAAATGAATACAAATTATAGTAAAATTAAAATTTTTATATGATGGTTACATAAATGCATGACAATAAATGATGTGTTATGAAAGTGCTCAGTGAGCCCACCATATTAGTTATTGTTTGTGTTTGAATTGTGTGGTGGCAGAAGGTGCTCCTTACAATTTTGACTTTGCAAACATTTGGTTCTTGATTTAACCCACCATTGCTACAACCTCTGTCACTCACTGATTAACCAAAAATTGGGTAATTATCTTTCTTGTTTTTATTAATCTTTCTTGTATGTATAGCTCATATTTATTTCAATTTTAATGTCAGAAATGTTTGGGGTCTTTATTTTAAAAGTTTGGTGATGTTTATGTGATCAGAAATACACTATAGGAACATAACCCTTCTTTACGTAAATTAGCCTGTGGTAAAATTGGCTTCATTCTATCTCGTTTTGCTTAAAGGTGTAGTTTCTAAGAACCTATCGATGACGTTAAATAAGGACTTATTGTATTTCTCTTTGCATTGTGTATTTCCTTGGTCCTACCCAAGAGATATGTTTTTTTACTTCTTCAGGGTAAGTTGAGAATTAAACTTCCTTGTGAAAAAAGATACTCAAAAGAAGGATTCCATTTTCTTATTTCTTGGCATTCCTAGATAGTATCAGTTTTACAGGAAGAATTGCAAAAATCAAAGTTCGGAACCTTATAAATTGAGATACAACTTAAAAATGTAGTTTTCTCTTATTTTAAATTAAGCCAAGGTAGAAATCTTAAGAGTATCATAGCTACTAATCTTCACTGATAAATATATTTGTTAGTAAGTGAAATTTTCTGTAATATGTCTTATTCCTCTCTCAATGAGCAGAAAATTCCAAAAGGGAACATGGCACTTGTTCCCCCACCATTATTATTAATTTGAGAGTATTATCAGTCACATTGAATTTTGAGCTATAGATGTGCTATTTTTTAATATGAGTAAGTTGCTTTGAAATGATGAATACACAAAATGTGAGTTTGAAGTGAGGAAGCCATGCAGTAGTGATGCTTAAGGACTGGATATTTTATTATTTTTAAGTTTGGGGCTTTGAAATACCTTCATTAAATTAAGATACTATATATGTACCAACTAAAAACTGTGAAAGGAACAGGAGCTGGGTGGGCTACTGTGCCCAGGACAGTGAGCAGACCTAGTTACAAGAATTATGGAGTATGCAGATCACTCAATATAAGTAGTTATGACTTGATATTGTGGCTCAGGCAAGCCACCATTAAGGAAATGGAGATGTTCAGCTTTACACTTAGGTGGAAGAGGGGTTGAACAAAAATTTGGTGTCGTCTTTGTTCATTTACTCTCCTTATTAGTTCCTGTTTGGTATATATTGTTATTTTACTACAGGCAAGAAAACTAAGTTTCAGAGAGTTTAAATAATTTACCAGCATCCCACAAAAATAAGTGATAGACCAGATTCTGATCAAAGTCTCTGTTACTATAAAGCCCAAGCTCATTCTCCCCCTCTGCCATAGCTTAGTCTAGAAGATGTAAAATTCTTATGAGCAACTCTCAGGAAAACCTCTTTAACATTAATCAAATTAATTCAGTTAAATGAAACCAAGCCATAACTATATATAGTTTGACTTTGAAAATCTCTAGTTCTTGAGGCTTAATATTGCAGGATAAATATAGTGGATGGACTGTAAATTCCTAGGAATTGATGGTTTTTTAAGCAAAAGTTTCCCTAAACCACAGATTGGTGGCAGTAGTAGATTGGCTAAAGAGATGGTGAAAGGAAATTTATACAGAAATTTATTAATTTTTATTACATGGAGAGGAAGTGTACATCTTTAAAAAAATACTGCTATATTCGTGCTGAAAATCAAGTATAAGCTCTGACATACTTGAAGATGGAGTCAAAATACCTTATTAATTCAGCAGAATAGGAATGGTCACTGCATGAATCCTGTTCTCATACCCTGGCGTTATTTGGTAAACCCCTGAGATTTAGAAAAAGTATGGTCCCTTGAGCAGAGCTTGTTAAATCATGGCTAGGCCTCAGGATTTCTTTGAACTCTGAAATTTTAGATAAAATTTTGTATTTGTACACATTTTTCTTGAGAGAGGATCCATGACATAAAAATAGTTATTAGTTATTGGTGTAGATGGTACTGCTCTGCTGATTCCTATAGGTAGATTAGAGGTGAATTCAGGAGTGTCCAAAAGCAGTTGATTCTCAAAGTATGGACAAGTGCCATGAAAGGTGGCCTATGTTTTGTAAAATTGATCTCCAGAAAAATATCTCATCTTTTATTATGGGTAAATGATTTACTTATAGTTCCCCACTTTTAGCTTTGCAAAAAACTAAGGCTATTTACTAGTAAACTAAATGGGTGAGTTAAGGTTTGCTAAAATTTTATGTTTACATTAAAATTAGTGGATTACTAGATTATTTTGAGTTTATATCCTAAAATCTTATTTCTCTTAAGTTTTCTTCTCAGTGTTGTGTTTGGATATATATAGTTACTATACATGCGTATATACAGTGGAAAACTAGTAAGTGTGCTGGGGTATCTTGCCCCACCTAAGTAGAATAGTCAAAAAAGAAGTTAGAGCTACTGGTGTAAAGTATTTATTCTAGAGAGTGGGGTGGGATGAGTGTGGGAAGAGGGGCAGTTAGAGATAGAGTTGTTTATGCCTTTGTTTCCTAGAATAGAAGAAAGGCACATCAAACAAGCAGTTGCATGTTTAAATTCAACTTAAATATATAGTATTAGGTTGGTGCAAAAGTAATTGTGGTTTTAGCATTGTTGAACTTTGCCATTTGATATTGGAATACATTCTTAAATAAGTATGGTTATGTTATGCGTCATTTTAATGCACATTTCTCGCTTTATGTTTTTTTGCTAATGACTTATTACTTGCTGTTGGTTTTATATTTATTTTAGACTATGAAAATGATGTTAGACAAAAAGCAAATTCAAGCGATTTTCTTACGCGAATTCAAAATGGGTCGCAAAGCAGCGGAGACAACTCACAACATCAGCAATACATTTGGCCCAGGAACGGTTAATGAACCTACAGTGCGGTGTTGGTTCAAGAAGTTTTGCAAAGGAGACAAGAGCCTTGAAGATGAGACGCGCAGTAGCCGGCCATCGGAAGTTGACAATGACCAATTGAGAGCAATCATTGAAGCTGATCCTCTTAAAACTACATGAGAAGTTGTCAAGAACTCAACGTTGACCATTCTATGGTTCGGCATTTGAAGCAAATTGGAAAGGTGAAAAAGCTCAATAAGTGGGTGCTTCCTGAGCTGACCAAAAATCAAAAAAATTGTCATTTTGAGATGTCATCTCTTATTGTACGCAACAACAAACCTTTTCTCTATGGGATTGTGATGTACTACAAAAAGTGGGTTTTTTACCATAACCAGCAACAACCAGCTCAGTGGTTGGACCGAGAAACAGCTCCAAAGCACTTCCCAAAGCAAACTTGCTCCAAAAAAGGTCACAGTCACTGTTCAGTGGTTTGCTGCCGGTTGGATCCACTACAGCTTTCTGAATCCCAGCAAAACTTTATATCTGAGAAGTATGCTCAGCAAATCGATGAGATACACTGAAAACTGCAGTGCCTGCAGCTGGCATTGATCAACAGAAAGGGCCCAATTCTCCACCACACGTTGCACAACCAGTGCTTTAGAAGTTGAACGAATTGGGCTACGAAGTTTTGCCTCATCCACCATATTCACCTGACCGACCTCTCGCCAACTGACTACCACTTCTTCAAGCATCTCCACAACTTTTTGCAGGGAAAATGCTTCCACAACTAGCCGGATGCAGAAAATGCTTTCCAAGAGTTCGTTGAATCCTGAAGCATGGATTTTTATGCTACAAGAATAAACAAACATTTCTTGTTGACAAAAATGTGTTGATTGTAATGGTTCCTATTTTGATTAATAAAGGTGATTTTGAGCCTAGGTATAATGATTTAAAATTCCCGGTCCGAAACTTTCAGTTACTTTTGCACCAACCTATTATCTTTTTCAAGATCAAATTTATTTCTATAATACAAAATTAAAATGAATATTTGCTGTTTTTGAAAGGTTGCTACATTCTGTGGTATATTTAGGATGGTAGATGTCCATCTTTCACCTTTAATATTAAAAATAACTAATTTTTTGTACTTACTAGTAGTTAATCAAAACGTTTGTTTTCATTCATGTTAAGTAGGTCTTAGAGTTATGAGAAAATTCCAATTAAAATCATATGTGCTCAACTACAATCATTTCAGGTTTATCGAGGCATTGTTTTCCTTGCCCTTTTTATAGCTAATTATGCCATTTAAGATGTGGCCATATTTTAGTAGCAGAATGATACTTTAAATGTTACTGTATATTTGAAGCCTATATCAAATGAAATATATTCTGTAGAGGCAAATTTTACCTGTTAATAACTTAAATATATTTATTGTGTTAGCAAATATTTAAGTATATCTCAGAGTTATGTAGGACTCTGGTGAACAGGAAAAATTAAAATTAATTCTTCTAAATGAATGTGGGAATATTTAATTTAGAAGCAAAGTATGTACTTGTGTATATAGTAACATGACGGTGAAATTTCTGTCCTTAATTTTGTCTTGTTTTCAAATGTGACTAAAAATTAATACAATCACTTTGACTATTTTTGTTTTAAACTTGATAAACAAGGGAGATAGACCTCAGCATTTTTTTGGCCCACCCCTACTTCCTGAAAATGATTTTTTTTTTGATCTTTCTACTATGTAATTGTCTTATGTTGCAAATTTTAAAAAGCGTATTTGGCATCACCACTAAGGAAGTAGTAAGTAAAAGGAAGTAAAATTCAAGCACTGCCTTTGGGGTAAGTTAGAAGAGAGCAAAACTTGGCTGACCATCTGAAGATCCAAACTGAGACCCTGCTGTGTCATTGACTACCTTTTTGCAGAGAGTTTTGAATTTGATTTATCTGTAAAGTATTTAATTTTAATGATTCCTTCTAGCTGTGAAATCTAATAATCTGAGAGACTTTGAGGAGACTTTTGATGCCTTTTTACTTTGTTTCTCTTCACTTCCTCTGTTAAAGTGATCATCAGATACCAGATATTTCAGTTCAGACTAATTGAATCAGAATCGTTAGAGATGGAGTCTGAATATATACTTCAATATATATATTTATACTTATATATTTATTTTTTATTAATAAAAGCTCCGTAGTACTTGATTCCAACTGGTTGGGTTAATTTCAAAACATTTATTCCTAAGAAATCTATAATTTCACCATAGATTTCAAAACTGTTTAGGACTGGACCTTTAAAAAAATTAATGAGACATGTTTATGTGAGAATATATATTAATGAATTTTTATCTATGGGGATTTACACACACAACATTGCCTTCTAGAGATAACATCCCGATTGTGTTACAAGACCTAATATGTATTAGTGCTTCTCCCATTTTTAATCTGGTGCTTTTCAATCAACTACATGGTGTTTATGTACTTTAGTGTCTTGATTTCTCTTTCTGTCAACATTATGACTATTTTCAGTGTTTGAACTATAGGCATAGGTAGTCTTCCAACTCTTAGCCTTTTCAAACATGGTTGTCAACCTTTGTTTTTGCCTCTCTCATTCTTTAGTTTAGTTCAGATTATATTATCTGCTTTTCTTTGCTTCTATCCTTGAGAAGTAAATTGGTATCTTCAACTTTTCAGAGACCTTTCTAGTTTTTCCCCTCACTAGGCAACTTCTGCCCCACTGTGTTGTACTGTAGAAATAGTTTTTAAAAATCTTTCCCATTGAAAATGAAATGAACAACAAGCCCTTTGCTTCAAAATGCAGTTTTTTTAGTGTTGCAAAAAGAGGTTGATTTAAGGAATCCCATAGGGTTTGGGGTTTTGGGTTTTTTTTGTTGTTGTTGTTTTGTTTTTTTTGAGACAGAGTCTCGCTCTGTTGCCCAGGCTAGAGTGAGTGCCGTGGCATCAGCCTAGCTCACAGCAACCTCAAACTCCTGGGCTCAAGCAATCCTCCTGCCTCAGCCTCCCGAGTAGCTGGGACTACAGGCATGTGCCACCATGCTCACCTAATTTTTTCTATATATATTTTTAGTTGACCAGATAATTTCTTCCTATTTTTAGTAGAGACGGGGTCTCGCTCTTGCTCAGGCTGGTCTCTAACTCCCGACCTCGAGTGATCCACCCGCCTTGGCCTCCCAGAGTGCTAGGATTACAGGCGTGAGCCACCGCACCTGGCCATTAATTTGTTTTTAAATGAAAAAGCCCTATGCAGTGTGTCACCCAGCCATCTTAGATATGATATCATTAGGACCTGGAAATTCTTGTCCAGATAATAGAATGAATGTGTCTCACTCTTCTTTGGTAAATGTGGTATTTATTACTAGTAAAGTTTGTTTTCCTTTTCTCAGCAGTTACCTTCATGGCATGATAACGGGTGCGTGAATGTTGCAAGTAAAACAAATTTGTTAATATGGACCGCACCTTAAGCAAACAGCTTGCTGAGGAAGGAGGTTCTACATTTGATACTAGTGGAGTTGTGAGAACTCTGACCTGTTGGTAGTAGTCTAGGGATGTATCTTTTCTGTCCAGCCATTAGAGATCTAAGGAGTTCATGGTCACTGGAATTTTTAAATATACTTTTTCTTTCTGTTGAAGTTATACATGTATTTGCAGGAACTCTCCCATATTTCTTTTCTGCTTTTCCGCTTATAATATCAGGTTTGACTAAAACATAATTGATTTTTTAATTTAATTATTAAAATAATAAATTGAGACAAATATACTAAAACTGAGTGGAACATGAGTATACTGGTATCTTGCCATAATTCTTATTTTTCAGCAGCTATTTTTGAATTGTTGACACAATTAGCATCTTCGATAAAACTTTCACAGATAAAGCATATGGTGTTACGAATCAGGGCTTATAAAACTGCAATTTGGGGTGTTGGACAAGATGATGTAAATTATTCTAATCAGTTGTAATCCAGAAACATCCTTAAGATTTATTCTCTATGTAATAACATTCTCATATATTGCTCTGGACATTAGCAAGACTGACCTCACTTATATTGAAAATTTTTATTTAGTGCTCTTTAATGGTAGTGTCTGGGAAGATGAACCAAGATCTAGACACTAAAATTTTTCCTTTGTAATATCTTGCTTTCATCCTTTTGTTTCTGTTACCACCTCTTGCTCTCAACTTGAAGCCCTTATTCCTATATTATAAGAATAGTGGAAGTTTATTTTAAAATTATCTGTATTATGTTCCAGTCTGTACTTTGTGCCACCACCAAATTAATCTTTCTGGAACTCTGCTTGATTTCTGTGCTCAGAAATTTTCCATTGGTCTTTGGAGTCTGGCCTCTGTCTACCTTTCTATCCTTACCTTCCCATTTTTATTCCATCCATGCTATTTGTTAGCTATATTAATTCCTTAACTCTGTCCTACCCTGTATGTAACCTTTTGACCCTTGATACAGGTACTATTCCTATCTTTAATGCTGTCCCTTTCCCTTTTTTCTTTCCTTCTCCTAATCTATAAATCTTTTTAAGGAACTACTTAAATTTGAACTCCCCTAGGAAACTTTCCCTAATTGCCTCACTTGTGGTAGCTTCACTTTATTCTGAAGATTTATGGCATTTTTTTGTTTAAACAGTTCATTCAATAGCAGACACTAGCTGATATTTGTTTGGTCTGCACCTGTCTTGTTTCCCCAAATATCTCTAAACTTAGTGTGCTCAGAACTGTATCTTAAAATAATTTGTGATACCCACATTACTTTATATTCATTGATTCATTGATATTTTATGGATAATAAGAAGGTGCTCTTCAAGTAAACTTCACATCTGTTTGCTAGAATCAAGAGTCTCTGGCAATATCTCTGCAGAAGATACACCTGGGATTCAGATTGTGTACTAGCCATTGTTAAATTTTTTTAGAGCAATTAAACATAGTACCAGTAAGTTATCTGTTTGAAAGGTGACTTCGTATATATTTCTAGAGAATAAAATAATTTTGAGAAATTTGGAATTTTAATTCTTTTTCCTGTAATATTGTATCAGAGCAACACATTTGAGGTAATAACAACACAGGCATGTGCCGCATAACGACATTTCTGTCAATGGTTGACTGCATATGTGATGGTGGTCCCATAAGAATATAAATACCGTATGATTACTATACCTTCCTATGTTTAGATATACAAATGCTTACTTACCATTGTGTTATAGTTGCCTACAATATTCAGTACAGTAACAAGCTGTACAGGTTTGCAGCCTAGGAACAATAGGCTATCCCATCTAGGTTTACGTAAGTACACTCTGATGTTTGCGCATGACAGAATCACCTAGTGGCGCATTTCTCAGAATGTATTCCATCGTTAAGCAACACGTGGCTGTACTTATTTTTTGTTTGTGTGGTGAGTTAAAGTTAGTTATAGAAATGATGTCACTAGGTCAGAGTTGCATTGCTTGTAAAGATTTTATTTTTTCTTTAAGTCAGATGAGCTAAAATGGACTTGAAGTGAGCAATGCTGTCTTACTGTTCCATGGTGCTGCATTTTCTCCATATGGAAGTAAAACATTAATATTTTTGTTTGACTCAAGTTTGCACAGAAGTGTGTTTCATTTGTCTAATTTGTGTGTGTGTATATATGTATATCAATATGTATACACATGCCTTCTCTAGGGTTATGATTAGTATATAGAAGTATTAAATTTATTGCTCTTAAATACCTGTAGAGCACGTTTCAATAACTTTTGTGTCCTCTGTCAAACACCTAGAAAAACGGGTCATTACTTTTTCAGAAACTGTAATGGGGAATGCGTTTATCACATGCGCAAAACCAAGTGATAGACTAGACTTTTGGTCTATTAATTGGAATAGTATCTGTTGTAAGCAGTAGTTTTTTTCCCATAAGCTATTATTTCACCCATTGTTTTTGGAGAATCTAATTAGAATGTAAGTTCCTCAGTGGTAGGGATCTTATCTTATATGGGTTGAATATCTCTTATCTGAAATGCTTGGGATCAGAAGTGTTTAGGATGTTGGATTTTTTCAGATTTTGAGATATTTGCATTGTACTTACCAGCTGAGCATCCCAAATCTGAAAATTGGATATCCCAAATGCTCCATTGGGCATTTTCTTTGAGTGTCACATCAGTACACGAAAAGTTTAGAATTTTTGAGCAGTTCAGGTTTTGAATTTTCAGATTTGAAATCTGAAATACTTCTTTGTGTCCTCAACATTTAACCTAATATTTTACTTCACAGTACTTCGATAAACATTTATTAAGATGGTAAAATGTTTTATTTTTCTGGCTTTTAAGGAGTTTGTTTTTATTTTAGGAGAATGACTGTATTCTGATTTTATTCGATTTGTTTTCTTTTTACAGCCCCATTGACAAACCTTCAGATTCTCTCAGTATAGGGAATGGTGATAATTCCCAGCAGGTAAGATTCGGATACAGTAACACTTGATTTTTCTGCCATACTCTCAAAACAGGGTATTCTTTGCAAGTGTATTTTTGTGAAAAATATTTTAAATACTGACACAATTTAAAAACACTTTTGAGGGACATCTTTATTAAGTGTATTATAATTAGTCTTCTTTTCTTCCACAGACTGTATAGATTAATCCTTTCTTGATGACTCAGAATTATCATTATGACCATATATTATTGTACTATATGGTAATACATCAGTATCCTTAAAGTCTGCTAATGTTACTAGTCTTTTTGACCCCACACCAAATGGCCCCAGGCTAGCATGCCTTTTGAGTTCTTGCTTTTAAAAGCTATATTCCTACTACACATTCCCCTTGTTCTTTGCTGCCAACTTTAATTTTCTATTTCACTCAATATACTTGCCTATAACAGTTTTCTTCCTTAGTTTCTCCCAAATGACTATCAGCTTTGAATGATAAACCAGATAAGTTGTTCAAAGTTGCATCCACTGTGAAACTGAGGTGCTGACCATTAGAGCATGGTTTGCATTGTCTTGTCTTATTTTTTTTTTTTTTTTGAGACAGAGTCTCACTCTGTTGCCCAGGCTAGAGTGAGTGCCGTGGCGTCAGCCTAGCTCACAGCAACCTCAAACTCCTGAACTCAAGCGATCCTCCTGTCTCAGCCTCCCGAGTAGCTGGGACTACAGGCATGCGCCACCATGCCCGGCTAATTTTTTCTATATATATTTTTAGCTGTCCATATAATTTCTTTCTATTTTTTAGTAGAGATGGGGTCTCGCTCTTGCTCAGGCTGGTCTCGAACTCCTGAGCTCAAACGATCCGCCCACCTCGGCCTCCCAGAGTGCTAGGATTACAGGCGTGAGCCACCGCGCCCGGCCTTGTCTTGTCTTATTGTTCAGGGAGCTTTTTTCCTGCTAGTTTTTCACTGCTTAAGTTTCTGTGTATCTTACATTGGCAAAATAAATGTAGTTCTAATCTCTTCCATAAAGAATGACCAGATCCCCACAGTATTTGTGAATAACTTCGAGATCTAAAATAGGGTACTTTTCCAAACTTTTTGCTCAGAAATTTCATAAAAGAATTTGAAAATCTTTATATCACCTTGTATATTTTAGGTTCACATTAAAATTTTTTCATAAGTTAAAAGTAGGTATTCCAACATATTATAAATATTGGTAATTTTAAATAAAGTGTTACATTGCCTTTTAAATAAGAAATTGAATGTTTTGATACTCCATCATAATGTTTTGATCATAATCATATTTTGTTACTCCATGCATTTTTTATCAAAAAAAAAAAAAAGGCGAAAGATTTATACGATCTGAAGAGAAACCAGAGTATCCATGCATTTTTTAAAATACACAAGCTCTCCTTTAACAATCGGAAATTTTACATCATTTCTTTTTCTCTGTGAACTCATTTTTCTATTTCTATTGCCATCGTAGAGTTTTTTTTTTTTGATGTAATATAGTTTTTGCTTGAAAAGCATACATTTCTCTCAAAAATAGGCATTTAAATTTCTGAATGAAATAAAAATATTTTGCTGTCACAGGCTTTAAATGCCAATTTTTCTCTTCTGAAATTTTATTAGTATTGAGCTGATTTGAACAACTTATACAAGTGTAGATCTTTATAAAAACCATTAAACATAAATATTGAAATTAGAAATTCATCTCCTAATGAGATAGATAGGGCCATTTTAAAATTAGTTTTTATATATCCCTAGGTGAATATTACATAGTGGTAAAATGAGACAAGTTTCAGCAGCAATCCTAGCTATATTTTTCATTTTTTTATGATATAAGTATTGAGACATTTTGTTCATATAAATAAGTAGATGGAAAAAGGAGGAGTATTGTATTAGTATCACTCAAATTTTTGAATTCCTTCTGTATTAAATACCTAAGAATCATATATAAAGACTTTTTTTTTTTTTTTTAGACAGAGTCTCACTCTGTTGCCCTGGGTAGAGTGCAGTGGTGTCATTATAGCTCACTTGCAACCTCAAACTCCTGGGCTCAAGTGATCCTCCTGCCTCAGCCTCCTAAGTATCTGGGAGTTCAGGCATATGCCTCAACACCCAGCTAATTTTTCTATTTTCAGGAGAGATGGGGTCTCATTCTTGCTTAGGCTGGTCTCAAACTCCTGAGCTCAAGCAGTCCTCCCACCTGGCTTCCCAGAGTGCTAGGATTACAGGCGTGAACCACTGCACTCTGCCAAGACTCCTTATAAAATTATTTTTTAAGGATGTGTCTTGTGACAGCTTAATCTCTTTCTTCAATTTTGTTGAAAACTAAAATATTGGGAATCACCTAGTTTGCAAAACAGTCTAGTCATTAGAGTCAGTTACTCTCTTATCACCAATCCAAATATTTCTAATAATTTGTATTTGGTCCCTGGAAAGTTTTCATTCTTGAGCAAAATACTATAGTGAAATCTCAGAAAATGAGAAATAATTCTTTTCTTTGTGAAAAAGGAGAGGAGACTTGTTTACTCTTTTCAGCTGGATTAATTTCTAAAAAGAGTACATATGTAAGTTAATGATTTAATTGATATTCTGAAACTCCATGCTTTCATTACAAAGTCTTCAAGTACCCTGTTTTGAAGACAACCACTATTCTAACCCATTTAGTTGCAGACCTTTTAAATTGTGGTTTATTAAAATGTATAAACATGTATTGATTTTTTTTTTTTCCTTTTTGATTCAGATATCTAACAGTGATACGCCCTCACCACCACCTGGTTTATCAAAATCCAATCCAGTCATCCCCATCAGTTCATCCAATCACAGTGCACGGTCTCCTTTTGAAGGAGCAGTAACAGAGTCACAGTCGTTATTCTCAGACAATTTTCGCCATCCCAACCCTATCCCAAGTGGGCTTCCTCCTTTCCCCAGCTCCCCACAGACTTCTAGTGACTGGCCTACAGCACCAGAACCACAGAGCCTCTTCACATCAGGTATATGATATTACTATCGAGCACTAATCTTGACATATTGTTGATAGACTGACAAGACTGATATGAAATGAAACCCATTGGTAAATATGTTTTTATCCTTTTTCTCTCCACTCCCTTTTTATAAAACTATAAACATTTAAACCACACGGAATTAGATGGTTAGATAAATTGTTATATGACCTAGAAATTAATGTGTTAAAAGATTCCTCTAGAAATCAAGGGTAATTTATTTCCCAGTAATAAAAACCTTATTCTTCTGGGAATTATTGAGGACTTACATTTTTAATCAGATTTGTATTTGTATAGTTAAATTTAAGATTTTTTTCCCTCCAGCTGACAAAGAGGTAATTTATTTAGTAGTAACAGCTGTGTTTTGGCATTTTTGAGCCATTTCCATGTATATTCATTCTAAATTCTCTTGTTAATGTGAAAGATAGCATAAAAGTAACAAAAACTATATGGATTTATATAGATAGTTTATTAAATTATATTTTTTCTTAGTGGTATATGAAGCATATATTCAAAATTATACTTTCATAAGTACATTTTTAAAAATAAACTTTACTAATTAAAATCTGTTAGATTATTTATTTCATTTAAATGACTTATACTAGTTTGATTATCAGTGGTTAAGAATATAATTTGGGTATCAAGTACATTTTTCCCCTTGATGGGCAAAATCAGTCTGTATCATTCCGTTTTTGAAGTTAGTAACTTAAGTATGAAACCACTGCTAGAAGTATATAAAGCCTTTTGTAATTACGTGATCTTAATGTGTTAAGAAGTCATACAGATTTTGCGCACACTTGATTTTATCCTGTAATATGACATGTTTAGCTTTCACTAGTGTGGATACTCATTAAGTTTGAAAGTGAATTATGTAATTGATATTCGTCACTATTTTTCTTCCCAACAGAAACAATTCCAGTATCGTCCTCTACAGACTGGCAAGCAGCATTTGGCTTTGGTTCTTCTAAACAACCAGAGGATGACTTGGGTTTTGATCCCTTTGATGTCACTCGAAAAGCCTTAGCAGACCTGATTGAGAAAGAACTGTCCGTCCAAGACCAACCTTCCCTTTCACCCACATCTCTTCAGAACTCCTCTTCACACACTACAACCGCCAAAGGTCCAGGCTCTGGATTCCTGCATCCTGCTGCACCTACAAATGCCAACTCTCTCAATAGTACCTTTTCAGTCTTGCCACAGAGGTTCCCTCAATTTCAGCAGCACCGAGCGGTTTATAATTCATTCAGTTTTCCAGGCCAGGCAGCCCGCTATCCTTGGATGGCCTTTCCACGCAATAGCATCATGCACTTGAACCACACAGCAAACCCCACCTCAAATAGTAATTTCTTGGACTTGAATCTCCCGCCACAGCACAACACAGGTCTGGGAGGGATCCCTATAGCAGGTAGGTTCATTTAAAGCCTTTGAGAATTTGTGAATAACTCATGCTTTCAGGTTGTTGGGTGGGCAGGGAGGGAACTATTGAATAACAAAGATTACTTATGATTAGTCTTGGAAATTTCAAAGTCTATATCGTAATCTAAAAAATACTTAATTGGATAAATGCCTTGTAATATTGAGCTTTATAAGGATGGTGGAGTATTATACCTAGTAATTGTTTGGAAGCATTTTACTTAATAGGATAGTTACCAGACTTTCATATGGTATATAAATGCAAAAAGAAAAAAAATGGTCTTTGAAATTATGATGCTGTTAAGTCCAACACCATGGTAAAAATTCAGATTTTACATTCTAAAAGTAAAGTGGTTAAAAAAAATTTTTTTTATTGATAATTAATGAGAGCATGAGGGATAAAGCCACTCTCTAACTACTTTTGGCAATTACTTATTTTGACTGAAACACACATACACACACTTCAAAACTGTGCTTATATATTAATATTTAATATTTGAGAACTCTGGTTATTAATGTTTCATATGAGCATATCACATGTTACAGACATATCCTTCTGTGAAAAAGAAATTATTCAAGGAAAGGTATTTTCCCATTTGTCATGTTTTTATTTCTGGGGAAAAATATTAGGTATATATAAGGTAATATAAATTTGATGCCAGAATACAAATACTTCTGGTTTTGTACTGCTACCCTTGAAGGTTTCAGAACTTTTGGGTTTTAATATTCGGTATAATATTTTTTAGATGAAGTATATTCTATATCTAAGGAAGTCATTCTTGTTAATAGTATTCTTATTTAATTTGGGCTTTAGAGATGTGGAAAGAAACAAGTTTTTTCCTCTCATGATTCTCTCGAGAACAGAATAGTTCCTCACTCTGTTAGAATAGTTCCTTGCATAATTCATATAATCTGTTTTTATCCCTGTCATGGTATTTAAGGTATGGCTTGGCACAGTGTTATTGTAATAGTGTGTTATTCCCAACAAGATGTTCATTCTCTTGTTTTTAGTAAAATTGATGAATTTAGAAAGATCCATCAAAATTCTTAGTCTCTATTTCCCTTGGGACTAACAACATTTCATGTTCTAGACAAGTAGCTAGATTAAGAGAGTATAGTTTGTAGCTATTGACATAGGGAAGTTAACAGTTGTTACAGTGAAGATAATTTACATAAGCTTGTTAGTGCCTAATGTAGTGATTTGCACATTGATGATACAATATTTGGTCATTTAACTTTAGTAGTTTGTAGGCAATCCAGAGTGACGTTTTTAAGTCCTCTCATCTCCATGTTATTCATTTGTGAAACATTGTGTTCAGTTCCTAGTCTTTTTTTATTTCTTCCATTCAAGATAGCATATTAGAAAGTAATTCTCTTTTGTTTTGCTTTGTTTTAATCATTTAGAAGTGTGGCATTTTAATAACTAGTACTGTATCTCATAACCGATTATAACATTAAAAGTTAAAGTTCCCAGAAATAAAGTATTAAACCAATTACAGGGAATACTTGGGTTCCTATTTGCCCTACAATAAACTAGGCCATATGGGGGATACAAAAGAAGTATAAAATATGGGTACTATTTTCAGGTACTTTATAGTATAGTTGAAGAGGTAAAATTAAAATCATATATGAAAGTGGTAACTATTTGTGTGATACTGGAATCTGAGAGACATCAATGTAGCCTATCATTGTTGGGGAGGCTTCATCATAGAAGTAGGAATTGATCTACTGTGGTGTCTTGGATTTGGATTAGCAGCAGGGGAAGAGAAAGGCCTTTTATGTTGATGGAAACCTCCTGAGGCATAAAGGCATAAAGGCAAAAATTAGTATGTCATTATATTAAGAAGCAATACAACTGCCTTCTGTAACAGGAGGTGCTTCTTAAATTGTGTAGATACAACGGATGAGAAGATGAGGAGCTCTGACAACGAGGCAAGACAGTGTGGACTTGGTATGATAGGAAGTAGGATGCCTTTGTGGGACTCTAGTTCTTAGTTGTCTTCATTTTGTACTTTTATTTGACTTACTACATGACCATCTTTGATAAATTATCTCTTCTTCCAATTTCATAATCTATTGTCCCTTAGCACTGAAGAGCAGTTTTAACCCAAATATTTCAAGCCAGTAGATATTCTGGAAATGCCACACTGGTAATGAGAAATCTCTGATTTGTGAGTGTGGTTGTCCTCATGTTAGTAATTTGAAATCTTCATCTAAAGTAGATACTTTATGAAAAAATATGGCATTAAATATGTCCCTATCTTTGTGGGTTTTGTTTTGTTTTTAATTTTACCATATACTCAACCATAGAGCATTAAAAACTTTTTTTCCAGAGATGCTAAAAATTAAGTCACCAGCTTTAAGTTCTAAATCATTGTTGTATTTGGTGGAGAATGGGGAGAGTTTACTTCACATTTTCAGTTTTTGTCTATGCAGACTTGTTTGGTGTTTAAATGGGGACTTGTGGCTAAGCTTATGATTAGATTATTTTTAAGGCTCTGGTGACTAGAGAAATTTTAGTTTTAATGTACTAAAATATTTAAAATTGTTATCAAGAGTCACACCAGAATCCTCTCATGGCTTACAAATATTTGGCATGTACCTCAGAAAACTGAATGTGCCAAACCTTAGGGCAGAATAGTTGTATAATTGTAGCCAGATAATTCAGGATTTTCAGTAATTATTAGAAATGACAGAAAGTAAAAATGTAGAAAACTATATGCATCTTAATGTGTCTAATTTGAAGCAACTTAATACCTAGGTAATATTTGCCTAAAGTGGTAACTTAGTTATACTTGAGTTGAGCTATTGAAAGGGGTTCAACTTAGTATCCTCCAGCAATTATTCTGGTACCTTCTACAGGATACCTGTTCATTAAATGCTTACTGTTTCTGTGGGACCTGCTCCTTTTAAACTAATACTACCGTGGGAAAGGCATGTATTTTTATTCTTTAGCTATGTAGAGCAAAATAGGGTTCCTGACCTGTAGGAGCAAATCAGAGGTGGCAGTCACTTACATATCATACATTTACAGCTTTCATTTATTATATATTTGTACTTAAATTCTTATTTTTGGTTTGTTTCAGTTAATTATTAAAGATTGATATATCTGAAACCTGTCATGGGAAGAACAGTTGCCAGAGGTTTAATAGAAATGCAGCTTCCCTTTCCTTTGTCTGATTGAAAACATTTTTGAGTTTAAAATTAGTTATTTCCTTAATTAGGTGAAATCTTTTTAGCAGCATTTTTTGGGCTTTACATTTGGTTTGCTAAGTTTAGAAGAATTTTTCAAATAAATATTCTTGGGGGAAAATTTGATTAGTGGGCAGTTATAGTAAGTCCATTATGCATTCTTTTTTTATTATTGGAACCATACACCTTTGTTATAAAAAGTGACGTATCTTATCCTAAAAAGCGACTTACGCAATTCCTTCATTTTAGGAATGGCAAAGCTGTGTTCCAGAAAGCTTACATAATTTGTTACAGGTCACATATTTAATTAGTAGTGGAATTAGAATAAGAATCCAGATCTTAAATTCAGTAACGGAAAAGTTTTTGCACTACAACAATGATACTCTCCCTCATAAATGAAGCTCACTGGCATGTGTTTTAACTTGGCTTTCTTCCCGTGGTAATTGATTTTGCTCTCACACACTTGCAAGTCCCTTTTTATCAACGGTATCTATTCATGAGACAAATTGGCCCAGCTCAGAGATATGTGGCCTATAGTTACAAAATAGAATGGACTTTATTGACTTCAGTCTCTTGCTTAGTCTTCATTAGTATCATGTTCTCACCAAGAACTCTAGGCTAAAACTTGCTTCACAGTCTCATTGCTATGTACTTGGGGTTTATAAGCATCTTTGCCAATTTGCTGAAAAACTATGAGATAACCTGTTCTATGGATTGAAAGACTCCATTTCTACACTTTGTCAGTTATCTTTTCAAATGTAATTTTGCAGATTTGTTTTTCAAAGAACTCTTTGCCAAGTTGTTTTTATTCCGTAATTATAAAAATTATTTGGAAAACAAATAATAGTAGGTCTAAGTCTGTAAGCATTGTTGTTTCAAGATACTTCGAAAAATATTTGAAACTGTTTAGGATTGGATTTTTTTCATGTTTTTATTAATTCAGATTTTATTTATGAGAGGGCATTTTTCTTTAAATTGTCTTTGTTTCTATATTAACTATTTTATCAGTGACTTGATTGAATTTTGAGTCGCGTGTGAAACAAGTCACTTATAGTCAAATAATAATCAGTTATAATTAGGAGAACTGATATCATTTCTGTATAGTTCTCTGACCTAGAAGTAGTCATCTCACTTTCAGTCAATTGGATCATTATATTGTTAGTATTGTACTATTTTCCAGTTACTTCAGAAGTTCACATTGAATTTTCAGATTAGCTATGTCAATTTACTAAAGTTAATTTTTTACTAAGTTAATTTACTGAGTTAATATTTATATCAGTTATTTCATGTTTTTTAATACTACTTTGAAAACACAGATTTATAGTTTTCCTCTTTTTAAGAATCAGTTTTTTAGTTCTGTAAATCAAGTTTTAATTTTTTCACAAAATATTATTTACCCTTAGGAGTATCTATATTTATGAGGGGTCCAATTGGCTTGGAAAAGAATGGCTTTCCTGGTCTTTTCTCTTTTTTTTTTTTTGTAGTATACTTATAATCTAAATCTATTATATTTGTTCTTATCTTTGACAAAATTAAGGGTGTGTTTAGAGTATAACTACTTTCTAGGTACTTGATAAACTTATATTTTAAAATTCATGTCTTGTTTCACACCCAGATTCCATACATTAAGCATGTATTTTATATATGTATCAGTATTCCAAATATTGAGATCATTTTTAAAGGGACTGTTAACAAATCTAGTCACCCATAACTAGACCATGACTGACTTTTCCACAGGGGAAGAAGAGGTGAAGGTTTCGACCATGCCACTGTCAGCCTCTTCCCATTCATTACAACAAGGACAGCAGCCTACAAGTCTCCACACTACTGTGGCCTGACAACAGAACTGAGAGGAGAGGATTAGACTCTGGGGTGCTTGCATGGGCAACCGGATTTTTGCATGATTCCTTTCTGATTTTGCTTTTAATGTATACACCCAAAAGAGCCAATATAAACGTTCCTCATGCCTACAGTTAGCGTGTTACCTCATAGTTGCTGAAGTATTTCTTCATTAGGCCTTTAACATAATTTATTAGTATAATAATTTTGGCATTGTTTCTCATGAGTGATACTATTTTGAACTCATACAAATAAACTTGTAGTACTAATTAAGATCCCAGGTGAGATTAGCTAGAATTGTTCTTATTTTGGCTCTATTATTGAAAATATACAAAGGTAATCGTAGTTCCTTGTTTTCTGATATGTGAAAAATGGTAATATCCTAATCTACTCCTGAAAATTTTGAAAATTAAGAAGATAATGTCTATTGCATTCTTTGAATACTTAAGAAAGAATACATATAACATAAAATTGGTGGTGTCATTTAATGCTCAAAAGGATGTTGTCAGCAATTGTTTTTAGTTGTCTAGATTTATATCTTATATTATGCATTACATCTGTAGAAATTGTTTTGTTCTCTCTCATTTGCACATTTGCACTTTCTTTTGAATGGTTGTTAATTATACATAGATGGTTAAAAGATAATTATTATATTATAGCTTAAATGCAATATAATCTCTTTTCTAATGCACTGCCTAGTATACCAGGAAATGCCTCAAAAACAGAATTTCAACTTATAGTTGACTTATCAGAAACTTGAATATAGGGTAAACATTGTATGTGAGAAGCAACCATAGCAGTGTTTAACATTTTTATTGAACAAACAGTAATTCTGTGGGATATCTGTTTGGAAATTTCATTGCTTAATAATGAAAATGTGATAATAAGACAATATTATAAGTACCTGACCAGAATGAGACTAAGAAGAGAAGAGAGTGGGTGTCTTCTAAAATTAGGCCACCTAAGTTGTAATAGATAACCTTAGTTAATCAAGAGAATGGTAGAATACTTTATTAGGATATAATGTGAAGTGATGTTTTTGATAATACAGAATTTCTTGAAATAGTTTTAAAACTGATAATAAAAGAAAGAAACTGAACTCAGTTCTGACCAGTGGACAAAAGCTGATTCAGAAAACATGACCATATTCTGCCTAAATGAAGCATCTGGGAAGAAGGGGAAAGTCACACCTCCTCTTGAGATTTTAAAAAACAATTGTGATAAAAGGTATGCCTTAATTTGTTAAAAGGTATGACAGGGGTAATGTGAATACCAAAAAAGAAGCCTAGGGCCTAAGATAATAATAAAAAAATATGTTATTAGGAGATGATACTTGTGTTGGGGTTAGAATTTTCAAGGTTACCTCTTTATGTGGAATCTGGTTACTTTCTATTAGATATAATGCAACAAATTAAATGGCTTTATTCCAGGGTATATTGGGGTAAGCTAAAATCTATTCTTAGGTACCCTTAGATTTGATTAACAGGGTAGAAAAGCCGCTGTCTAGCCATTTAAGTGATTTTTGTAAAATTCAGCATAAATATTAGTCTAATTTCTATTTAGAAGTGATTTTAAGACATTATAAGAAAATTACCAGTTTAGAAAGTACCAATAAAATATTGTAGACTTATTAAACATTAGCCTTTTATTATATCCTAATTTAATTACGGTTTTCATTTTTGCTGTAAGAGACAGAGACTTCATTTATGTCTCCTGTGGGGCTAAGGCTCCTGGGCTTTATTAATAAACTCTGACTCCTTGTAATGATGCTTACTAGCTCATAGCTCTCTCCAGCCTTCAATGTAAGGCCTTTTGTTGTCTGGATCTTCTTAACGAAGATATAGCAGGTGGATAGCTCCCATTTTACTCACTTTTTGGTATTGAGAGATACACCTGTTAAATAAGGCTTTTTTCTTTATAGCTTTTCCTTTCCTTTCTCATTCATAACCAGTGCAGAAAAACTATCAGGTAGTTTGCCCAGACTTGCCAGATCCCTGAATAGAATCCGAAAACCGTCTCCCTGCCTGCTTCTCCTCCCTGCCTCCGTTTCCAGGCACACCATGAATGAAGAAAATGCTACTTGGGCAATTAGATTTCATCTTCTAAATTTTTATATATGGCTAAAGATAATCTTTTAACTCCATTTATAATTCTTCGACCTTGTAGACCTCACCTTTTGTTTACTTAATATTTTATTTAATACTGGTTTTTTTAATCTTAAAATCATAGTCATAATTAATTTTTCACTGAAGTACAGAAGAAATGACAGAACACATAAAAGAAAGCACCACATCACATAGCAAGCAAAATGAATCCAAAATGATGGCAAAGAATGAGAAATTCTTAAAAAGCTTCAAATTTGTTTAAGTCCTTAATCTTCAAAAAGTGACTTGTCTTTTCCTTAACCCAGGAATTTTTAACTTGGAGTTCAGAACTCTGAAAGTACATGCAAAATTGTGGGTTTGTCTGCATGTCCTTTTTTTTTTTTTTGTCTGTTACATATGTCCATTTTTAATAGATTTGTGAAAGATTTGATGACACCCCTTCCCCTTCAAGAAAAAGAGTTAAAAACTGCTGCCTTGCAGTGTTTTTAGTACCACTGTATGAAATAGAGTCTGAATAGACTGAATAGAGCACTGAATGATTTTAGTTGTGTGGTGAATGTCAAGTGCCTCTTTATTTTCTCAAAGATTTCATTAGAAAATATTTTCTGATTAATAATGCTTTCCTTTTCATTCTACTGTTGCATTTTGTTTTTCCAGCTTTTGTATAGTCTCCTCTTCTTTCAACAAAGCATTAATGAGATATTTGAGTACTATTCTGTGTAGTGACTTGAGCTAGATCTTAAGGGATACAAGGTTGAATAAAATACAGACCCTATCACCAACGATAACAGCCTAATGACAGTTTTATTTCACGTTATTTCTATCAGGTCAGCTCTTGATATACTTTAATCACAAGAACTACCGCAGCAGTCCAGGCTCCTATCAGTAACCGCTCTGACAGTGGCAACAAAGAGTATTGAGTACTTATTTATATTTGGAGGGAAGTGAAAAAACCTTCATAGGAAAGACGTACTTCATTATTCTAATTTATGTGTGTGTATGCTGATGTCTCTTACCCTTTACTTATCTCCCGGGGAATTAAGTAGAGCCTTCTATATCTGTGTTCCTTTAAAGAAAACAGTTTTAAAGCATGTTGTCTGTGCACATTTCTACTGACATGACCCCTCCTATTTGTATGGTATTCCAAGCACCTTGACAACTGCCAGAGCTCTCTTCTGCTGTGACACGGGTCCATAGGGAGGTACTCCCACAGAGACGTTGCCTGAGAAAGCCGAGACAAAGGAACAAATTGCAGGTGTATTGAAATCTTACAAAATGAAGACCACCAAGTTATTTATGTACATATATATAAACTGGGGGACATTTTATGTTGTGTTGAGTTGTAAGGTTTTGGATTTGTTGGGTCGTTTGATCACAAAGTCTTGCCAAATCTGCTTAATTGGCTTTGAGAGTTGGCTATCATACAATTGAAAATACAGTAACTTTTTCTTTTTAATTATCTTACAAAGAAGTGATAACTCCGAACAATGATATATGTCTATATTCTACAAAATTGGCCAAATTATCTGGTGTTAAGCTAGTCCTTCTACCCTTATTGCTGTGTCTCTATCTGAATGAGTACCTAATGTGTGCCTGCTTGTGCTAGATAAATAGCAGTAATACATGCAAGTATTCACACATGAAATGTTTAGTGAACAAATCAGACACTATGCTGATATAAAAGTTAAAGGTAGGAATTAGAGAAAGAAGTTATTGTGAGCTGGTACAGGGAGAAGCTTCATAAAAAGAGTGTGGGACTTTTTGACTTTGAAAGATGGCTTAAATTTAGATGAAGGCAGGAGAAAGCACAGTAAAGGATGCAGATTGAACCTAGGATGAGAGGGAGAAATTAACATGGTCTATAGGGGTTGGAAGGGAAGGACAGTAAGGAGGTAGATCTACTGAGGTATGCAGGTAAGCTGGGATAGATGTGCTTAAAGCCTTGAAAACTAGGAAGAAGAGTTTAGTCTTGATGTGGATATGGTCGAGGGGTAGAGAACTATAGATTCTTTGGCAAAGCTGTGACTTGATTGTAGCATTTTAAAAAGAGTAATTTGGTAATAGATTTGATCACGCTATTGGGACCAGTTAGACAACAATTCCAGTATGCCATTGCTGTCCAGTACAAATAAGAACAGTGTAGTTGGAATGGAGAAGAAATTATGAATTAGAAATTAGAAGCATGAGATCTGAGAAAAGGTCTTTAGGTTTGGGTAGGTCTCTGGTGATCCTTAAAAATGCAACTTTCATAGAAAGGTGCAAAATGGAAACCAGATTTTTAGAATTAATGAGGAAGTATCAGGGATGTGGATGCAGCAATTATTGACTACTTAGTTAAGACATTTGACAACAAAGGTGAAAAGAAAAACAAAATGCCGACTAGATGGGTGCTAGGTCTTAGAAGGCACTGCTTTACTATAAAGGAGAGACCTAAGTGTTTAAAGGCAGACCATACAGAGCCAATTAAGAGGAAGGGATCAAGTGTTTTAAAAAAGATAGATTGATTCAGTAGGATGGCAGATGTCTTCAGGTGGTGGGAGGAGATAGTCTCCTGAGATGAGGTTGTGGTTTAGCTTTAAGAGAGGTGGACCACCAGGAACTGCACCGTGGCTTGCGCCTGTAATCCCAGCTACTCAGGAGGCTGACGCAGGAGGATCAGCGTCAGCCTGGGCAACATAGCAAGACCTCGTCTCTAAAAATCAAATAAAAAACCCAGCCGTATGTTATTTAAAAAAGGAGAGAGATAGGTGGGCCGTATCTTCCTCGGTGATTTGTGAGAGCAATGAGAAGATCAGGGAAAGAGAAGGCAAGATTAGAGAAAATGAGAATAGATGAAGGGACTCATATCAGTAATTATTAGAATGCATTATTGTTTGAAAATGGGGATGAGAGGAGTTGGTAGCCTGTTAAAAAGGGAGATTAAAAATAGAATCTGTAAAAAAAAAAGCCCAGAAGTGCATTGGAAATAAATGAAAGAATTGCTGTGTAAAGAAAAGAGCTTAAAGATTTTTAGAGTTCAAATATGTATGGCTTTGTGTGGTCCTCTGGTTTAACACAAAGCATTAGTGGAAAAAAGTAAATATTGACAGTTTGCTTAGAAGGTGAAGAAGACAAGGACATAGAGATATTCAAAAGGGCCACATTGAAATACCTAATCTTGTGGCCAAAAAGAGTCCACTAAGGCAGTTTCCTGTGAGCCAGTGGTCTGAGTGATGTGGAAGGGAGTTGAATGATTTTAGATTTCCATGAGGACAAAGAACAGGTTCGTGTTGTTAAGGAATTGACAACTAAGGAGACTGGTCAGTGTGATGACCACTCAATGCTAAATGATGAATGAGAACCAGAGAAAAGATGGTAGGTAGAAATGTCTAACCTTAGAGCTGAAGGTTGGAAAGAAGGCCAGCTTTTGTAACCTCTTAGAGTCTCTTCTCTACCCCATTTCCTTCCAGTCTTATGAGGGTAGGAAGTCAAACTAAATGAGAGAGAATTGTAGAAAGCATCGTATTGTTTGAGGAATCCTGGGTCAGATTTTCTGTAGGTTGAAAATGATCCAAGGGAAAACTTCCTTCCTCAAAGCAGGATAGGAGGACATGGAAGCAGAGTGCTAGGGAAGGCCTGGGAAAAGCCAAGGATGAGATGAGACAGGTGTAAGTAAGCCCCAGTGAGTGTGAGGGATTAGCTGGTAAAAATGTTACTTGTGAAAGATTTAGACAGAGGGATTAGGTACAGGATATGATGAGTCTGGTAGTTGAGGAGCCCATGCTACAGATGAGCTGGCCGCTCACAAGCAAACTGAAAAGCTTTTTTTAAACATAGGCTTCCACCTACAAAGGGAATGTATCTCTTCCTACATAGTTGGATTAGGCCCTTCTGCTTTATTTCTATAGCAAATAAGAATTAAAAGCCATATATTAGTGAAGAGTAGGGAGAAATTAAGAATTTTATCATAACAGGTTATAAAAATATTTTGATAGTTTTTCCCCAAAAAGAATATACTGTGTGAATAAATAAAATCTACAAATTATTGGGCTAATCTACTCTTGGTTCTTGTATTTTGTATACTTAGGAGTGACCTTTAGGAAAATCTGCTGAAGATGTAGTAGAGCAGGATGAAGATATTATATACAGTCGTCCCTCGGCATCTGGGAGGGGTTGGTTCCAGGAGCCCCACTGATACCCAAATCCTTGGGTGCTCAAGTCCCCTATAAAATGTAATGTTTGCGTATGATCTGCGCACATACTCCGGTATACTTTAAGTCATCTCTAGATTACTTATAATACCTTATACAATGTAAATGCTATGTGCATGGTTGTTACACTATATTGTTTAGAGACTGATGACAAGAAAAATGTCTGTACCTGTTTGATACAGACACAATGGGTTTTTTTTTTTAATATTTTCCATCCAAGGTTGGTTTAATCCACAGATGTGGAACCCACAGATACCTAGGGCCGACTATATATTTCTTCTCCTTATTCAATTATAGTAAATATTCTTAGTTTGGAGGCAACCTTAGTTGCCTTAGTTTCGTAACACTAAGATATTTTTAAACTCACTGGACTTATTTCCATATATGTCAGCTGAGATATGAACTGTGACATTTAAAAATGATAATGCTTCCAATTACAAATCACTGCTCAAGTGTACTGTGTCTGTGAAACCATGCTGATGAACTGAGAAGCCATTGCTCCTTGGACCTCCTTACTGCTCTGTGATTTGCTTCCATGAGTCGTAATAGCCACCTTATATTACTGGTCATATCAGCCTGCAGCTTCCTTAACCAGGAGCTATTCAAAGAATCAATCTTGATATTTCAAGAGTTAATTCATTAAGGAGAATCTGTTCTGTTTCATGGCCTTTTAGAGAGTCTGCCCTGGGTTTGAGTTATACAGAAATCTACTTTTTACGCCTGCTAGGTACCTAGAACTGAAGGCAAGCCTGAGTAACCTAAGCTGCTTGAGAATTGGACTGAAGTACCCAGAAGTTCCACGAAACAGCTGGAAATTGTTGACCTTAAGAGCCAATTCATTTTCTCCAGGTTCCTCTTGATCACACTTCTTAAGGCAACTATTGACTTCACTGTTGCAGTACACTTCACCTTTATTCTAAAGGTTCCTGGAAGCTCCAAGCTGACCCTGGAACATACCGTGCTTAGAACAATTTTGTTGTTCTGGCTCCTGTTTGGTGCTCAGACCCACTATTGTGCTGTTAGAAAGCAACATCCCAAAAAGCTTTTTCCCTCTATATAATTTATACAGCCTTTAAAGTACTCAGTACCTTTTTTTGTTTTTTATAGAGGCAAAATTCACATAATATACAATTAACTATTTTAAGGTGTACAAGTCTTACCAATGTACCAGTACCATTTTTACTATCTCCATGTTAAAATAGCAAAATAAATAACGCACTCCAGCTGTGAGAATACTGGCCTGTTCCTTGCTGAGGCTGTGTGGTAATAGCTGTTTCTAGACCCAGTAGGCCAAAAGTCAAATGTTAAACTTTGAAATATTCCATATTTCTGCATAGCAGTACTACTTAAACTTGGGGATCAAACAACTTTTATACCCCTTTCTAAAAAAATACAAAAGAATGCATGGAGCTCTAAGCAAGAGACCCTTAGGAGATTGGCTTTCTTGAGTAGGTAAAAATGTTTGAAGCAACTCTGAATAGCTTTGAAATGGTAATGATAGTCTTACTGTCTTTGTGACGCTTAATTAGCATTATGTAAGAAAGACTTTGCTTAGCAAAGGTAAACTATAAGCCTAGCTTTCTCTGTATGCATGTGCAGTTGAGTATGAGTACATGTGTGCCAATTTTTATATAAAGTAATTTTCAGTTAAATCCTCCACTTAGTGAATGTAGCAGAAGAAAACATCTCAGACCATTTCTCTGTGACTTTTCATGTATTTATTTCTGCTGTGTTCTGATTACAGGATAAATGTTGTATCTTTATTGTCTTTCTCCCAATTTTTTTTTTAAAGGAAACAAAGACCCTATTTAAATGCAGAGAGGTTACAATACTGGTGCCCACCCCACCCCGGTCATGTTTTTTCTGAACAAATATTTTCATAGCTTTTTCTCATCAAATTCAACTCCCACTACTGAGCGTATCCATCCTATGTCACACTTTTTGGGAAAACCTAAGAAAAGGATAATTAAGAAAAAAAGATTTGTATTGGAATCATGAAACTTTAGAGCTGTGAATGGATATAACATAGTCTTCAATAATCCTTCTTTTAAAGACCAAATAATAAAATAATAATAATAAAGAAGGCTCAGAAGGATTGTGGTTTGTCTATAGTCATATTTTAACAACAATTTAAAGTTCCTTTAACCCTCATCATCTGAATTTGCTTTCATACATATAATTCAGTGAAGAAAAAAAGTTCAAGATTCCGAATTTATCTCTTCCCTAAACATTGTTGTGTCTTGCAGTTTAATATAGTAATTCTCTCAAGTCAAGGTCTTTCAACTGTGAATATCAGTGCAAATAATTGAAGGCTTTCAAAATGACTATTTACTGGCAGCTTGATCACATATCATGTAAGTCGTCACATCAGCCTGTGTTAAATGTGGCCCGGTGATCTTGGAGTAATTTTAGGAGGGGAAAAATTGTAACCTTGCAGGTGCTCTTAAGGTAAACTTACAGTAATTACATAATTACCAATGTCAGAACTAAAATAAAGAGCAAAACAGAGGTAGAATTTAATTTACCCAGGATTTTCCTGCAGTACCAAAGAGCATTTAAGGACAAACATGCATAACCCCTTGACTGGTGACATCTCTAATATTACAAAATGAAAAAAACCTTATAGTGATGGCACCAAGATGTAAGACACACACACACACACACACACACACACACACACACACGGTATGATCTCATTCATCTTTGAAGGAGAGCTACCCTGTGCTATACCATGTAGCACCATCTGCCCTTTTTTTTTTTTTCCCCAATCAAGGAGGTGGTTGTTTTCAGCATAATGAATCAGGGAAAGATCCACAGGGATTTAAAGATGATAATACCATTACTATCTCCAGAAGAAATGCAAGAAAGCTGACTACAATCAACTTTTGTAGCCTAGCCCTATTTCTTAATATGGCGAAATCTTGTCCCAGAGACTGTACCAGCATTTACACTCTATTATCATTCTTGCATACTGAAATTATGTGTCTACAGAGCAGAAGGCAGTGATCTAGAACTTCAGTGGCATGGTTTTAAACATTGTCATGTTCTATGTTAGTATATGCAAGAAGTCTGACACTCTGAAGCTGTTTATTTTTTGTTTTATTACACCTGTAAGTTGAGTACCCAGCTAACGGTAAAGGAAGCCGTGGGTTATGACCTCATCAACCAAGTAGGAAGATTTGTTTCTCATTGGCCTTAAGTTGAGTGTTCAGTTACAAACATTGTTTCACTTAGGCTTTCTCTGTTAAAAAATATTAGTTTTTATCAAAATTGATGATAATGGATTGCTGATACATGTACGGTACTCCCCAGTCCCCATTTAGAGTAAGATTTGCTACCAGATATGTTTCTTTTTACTTCTAAACTGTTAACATTCACTAATTAACCTAACTGTAGTCTTCCCCTGTTCCCAGACAAATGTAACGTATCTTGACTTAGTCTAGCAGTGTTCATGGGTATAAACTCCTAAGACCTCACCTGTATTTTGAATGGTAGGTGATCATTTAAATTGGAATGAAGTATATCGTTAAAATAAACAAGTATTTTGTATGATCTCCAAACAAATACACAAAACCCTGCAACCTTTGTTTTATAACAAGCTTTCAAGTTTTAAATCTTGACCACCATGGGTCTTATTCTAATAGCTTGTGCTCACGTCTCTATACAGGTTCTTTGCACAAAGAAGAAATCATTTTCTTCCCTGTGTAACTTAAATTAGCAGGGAGGTCATGCCCAGCTCTTAATGTACACTACCTGCATGATTTCCCTGCTGGGACTTTGACAAGGCTGAATTTTCCTTTTTCAGGGTAGAGAGCACTCTCCCTATCAAACTGCTGAGTGTTTTCTCAGACTCTTACTCAGTTAGCAGAGTCAACAGACCCATCTCCCCAGTAACCATTCTACTAGCCTCTCAGCTTATTTCCAAACTGGCCTTTAAGTGAGCATATTTTTTTTTTTCCCTCCTTCTTCTCTCTTTTAAATCAAAATAACACATTTAAACAGAAGTCATAGTCTGGATTTTGGAGTAGATTGAGGAACAACCACTGTATGTTAAATTTTGAATCTGTAAAGATTTTTGGGATTGTAAGACTTTGGTATTATTTAATTTCCCTAACTTTTAAGGTAATTCTAGCTCTTCAAAAAAACCACTTAACACGTCTAAACAATATGACTAAAATTCAAGGTTTTGCAATGTGATTTTTAATAAAATTATTTTCACTAAATGTTAATTCTAATTCAGTATAAAGCTCCAGCATATCTGAAATAAGAATATTGTAGCTTCTGATTCATATTTGAAAATGTATCAACTCTTTCTACCTTCCTTCTCTTGAAGAAAGAATTCAGTATTGACTGAGAATCGGTTCTGTCAAGACCACCTCTGGTAGTCTGTTTCTAATTCAACTATAATAAATTATAGCTAAGGATGAACACTTAAGTAATTATATATTTTAAATGATTTTTAAACTAAGTCCTCTTAGTGGACTGGTGGTAGTATGTAAGTGTTTGAATCATTAGTATGTTTTGGAATGCTATCCTCCACAGAAGTATCGTTTTTAAGTCTGGGAAGGATGTATAATTAGGACTAATCCCTTTTAAATTGAGACATCATTTGAAAATTAGAAGCCAAAAAGTTTTTATTTTCCCTCATATGTGGATAGATAATAAGGAGGAATAAAAACCAAAACAGTCTTTTTTTAAAAAATAGACTTTATTTTTTAGATCTGTTTTAGGTTCATTACAAAATTGAATGGAAGGTGCAGAGATTTCTCATACATCTACTGTCCTCACACATGTGTAGCCTTCCCCATCATCAACATCTCCCACCAGAGTGGTACGTTTGTTACAATTGATGAAACTACACTGACATATCATTATCACTCAGAGTTTATAGTTTACATTAGAGTTCACTCTTGGTGGTGTACATTCTGTGAGTTAGAACAAATTTACAATGACATGTATCCACTATTACAGTATTATGCAGAGTAGTTCTACTGTAAAACTAATCAGTATTACCTAAAAACTACCCTAAAAATCTGGTGTGTTCCTCTCATTCATCCCTTCCTTCTTCCCCTGGCAACAACTGATCTTTTTACTGCCACCATGGATTTGCCTTTTCTAGAATGTCATGTAGTTGGAATCATATAATATATAGCCTTTTCAAATTGGCTTCTTTCACTTAGTAACGTGCATTTAAGTTTCCTCCAGTCTTATTTATTTTAATCACAATTCACCTAGCTAAAATAGTTAAATTTCAAAATATACATGCTTATTTCAAAAAAACGTTTATTTTAAAAAATAATCCCAAAACAAACCTTAACAAATATCTCTTGGTTTGGGTAACTAGCATAAAAAGAAAGAACCCTTAAAGATTATATTTGGTCTGTAGTGTTGGAAATGTTTATCACCATGATTATACCCATATCTATTTCATTTAATTTTAGTATAAAATAACAAGAAAATTGTATCATTTTCTGAAATAATTTTTTTTTCTGAAATTAAATAAAGTAAATCACCCTTTTAGTACCTAAAAAATAACTTTTTAAAATGAAGCTTATAACTGGGTTATGAAAGATTTGTCGATTAAAGTTATGTTTCAGAAAAGTGGGTAACTTTAGTCTTCTTACTTGGGATTTTTGTTACTTTGAGTTTAACACTTAAGATAATTCTGTGCTGATAGGAGCCATCTTTTAGAAAAAGATGAGACTGACTGATCTTCACTATTGAAATAAAAGTGGGCTGTATAATCAAGTGCAATAAAGAACTTGGTTTAATGTTTTAGAGAACTTGTAGATAATTTGGGAATCTTGTAATTTGGAATATTATGAACATCAGGAGTCTTAGGAATTTCAATAGACATATAACCATAAGGGGACTTGCGGCATAGGCAGCAAAATACTTCGGTCTGAATGTGAGCTTAAAAGAAGAACTTATACCCTAATAAAAATATTTTATTAGGACTTAAACAATCAAAAGCTATCACTTTATTTGGAATGGCCAACCTCCAAGGATCCACTAAAGAAATACAAAAACAAGCAGAACTTCACTTGACTAGCCTAAAAAAAAAAAAAAGATAGAATAGCATGGCTTTTAGGAAGTTGCTAGAACATGTTACAACATCAAGCTCCAGAGAAAATGATACAGAGTAGATATTCAATAAATGTTAAGTGAAAATTGATGGTTGAGAGAGTGATGTTCCTTCTGGAGGCTTGCAAAGCATGCATCTGCTTTGTGTTACATCTGGACTTCAGAAGCATTTAATCATATTCATTTGCATATAAATTATATCTTACCTCTTGGTTTGGTTACAGCGTTCATCGTTAGGAAACCCCCCCACTCATGATTATTTCTTTTCTTTTTTTTTTTTTCTGTCTTCTTTTAACCTTAGAGCTCAGGAATCCTCAGCTCTTGGCTTTTTCTTATTTTCCCAACACCCTTCCCCCCTTTTAAAAGTGTCATGTAATAGCACTTTTCTTACCATCGGATTCCTCGTTTGTGATATAAATCTCTATAAAAATATTGGTAAATGTTCCATGAAGCACACACAAATTAGAAAGTCTATAAAATAACCTGCTTTTTAAGAACTCCATGTGTACTCCTGAGCTGTTTTAGGAGCTTAATAGTTTGTTAGGTAGAGAATTCTTTAGGGCAACTTGTAATAGTTAGAAGTTTTCTTTCCCATTTGTATTTCTTGAGTACATTTTGTCAAATACATGAAGGCAGTTACCACTTGTCTAGTAACTTTTAGATGTAGATCAGACATCCTCAGTTCTTTCAACCGTTCCACACTTAACATGATTTTCATTTTTCTCTATAGTCTAGTTCTCCTCTACACACATTTTGACTTGATATTGCCTTTCTTAAAATATGAAGTTCTCAGTTAAATAATTTACATGTGATCAGATAATAGATCTACTTTTTAATTAAAACTGTTGTTATTACTAATACTTATATTTTCCTTTATGTTTACAGATCCCTTTTATAAAAATATCTTATAGGGTATTATCCTCATTTTATAAATGAGAAAACAGGCTCATAGTGGTTATCATTTGTGATTTGCCCAAGGTCGTACAGTTGCTAATTTAGACATTGCACATTGATTTACATGGTTTTAATGTTACTTTTTTAGAAGTTCCATTACCCAGTTGTCATATCAAATATCATATGTCTATTAAGTAAAGCCATTAGATCTTTTTCCATACACATTATTGACTAGTTAGATCTCTTCCATTCTGCACTGTCTTAATGTATTAAAAATAAATCCAAATGTATACCTGTTAAATTTTATGTGTTTTGATTTGGTGTGGTTAGAGTGTATTCTGTTTGTATATCCCCATCTTACAAGTTTATCTTATGAAAGAACTATGTGATTATAAATTGACAGATAAATGTTATTAATGACACTATTGATAACATTTATGTGAAGAATGTAAGAATATTAATTGAAGAGTAGTTGTAGTTTGTTGCTGAGTTTGTCTATAGAATTGGCTTTTCATTTGCATATTTAAATGAACATTTTGGGTTTTGTTAAGTATAATAAAAAGCATGGAGTCAAATCTAAGCCAAGGAGTATCACAGAGACTTTTAGGCTGACTCAATGTCTTAAGTTTTATGTAAATTCATATAAGCACTGCTGTTATTTATGCTGTATTTTACCATCTTATCCTAAAAGGGAACCTCAGAGAATTTACCAGAAACTGCTGAATTCAAAGTATATTATACTTCTGAGGCCAGGCATGGTGGCTCACACCTGTAATCCTAGCACTTTGGGAAGCTGAGGGGGGAAGATTGCTTGAGACCAGGAGTTCAAGACCAACCTGGGCAATAGTGAGACCTTGTTTCTACAAAAAATAAAAAATTAGCTGAGCATGGTCGTGTGTGCCTGTGGTCCCAGCTACTCAGGAGGCTCAGGCAGGAGGATCACTTGAGCTCAGGAGTTTGAGGTTGCAGTGAGCTATGATCACACCATTGTACTCGAGCCCGCATACCCAAAAGAAAGAAAAAAAAGAAACATATACTCTGACATCCTAGGATGTCAATTCAAAGAATAAATTACTTTAATACAATTGGTTCTTTATGAAAATCTATTTAGTCCATTCTTTTGTGGGATTGATGTGTTGGTAGGATGTGGAGCTACTTGCAAAATCTGTGTTTTGGGGCAGACAGAAGAGGAAAGGAAGTGGACCATAGGATGTAAAAGGAAAACATTTCCAATGGAAAACAACTGTCAGTAGAAGCTGCCTCTATGACTACTTGTTCAATTTCAAAATTAAAGTTTAACTTCCTGGATATTTCAATTGGAAGGTTGCTGAGGGTTTAGCCAAAATGCTACATACTGTTTCCCATGAAAAATGCCCCCAAACACAAGCAGATAGCACAGTGGTTGATAAACCTGTCATATTCATTTCTAAAGAAACCATCAAGCCCCTAATCTGTTTTAGAATTTCACCAAGAACTAATTCTAAGCATGTAGCTTCTAGAGTCTGCCATTTCTTCCGTTTCTGGCACTTCTCTTAACAGTGGTTTTGTGATCTCACCTGTGAGGATTAATACCCTGGCATACAATTCATTTTGTACCTAGAGATTTAAACTCACTTAAAAGGAGTAGAAACTCTTTTAGTGTCTTTGCGTCTCTCCTTATTTAGTTTTCTTCTCCACATTGCTTAATCTGTTCTTTTAGTTTGAAGATCATGCTCTTGCCTAAAGATGGAAGGAAGCAAAATTAACATGGAACTATATTGCTCTGCCTTTTCTCATGGCTTAATATTATGACATCAAGCTGTCCTTTCCTGATTTTCTCCTTATTCTAAACATAGCCTTCTCTTGCCTTCAGCATTTTTCACGTTCCTTAGATCATTATGGATTCTGACTTTAATCCACAAGGATTATGATACTTTAATATACAAGTAGGTTATATACCTCTACCCATCTTTTCTAAGCTTTCTTTTCTAATCTAATCTCATCAGATTCTCCCGTGCAACAACAGGCTTCTTTAGATTTCCTCTTATTTTCTTTTCCTTGTTAGAATTATTTATTATTACATAGTCAGAATGTCATGTTTTAGTATCTTCTTTGGCCTGTGAATCACTGCTCCCTATAACCATGCAAATACCCAACCCATCCTTTTTCTGACCTTTTTTGGAAAGTTGTTTTCTTAAAAAACCTGGAAGCAAATGTTCAGGGCTGTTCATTTAGGAAACAAAGTACCTACTGAGGTTCAGCCTCAAGCCTGCTCCCTATACAGAGGTGATTAAATCAAGCCCCTTTTCCTGGAGGAGCTCAGTCTACTCAAAAAACAAACATGTAAACAGCTGATTGCAGTATACCATGTAATTGCAAAAATAGCCAGAATGCCTTCCATCCAAGAACTGACGTCTAGCAATTTTCATTACTTGCTTCTGTAAATCCTAAAATGATGTCACATACTCTAAGATTTCTGTTATTTTTACAATAGCCAACCAGTTCTGTGTTGGTGAGAATTAAGTCCAGAAGAAAAGTTTCCCTCCTTGTTTCTAGCTTGGGAAAGAAAGATGGTCAGCAAGGGATATTTTATCAGGTTTATTTTCTTCTAGCAGATTTAGACCTCAAAGATGTTAGGGTGGTTGACACCCTCCATGTCTCTACAATTTTATAATTTGTTTTGGGGAAATAATGTGGTGAATATTCTGGTGCGCTGTATATTTTCTCCTTATTATAAGCTCCCTTGACCGTCTTTGGATCTTCTCACATGCCTTTGTTCATGGTCCAGTGGTCAGTTTTGTGTTCACTTAAATGCTTCCCTCCAAGCTTCTCATTTCAGATTTTACAGATTTCTTAGAGGGGTGTTTGTACATTGCCTTCATCTAGTTCTGTTGCTTACATATTCTGGTTCAAGTCCCATCTGATTCAGTCTGTGCTGCTTCTAAGAATGTGAGTATCTTTTGTATTAATTTTTAAGTTTATTTTTCATTTTTTTGTATAGCTTTACACATAGACATCTTTCCATAAGTATTTGTCTGTTTTGTTCTTAGATTCTGCTTCTTTAGATTCTTCATGAAACAGTCATCTAGCTGTCTTCCTCTTCTCATTAATTGATCTGATTCCCCTGTAAAAGAGATTTATAGATCCTCACAGGAACATTCTAGAAGAGAATAATGCACATTGTACAAAAACACATCTACTTGTATTTTGACATGTTCCTACTAGATTTTATGATTTGCTGCCTGTGCTTCTGTTTGTTCTGCCTGGAATGCCCTTTCCCTCTTCCATACCAGCTTCTCTTCCTCTGATGCTTCCTTTGTCATCATTTATCCTACTTGCAGAATGGTAGAATTATTCACTTCTTTATGCCCCACAGGACTTTGTTCATACTAGAATAGCATTTATTATCACATGTTACAGTTAGTTAAACATGTCTGCCCTCCCCTTCAATTAGCCCAGGAGTCTTGCCAGGGCAAGGACTGGTTAGTAGTGTGCTTTGTGGCAAGACAAATACTTTGGAGTCAGATTGATTTTGATTACTGACTTCAACACTTTTGAACTCTATAACCTTGGGCAAAGTCTTTAAACTACCAGAACCTACTCAGCCTCTTTGTTTGTAAAATGAAGCTACTGCTTAACCTCATCAGATTGTTGGTAGTAAAGTAATCGTGTACGTGAAGTGCATAGTGAGTGAATGAATAGTGTCTGGAGTAGAAAAATGGATAGAATATCTTATAGACCTGTTTGCCATACTGTACACATACTATTAGAATATTTGTTTTTTAAGAAGTATTCCTTATTTAAACAATTTTGATGCATTGAATTTTTTAAAAGTATATTTGCTTGTGTTTTAGCATCTGAGACACTATTAAAAACATACCATCTTAGTGGTGTATTTCCCTCATTTTACATGCAGAGAAGCCTTTTGAACCCCAAAACTTACTCCTCCTGCTTTCCGAAAGATTTGCATCTTTTTAGAAAGAACCATTTGTTCATAGCATTATACAGATGTGACTTAATCAGATTTGTTAGGGAAAGTCACCTTTCAGCTCTTTAAAGTCGGACCTTCGAGTAAAATTTCTAAGACACTGAGCTACATGCTGAAGAATGTACAGGACACCCCCATGCAGGCCTGTCCGTGGGAGCTGAGGTATGAGGACACGTAAGGGCGGTGGACGGTAACTACAGTGGAGGCACAGCACAGCGTGCTGCCAGATGAGTGTGGTTCAGACCCATGAGTGCTGTCATCTAGAATGAACTGGGTGGAAGATTGTGTGAAAAGCAACTGAAGACAATGAGAAAGCATTCTAGACAAGGAGAACGGGAGGAAATAAAGTCCAGAAAGGACAAATCATATTTAGCTGATCTGGATTTTTCTGACGTAAATGTCATTTCTTCTTCCTTCTACTAGTCTGAACAAATTTTGACTGTTTTTTGCTATTACGTTGTTCAGGTTCTCTGTTTTTGCTCAGAACTCTTTTTTTCATTTGAGTTCTTGAAATTTTTCACTTAATCTAAATTCTACTTTCACATCTGTTAAACTCTTAAGATTTTGTGTATGCCCCAGCATTCTGCTCTGCAGTGCCGGTCGATCTTGCTTTATAATAAAGATAACCCTAGAAATTTGAGTGTAAACTCTGTTTAAGTAATAACATTTCCATAAACTGGTTTTATGATATCTATCTATAACAATTCATTTGCAAATAAGTCATTTTCCATGAATAGTTAATAAATTGGAATGATTTTTGTGTCTTCCCTGAAGTACAGCACACCTATATCATGAAGGCTTTCTTGTAAGTTCCAGTATGACAAATTTTGCTCTTTACAGTTTGGTTTAGCATAATTCATTTGTATTTGAGTCACTTAGAGATTCGTTATTGAGGTTTGAGGAAGTTTAGGCTTTCTTGAAATCAAATACTGATGGAGATGCACTCATCCCCACTCTGGTAGGAGATAATATGTAACAGGGGGCAGTGGGGGAGTGAAGAACTACAGTGACTCAGACAGGCCATTCCCTATGTCCTTCTAAAAATGCAAGAAGGTTTGAAAGTCTAACTGGTAAGGAGTAACCATAACAGGAACTAGGTTTCTTTTCTTCTTTTTCTTTCTTTCTTTTTTCTTTTGAGACAGCATCTCACTCTGTTGCCCGAGCTACAGTGCCGTGACATCAGCCTAGTTCACAGCAACCTCAAACTCCTGGGCTCAAGCAATCCTCATGCCTCAGCCTCCCAAGTTTAGCTGGGACTACACACAACCACGCCTGGCTGATTTTTTCTATTTTTAGCAGAGACGAGGTCTTGCTCTTGCGCTGGTCTTGAACTCCTGAGGTCAAGCAGTCCTCCCGCCTCCCAGAGTGCTAGGACTATAGGCGTGAGCCACCTCATCTGACCCAGGAACTAGGTTTCCCATGTGCAGCCACTTCCACCAAGAAAGATTTGTTTAAGTAACCTAACCCCTGGAGCCTCTGATTTTGAACTCTGAAGGACAACAGTGAAGACAGGGAAGATAAAAGCTTTTTAGAAAAACAAGATGAGGTTGTAGATTGAGGCTTTTGAGAGTGACTGTTAGATAATGGCTTAAAAACTGAAGTGCTGAATAAACTGTTTTAGGGATATTTTGTGACTGGGTCTCCCAGTGACTGTTTCCCAGGTGGGATGTGTCTGATTGCCATCAGAGAGCAATTTAACTTGAAACAGGTTTCTGGACCCAGGTACTGCTGCCTAAAATGGAAACCTGAGAATCAGGGTCAATGTGCCCCTACCCAAACATGAAAACTAGAGAAATTGATAGATTTGTGAATTTAGTTGCATCAAGCTGATTTAATTCATAAGGCCTGTGTGTTTATTGCTTAGTAGAAAAGACCTAGAGGGAGGGGGTACCAAAAAGAAGGTAGAAGCAAGAATTCCACGAAGGCACAGCATCCTGATCTGGTGGTACAAAAGCTTATTAGTGGGGACAAATACCTGGGATAGTCTTATTTTAGGGCTTGTCTTAAGTGTATTTTATCTCACCATGTTGTCATTATACAGAGGTCGTCTATGTCTTTACCGTTTTAGCAGCAGATCTGATTTTTTTTTTTTTTTTTTTTTTTTTTTTTGAGACAGAGTCTCACTCTGTTGCCCAGGCTAGAGTGAGTGCCGTGGCGTCAGCCTAGCTCACAGCAACCTCAAACTCCTGAGCTCAAGCAATCCTTCTGTCTCAGCCTCCCGAGTAGCTGGGACTACAGGCATGCGCCACCATGCCCGGCTAATTTTTTCTATATATATTTTTAGCTGTCCATATAATTTCTTTCTAGTTTTAGTAGAGATGGGGTCTCGCTCTTGCTCAGGCTGGTCTCGAACTCCTGAGCTCAAACGATCCGCCCACCTCGGCCTCCCAGAGTGCTAGGATTACAGGCGTGAGCCACCGCGCCCGGCCGAGATCTGATTTTTCAAATGAAATCTTATGTGGTACCCTGATAGGTGAAATAGATGAAATCGCGATGGGAGGATGCATTGACCAATTGCCCTGCCCCTCAACTTCATTCTTTCAGGTGAAGATTTTATGCAAACCAGAAAAAACTCATTGGCTTGTCACCAGTGACAATTTATTGTAAGGAACGTGTTTTGCTGTTTATAGTTGTACATTTCATAATAATTAGCAAATTATAGTTATTTTGAGGCACAGAAAGGAAAGAAACCCACTGTGGATGCTATAATGCCGCTTGTGTGTGCTTGCCTAAGCCATTTGTCTTTTCCTGTTTTATGATGTTCTGTGAAAGGTCTGATGTCATTTTATCTTCTAATATAGTCATTACTTATGATGCCTTTTTTTATACTTCCTGGTAAATCCAGTGTTGTGTGGAAATACCAAAGATAGTTTCAACCTGTTGTAAGATTTTCAGATTCAGGGGTAATGGGTAGGGGAACTATGTAGTAACTAAAACCTCAGCTCTATGAATGCTACCGTTCTTCACCCAGCAGCATGTTGCCGCACGTGTGCCTAGCTGGCCTCTCTCTTTACTGAACTTTATAGCATTTTTTTAATCATATACAATCCTGGACATTTCTTCTGTTGCTTTTTCCGATTGTAGTTGTTGAACTTTTCACATATTTTCATTGTCCTACCATCTAGACTTCAAGCTCTGTGAGAGTAGAGGTTATGGCTTAAGTGTGTTTATGTTCCTTGCTTACTGTAGGTACTCGTTAAGGAGTTGCTTTGACTTTTAGCTTGGCAGCCTTAATACATACATTTTCTACTGATGTTTTATTGCTGTCATTGCTAAAAACTAGATTTGTCAACTGCTTAGTGTGTGGTGATTGATTTGTTATGGATTGTGTGCTAGGCTGCGAGCAAACTGGCAGAATTTTAACCATAATTTCTTTAATAAAAAAAGATTTTCTGAGTCAGGTAAACTAAAAATATACTGATAATTCTTACATGGTAGAATATGAGAGTGTGGTTTATGGCATCTTGAAAGTACTTTAAATTGTATATCTTTGAGTCCTACACTGCAAAATAAAACTACTACAAACAACCTGACCCTCTCTTGCCCTCAACTTGTTTAGAATTGAAAACAGTGTTTTGTTATACATATTATATATTATAAAGTAAAACTAGTTTTTTTAACATCAGAAAACATTCAAGTATATTAGCAATTCTTTAAAAATAAACACTCCTTCCCCAGTGTATTATACTATTACAAAATTAAATACTTTAAAAATAAAATTAGTATAATTTTTAACATAAAATATGTTCAGTAACTTGATTTTCATTGTACTTTGGTCGTTTCATAGTTTAAAGTACCTTCTCATATCTTGTCTTTGCAATGTTTCAGTGATGAGAAGGCTTCTTACGTAGACTGGCCCCATGGTACCTCTGTGAGCATGATGGTTACTACCCTGAGTTCCTAAGAGGACTGTTGTGCACAGGGCCAGTTCCTGGCAAGTAAGAAATCCTTTGCCTTGGCTTTTTGGAAGGTTTACTATCTATTCAATATTGACCACTAAAGGAGCATTTGTTGTTAGGCATTTAACAAGTAATAAATGTGTTCCAAATAGCTTTTCTTTTCCTTATTTTATTTTTATGAGAGAATAAGGCAGTGTCATTCCTACTTATGAAGGAGGAGTCCTGGGATACTAAGGAACTAAGTGTAATACATGCCTAAGATTGTATTGCTAGCCAGTTGTGGAGCTGTCTTATGCAACCCATCTGCAGTGTTTAGACCAATGTCTTCTCCTTTAGAGCTACTGACTTGTACATACTGAATGGTACTCCAGTGTGAAGGAAGTCCTGTAGAAGTAAAAGGAAATGAGCTTGCATCAGGTTGAGTCAGTGGTCAACGTGCTGGTACTATTTGAAAGGGAAATGTGTATTCAAGTGGGATTATTTAGAGCTCTAGAAACAAAGGGATCAACTTTGTATCAGTGGTTCTCAACTGGGAGCAGTTTTGCTTCCCTAAGAGACATTTACAATGTCTAAAGACAATTTTGCCTGTCACAACTGAGGGGGATTGGTGCTACTGGAATCTAGTGAGTAGAGGCCAGCGATGCTGCTAAACATCCCATAATGCATAGGATAGCATTCCACAACAAAGAACTATATGGTCCAAGCTGTCAATCATGCTGAGGTTGATAAACCCTGCAGTGCGGATTTCAAGGAGTGGAATTGCCAGAAGTCCTCAAAGCCAGGACAAATTTGGGTCAGAGGTAGAAGAGTGGGGAGGTAAAGGAGGTGACTTCAGATGCAGCTAAACTGAGATGAGCCATTTTTACGGGGCTGCTATTTAGCTGATTTATTTTGTCTCACCTTTTCTTTGTGCCAGCACTTGACATAGCAATAGTGGAAAAAATGATGAAATAAACTTTTCTTCTTCTCAGCTACATGGAATATGGTTCCGTTCCTAGAGTGAAAGATGTTACTCTGCTTCCCTATAACACTTGTAGCTTCACTATAAACCACACACTTAAGGCTCCCAAAATGTCCAGGCACATGACTGTTTGTGGGGGATCGGGGGTGTCAAATTCTTGAGTTATAAACTAGCTAATTTGTTTCCCAAGATATAATCATAGTACACCTACGAGGATCTCAGTTTCTCACTGTTTCTACATCATGTGCCATACAGGAATTTCTTTGACTCTTGCTTGATTTTATTAGTTTATAGTCAGAGGAACAAATGCCATTTTTTTTAAAAAATAGACTTTATTTTTTAAGAGTAGTTTTAGGTTCACAGCAAAATTGAATGGGAAGTACATAGTTTTCATATACCCTCCCCCTGCCCACCTTATTGTCTTTTGACTTTATTGTAACACTAATTTTCAAATAAACTTTATATAAATGCAAAATTAAGTGTTCCTCAATTTCATTTCTTACTAAATATAAAGCAAAAGTAAGGAACACATTGGTCTGAGTGAGTTATGGGATATGTTCTTGTTCCCTATTCAGTAGATGAGAGAGGCTCATCATCTGCATAAACTTTCTGAGTGACTGTGGCTACCTAGTTTAAGAGCATTTATCTTCCTTAAGATTTTTCCATTCCAGTTATATATCATCGCTTTATTCCAGGGAGATTTTACTTCCCTCCTAGGAAGTTTTCCTTGTTTAGAGTTCAGTTTTTGGCTAATTGAAAACTATTTTAAGTTATTCAGCTTGACAATTTGATGGTTTGAAAGGCTAGAATGTACCATAGCCACGAAACCTGCCTGTAGTTTTGAGAGTGTTCTGGGACTCTAATTTGTGATCTTGTGTGTGCCTCATGCAGTCAGGGAGCCAGGGGGATACTCTGATGATTGTATTCTTGATTAGAATTTTTTTTCCCAGCTGCAAAGTCCAGCTTATTCTTTTAGCTACAGTATGTCTCTGCTAATCGTAGCCAATAGACATACTTTAATGCCTCTGTGTTTCTCTTTTGCCTCCTAATCATGGGTCTTATAGGCCCCTGGGTCTTCCCTTAAATATTTGACCCATTAAAAAATCAATTAATAGTCTGTACAAAGTAGATCAAGAGAGAGAGCTTGGTATTCTTTTTTTAATTTTTTTTTTTTTTTTAATCTCAGTCTGGGTTCAGGTTCTCTACAAGTTCAGTAAACTTGAGCAAAGTATTCGTGAGTCTGTTACTTTATCTATTAAATGCAGATTATTCCTACTCCTCTGCCTACCTCACAGGAGGGTTGTGAGGATCACTTGAACTAATAATTGACTACGAGAGTGCCTTATCAACTCTACAACACAATGTGAATGTAAAGTAGTACACAAATATAAGAAGGGGGAGGTTTAGTAAATTGCATCAATTGTAAAATTAAAGTAGATTTGAAAAATTTATTTTCCCTTCTGTTGTCTTGTTTATATAGCATACCGTGCTTTTTCTTCATCTTAGTAAGTTCAGAGGTGACCTTTGTTGGATTTGGTTGTAGTTTTTGTTTTTTTATAAATAAGGCCAATGGAGTTAAATGTTTCACTTGCTGAAACATGATATTAATATAACTTGGCATAGATCAGTGACTGATACAAAATAAAATTATAAGAAGGAAATTCTGAATTCACCAAATAGCATAGACTATGCCTGATAGAACATCCTCCTCCTCCTCCTCAGTGTTGTTTGCTAATCAATTCTGTAGAACCAGAAATATTTTTCTATGCTTTTTTCCAAAAACTCCAGTTGGTAATTTGACCTTCATTCCTATTTTCAATAAAACAATTTTCTAAGTAGTTGTTAGACTTTACCCTTTCCCCACAACCAGTTAGTTATACTTTGGATTCTGGATGGTAGTAGATCAAATTAGCTTAGTCACAATTTATAAAAAGCCTTTTTACATTGACAGTGTCTTGTCATTTTTGACGCTATTCATTGATAGACCGAGAAAACTGCAGGACTCAGGTTCCAAATGATTGGTAGAACTGTTGGAGTAAAGTAGGCAGACTGTGTTGGAAATTCTTCCATCTAAGGGGTGTCTTAGCCCCTGCCTCTTTGGCCTTTGTGACTAACAGAAAAAAATTCTTTTCAAATTCAAAAGCCTGTTCATTACTGCCTTTCTCCTCTGAAATGCATTACCAGTTTTATAATCAGGAAGAACTTAATTATTTTTCTTTTTCTATTGGCTTATGTTTATTCTTCATAAAATGACTTTTCTTCCATTTAATGGGCTCAGAAATAAGCTCCTATATTGAACTTTGCAGACTTGCTTTTTTTATAGCGTAAAACAGCTCAGCTGGCTAAATGCCTCACTAACTGAAACTTCATAATGTAGCTGGAACTAAATTGTGCTCTGGAGCATTGAGTCTTTAAACTCGATTATTGATTTACAAGCACATAATGGTGAAGAGGCTATAGAGAGACAAGAAGCTCCCTCCCTGATCCTTGAGCAAGTTTTCCCTCACTTATTTCAGGGGCTCTGAGCTCACAAGCAAAATCCTAACCAAATTTAGCTTGCTTGGAAAACCCATTTCAAATGCTCAATAAAGAAAGAATAATTCTTCTCCCGCTTAACCACTAAAGAACAACATATGTTTCTAACGTCAGCTTTTTATTTTTTTTTTATCTTTCATTTTTTTGTTGGTAAATCTCCCAGACAACAGCAGTTCTGTAGAGAGTTTAAATATGAAGGAATGGCAGGACGGGCTAAGGGCACTTCTACCCAACATTAACATCAACTTTGGTGGACTGCCCAATTCTTCTTCCCCCTCCAACGCCAACCACAGTGCACCAACGTCCAACACTGCCACCACCGACAGCCTGAGTTGGGACAGCCCTGGCAGCTGGACAGACCCAGCCATCATCACAGGTAACTTTCTCACTCCCTTCAGCTCCACTGACTACCATCAGTTTGGTTTTTAGCACAGATTAAATAACAACAGAGGTCTCTTCAACATAGGTTTCTTTTCACAAAGCCACTCGTGTGGGGTGGCTCATTTTGCTCTCAGGGGTCACGCAGTCTTGGTTAACCTGTCGGCCTAGTTGTATAATATGGCATTTGGTGCCTAGGTTGCTGCGTTTGGTCTAAGTAGGTGTTAATAATGTCTGGCAATGTGTGTATTTTGTAGGCCTCAAAGTGCAAAGGATCTGACTTATCCTTCTTAAAAGGAACATACTCCACTTTCTTTTATAAAGCTCTCTATTATAAGGCTGTCTTGTTTACGAATCCCTGTTAGAGAAGGAAGGAGAAGCACAATTGGGAAATACCACCATACAATTCTCAGGAATCATTTTTTGCAGCTCTGCCTGTGTGACAGTGGGGGACTAAGTGTGTAGTTGAAGAGGAGGCATGGGTTTGTGTGACAATAAGTTTTGGTTATTGTGGGGGGAGGATAAAAGGAATGTAAGATTTGAAAGGTCTTATTTGGAAGGAGTTTAAAATTGTGATTTCTTCTGTGTTTCTTTTTGGATAAACTAATCGCTTTTGTTTTTTAAATTTGTTTGGCAACCTTCTTATTCTTTCTGCACAAACTCACCATTTTCCCTCCTGTTTTCTCTTCTCTCCTTAGGTATTCCAGCATCTTCAGGAAACAGTTTAGACTCTCTTCAAGATGACAATCCTCCACACTGGCTAAAATCCCTCCAGGCCCTCACAGAGATGGATGGCCCCAGTGCTGCTCCGTCCCAAACCCACCACAGCGCCCCCTTCAGCACACAGATCCCTCTGCACAGAGCCAGTTGGAATCCCTACCCCCCTCCTTCAAATCCTTCCAGCTTCCACTCCCCACCCCCAGGCTTTCAGACAGCCTTCAGACCCCCCAGCAAAACCCCCACAGATTTACTACAGAGTTCAACACTGGACCGCCATTAGGCAAAGAGGAGAAACCATTAGAAAATGCAGGATTTGTCCCACCCTGTTTTCTCCCTCTCGGCCCACCACCCACAGCTCCCTTCTCATCTCTTACGTTCTGAAGAATCCAGTTCCTGATCAATTTTTTTTCTCCCTACCCCCAGATGCAATGCGATCACAGGGTCATTACCATCTTTTTTTTAATTGTACAAGTTTCTTTTGATCCAGCATTTGAGTGACACTGTTGAATGTTTCTAACAATGCCTTTTTAAGGAGAGGAAAAAAAAAGAAATCAAAGGGCAGTCTCGATACTTAGAAAATTACTGTTTGTCTGTTGCGCATAATAATGACATAATCTGCTTAGCAGAAAATGACGATTAATCTCTAGGAAAGGTCAAATAAATGCATTATCAACTGCAGAAGTTTGAAAACCAGGTTCGTTTGAATGAGATTGCCAAATGCATGGGGGAAAGCAGTGGTCCTGGCATCCATCTTGTATTCAGCTTATCACTGTTGCAGGAAAAATGCTTTTAATTTAATTTTTAATTCTTTTGGAGAGTTGATGGCGAGGACTTGATTGTGTCATTAAGCAAAAGAATTTATTGGAAGTTGATGGAAAGACAAATTGATCTGTAGTAGTAACTGGCCTATTGCTAAAGAGTTTATAAGGAGGGGAGAGTGATTTTTTCTTTTTAAAGGAGAAAAAATTTTTGGCTTTAGATTTAAAGTAAATTCAAATGTTTTAAGGGAAAAAAAGTATTCACAGATTTAATACCTATACCTAATATAAGAGCTGAAATATAAGTGATTTCTTCAGTCTTTCTCCTTTGTCAGAATCTTGTTTTCTTTTACCTTAAATTCACCTGACTAGGGCACTCTGAGAGAGCACTGCTCTGGGGCCATTTGATCACCATCAGGAGCAAATCTCTGACCTCCTTGCCTGCAGCTTTTACTTAACCCTGTAGTTTCTGGACGTTTGTGCAGTATTGAAAAGACAGGAGAAAAGAAAACAGAAACCTGGTTATAACCTGATGCTAAAACTAAAAACAAGGAAATGTACCTCTTTCTTCAGAATTAAAACTAAAATCTTAAATAAAACAGAAAACTTGATGATGACACTTGACTTGTTTTTGTTTTTCCATTTTGTTGCATGTGAGTTTAGAACATTTTGTGACAAATAGCCTTCAATGTTTCCACTTGATTTTACATCTTCAACAATAGGGAGGATGGTTTTGATTTTAGAAGAAGCAATTAGAGGGGAAAACAACATTTTATCGTCAGTCACTGCCATCTTTGAAGATCGGCCCATCTTGTCCTCAAGAATTCCTCTTCCAATGGCTTTCAGTAGAATATGCCTCTTTTTGCTATTGTTTTAGGCAGGCCAAACCTTCCCCACTGAGAAGCCTCATGTGCCAGGAATGGATGGGGTTGTTGACATGCTGAGATGTTGGTTGTCTTGGGGACACCTGGCAGGAGCAGCAGCCAATATGCCACACAAGTAGCACCACCTTGTACAGGGTGCCGTGGTGGGAAAGAGATTGGGAAACACTGATGTAGATGGCCCACAGATGCATCCTTTATAACCAGTCATATTAGGGAGTATGTGATGATGGAGAGATAAACACACCACTGACCAAAAGAGGGTAGAGGATAGAAATCACCTGTTTATGTCTTTCCTTGGATGGCATTCAGAGGTCCAAAGCTGGAGTTGGCATATTTTTGGCTATGTCCATTAAGGGATTCTTTGTAGGCTGAATTAAGTAGATCTCAATTGTATATTCTGTGCTTTCATATTGATTTTCTCATCCTTAACCTTTTACTTTGTACTTCAATTTGTTTTAAAAACAATTTTTAACAGACTTTTTGAGAAACTTAAACAGGATATTCTCAAATAAATGTCACCACAAATAGATGTTGACCAGGTGTATAGTAAATTGTTTTGTAAAACTAACCAAAATGTTACGTTGATAAGAAAGGAGAGGACTAGAAAATACAGGCTCTCTTTTTGCCTTAACTTTGCTTTGGTCTCCTGAACCTTGACATTGCACTTCAGGGTGATGGAACAGCACACAAGTAATATTCAAGTAGCAATAAATTGTAATCAAGGCTTTTTTTTCTGGGCATGGTGGCGCATGCCTGTAGTCCCAGCGACTCGGGAGGCTGAGGCAGGAGGATTGCTTAAGCCAGGAGATAGAGGTTGCTGTGAGCTAGATGATGCCATGGCACTCTAGCCAGGGCAAAAGAGCGAGACTCTGTCTCCAAAAAAAAAAAAAAAAAGGCTTTTTTTTTTTTTTTTTAGGGGGGTCAGGCTGGGGAATTCCTTAGATGGGTATGTCAATAAAAAATGGTGCTTTTTCTGTAAAAGAAGGGAAATTCTACCTTGCAGGACTATTCTGTAATTGTGTGTATGCTTAATGAAGCATACATACAAAAGACTTTATAAAAAAATTATTAAAGAATAAATATAATAATGACCTGTGTGTCTACCACCAAGGTTAAAAATAGAACCTGCACTATTTTAAAAGCCCTCTATTTGCTGCTGTCCAGTTATATTTAATTTTCTTTCCTCATCATCCACAACTAGCCATTATCTTGATTTCTGTGTTACTCTTTTTCTTTAGAGTTTTGCCAGCTGGGTATGTATCCCTGAATAATATATTGTTTAGTTTTAAAAAGCTGAGTAATAAAATCAAAGCCTAGCTGTGTAAGAAAAGGGCAATATTGTCACAAAGGCTTTTAGGAGAAGATAAACAGTCTCTGGTTCATAGTTTGTCTTTAGCTCCTCGGATAATTCACAGAAGCCCCTTCTGGGAAAGACAGTGGGCAAGGTCATGAGCGAGCACTGGAAAACAGGACTTAGCAGTTCAGGTAGGTCTGTGGCCGTGTGAGCCCAGTCCTGGATGTCTGGCAGAAATACGGTCTGAAGGAGCAGTCTACCCTCTGTTCCCTGTGTCAGAGCACACCATGGCCTCCCCCTAGTCCTCTGTAGTAGATCAAAGCACACTTGGGGTGAGGGGTGGGGTTTAAAATGAGTGTCAGCTGATTATTTACCAGGGCATGGAGGAGGAAAGGACAGAAACTTCATTAGGCTTGGTCAAAATCAGATAAGTACAAACAAGAGCCTGGATCAGACTGACTTAGTTGGTCTGTTGGTGTAATGCCAGTGGGAATTTCGGTTTGGTCAGCTTTCAATACGTCTGTCTTAGGTCACAATACTCAGATCTGGTATGCAGAGGTCATTCTAGTATTTCCCTTATCTCTTCTCTCCCTTTTCTTGGATCTTCTTTTTGCTATATTCCTATATCCCATACCCTAGTCTTGTTTTTAATCTCATTTTTCCAGTAATTTTTGGAGGAAAGGTATATGGAAGAGACACATTTTAGTAATTTGCATGTTTAAAAATAATACTTTGTCTCAGTTGATTAGTGGATACATGATTCTAAGTTGTAGGTATTTTTTTTCTTCAGAATTTTGAAGGCATTACTCCATTATCTTCTTGCTTTCAGCATTACTGTTGAAAAGTGCAAAGCCACTCTTATCCTTTATATGTAATCTACTTTTTCCCCTCTCCGGAGAAAAGCAAGTTTGTCTTCTGTGTTTTGAAATTTCACAGCAATGTTCCGTGGTGTGGGTCTATTTTAAAAATTCATTTGTGCTCGACACAGTGGACATACGTAGTAGACTTTTTAAATCTGGCAACTCATGTCCTTCAGTTCTGGGAAATTTTCTTGACTTATTGTGATGGATTCCTTGCACTTACTTTCTCTGTCTCCCTTTCTAAAAGTCCTAGTATTCAAATATTGGACTTTATGGACTTTTTTCCTGCTTTTCTTACCTTTTCTCCAATTTTTCATCTCTAATTTTTTGCTCTTTCTGAGAAGTTTTCTCTCAACTTTATTTATAGTTCTTGTGTTGTCTCTGTTTCTCCAAGTTGATTTTATCTGCTTATTTGCTTAATTATTTATTTAATTAAATAAACTTAATTATTTGCTTAATTTCTATCTTCCATATTAGAGACTTCTTAGATGCTTGGTAATCCTTGGTTATCTGCTCATGAGTAAGACTGAAAAATTGATTGAGAGTTTTGAAAACATGAGTAGGGCTTACCCACTTTGAACTCCCCTACTGGAAAATCTGGGTGATCTCTCCACGGGAGAACCCCTTTTGCCAGTGTCTTTAGGCTTTATCTCTTCCATAGAGAAGAGTGTTACAATGGCTGGCCTAGAGGGCAAGGGTCTGACTGCCAGGATTTCAGAACTGTGATGGTGGTCTCTGTGTGCTTTATACTATGTGTATTACTTAATCCCACTGTTTTCACTGCTTTCCACTCCAGAGATTGTCTCCAAATATCTGTCCATTTGTGAGAAGCATAGTTGCACTATGCTGTGGAGTTGGGGGATGAATCTAGGGAGCTAACTTCTTAAGACAGCTTTCCTAGTAATCTTTATTTTAGCCCACCCCACACACTGTATGTCTGGTTTTAGGGGCAGCTGGTACTGTCAGTTTCAGCTGACAGTATTGTATTGGGTCTCAGCTTTCCCCACTGTTAGCTTGAGGTTGGACTTTCTCAAATCAGCTAAGTCAGTCCACTCAACCATCTACTTTCTAACATTTTGTTGCTGTTGTTTCCTCTCGTTCTTCCTGGGTTTTTTTTTCTCCCCTACTCTAATTTTAGTGGACTTTTAGGAAGAAATAAAATTAGATATGTCGGTTGGATCTGCCATCTTAGCCCAGATGATTTTGTAAACTCAGACACAGTTTATCTGCCAATAAGGTGGAGGGAACACTATCATTTGCTGTTGGCCAGCAAGCACTAGCTACCATATTGTGTATCCCTTGGTTTGAATGGCACCTGCCATGTTTTGTTTACCTTGAAGTGGTTTGTCATCTTTTCCAGTAAACCTCTTTATTTACAGTCAATAGTTTATTTTCCAAGAGGTAATCTCACTTACAGGATTATTTTAATTGTTAAGTTTTAAGTAGAATGTTAAAGGCAAATCTCATGGCAGTTTTGGGGGGAGTTGCAAGTCAGGTGGATGTGGGTTATTTTCTAGGCTTAGCTGAATTAGAACAATTCTAGAAATTGCAGAGGAGGAAAAATTAGCCTACCCTTAACTGTATATGAATTGTATTTTGAGAATAGGTTATAATAAATGTCCACAATGTATTTCCACAGGGATTATGCTATTATAACCCACTGTGCACCTGAATTCAGTTAACACTCTCCAATAAGTTTTGCCTAGACTTGAAGGCATGGTGTATATTGCACATGGTTTTTGTTTGTTTGTTTGTTTGTTCATCTGTTTATTTGAAACTGGGTCTCACTCTGTCACCCAGGCTAGGGTACAGTGGCATCATCATAACTCACTGCAGCCTTGATCTCCCGGGCTAAAGCGATATTCCCACCTCAGCCACTCAAGTAGCTAGGACTACGGGTATATTGCACCATGCCCAGGTAATTTAAAATTTTTTTGGTAGAGATAGGGACTCACTATGTTGCCCAGGCTGGCCTTGAACTCCTGGCCTTAAGCAGTCCTCCTTCCTCAGACACCCAAAGTGCTGGGATTACGTGACTGAAGTTTTGGCCCATATCCCTGAGGCCACATCAGAATAATGAGGGGAAGTGGTCTGAGGAGAAAGAACGAGAAGTTTATTAACTTGCTGGCAAATGAGGACATTGGTAGTTTGAGATGGGAGTCTGCCAACCTCCTCATGTGCTGGCAAATTAATAAACTTCTCATTCTTTCTCCTCAGACCACTTGCCCTCATTATTCTGATGCGGCCTCAGGGATAAGTGCCGAACTTTCGGTAACAGAATTTGGGTTCCTGGGTGGGCCCTTCAGCACCCCGGTGGAATGACACCCCATAACTGCTGGAAGAGGCAGGGAGCAGTCCCAGGTCAAAGTGGTGGGTCTTCTCAGGTAGGAACATCTTTTTCCTGAGGTGAGAGAGCAAGGGATGGCCCCGGCCTGTTTTAGCTCCAGGGAGCTCCTATCTCTGTCCCCTGGAGGTAAATGCAGCTTCCCGCAACCTGAACTGAGTTGAGGAGAAGGAAATGGATTTGGAAATGTCTGGACAGCCTCTGGCATTTGTTTGGTGAGTTCCCCAGCGTGCACGCCGAGACTCTGATTCCACCCATATGAGGGGTTTTCAGAGCTTCCTGTTGGTTTCATTTGTTTTGAGGCACCTTTTGGGGGTGGAAGTCATGAGGTTGAGTGGAACTAGGGAAGCTGGTATGGATGTGGAGCTCATTTGTGGTTCCCAGGGAACTAGGGGGGCTGGGAGATGTTAGTTCTCATTGGAGAATTTGGTTCTCGTTTGGATGGTTCTCATTTGGTTGGCCGTGGCATTTTGTGTTGAGAATTCTCTGTATTGTTTGTTTGTCATTTGTGAGTTTTGTAGCAACATAAGGAAGCAAAGTCCCTTGGGAAAAAATGTTGGCTGAATGGTTAACTTACAGTAAAGACAATGGTGTTATTGTAATCCAGTGTACATGCTGGAGTGTGAGAAGTGGTTGTTAAATGAAAATTCCCTTTAAGTGATAGACCTTGGCATTTTAGATTGTTTGTGTTGGGAATTCCCTAAGTTGTTTGTATTTGATCGTTTGTGAGTTTTTGTCTAACGAGTTTTTGTACCTGTGTCTAAGGATTATTGTGATTTCCTCATACTTGTCTGGAGTGTGAGGAAAAGTGGTGGTTAATGGCCCATGGTTTAATCTGAGCTGTTTGTTCTTTTAAAATTCAGAGCTCAAATAGTTGGTCTGCCACCATAAAGTTAAAATGTTGAGTCTCAAGCTCTCTGCTTCAGATAAACTCATTGTTTATGGTATATAAAATGATCTGTGTTTGTATGATTTTTGATAAATGAGGTCCTCCTGCCCCCCCACCAGAACCCTCACCCCCAGGGTGAGGCGTCCGGCAGGGCCACAGCCTGGGGGTGGACCCAGCAAGAAGGAGGACCAGTGCACGCAGCCTGCCACCAAGCAGTGCACAGCAAGGGGGGAGGAATGCCTGCTGCTGCCGTCTTGGCACCATTGGAGGGGCCAGGGAGGGTGACACATGAACTAACTCTTTAGTCCCACGCCCAGTAAATTATGACTCGCGGGTTCAGAATGGTCTCTCCCGGCAGCAAACTCAATTTGGGCCAGCGGGAACCCATAGTTGGGGTGGGCAATTTGCAGCAATATCAGATAGGGGGGCTTGAATGTGCAAGAACAGCCGAAGGGTCCTTTGAGACAGTCAAAAGGAATGGGCGAAAAAGCCGCCCCACACTGACTTTTTGTAAAGAAGAAGGACCTTGAAAGGAACATTGCCCCAAACTGCAAAAGACTCTGGGTGGCAGGAAAAGAAGCCTCCAGGAGAGCAAATAGGTTTTTTTTTTTTAAATCCAGGACTCAGACGGTGAAGGAGGGGGCCCAGAGCCCCCTGCCTCCAAATATCCCCACAGGAGCCCTGGGCAAAATTGACAGTGGGGATTCAGTTGCCACTAGCTGCACAGACAGAAGCGATCTGGGGGGCCCCTTCCCTGGGGCCATCACCCCGATCTCTGGTGCCAGCCACACCTGGTGATCTGTGAGTCAGGCAGGGGGCAGCGGGGGCAGGGCCAGGTGGCAGTGGGGCAGCCATAGGCAAGTGGCAGCTGAGAAACTCGTCACAGCGGGCCCAGGAGGTGGACCTGGTTGAGCAGCAGAGCACCAGGGGTTGTTTCAGAAGCGGCAGAAGCTCACCTCCGGGGTGGGGGGATGGCGCCGCCAAGCACCTGCTGGATGAATACGAGGGCCTGGTGAAGTACACAGGAGACTGCCATTGCGCTTTGGCGTTCAGGCCTCAGCAAGCCTGCACATCGTTTAGCTCAGGGCAAGAGGCTGAGCAGATAGATAATGGCATGCGGGTGATGGACACTGTGGGCAGACAGCTGCAGAGACGGCTCAGCCTCTCCTCGTCCTCCAGTGAGGATGTCGGCAGGCACCCCATTGTCAGCAGGACCCAGAAGCACACTCCACAGAGCCCTGGACATTTCACAAGAGAGATAACGGACCCTCCCTTATAGCAGAGGTAACCCAACAAGTAAGCAAAGCCCTACACCTAGACTACAAATTATATACATCCTGGAATTGATACAAGAAACCTAAAGTGAGATACGATGTTGCCACTTGCCGTCCTATGGGTAAGGGTAGCCATTTAGAAGCAGGCTTAAGTTAAGCCCCTAAATAAATAGTTTATCAGAGACCCTTCTTTGCACCCCAAGGTAAGTATGATAATATAATAATGAGCGAAAGAAAATAGAGTAAAGCAATGTGTCAAATGAATGGCTCAGGTACTAACCACTATACATGAGTTTGCTTCTTTCAGGTCCCTTCCCCAATTAAAAACAGAAAAGTGGAAGGGACCCTATGAAGTACCTCTAACAACTCACACTTCATTAAAATTGTCAGGAGTGAAAACCCGGGGTTCATCATACCAAAGTAAAGAGGTGTAGCCCTCAGTGGAGGGGCTCATCTTTAGGTGATCTACAGTATCTGAGAAAAAAGGAAAAATGAAAATGATGATATTTTTCCTAATCTTTTCTTTTGTTCTGTCTATAGGATAGAGAGACAACTCCTTAGTGAGGATATCCCTGGGCTATTGCCTCTTCTGTTGATTTGTCTTACTGCTGGCTGTGTTATCCTAAACCTCATTTGGTGCAAGTATTTCTGTACATGATTTCTGAATTTGCAGAAGCCAGTCTCTCGGATCACCTACAGGGTACAACTAATAGCTTTGCACTCTGAGGTCCGAGGTTTCTTTTCTAACCCAGCCCAGTATTAGACATTGTGTGCAAGGCGACAGCCCGTTTCACCTTGTCAGTCCTCACGGTTGTAGTTATTGCGTATGCCTTTTTTCACCTGATAATCTGTACCTTCCACCTAAAACATCGCCCCAATTCAGCAGGAAGTAGCTTGATGACTATGTCACCCCTCCTCCTATCGATATGGAAAGGTAAAATTGACAGTGGGGAATATGTAACAGAGAAAATGGCCTGAAAAAGGGTAAAAATGTTTTCTGTCTCTTCAAAACCCCCTTAGTTTTGAGAACTAAAACCTGTATCCCTGCCTCAGGCCAGTGGTCAGGAGAGGCAGGGAAGTGTCCTTTGTTCTTTGTGCCACAGGAGATGGCTCAAGGGAATTGTCTGGGCAGAGGTCACAAGATTGTCTTAGCCAAAGATGCAATGAGTCCGGGCGGAGGCCATGAGATTGTTTTAGCAGAAGATGGTATTATGGGATTAATCAGAACCTTTAAAAGCCCTGTACTTTTTCTCAGAGGCAGAATGTTGGTACTTTGAGACAAGAGTCTGCCAACCTCCTCATTTGCCAGCAAATTAATAAACTCTTTTCTTCTCCTCAAACCACTTGTCCTCGTTCTTCTGATGTGACTTTGGGGACAAGTGCCAAACTTTTGATAACAATTACAGGGGTGAGCTACCACACCTGGCCAGTTTTTTGAGTTTTTCCGTTAAATATTTACCAACATCATTTGATTTAAGATCATGTTAACTAGGATATGTAAACTTTTAAAGTCAGAAATATATATACCTTAAACATAATTGTGAGGCATGTCATTTGTCAGATGTAGCTCCTTCTGCCCAAGTGGTTTATCCAAGCTGAAGATTCCTGGAGGTCATTATCATGACCTATTTGAAAAAAAAACAAATGTTTATTTTGTTATGAAAATCAATACTTTCTTCTTTGTGCTCTTTAAGAAATTGTTAATTTAGTCCAGACTTAGCCTTCAGACAGTCATAGGCAATTTCCTAACAGTTAGAGTTGCCTTTGAAAATACATTTTTAAAATAGTTTCTGAACAAATTGATTCAAGGAACTGGGTTAAATGATCTTAAAAATTCCTTTAAGGACAAAATAATTATTTCATTTTTTATATATATGCCAAGAAACTTCAGGGAATAAATCTCTCTGATATTGTGTATAAAATTAAAAACAAGTTCTCTAGATTAGTTAATATGCCAAACAATATTAAAAACAAGTAAAAACAGAAAATAACAAGACATTATTAGCTAGACATATGACTTTGCAAAATAACAACATAGATATTCTAAAAATTAATATTATTGATATTAAAACTTGGGACCAGAAGAAACCAGACAAGGAAAAGACAAGACCAGACCAGACTAGACCAGATGAGAAAGAGGAGACCAGACCAGATCAGGAAGAGGAGATGAGACCAGACGAGGGAGAGGAGATGAGACCGGATCAAAATAATTATTTCTATTGGTGATAATCCAGATGATTTGAGGAAGAACATAAATATTGGCCCAAATGTTCAGAATACCCCTCGTAAGAACTGGCCATTCTAAAGAGTATATTCTGCATTTGATCCATCTCTGCGGGAAACTGAGTGTATTAGCAGATGTCAGTAGTTAGTCATTGCACCTCCTTCCATGGCTTCATAGAAGGAAATAGGTGCACAAGACCAACAGAAATTAATAGACCAAATTGATATTTCTATGTAGTCTGGATGATTTTAAAACTCTAAGGTTAATAAATAATTAAGAGCACTTAAAGGGAGACAATGATCTGTGGCTTCCTTATTTTCAGCTTTAGTATTTGTAAAACTAAAATACTGTTAATAAAATGCCTGGTATATTACATTGAGTCCAGAGGTACTTTTTTACGTTGTTGTTTCAGTACAATTCCTTTGCTTTTAGCAGACTCCATGTGCAAAAAGTAGACAAATAGGGCCAAAGATGTTGAGGTTTTGTCCTAGGTCACAAATTTTATAGCAGAGCTAGAACTAATTGCTGCCCATCCACATCTGCATTTATCCATGACTTTGGCCCGACTCCCCTTCTGTTCCAAAGTGCCAGGTGCTTTCCTAGCTTTCTTGTTTATATTTATAAAATGACTAAGATAAGTGCCGTATCTGTTTCCACCTTATTTTAGCTAATTGGTGGTGGGTGAAAGGGTGTGAAGAGATACTGTGTTTGTTTATCCCAGATCATAGGGTGTGAGTCAAAGTTCAGATAGGAATTCCCTTCGGGACTTCTTGATTCTTTTGCGCTTATATTGAATCGTGATTACATTCAACTGGACTACCAAGTTAGTATCTTCTAGATTTTATTCAGATAAGGAACAAGGACAAACTACTTATCTTCAAATGTTTGGAGGACAGTTATGTAGAAGAGGAAACAGGATGAAGGACACAACTGGCACTAAAATGTGCAAGAAATATTTGGGTTTAATTTGGTCTAATAATTTTTTAAAAACATCTACTTTGGGATGGGCATTATGCCAGGTACTTCAGAGGTTAAAAAAATAAAGTGATCCCTGCTCTCAAATTGAAAAGGTTTGGATAGTCAGCTCTAAAACAAGGCCAAATGTGAGTGTCAGAAATGTAAAGTGTCAAGTTAGCTCAAAGAAGTGAGAGCATTGGATAAACAGACACTTGGGTGAGCGGACACCCCAAACAAGGACAGACATGGAAACATGCCTGGGGCGTGTTTCCGTCTTGCAACTTAGTTTGGAAGAAACAGGTTCATGTAGGGGACTTGTGAAAAAGAAGGCCGGAAGTGTGAGTGGGGCACTGTTTTTGTTTGAAATGACAGTTTTTGAAGCAGGAGAGACACATCATAGGATAGTGCTTTATAAATATCAAGCCCTAAGTGGGAATGGTGCAGACAGGAGAGACACTGAGGTAGGGTTCCTTTGATCAATGAAAGAACCCCAAAGGATCTAGGGTTTGGCCAGGAAGAGACTATCAATGACCCAAGAAATTGTTTGCAAAATATGGTATGTGCACATGTGTGTTTTATCAAATTACAAAAAAAGAAATTGTTTGCAAAATACGGTATGTGCACATGTGTGTTTTATCAAATCACAAAAAAAAAAAACCTCCATGATGCAATCAAGTCTATCTAATAAACTAGAGGAATTTTCCAGGCCAGATGAAGGTTTTTGGCTGATAAGGGGGGTGGGAATAGAAAGAACTGAGGAGAGATTTCAGAAGTGCTGAAGAATTTTTGCAAGTTACTGGCCAGTAGTTAAAGGGTGAAAGAAAAACAATCTCACAACCATTTTAGGTTTCTCCTAGATCCTCCACTAGACTGTAAGCTCTTTGAGAGCAAAAACACATACATCTAGCTTGTTAAACATACTCTCAGAACCTAGCTGGCACATAGTCGGCTCCCAATAAATGTTCTACCTGAATGAGAGTGAAACATATTGACTGCAGTTTTGAGCCAGATGACGGGAATAATTAATTCTGTTCTCTTAATGATTAAGAGAAATGTTGACTCATGAAAAGGAACTCCTGAAAAAAGATGATTCTTATTTTTGATGTGTTGAGTTTGAGGTTCTAGCGGGTCATCCAGGTGGAGGTGTCCAGGAAATAGTTGGAAATTGGGGTGTGGTACAGAGAAGAAAGGCCAGACGTAGAAATACAATTTTTGCAGTCATCTTTACAGGGAGAGAGGGGAGACAGGACCTTGGGAAAAACAGAGACAAGTGGCGTAAAATGAAGGATATCTGAGTGCATGGTGTCAGTGTAGGACAGTTTCTAGGCAAGAATTATTGAAACTTGCGTGCTGTGTCCGGGTTTCATCAGGAAACCAGGGATTTCACAACCACTGGAAGGAGGGGGAGAGCAAAGGTCAAGAAGACCTCCGCTGGCTTCCAGAAGAGCTGGAAGTGTGGGAGTCGCGGAAAAGCCTCCACCAGGAAGCCCTCCACTGCCTGCAGCACCAAGGTGGTGGTTCCTGGGAAGACTCCGGGGAGCGGCTACCACAACCCCACAGTTGCCACCTACCCGCCCACGGCTGCTTCTCTTGCACCTTTCACGTTTCACCTAAGTGCCTCCTGTTAGCAGGATGTAAGCTGGGATCCCTCTGGAGGGAATCAGAACTGTGATACAGAGGAGAGGGACACGTTGGGCCCACAGACAAGCTAGCAGCTGCGGTTTAGAGCTGCGGTCTCCAACCCCCGGGGGGCAGACTTGTTATGGAACCCAGCCGCAAAGCTCCGCCCCAACCCGTGGAAAAACTGTCTTCTGTGAAACCGGTCCCTGGTGCCAAAACAGTTGGGGACCGCTGGTTTAGAGCATCCAAAATGGGGCATGTCACTTCCCTGTCAAAACTCTCCAAGGAACCCCTCCCCCAATACCTTCATAATGAAATTGAGGTTTTGCTGGTGCAGGACCCGATGCCCTCTCCTCCACCAGAAGGACACTCTCTCTTTCATGTGACGGTGCCTCCCCTCCTTGCTTGTCTGTTCTCTCAGCCTGGATATACACTATTCCTACCCTCACCCCGGCAATGTGCTCCTTGAAGCTTTTTTCCACACAGGTGGAAAAGGTTTAGGTGGTCTTACTTTCCTTTATACCTTATATGTGCCTTCATTACACTGTAAGCTCCTTGAAGAAGGGACATTTCTTTTTGTCTATATATATCCAGGACTTACATAGCACCTGACAGTCATTTTGAGTGAATGACAGAAGGAAGGAAGCTTTGGATGGTAGGGTGCTATTCAATTTTATTGGAAGGAGACCGGTAATGATCTTCAAGGGACTGGTTTTAATCCAGTAGACGTACCGGAAGCCAATTGCAGTATAGTGAAGAATGAAGAGTGAATGACTAGGAGTTAAAGAACTGCAGATAGCGTACTCTGAAGAAGATGGATAAAGGGTTAATGACAACAAAGTTTTGAGTAAAGGAAGCTCCCCTCCCCGCGAAAGGAAGTTGTAAGCCTGTTAGAAATCAGAGGAGACAATATTACTTGAAAAAGTAAATTTGAATAAGAAAGCAGAATTGCATGGAGTCAGGAGCGTGCTCACCATGAGGTCTGGGCCCGTAGAGGCCAACAGTAGGGGGCGCTCTTAAATCATGCTGCCAGTCTCCTGGAAAGGGATTGGTGCCCACAGGGGCACACAGAAGTTACACAACCTCTTGTCAGGGGACAGAGCCATGCAGGAGTGTCACACCAAATAACTAGTCGGACCCCTCTATGAGCCCTAAAGTTTGTTTCTAAATTTAAGATTTTGTGATAATTTTGGGATTACTGCATAATTTGGCAATAGCCAGAATTCAAACTTAAGTGTAAAATTTAACAGAATATACACAGAACGCATTCTTTTATGAAATTCACAATAGCTAAATTCCATATGTTGATTTTCTTCCAGGAATGCCTGCATTTTCTTGCCAATAAGATCTACATCATCCTTTTTTTCTTTCTCAATAAGCATTATTGAGCATGGAGGTACTAGAGTGTGATATGCCTTAGGGATACAGTTGGGAATAAAACAGACATGACTCTTTCTTAGAGCTCAGACTCAAGTGGTGAATATGATCATTAAACAATCCAGTGGATATATAATCATATCAAAAATGCAGACGAATATTTATAACTTTGGGATAAGGAAGGCATTTGTAAACAAGACATAAAACACAAGGCCCCAAAGCAAAAATATTGACCAATTTACTAAACCTAAATTTAAGACTTCTATAAGACAAAACACCATAAACTAAATTAGATCCAACAACAGGCTGGGAGAAAATAGACTATGCAATAGACTAAGGATTAATATCCCAAAAATATAAAAAATATCCACAAATCTTATCTTTTTAAAAAAGATAAACCAATAAAAAATGGTCAAAGACAACTTACAAACAAGGATGACTGAGACTGTTTTGCCCTTATGATTAAGAAAAACAAAAAACATTGGTAAGGGTATAAGAAAATGGGTATCTCATGCACTATTGCTGTGATTATAAATTGGTGTAGGCTTTTTCTGAGAACGAATTGACAATATGAAGATAGAAATTTCTCATTAACTTCAACCCAGTAATTCCTCCTGTTGCACTTGTACACAGAGAGGTATACACAAAGGTATTTATTATAGCATTGTTCGTAAGAAGAAAAAATAAGTGGCCGGGCATGGTGGTTCACACCCGTAATCCCAGCACCTTGGGAGTCTGAGGCAGGAGGATCACTTGAGACCAGGAGTTTGAGGTTAGCCTGGGCAACATAGCAAAAAGTCTCTACAAAAAGTAAAAAAAATTAGCTAGGTATGGGAGGACCGCTTGAGTCCAGGAGTTTGAGGCTGCAGTGAGCTATGATGACACCACTGCACTTCAGCATGGGAGACAAAACAAGACCCTGTCTCTCTTAAAAAAAAAATTAAAACAGTCTGATTGCTCATAAATAGTTCATCTGTAGGCCATCATACTACAGAACACTATGAAGATGTTAAAAGAATGAATTTCTGTGTGCATGATCTACAAGGCACATGGCAAAAAAAGCATTATATACAATATCTCATAAAAGTAGATCTACAATATGATATCATTTGTGTTAAACACGTGAAAGAAACAAAACTATGCATTTATATGTGCCCATATATATGTAAGTGCATAAATGAGGTCTGGAAGCGTTCATGCCAAAATGATAACAGCAATTACCCCCACAAAGGGGATTGAGATGGGTTTGGGGTAGCAGGGGGACATTAAGGAGAATTTTTTGCGTTATGTATATTGTTTGATTTTTTTTTAAAGCTGTGAGAGTGTATTCAGGTATTATAAAATGAAAAGATTTATATAACTAAAATTTTGTATAATGCTTTGAAAGGAAAGTATAATATTTAATAAGTGTATAATGGGGAAACTGCTTTCCATCAGGGCATCAGAATGGAAAAGTGTAAGCTACAGCAGGCACTATGTTTGACTTGTCTACGACTATATGCCCAGCAGAGACGTTGGATGGATGGATGTATGGGCAGATGAGTGGGTGGATGGGTGGTTGGGTGGATGAATAGATGGATGAATGGATGGGTGGATGGATGGGTAGATGGATGGGTGGATGGATGGATGGGTGGATAGATGGATAGATGGATGGAAGGATGGGTGAGGAAGCCTCACTGGGAAAGTGACATGCTGACCAAAATCTGAAGAACAAGGAACTAGCAATGTCAACTCCACCCGCAGGGGAAGAGCATGTGTGAGCACGTGAAGACCCTACCTCAGAAACCCGGGCATGTGGACATGAAAGCAGCCCATGTTTCCTGGTGCTCAATGAATGAGGAGGAGAGTGCCGTGAGATGAAGTTTGTGAGTTGGTCAGAGACCCAATGGTTCGTGGCTTTCATAGATAGCCATGAGAAATTCTATGTAGTCCCAAGAGCGATGAGTATACGGTGGCAAGGATTGAGGTGTCTCTGTGGCGTGGTTGTGTCCAACAAGAAAAATAAGTAGCATCGTGTGATTTGACTTGCTCCTGGCCACAGTGAGAAGGTGATGAGGATTGGAACTGGTTCTCAGAACTACCAGCTCACATTCTATCCATGCACCATGTCAAGCTTTTTTATCTCAGACTGGAGGTAGGGAGAGAGTATAAAGAAAGAACAGGAAAGGGTCTGTGGTGTAATGGTTTACTCTGAGAGTTGTGGACTCAGACTGCCTGGATTTATTTGCCAGGTGGATGACATTGGATAAGTTACTTAAAGCTCTAAACCTCAGTTTCCTTTTATGTCAAATCAGGATAACAGAATGTGCACTATTATCATAGAGTTGTGGTGAGGCTTAAATAAAATAATCTGTGTAAAGTAGATAGTATAGTACCTGCTCAATAAATGCTAGAAATTATTAAAGTGTTTTACTACTGCTGGTAAAAGAAAGACAGCAATGGCTCAAGGGAGCTGGGATATTTAGGCCTGAAAGCAGAAGGGAACACCTACAAATATTTGGAAGCCTTTTGTTGAGAAGAGGAATTAAGCATTATTTATTTGCAGGTACCATTGAGAACAATTAATGGGACTTATGGAAAGAAATTCAAGGGAGACTCAATGTAAGGAAGACCCAACATGGCAAAAGATTGGTAAAGGGAATTCCTTGCCTTTACTGAGAGATTGGACTAGGTGACCTCCAAAGTTCCTTCCGAATCTAGAATTCACTTATCAGTAATAGCACCAAATAATCTGGGAGGTGAGTATAAAGTTATGTCAAGTCCTGCTGTGATAGATTTACAAGAGAAATCTCTAAATAACCTCAAGACTCCCAGGCTTTGTCTGAGAGACCCCTGATAGGAAACAGCAGATAGTGTTACTACTTGCTGCATGGCCTCGGCAAGACCCAATACCACTTTTAGCCTCTGCTTCTTCATCTCTGCACTAAGATCATTATACTCATGTGCTGCAAGGCTTAAATGGAATCTTGTAAATGAGAGTGTTCTGAAAACGAAAGTGCAATACAAATGCAGAGTATGATTGCTGTAATAATTTGCTGCAAAATGTTTTCTTCTCATGAAATACTGCTTTGGGCATAAATTGCTGGCCGCGTGGTTTTCTTCAGTGTCAATGAAGGAGCACCGTGGCAGCCCCCACAGGCCACCTTGCACTTGGACTTTGCTCTTCCTGGGAACGGTACCCACAATTTCTCTTCACAAAGATTTTTCAGTTCAAGTGGCTTCCAGGTTTGAATTCTGCTACACAGCCTTCCTGGGGGAAAGCCAGTGCTTTGGGCTTGATTGCCTCAGACTATCAGGATGACAACTTTGAGTAATTACCTTGATTATATTTGACACTAAAAGAGCTACTAATCTTAACCAGCTGTTGCAATAATAACTGTTACCTCCGCTTTTCATTTTGGGAGAAGATGCCCCTTTACGGTATGTGGCAGAGTATCCAAAGCATATTATGGAGCCTGGTGCCCCAGAAGCCTTTTAGGGACCACCTAATGTGTCCTTATATGTCCAGGGAAGGCTGAATTTAGCCTAGTATAGATGGATGAATATTTTGTTGATTTCATTTTGTTCATTTCATTGAACATACATTTATTGAGTAGCTACCAGCCAGAGTGCCAAGGATAAAAAGATGTGTTCCTGACCACTAAGGAAATCACAGGCTAAAAGGGGAGATTTATATAAATATTTCTTAAGCTTTTAAGTTGCAGACATATAAGACATAATGAAAAGTACATAAAGCCAAGATGTGCAGCGTGCTGTAGTATAACATAAGGAGGAAGGGATTCGTGCAGTCGTGGACAATCAGGGCAAACTTCACAGGGGAAAGAACATAGAAGCCAGGCTGTAAAGGAGGAGCAGAGTTTGCTAAGTGAAGACCAAGGATTTGGGGTGGGGGAAGCAGAAGGGATAGAGAGGATATGGTGTTCCTAGCCGGGGAAGTGGCAGGTGCAAAGGAAACGAGAAAGTACTTCCCAGGCAGTGTGGTGTGATTGGGGTCTTGGTGGGGGATTAGCAAGAGGTGGAGGCAGAAAAAGAGATTTAGACAAGATTTTGAAAGGTCTTAGCCACCACGCTAAGGAGTGTAGGCTTTCTCTTGTACTCAACATGGAAGAATAGTCTTTTTGTATCTTAGAATGGTAACTTGGATTGTACTAAACAAAAAGAATTGGAGGAGGAAAAAAATCTGGAGGTAATGAAACCAATTTAAAAGTGATTGAAAAAAAGCCAGACACAAGAGGACATATATTGTATGATTGATTCCACTAGTATGAGGTACCAAATTCCTAGAGAAAGAGTAGGGGTTTCTGGGAGCTAGAGGGAGGGGGGAATGGGAAGCTAATGTTTAATGGGTGCAGAGTTCCAGTTTGGGATGATGGAAAAGTTCTGTGGGTGGATAGTGGTGATATTAACACAACAATGTGAATATACACAATGTCACTGAATTGTATACTCAAAAAGGGTTGAGATGGAAAATTTTATACTATGTATATTTTACCACAATAAAAACAAAGCCACTTTAATGGTCCTGTTAGAAAGGGCACATAGTCTGAATTATGACAATGAGGATAGGGAGGAAAGGAGTAATTTAAATTTCTTTCTTTTCTTCTTTCCCCTTAATATTAGCAATTTACATTTAAGAGACATTTGTGATAGACAATTGACAGGATTTATGTCTGTATGAAGAGGTCAGGGAACAGAAGGGGACAGAGATGACTGAGGTCTTTGACTGGACAACTGTATATACATACACACACGTATATGTTTATTAATAACATTATATATATATGTTTTTGAGTCAGAGTCTTGCTCTGTTGCCCAGGCTAGAGGGCCATGGCATCAGCCTAGCTCACAGCAACCTCAAACTCCTGGGCTCAAGCGATCCTCCTGCCTCAGCCTCCCGAGTAGCTGGGACTACAGGCATGTGCCACCATGCCCGGCTAAATTTTCTATATATATATTTTTAGCTGTCCATATAATTTCTTTCTATTTTTAGTAGAGACTGGGTCTCGCTCTTGCTCAGGCCGGTCTCGAACTCCTGAGCTCAAACAATCCACCCGCCTCAGCCTCCCAGAGTGCTAGGATTACAGGCGTGAGCCACCACACCCGGCCTTAGTAATAACATTATTGAGAAACTTTTTATGTAGTTTGCGGTCGTTTGCATTTTCTTTTTGTGAAGTCTGCTTGGGTGTTGGCCAGCTCTTCTCTTGGGTTGTCTAATTTTTTTTTCTAATTGAATTTGTAGTTTCCATATAGTCCTCATTCAATGAGAATTGTTGTTGGGATATTTATGTATTAATTCATTTAGGGTAATAGTAATAAACCTGTATATCTTAGCACAGTTAATATATTTGATGAGTAATACCTGTATTTTCAGAAACAAGGATCAGTGTAGAAAGTGGCATTATTTTGCATTTTTGCAGGGTTTTTAAATGTTGGACTTGATGAAGGATAGGTGAATTCTCATGCCTGCTTTCTCATTTGATTTGTTAAGATATGATTTTTATTATTATTTTAATTTTAATTTTTTTCTTTTTTTTTTTCTTTTTTTTTTTTTTTTGAGACACAGTCTCACTCTGTTGCCCAGGCTAGCGTGAGTGCCATGGCGTCAGCCTAGCTCACAGCAACCTCAAACTCCTGGGCTCAAGCAATCCTCCTGCCTCAGCCTCCTGAGTAGCTGGGACTACAGGCATACGCCACCATGCCCGGCTAGTTTTTTCTATATATATATTTAGCTGTCTATATAATTTCTTTCTATTTTTTAGTAGAGATGGGGTCTCGCTCTTGCTCAGGCTGGTCTCGAACTCCTGAGCTCAAACGATCCGCCCACCTCGGCCTCCCAGAGTGCTAGGATTACAGGCGTAAGCCACCGCGCCCGGCCAATTTTAATTTTTTTCTTCATCTTATCTTTGTCAGGCAGTGGTATGGTTTTTGTCTTTTTTTTTTTTTTTTTTTTTTTTAGAGTCAGGGTCTCACCCTGTTGCCCAGGCTGGAGTGCAATGGCATGATCACAGCTCACTGTAGTCTCTGACTCCTGGGCTCAAGTAATCCTCCTGGCTCATCTTCCCAAGTAGCTAGGATAGGACTACAGGCATGCACCAGCGTGCCCAGTTGTGTGATATGGTTTTTTTATTTGCCTTGTATTCAGTGGTGTTGGTGTGCCAGAGTTTATTCAGCCATTTTCAATTGATGGGCATTCACTTAGTTTCCAGTTTCATGGTTTTCGTGTAGGTTTTGTTACCACGAATAATGCTGAGGTATACATTCTTGCATGTTAAGGGGAAAAAAGTGAATGGGAAGTGAAAAGATGGAGGTAGTCAGCAGAGACTAACTTTTTTTTTTTTTTTTTTTTTTTTTTTTTTGAGACAGAGTCTCACTTTGTTGCCCAGGCTAGAGTGAGTGCCGTGGCATCAGCCTAGCTCACAGCAACCTCAAACTCCTGGGCTCAAGCGATCCTCCTGCCTCAGCCTCCCGAGTAGCTGGGACTACAGGCATGCGCCACTATGCCCGGCTAATTTTTCTACATATATATTTTTAGTTGTCCATATAATTTTTTTCTATTTTTAGTAGAGATGGGGTCTCGCTCTTGCTCAGGCTGGTCTCGAACTCCTGACCTTGAGCGATCCACCCGCCTCGGCCTCCCAGAGTGCTAGGATTACAGGCGTGAGCCACCGTGCCCGGCCGAGACTAACTTTTTTAAAATATGAAATCTTCATCGCCTTTGGAAATAACACCAGAAGTTTTATTATTAATCCTCATCCTCAATCTCTTTATGTGTTCACTCTTATAATTTCCATTAAAGTACACTTTAACTTGTTCTACCACTGCTTGTTACTGTCTTTAGCAAAACCTCTTATCCGTTACACCCTCCAATCTAAATGTGAGGTTCTTAAACTAGAGGATACAGAAAACCACAAAATTGAATTTTCTTTTGTAATTTTAAATGATATTGTAAAGATGGCTCAGACTTCAGTGGGAGGCACCCTTTGTGTCCTTAGAGAATTCCTTTAATGGTGCCAGTGATGCCTTGCTCTTTGTATATGAGGATGATGTTCTTGAGTCGCCATCAGGACATAAACTTTATGTGTCCAGTGTTTGTCCTACGCACTTGTTGACGGGTGATACACCAGGTGTTAGAAAACCTGGATCCCACTTCTGTTGAGCCCCTAACTGCCTGTGTCTGGGTAAGACATTTTACTTTCTGGACTGTGGTTCCCTCATCTATAAAATGAGGGGTTTGGAGTAAGTGATTTTGAAAATTCTTCCCTGTTCTGATACATTTCCATTCTGATAACTTGTGACAGTGGCATTCATTTGCCAAATGATCAGCCAGGGCCACGGGTGCCGAGTAAAGCTGGGGAACATGGCAAAACTGGCTGGTCCACACTGAGACTGGGTTTACAACTCACTGGCATGGCTCACTCCTTGGTTAACAACTCACTTCTTCCGTATGGGGCTCCAAGACCTCATGGCTTATCCCCATCTACTAAGCCCTTCTCCTAGGCTGACTTCTTAGAGCTGCAGTGTTGGTTTATGGATTAGTTAAGGCTAGGAGCTGATCTGGAAACTGGGATGGGGAGCTGGGGGGAAGACACGGGGCCAAAGAGCCCTAAAAAAGTGAGTCAGAGTCTCCGACATGCCTCCCATAGACAGCATCCCTTCTCTGTGTGATCGGTAGTGCCCACGTTCAAGTCATGTGTGAGCAAAGGCTGGCTGAATGACAGGTGGGTTCCTAGTACAAGCCCCTAAAAATAGCAGAGGTAGGGCTCCACTCCAAGACAGCGACAGTATCAGCAAGTTACTTAAGAAATCTGCCAGTAACGATGAGAAACCTGGCACATCGCCCACTCAGATCAACACTGCTCAAGACAAACCGAGCGGGTGTTTGTTCATAGAGCTGAGCTAAGTCAGACCAAGAGAACAGCTCCCTGGAGTAGGCTTCATGTCAGATATTCAGAAAAATTCACTTCTCGCTGGTACATATGCTCTCAGATCAGATGACATTTCAATGGGAAACTGTGTAGGATTTCCATTTAAGTATCCAATATCATAGCTGGTTTGCATCGTGCCTTTTAATTTTCTTTTAATTTAGCCCATCTAAGTTTCTTGATGTTTAATTTTGAATCTGGTCCTTGTAGGTGGATACTGCCCATCATTAGGTTTTAGATGAACAAAGTAACGGTGACAGCAGAAGGAAGGGGAAGGAGAGTAGGGCACTAGTGAGAGAGGCGAGCAAGTGGGTGGGAAAAGGAAAAAAGTAGGTAGGAAAAAAATGGGAGGAAATGTAGCATCCTCCTTTGTGGCATGTGATTCCCTGGTCTTCCTGCAGATGGCTGGTCCCTGGGCCAGCTTTTGTTAGAGCAAGGGTAGTGCTCTCCCCCACCAGGTCTCGTGCTCTGAGGCGTGGAGCATGTGAGTGGCCTTTTTTTTATGGGCTCTAGTCCTGCATGTCTGGCTGCTGGCTGGCCATTTCCACTCAGATGTTCACTGTGCCTGCACACCTAACACACCTGAAACCTTTTTCCATTTCCCTCTACCCCGTTCCTCCTCCCTACCCTGTCTGTAGGTTTTGTCAGAACTGGGGAGGCGGGGGGTGTGGCCAAAACCACGCCGGGGAGCGGGCCTGGGTTCCAGTCTCAGTCGTACACTGAGCTGGGCGCCTCTGGGAAGACCGAACCTTTCTGAGTTGGACGTGCTGGCGTAGCATTCCCCATGGGAGCTGCCTGGCAGTTATGCCTGACCACCACGTCGTGCAATATCAGACACACTCAGGGTTCTCAAGACTTCAGTTTTGATTGATTGTGACATAACACTCTGTTCACAAATGCTCACCTTTCATCTCTGCTACTGATGACTTTTATCTGGGTCATTATTTAGTGGCTGTGCTGGATATTTTCCAGTTGCCCACCTTTCACCCTTCTCCCTCCTATTCTCTGCCCTGGGCGGCCAACCTATCTGGGCTACATCAACAGGTCCTGTGCCTCTGGCTTTGGTTGCGTTTGGCCAACAGGGAACACGAGTGGGAAATTAGAGGAAGGGAGGAGAGAGAGGCCATGATCTTTAGTCTCCTGAGTCCCTACCTGGGAGGCACCTTGGGATCCCTCAACCAAAAGTCACACATTCTCCAGTCATGTCATCGTCCTCAATGTGACTCTCTCCTCCTAGGGGCCAGTATCCTTCTTGCTCCTTGTCCTTGGGCCTAAGGGTGGTAACAGTTCCTCCACTGTTCCCAGCGCTGGGTTACTACATATCCATTATAGTTCTCCTGTATTCTATCTCCACCTCTGCAAATGATCTGATTTCATTGTGCCACCGGAAAACAGGGGCAAGCGTTGAACTTGGGCAGAGGACTTATAGGCACCGTTTCTGAGGCACGCGGGTCCACCCTCTGATCACCTACCTGTCGGTAGAGGAGAGAGTGAGACGTTGTGTTGCCCTGCTGGTATCATCCTTAGGCCTTGCCAGAGGGGCCCACTCTAGCCCTACTCTGGGTTTGCCCCCTCCCCATGGGGCAAGGAGTCTGGGGCCAAAGGAACATGCCAACCTGGAGCTACCTTGGCCTCGCAAATTGCTGGGATTGAAGGTGTGAGCCACTGTGCCTGGTGATGTTATATATTGATCTGTATTATTATTTGATTAGTGTCTGTCTCCTGTACCAGATGATGAGTTCCATTAGGGCAGGGACCTGTGTGTCAGTTTTTGCTCACTGTGACATATCCATCATCTGGCTGTCTGGCTGCTGGCTGCATAATGCTCAAAATATACTAAGTGACAATTAGTGCTCTAAAATGTGTTGAATGGATAAATGGGTGGATGGCTGGAAGGAAGGATGCAAACAAGGAAGAGATGCCTGTTTATTAATAATAAGCATGATTAAAGGAAGTCCCAAAACTGGCATTCTTTTTTGGATTTCTGTTATTAGTTGAGATGGCTTTGTGGATTGAGAACAGTATCTTTTCTCTCCTTAGCCTTCCCTTGGAGAAGAGATGAGGAATAGACAGTTTGATAAAGGCTAGGACTTGGCCTTGGCTCAGAGAAATAGCATTAGAGGCTTGGGAGGTCACCTGTGGTTGGCAGCCACATGAGCCATGGCCTTGAAGCCCCTGAGATAGCAGACATCTGAAGTCAGGCCCTTCCATCGGGTCCAGTCCAGCCTGCCTTTCCTCCTGCCCTAGATGTCAGCACCATGGACAGGACCCAGACCCAGTCCTGGAAGGTGGCGTCTGCTGAGAATTCTAGAGGGACAGACCGGGCGATGCCTGTCTAGATAGAAGGGAGCTGGCATGTATTTCTCCACTGGGTGTCATTGCTGCTCTTGTTCTCTATCACCTGAGGCTGTGGCAGGTTGCAAGGGGATGAATCAAAGGACACCTCCTCCTCTTCCTCTTCCTGCCCCTCCCCCAACTAGGGAACTAAAAGGAATTCCCTGACATCGGCCTAGAGAATGCTGGCTCAGGCCCAGTCATGGGTTTTCATCTTCACGTGCTTCTTAGACCATGCAGTGACAGCACTTGACCCCAGTGGTAAGATTGGAGTGGGGGAAAGCTCTCTGATGGAACTCTGTGCAGGCTGTTTCCTGCAGCCAGGACCCCCTCAGCTCAGGTGTCTTCCTATCCTCTCCACGTCATTCCCTGTAAACATCTGAGCCAGGAGGTGGCACATGCATTCCTGAGAAGCAGAAGGAATGCTGGGGGCTCAGTCTCCTGCCTCCCCCCAGGCCCGTCCACCCACAGGGTCAAGACAGGCCAGTACGTGCTCACTGTGCTATAGCTTCACACAGCCAGGACAGGTACACAGCAGGAGCAGCTGCAGAGCTGCCCCTTTGCACCTTCTCCAAGGAAGCCCACGGCGAAGAAGATGGAGCCTGCCAGGATGGCGATGAGAGGCGCACTCCCTGAGCTGTGGAAGCCGCCCTTGGAGCGCTCAAGGTACTGGGACAAAGACTGCTTGAGAAGGTTGAGGGGCAACCTCTGTCATGGTTCCCTTGCACTGAGGGAGCCTCACAGTATGTGGTGTGGTGTGGGCTCACCCTCTGGGACTCCAAACAGCAACACTGTCCCCTAGGGACAGGTTAGCTGTGCTGCCTATTACTGATGTCTCACTCTGTCCCAAAAAGGTAACCGCAGAGCCAAGAGAATGACCCGCACCTGCCTTGACATTCCAGGAGCTGAAAAGGGGAGGACAGAGGCCTGGGACCTGGGGTTCTTTAGCACAGCTCAGAGGAACTGGCTGGGACTGAGACAACTAATGCCAGAAAAGAACAACCCTCATACTGCAGGACACATATTCCCAGGCAGAAAACCCCAGGAGGGATTCTATTACCAAACATCCCAAACCATCTCAGTGGTGTCACACTGTCACCAACTTGGAATATAGATCTGCTCTGTCTTCCCTTGGCCAGGCCTAGAGTTGAGCAACTCCCTCAGCTCTATGCTGGGAAGAAAGTGTGATGTGTCACCAACTGTAAACTCAACAAAAGTGCCACCCACTGGGACCATGACATGGTTTCACCCCATGGAACCATCCTTTGGATTATGACGTGAGCCATTTCAGTGAGGACACACCAGGGCGATTTGATATGGACAGCAGGCGTCTAACCTGTCTCTGAGCCTTTGGCACCCCACACCCCAGGCCTTTCATTTCCACAACCTCCCTCCCAGTCCTTGCAGCCTACCTCTTTTTAAGGCTCCCCCGACGGAACAAGAGCCAAGCGTGAGCGCAACCCTCCACATAGTAGGGATGCGCTTTGTTCCCTCCAACAACCATTTTTGCAGGCTTTGAGATGTCCATTTTATTCTCTAGTGTGTCAAGTGTCCTGGCTGGATTTCCCAGAGTGATCACTGGTCTGGGAACAAGTCTTGAGGTAACTATTGGAGGCGTAGTGATAGTTCTGGGCTCGTCATCTTTCCATGTTCAGGAGCAGGATGCTCTGTTTCATTAAAACAACTGACATTGGATTCAAAAGACAAGGGGTCAGGACTTCACCAGGGGTAGGATGCAGGATGGTGGCTGCCACTTCTGAGTGGAAGATGGGACCTGAGGAGCAGCTCAGGCAGGAGGCTCTTACTACAAAGGATTGCACCGGCCAGGGGCCTGGCTTATGCACAGGCTTCTGCTTTTGACTCGATGCCAAGACAAATACTTCTAGTAATAATTACCGAGGCTTCTAAACCTCCATGTCCACTTGTGAAGTGTGTGATTTAAGCTTGAAATTTAATATGACTTCAGAAATGCCTATAGCTAAACCTAATATTAAAATGCATTTAGCTTCTTGCCTGCCCTGTCCCGACATTGCAAGTTTGTCATTCTTCCCCACCTCCGCCTTCCACACACACACACACACACACACACACACACACACTACACCCCACCAAGACCCTCGGGGCAGGGTATCTTGGCCAGTGAAATCACTTTTACCAGGCTGTCTTAGAAAAAGTATGCTTGACTCAGTGTGGTACAGGACTCTCGGACCCCATCTTAGGAGATCTGAACATACTGAGGACATTCCTTAGAGCTGCAGTCCCCAACCCCAGGCCACAGACTGGGTACCATTCTGTGGCCTCTTAGGAACCAAGCTGCACAGCAGGAGGTGAGCCATGGGCCAAGCCAGCGAAGCTCCATCTGTATTTACAGCCACTCCCCATCACTTGCCATCCCTCTCCCCACCCGCCCTGGTGCTAAAAAGGTTGGGGACTGTTGCGTTGGAGCCAGCATTGGTCTGGTGATTTCTGCTTAGGATACTCTCGATCCTGTCTCCTGCAGCCACCAGAGCAGCTTTCAGAATTCTCCAGGACATGAGATCCAGGGCAGATAAAGGTCCAGCTCCTTGCACTTTCATGATTTTGAGAAATAAATAAGACAACCAGGAAGGGAGTGGTTAAAACCAGGCTTATGCATGTTTCCTGCAAAGATATTTCCAGAAGAGACTGGACTGCCTGGGCCACTGAGTTCAGACTGGGAAAGTTTGGTTCATCTCACTTTCCAGTTGCCCTGACTGCCAGGACACCTCCCCCTTGCTCCTCCCTCTCCCATTCAGAGTGTTCAGGGCTGATCACGTGAGCCCTGGAGATCGTGCCTCTCTGCCAACCTGTTACTAAGCCTGATCGTGCTGCTGCTTTCATGTTAGCAGCTGTATCCTCCCTTCCCAATCCTCTCTACACATTGGTCCAACCCAGGGCTGATTGATAAGGCAGGGTAGGAGACACCAGTAGGCACTGACCTTTGTGACTGTCCGGTTTGATCGGAGACCAGAGCCAAGTGGCCAAGCGGATGATTCAAGCTGTAGTGACTCTCCTAGCTCTAAGCTATGTCGCACCCATTTCCTCTGAGATTTTTGGCATCCTTTCTCCCTTCCTTTTCAGCTCTGAGGTCAGTTAAGTTTTCCTGCAAAGCTAATTTATAATGAATGGCATGGAAAGGTTTTATTTAACACTCTCAATTCTCTCTCCCAGTGGTGTTCCTTTGCCCTTTTCCATGCACTCTTTTTTAGGGAAGAAGAGACTTTTGAGGTCCTTACTAAGGGGGCGGTGGCAAAGGTAAGACTGCTGGTTGGTAGCTGCCACGGTGAACAGTGTGCTGGCGAGAAACTCAAAACCTCTCCATTTAGCATCATATTAACTATATTCTCCTGTTTTCTATACTTTTGAAGCTCTGGCACTTGGGCTCCATGACCAGAGAAAGCCAGCCTTCCTGGAGCAATTCTGTCAGGCTGAACCACTATCCCCATGCCCCAGTCACGCCAGGGCCAAGTATCAGACAACCAGGGACAGCCCCAAAACGCTAGAGCCTGCCAGAATCGTCCAGACTATCCAATACTAAGGCTGCTCAGCTGCTTCGCCTGCCTCGCCCATTTCTCCCCATGAAAACCCCAATAAAAGTTCTTGTTCACACTTTCCCCTCAATCCTTCTGCCTTCCGACCAACCCCGGTGCCTCCCTGTGTGGCCTTGCATGGTGTGTCACGGGAGTAATAAACTGTCTTTTCAGTGGCTGTCATCTTCTCATCTGCTGGCCTCCTCACCATATCTGAACAAAAACAAAATCTCAGAGTACATTTTAAAATAAAAAAAGGAGATAAATAAAACAGTATCAGGAGGGGAGTGTGTGCCCTCATGCAGACATATGCATGTTTCCCTGCAAAGAAATTTCTGGAAGAAATTTCCAGAAGAAATTCTCTGAGGGGCTGTTTCACCTTTTGAAATGGATAGAAGACTTCTAAAGCTTTAGAGGAAAGCCAGTCCTGTGCCTCCCCCTATGCAATGGCAGCAGCAGCTGCTGCTCTGGGGATCTGCACACTGGGTGGTCACATTGTCAATCCTGAGCTCAGGCAGAGAAGACCAGATATGGCCTGTCCTTTCAGAGATCCCCTGTTGTTTAATAGCCAGAGCCTCAGACAGTGGAAGGAGGATATTGAGACCCATCTTTTTATGGACAAAGACCTGGCCCAGGAGATCAGAGACACAACTTACTGACTGAGACACGTTGAGTAACCTGGATAATTTGAGTCAATCCAATTGCTGTTTGCTGGGTACCTCCCGTGCATGCCAGACATCGTGTGGCACGGGAGTGGTGAGCAGGGAGGTTTGGAGGAGACAAACCATGAAGGACATTAGAGGCCATGCTGAGGATTAGTTTTACTTTATCCTCGGAGCACGAAGGAGTCAGGAAGAGTTTTAAAAAGGGAAGGACATGACCAGATTTATGTTTTAAGAGTTAATCCTGACTGCCAGGCATTAAATCAATTGGAGGAAAAAAACAGGCTGTGATGTGACACATAGGAAAGCCGATGTAGAATTGAAAGAGGAGCAATAAAGTGGCCTGGTTGAGGTTAATAGAGTTGCTACCATGAGAGAGGATTGGACACACATGAGAAATACTTAGGAGGCGAATTTGGCAGCACTTGGAAAGAATTGCATATGGTGGACCAGTTCACAGGCTATGCCCAGGCTGTGGCTACAGGGGTTGGTGGATGTTGGGGTCATTCACTGAGGCAAGAAAAATGACCAAGTAGGTTCCCTCCTTCTCTGTGCCTTCCTTTCTTCTGTAGTTCCTTCCAACTTCATAGTCTAGATTTCTGCTTCCCAGAAGGACAACTTCTCTGCAAGAAGGTGGAGGCCAAAAAGGGGGAAGGGAAGTTAACACTAACAGGCCCTGACGGAGGTCAGCCTCTGAGTATTTTGCCAGGTTGGCATTCAGCAGAGGATGGAGCACAGGTGGGGCTTGCTCAGAGCTGGGCAGAAACCACCGCTGAGAACCACCCTGTGTCCTCCCCAGGAGAAGCAGCGTTTCGCTCTTCTACACCCAGCCCAAGCCCCAGCGCTACTCAGCCCCCTTCGAAGCAACTGAAGAGAAGATGAAGATGCAACTGTGTGCAAGATGTATTTAGGTCAAACTCGTGTAGGGACGAATTGAGCACAATAATAATTTAAAAAAAGGACAGAGGCCAAGACCACTATCCTTTACTCATAAAGCCCATCGTAGGAATTCCACACATGCCAGATCTTAGAAGGTCTCCAGTCCTGGCTCCCACATCTCCCAGCTGAAGCTGATTCACGAGGAGGAGCTGGAGCTGTACTGCAGCGGGAGGACATGCAGGAGCTGGGCGCTCTGCAGCCCTGGGCTCCCACCCACCTCATCCCCGATCAACCCCTGGATGGCGATGCCAGCATGCCACCATGTACAAGTATCAGGGACAATACCGTGAAGAGTAGGACCTTGGACATCCTCCTTGAGAGATGGTCCTCAATTTGAACATTTTGGAGGTGGCACGTAGGGAGGACAGACACGCTGATTCTCTTCCATCCATGGCCTGTGTGGCCGCAGTCGCTACTCCTGGAGAAATTTTCTGAGATCCAGTGGCTCCTTTCTTCTTAAGGCATCCAAACAAGTATAAATTATAAATTTCCATAAAAAATACAGGCGGACAAAAAGTAATTTGTCACATTTTTATTGTGAACCTCCATTTTACTGGGGTGGTGGAAGTTCAACCTTCCAGTTTGGGGTTCTTGCCCTCTCCTGGGGTTTGTGGCTATGTTCCAGAACACTTGGGTAGTGCCAAGACTTTAGAGAAGGTCCCCAGTCATCACAGGTGTCCCTGAAGTATCTATCATCTGTGTGTTCTACATCTTTCAGTTCACATATGTCCCCACTGAGAAGGCCCTTGTCCCTTCAGGGCCATCAGCCATCCTGACCACTTCTACGTCCGGCTTGAGGACCCAGGAATCAATCAGATGCTTCAGTGTCCTGTAGGGGCACCGTCTGTGACCCTGGCTACCTGGACCCATCATACAGATGTCCCCTCTCAGGGGTCTTACTGTCCCATCTGGTCTCTCATGCAAGATGTGGGGTACCACCACGTCTTGGGGACACACCAACACCCTGCTGTCTCCATTTTCCCTCTCACTCTTCAGCTCCTCCCCCACCTCCCAACCAACTACCTGCAGGGAGAAAGCCCTCTTTCTATAAACAGTGCTATTTTCCAAGGTGTCTAACACTAGCACCAGGTATTTTGCCTTCACCCTATCACATTCCTCCTCTGAGGCTATGAGCCCAGGCGTCACTTTCTTCCAAGAGAAGGGAAGGGAGGAAAGAGGAAAATACTTGAAAGAAAATTAGTTATAAGTCCCAAAATGTTATTTTTCCATAGTCTTCTCCCTAATAAGTCTTGTGTCCCTGCAGAGAGAGAGTAAACAGGGCTCTGCCCAAACTGAGTCTCCCTGGTCAGTGGCTGTCCCACTCACACTGCCTGGCTCTGCAGTGAGACTTTCCTGGGACTTCTTGGGACAGCCAGAGGAGCCCAGACACTGGGCAGAATTCTGTCCTTCCCCAGCTGGGTGCCTGCCCCTCCTCTCCTCCCTTGCTCCCTCTAGCCTAAGTGTGGGTTCACATTCCTCCTGAGTCAGTCTCTGCACTGGGCTGGCCCCCCCCCCTGGCCATTTGCTGGATACTGGGGACCCTTGGTTTCATCTGCTCAGCTAGAGGTGCCTCCACCTGATGGCCTGTGACACCTGCCGTCTCCAGGCAGAGGGGTGGTTCTTTTAGAAATTCCCAGTCTGGCATGGCGGGCTTAAAAATCATCCTCCATCCCCTTCTCTTCCTAGATATTTCCCTGGGAATCGGGAACTAATCTGGTCCAGAGTCTCTAACAGTCTGCATCCTGTGAAAGCCCTGGATCTGCTGGAGGCATTTACAGTGTCCAGTGGGACCCTCTCCCGGGCAGCCCAGGGAGCGCACCCTGAACCCAGGCATCCCAGAGGCACACCATTCTACCTCCCCACTGCGACCAGTCCCTGTTGCAGACTACTCTGCCTGAGGGGTCTCAGCCAAGTGGGCGAGTCTCCATATGGACGGGATAGGAATCTCAGTCTGCAAAACCAGGGGTGCAAGAAATTAACCCTTAGTGCTCTCAAACTGGATAAATTCAGGGTTCCTGCCTCCTTCCCTTGGAGGTGTGTGCTCTGGGACAGGTGGGGAGGAAAGATGGAAATACCCGCACAGAAAACATGCATTCATAGTTTAAAATTAGTGTCTACCAACTACCCTAAGCTCCTGTTTCTTGGAAGGCAGCTGATAATCACCTTCCAGGTTTGCGCTTAGTAGGGGAGAGAGAGGCGGAAACTGCCTCTTCAGTACCCAGTGATGAATGTGAAGCAGGTACACGCCATTGTTGCACTTTGTACCGACCACATGACGGTTCCCTTACTCCAACAGCATGGAATTTCCACGGGGAAACAAATATGCTGACTCCTCCACCCAGGATACTCCCTGTCTTTGTAGCTGTGGGGAGTGACCACTTCCTTCCGCATCTGCCTCCCACCCCTCCTCCTTTCCTGGGGAGAACTGCCCCTCCCGCATCCTATGTGCTCCCTGGAGAGCTGCCCTCACAGGAACACACTGCCACCCCCAATCCCTGGTGGCTGCCTCCCTGGGTGGACACATAGCCCAGGCTGGGCCAATCAGATCTTGTCTCCTTGGAATTTGACTTTGAGTGATGGCACAAGAAAGAGTAGACGGGTGGAGCCAAGTCACCCGAAAGTAATACCCTAAAAGGGAAAGTCCACGGATTCCTTCCCCTGTGAGCTTTAGAGCCGCCATTTCCATCCTTCCCAATGTCTGGTTGTTCAACTCATTCTGTTGTGAGTAGGAAGCGAGTGTCTCCAGAGAGTATAGGAATTCAGCCACCTTGAGCAATCAGCCTGTTCCATGGCTACTTGGCTGGCTAAAACTAGCCCCTGACAGACCCTAGCAGCCTATATTTGAACTCAAGTGAACTTTCCTCATTACCGTGCTAAAGCCCCACCCTGGGAGGAGCTATAGCTTCATTACCATAACATGAGACCCATGTGCTAGCATGACGAACTAACCATGCATGCATAAGGGAGACTATGCCCCCACTTGATGACACATCTTTTTCTTTCTCTGCTGCCCCATGAACACCCGTGCCACTTTCCGTGGGAGACACTGCTTTGGAGAAGTTCGCCAGTGCTATCCTCACTTGCTGCAAGTGATCAGAACTCCTACTGCTTAAGACCTGCGTTCTGGTGGAGAGTCATTTGTTACTCACCAGGTGAACAAGCCCTGATCTTCTGGGTAACCCTATGAGCTCCCAGTGGTTTCCTAATATATGCACATTTTTTGCTTAAGCTGGTCAGAGTTAGTTTCTGTGGTCTGTAACCAGGAACCCTAGCTCATATTCTCTGGTTTACACCTATTTGGTGCCCTCTTGGTTTCCAGTTTCTCTGATGGCCAAGTAGCAGTATGGTGAGTCATGGGTTGCCAAGAAATCCTCTAGGATACTGTCCCTGTGGGCGTGTGGGAAACAAGCTGACACAGGCAGGCTGCAGGCTGGTGCTCAGGTCTGGAAGGCGGACAATTAAAGGGGTACACCCTGGGATACCTTCGGGGTGATGGAGTCTGTTAGTCCAGGGCCTCTCAAGCCTGACGTGTCTCTGCATGTGAATCCATTCTGACTTTCCCGGTCTCTGCTCTGATCAGCTCACCCTCTACTCAGAGCCTCGGTGAACCGGCGTGGGGACCCCAAGTACACTGTACAGGAAGAGCTAGAATCCTGAAGACACTAAAGCTGGCTGCAAGACCTGCTTCTACTGAGAAGGAACAGCTTGGAGCAGTAGTGAAATTTTGGCAACCTGTTTTCCAACTTTGGAATCTGCGTGATTATATTACAGTAGTGATTTTCAACCCTAGATACTCCTTAAAATAATCTGGGATTTAGAAAGAAAGCTGCTGCTATGTGTATGGGGCCAATGAAGTCAGAACCTCTGGCCGGTAAAGCAATATGCAGCCAGGACTGAGAATCGCTACGTTAGAGCTTCTCACCAATTGAACACGTACGAGCCCTGATCCCACAGCACTTGCAGGAAGAGGCGTGGGCTCTGTGTCCCGGCCCCTGGGAAAAATTTGCTGGCCCTCATCTCTGAACTTCTCTTTTGAATCTGCTTGCTCCTGCTTGGGATCCTCTGCTGCTGTCCTGAACCTTTGCTTCTGATTCCTGAGTTTTCTAAATGAAGCTTTGCTAAGATGGTTTGGGTGACGTCACTCCGGAAGCTGGTTTCAGACCTTGGTTCCACACGTGGCAGCCCTCAGATCAGCTTCATTCCTTCCAGGTGTCTGTGCCAGGCTCCTACGACCCCACTTGGATATTATTCCCTGGAGCCTGCTTGTCCATCAGAATTTGGAAACTTGAGACTGTCCAAGCTGAAGGGTTACTAGAAGCGGTTAGTTACATAAGAGCAGAGGCGGAAGATTATAAACAGCGAAGTGCCTATTGGGACATTTCCTGCTAAGCAACCCTAGAGTAGCATGTGCGTTCTGTAAGACTAAACTCAAAGGAAAGTTTGTAGTATGTTTAGTCCTGGAAGAGAAAAGCAAAGCTGGTGTCAATTAAAGAGGCTGTGGACTGAGACAGCTGGGTTTGAATCTCAGCTCCCGCATTTGCTATGACCCTCGGGTGTAACCCATCAACACCTGAACTTCCTAATCTGCAAGCTAAGGATGCCGATGCTAGGTTTATCGCGAGATGAAACGAGACAATACACATAAAGGCAGAGCACGGAGTACGTGGGTGTTCAGTAAGGGTCAACTAGTTAGTGGCTTTTGACTCTCTCCTGAACTTGGCTTCTCTGCCACATCCCAAGCCAGGTCTGCCTTCTCCCCCTTCAGACGCCTCATTGTCATGTTTGTGGGGCCTCCTTTTGGACCACGTCCCACTGACTTTCCTGTGGGTCCCGCGGTGTTTCCGGAGCCGCGGGAGCCAGTGCCACCCGGTCCACAGCTCTGTGCGCCAGAGCTGGCGCTTCGCTTACTTTGGGCGTCATGGAGTGGGTTTATCAGGAGTGTCTGAGTGCCCTGTGCAGAGTGACAGCAAAACTACACCTTCCTGGACTTCTCTCTTTAAAACCTGGGTTATTAGGTGTTTCCGAGTCTTAAGCAGACAAGCACAGAGCGTTGGAGGCATTTATTCCTCAGGCTCTCACCTGAGCCCAGAGGCCTTTGCCCCACCCCTGAGCCTCAGCAGCCGCTCCCAGGGCCAGGGGGGTTCCCCGTCCCTCCTTAACCCTGTCACTACTGCAGCTCAGGGGCCAGGCTGGTCAGGCAGTTTTGCAACGATTTCCATTCGGGCTCAACCAGTCACCAGGAATCAGCTTAGAAAACTGAAATTCCTCTATGTTCAGCCCAGAGCCTCGCCCTCACCCGCCTCATTTTCTGCTCCCTGGAACCCGGTTTCGTTTCCAGAAAGTGCTCTTATGCCACACCCGGTCAGGCTGTACTCTGATTTGATCCCTTGGTGCCACGGGGGATCAGTAACTTCTCTGCGATTACCAAAACCTACAGACTTAGGAAACATTTGCCACAACTGGATGCACGTTGGTCCCCTGCGGGGCAGGGCTGGCGCGGGGGTCCGTTACAGACAGGCGGGAAGCGGGACCCGGAGGCCCCTCCTCCTTCCCCGGGGCCGCTCCGGCAGTCCCCGCCCTCCCGCGGTGCCTTTTGCACCAAGTCAGATGATGAGAAGTTAATCTTCCTCTCCGGGAGCAGCTTCACTTCTTTTTTGGTGTTCCCTGTCCTGCTTCCCCAGAGGAAGCCAGAAGGACCCCAGAGTCCATGAACTCTGCGCACCCCGGGCCCTCGGTGAGTGCTGCTGGGAGACAGAGGGAGAGAAAGCGGGGCAGGGAGCAGAGGGGGGCCTGAGGGGTCCCAGCGTGGAGTCCCATTGCCCTGATTGCTCTTTAGCGCCCAGGCAGCCCGCATGCTTTAGATCAGCGTTGAGGTTCTCACACAGGGGAGGCAGCTCCCTCCCCACCTCCAACCTTAGCTCCCCCAGTGTCTGTCCCCTCTGGTCACCAACACAACAGACAATGTGCCCTGAGCACTCAACTGAGGATAAATGACAAGGGAACGGGGAAGAGTTGGAAGGCTGGATGTTCTGAGAGTTCGGGTGGGGTGACGATCCTGTTTGCTTCATCTTGACTCAGGGCTTGGTCCCTGCTGAATCAAGAAGGCAAATATTTGTTTTCCGGTTTCCCAGCATTGAGATTTCTCTTGCCAAAAGCCCTTTCTGAACGGAAGCAAAGGGAGAGAGAGAGAGGAGTAACTTTGGCTAGACAGCCAGCATGCCCTGGGAACTTCGTGAGCTTTATTTGTTCCTCACAAGCCAATGAAACAGGCACTTCTGTTCCCATTTTACAGCTGAGGAACCTGAGGCCCAGAGAAGTAAAGTCACAGTAGCCCATCTGGAAGTCTCTCTGGCTAGGCCTTCAGCCCTACCCCTGGCACCCTGTCCAGCCTATTTTGGCCACATAAAAATGACAGAGTGGACTGAGTGGCACCCAGTATTCTTGCCACTGCCCCTTGCACTTAGGCCCAGCCCAGGTGTCTGGGGACAGAGGCTGCCCACGGCCCGACTGGGCTCTCTGGTGGTTCCCTGGACCCGGCTGCTGGCCCCAGCCCAGGCTGCTTCTGCCCAGCCTGCCGGCAGTCTCCTCTCTCTTCTGAGAGAGCGTGGGAGGCACCCGAGGAGAACTCGCCTCACCTCCTCTCAGAATTCTTTCTGCCAATCCACGTTGCAGCACCAGAAAAAAACAACAAACAAACAAACGAATTCTTTCTGCCACCACCTCTAGGAAGCCAAAAGAAAAAAAAAATCTTGGGAAATAAGTTGAGACTCTATTCTCTGAAGGCTGTGGTGGCCCCCACAGGTTTAGTGTCCCTGAGGCACCATGGGAGTGGGGGTCTGGGCATCTCCACCTCCTTCGCAGGCGCTGTTCTCCCTGCCAGTTTTCTCACGGCCTCAGATCAGCACCTGGATTAAAAAGCCACCGTCCTGAGTGTTTCTGGTGTTGCTCTGCTAGAAACTCTTAGGGACACAAATGTGGGGAAGGCAGCTTCCCAACCCTGAAAGCTTATGGCCCGTCTAGGCAGAAGTGGGGGACACATAAACATTTCTGATACGAGGGCGAAAATGGCAAGTGACATGCCAGAGAGACCGAGTGTGCTGGGGTACCAGAGAGAAAGGTCACCTGGCACCGGGGAGTCTGGAAAGGGGACGGGGTAGGGGGAGGCATTTGAGCTCCTCCCTGGAGGGAGTGGATACGAGAAGCAGGGGGTGGAGACTGGGGGACTCAGGGTGAGCAAAGGCACTGAGGCAGGATCACTGAGGCCACATCGGGAGAAACTGGGATGACCCCAGTGGTAAGAGCCCCGTGAATAGAAACATTAGGAAATGACCTAGGCCAGGTGGCGCCTTGGGGCCTGGAAGCAATGGAAGGCCGTGTGGGGTCCAGATGGTGCCAGAGCCAAGGGGCCCACCTCCCCCGTCCCTCCCGGGATCCCCAGCCTTGTCCCTGCTGGTCTCCCTGGGCTGCTTGTCCGCTCCTGCAGCTGGGGCCCTGTCACTGTATGCCCAGGGCCATACTTGCAGGTGACTTCCCTCGACACCACAAGAGGAAGGTTCCACCCTCCCAGGTACTACGTGACCTTGGATAAACCCTGTGACCTCGCTAAGCCTCAGTCTCCTCATCTGCCAATGGGAGGCAATGAGACGGTGGTGAGACTCAAATAAGAAGATGCACTGGAAGTTCTTTGTAAACTGTAAAGTGCTATAAAATACCAATGCCTCTTTTGAACAAGTCTTACTGTGAAATTACAATCCTCACATTGAGTTGATAGACTTACCTCCAAACAGAAAAGAGGATTGGGGCACATCTCCTACCGTCTCATTGTCAGGATGTGCTGCACAAAGAATGCATCCTTCCTTCAAAGAGGGGCTCTTTCTTCTACTGCCGAATGAGTCCCATGTACACACTTCTCCCAGCAAGAGTTTCTCCTGGGATAAAAAATGCTCCCCACGTTATGATATGCCCCGAGATGGGGCATCTCCCACCCCCATCTGAGAAACGCTGCTCTAAAATACCTCTGGGCTGCCCTTGTTTCCATCTATGTCTTTAATACCCCAACGATTCAGCGCTGGTGCACGGGGCTCTTAGCATGCTGGGTCCCTGCTGTTCTATTTCCATGTCCCACCTCTTTGCAGAGATGACTTGAGGATGTTTACAACAAAAGGCATATTCATAAACAATTCGGTGAACACAATAGAAATAGAAAACCAAGCACACAGAAAGGAGAAGAAAATGAGCGTGTTTGGAGAAGGGCTCCTGTCATTGAGGTCAAAGTGTCATCTCAGGCTCTGTGCTTTCTGCCAGCCCTGGCTGACAGGCTCTTGGGAGTCACACACTCTTATCACAAGGGAAGGACCAGCTGTTCTCAGGGAAGAAAAGGTTTTCCCAGCTCTATGTTCTAAATTTCTCTTTTTCTTGCGAGGCCTCCTGCAGGATCAATTTCCCAGGTGACTGTTTTAAAGCAGATGCAGAAGGTTATGGGTTGGTCCACGTTGATACAAACACAGAACTTAGACTATTCGAAGGTCATCGACTGGGAACAGTCTTTGACACTGGCTCCTGCTCTACCAGGAAATAAGGCAAGTAGGTCCGACAGTGAGAACCAACGGTTTTCCCCAGTCGGGGTGTTTCCTGAGCCTCCACCTTCCCTTCCTGTCCCTTCCCAGAGCCCTGGAAGAGGGTGTGGGGTGCACTTGCTGACAGAACACATGTGGCTGTAGCAGCCACAGGACTGTGAGCTCATTCACAGCCACACACATCGGATGTGGCACACACAGCACACGAGCAAGCTTGCGAGTATCCTTACGACTGTCCCAGATTCTAGACGGGGTGACTGAGGGTGGGAGAGGGACATGAGGTACCTATGGTTGCTGAGCTGGCAAGTAACAGAATTGCATTTGTTCAGCTTCTCTTCTGCTGCTCTTCTCTGAGATGCCCACCCGGGATCAATCAGTCTCTCTCACACACATGGTCTCTCTTCTCTTTATTCAGCCTGTTTCTTTCTCTGCTGCTCCTTCTAGATTCCTCATTCGCAGAAACTCACGGGTAGTGCTAGGAGCCAGAGCGCCCTCCAGCAGCCTCCAGTCTACCTTCGGCCAGGCTTTGGTCTCCTTGGGAAAAGCATACTTCTTCCAGGTGCAGCCCAAGGACCAAGCAGCATCAATACATCCTTTTTCCACCGGAAGTCTAGAATAGGATAGGCATGGTGTTTCAAAAGAATTCTAACCAGTTACAGTTAGGGATTTATAAAAAGAAAAATCAATTAGAAAAATTCTCTGTAGTCGTTAGTTTGTACATTCATTCATTTATTCCATCAGTTCTATGAGCACTAACTACATGCTAGGGAGATAGAATTTATGGGACTTTATGGCCTTTTGGATGAGGAAACATAGGATGATGGTATGGGTATTGTGGGCCATGGCAGACATGCTCAGAGTTTTGTCGGTACCTCTGAGGAGGGGAAGACTCATCTAATCTGAGGCCGCCATCTCCTCCCCGACAATGCTGCTTCTCTGCCAAGGCTTTGGGCAAGGCATCCACTCCCTTCGCATGGCCCTAGACTTCGCCTGGAGGCCCTGCTGCAGATCGTAACAGAGGAAATCACTCTTCTTTTGAGTCTGGACCTAAAATTCCCAGCTGGCCAACGTTTATCCCAACCCCCTGTCTCTTGCCTCTGGAAGGCTGTCCATCTGTCCAGTTGAAATTAGGAAATCCACTTGATTCCTCTTGAAATGCCCAGTGGTGTCTTTCTGTTCCCAGCAGAAGGCCGATGGCCAAGACATGGAGAAGGAAGGGCAGCCCGGGAGTTCCAGCAGCAGCCTGGTCTATGGCGTCTTGGACGTCCCTCCGTGGTATCTCTGCATCTTCTTGGGGATCCAGGTAATGACTCCCAGCAAGCACGGGGTCCAAAGAGGCTCTGCCTCAAAAACCACATCAACACACAGCCAGGTCAGATTAGTCAACATCAACAACTTCACTTGCTGCAGTTGTCATCTTCCATGTGGTTGCCCCTCCAGCGGAACTCAAAGCTCCTCCCCAGGGGCTTGCAGATAGGGGCAAAGAATTAGAGGAGGGGTTTTCCCTCATGCTGAGCTGATTAGTCAAATCAAGGACACTGACTGGGCCATTGTTCTCCCAGGTGGGGTCACTGGTCTGGTTAAAGGTCCAGTTCACTTGGGTGAGGCCAGAAAGGTACCAGCCACCTCTGCTTCCTTAGGGCAAACCCTGCCAGCTCTATAGCTGCTCTTCCTGATTCAGCTTCCACCGAAATGCCTGCCATTCTGTACGATCAAGAGATTTATTTGATAATGAGTGGGAGTCAGCCCTGTCTGGTATGTTTGGTTATCCAAACGTAACATACCATGCTGGGCATGATATGAGATGGAAAGTAAAACACTGGGTGGATTCTTGACCTGGAGAATATTGTGGCCTGTATGGAACTAGCTGGTGGCAGGTCGAAGAAGCATTTATAAGAGACTATGAAGAAAGGACTGTTGGAACAATGGCAAAGTTCATCAAAGTGCCCTTACCATACACAGGCGTTTCTTCTCTGAAAACCCTCCCATATCGTCTTCCCCAAGGGGGCAGCCAACCCCTAAGTGACTATAGTTTGTCTGTTGAACCAAAGAACAAAACATGAGGGACTTTGTCTCTTAGTGAGAGTTCAAGGTCTCCCCTGCCCCCTACACCCATCCCAGCCCCCGCCTGCCCCTCTGCCAAAGAGCAGAGCTGATCACATGGGCAGATTATTCCAGGACGTCCACTGAGGGGATTAACCATAACTGGTTGAATGGTCCCTTTGAGACACTGCTCCCCGTGGTAACAGGAGCTGCTACTGCCCCCTTAAAGAAGACCTGGCCATTTCTCACTCTTGCTTTTCTGCAACTTTCACTCACAGCTGGAGAAACATGGGGCTCTCCCTGCCCAGGTGTACTGGCCCAGGTGTCTTCTGGGGGCCCAGGCCTATGGGCAAGATGCTCTCTTGCTCTGGCATGGGGACTGGGTGTGGTCCTCTGTCCCACTGGGATATACATTTTGAGACTCAACTTTGCCTGGGTGTGGGCGGGGGTTGGAAAAGCAAGCCTGTGCCGTGCATGGATATTTTTCTTAGGTTTAATTTTCTTAGGTTTAATTTTCTTAAGAAAAATCAACCTTTCCAGTGATTTAATTTCACTCACACTGAGATTTGGGATCAAAGTCCCAACTAGATAAGGGCATAATTTGCCTTGCTTTGCGTTCTTTGTGTGTAGATCTCACTCAGTGTCTTGGGCAGGAGGGGTGTTTGGGACAAGGCAGGATCAGGTGTTCTGGGTCTTGTGGCCTAATTCCATCATAATGGCACCTAATGGCAATTCTTCTCTGAGCCATCCCTTATGGCCAGCGAGCTTTTCGTTTTCTTTCTGCTTTCTTCCCCTTCCTCCTAGCCTCCCTCCCTACACCCCCCAACAAATTCTTTCATTCTTTATTATCTTTGTGGACCGAGCAGCTAACTTTTGTAAAACAAGGCAAAGTAATCCTGCCTGTGCCGGCTTGATTTATGCCATATTCTTACAGGATCAGGGGGAGAAACTGTACCCTAAACCTGCAACGGCATTTGCTGCTCCTGATGGTGGCAAATCAGAGTGATTCTATGAGCACCAGAAACTCAATGCCCTGTGGAAATGCTGGCAGAGGGGTGACCTAAGGTGTCAGAGAACAGGTTGGATTGGAGCAAAGGAGAGAAGCAGGCGGCTTCACGTGTCTGTGTTCAGAATGTTTGGCTCAGTGGCCAGCGTTGTGTGAGGACTGAAGCCACATACTGGCCAGTGGGTGTAGCTCAGACAAAACTGGCCACAGCCCATGGATATCCTACAGACCCGACCAGCCTTTCAGTTCTGGGGCTGGAGCGTGTGACATGGTGGCCCATTCCTGTATTGATTACTTGCTCCCCATATCTATCGATCGATCAATTGATCAATCAATGCATCTGTGATCTATATCTAATTTATGCCCTTTGTAGCCAAGGCTGCCTGCCGGGGATTCAGCCCTGCCCAGAACTCGGGGTCTAATTCTTTCCTGTCCAGGGGAACTCAAACAGCCTTTGGCCGATTGCTCCAAGCTGGTGCCCAGGACTTCCTTGTCAACAGTCTGCTCTCAGAGTGTGCCTCGTCTGATGACGAGCCTCCTGCCTTGTTCTTGCTCTTAAAGGCCCACTTTGGTTTCTGTTATATCTTCCTGTGCTTGTGTCCCTGCCCTGGTTTCTTCCCCAGGATATCAGTTCCCAGCGCCAGGGCCCTCCCTCGAGACCAGGCTCTCTGGGTCCCTGCTTCTCACTGCCAGGCCTTCCTGGTCCCCCTGCCTGCCTGGGTCTCTGCCTGTCTCTCGTGGTCAGGTGCCTCCGAGGGCAGAGGCACAACTCTTGCCTCTGCCAGTGGGAACCGCCCCCCTGCTGAGGTTGGGTGCACTCTTGGTTGTGCAGCCAGTGTCCCTTACCCACCCACTCTTGCTCCCTGCCCACAGCACTTCCTCACCGCCCTGGGGGGAATCGTGGCGGTGCCGCTGTTCCTGGCCAAGGACCTGTGCCTGCAGCACGACCCCCTGACCCAGAGCTACCTCATCAGCACCATCTTCTTCGTCTCTGGCATCTGCACTCTCCTGCAAGTGCTTTTAGGGGTCAGGTAGGTAAAACTCCCCATGGGTTCTGACCGTCACCTGCCAGGGTGTCAGCAAGGGTTGCTTGGCTGGTAGCTGGAGAGATGGTTAGGAAGCTGGGGTGGCACAATCGAGGGAGCACAGGGACAGGAGTCAGAGCCTGGGTTCCCGTTCCAGCTCCATTGCTTATTATCTATGTTAGCTAGGATTCTTGATGGAAAGTAATGCACATCCAGATTAGCTTAAGCAAAAATTTATTCTTTATTAATTTATAAGATCAAACCAAGAGAGAGGCAGGGGCGTGTCCATGGCTCGGGAGCATGACCAGGGCTCCAACGCTGCCGGGACTCTCTCTAGCTCTGGTCTCCATTCAGGCCTGCCTCTGATATTCACAAGACCCTCTGTGGGAGTACAAATAGAGACCCACCTGCTCCACGTCTAAACTTGGAAAGTGATAAACCAAGCTGACAAACTCTGACATGAAACGTCCTCATCATCCTACCCAGAAGACCAGGTGTGAATTTAGAATTCTCTGACCCCCTGGAGTTCTGCTTTGGAATGTAGCACCCTGGGGAGGGCCAGCCCCAGACTGTGGCCTCCTCCCTTCCGTCCCCACTTTAAGCTTTGCTCCCAATCACAAATGGTCTCACGTGCATGGATGTGGACACCTCATCCTGCACATTCAACTTCCATTTTTCTGCCCCCTATGACAATGTACTCCCCACACAGCTGCCCCACATGCTGGCCCGTTGCCATCCTTCAGGCCTGGGGTGTGCACACAGCTGCACCGATGGACCTGCAGAAGATGCCCAAGCAGGCTCTGGAAGAAACTCAGGGCCATTTGGGCAGAGAATTTTAAAGACTCGAAGGGGAGGGGGATATAGACTTCAGGTGAACATATCCCCTTGGCCCTGCAGACCCCTCCCAAGGAGCCAGAGTGGACCCTCTAAGGCATAGGGCTAAGCACAGGGGCTCTCTTCTCCTGGTTGGAGGGTGGGGCCGTCTCTTCTTTACTCAGCCAGTGTAGACAGGCTTCCTGCAGGTGTGTATTAGTCAACATTCTCCAGAGAAGCAGAACCAATAGGATATATAGAAACATAAATGTAAGAGGAGATTTATGATAGGAATTGGCTCATATGTTTATGGAGGCCATGATCTGCTGTCTGCATGTTGGAGAAGCAGGAGAGCTGGTGGTGTAATTCAGACTGAGTCCAAAGGCCTGGATATAAGGTGGGGTGGGGGCTGGGTGGCCAATGGTGTGAGTCCCCGTTGACTCCAAGGCCTGCGAATCAGGAGCACCAATGTCTGAGGGCAGGAGAAGATGGACATCCTGGCTCAAGGAGAGAGAAAGAGAGAATGAGAGAATTTGCCCTTCCTGTGTCTTTTTGTTCTATTTGAGTCCTCAGTGGATTGGATAATGTCCATCGCATTAATGACGGTGATCTTTCCTCAGTCTACTGATTCAAATGTTTTACCAGCTATCTGGGCATCCCTTAGCCCAGTCATGCTGACACATAAAATCAACTGTTGCAATATGCCTGCAGGCAGGGCGAACACTTCCCAGGCAAAGGCAAGTGAATGCTGTTCTGGCTAGGCACTCATTGTAAAGTTCCAGGGAAGACCTCTGGCCCAGCTTAAGCTAAATGTCCAGCCCCGGACCTGCCATGGCAACAAATATGGTAATCCCCATTCAGGAAAGTTCCCCAATGAAACAGAGAAGATGAGTTCTGTTCTGGGTAGAAAAGACAACAGACATTCACTGAACCAGATACGTGGTTTGGGACCTGTAAAATAAAGCTAATGAGTCCATATGCCCTGCTCCCTTACAGTGTCACTGAGATAGTAAGTGGGTGTAATCACTGGAATCACTTTTTTTTTTTAACTGTCAAGTTCTTTGCATTCATATGTGGGCTGCTAAAATTAGCCTGAGTAAAGTGGAGTCCTGATACTCTGGCCTGGGCGCAGTTGTGAACCCTGGGCAACGTGTCTTTGGAGTCCCTCCTTTCCTCATTTCCATACAAACCTCTTTTCTCATTCTCCCCCACCCTTCTCCTTGCCCCATGTCAATGCCCTAGAACCCCACACGGTGGCTTCTTTGGGTTACACTTTCTCAGGAAATTCCTCTCTGTGGGCTTTCTGGACCTTTCCTATTCACCTCCCTCACCTCAAACCTGGTAGTGCAGTGCCTCTTGCCAATGTGATTTTAAGAAGTCCAAAGCCTTATGTATCATTCTTCCCTCCTCTTTGGAAGCTGGAAGGATTTGTTTTATTACTCCAATGTTGTGAATTTTCAATGATGTCTCGTGGCCTGAGTTTATTTTCATCATTGTACTTTGTACTCAATAAGCCCTTACAATATGCAAATGCTTGTCCTTCAGTTTCTTTGAGTTTCTTTCTGAAACTCTTATTATTCACATGTTGGACTCCCTGAACTAGTCCTCTAATTTTCTTGTCCTTTCTTTCCTATTTACATCTCTTTGTGCTCTTGCTCTTTTAGGGGAATGAAACTACATCAATTTTGTCTTCTAACTCTTCTACTGAGTTTATTTCTGCTAAAATGCTTTAAGAGCTCTTTTTATTCTCTGAATATTCCTTTTTATGCATCTTATTCTTGTTTTCTGAATGCCAAATCTTCTTATCTTCTCTTATCTTTCAAAGATATAAGTGAGAGTGATTTTTTTTTAAGTTATTACCTCCTTGCAGGAGAAGTTACTTTTATCTGTCTCTTTATTTGGGTCACCAGCATCCATATTCCCTTGATTGTCTGGTGATCCTTCATATCTGCTCGTATTTAAGAGTGGGGGCCTAAAAGTTTGACTGGAAGTTCTGAGCCTGAGAGTGAGTCTTGTTCACCTTGGGCTTCATGGTAGCCTGATAGGCAGCAATGCCCCACAACCCCACCGCAGAAGTCACAATCCACATTGTCATCTTCAAATGGTACCATGATCTAGCTGGAGAGGCCCACATTTCAGCATCTTTATGCTTTTCCTCTCATACTTTTGCATTTTCAGAAAAGGCTCTTCCAGTCTATTGCCTGGAAGGTAAAGGCCTGGCTGAAGTATTCTGGAAGATGAATGGGCTGGAAATTTTAGTGTTCAGCATGCAAACGTTAAACGAATTACCCCAGCATTCAGTATGGTGTCCCCTCTTCCAACTGCCTGATTTCCTGCAGCCCAGATACCCTGTGTTTTGCCTTTTCCAGAGAACAAACTAGTCTTCTGCCAAGATGGGGGAAGCACCTGCTTAAAAAGGACTTTAAACTGTTTTAGCTCCGCATTTCTATGTTGAGAACCAATTCCTGAGACTGTGCATTTTTCGGAATATTGCCTTTTACCTCTTGCTATTAGAGGATTCTACTTCTCCAGGGCTGTTGAATCAGTTACCACTCTCCATCTGCTTTTCAGCTTACAAAATTTTGTTGCAATTATCTCCTGCTTCATTCTCTTTATCCTTGTGATTTATGCTTCTAAAATATACTTCACTGTCAATTTAGTGGAGTTTTAAGAGGGCGCAAGTGTACAACCTGACATTTTTATCCAGAAATCAATGTTTTTCTTATTTTACAAGGAAATCAATGCCTACGAAAAATATTAAAACTTTGTCTTTGTTAATTGCTATAAACATTTTTAATGTGTCTTTAATTTTGAGTAAGATATTTTTGCCATACCGAAGGTTTTATATTTCTATGGTAAAATTGATCACTTTTGGCCTTTCAAACTTAGTCTATTTTTAGGCTTAGAAATTCTTCCTATATCTAATAGATAAGATAAATATTACCTTATTAAAAAGTACCATGGTACTTAGATTTTTTAATTTAACCATTGAGTTCACCTGGAATTTATTTAGGTGTATGTTGTGAAGTGAGGTTTTCAATTTATTTATATTTCTCTCCAAAAGGCAATTTCCTCAACATCATCTGTTGAATAAATACCCATTTCTCATTGAGAATCAAGCCCCTCCCCACCGCCCACCCCGTCCGTGGAAAAATTATCTTCCATGAAACCGGTCTCTGGTGCCAAAAAGGTTGGAGACTGCTATTGTAGAGAATTCTTTCCCTAAGTCTTCACAGCAGGGGAAGCTGTGGGAAACACTTCTTGTTGCAGGATTTTGTACAGACCTGAGGTTGGCTGACCTCTTGTTCCAGCTGCTGTTTTCTCAGTCTATGCTAAAAAGTCCTTGAGTTTGTAGTTCTTCTTCATTTTTTTTTATTTGTCTGAAAATGTTTTTATTTATATTTTTATACATTTTATTATAAAATTTTTTTTAAATTTCAACATATTATGGAGGTACAAAACTTTAGGTTACATATATTGCCCTTGCCCCCCCCAATCAGAGCTTCATGTGTGTCCATCCCCTAGACCATGCGCATTGCACTCATTATGTATGTATACACCCACGCCCTCCCCCCACCCACATCTGCCTGACACCCGATTAATGTTATTCCTAAATGTGCTCTTAAGTGATGATCAGTGAAACCAATTTGATGGTGAGTACATGTGGTGGTTATTTTTCCATTCTTGGGATACTTCACTTAGCAGAATGGGTTCTAGCTCTATCCAGGAAAATACAAGAGGTGCTAGATCACCACTGTTTCTTATAGCTGAGTAGTACTCCATGGTATACATATACCACATTTTATTAATCCACTCATGTATTGATGGGTACTTGGGTTGTTTCCACATCTTTGCAATTGTGAATTGTGCTGCTATAAACATTCGAGTGCAGATATCTTTGTAATAGAATGTCTTTTGTTCTTTTGGGTAGATGCCCAATAATGGGATTCTGGATCAAATGGTAGGTCTGCTTGAATCTGTTTAAGGTATCTCCATATTGTTTTCCACAGAGGTTGCACTAGTTTGCAGTCCCATCAGCAGTGTATGAGTGTTCCTGTCTCTCCGCATCCATGCCAGCATTTATTGTTTTGGGACTTTTTTTTTTTTTTTTTTGAGACAGAGTCTCACTGTGTTGCCCAGGCTAGAGTGAGTGCCGTGGCGTCAGCCTAGCTCACAGCAACCTCAAACTCCTGAGCTCAAGGGATCCTCCTGCCTCAGCCTCCCAAGTAGCTGGGACTACAGGCATGTACCACCATGCCTGGCTAATTTTTTCTATATATATTTTTATCTGTCCATATAATTTCTTTCTATTTTTAGTAGAGATGGGGTCTCACTCTTGCTCAGGCTGGTCTTGAACTCCTGAGCTCAAACGATCCGCCCACCTCGGCCTCCCAGAGTGCTAGGATTACAGGCGTGAGCCACCGCGCCCGGCCTGTTTTGGGACTTTTTGATAAAGGCCACTCTCACTGGAGTTGAGTGATATTTCGTTGTGGTTTTGATTTGCATTTCCCCGATGATTAGAGATGTTGAGCATTTTTTCATATGTTTGTTGGCCATTCTGTCTTCTTTTGAAAAATTTCTATTCATGTCCTTTGCCCACTTTTTAATAGGGTTGTTTGATTTTTTTCTTGCTGATTTTCCTGAGTTCTAAATAGATTCTACTTATCAGTACTTTATTCGATGTGTAGCATGCAAAAATTTTTTCCCAAATTTTTTCTGTAGGTTGTCTGTTTGCTCTTGTGACAGTTTCTTTGGCTGTGCAGAAGCTTTTTAATTTAATCAGGTCCCATTTATTTATTTTTGTTGTTGCTATGATTGCCTTTGAGGTCTTCTTCATAAATTCTTTGCCTGGGCCAATGTCTATAAGAGTTTTTCCCACATTTTCTTCCAGAATTCTAATAGTTTCACACCTTAGGTTTAAGTCTGTTATCCACCGTGATTTGATTTTTGTGAGAGGTGAAAGGTGTGGGTCCTGTTTCAGTCTTCCACATGTGGCTATCCAGTTTTCCCAGCACCATTTATTGAATAAGGATTTTTTCCTCCAGTGTATGTTTTTGTCTGCTTTGTCAAAGATTAGATGGCTATATGAGGATGTAGTTCTTCGGACAGTGTGGTTTTGTAAAGACCACTCACTTCCTTCATCATGAACAGTTTCTCTCCACCCATTTATACTTTTTGTAACGTGACTAAAAATTTCACAATTCTGGGATTCCCTGTAGGTTCCCCTTTCCTTCTTGTCTTATGAGCCAAGACTGTTGTCTGGGAAAGAATGTTGACTGTTGTGGACCCTGGACAGCCTGCGTCAGCACCATCTGGAGTGCTTGCTAACCATGTTCTTTTCTGGGCCTTCTCGCAGACCTACTCAAACATCAGAATCTCTCAGAGTTCTGGAAATGTTAACAGAGTCCCCAATGAGTCTCATGCACATGAATGTTAGGGACTCAAGAGAGACTAGGATAGGCAGGGAAGGCAGGCGAGTCAGACCGTGGCCTCCTGCTTCTCGTGGCAGCGTAGCCATGGACTTGGGGAGATAATTGATGAGGTCACCTGCCCAGTTCTGGTTTGGAGGGGAAAGCATGTGGCAGGTAGTCAAGAATATACTCCTCAGTCATCCTCATCAATGATGTAATTCGTAGCAATTATGCCTGAGCCCTGGGTTTTGCTTTGGGGTGCGGCAGCACCTTTGTGCATTCCCCAGGGGTTCTAATGAAATTCGGAGGAGGCATATCTGACATGTTTAATCACTCTCCAGCTTACCCTAAGAGCACCCTCACTCTCCCCTGTCATTGATCAGGCTTTGCCACTTCGAGACATGCACATCCAACCAGGGAAAGCCAGTGGGTTTCACTTCGTGTCTTCTCAGAGGCCGTCCAGATCCAAGGGGGCTTATTTGCATTAGCTTTCCTCATCCCTCATCACCAACAAGGGGAAATTGTTGGTGACAAAGTGGTGAAGAGGAAAACCCCAGGTCGACTCCATGATTCACTTTAAGTGAGGTGGGGCTGTGGCCTGAACACTGGGGCCCCACTTCTATCTCCCTGGGCCCAGCCTGGGACCCCATCTGTTCCTCCTGCCTGTGTGGTAATAACAGTAAGGGGGATGCATGTCTGGGCACTGCATGGCCTGCAAGACATGTAATTCTCATAACACCATTTGAGGCAGGTGTGATAATTAGGCTTATTGTACTGAGGAGGAAACTCAGGCATAGGGAGATTCAATAACTCACCTGTTTTCCATTAAATCTTGTTTGCTAAATATCTTAGTCTATTCAGGCTGTCATAACAAAATACAACAGGTGGCTTAAACAGAAATTTATTATTCCTAGTTCTGGAGGCTGGAAGCCCAAATCAGAGTGCCGGCATTGTTGGGGGCTGCGGTGAGGGCTCTTTTCTGGTTTGCAGACAGCCACCTTCTTGCTGGGTCCTCACATGGCAGGGGTAGGGAGAGGGAGTGAGAGTCTCTTCTTATATGGGTTCCAATCCCATTATGGGGGCCTCACCCTCATGACCGTATCTAAACCTAATCACCTCCCAAAAGCCCCATCTCCAAATACCATCATTTTGGGGGTTAGGGCTTCAACACATGAATTGTATGTGTGTGTTTGGGGGGGTACACAAACATTTGGTCCATAGAACTAAGTGACTGCTACTTCTCACAGAGGGGTAAGCAGTTTTGGCGTGTTGGTAAATGGAGGCAGTGTAGCAGATACTCCATTCTGGGAGCAACCCAGGGTACCTGTCTTTTAAGAGGAAGATTTCTTGTAGGTCAGGGAATCCCCGGATCTTCAGTAACTGGAAGCCTGAATGCAGTCAGTCTTCTATGGCCACAGCTTCTACCCTCGATGAATCCTGAAATCAGAGGTCCTAGTAGCCTTTACTCGAATGCCTCAAGATTGCCTGCTACGAGTGGGCAGTGAGAGTCATTCGTGGTTCTTGCCCTCAAAGAGATGAGAGTTTCAAAAGTAGAATCAGATATATGAATAAATGATTACAAAACAGTGTAATGTGATGTGGTAGCAAGAGAAAGGGGTAGTTGACTTTGCCTAGGAAGTCAGAGAGGCCATGACACTTGAAAAATGCTAGAGAACCAGTTGGAGGTGGGGGCCGGGGCGGGGAAAAGCCATTGAAGACAGAGGCACGCTCATATTCACTGAGCACCTGCTATGTCTCTGGCAGGATGGATACCATGGTGAGTAAAGTCAGACATGGCCCCTTTGACATCTCAGGTCAAACAGCCCGTCCTCCTCCCCATCATCCTAGGCTAGGACAGTCCTCTCTGTGACATGCTTGCAAAGCGCCATCTAACTTCCTTTCACAGCACTCAATCAGAGTTGGCAGTGACACATTTGTCCTACTTCTCTAGAGAGGAAGCTTCTGTCTGCGGTGATTGTATCTTTGCCCTTCCCTCAGGTCTGAAACGCAGTGTGCGCCTCCCAGATGGTGGGGGCAGGCCGACGTGCATGAGAGGAAGGGGGGAGCTTCTTGCCCAGTTGCACCAGCTCACCAAATCCACGTCACTCCTTCTCTCTCGCAAAGGAGCACACAAGAGCTCAGAGAGAAGGGTGGAAACGTAACTTCTCAGTACTTCCAGAAAGTTAGATGTTCTCATTGTATGGGCCAAAATAGATCGCAAAATCTCCCATCTTATTACTAGCATAAATTTTTTAAATAGTTTGTTCTTAGAGCAAACACACTGTTGCAATTTGTGCTGTGACTCAGAGTTTCTGATCAGGTGGTCTGCCACTTCCTGCTGAACCCCGCCTGACACTTCCCTGGCGTCAGTCCCTCAAACACAAAGAATGTGGTATTGCCCCACCCACCGTGAGGGGATCTTGAGATAATGATGCGAAAGCACCATACAGCTTTATACCATATGACCTTACCCCCAAGGACACGTTTCTGTGGCTTTGCCAGGCCAAAAACATAGTCTTCTCAGACTTAAGATACATTTCTGAGGCTCTGGGTCTTGACATTTTGCCTCTTCTAAGAGACCATGCAAGGCATTATTGTAAAGGAAAACGGTGTTTTCTCTTCTTCAGGTATGAGCATAAAGATGGGTGGTACAGGGTAGAGGGGAGAGCAGGGTGGATGGGGAGAGTCTTCCCATGTTTTCCATGGGATGCTGTAGGGGCGACAGTGGAGATTTGCTCCCAGATCCCAGTGCATCTGCGCCCAGACCAGCCCTTCTGTGGTGGTTACACCAGGCTGGGTGTAACAAGACGGGGTGGGGAGTGGATGGAAGGAACAGCTAGAAAATGAAATTGGGGGAGCTGAGCGTGGAGTGGTAGGTCCTTGCTGTATCATAACGTATTCGTAAGCGCCTTAAATGCTATTTGGAACAAGATGAGATATGAATAAATAGCTAATGTCCCAGCAGTTGTGGGACATTACCAAAGCACTTCCAAATCAAATCTAACAAAACAAAAGCAAAATGAAGAGCAGGAGAGAGAGAGAGAGCGAGAGAGAGCCTACTGAAATAGACCCAACAATACTAGAAAGATAATCTTCAAAAATGTTTAGTAGATCAAATAAAAGCAGCTCCATCCCAATTCACACATGTTGTGACACCACGTGAAGAGAGCCAGGCATCAAACGTTAACCCTTACATATTAGCATTAGCCCTTATAGCAGATAGACACTGTCTACTTGAAGGGCTAGGACAGAAGACATCCTGACGGCGAGGAGGAGGCGAGCTGAGGCTGTGGAACGCTGAGGGGCCGAGTAGCTCTCACAGACCAAGCGGTGCCGATGCGGAGACGCAGCCTTAGACCTGCCAACCACACAAAAGGAAACCAGGGACATGAAAACAAAGCTTGGAGAACCGACCTGCAAGAGATGGGAAATGCCAAAAACAGTAAAAAAGGTCCATGTTGTAATAGCAGTTACTTAGATAGAACATTCAAGAAAATGTCCTGTGTGGCCTACCTTCTCAGGAAGTACCCACATATCCCAGGGAATAATAAAATAATGAAAATTACTGCTATTTACTGAGCTCTTATATGCCCTAGACATGGGATTAAGCATTTACATATATTTAATCTTTACAGCAACTTTCTGGGGGAGCACTAGTATCTTTATTTTATCAAAGAGGACATGGAGGCTTGTGGCAGCTGGGCAACATGCCTAGGTCACACAGGTGCTAAGAGGTGGATACAGATCTGCATCATGCTCTTCCTCAGCATCACAGGGCAGTGAGGAACCCACATGTGAGTGAGGAGACCCCAGCGTGCAGCGTGATTCTGCCACCAGGGAATGCTATGACCTTGGCCCCCACGTCCCTTATCTAGAAAATGATAAGGCCAGGCTAGGTAAGTTTCAAAAGGCTGGTCCAGGCCAAAAATGCTGTGAGTTTTTCTAATCAACAGTCAAGAGACATTTAAGTCAGACGGCACACAGAGAATAACAGTGAATCATACCCATGGGCAAATTTTAAAAATAGGGGTTGCCATCATGGTAGCAGATGAAATCAATTATGAAATAAAAAAGAGCACTGAGATATGATCGAGGTCACCATAGAAGGTAAGAGCTATAGAAGAAAGGAAGGCTGGTAATGAAACTGAGCGCATATATCCCAAACTTGTGACAGAAAAGTGCATAAAAGAAAAACTAGCAGAAATGTAAGACATATAAATCTATGTATATATCTATCAAGAATTGTAGTTAAAGACTATGTCAAGACTTTGAAAATATGACTGGTTAAGAAACAAAAGGGTACGGATAAGATGTTATGGGAAAGAAACGGGAATGCCTAACAAAATGGGGTGGAGGGGGGGAGGAATGAATGGAAAATTAAATTGGAAGGTCTGAGTACAGAATAATGAAGGAAGAATTTATTGATACAATGTGTGATCCTAAAGATAGGATATGGTAATACATTGAAGCAAACAAATGGAAAGAAACCCATCTTTGTCTTGAACATAAAAGATATTTAGCAATTACAAAAAGGCAGAAAGCCCATATATCACACTATCCCAACCAGATAGAATAATCTTCAAAGAAAATAATATAAATGAGTTAGAAAAATGCTCAACTATTTGAAATTTTTGGAATATTCCCTTAGATAATTTCTGGGTTGGGAATGAATTGCTGCATACAATAACAAAAAATATTTTTTTGAAATGAAAATAAAGCTCACTATCCTAAGTAAAGAATTGTTGTAAATCAATTTGACAGTATCCGAATTCTGTGTAATGAGTAGATAGTTTATAGACAAGGAAAAACAGACATAAAATCGCATAAATGAATGCACATCATTCATGGCCTAATGAAATGCAAATTAACACTTGTTAAGGTTTCATTACACGCCTATAAAACTAGAAAAAAAGTAAAAATGATAAAACCCAACATTGGCAGCGTTTCAGTGGCACCAGGTTCAGCGCTGGAGTGTTGGAAATGAAAAGTAATGAATCCCTGCCCTTGTGGAGCCCAGTATAAAGAGATGGCTAAGATGACGGAGGCACACTGACAGGGTGGATGGTTTGCCTTTAATCCCAAGTCCTTCGGGCCAGTGGCAGGCCAGTGCTAGAGGACGTCATGGGTAACTGCATCCTTTCTCCTCCTGCCAGGTTGCCCATTCTCCAGGGAGCGACATTTGCTTTTTTGACACCCACTCTGGCCATGCTCTCCCTTCCTGACTGGAAGTGCCCTGAGTGGACACTCAATGCCAGCCAGGTGAACACCAGCTCCCCAGAATTCATTGAGGAATGGCAGAAGAGGATCCGAGAGGTAACAGGCTAGGGGGTGGGTGGGAGGAGGGGAGGAGTACACAACGGGGACTCCTGGGTGGATTCATTTGTTCAACATTCATTATCCAACTCCCTGCCAGGCAAGATCCTGGGCTTTAAGATACTGCTGTAGATCAGACAGACAAGGGTGCTGCCCACATGGAGCTATTGCCCTAATGTGTGCATGTGGTGGGGTAGAGTGGGAGGGAGAGAAAGAAATACCTCAACAAATAAACAGAAAAGGCAAATGTCAGGGAGTTGTAAGTATAATGAAGAAAATAAATCACAGTGATGAGCAAGAGAGGGTGTGGGCTGCTAGGGTGGAAAGGAAGGACAGAGAAATGGGTGTTCTTGGAAACACACTTGCATATTTCAAGGAGGAAGAGTTCAAGCATTTCTCCAGCCAGTCCCAGGAGGCAGAGAGGGCAGAGGGTATTACTCCTGTTTTATATTAATTCATTAAACATCATTAGTTGAACACCTGGCAAGTGCCAAGCATCAATCGTGCTAAATGCTGGAACTACAAAGAGGAGAGAAACACATCATGGTGTTGGTGATGGTGATGACGATGATGATGAAGATGATGGTGATGATGGTAGTAGGAACAGATCATGGTTACTGAGCACTTAGGGTTTTCCAGGCACTCTGCTGCAAGTTTTGCATAGATACACAAGCACCATATTGACAAATGTCCATAGCAGGCTCAGGTTAATGGGAAAACCAACATGCAGGACCAGAGCTCAGCACAATTCTGTTGGGGGGTGCTGCCTGCTTAGTCTATCCACTTTTTTTTTTTAATTAACATATTGAATGCTTTATTTAAATATTTCACCCTTAAGGTTTTATTTTAGTTATTTATTTATTTATATTTATTTATTTCTATTCTTTTTTTTTTTTTTTTTATTTCAGCATATTATGGGGGTACAAAAGTTTAGGTTATGCATCTATTCTTTTTTTTTTTTTCATCTTATTATGGGGGACACAGAATTTCAGGTTACATACGGTGCCCATGTACCACCTGTCCCCCTAGTCTATCCACTTTGGACCATTGTGCCCCTGTGTTCATCTACCATGAAGCTTGATCCTTGCTGAAATCAATTGTATCATTAGGGAGAGGAGCTGGTGGCCTTGAAGCAGGCTGTGAACTTTGGCAGTGTTCCTGGTTGCCTTTTCTAGATGGTAGGGAAGGAAGTCGGTGCACTCAGGATTCTTGGCAGAGAGATCAGCCACACCCTCAGGGCCAGCAGACCCAATAGCTTCCAGACTCCAGCATCCTCACCTGAAGTGGGTGGGTGGAGGGGTGGCTCGTGGGTGGGGTGCAGTTGTAGGTGGTATTGTATGGGAGAGTGAGGGTCACTTGAGATCTTTAGGGAGCCCAACCATCTACTTCCCAGATCTACCTGAAACACCTAGACCTGTAGCATTGGTGTGTGGGCTGGCCCGGAGCTATGCCAGGGACCACCTGCTCTGGAGCAAAGGTAGCATGACACAGCACAACATGGTAATGGGACTCCAGCACACTGTAGCTGGCTTAGGCAAGAATACAGCCCTCATTTATTACCTTCGCACCAATTCCCCCAAGATCACTGGAACTGGACGAAGGACATTCCTGAATTGAGGGCTATGGACCTAGAGCAGAGTGGGCTCCCTAGAGACCTCTGGGAGTCAAACTCACAAGCCTTAGACCAGCCAGCGCCCATCCTTCAACCCACCCTGACCCACGTTCAGTGTCCTCATAGCCTCATTGCTGCAACAATTGTTACTCCCTGTATGTGAAATACAAAGGAGGAAGATGGAAGATGGGGGAAACAATGAGATTCCCATTCCTACTTATATTTGACCAGTGAGAAGGAACAGAATCTACAAAACATCTCAGTGTGTAATACTACTACTCTACGCTTGATAATATTAATATTGCTCTAGTTTTATTTTTCGCCCTTGCTTCCAAAGTTTGAACTGGTACCTTTTAAAATGAATTTTTAAGTCAACAAGCATACAGAAATGAACACTATAAATTTCCACAAGCTGAACTTAGCCATGTAACCCGGCTCAAGAAACAGGACATTACCAAGACCCCAGTTGCCCCCTCGAGCCTCCTTCCATTCACCTCACCCACAAGCCTAACCACTATCCTGACTTCTAACACCACAGATTAGTTTTGCCTATTCATGAACTTTGCATGTGGAACCACGCAGTACATGCTCAATTGTGTCTGACTTCTTTCGATCAACATTACATTTGCAAGATTCTTCCATATTGTTCTGTGTAGTGGTAGATTATTCATTCTCTTTGCTGAATAATATTCCATTATATAAACATACTGCAATTTATTTATCTATTCTATGTTATCCGAACTATGATTTTAAGGTGATATTCAGTTATTTGCTTTGTAAATAGTGCTGCTATGAGCATTTGTGTACCTGTCTTGAGGTGAACATACGTATGTACTTCAATTGATTGTACACCTAGTAGTGGAATCGCTGGGTCACAGGGCGTGCATGTGTCCACCTTTGGTAAGCACTGCCAAATATGTTGCCCAAGTGGAGTTTCCAATTTATACTTCCACCAGCAGTGTAGGTGAGCTCCAGTTATTTTACATTCTCACCAACATTTTATAGGTTTTTCATTTTAGCCATCCTGGTAGTAAACTTGTATCCTTTTTATGATGCTATTGAGTGACTTAGAGAGAACTATAATTGTTCCTCCTCAACTGTAGTTCTACTTGGCCTCCTTGGGTCAGTTTTCCCTGTGCTTACCATATTAACTGGTGACTGAAGTTCAATATCCTGACACAGACTTTGTTAGATATCATCGTTTCCGTGATTTTCATTTCATTGAGTATCATGTAAATGATCTGTGAACTCATAATTAGACCATGAACCATCACAGTCTCACATAAAAGTTCAAGCAGCAGACTATGTCCTGAAGTGCCAGCAGCACGTTAGGAATTGGCTGCATTCACAGTGCTCTCTCTCTCTCTCCTCATTCAATGCAGCCAAGTATACTCTGGCTCCAGTTTTATTAAGACAACAATGTTAGATGTGTTCCAGTTTGGTAGAATCAACAACGATGCCAGCCCCTTTCATCCCAGACTGAAGATATATCTAGAAATATGGCTAAGAAATAATTTTATTACCAACTTATTTTAAATGTAAAGGGCAAAAGTGGCATCATTTGGTACAGGAATTGGTCTGCTGGCTCCAGCTCTTTCTGCTATTGTCTTTCTTTTTCCCACCAGGAGCCCTTGGCCCATTCCCTTGCTCCGATCAGAGGAGGGGGTTTTGAGTCCTTCTCTGCTGTCCTTCAAATAGTGGGCAACAAAAGCAACACTGTGAAACCTCTTCATGTGTCTTTCCCCAAGGTACTTTCAAATGACTTAATGCATGTATATTGTAACTGGGTCGTCTCTGCCGGGTAGGATGTATCTTGAAAATACGGGACTTTCCAATCAGCCCATAAATACCATCTGAGTTCCAACAAGTGAAATTAAATGGATTGATATTATTCCTACCTTAGGGAAGACAATCAAATCCCTAGTCCTGGAAAAATAGGGTTTCCTTACCTCCTTATTTCTCAACCTGTCCCTTGGATAATGCTTGCTCTTGTGCCCCTCCTGCCCTAGAAGGCCAGCTCTTTATGCTTTTGTCACCAGCATTTTGCTTTAAGCACACATTCCAATTTTTTAAAAATTTTACTGTTTTGGGGAAATGATATGACATGTGAAAAGATCACTCGATGTCGTACTTGTTGGTCCACTCTCGCCTGGGTGGTGCCGTGAGAAGTGACCCACGAGGTGCCGACATGGATGTTGCTATTCGTGTTGGTGGGCAGTCTGGGTTGCCAGTCTTTTTACAGTAATCTGGGCCAGATCTTCAGCTGCAGAATAGGCAAAGCTCAAACCAGAAACTCTGTCAATACCAGTTTAAAAAAATCTTTAAATTTCCCTTGCTCTGTGATGTGTCCAGTATAGGCAGCCTGCCAGCTCTGTGCTGGCCTGGATCCCCTCAAAGTATATTCTCCCACCAAAGGCACATGAGCCCACTGCTGCTAGCAATCTGGACCATCCTGGGCAACAAAGGTGGCTTCAGATGGAGATGGGGATTATGCTGTTTGTGAGATGGCTTGTGGCCCAAGGTGTCATCCCGTGGACTGTAGTGACTACATTCAAAGTCATACTTCCCTCCTTCTTTTCAAGACTAAGGAACATCAACATGAACAACCAATATCTGAGATTTGACTATAAAGTCCTATCCCACAAAAGGGGGCAAATTTAAACAGAGCTTTCTGTGATTCACTTGCCAGATTAAACAGTTAGTCCATTGGCTACGGCCCAAGAATCTCTATAATTCTATAGGGGATAATGGCGGGCAGTATTCACATGTGCAAAGTCACCACATCACACGTAACTTGGTCCACTGGCCTGACTTACACTTACCATCCTTCTTCCATTGGGATCCTTCTGTTGGCTGGCAGAATGTCACACGCTTCCAGGCCCAGCTTTCTCAGTTGCTTGAGTAGCACCTTTAGTAAGACGCCAACTAGTGCTTCCGAATTCAAAGATTCACACCATGGCACCCAAGTCTCTCGCTGGTGTTAGATTGTCCTGTAAGGTTTTGTCTGCTCTAGACGATAGGGACTACCACTTGCCCGTGGATCCTATAAACCTCTCCTGTGTAGTTGTCTTTTCTTTTCCTGAATATAACTATTTCCCTTTCATCAGCAAATTTTGTTGATGAGGCCATTTCTCATTTGAATGTCTTTCTGACATCATTCAAGACATAATTGGGATCTCTGATCCTAGAGTTATTGGGAGCCAGTCAGTAGTGGTCTAATCCCAAACAGTGCCCAGTAGTGGATTTCTTAGTAATGTTCTTTCAAAGGGAGAGTGATCGAGCAGCCACCTTAGGCCACACCTGCACCCAAAGCCCCATGTCAGTGCTGAACACCTGGCCTCTGCAGGGCCAGTCCTCACTCAGTGTAGACTCTTTTGCCTGTGCTTTTGATAGTTTGGGAGCACCGTGCCTGTGAGGCTGCAATAGACCAGCCCCAGCCCTAACTTGTGAATTTCAGCCAGACACTTCTGCCACTCTCCTTCACTTTGAAAAACAGCCTTTTTCATGTGCCTGTACTCTGACATACAGTCCAAAAGTGCACCTGATGTGGGTGGACTTAATAATACCATCAAATCTCTGTGCTTCCTTTTTATCTAGGGATGCACCCAAAGTTAAGAAGGTGTTTTGCTCTTTAAAGAACTGTGCCTCGCAGCTCCAGGCCAAGATGCACCCAAGGCCTTCACTTGTTAAGCTGACAGGCTGTAAAGTTTCGCTACACTGATTGGCCAATCTCAGGAGGGCATGTGTTACGCCACCTTTTCCAAATCAGAATGGACTTCTTCAGTGAAGCCTGTTCCTATTATCTCACCAATAGAATGAATCACAGCACACCTGTGGTTTGTGGGTTTGTGGGGCTGTTTTATGTTTTTCTGCTGTCCCCCAGGGAGCCTTTATTTGGCTTTGGTAAATTCAAACTAAGCATCTGCTATGCTAGAAGCCAGGGGCAGGGTTTCCCTACATTCAGCGCTACCGAGAACCACAATTCCTTATGCAGGTCTGTTGCCTTCATCCTGTCCAAGAAGAAAGATCCAGCTAGTTGATTTGTCTTTACTCCGCCCTGAGCACTGCTGCTGCTCAACTCTCCTGGGTTCTGATGCAGTGTCCGCCTCCAGCACTGCTCTGGCCCGACTCACAACCCTCACTGCCTTCAGAAGCAGCTGCCTGGTGTTTTGAGAACAGTGGGCAGCCGTTATGGAAAGGAGTGTCCCTGGGGCCTGAACAGTATTAGCGGATGTTTAGGGATATGGGTCCTGCTGTGCCTGCACTGAGCCCTGGACCCCAAGTGACAGAGGCCTTCGTGTTTTCCTCAATATATTCACTGTTTATTTTTGTGCTTGTGATATACAGAGTCCTCTAAAGCAGGAGCCTGCAAAGTATGGTTTTTGGACCAAATCCAGCTGGCGGCCTGTTTTTTTACTGCCTGTGAATTAAGAAGGGTTTTTATATTTTTAAAGGTTTTTTTTTTTTTTAATTGCATTAGAAACCCCATGTGGCCCACAAAAATCTCAAATATTTACTCTCTGGCCTTTTATAGAAAGTTTGCCCACCCCTGCTCTCAAACCCAAGGTGCAGGGCAGGGGCTTCTCTTGCCGGGGTCTGAGGGCATCAGAGCCGCTGTTTTTCTCCGTATTGCCCCCAGGTGTCAACAGTGAGCCGCAAACCCCGTCTTATCCGTGCTACTTTAGCTCCCTCTGCTGGTCTGGTGTTTTTCACCAGTGCTGTAAACAAGAGAAAGTTCTTACAAGTTTCAACCTCATTTTATTATTTAATAATTGATTGATTAGTTTAATTTACTGAGTCAGCCTACTGGGATAGAAAGCAGATTCTCCATGTTTCAGTGAGTTCTATTTATCCACACGTATCTCCAGGCTTGAAACCGTGGCCAGCAGACCAACTGTGCATCACAGCACTAGTCACGGATGAAAGTGATGTAAACATAGAAACAGTAGAAATGTTACCACTCACTAGGATACAAGAAGTAATGGAGAAGTAAAAGTGAACTGTTTTTGAGGAAATGGTGGTAACAGAAAAAGTAGAAAACTGTGGGAAGAGATGGTAAGTTCAGTTTTCAATACATTAGACCAATTTAAACTTCACCTTCCAATGTCATGGTAGTTTGAGCTAACAGAGGTTCCACTCACATCACCAACACATAAAAATTCTGGATGAACTATGTTTTTGAATGTATGCTTGAGCTCAAAACCAAAGGAAAATTCCACTTTCTAGAAACAAAGATGGGAATTACAGCCAGAATCAGTTTATGATGGTGGGTTAAAGAGTCAGACTCAAATATAGGACCAATGGCTAGGAACTTGGGTTTTAATGGTCAAACAGATCATGAAAGAGCATCCCAGTCAGTGAATAGGGGCCTATGATAATCCCACCATCCCTGGGAATTACCAAGAAAAGTTTTGTTCTGCCCAGGGGTCTATGGGAACTGCTGGAACATGGATTCACATGAGAAATAAAGACTCCAACTCTGCAACATATGTGGGTGTGGTGGAAAGACCCTCAAGCTCGGAAATTAAAGTAGAAATGGATCTTGTCAATGAAATACCTGTGGCTCTTGGCAAAAGAAAATACAAAATTATTCTTTAGTGATACTTCCACATTGTAAGGCACACAAGCTCCCACAGGAAAAAAAATAATTCCCCTGAAGATGAGCTCACAGACATAAATTTTATCATTTCACACAAGGCAATAATGTATTATAAGAGATAATAAGAAGAAATAAGAACTAATAGAACAACTTAAATGAGGATATTAAATCAGTACTTTAAAAATAATTGAAGAGAGGCTGGGGGCAGTGGCTTATGCTTGCAATCCTAGCATTTTGGGAGGCAGAGGTGGGAGGATTGCTTGAGGCCCGGAGTTCAAGACCAGCCTGAGCAAGAGAAAGACCCCGTTTCTACAAAAAATAGAAAAATTAGCTGGGCATGGTGGTGCATGCTTGCAGCCCCAGCTACTCTGGAGGCTGAGATAGGATTGCTTGAGCCCAGGAGTTTGAGGCTGCAGTGAACTATGATGATGTCACTGCACTGTAGCCCGAGTAACAGAGTAAAACTCTGTCTCAAAAAAAAAAAAAATAATTAAAGAGAGTCAAGAAGCAATAGAAACCATAATCCAGAAGATAAAATGAAATAAGAATAAGGAAATTTGAAAATAGAACCAAATAAAACTTTAATAATTAAAAAAGTCATTGCAATTTAAAAATGCATTTAATGAATTAAACAGCATTTAGACACAGCTGAAGGGAGACTAACAAACTGAAAGATTATCTAAGGAAATAGTCCTGAATTCAACAGTGAGAAATAAAAATATGGGAGATGTGAAATAGAGGATAGGAAATGTGAAACAGAGGTTAAGAAATGTCAAGCTAGACTGGGCACCATGGTTCATGCCTATAATCCCAGCACTTTGGGAGGCCAAAGTGGGAGGATTGCTTGAGCCCGGGAGTTCAAGATTAGCCTGAGCAACATACTGAGACCCTGTCTCTACAAAAAATAAAAAAATTAGCTGGGCAAGGTGACATATGCCTGTAGTCCCAGCTACTTGGGAGGCTGAGGCAGGAGGATTCAGCCCAGGGTTTGAGGTTACAGTGAGCTATGATCACACCATTGTGCTCCAGCCTGGGCAACATAGTGAGACCCTACATCTAAAAAAAAAAGCTGAAGCTATCATAAGAAGTCCAACTTGCATCTAATAAGAATTCCTGAAGGTGATAATGAGAAAATAGAAAAGTGGCAGCCTTGGAAGAGACATAATGGCTAATGATAGTGTAGAACAGATAACAGATATGAATACTGAGATCAAAAATAAGCACACCAAGTCCTAAGGGGAATAAATAAAAGTAAATTCACAATTAATTAAACTGAAATACCAAATATAAAGAGAAAATCTTAGAAGTAATAAGAAAAGAAAAACTACCTAGAAAAGAATAGCATTGGACATTCAGTAGCCTTCACAGTAGTAACAATAGAAGCTGGAAGACAATGGAATATTTTCAGAATGCTAAGAGAAAATATTGTCATCTTATAATTCTGTTCCCAACTGTAGAATTCCACATTATGCAAGATTGATGGCAAAATAAAGACAGTTTTAGGTAAACAAAGAGAGTTTATCAGTCACAGACCTTTGTTGCAATAATTACTAAAGGATAAACTTCAGTAAAAAGGAAATGAAATCTCAAATGAAAGAGTGGTAGAAAAAAAGCTGTAGTGAGCAGAGGAATATATGGGTACAAATATACGTGTATTAGTCATCTTGGGCTGTCACAACAAAATATCATAGGCATGGTGGCTCATGACTGTAGTCCTAGCTACTTAGGAGGCTGATGGAGGAGGATCACTTGAGTCCAGGAATTTGAGACCAGACTGGGCAGCATAGCGAGACAAGAATAAAAACCAAAACCATAGATGGGGTGGCTTAAACACTGAAATTTATTTTTTCACAGTTCTGGAGCCTGAGATCAGGGTGCCAGCATGGTCAGGTTTATAGTGAGGACCCTCTTCCTGGCTTTCGGATGACTGCCTTCTATCTGTGTTTTCACATAGCATTTCCTTGGTGCATGGGGGGAGAGAGAGAGAGAGAGAGAGAGATATCAAGATCTTCCTCTTCTTATAAGGGCACTAAGTCTATGCCTCATCTTCATGACCTCATCGAAACCTAATTTCATCCCAAAGGCTCCATCTTCCAATACCATCACACTGGGGGTAAGGGCTTCAGCATATGAATTTTAGGGGGACACAAATATTCACTTCATAGCATTAGGTAAATCTAAATAAGCATTGATTATAGGAAAATATAATAAAAATGTAATAATTACCAAGAGCAGTGGAAAAATAAACAAATATTTGACAATGATAGTATGGAAAACAGAAGGATGGTGGTAGAAATTAAAGTTTTCTAAGGTCATTGTATTATTATTAGAAAGGAAGCTAGAAATCTTATTTAACTGTAGACTTTGTTAAGTATTCTCACCTTAAAAAGCTAAGAATGACTTCTAAAAGAATAAAATAGAAGGTAAAACATTCAAACTAGTAAAGAAAAAAGGGGAACTAAAGCAAACTCAATCCAGTAGATCGGAAGTTGGCAATCCACAGCCCAAGAACCAGATCTGGCCTGTCATCTCCTTTTGAACAGACAGCCTACAAGCTAAGAGTGCTTTTACATTTTAAATGGTTAAAAAAAAAATCAAAAGAAGAATAATATTTCATGACATGTCAAAATTATGTGAAATGCAAATTTCAGTGTCTATAAATAAAGTTTTATTGGAACACGGTTACATTCATTTGTTCACATCTTGTCTGGAAAAGTTGCGGCAGAGCCCATATGGCTAAGAGGCCTAAAATAGTCACTCTCTGGTCCTTTACAGAAAAAGTTTGCTGACCCCTGCAGTAGAATGTAAGAAAACAGAAAAATACAGCAGCAAGATGTTGAATACACTACTGAGCATGCTAGTGCTATGTCACCATCATCATCATCATCGTCATCATGACGATGGTCAATAAGTAATTGTGAAGCCCATCTCCTGAAAAGCTTCATGTAAAGTGAAAATGTCCAACAGGCAGTTGGAAAAACAGACTGGAGGGAGGAGTGAGAGTGGAGCTCTCCTTCCTTCAGTTCTTTTGGGGTCCAGCCTTGCCCCTGCACTGCCACCTAGCGGTGACCAGATTTAGCAGTGGCCTGGGCTGGCTGAGGCCCACAGTCCTGCCTCAGGCTTTAAGGCTCCTGAGCACCTCTTTCTTGCGCACTAGTTGCAGGGCGCAATCATGGTGGCTTCCTGTATTCAGATGCTGGTGGGCTTCTCAGGCCTCATTGGCTTTCTCATGCGCTTCATCGGCCCCTTGACCATTGCTCCGACCATCTCTCTGGTGGCCCTGCCTCTCTTCGATACTGTGAGCCGTGACGCCGGGATCCATTGGGGGATTTCTGCCATGTAAGTACTCCCTGGGGATGAAGTGCCATCTGCGTTCTCTTTGGTGGACGATCACCCCGTGACAATAATAGGAGTCCTGGATATTGGCAACCTCTTGTGGTTTACAAAGACTTTCACAGACATTATCATAACTTAAGAAGCATCAAAGTTGCTACTTATAATTATTACTGCTAATTATTATCTTATTCGTACTCACAGATGAGTTAATTACAGGTATCCTTAGTGGATACTTAGTGGATCTAGCGTAACTAGAGGATACGTAATGTTCACAAAACATTAATCCTACTGGCCCCTTGCCAACTAGGTTTTTGTTAAGCAAATGTCTGTAAGCCCCTGGCATCTGAAAAGGGTGCAAAGACATGACCCCAGCTCTCAAGCATGTAACAGTCCAAGCGAGAGGTAAGACTTGGATACCAGTACCTATAATACCAGCAGACAGTGGTGAGAGTCACGGGGTGCTGTTTGTGTGCAGAGGAGGGTGTCATGACGGTCAGCTGGGCCTCAAGGTCTACACTGATCTTTTTAAAATTTTTTTTTAAATTTATTTTTATTATTTTATTTTAAAGACAGGGTCTTGCTCTGTCACCCAGGCTGGAGTGCAGTGGCCTGGTCACAGCTCACTGCAGCCTCAAACTCCTAGGCTCAAGCAAGCCTCCTGCCTCAGCCTCCTGAGGCAGGACTACAGGTACACAGAATGATGCCCAATTAATTTTTTGTAGAGATAGGGTCTTGCTATGTTGGCTAGGCTGGTCTTGAACGCCTGGCCTCAAGTGATCCTCCTGCCTTGGCCTCCCATAGTGCTGGGATTACAGGCGTGAGCCACGATGCCTGACCTACACTGACCTTTGGAGGGACTTGGGGATGATACTGAACACTCTCATTCACTCTGTCCCTTGTAGTCTAAGGTGTGAGGTGTGAGGACCATCAGTCCTGCAGAGTGACCTGGAAGATGAGACAGTTTCCTGACTCTGACCTCACTGGCTCTAACTGCTGAGTCTAACCAGCTGCCTACAGCTTACTTCCCTTAGACCTCCCCGTGTTTTCAGAGATGGCAGGACTCTGCCTGTGCTGCAGAGAGGGACCCAGATGGGGACCCTCCAAGCAAGGCCACTGGTCCCAGAGACACATGGTGGCTCAGCTTCCTGAACCACCCCCAAAGCCTCATGTGACACTCTCAGGACGTGCCCCAGCTCGCCAGCTTGGATGTGGCTGTTTGTTTCTGTTTTAGGACCATCTTCCTCATCGTGCTGTTTTCTCAGTACCTGAAAAACATCGCGGTGCCCGTGCCTGCTTATGGAGGAGAGAAGAAGTGCCACACCTCCAGGTTCTACCTCTTTCAGGCCTTCCCTGTAAGAAGCAGCCCCCACCCTCTTCCGTTCTTAGTTGACTCACCTGGGGAGCACAGAGCAGCCTCTCTGTGCCCAGGTGGGCCCAGATCAAGTGCTCCCCCATCTGCAGTGGCCTCTTCTCCTCGGCCTTCCTTAACCTATGGGGGAAGGACGCCGGGAGGAGGCTGCGGAGTGAGAGTGCCCCTGGCTGTGAGTGGAATTGAGGTCATCCCTCGACTTCTCCTTCAGGAGCACAGAGCCCACCTAGGCCGCTGCTCTGGGCACCGGTGTGGCAGAGCCTTCTTGTGTTCCTGGCCTGTCCTCAGAGCAGGGTACTGGGGAGACAGCCAAGTTCACCTCTATTACGTAGAACCGAGGGCCTGAGGCAGCCTGGCCTCAGCCAAGTCTCTCAGCTGGGGGTCTCTCTCAGTGGCTCTCTGGCAGTCTGGACACCCGGGACGATGATGGTGCCTCCTTTTTCAGAGCCTTCCCTGTTAGATTCACACCACCCTGTCAAGTGGGTGTAGCTATCAACAAGGTAGATACGTTTCCAGGTTTAATTTGACTGTAAACTGCATTTCTCAGATAAGGCACTTTCACATAATGATCTCATTGATCTTTCAACAACCCTGCAAGCCAGTGATTCTAAAATTCTAAGAATCACTTGGGGACTTTGCCAAAAATACAGGTTTTTGGAGTCCCACCACCAGATATTTAAAAGTTATGTATCTGAGGGCGTCATTTAAGAAACCCCGCAGGGTTTCAGGCTCTGCTGGGCAGTGATCGTAAGTCCATTGTACAGATGAGAAAACTGAGGCTCAGAGAGTTTGCTCCAAGTTCACGTGGTCGACAAACAGTGGAAAGAGCCATCTCGTCATCCTTCTGGCCCAGGCTGTGCCCAATTTACTGGACATTTCTGCCCCAATTTGACAAGGTCTCTCCATAGTTTATGTTCTAGCCTGTCCCTTTAGTGTGCTCATTTATTCATTGACACGCTGGATTCCTGTTGTGTCTGGAAGGGTCAGTAGCACAACACTCGCTCATTTCAAGGCTTTCCTGAGAGCCCTCCTTTGCCCACACCTGGGGCAGGTTCGGGGGGGGGGAGGGAGGATGCAGGTGCATGGTGGGCGGGGCCAGGCACATGTGACTCTGGCTCCCCACAGGTGTTGCTGCCCCTCTGCATCTCCTGGTTCATTTGCTTCATACTCACCGTCAGCAACGCCCTCCCCACGGACTCCTCAGCCTACGGGTACGGGGCCCGCACCGATACCAAAGGCAGCGTCCTGAGCCAGGCCCCTTGGTTTCGCTTCCCTTACCCAGGTGATGAGAAGACCGCGCCCCTTCTTGCTTGGGACACAAGTTTGCCGGAACTTTCCAGGGGCCCAGGGCTCTGGATGGAGGTTGAACAGGGATGGGGGAGGGATCTTCTCTGGGGGACTGAGGAGGAGAGGAGGGATGGGCCCCAGGGAGTCTGTATCAGACTGCTAAGAGAGGAAGGAGACCCCGGTGGTCCTAGGAGTCCCCTGGCAGTGGGAGCCTAGCTCAGAGCTGGCTACATCCCTCCTCCTGCACATTGCTCAGAACCCAACCTCCCAGCCAGAGCTTTGGGTCTCCTCTTGGGTCTGGTGGCTCTCACACACGGGAGGCCTGGGGAGGCCTGGGGAGACCTTTTCCCGCAGGTCTTGGCTCAGGCTGTATGAGTAATAGGTTCCAGGCAGGGACCGTGGACCTAGGGCTTCCCTGACTAAGACTCTCAACTTCCAAAAACTTCAAGGCCCTGCTAGGAAGAGACCTGTTGGTGGCTCTTTTTGTGCACAGTGACCTCAAGTCCTGGGCATCAGACCCACCCCCAGGGAGGAGCAGTAAGGCAGGAATCCAAGCCAGGGCCTCTGGACAGTTGTGAGGGTTGAAAGACACCCTGCCCAGTCTTTAAAGCTTTCCCAGGACCCCTCTGGCAAAGAAATTATTTGGGCTTCAGCAGCTTCTCATGTTCTGAATTAACGCTCCCTCTGCCTTGCATTTGCAGGACAGTGGGGCGTCCCCACTGTCAGCGTGGCGGGGGTCTTTGGGATCATCGCGGGGGTGATCTCGTCCATGCTGGAGTCGGTAGGTGATTACCACGCCTGCGCCCGGCTGGTGGGGGCCCCGCCCCCGCCGAAACACGCCATCAACCGGGGCGTCGGCATCGAGGGCCTCGGCTGCCTGCTGGCGGGGGCCTGGGGGTCCGGGAACGGCACCACGTCCTTCAGCGAGAATGTCGGGGCTCTGGGCATCACCAAGGTAAGGCTGCTGAGGGCGGCTCCGGGGCGGGCTGGGCGCCCGAGTCTGCCACCCCGTGCGTGGGTTTCCTGTCTCGGCTGTAACAAATTATCACAGACATAGTGGCTCCAAACTGCCCGAAGTTATTATCTTACTGATCTGGAGGTCAGAAGTTGGATTCGAGTCTCACAGGGCTAATATCGAGGTGTTGACAGAGCTGCATCCCGCTCCCTAGGGGGATCCATTTTCTCACCTTTTCCAGCATCTAGAGGCTGCCACGTTCCTGGGCTCTCGGCCCCTGCCTCCATCTGCAGAGCCCGCGAGGCTGCATCTCTGCGACCATTCTTCGTGGTTGGATCTCCCCCTCCCACAGCCAGGAGAGGTTCTCTGCTTGTAAGGATTCATGGAGTTAAACTGGGCCCACCTGGATAATGCAGGCTTCCCTCCCTATCTCCAGGCCCTTAAGCACTTCTGCAAAGTCCCTTTTGCTGTGCAAGGTGACATATTCACAGGTTCAGGGATTAGGGCCTGGGCCTCTTTGAGGGGCCAGGATTCTACCTTCCACACTTGGCCTTCTTGTGTTGTGGAGACTCCACAGGCAGAAATTCAACTGGCCCTGGCAGGTGCCACTGGGTTTCTAAGTACTGAAGAAAGTCCTCACTTCCTTTCCTGCAGTTCAGGTGGCAGGTCTGTCACCTCTGGCCCAGCCCCGTGTGGGAGATCCAAACCTGAATATTCGGCTGCGCCCTGGCCAGCCCCACCTGGCAGCACATGCCCCATCCTGGCTTCTCCTCCTGCAGTCCTTGTCTTAGTGAGTCCACACAGTCACCCCTGTCACCTGCAGCTTCTCACTGTCCCACGCCCTCACCAGTGGGTTCTGTTTACTCAATATCCACACCTCCTTTCCTGTCCTCTTTCTGCCATTCTCAGGGCCATGGATTTATGGCGCTTTCTAAGATGACTTAGAAAAATTAGTATTTAATAATATTGGTTTCCAAAATTAGTATTTAATGTGAATATTGCTTTCCACATGCTGCGCTGTGTCTTTGCAGTGGTTCCAGCACAAGTCCTGTGAGTTTTGGAAAAATACAGATCCTCCCCACGCACACACTCCACGTTGCATTTCCTTACAGCTCCCCGGCTGATTTCGAAGTGCAGCCTGGTGGCATCGCATCTTCCCAGCATCAGCTCCGCCCAACTCTGTGCCCCGCGTGGCCTCTAGCACATGGCAGAGCTAAAATCTGTGAGCAAATAGCTGAGCTGACACCTCCCCCTACATCAAGTCCTGGGTCCTGTGACACTGTGAACACTTTGAGATGTGCCTGAGGTTTCAAAGCCTTTAGTGCAGATGTGGGGACATTTTCCTACAGGAGGGCCATGAACTCACACCAAAATATAGCAGGGGAGAGCTATGTAAGTATAAAGCAGCAAATATTTCCTTTCCTGCTGACAGGGACAAATCTCATGCAGAACAGAGCACTGTATTTCAATAAACAGAACAAACATTTCTTTGACGTATCATTTCTAAAGTAAGGCCCTTTAGAGGAGAGAGAAGGAGCAGGAAAGATGCGTAGACACAGAGCAAGCTACAAATCAAGTAGGAGATTTAAGACTAACCCTGAAAGAGACACAGGTGCAAAGACCACTTGCTTTTGTGGACTCACACTTCCCCCTTGTGGCCTTTGAGGTAGTGCTTCATGTTGCATCTCTGCAATGACGAGCTCTGGCCACTTCTTGGTTCTCCCCATGTTTGGGGGGAAATTAGGCTGAAGGCCAGAGACTTCCTGTCACTTTTCTATGATGTCATGGCTTCCTGCCCAGATGTCAATTCTGTGGCCAAAACAGGCCCAGGGCTGCATGATCAGTGCTTGTGGTAGCAGGATTGGGGGATGACTGCCATCTTTCTGAGACTGTTGGCATATCCAAAGGACACTGGTTACAGCTCCCTGGTGGTCTAGTGGCTAGGATTCGGTGCTTTCAAAGGACATTGGTTGAACCTGACAAATTGAGCTATTGTGTTTGTAATTGTGCCTTTGTTCCGATGGTTGTTAATGTTGTAAATAAAACAAAACATTCTTTTGATGTGGTAAGAATTTCTAATGAACACAGTTAAATAAATAAGCCCTTAGACTAGAAAGAGGAAAAATAGGCAAAGGAAGAATCTGCTACTTATTGAAACATTAATGAACATTAGTTGACATTAGAGTATCTTTTTAAAAATTTTTTAATTATGGTAAAAGACAGATAATATAAAATGTAGCATCATAACCATTTTAAACTGTATAGTTTAGTAGTGTTCATATTGTTGTACAACAGATCTCCAGACCTTTTTTATCTTGCAAAACTGAAACTACATTAGAGTATCTTTTAAGGGCTGGGAGTAGACACAAATAGATGAAAAACAGATTCAAGATCTAAGTGATCCATTGACAATAGACACATGATATAATATTGACAAGAACATTTGCAATCCTGCAGTCCTGCCCTAACTTCTGCGAATGATACAGAAAGCATCAAAGTCAGGAGTCATTATTTTTAAGACTTAATTTTTTTTAGAGCAGTTTTAGGTTCACAGCATAATTGAGAGAAAGGTAAAGAGATTTCCCACACATGATAACCCCCTCCCCACCCCCGCCCCATTATCAACATCACCCACCAGGGTGGTACATTTGTTACAATTGCTGAACCTACATTGACACATCATTATCACCTGCAGTCCATAGTTTATATTAGGGCTCACTTCGAGTGGTGTATATTCTATAGGTTTACGCAATGTATATATGTCTATAGGTTAGACATGTATAATGACATGTATCCACCACTACAGTATCACACAGAGTATTTTCATTGTCCTAAAATTTAGAGGTCTTTTTTTTTCTCCTTACTGGTGGTAGTTGTCACTCAAACTCCAGCTATGAGCTACGTACTTCCTTCCTTGAAATTCCAAAACTCCTAGCTACTCAAAAAACTCTATGTAAACCAAGTAATGGCAATTAGTAGTGACTCCAATAAGATCATACCTTTTTAGTCAATTCTGAAACTGAAGAGCAATTGATCCTCTATAGAAAGGGACTAGTAGGGAAACTCACTTTTAAGATTCTGGATGGAACCAACTAATGCTACATAGTATCAGGAGAAGGGGCCTCATCTCAGTTTTGTTTACTAAATGAACCCACGTGTAGAAGAAAGAGAAATCATGGTTTACAATATTTCATGATTGCTTGTTGAGAAAAATCTGTCATTGTCCTAAATGAGAAAATGTATTGATTTATACAATGAAATGACTTTTATAGAAGGAGCTTTTTAAAATACAAATCACATCATGTCACCCCCCCCCGCCCCGTTTAAAAGCCCTTTACTGAGGGTTTCTCTTGTCTTTGAATTTTTTATTTTTAATACACATGACACAAAATTCACCATCTTAACCATTTCTAGGTGTACAGTTCAGTAGTGTTAAGTACACCCACACTGTGTGCAACCATCACCCCCATCCATCTCCTGAACTCTTTTCGTCTTGCAAAACCAAACCTCTGAACACATTAAAAAACAACTCCCCATTCCCCGCTCCCCCAGGCCCCTGACAGCCACCATTCTGCTTTCTGTCTCTATGAATCTGACTACCCTAGGTACCTCCTATAAGTAGAACCATATTGTATTTGTCTTTTTGTGACTGGCTCATTTCATTTAGCATAATGTCTTCCAGGTTCATCCATATCGCAGCAAGTGTCAGGATTTCCTTCCTTTTTAAAAGGCTGAATAATATTCCGTTGTATGAATATGCCACATTTTGCTTATGCTTTGCCTTTGGATTTTATTCTAATTCCTTTCCATAGTCCCAAAGCCCAGCAGATGTCACATCTCCTACCTCTCTCCCAGTGTGCCCCAGGCACACTGATTTTTTCCTTTTGCTCTGAAACCACCCAGGCTCCTCCACCCACAGAGTCTGCATTTGCTGTTTCCTCTCTAGAATGCTCTTCCACCATTTTCGTGTGCGTGACTCCTTCTCTTCCCTTGGGTCTCAGCTGAACTCTCAGCTCCTGGACAGGCCTTCCCCGACCACCCTCCATGGAGCTTTCCATCCCAGCCACCTCCTACCCTGTTCTTTTGTGATTGTCTTCAGAGCACACTTTGCTATCTGAAATTATCTTCTTTTTTCATTAGCTTACCTGTTTGGTATCTGTTTCCTCCTACTAACATTGTAGGCTCTGTTTACAAAACAGTCACCATGCAAATTGAAATGGATGTGGTGTAAATCCCATGTGTCTGTGAACTCACAACACTGCTTGCAAAACCCAGGGGACTGATCGCCAGGCTGGGTCTTACTCAGGCATGGCTACCTGTCGCCTTGGGCTCCATGTCTCCCCCAGTTTCCTCTTCTGTAAAATAAGAGGTTTGAATAAGGCTCTAGGTTTCCTTCCTGCCCCGGCCTTCTATGATACATTAAACATGTGTGTATCAAATGCTGTATGCCCACATGAGTGCTGTGGGTGAGCAGTGGCTATAGGAGGTGAAATGAGATTTCTGTCTTTGGGGAGCATGTGATCTGAGGGAGCACATGACAGAAACACGTGATCTGAGTGGACAACAGCACAAGCCACACGCAAAGACATGGCAACATGCAGTAGAACTTTACACCTCTGCCCCTTGCAAAACACTTGTATTGAGTGCTTATTATGTGCTCATGATGCTTAATGCTTACTATTGTACTAAGCACTTCACCTACATTATCTGATTTAATCTTATGAAATAGTTGTTATTAATCCTACGTGGTAAGTGCAGAGGCTGACTAGAGGCAGACTGGGATTGGCTTTCACCCCCCCCTTTGTAAGCGTGGGGCCCCTGTGCTTCCCCGAGAAGACTCCTTACCTCGTGCTCCAGGTTTCTTAGGAGAGGAACATTTGGGCCAAGATTTGAAGACAGGTCTGAGAGCCCCAGAGTGGAGACATGAGCGCAGAGCTAACACCTGTTCTTTCCCAAGCCCCATTTGGGGTCAGAAGGGGCTGTTGCAGGTTTCATGGTGCTATTCCTGTTGGTCCACCCCAATGATGTTTGAGGTGCCAGGAATGGGGCAGAGGCCTCTGGGTGCTGGCCAGGCTGATCCCCCTCCTTCCCCCTCTCCTGGCACTGCAGGTGGGGAGCAGGATGGTGATTGTCGCCGCGGGCTGCGTGCTTCTCCTGATGGGCATGTTTGGGAAGATTGGGGCTGCATTTGCCACCATCCCAACCCCCGTGATTGGAGGCATGTTTCTGGTCATGTTCGGGGTCATCACCGCCGTGGGGATCTCCAATCTGCAGGTGAGGGGGGGGTGAGGCACCCTTAGAGAAGCAGTTGCATTGCCTCTCTTGAAGGGAGCCATGGGAATGGGAGGGATGGGATGGGGCTGGGGCAGGGGAGGAGGAGAAGAGAATCCTTGGTCCCAGAAACCACATCAGCTCCCGAACGGAAGAAATAGCCAGAAGCATCCAAACCTCAAAAACAGCGACTGCATGGATGCCACCAGCAGTAAAGGTGCTGATGGCCCCATGCCCACCCCCGGGGCCTTTCTTCTGCAGTACGTGGACATGAACTCGTCCAGGAACCTCTTTGTCTTTGGCTTCTCCATGTACTGTGGGCTCACCGTTCCCAACTGGCTGAAGCAGCATCCCAAGATGCTCCAGACAGGTGATTGTTCTCTGCCCTGCAGACGGGTACTGTGCCAGGGGCAGAGCCAGTGGGGTCCCTGGTCCTTTCTAGCTTGTCACTTTTGTCTCCACTCTAGGGATTCACCAGCTGGACCAGGTCATCGAAGTGCTGCTCACCACGGGCATGTTTGTCGGTGGATTTCTGGGCTTTCTGCTGGACAACACCATCCCAGGTAGGGCTCGCCTCGCCCTGTGAGCTGGCACTGTGGGCAGACAGCATCTGGGCCACCTGGAGAGCTCCTGGGCCCCGATGGCTGTGTTGAGCCCTGGATCTGGGTGGAGTGTAAGGCCTATGTTGGTTTCCTAGGGCTGCCATAACAAAGCACCACAGACTGGGCGGCTTAAACAACAGACATTTATCTTTCACAGTTCTGCAGGCCGGAAGTCCAAGATGAAGGTGTGGTTTCCCCTGAGGCCTTTCTCCTTGGCTTATAGACGGCCACCTTCACACTGTGTCCTCACTTGGTCTTTCCTCTGTGTGCAGTGCGCACATCCCTGCTGTCTCTCGATGTGTCCCAATCTACTGCTCTTATAGAGACACCGGTCAAACTGGATTAGGGCCCACCCTAATCCTCACTGTAACTTAATCACCGCCTTCAAGGCCCTTTCTCCAAATATGACTGTAGTGTATGGTACATTCTGAGGTACTGGGGGCTACGGCTTCAACAGGAATGTGGGTGGGGGAGGAGACACAATTCAGCCCATAACAGGACCCCAGAGTGGGAAATACACCAGAAGCAAAAGAAAAAAGACTCAGTCCTGGCTCTCTTACAGCCTGCAATCTAATTGGAAAGGGAGACCACACAAAGATTTATTCATTCATTCACATTAAAAAAAAAAAAAAAAAAACATTGAGACTTGTTTTCTATGTAACAGGCGCTATATACTTAGAGTACAAAGAAAAGTATGACATGCCCCGGCCTTCTAGAAATCCACAGGCTACTGGGGGAGAGGCAAGATGACAGACACTGACAATACAGGGCAGCGAGTGCTGTGGGGAGTAATGAGTCTGTGAGTGCTGAGGAGACTGGAGGCGAGGAGCCTAGAGGCTCCACTCGTGGATAGCTTCTTGGAAGAGCCATCTAAGGCCATCTCCTCTTCTCTTCTCTCTTCTGGATCCTTCCATAGCCCTCGTAAGGCCCTCCATGCTGGCACCTGCTCCATGGTATTCTGTTTTCCACATTGCTGCTCTCCACCAAATGTAAAATGCATCTGCATTCCGGAAGCATTAAAGGTGGACAGGCCTGCTCCCTGGAGTTGAGGAAAACTCTGTGGTTCCTACTTGGTTGTACCCTGTGCTTGGCGTGGTGTCAGCCACACAATAGGAACTCAGAGAATGCCTGGCGAACTGAGCTGAGCTGAGCTGTGATTCTGGAGATGGGCTTGGAGGAGGAGGAGGGAGAGGAAGACGAGGAAGGGGAGGGGGATGGGAGGAGGCGGCCAGGAGAAGCTCTCCAAATGCTGACCACCTGCCTGGCATCTCCCTGGAGCTGCAGGGTTGTGACTGTCCCCGCAGGCTGCTGCTGATGGACGCATTGGGAAGATCCAGAGGAGGAGGAGGGTTGGGGGAGAGGAGGCCTCGTGGGTGCCTGCAGGGGGCGCCAGCGGCCTGCTCCAGTCCCCTCCGCGCGCCAGCCGGGCCCAGTCTCGACTTCTCCCTTTTCCCCATCAGGAAGTAAGGAGGAGCGAGGCCTCCTGGTGTGGAATCAAATCCAGGAGGCGTCTGAGGAGACCCTGAAGGCCTCGGAGGTCTACGCTCTCCCCTGGGGGGTTGGCACCAAGTTCTGCACGTCCCCCTTCTTCCAGCGCCTCCCCTTCTGGCCCCCGCGGGGACCCGGAGTGACGGCGGAGGTGGACCAGAGCCAGCTCATCCTGGGCTCGCAGGCTGCCTCGAGAGAGAGTCCGCCGGGAGCGTCAGAAACCAGGATGTGAGAACTGCCCCTCCGCGCACACCCACCCGCCACCTGGAACGGGCGGATCCCGCACCTCCCCCACCCGCACTTGTGGCAGCCAAAGAAGTATAAGAGCATGGCCAGCGTGCTCCCACCTGGCCGCTTGGTCACCGCGTCCGGCCTCCAGCGTGGCAAGAGCCGCCCGGTGTCCACACTTTCCCTGCTTTCCCACACGCTCTTGGCCGTATTTTGATGTGTTGGGAGGGAGAGGCCTGCGCTAGGGCAGGGCTGGAGATGGGCTGTTTGCTGAGAGGGGACGGAATGGTCCTCTTATTCTCCGAGGGGCCACGGGGCCCTGTGGCCTCGCTGTCCCCTCCCTCTCTGGGCCGGCCCCCAAAGCTGGGGGGGGAGCACCCCTTCCTTCCCCTCTTCCTGCACCTCCTCTGGGTTCCTGGCGCTCCAACCCCCTCCAGGCCAGGGAGGGCTGGGAGCCAAAGTCCGGGTGTGGCAGGGCTGGACTTAGCCTGCTCAGACCCCAGACTCTGTCTGCCAGAGTGGACTGCAGAGCTGGGAAGCTGAGCCAGATCTGCTACCTTGGGCTTCTCCAGGAACTTCCACTGTTTCCCTAGGGGACTCAGTCTTATGACTCCACCTTTTGATGGGCACTGGGTCCTATTAGCAAGAAAAAACATCTATGCCCTCTCTCACCACCTCCTTTCCCATCAAGGACTCTATCCTTGCTTGGCCAAACTCCCTCCTCCCGAAGGAAGGGGAGACATTTTGCTGGGGGTGGGGAGAAGGGGAACATCTGACATTGTTCCAGAGGCTGTTTCCAGCATGGGCTCTCCTGCCTACCACCCCCACCATTCACCCATCTCTGCTTGGCACTGGGTGGGTGGAGTTGGCTCCTGTAAACTACTTTACAAGGCTTGGTGATTTCCTGTCTCCCATAGCGCTGGGCAGAAAGGGTGTGTGTTCTTGTGTGTTAGAAGTCGAGGTGGTGTAGGGGGTCCACCAAGTACAATGTCTGTCACTAACGTGGGTAGAAAAGCCACGCATCCCTGCTCTGCGTGCAGACACCGTAGAGAGGTGTGTGTGGGGAGGCAGGGGTGAGCAGGGCGCAGACCTGGTAGTCTCAGCCTTGTTTCCTTCCCTCCCCAAGCTCCTCCGCTGAAACCTTCCAGTAGCCTTTCATGCCACAGGTTTCTTTCAATATCCAAGTGACCCTGGAAGTGGGGGGGGTCACCAGGTGGGCAGGAGGGTCCTGAGGCCTGGCTTTGGGATATAGAGACAGGAGTACTTCTCCAGGTAGAAAAATAAAATTGCTGGGATTTCTTTTTTTTTTTTTTTTTTTTTACATGATATCTAGCTTTATTGTTAGTTCAGGTTGAATGACAGTCACAGTAGAACTGCATGTAAAAACAAGACCATCACATACAAGGACATGTTGTTCTCATTCCTTAATAAATACATTCAATACTATAATTTTGCTCTGAACTCCACGAAGAAGCAGCAGAGTCAAGATATCTTATAGAATATGAGGATTCTTATCATCTTGTGTGCTGGGAGTAACATGGGCACTAGATGCCTGGACGACCTTCAAAGTTTGGTAATTTGTAGTTTTTCGTTCTGCTCTTTCAATGATTTCAGGTCGTGCTCCCATTCTTTAGATATGATAGCACTTCTTTCCTCAAACTCTGTTGATTCATTCATTACGGCACATATTTTTTTGTGAAAGAGGTAATTCGCTTGACGAATTCTATCATTCCTTTTCTGGATGCCATCTTTAAGCTTTTCTATATCACAAGGAGTATTCAACCACTCTTCCAAAAACTGTGTCATTTCTTTCCTATTACTTAAAACTTGTTGCAATTCAGTCTTTATGCTGGGGAAGTCATTTTCTGAGAAATCTTTACGAATTTCCTCGATATGTATATCCATATTCTGGTTCAACTTGAGGTCTCTGAATTCGTTGGATGGTACATCACAATCTTGGTGAAGGTGCTGTATTTTAATTAGCAATTTGTTTTGCTTTTCCACTTCACCAATAAAATCGATTTCAAATTTATTGATGGATTCATGTTGTTCTTCTTTCATCTTTGTAATATAGCTTAATACATACTTACATTTCTTTATGAGTCTATGAAATTCCATGGAACAGCTCTGGTTTGCATTAAGAAGTTTTTGAATCTGTTTGGTTTCCGAATCTGGAAGTGACAGGTTTGCTTTTACTCTAATTGAAAGCTCTTTTTGGGTTTCAATTTCTGTCTCCAAGTCAAGACACAATCCATTTAAGCACTCATACTGTTTATTTATCTCTGAGTATCTCTTCAGAAGCTCTTTTATCTGAAAGCACTTTTCCCACAGGCTTTCTGTAAGGTGCTGTTGTCCATCGCTTAGTAACCTTTTTTAATATTGTACTACCTCTTTGCGCTTCTGATGGTTCTTTTCTCGTAATTTAGCATTTGAATTTTCTAAAGCTATTTGCATATTTGATGTTTCATCTGTCTTCTCAGAAGAGAAACAATTCCTCTGAGTTTATCGATAGTTTCCTGGTGCCGTTTCAGATGCACGTAAGCAATTCTTAGTTCCTCTTGTTTTTTCAGATCTTTAGCTTCTGCTTCTCTAAGGCTTTCCCTAAGTTGGTCTCGGTCCATTTTGAGAGTTTCCTCTACTCTTCTTAAGGCATTAATTTCCTTAGTAACAAATCCTATTTCCTCAAGGTTTTCATGAAGTTTCTGAGTCAACCTTAATTTCTCCATTTTAATACTTTGCAGAGTTGAACTCTGGGCCTCTAATTGTTTCTTCAGTTGCTCTGTTTGATACATAGCTTCCCCAAGAACATTTTTGACTTTAAGAAGTTGATGTTCTTTTTCCTGAAGTTCTTGGATCTGTGCTTTTAAGGCAGCATCAGAGTTTTCTGACTCTATTTGCATATTTGATATTTCATCTGTTTTCTGTGACACAATCCCTCTGAGTTTATCAATAGTTTCTTGGTGCTCTTTCACATGTATGTGAGCAATTTTTAGTTCTTCTTGTTTTTCTAGGTCTCGAATTATGGTTTCTCTTAGCTTTTCCTTGAGCTGTTCTCTCTCTACTTTGAGAGTCTCCACCGCACTCCTAAGGTCATCTCTTTCTTTTGTTATAGATTTCATTTCTTCCAGGTTTTCATGGAGTCTCTGAGTCAATTTAACATTCTCCATTTTTGTATTTTCCAGAGTTAACTTCTGGGCCTCAAATTGCTCCTTCAGGTGTTCCGTTTCATGAGTTTCTTCTTGAGCTTCTTTGACAGCTTTCATCTTAAGAAATTGATCTTTTTCCTGAAGTTCTTGCATCGTCCCACCTCCATGCCCGTGGCCCCTGCGAACTGCGTGCCAGGGCCGCCACACGTGAGAGGCCTGCTCTCCACAGCCGCCTCAGGGCTAATGGTCGCTGGGATTTCTTAAGGGAGAAGTCCTGAGACTGAGCCAGAGGTGGGAATGCAAGTGAGATCCATTAGACCCCGGATTCCCTCCAGTTAATTCTGTGTGTTGGAAACACAAGCCCATGGGGAAAAGATTGGCAGGGAAGGAGGAGATGGCCTTCAGTGCATGCAGTTACAAACTCACACAAGTGTGGATGTATAATTCCAACTGTTTATCAGGTGATGGGTTCAGAATGGCTAATCTTGAAGATCATTCCTGGGTGTATTGAACCAATGCCCCGATGCCTCCAAAGCTGCCTGTGAGGCACCTTGGGGAGAAGAACAGACTCCATCCCACTCCTGGGACAATTCCAGTTGCTATCCCTCAAAATACAGTGGCTTCAGGGATGAAGGAGGATTGCCGCTTAACACGAGGAATGTCAGTCTTGAAGGGGGTGAGGAGGTGAAGTGGGGGTGGAGTGTGATACAGCCGAATTCTGTCATATAATGGACCACAGTGACTGAGATACTCCTGAGAACAGCCCTGAATGATGCCCCACGATGGAATCTGCTCAGCTAGTCCTGGAGTACTTCAACCTACCACAGTCCTCGGTTAAAAATTCTATACAGTAGTCCCCCTTTATCCTCGGTTTCTCCTTCCCTGCTTTCAGTTACTGCAGCCAACTGAGGTCTAAAAATATTAAATGGAAAATGCCAGAAATAAACAATTCATAAGTTTTAAATTGCATGTTGTTCTGAGTAGCCTGATGAAATGTTGCTGTGTTCTGCCTGGGACCTGACTCATCCTTGGTCTAGTGCAGCATGCGGTAGATGAAACTTGCCCGGTAGTCATTAGTAGCCTTCTTGGTGATCAGACCGACTGTCGTGGTATCTCAGTGCTTGTGCTCAAGTAACCTTTATTTTACTTAAAATATTATAATTTATTAATATAATTGTTCTATCTTATTATTAATCTCTTACTGTGCCTAATTTATAAATTAAACTTTATCTTTAGGTCTGTATAGGAAAAAACATAATATGTATAGGGTTCCTTGATTTTCAGGCATCCACTGGGGGTGTTGGAATGCATTCCTTGCAGATAGGGGATCTACTGTTATTGGTTGCAGTCTTTGTCCATTTGGGCTGCTATAACAAAATACACTAAACGGAGTGACTTGTAAACAACAGAAATTTATTTCTCACAGTTCTGGAGGCTGGGAAGTCCATGATCAAGGCACTGACAAATTAGTGTCTGGTGAGTGTCTACTTCCTCATAGATGGCCAACTTCTCACTGTAACCTCACATGGCACAAAGAGAAAAGGATGTCTCTGTGGCCTCTTTTATATGGCCACTAATTCCATTCATGAGGACCCCATCTATGACCTAATCACCTCCCAAAGACCCCACCTCCTAATACCATCACCTGGGGGGGGGTGCAGGTAGGATTTTAAAATATGAATTTTGGGTAGACACAAACATTCAGATCATAGCATTCACTTTATAGTATGGCAGGTGTTCCTTAAGAAAGCCAGCCACAGGCTGGGCTCAGTGGCTCATGCCTGTCATTCCTAGCACTTTGGGAGGCCAAAGGGGGAGGATCGCTTGAGCCCAGCAGTTTGAGACCAGCCTGGGCAATATAGCAAGACCCTATCTCTACAAAAAATTTAAAAAAGAAAGAAAACAAGCCTGAAGATCTTCTATACTTTGGGAAATTGATGTGCCTGTAAAATCCACTTTATTGACTATAAATTTTCTCCCCATGAAGCTGAGACAGTTCCCACTGATAGGGTTTCCTAGTTACGTGTTATCTTCCATACTTCTCAAAACACTGCCCAGAGTCTACACTATCCTTGCTTTCACAGAACATACCTTCCTTGCACATACCCTTAGATGGTGAAAAGTCGTATTTTTTTTTCACCATTTGCTGACGAAGTTTCCTAAGTCAATTCTGCTCTTTTGAAAAAGTTTTTCGTTCCTAAGTACTTTTTTTTTAAGATGCTAACAAAACTACTTTAATACGGGAAAATTAATTTTTTCTTTTGAAGCACACACGGCCAACACACACATGCACACAAGGTAATAAGTACTTTGGGTTGATTTTATAGTGTATCCAATCTGTTCTTAGAAGGTAGTTTGCAGTCTTAGTCCACAAAAAAATTGACAGTTATTTTTTTGTGATGAGCTATTCCTCTAAACATTTTTATTTTCGCTGTATGGTTAGATAGTATACATGTGTGAAATGTAACCTTTGCAAAACTCTACAGGAAGGGGATTAATAAACAAAAATTAATACTTCAGGATAGTGAGGAATGGAGCAGAACTTTAATTTCAGATCCTACTGGACCTTTCTACACTGCTTTTGCTTTGAACCTCACACCATCAGATTTTCTACCTATGTGCCTTTTTGTTGTTGGCATCTACAGACCCTCCTTCCCTGAGGATGTTACTGTCCCTCTCTCCAACAATCCTGTCTTAACAATTGCTGACTTCATAGCCGTAGAGCTATGGCTCCTACACCCTGAGCTCCCAGTTCCTTGAGCTCCATGGTCATTGGTACTTGGCTTATCTCAGTTTCTCATTTTGTGGCCCTAATTCTGGGCCCTATCTCTGTTTAGGCTTTGGGATTACCAATAGCTGTGTCTCCTACCATCCTCAATTTCAAGCAATTCTCTGACCACCACCTCCTGTTTTCCCAGCTCATTACTTCTAGTCTCCTGAGTCCAATAACCTTTTAACCTCCCAGGAGCTGAATCTACCATCCTCCCACCTCCCTTTTTTCCTTTCTTCCCTCCTTAGCCAGCCTCCATTCTACGGTCAGTCACAATGATAACCTTCTTGCATTCTTAACGCCTCGGTCTGCTCTGCCTTCATTACACTCTCTTGGCAAAATCTTAACACGGATGAGAAACAATTCTTCACTTACTCTGTGCCTGCACCCGTGTGGCTGAACATTGCTGGAGAAACCACACAACCGAGCTGGCTGGTTTTAGATTCATGACCATGGACTGCATGCGGGTGGCCCCCAGTGCTGCCTGGCAGGCAGGCCACCTTTCCCAAGCCCACTGCACACTCTCTTCTGTCTTCTAAAACCCCTTCCACCTCCATCCTCATCCTGATTCTCAGCTGCTTATTTCACTGAGAAATCTGTAGAGAAGTAATCAGGAGAGGACTTGCACCGACAGCTGCACCTCTCCACTTCCAGCTTCTGTGCTTGTCCTCAGCGTTCCCTCCTGGTAGGGGAGTGAGTGCCTGGTGCCTCCCTACAGCTGGCTCCTGCGTGCTCCGGAGATGGCTCCCTCATACCCACTCAAGGATTTCAATGCAGTTCTCCCCTCTTGCATCATCAAATTTTCTTTCTTTTAATAATTTATGCCAGCATATACACCTGCTGTTATTTCTACTGTCTTAAAAAAAAAAAAAAAAAAAAAAAGCCTGATCTTTGTGAGTGCGTGGCAGGGTGGGCTTAAAGTAATAGGGTCCGGCCTGTATAAAATGCTGTTACAAACATGCTGCAGACCCGGGACCTGGGCTCAGCTGCTCTGGCGGAACTGGATGACTCCCACCAGTCAAGAGCAGGCCTGTCCTCCCTCCCGCCCCTTCTCTGCCCTGGCAGCTCTTCAAATCCTGTCCAATTCTGCCCTTTATTGCTTTTCGTTTGGTTGACCCTCCAGCACTTCAGACGCTCCCTGTGTTCTGCCCAAACAGCTGCCAGCCAGCCAGGCTCAGTTCTCCCAGGGTGCTTTCCTGTGCTTTATTCCCATAACATGCTGTCACCAGGGAGCCACAGCAGGAGAGGACCTCTGGATCCCTGTCCTGGATAAGCCTCTCTGGCTTCCCTGAGCTGTCCCTTTTCTGTAAGAACTCGTGGTTTCAGAGCTTCAGGGACAAGGCAGTTTTGTGAGAAGCTTATGTAGAAGGGACAGATTTCTGGCATTTGCATAAAAGCACAAGGGCTTGTTTTGTTCAGAGTCAATGTTGGAGAAGTGCCCCTTCCCCCCCAGGAGCTGGTGGACAAGAGCTAATTGACGAGACAGGCACGGGGCACTCAGCTTGATTTAATCAGCGTGATGTGGAACTGAGTCACCTGAGCTAGAGTCAGGCAGCCCAGGCACCAGCCCGCCCACACAATCACACAATCTGCGCTCATTACACGGTGATCTGTCGGAGCCCGAGGGTTCCGGCTTCCCTCCTCCAGCCCGTTCTCGTCTCTTCTGCCTCCACCTCGACCTCCGTGGGCCCCGCACCCCAGCCGTGGCCTAGAGGCGGTGCGTGTGGCCACACCGTGCCAGGCTGGCTTCATGTTTCCGTGTCCTGATTCTAAAGAATTAGGCAGACTGGAGCTGTTTGTGTCTTTCTCCTTAAAACAACAGAAATGCCCCCCATTCACTGACTTATAGGTGAAAAAAAAAGATAGCTGGAGGTGAGGGGATCTATGCTTCTTTTCTGTTAATTGGTTTTGGGCTTCAGCCAAATTTGTTGTTTCTTCATCTGCTAAATGGAGGTAATGCTGGCTGCCGGCCTCCCTGGGGAGCTGCTATAACAACAACATAAAAGGCCCCAGGGGGCATGCGTCAAGCTGGCCAAGCTGTCCTAGCAGTTATCTCATGAAACACTTATTTGTGGGGGTGCTGTGAGGCATTTTTATAGATGTGGTTAATATCTACCATCCCTGGACTTCACGTGAAGGAGGTTGCCCTTGATAGCGTGGGTGGGACTCGCTCAACTAGCTGAAGGCCGTAAGAGCGAACTGAGGTGTCCGGGAGGAGAAATTCTGCCTCGAGACTGCAGCACCAACTCCTGCCTGAGTTTCCAGCCTGCCCACCTGCCCCGCACATTTCAGACTTGCAGTCCTCACCACTGCGGGAACCAATTCCTTAAAGTAAATCTCCATGTGTCTGTCTCTATCCTGTTGTGCCGTGTCTCTGCGGAACCCTGCCTGCCACAGCACTGCCTGAGAGAGGAAGACATCGGTCCATACGGGAGGCTACCTGCCTGGTATGAAGTCCCGCGGGGAGCAGGGGCAACGAGAGCCTGTGAGGGTCGTTTATGCAATAATTCTACCCCAGGCTGTGTCTATACCCATCGAGGCCGGCTGGAGTCGGGGAGGGAAGCAGAGGGCTGTTGAGGCTGAGGCCTGGAGGTGGGGACATCACCCCAACACAAGGCTGTGAGGAGCAGGGACACCTCCACATCCTGCTGAGGTCCACTCTGACCTCACCAGGAACAAATTCGCAGCCTTGGACTAAACAGCAGCAGGGCGGGGCTTGGCACAAAGAGGGGCTGGCTACAGCTGGCTCACATTGCTTGAGGGCCTACCACGTGCAGGCCCCTCCGTAAAGCCTCATTTCTTCTTTCCCACTCAGCTGGGTCTGTGGCTGACCTGAGGCTTGGGGTTCCCCTTTCCTTTCTTTCCAACACGAGTTCAGGCTACCCCTGCCCGCCCAGCCTCCCCAGCCACCTGGGTTTGGGCGTATGTAAGCTGTGAAGTGCTGGGCAAAGCGCCAATCCCCAGCTATTCCCAGGGGGAGTCCTCGAGGGTCGGCCGGTGCATCCCAGGACAGCACGGTGAGAGCTGGGGCTTTGGATCAGACAGGACCGGGTTTGGATCCTAAAACGTAACCTGCACATCAGGTTCTCACGAGGAGATAAAACAGGCCTAGCAGTTGGGAGGCCTTCAGGGGAGGAGAGAGGCTGTTATTATGACTTGTACACTGTACAGTGCCGGGCAAACCCACTCCCTCTGCACACCAGTGTATTCGGGGTTCTCCAGAGAAACAGCCAACAGGGTGCGCGCGCGCGTGTGTGTGTGTGTGTGTGTGTGTGTGTAGATACAGAAAGAGAGGGAGATATTTAAGGAATGGGCCCCTTCGATTGTGGAAGTGCCAGTCTGAAATCTGCAGGGTGGGCCGCAGGCTGGCAGGAGCCGCAGTTTGAGTCAGAGGCCGTCTGCTGGCAGAATCCCTCTTCTTCCAGGGAGGTCAGACTTTTTCTCTTAAGGCCTTCACCTGATTGGAAGCATTATGGAGCATCATCTGCTGTACTCAAGGTCTACTGCTTTAAGTGTTAATCTCATCTAAAAATACCTTCACAGGAACATCTAGAATAATGTTTGACTGTATTTCTGGGTGCCGTGACCGAGCCAAATTGATACAGAGCACTCAGCCCCACACTGGCCGGCATGCCAGCCCAGGGATGCTTGTGCACCCTTTGCCCCGAAGCCTCACCAGAAAGTGCTTGGAACCTTGGGATCTCACTGTAGCTCCCGGCCAGGTGTCTCTACTACCAGGAACAGCAGATGTATCTGCTTCCACCCAGCTGTCCTATATATAGCATAGGGTGGAGGTCAGCATTCTCTTGGGCTCCTAGAGCAGGCAGCGCTAGAACTCTGTAGAACCCACCAGGGCAATGCCCTGTGCCCTGGACATGCTGAAAGGACCTGGTGTTATGCCAACTCCAGGGACAGATCCTGCCCGTCCTCGTCCTGAAAGGTCTGTGACCTGGGCCTCAGCTCACCTGGTGCACCCGTAGTAGGAGCACAGTAGATGCCTGCCCTGGAGCAGGCCAGTCCCTTCTACCAAACACCCCAAAAGACTGACACGGGGCCACATTTCTCTTATGCTTTATAATAACCAGAAACTAAAACCATCACAATGCTTCTGGGACAGCCCATTCCAAATAGTCCCAGAGGCTGTGTCAAGAACAACCTAAGCTACTAACATTCAAACTTGGGAACTGCACACCCTCACTCATCTCTTCTCCTCTCAGCCTTTCTGCATTATAAATCTTCATCGTCAAAGGTCTCCGTGCACCTCAGCATGAGCATCTCATCGTCACTGGGAAGGGCTGCTTCCTGCAAAACACCGTGGGAAGAGGTTTCCTTTTACCCAAGGGCTTTAGGCCCCAGGCAGATAGGAAGGCCCCCGAATCCGGGGCATGCCCGCCTCCCCCGTCTCTACCCCACATCTCTTCAGCTGCACTTTCACCTCCAGCTTTGGCCAGGAAGTAAGGACATAGGAGAAGGTCCCACTTCCATTTCACTCAACTCAACACTCTGTGACCTCTAGAAATGATATAGTAGAACTACTTTCTTTCCTATCCTGGGAATTTCCAGGATCCCATAAGAAAGACAGGGGAAATCTTAAAGCTTTACCCAAGTGCCCAATAGAAGGTGGTGAACGACACCATGGTACACCCACCAATGGAACACCATGCGGCTGTTTTTTTTAATAAAAGGAGATAACTATCTGTGGGATATATTTTTTAAAAAGTGCAAAGTGAAAAGCAATGTGTCTAGTAGGCTACTATTTGTAGTTGAAAAAATATGTAAATATCTGTAGAGTATCCTTGGATGAGTGTACAAGAGACTGGTCATGGCAGTTGCCTCTGCGGAGGGTACCAGGTAGCAAGCCAGGGACGCTGGCAGGAGAGACACTGTTTCCACTGTTATCTTCTGAAAAGTTTTGAATTTTATGCCATATACATGGGGTACCTAATAGGAGACAATTTTTTAAGAAGTAGCACTACGTTTGCTTAGCAAGGATTTCTCATTCCATTTAAAATGACCCCGGCCAACCTCTTAGGGGTCTCCATTACCTCTCCCCCTAAAGGTACGGTCCTGGGTTTTTGCACTTTCTGTCTGTCCCCACCCCAACAGAAAATGACCCCTGAAATCCGTTATCCCTGCAGATCGGGGTTGATCGCAGTGGGCCCCAGGCAGCATCCCTAACCCCAGTCAACCATCTAACGAATGTGGGACCTGGTCCCAAGGTGGAGGGATGGCCTCTGCAGGCCAGGCCTTTCATGCTTCTGCAGGCTTTCCCGATGGGGGGGGAGGGGGGAAAGGGAGTCAGAGAGTGTCAGGTCAGGTGGAGGCCAGGACAATCACGTGGGCCCCTTGTTCAGGGAGAAGACAATGGCAAAGATAGAGACAAGAATGAAATTTCCTGTACAGTGGTAAAGTCTGGAGAGTGGGGGATGAAATTTCCCTCTTTACAACAGAACCTATCAAAGCCCAAGGCCTCCTGCCCCAGGGCCACTTGGACAGCTTGTTCAAAATACAGATTCCTGGGCCCCACTCTCACGACCCTCAATGGGAATCTTGAGGCACCAGGAACCTGGATTTCTAATTGGCACCAAGGTGGTTCTTTGGGGCTTTGCTCTATATGGACACTCTAATCTTTGCTTGTTCTCTCTTCTCTGCCATGCGTGGAGAAAGGAAGGAGGGAAGGCAGACTGTCCTTTTAATCTTCTCAAAGTCTCAGAAAAGCAGACTAATTTAACCATGTCCAATAGAAAGTGGGCACAGCTGCTCTAAGGAACGGTCGCCCAAAGATTGGTGGGAGTGGGGGACAAGCTGCAGGGAAGGACTCTTCACTCCAAGGGGGGGATTCAAAGTGGTCCCGGCAGGGGGAAATGAAGAATTAGTGAGAAAAGGGTCAAGTTATACCTCAGCCTACTGAACAGGTGTCCTAATTATTTTTAGACAAACATTTGCTATTGTTATAGTTTGCCTTTTAAAATAAACAGTTGTGTGTTTTGCTATATTAGTAGAGAAACTCCACGGCTATAAATCTGAAAGGGCCTGTCTCCTTGGTGGCTCAGGCATAAGCCACGCCCCCATGAAAGCTTCTAGGAATGGACCCCCGACCAAGACCCCCACTACTCACGTCACCATAAGTGGCACAGTCAGCTTTCTGGAAGCAGAAATTAATATCCTTCAAAAGCTGATGGTAAACATTACCCCGGGGTCTCAGAAGATGATGGAACAGCCCAGCCTTTTGGACAGATGTCATCATCGGTTCACACAACATTTACAAATGCCTGCTGAGAGCCAGGCCCCTGGGGTCAGGTCCCAGCTTCAAAGGGCTCCCAGCCCAGGTCTGCCCTGGAGGACATCCCTCTGTCTCTTTCCTCAGTTTCCCCAGACGTCTTCTATTCTACAGGATGCATCAGGCTGCAGTTGACCATCCACAGAGTAGGCCAGAGAGAATGAAAAGATGTCTCTGCCCAGTGGCCCCTCACGGTGTGATTGGGGTGAGGTCCCGCGAGGGCCCCCTCAAGAGCCCTTTTTGCCATCCTCAGGGAGGTGGGCAGAGGTCTCACCGCACTCTGCTCTGTCCTACCTGTTTTAACTGAGAGTTAACACAACGAAGTCCTTTAAAAAAATCGATGATCTGCATATAGAGCTGAAAGTTTTCCTCTGGATTTTCTGCGTTGCAGCTGGCAAACATTGAACTGACAACAGAAAGAAGGGAGAAATAGCAAGTATTCAGGATCTTAATCTTTCACCTTCACTTCCCCTCGCCTCTAAAATATCTGGATATAGTGTGAAGCAAGCACTTTAAAATTCTCCAACAGCCCAGACCTCTTCTTGAAAGATTTCCATTGCCTCTGCTCAAACGTCATGTCTGGATCCCTCTGGAAAAATCGAGATTATGGTGAGACTGGCTCTTGTTCCCTAATTTAGTATTCTGAGCTGTGGCCTCTGGAAAAAGGGAACAAGATTTCCTCTAGCCCTCGGAGTCAACCCCCTACAGTGATCCCTTATGGTTCTGGTTCCACCTGCGGCTGCTGAGGCCACTCAGGACAGACATTGCACATTTTGAGTTCAATCCCCTAAGATGCCCCTGCTCAGTAAGCCTAACGTGGAACTCAAGCCCTGGTGCGGAAAGGAGGCCTGTTTTCTTCCTGGGACAAGGGGAAATCTCCGTGTGACTGGGGTCTTAGGGCACAGCGGCCGTGAGCTGTGCAGGACAGCCAGCGTTTTGACCTCATCCTCCTGGGAGGAGGTCCCACAGTCAGCTTAGGAACCCTCTGGCAGCAACCCCTGCCTTTTCTAGGGAAAGGAGAAAAAACCATTTTTAATAGGTTGTTTTTTTGTTCTATGAGCAGGGTAAGGAGTTCTAAATACTGCTTGGCAAGTACACTTTGGCAGCTTCTCGGCAAAGTTGTCTTTGCAGCCCAAGCCTAGCACCGAAATAGGAATGTCTGCCTCCAGTCTGTTTCAGCAAAATGAAACCCTGCACTCAGTTTTGGAGAAGACAAAGCAATCCCATCTTTCCCCCAGTCTGTCGAGGCCGGTGGAGCAGGAGGAAGGGAGGAACAAATGCTGATGTCTGGTTTGCCTGAAGCTCTGCCAAGGGCCAGTCAGCTGTGGCCCAAGGCCTCTCGGCAACCGGGAGCCCAGGCTACCATCCAGAGGACAATGGAGATACTCACTGGGCTCACGAGGACGAATGTCACCCTCATTTCCAAGGCAGAAAAACTAAATGTCCAGCCTTTTTTAATTGTGACATGAGCATAGGTATCAGAAGGACCTGTCCCTTCAGGCATAAGACCACAGCTTTTCAAGCAAAGCAGCCAGGGAATTTCAGTCCTAAACTAGTTCCCTCTCAGAAAATGCCCCTTAGGGACAGAGTCAGTCAAATTCCTTCTTGTTTTAAAATTTTCCCAGATCCTATTCTGTGTCTTCCTACTTCCTGGGACCAGCCATCCCCTTCTTCCCTCCCGCCACATCCCCTGCCATCAGCACCGTGAACGGCAGCTTCCCCCTCTGCACAGCTCAGAGACTCCCCCAGGCCCAGGGCACAGGCCAGTTTCCATGTTGGCCCGGTTCTCCATGCCTCGGAGCTCCTGCCCACTTCTCCGAGATCGACGGCTGTGACCCACCCACAGGCTGCCCGACTCTAGGCTGAATGTTTGTGTCCCCCGAAAACTCTTCTGCTGAAACCCCCAAGGTGATGGTATTAGGAAGTGAGGCCCTCATGCATGGGATTAGTGCCCTTATAAAAGAGACTCCAGAGAGATTCCTTGTCCCTTCCACCATGCGAGGTTATATCCAGAATATGCCATCTGAGAGGAAGCAGGCCCCTGAGAGACTCTGAATCTGCTGGCACCTTAATCTTGGCCTTGTCAGCCTTCAGAACCATGAGAGAGAAATTTCTGTTGTTTATAGGCCACCCAGTCTGATATGTAGTATCAGAGTGGACTTAGAGCAGGGAGATAGCAGGCCCAGCAGGGATGAGCAGGACTAAGACACACTGAGAAAGCAGCCAGAAGCCTTTCCACACACTGGAGCTGATAACCTGGTGTGTCCCAGCCCCACGCCAGGATGGAAGAATTATTATCTTTTTTAATTTAAATTTTTTATAGATTTAGGGGGTATAAGTACAGTTTTGTTTCATGGGTACATTGGGTAATGGTGAAGTCTGGACTTTCTGTGTAACCCTCACCTGATTAGCGTACGTAGTGCCCATTAGGTCGTTTCTCATCCCACGCCCCTATCCACCTTCCCACGCTCCCACTCTCCCACTCTCCCGCCCTTCCTTTCTACTCCAAGGATCCCCCAGATGATGACATGCCCAGGACAATCCTAGAACCAGCCCACTTCCAAGCACAGAGAAAAGTGGATCCCCAAGAACATCCACTGAATTGTGCACCCATCTGGGAGCTGTGGAGGAGAGGCTCCTAGACACCCCACCAGGGGCGCACATGCACTCACACATAACACACACACTCGCATACTCACACACTCGTACACACTTCTCACACCCTCTTCCTCACCTGGAGCTGGATGTACTTGGAGCCTCACTTTTGTCCAGGAAACTTGCCACATCGAAGGCATCTTCAAAAAGGATCTGAAAGAAAGCACAGAATTGCACGTGTCAGAAATAGTAGTCTGACATTTGCTCTCGGCTGCTGGGGAGAGAGGACTGGGAAGGCAGAGGGCATGCATGCCCGAGCCGAGACCCCAGCCCAGGGTCTCTGCTTGGAGATCTTCCCAGTGTCTAGATTTCCCAGGACAAACTGCCAACCCCAGAGGTGGCTGAGAGGGAAAGGAAGCTCTGGGGACTGTGTCTCCTCTTGCTAAAGCTCAGGCAAGATGTAACAGGCCAGAGCCTCAGTTTATAGCTGGGAAAGGCCCATCTAAACCTCCCAGCATGGAGAGACTATTTGAGCCCAGGATTGACATTCTAGCAGCCAGAGCAGCTAAGTCCAGAGGTTCAGGAAGGCTCTGGGTTAGGCTTCAGGAGGGCTGATTCCCTGCCAGTCACTAGCTGTGTGACATGGAACAAGTGACTTCATCTCTCGAATCCTCTTCTATAAAGCAGAAATCACAGCAGTGCCTGCTCAGAGGGCTGCGGCAAGAATTAAGTAAGACAATATATGTGAACCACTTGGCACATAATAATGACTAAATATGTTAGCCAATATCGAACATTATCTGCTCTAGAAAAGAAATACACATTCATTGTAGAAATTCTGGGAAATAGAAACAGATAAAGCAAGTAAGAATCACTGAGAAACAATGAGATAGCCATTGTTGACACATTGATCTATTTCCCCCTCCAGTCACTTCCCCAGGCATATTTGATCATATATTTCCAAATTTGGAATCTTGCTATTTAGGCAGTTTTTCATTCTGCTTTTCCCTAATTTGTTAAAGAATATTAAATATGCTAAAGAAACATGATTTACACTTATGAGTGCCAGGTTTAGCAAATACAAGTTAACTTTGAATTTCAGATAAAGAATGAATAATTTTTAAACATAAGAATGTTCCAAACATTGCCTGGGACACTTTTGTATTAAAAATTCAACTGGGCATGCTTTTTACTTAATCTGATAGCCCATTTATATCGGCGGTTGTTTCGAGGAGAGGTGAGGGAGTTCTCTGGCCCTGAGTTGGCGGGTACTGGCAGGTACTGCCAGGGTCTCACCTCACCCCCTCTGGGACACACTGCTCTTCCCCAGAGGGCTGCTGTCTGCCCTTTTTGTCTTCTTTCAATTTGTTTCCCCAGAACTGAATCCCTTGGGACTCTGGTCCTCCTCCTAGTTTTCTGAACATTTTCTGGTGTCCTTCTACTTGATACCTCTTTGGTCACTTCAAAGATAATCAGGAAAGGGGCCAAGGAAAGGCCTCTGCTCGCGGGTCCATCAGCCCAGAAGCCTGTCAGCTCCACATTCCTCCCCCGCAGGCCTGAGACAGGGACCCAGGACCTAATTCCTGTCCTCAACCAATCAGCCCACCAAAGTTGTAAACCACACATTGTCTTCCCACATGCAAACCCCTCTCACAAGCCAGCCTGGGAGGGGAACCGTAGGCCAGGCTCTGTGGCCCTTCTGGAGTGGCCACAACATCTACTGGGCCTTGCCTCTTAGAACTGAAACAGAACTGTCCGGTGCCTTCCGGGCACACCTGATCCTGAGTCCAGGTGCTGGCCTCTAACACAACTGTTCCACAGTAGAACCTCTACAGGTGGACCAGGAGCTACAGCGGGTTCACTGAAGCTGACTTAGAAGCCACAGCAGGAGTAACTGTGGCCTTGTCTCTGCCTGAGGCATGAGCATTCTCTGTTCCGCTTACCTTATCACCCAGCCCTGGCTTGCCCCAAACGTGGGCACGGCAGTGCAGGCGGAGCCCTGCTCCTGGGCACAGCTGAGGGAATCTGCTGCCAGCTTCCCTTAACACCAGAACATCAGCCTACAGCCCTCCCTGAAAAAAGTCCAGACAAGCTGTTTCCATGATTTGGGGACATTAGTTTCTGCCTGTTTTCTCTTTGGATTTGCTCTTCTTTGAGAAAGCGTTCACACTGGCAGATGCTCACACAGTCAAAATTTGACGGAATTGCTCAGGCATTTGGTATATGCAGTCATGTTCTGTTTAATGATGAGGATACATTCTGAGAAATGTGTCCTTACATAATTTTGTCATTGTGTGAATGTCCTGGAGTATACTAACACAAATCTAGATGGTATACATATTTTTATGTATATTTTTATATGGAAATGAAATGTCCCAGCTCCATTACTCAATAGTAATCATTTCCTCTATTTGATCTCCAATGCCAGTGTCAAGTGCCATGTATCAGGTTTCTACGTAGGCCCATTATAAGCTCATGGGGCCACCATTGTATGTGTGACCCATCACTAAAACATTGCTATGCAGCACATGACTGTATTTTCCTTTTGTCTTCTTTGTGTGAGACTCCAGGGCTAGGCACTCTGGGGCTGTAAAGACACCTGGCCTGGCCACCCTTTCACACGTGCCTTCTCTACGAGGTCTTTGGCTACCGGTCGTCTGGCTGTGCCTGAACCATTGTGGAGGAGAACGCGTATCTTCTCATGGTGGACCCAACAGTAGAGGAAAAACAGATCAGAAACCACAGTCTGGTGGACTGATGACTGCGTGGGGGAGGGGCTAAGGCAGTAGCTGATGGACCGGTGCACATCTGCGCTGAGATTTCCCTCCAATTACACTCACGTGCATCAGCCACCTGGGGTGCTTGTTAAAAACGCAGATCCTGAGGCCCCACCCTCAGGGACTCTTGATTCCGTGGGTCTGAGGTAGGAGCCAGGCACCTGCCTTTTTACTGAATTCCATAGGTGATTCAGTTGAGAAGCATCAGGGGAGATAATGGAGGGTTGACCATCAACAGGTGAGTAAAAGGCAGAGTGATGTGAGAAAAATACGTGATGAAAGAGATACAATCCCTGAAGCAGAAACTGGGTGTCCTGTGCAAGTCACACTGCTTGCTAGGCCTATAAACTGGAAGGACAGGACTGGGTGACATCTCTGCTGTTCTCCAAGCTTGGGCCTGATAGCCGTGGAACCTTCCAGAAGGGTGGGGGCATTCCAGGGTGTACTTCCCCCCCAGGGACAGAGGCATTCGGAAGCTCTCCGGCTCTGAGACTCCACAGAGAGACAGCGGGAGACTAGCATGGCCATCTCCTCAAAGGGACCACCCACCGAGGGGCATTTGCAAAGTCAGGGCAAGGAGGTGGCATTTACTAGGTGGAGGCCATGGCTGCTAAATGTTTTAGAAAGCGCAAGAGGTGCAGACAGCAAAGAATTGCCTGCCCTGGCGCTACAGAGGCGAGGGCAGCCTCGGCCTATGTAGCAGCAGCAATCGTTTGAGGCTCCCCTAATTCCGCATGAGCAGCAGCGGGCCCCACTTTTATCTCACTGCAGGGTGACTGCCAGCGCCACCTGATGTTCTGCCTTGCAGACCATGGCCGTGCTAACCAGTGTCCTCAAACTGGTTGTGGAGCAATGCATTACAGACACTGTCGTCGCCTCCTCTTCACTGAGTGGTCGCAGTACTCTTGGGGGTGGGAACTGACCGCCTTGCAGGGACTGGACCTGATTGGTCCATATGTGAGCCTCTCTCAGCTGCCGGTCATTGGTTCATAAGCTGGCAATCTGGCCAGTTCTGGCCAATGAGAGGGAAGGAGGGAGACGGTGGAAGTTTCTGGAAAAGGTTTTCCTTGGCCCTGAAGAAAGAGCTTTCACAGGCAATCGTTCTTTGTGCTATGTCAAGGCGGAAGAATGATGAGTCTGTTGCTCCAGCTGCCCTTCCGCAGCCACAGCGGTGGGGACTAGAGAGAGGGGAGGCGGGGAAGGATGGGCAGAGGGAAGGGGGGAGCCCCAGAGGGGCCTCGCGGACTGCTGGGCCCTGCCCTGGACCTCCCCGCTGTGAGCGCTACATGGCTTCAGGGTTTAACAACCGAGTCACTGGCTGCCAAAAGAGTGCGACTGAGACAGCCTTCTAAGGCTTCTCTTCGCTGATACCCACGGCAAGGCCAGGAAACTAACAGGAGAAAAAGAAACGCCGTTCCGCGGTCATGAGATCACGTTGAGAACAGCGGAAAGCTGTGGGGGCCGGAACCCAAACAGCCCCTCGGATGCCAACCGCCAAGCCCCGGTCCCCAGGCTGGCGGGAGAGTGCTTCCCGCGCCCTCCGGGCCACCCCGCGGGCCTGCTCACCTCCTCGGGCGTGGACACCAGCGAGTAGCTGGCGCCTTGGCTGTCGACCCCGCTGTCCTTCACGCTGCCCTCGGGACAGGCTGGCTCCCGGGCGGCCCTGGCCCGCCTCTGCGCCCAGGCCTGCAGGAGGCTGGTCTTCCTGTCCTCAGAGAGGTTCTGCCACAGGTGGGAGATGGCCGCGGAGACGATGGGCAGCGTCACCTCCTGCGAGGAGACTATACCGTTGCCAGTGAGAAGGTCCATCGTCTGCTTGTAAAAGCTGAGATACCTGGAACAGAAGTGGCGCCCTGTCTCAGGCCTGCAGCTCGTGGCCGAGGCCCCCTCCCGCAGCCATCGCCTCTGAATTCCGCTCCCGGCCGAGGCCACGGCGCCTTGCGTTCCCCGGGGCTTGGCCTTACTGATCTGCACGCCCCTGACCCTTAGGGAGCAGAGCCGTCTTGGGAGCCATGAAGGACATAGATCTGGGCTTTTGAGGCCCCTCCCCAAGTCCTGCCGGTGCCCGGAAACGTGAAGCTCTCTGCCCTTATGGAAGAGGAGAGGTGTGGCCGGCTCACGTCTCATCCCGTGGGAAAATTCCTTAAAATTCTGAGCCCACGAATGTGCAGGTATGCTGACTCCTGGTTTTGATTTAAAAATTAAATTTGGGGCCTGCAAGTTGTGCCTTCAGCTGTGGAGTGAGCTTCCTCCCAGTGGGCCGACACCTCTGGAAGCTACCTTGGCGGCCGAGGGGGCGTGAGTCTGTGGAGGAGGCAGGGCCGGGGGCGTCGCGCACCGTCCGTGTTACCGTGAGACCCGCGCAGACGTGTGCAGAGTGGTGTGGGGGTGGTGGGGGAGGTCAGGGGGAGAGATTTAGCTCTCATAATCACCCTAACTCGCCCAGGCACCCCAAATAAACGCCCAGTTTAAGTAAAAACAGCGAATGAGCTGTACAAATGTAGCTTCGAGATTATTTCTCTAGCACCTCTACCAATCTCATCCCCAAACCCCTCCTATAGGAAAATTCTGGAGTTTCCATTCAGGGCCTGGTCTGAGTCATGCCTAGAGGCTGCAGCATACCCCAGCTGGAATCTCTGTCCCCTTCCCCACAGAAGGGAGCTCCCCACCCAGCTGTTCACACCGTTCAAATTCCATGAGGTCTGGTGACAGAGTGCCTGGAGAGTGTAAGAGCTCTACTTTTTTCTCCTCTTCCTCCTCCTCTTCTTCCTCTTCCTCTTCCTCCTCTTCTTCCTCTTCCTCTTCCTCCTCCTCCACCTCCACCTCCATCCCCTCCTCCTCCACCTCCACCTCCACCTCCACCCCCTCCTCCTCCTCTTCCTGGTCTTCTTCTTCCTCCTCCTCCTCTTCCTCCTCCTGGGCATCCTTCCCCCCAGCCTCAGTTGGGCACCAGGGGGAAGAGCCATTCTGAGGAAGCCAATTTGAGAACAGGCTGAGGGGGAGAAAACAGAAACAATACTTAATATCTCTCATGAACGTGGACACAAACTCAATGCACTTTTAGCAATTATATATAATCCAACTATATATATATATATATATATCAAAAAAGGTTAACACATTGTGACTAAGTAGGCTTTATCCTAGAAATACAAGGGCTGGTTCAACTTTTGAAAATCAATCAGGGCCAGGCGCGGTGGCTCACGCCTGTAATCCTAGCACTCTGGGAGGCCGAGGTGGGCGGATCGTTTGAGCTCAGGAGTTCGAGACCAGCCTGAGCAAGAGCGAGACCCCATCTCTACTAAAAATAGAAAGAAATTATATAGACAGCTAAAAATATATATAGAAAAAATTAGCCGGGCATGGTCACACATGCCTGTAGTCCCAGCTACTCGGGAGGCTGAGACAGGAGGATTCCCTGAGCTCAGGAGTTTGAGGTTGCTGTGAGCTAGGCTGACGCCATGGCACTCACTCTAGCCTGGGCAACAGAGTGAGACTCTGTCTCAAAAAAAAAAAAGAAAATTAATCAGTGTGATTCACCATATTAACAGACTAAAGAAGAAAACCCGTATGATCTCAATAGATGCAGAAAAAACAACTGACAAAATCAACACTCATTCATGATAAAAACTTGCAGCAAATTAAGAATGGAAACTTTCTTGATCTGATAAAGGGTATCTGCAAAAACTCCTATAGCTGCTATAACATCATACTTAATTGTAAAAGACTGTTTCCCCCTAAGATCAGGAATAAGACAAGGATGTGCACCCTTACCACTTTTATTCCAAATCATACTGGAGCTTTTAGCCAGTCTAATAAAGTCAGAAAAAGAAATAAAAGGTATACAGATTGGAATGGAAGAAGTAAAATTTGTCTTCATTTGCAGACCATGTAATTATCTATGTAGAAAATCTCAAAGAATCCACAAACGTGACTAGAACTAAGAAGGGAACTCAGCAAGGTTGAAGATATAAGGTCAATGTATAAAAATCAATAGCATTTCTATATATTAGCAATGAACAATTGAAAATGGAAATTTTAAAAAGTGTCATTACAATAGTACCAAAAACCATGAAATACTTAGGTTTGCACCAAAAGCTCAATCTACTAAAAAAAGGATAAATTGGACTCATTAAAATTAAAAAATTCTGCTCTTCAAAAGACACTTTTAAGAGAATGAAAGAACATGACACAATTTGGAAAGTTAGGAATCCTGGTTATATTATATATAGACACATATTACATATATATATATATAATTGGATTATATATTGTTGCTAACATTGTGTTTAACAATTGATTATACCTATAGGAATAATCCTCAAGGTATCATGTTGAATTAAAAAAGCAAGCTCACCAGAAAAAAAACACAGGAAGATTCTTTTTAAAAAAAAAAAAAACTCTCAGAGCAGAGAAAAAGTCTAAGTATTTCCCCAGAACTCAGGTGCCATAGTAGATTGATACATTAGACTTCAATTTTGCATGACAAAAGCAAAAAACATAAAAAAGCAAAACCAAAATTATAAATGACCAAAGGAAAATTTTTTGCAAGTCATGTAATAAAGAGCTAATTTCTCAGTATGTATAAAGAGCTTGCACAATTAAATAAGAAAAAGATCACCAGCCCAACAGGAAAATGAGCAAAGAATAGGTACAGATGGTTCCCAGTAAGGGAAATACAAATGATCTTGAATAAAGGCACTTAAAGTTCATTTGTATTTAATTAATGAATTAATATATAATAATTATAAAATATAGTTAATCTAGTCTTATGCTGGTGCCACAGTTTTAATTGTTGTAGTCAAAGATCCTCCCTAATCATTATGATTTTAAAAGAAATTTAGCCATTTTTCTATGGGCAAGTGATACAAGTATTGAGAAGATTTTAGTATGTTAATAAAGTTCATATAGCAGTGTAGAAAAGATGGCTTATATAATAAATGGGATTGAGATCACTGGCTAACCATTTGGGAAAAGCAAATGTGGACTCCTACCTCACTGAGACCATCTCCCAGGCTGATTGTGAGGTAGGGCCCAGTCTGACTTTAAAAAAAAGGCTACAAATGCACCACCCCACACATTCAACACATCCACACACCACACCTGCCTCCTCCCCTCTGAGACCAAAATGGTGATCAAAGCTATCTGTATAACTATATATTTTCTTCTTGACACTTTTGTGAATTTTTTCACATTGTCTACAATTTGAGTTTTACTGACTTTTTTTTTATAATTTATTATTTTCCCCTGATTGTTTCCTTTAGGCTAGAATACACATTCATCGTTAAAAATTTTTGGAAAATATGGAAAACAGTGAGGAAGTTAAAAGTCATGAGAGACTCTACTGAAAACATTAGGAAACAGCATGGCCTCACTCAGGCAGGCTTTTGGTAGGCTCTGAATAGCAAGTAATTTGCAGTCCCCTTCTCAGATGTAACAAGATGGCTTGTTACTCTGTATGTCTCATCAGAGGCCAACCTGGATATACACCATGCTGCTCAAACTGGACATGCCTAGGGGCCCCCAGAGATGACAGGGGCGCGACCATTGCCTGCAACATCCAGGCTGCCGTGGAAGCAGCTCTGCATGATGAAGACGCAGTGCAGGGGTGAGGCCATCTTTTGACAGCAGAGCAAAGAATATACCCCCAGTCTACATAAAAAGTCCAGATAGTGTTAAGAGTTAAATATGAAACATGAGAGCATGAAAGTACAAGAACCATAGTTCTCAAATCAGTTTCTCTTTCACAGTTTGAACGTGACATTATTAATAATGTTCCCCCTTCAGTATCCGTGACACCTGGGTGTACTATGATTCCTTTTCTGCTCTGAAGTCTCATTTGGCTTTTCTTAGGTTCCCATGAGGCTTGGAAAGTAGGCTGAGATTTGTATTTTCCTTATTTTCATGTATATCCTCTAATAAAGCCGGTAGTTGAGGGTTTAAAAAAAAGATATATAGGAAAAGCCATAATACAATATGAACACTATGATCTCATTTCTCTCAAAACTGATGTCCAAAAATTTTTAAAAAACTGGATGGTTATTAAAAAACCTAGATGATATTTTTCAAAATTAACATTAATTTTCTTTGCGAGGTGAGATGATATCTATTTTTGGTCTCTTCTGTATTTTCTACATCAATAGTAAGCATGGATCGTTTTTATAATCAGGAAAAAATCCAATGCATGTTATTAGAATAAAAGAGAAAAGAATTATCTCCAGCACAAGATTTTTAAATGGGTGAGTGGCAGCCCAGATGGTTCTGCAGGCTGGAGGGTGAGCTGCCATCATATGACACCCATGGCTGTGGGCATGAGGCAGCCCTCCTGGGGCTGGGTCTTACCTCTCGTTTCCGGAGTACAGGCTGGCATATTCTTCCTTGACCTCCTCTAAGCTGCTTGCATTCCCATCCTCCAGGTTGAAGGATTCTATTGGGGAGTCACAAAGGGGAAAGTCAGGCCTCTGTAGAGTCTTCTCCACCTTTCTGGCCCAGGTGGGCCTTGGATGGGGCCCTGAACCCTCCCAGGGTCAGCATTAGGGAGGCCAGAGCCCAGTTTCCACATGTCCTTCTAGGTGTGAGGGGGGAGCACTGGGCTGGCCCAGTTCTCCTCTGGCCTCTGAAGATGAGGTCTGGTGCCTTCAGCAGCACCCCAGTGGGGAACTCATCAGAAATCAGTGACCCTGGCCTGTCCTGCCAGACTGCAAGCTCCTGAGGACAGGTGCGAGACTCTCAATCTTGGCCCATGTATGGTGTCTGGCACACAGTAGGCCTTCAGTAAATATTTGTTGACTCGGTGTAACCCATTCTCTCTGTTTTCAATGAAAAACCTGAACCAGCCTGTGAGGGAGAGGGAAGTGGCAGGTAGGGATCCGTTACCTTTCAGCTTCAGCAGATTATCCAGGGTTTGTTCCAGTTCCTGAATGTGATTCTTTGTCTTATTCAGAATCTGCCACTGAGGACAGAGAGACAACGCTGAAAAGCCAGCCTTTTGCTGCAGGCTGGTTTTGTAGACCCAGGACCCCCGTCCCTGGGCTGAGGCTGTGCTCTCTCAGATGCAAAGTCATGTCCTTTGACCTCGTCAGTAAAAAGGATGGGAAGTTTGTTCTGATGCCCAGAAGGCGTGACGTTTCCTTTGTATCCAAAAATGGTTTCTCACCGAAATGCCAAAATATTTGGAAACAATAAGCTTCATTCAGCAAAACTACTAGTGCCGTACAAAGGCAAATGACCACAAAGGGTGCTTGAAGGTGGAATAAACAGTGACTGAGGGGCACAGTCTGGACTAGCGGCAACCCCAGGCTTGCACAAAGGCACAGAGGTAGGCTTCAGTTCAGTTGTAACAATGTGCAACTGGCTAGTTAATATTAGCTGTGCTACTCACAATATTGTTTATTTGCTAAATGCACACACGCCAGATGATCTAAAAACTTATCAAATGCTCTGCCAATTTGAACTCTAAATTTCCCCCTTCCTTCTCCTTCCTTTCATTTCTTCTTCCTTCCCTCTTTCCTTTCTTGCTTCTCTCCTTCCTTCTTGTATGTAATATTATAGTCAAAATGGTAATTGCAAGATTATTCAAAAACAAGAAATGCTAAATGTCATTGGTTAGGCTGACTACCTATATCTGTCAGGGGTTATACACACTCCTCAGGTGTGCACAAGGGCAAAGCTGTGTGCTAAGCCCCAGGGACACAGAGTACATAAGACAGTCTCTGCTTTCAGGGTGCCAACGTTCTAACAGGGAAGAAAAGTGTGGAAACAACTCCTCATAACATAAGATAGAATTAAGTAACGGCTAACAAGGGCTAAAAGCAAAGGGTTGTGGAAATGTACAAGGGAGAGGGAATACTCCAAATGGAGGGATCCAGAAGATTCTGTGTAGCAGGACAGCTGAGCAGAGTGAGCCAAGCCAAGCTTTGAAGTGTGCCCAGAACCTCAAAGGCAGAGCTAACTGCTTGAGCAAAGACACAGAGGCTGGGAGAGGCAGGCCTTGTTCAGGGAACTGCCACAGGGAGATGTGGCCAGATTGTGGGAGGGGACCCCAAAGCAGCTAGGGGGTGGTACCCTGAGTTTTGCCATTCTAGATTCCCAGGGATTCTGGCTGGTGCCTAAAAAGGAGACTTGAGGGGAGCTGGAAGCACAGTGATCTGCCAACCCAAAGAAAGAGAAGGTGAAGGGAACAGCAGCTACATGAGGACACAGTCGATCGCAAGAACACTCTGAACAGTCCTTTCAGAGCACAGCGCCCCCAATGCTCCTGCACATTCTTCTTTGCTTAGTGCTGGGTTCATGATTATGCTGTTGAGTCAGCAAGGACTCAGAACTCAGGGCCAAGTGGTTTCCAGAATCTTTGGCTTGTTCTTAGGGTAAGAAGATGATTCTCTGGCTGCTATGGTCTGAATGTTTGTGTCCCCCCCCCAAATTTATATGTTGAAACCTAATTCCCGATGTGGTAATATTAAGAGGTGGGACCTTTGGGGAGGTGATTAAGTCATGGGGGCAGAGCCCTCATGAATGGGATTAGTGTCCTTATAAAAGAGGCCCAAGGAAACTTGTTTGCCCTTCCATCATTTGAGGACGCAGCAGAAGCCCTATCTCTGAACCAGACACCTAATCTGCTGGCACCTTGATCTTGGACTTTCCAGCCTCCAGAACTGTAAGCCAAAAATTTCTGTTGTTTTTAAGTTACCTGGTCTAAGGTATTTGTTGCCACCCAGCAGGGGTGGCAGGTCCAGGCCAGTCCCCACCTTGCAGCACAGTCCCGCCACATGTGGAAACGTCTCCTCCCCACACCCAGGTCCCCATACCTTTGAGGCTGTGAGATCAGAATGGGAGTAAACGGTCTCCCTGAGGTTGCTGAAGAGCCCTGCCAGAGTGGCTCGGTGGCGGGCCTGGGACAGGCGTCTTCGGGCCACCCTTGGCTCAAGTGCCTGTGGCTGTTCAGGTGGCCCAGGCATTGCTTTGTCACTGGGGTCACTGCCTTCTTCAGGGGTCGCCATTATAAGCTGCAATGTAATATGGATTTTTTTGCCCTAAATAATAAAAACACAATATTAAAGGGAAAGGAGGGCAGATTGAAGGAGACAGAAAGGAGGGACCTCTCCCAAGTAAAAGGTCCCAAACCAATGAATATCATCAATAACAGATACAAAATAAATCACTGATGACACAAAATCTGTTACTGAAGCTTGACCCCTAAAATCACAAGTCACCCTTGTTGGATTTACAGTTGAGGGGCACTGGGACTTACATCAGGAAGTTTCCAGCACATTGCAGATATTCACCAGACGCTTGTTAATTTCAAGTGTGGCCAAGGAGAACAGCCATACCCTGAGATCTTGGCCTCACAGTCTGTTCAAAGCGGGACAGGTATGTGTCCCACCCTGTGAGGTCTTTTCTACTTTAAGAATGACTCCTCTTTGATCTAAGTAGTGGTTACACAGGCGTATACATATAAAAATAAATCCCTCAAGGTGTACACTTTAGACTTGTGAACTTTTCTGTGAATAGTTCTTTTCAAAAAGAAAGAGGAAAATGTACTTTACCACCTATGAAAGCAAGAAGTCTTCCGACGACAGAGAGGCAGAATGGGGTTTGCCTTGTCTTGCTTCCAGTGGGTTCTGAAGGTGATCATTATGTCGTGCTTTGTCACATCTGAGCTTACAAACCAGGAGCCCTTTCCAAAGTGAGGTGATTCTGGGACTGATATGCAATAGCCATTTAAAAAGAGACAGGGGCCAGGGCCTCTTACCTGAGTGGTGGAACCCTCCATCAGGTGCTCACCTTGCCACTTGGGGGAGGTCTGCTCCCCACTCCCCTGCCAGCTCTTGAACAGGGGGCTGCATCTTCATCACCTCTGTAACCCCAGTGCCTGGCACAGATTTCAGCCCCAATAGGTGCTCAGTGCTGGGGTTTCAGATGAATTGGAATGGGAGGTCTCCAATGGGTCCACTTTCCCCTGAGCTCATTCCTGCTGCATGACAAGGCATGACCTTGGCCAGAGGTTTCTCAATTTTGATGTATGTCAGAGTCACCTGGGGAGACTGTCGAAAATATACATGCCCAGGCCCTGCCTCGAAAACACTGGGTCTGAATCCACTGGGGTGGGCTCAGCATCCAGCTCCCCAGGTGATTCTCACACTTTTGCCATTTCAGAGCCATCACTGGGGCACCACAGCTGGTAGCAGCTGGAAACAGAATCTCCTCCATAAACAGAAGATTGGGGAAGGGAGTGAAAGAAACTTTTCCCACCGCTATTTAGCAGGGAGAATCAGCCAATGAGATGATGAACCCAGTAAGGCAATATGGGATTTTAAAACACTGTTTAGGTCAGAAAGTAACACTCTCATCAACAAAATAGTCTTGCTTTGCTGCTCAGAACAGCAGCAGGACGATGGTAACTGGATGATGCTGTAATTGTCCGAGCTGATCCCTGCAAGCCTCTGTGATGTGTATTACCAGGAGTTACACCCTGGTGCCTGCTGAGAGAGGACAGCACTGGGTCTGCTGATGCCCCCTTAGCCCAGCCCCAGGGCTATGTTAGACTAGAGTCCAGCCCTTTAAAGTCTCCAATTCCTAGACACCAACTAATCTCTACTAGGAAGCAAAGTGAAACTGTGAAGGTTTTGAACAGCCCAGGGAAAAATGAGAACCACTGGAATAGAAGAACAGAGGTTTTCTTTACTTATTTAAATTAAAGAGAAACAGATACCCCTGGACAGCAGGGAATTTAGGTTAGCATACATAAAATGGGAAGCTGATGAATGGAAGTACAAACATACTAGGGTCCTCCCAGGATCTCAAATTCTCTAATAGTCTCAGAATACGAATACCAAAGGTCTCTGGGCTTGTGGGGAACCTGGAGCTCTCTCAACGCCAATGCTGGGAATTTGGGTTTCTGCCCAGGTTTCCACCCAAACACACCCTGCCTGAAAAGCTGGATGATGTGTGGACAGTTCCAGTCACAGGGTGAGGGTGCAGCCCTCTGCCTCCTCCATAGGTGGCAGACTTTCCCTGTACCTGTTGTCTCTAGGGGTGGGGACCCCATGAGAGCATCCCGGCCAGCAGCCTGGAGGCTCCATTTTGCCCTACCTTCCTCAGGCGCCCCCTGGTCAGGAGCTGGGAGAAATTTCTCCCCCTGGGGCGGGGAGGGGTACCCCACAGGAAAGATGGGAGAAGATCCTCCCACACTGCCTTAAGGGGAGAATCAAGCCCAGTAGATGTTAAACTTAATTATACCTTGTGTGATTTTAAATGTCCTCCTCCTAAATGTACTCTCCTGCTCCCCACTGGGAATGATTTTGCTGTGATTCCCAAAAAGCATTCTTTCTGAGTTGTCTTTATTCACCTGGAATTTGGTTTTCTTCCCTGTGGCCCTGACAGGGGCTTAGGTGAATATTTTTCAGACAGAGCTTTTTATTGCAATAATACAGTTGGGTTTGTCCCGTCAGCACCTAATTTGTGCGAAAGGCTGACTCACGCAGGACAAGTGCCTCAGAAGTCACTGTCTGGGATGGAGGAGGGGAGGGAAGGACCCTCCTCCACCTTATTTCAAGGTGAGCTCTTTCGCTAGGAAAGGGGGAATGGAACACATTGCAAAAGGGGGAACTAACTGTATTTTTCAAATGAGATCAAGAAGTGATCTTTTATTTAAAAACAAAAGGCCTTTTCTCCTAAAAGCCCTCTGCAGATGCAATGTGTATTAAGGAAACTGCTCTTAGCAATGTAAAGAATTATGGCAGTGTAGAAAGCATAGCCTGGAATTCCATCCCTAGGGCCTGGAAGTCTGCATGTTAACTGCCTTGAAAACTCAGAATCTCCCAATTTTCTCTTTCTTTCACTTTTGTTCTTTAACAGAAGATGCTCTTGCTCCCCTGCTCACCAATCTCTAGCCCAGTGCCTTTCCTCCTACCTACAGCACCACCCTTCTCTGCCTCCCCAGCCCCAGTTTCTATAGATCTAGAGCCAAAGTGTCCTTCAATTTCCAGTTTAAGTCCCAATTCCTTTAAGGAGCATCCCAGGCCAGGCATGGTGGCTCACACCTGTAATCCTAGCACTCTGGGAGGCCGAGGCAGGAGGATTGCATGAGCTCAGGAGTTCGAGACCAGCCTGAGCAAGAGCAAGACCCTGCCTCTATTAAAAATAGAAAAGATTAGCCAGGTGTGGTGGCGCATGCCTGTAGTCCCAGCTACTTGGGAGGCTGAGGCAGGAGGATCACTTGAGCCCAGGAGTTTGAGGTTGCTGTGAACTAGGCTGATGCCACAGCACTCTAGCCTGGGCAACAGAGCAAAAGTTTTTCTCAAAAAACAAAAACAAAAATGAACAAACAAAAAAAAAAGGAGTGTCCCAGCCCCAAATCACACTGGTTTCTAACTTACTCTTGTTTTGCCAACACATCAGTAAGATCTCTGGTCAGGAGCCATGTATCAAGCATAGACAGTGTCCCTCCCAGGATGCAGGACCATGTGCAGACTTAAGTGATTAACTCAAACACTCCCTCTCTTGGCTGCTTCTCCCAGACTAAACCACTAAGAGTTGCCCAGACATCTAAGGCAGAATCTCCGAGGCCTGGGGATGGGCAGAGGTGTTGGGTTGAATGAGCTGAAGGAAAAGGAAGATTTAGAGAAAAATTTGAGGGGGAGAGGAAATAACATCTTACTTCTGCCGTAACCCAAAGACCTTTGTGGATCTCATGCATTCACTCTCTCATGAATTCAGTTCTCACATATTGAGAGAGGCAATATGTTTGGGAAACCTAAAATAGCCCTTGGAAGGTGATGCTGGCCAGTTGCTACTTAAGAAAGGTAGGGAGAGATTACATAGGGGCAAGAACCCTGATAACTTATTCTGACTCAGGAAACTGGGCATGCTCGGAGAGGTGAATGTGAATGTTTGGGCATCTAAAACATGTGAGAATTGAGGGAATTCAGTACAGAGATAGTGGTTTGAAGGAAGCTAGTCTTAAGAATGCAGGGCATGTGGGTCAATATAGGAACACACTCAGCGATGGTATATGGCCAGTGGATGAACTGCTGTAGGGAAAGGCAGGCTAGATTATGGACTGGCTCAGGACCTGGGTCATAACCTAGCTTCAAGTCAACCAGCTGTGTGACTTTGGATGAGCCAAGAAATCTCTGTAAGTCTTAATTTCTTTATCTGTATAAAGGAGGTTAAAATTCTTTAACTAGATTATAGTCTAAACTTTTCCACTTTTAAAAGGGTACAGTCATGATTCTGTGGCTATCAGGAGCAAGGGCAAGCGGCACAAGCCTCTCACATTCCAACAGAAGTGGGGCACGGAACACACAGCAGCCCGAGAAGCTGCATCTTAAGAGATTCTGGCGACTGCAGTCCGGTGAACAAATGTTTGCTGAGCACTTCCTCTGTGCAAAGCCCATTCATTTTGCAAGAAACTGGGGCCAAAGCAATATTAGACATTTCAGAATGGCCATAGCTCTAGCATATTTTCCCCCTTTAAAAATTTATTGCTGTTTTCAACCTTGTTCACGAGATCAGCATGCCAAGCATAACCTTTCAGTCTAACAAAGTTAGGAGACAGCCTCATTGATAGGTTCTTCTAAAAGGACATTTTGTGAAGATTCACACTGTCACATGCCATATTTTCATTAATTCTCATCTATAAAGCGAAGCACATTTTCAATACCAAATATTTTCTTATTAAAACATCACTTAATACCCACTTAAAGCTCACATCTTAAAAACTCTATTGAGTAAAGCTTTTAAAAATGACTAACCTTCTACAAGTTTCAGAGAAATGCTCAATCATTTTAGAGCATCACTTCACAGAACATTTGAGTTTGATCCACTCTCATTAGCAAAGCCTAGGGTAATGTACTGCAACCCACAGGCAGCTTCCTTTGACTCCCTATGCATATCAGATTATGTTAAAAAAATCCAAAATCATTCTTAGATATGAGGTTGTCACAATGCCCTATACAAATGCTCCTGTGACTCCAGACGGAACTAAACGTTCACCTGTGTAGCTCCACTGCAATGAATCCACTAGCGTATTACATGAACACTCACATGCTCAAGGGCACCTTTCTGGAGATGAGCGTTTACAGAAGATACACGCGGAGGAAGGTGGACATCTGTGGACCCCACATCCCCACTCCAGGGACAGCGGCCTCCCGGCCTCTCGCCTCAGAGTGGGGATTGCGGCTTCTGCCCGGGGCAGAAAACACACCCGGCACTTCTCGGCACAGGAGCGGGGACCAATAGCCGCCCTGTCACCGTCCCCCACAGCCAATGGGGATGCGAGGTGGCGGGCCAATGGGAGTGTGGGCAGTGGAAGAAACTGTTACAAGTTGTCCCCAGGCGACAAGAAAGGGTGGGGAGAGAGGAGAGGGAGGCGAGGCTGACCTTTTCACCTTGCCGGGTCGTGAGGGGGACAGGGAGTGGTGGTACCTGTCAGTCATCAGCTCTGGGCCTCCCCACAGCCTGCACGGAACCACAGAGGACTGAATGGATGTCCTCCAGCCGCTTCCACTCAGCTGACATTGAACCCAGTTTCCCCATCGCTCAAGTGGACCAATGCCACCACCTTGTAGGGTTATCCTGAGGGTTAGCGAAGACACCTTAAATAAAAGGGCCAGAGTCTTAAGGGAAGTCTCAGGCTCCCTGTCTTAAGCGAAAAGATGAGAAAATGTAGGCGTGAAGGAAATAGACGCATAAAAGTGAGAGAGAGAGGAGAAGGGCATTTTAAATAAAGCAAGGAGAAATGGGGAATGGAGAAGAAAGGGGCGGAGAGAAGAAAGCTTTAAGAGTTCAGATTAAAATATCAAGAAGAAAAGAGAAAAATTGTTCACTCTTCGGGGCAGTATAAAGCAGGTATTCTTCCAGCTTGGAAAAAAATTTTTTTCCTCCCCAAATATAGATGTACTCTTGTCTTTAGGGCTCTTTTTGCTGGTATCCCTGTGTCCAGAAATATTTCGTGATGCTCATGATCCCGCTACATGTGTTTGACACTAGGAGTCCCAGCGAAGCCCTGAGCAGACGCGAAATAGCCCGGGGCAGCGCCCCGCTTGGGGGCTGTGGTTGGAGGGGGAAGCTCGGCCTATTCCAGGTGTTTCCATGCTGCTGTCTGACCAGAGGGGACCTACTTCACTCCGGGGCAGGGGTGAGACAGAGGTCACACGGCTTAGCAGATGCAGCAGGGGCTTTGGTGGCACGTGGTTCGAATCCCGGATCCACCGCACAGTGACTGAGAGGGCTACCGACCAGTCCTACAGAAGCACGCAATAGGGTATCTGGCATGCGGTAGACACTCCCTAAACTTGATGAGTCGCAGACTCATTTTTAAGAGGATTTTGATGGAACGTTAAATTAGACGATGCACTGTGTATAAAGAAACTGTCACATAAATATCATCCAGTCAGAGTCAATTCTTCTTGTCTCTTTTAAGGTAAATTTAAATCGTTCATTTTACTCCAACATTCTGCCTACGTCATGGGGCTGTCCCTTCTGGATCTGAGGCAGGCTTTAACCCAGGGTCCCTGAGAGCCCTGAGGAGCTTCTGCCCCGACCTCTGTCCCTAGTTTCTTTCTCCTGGCCAGCCCCACACCTACCACCACCAGTCCCACCAGTAGCGTTTCTGGGGTCTGGTGGGAACAGAGGGGACTCGGGAGTCTGTGAAACTCTTTCCTGGAGAACCTTATTCTTGCACCAAGAGGACACAGAGAATTTTGGGAACTGACCTCTGACCTGCTCCAACCTTTCATGTAGTCACCCCCCCACCCCCCCACCCCAACCTACCACACACACGCATTAGTCTCCTTGGATGAATCCCACTGGGGAACAGATCTGCACCGGGAAGAAACCCATCCCTGAGGTGCGACACTACTGAGAAACTTACTTACCTGCAGCAGCATGATTTCTTTATTGAACAATGAGGATCTTGTCACTTCAGTCAACCTTCCTCACAGCTAGCTACAAGGCAGAAGGCTCTGCCCATGACCCCTGGGGACCTTCTGGTGACCTCTCACCAATGCTGGATACATTGAGTTCTCCCCAGCAACATCCACACACACTGTCACCCTCTGAGCCTGACCTCTTCACAGTAGCAGCTCTAAAAAGCTTCTTCGCAGCTTCTGCTCCAAAATACACCCCCCAAACACAGTAACATAGGTCCTGTCCAGAAATATCATCCCCTCATAGTAATACAGATTCTTCTCTGAAATAACTCCCCTACAATAACATAAATCCTTCCCTGAAATATGCCCTCTCACAGTAATATAAATCCTTCCTTGAAATAACCCCCATCCCCGAGTTTCCCCATCCTGCCCTGAAATACCCTCCCTCTCTCCCCCAGTGTGAGAGTGTTTCCTCCTCCCAGATCCAGCTCAGCACCAGTCCAGCCAGGAAGCCTTTAGAAGATCCCTGCATTAGCACCAACCCAGGATGGCCACCCCTGTTCTGTGCTCCTCGGCCCTGACTTTCTGGCTGGAGGAACAGCCTTTTGCATTTGTTTCCATGTTGGTTTCTACCCATTTCATGTGATAAAGAGCAGGGGCCTCAGAGTTTACAAATGTCAAATGTCCCCTATAGAAACCTTATTTCACAATATTTTATGTTAAGGTGTTTGGCCAGCTTTTTGTAAGCCCTGGCTGGTAGGTAGTACTGCCTCAGGCAGCTGCAATGTCGAATAATTGCTGATGATTGTCTTTGACAAATTCTCTAGGGATAGGCTGTTCTAACAGAAAAAATTCTGAGTCAACCCAAATAAAGACATGCCCTGAGAATGGAGCTTTTTAGGGAGCTGCCAGACAGGTCAAATAGTGACAATTCTCTGTGGATGGAACTTTCGGGAGCTCCAGTCTCATTCTTTCACTTCCAGTGACTCCTTGGCTGTTGCTTTTCATAGCTACTGTCACTCAAGTTTCTTGGTTTGCAAAGCTACTGCAGAGCAGAGGAGAGGGAGATGTGAGTGGGGTGCATTAAAATGACAAAAGTATGCCATTCTTACCAAGATGCAGCTGTTTTCTTGAATTAACACTCTTCAGATTGTTGCAAGCCTTTGATTACTTTTCAGAGTTTTGGAAAAGTTGCTTTTGACCATTTTTTACCAGTGTTCTCATTTCTTTTAGGGAGAGGCAGATTTTTTGAGGACTTTATCCTGTTATTCTGGAAGTGCTTCCCTCTCCTTATTTATTGCTTAAATTTTGAATTAAAGTATTATTGGAAGGAGAAAGATTGAGCCAGGCTTGCTCAAACAAAAACAAAATAAAATAACAAAAGGCCAGGCAAGTGGTCCAAGAAGATGAAGTGAGAGGGTTCAGGCCAGTGGTGATCAACTCTGGCTGCACCTTTGAACCACCTCGGGAGTTTTAAGAAATGCTAATGCTTGGGGCCTGATTTAATTGATTTGGAGTATGGCATCTATATCAGTATTTTAAAAGCTCCCTGGGTGACTTAAATATGCTACTAGAGTGAAAACCATTGGTCTAAAGTTGGTTTCAAGGCAGAGGTTGAAATTTTGAGCCAGAGACACAGTTTAAAGGTATGAACCTAAACAGCAGTGTTTCTCAAAGTGTGTGCTGTAGACTACTTCCATCCAAACCACCTAGATCAGCAATTCCCAAATTACATGTGTTGAAGGATCCGGTTTTTTAAACTATTTTTTTTTACTTCCAGCCTGTATGGATTGAAACTTTTATAAAATACAATAAAAATGACTTACCAGAAGAATGGAATAAAAATGACATAAAATATAAGTCCAAATATTTTATTATTAGACCAACAGATATTAAATTACTGTGTAAGACAGCTATAAAAATGTCTGAATTCTTAAGTTCAGTGGACCTTGCTGTGAACTAGTAACTAAGAACATGAACCAGTACAGAGACCAGGTGAACTTGACTTTGAGTTCTTTGTTGAAGAGGCCAGTCTTAGGGAGACATTTCTGCTGCATTGGGAAAGCTGGTCAAAGTTGGCGTGACCCATAGGCAGGGCTCAAAAAGTGAGTCCTTCTTTGCCTTTTTTGGCTAGCAACAAGGCACCTGCAAGAGAGGTGTATCTTGTAGGCACACAGTGATCTGGGGTGGATATTGAGAATTTTGAGGATGGACAGCTAGCTTACATGCCATCTGCACAGGAAACTAGAATCCACTAGTCATTGTCCCAGATCCTAATATAAGAAGACATAGTAGGTTTCCCCAAGAGAAGTGCTGGGTGACCCCTAAAGATAGTGGGAAGTGGTGTAAGGCAAGCCCTGAGGAGGATGACAGTGATGTGTCAGAAAGGGAGGATTCACAGCAGACCATGACAGAAGCCAAGGAGAGGAAGAGGGGGATGGAGAGGGGATATCTGTCCCAGGTATTACAGAAGGTGGAAGCTGGATTGGAGAGAGTGCGGGAGTAGGTCTTTCGAAAGTGTGGTGACAGAGATGGAATGCTGTCCTATAGTTGATGTTTGCGAAAGCCATGTTACTTATTAACCTAGGAGACTTGAATTGTGCCAGCAGTGAAAGTGAATGATTTTCTAGACTCATAAACCTCCAGATTCCCAACACTGACAGTCTAGTGGCATTATTGGTGGTTTGCTGCCCTGTGCAGATGGGGACTTAGCTGCCTTCTGGGGTGGAAGGCAGTGGAGTAGAGGAGTGGCGGGTTCTCACTCTAATTTGAGGTGTTCCTCAAGGAGATATGATCACAGTTTGAGATCTGGAAGAACGTGGTTCACTTTCAGTCTTTCGGATCCTTTATCCCTAGACAGACAGACCAAGGCTCCCTGCAGGTGCTTGGTACCAGCATGAGGGTAGGGACTGTAAGAGCTGGGAGGAACTCAAGGTCCTTCTGGCTCCAGATCTTCACACTGCAGATGAGGAAGCTGGAAGCCAGAGAAATGACACCACTTGATAATCAGAGTTTAGGTGTAAAGTCCTACATTTGGTTCCAAAAACGGAATTACAGAAGTGCAGGATTGCAAATTCTTAGTTTAGCAGTAATTTATGCTTAAAAGTTTTGGGGGCTTATTTGATAAAAGCTTTGCATGAATCAGCACTAAGATATGGTGCTTATGACAAATGAACATGCTGTGATTAAATATTAATTATAGTTATTAATATAAATTATAAAATGAATATATATTCATAGTAAGGAATTTGAAAAATATTAAAAAGTATGAAGTCAGAAATCGCCCATAAAATCCAACACCTCTACTGAGAGCCAATAATTGTTAATACTTTGTGTGTGTACATATTCATCAAAAATGTTATGTAAGCAATGGTATTGCATCTATAGTTCTGGATCACACTTTTAAAAATTAAACTTATTATTTTGATATAACTATAGATTAACATGCATTTGTAAGAAATAATACAGAGAGGGATTTTGAATGTTCATAATACAAAGAAATGATAAATTTTTGAGGTGATAGATATGCTAATTACCCCGATATGATCATTACACATTGTGTATATATATGGAATATCACTCTGTATCCCATAAATATGTACAATTATTACATGTCAGCTAAAAATAAAAGGGAAAAAAGAAAAGAATTAACAGAGAGTTCCCATTACTGAGTTTTTCCCAATGGAAACATCTTGCAAAAATAAAGTTGAGTATCACAACCAGGACATTGACATTTACAGTCTACTGATCTTATTTAGAATTCCCTGTTTTATTTGTACGTGTGCATGTGTGTGCGTTCAGTTCTATACAATGTTGTTACATGTGTAGCTTCATGTATCCACACAGTCAAGATGCAGAACAATTTCCTTATCACAACGATCGCTTGTGTTCCCCTTTTAAAAGTCACATCTGCTTCCTTACTCACCTCCCTGCCCCCATCCATCCCTCACCAATGGTATTCACTAATCAGTTCTCTATGTCTAAATTTTGTCTTTTTAAAAATGTTATATAAATGGAATCATTCTGTTGAAGGATGTCTGGGTTGTTTCCAGTTTGGGCTATTATGAATAAACATTTGTGTACCAGTTTTTATGTAAAGATCTATGTTTTCCTTTTTCTGGGACAAATGCCCAAGAGTGCGATTACTGGGTCATATGGTATTTGCATGTTTGTAAGAAACTGTCAAACTGGTTTCCACAATGTGAATCAATCATACATTTTTAACATGTAGTACGACTGTTTCTCCCAGTAATTAAATACTTTTAAAAAACAAAATTTTTGGCCGGGCGCGGTGGCTCACGCCTGTAATCCTAGCACTCTGGGAGGCCGAGGTGGGCGGATCGTTTGAGCTCAGGAGTTCGAGACCAGCCTGAGCAAGAGCGAGACCCCACCTCTACTAAAAAATAGAAAGAAATTATATGGACAGCTAAAAATATATATAGAAAAAATTAGCCGGGCATGGTGGTGCATGCCTGTAGTCCCAGCTACTCGGGAGGCTGAGACAGGAGGATCGCTTGAGCTCAGGAGTTTGAGGTTGCTGTGAGCTAGGCTGACGCCACGGCACTCACTCTAGCCTGGGCAACAGAGTGAGACTCTGTCTCAAAAAAAAAAAAAAAAAAAAAAAAAAAAACAAAATTTTTAACAACTACAAAATATTACATGGGCTGGATGTAGCATAATTTATAAAGATTTCCCCTAATGTTGAACATTTTGGTTATTTCAGATTTATTTCTCCCTGTGGAAATCAGTAATAGACTCCTGCAGGTGGAATTGGCATGAAGAACAGGCCAGCTGGAACTGGTTTTTGTAGTGCCCAGAAGTGATCAGGTTCTGAAAGACTCATTTGTGCTAACTACACTGCACAGGGGAGTGAGGGAAACATCACAATGCCACTTTGTGAAAGCTTTGAATGAAAAATATAACTGTCACACAGACAGGGAGTATTCGTGCTAGCACTGGCATAAATGATACCCTTTTCCGCCTACCTTGGAAGACTATCATAATCCGAAACTACCTTCCAGTTTATTAGGAGAAAGACACCGGAATGCTACAACTCTTTCATGCAGTCAAGTGCTGGGGGAATCAGACCATCCCTTCGTAAGCTTGGTACCAGGCAAAGGGGAGTGGGATGCCTTTCAGGGCCCAATTCTGGGGTGGCGTAGTCCCTCTTTCTTATTTTGGGAATGGCTTTGCCATAGGACAGAACACAGGATGTCTGCTGGCTGTGTTGCACATGAGTGCTTGAATCGCTCTGCCCATAGTCACTCTCTGATTTCTGTGTGTCTGTGTTTAAAACCTTTTCTGACTGACATAATAATTAATTTGTGAGTTAATGCCCTCAATTAAGATCTGTGAGCCTAGTAACTTTTCTCTCTTTCCACTGATTTTGCATCTTTGAATTCTGATCCATTTTAGGTTGATTTTGCAGTTTAACTCTCAGTGGGAAATGCAGTTTTCTCATTCCCAGGTTCTTTGAGGGTACCTCACTATAGCCCCTAAATACAATTTTCACTCTTGTAAATAACTTTCATTATTACAGGTAACTTGTACTTTTATAAGAAGCCTCTTTTGCATGAATATTTTTATTTGTTCTTTAAGAGGGAAATTTTAGATGTAGAATCATCAAGTTAAAGAGTAGAAAGATTTTGGGGATTTTGATCATGTATAAATCGATCCCTAGAAAACGAGCTCCTTCTGAAGCTTAATGAGAATGCTCATTTCATTTTATGTTCATCAACAGTAGGCAATAAATTAAAAAAAAAATACTAACTTGAGAGGGGGAAGATGGCCTCTGTTTTAATTTATATGTCATTGATTTTCAATGAGCTACACACTAACACCTAAACAGGCTGCCTCCTAAGGCAAGCTTGAGGGCTACAGTATATGGGGAACCTGTGAATTACTGCATGGGTCATGGTGGGCCAGTTCCAGTTTTCAGAGGTGCTCATACCTTTCTATAGAACTGACTATAGTAAGAAAAGATTTATCTACCAAAGGCTATGGCTACAGATGCTCTGTAGTGGGCATGTAACTTGGTGCCATCTATGAACCAGAGAGTGGGCCCTCATCAGACATCCGATCTGCTAGTGCCTTGATTTTGGACTTCCCAGTTTCCAGAACTGTGAGAAATAAGTTTCTATTGTTTATAAGCCATCCAGTTTATGACATTTTAAATAGCAATCCAAAAACACTAAGACAGTGACATTTGAGCAAACATGTGAAGGATGAAAGGAAGCTATGCTTGTGGGTATCCGGGAGAAGACATTCCAGGTAGAACAAAGAGCTTGTGCTAAGGCTCTGAGGACCTGCCTTTCATTGGTCAGAAAACTAATCTTAGCTGGTTTTACAGGCTCTGGCCTGGGAAGTCCCAGGGCAGATGGAATGCGGGAGGTGAGAGCTGTGGTTGCAGACTTCAGGTGCCCTTAGGGAAATCTAATTCACAACTTTCCTGTGGGTGGAAGTTTTGGTGGTTGCTACTTATCCAAATTTCCCCAAGTGTACTTTTGATGATCCGGTATCTCAAAGTAGGAGTCGGTTTCCCAGTAGTCAAAGAGGTGACTCTCCTTTCCTTTCCTGCGCTTGGGTCAAGACTGGTTGCCGGGGGATACACATGTGGAGACAGGTAAAGCAGGCAAAGAGGGTCCAACAAGTGCCTACCTTGTCTTGCTGTTTGTTATCTTTTTGGGTTTTTCTACTGTAGATCAGAGCTCCTTTGGAGCTGAATTTCCATATAGTAGGATTGGATAGTAGGAATGGAGGATTTCCAACTAGTAGGATCATGCAGGATTGGAGTATCTGAGCAAAGTGGTGGTAATGATTCTGAGTTGTACTTTGACAAACACAAAAAGTCATACCATTAGAGGGAAACAGAAAGGAACAAACATTTATTGCATTTTAAGAACAGGCCATTCACTGTGATAAGCATTTTACATACATTATCTTATTAAATCTTCACTGCTACTCTGCAAGGTATACATTATCGTCACCATTTTACAGATGAAGAAAGTAAGACTCAAAGATATTGGCTATTTTCCTGCTTACAAAAATACATACACTTTGTAAAAACGTTGAAGTTTTATTGTTTGAACAATAAAAAAAGTTAAAAATATGGCCAGATGTGGTGGCTTACACCTGTAATCCCAGCACTTTGGGAGGCTGAGGTCGGGGGGGAGGATTGCTGGAGGCCAGGAGTTCGAGACCAGTCTGGGCAACATAGTGAGACACTGTCTCTAAAAAAATAAAATAAAATAAAAAAATTAACGAGGCTGGGTGGTGCCCAGCCTGTAGTCCCAGCTACTCTGAAGGCTGAGGCAGGAGGATCGCTTGAGCCCAGGAGTTCGAGGTTGCAGTGAGCTATGATTGGACCACTGCACTCCAGCCTTGGGTGACAGAGTGAGACTCTGTCTCAAAAAAAAAAAAAAAGTAAATAATAGGAAGTGAAAGTCCCTCATAGTCTCATCTCTCAGAGAAAACCACTCCAGTCGGTAACGCAGGGGTTTGGTTCCAGGCTCCTTCCCAGGATACCAAAATCCATGAATGTTCAAGTCCCTGCCATAAAATGGCTAGCATTTGCATTATAAACTAAGTACATCCTCCCGTATAGTTTAAACCATCTCTAGATTGCTTATAATACCTAACACAATGTAAACGCTATGTAAATAGTTGTTATACTGTATTTTTTAATTTGTATTTTTAATTTTATTTTATTTTATTTTATTTATTTATTTGCAATTTTCAGTCCTCTTGGTTGAATCCGCATCCGCGGATGCGGAATCCGAAGGTATGAAGGGCCCACTGTAAAGCTGGGGTTTACTCTTCTTGAATTTTAAAAATGTCCACACACACACACACACACACCCCCCCACACCATTTTTCCCCCCACAAGAAACTGGGGACGACAGTATACATACTGTTAGGAAACTTGCCTTTTTCCTCTTGGCAGTGGTTATCTTGCTGTGTAGTCTTATTAGTCTCATTAATTAATCCAGGGCTTTTGGGGGAGTTGCGCTCTCTGATGGCACACCTGGTAGTGTGACTTCACTCACGTCACTTTACCTCTTAGGACTCCAGTCTCCCCCATTTTCAAAAGGAGGGCAAGGGACAGAGGATTCTGCGATGTCATGTCAATACGCTGGGCACCTCACCCCTTGCCCTCCTCCTATCTGGCATGTTTTCAAGGTCCAGTGCTATTTGACTTGGGCGGCAGCCGCCACTTTCATTAACTCAGATGACAAAGCCAACGCCAGCGCTGCTAGGAAACTCAAGAGAGCTGAGCCTCACTAGCCGCCCGCCCGAGATCCGCGACAATGACGAGAGCGGCAGGCGGGGCTGGGACTGGGGGCGGGGCTTAGGGCAGGGAGCAGAGGGGCGGGGCCGCAGCCAGGGCGCGCGATGCGTGCGGACTGATAGGCCGGCCGCGGCACGACGTGGTCGGCGCCCGCGCCCGGCCCCGCCCCGCTCAGACCCCGCCCCTCCGTCCCTCGCCGCGCGGCCCTTCAAGGCGCTGGCGCAGCGATGGCGGAGGCTGTGGAACGCACTGACGAGTTGGTCCGCGAGTACCTGCTTTTCCGCGGCTTCACACACACGCTGCGGCAGCTGGACGCCGAGATCAAGGCGGACAAGGAGAAGGGGTTCCGGGTGAGGGGCCGCCGGGCGCAGCGCGGGCGGGCGGCCCGAGGGGGCCCGGAGCGGGCTTCCTCCCAGCACTGCCCTCCGGGGCGGGAGCGGCGCTGTCACTAGCGCCGGGGGGCGGTGGAGGAGCGGGGGACCAGAGACATTAGCGCGTTCGGCCCTCCCTGGACACTTGAGGAACTGAGGCCCTTGGACGGGCGTGACTTGCCTGAAGTTGCCCAGAGAGTCATGAGCATCGCTGAGGCTGGAGCTCAGATGCCCTGACTCCTGGTCCAGGGGTCTGTTCTCCACCCCAGCCTCCCAGCAGATGCTGGCCAATCTTTGGCCAGGGTAGCAGTGAGGTTTTAGGAGCAAGTTTAGGTAGATGACTGAGTTTTGGCAACAGAAATATTTAAGGATTAGCCTCCAATGATAGTGGGAGCAAAGGAGTCTGCAGTCCAAAACGTTAGCTGGGTTCAAGTACTTGTGGTGTTTGTATAAAGTGGCCTTGTCAAGGACTCATTGGCGATTTTGCTTCTCCAGTTGAGGAACACCTCATTGAACATTTTTAAAACACAAACTTCCCCTGCTCTGATAGGATTTTCCATTGAGAGTTTCTTGGAATTTATATGTGTGTGATTTGTATGTTTGTATGTGCTGACTTCAGCTTCTGTTGCCAGTGAATTGAGAGAGGCAGTGAGCTAGAACAAGAGCACTGCTGGAGAGGAGTGAGGAGATCTGGTTTCTTATCTTGCCAAAGTTAGTGGCAAAAGCAAATCATTTCGCCTCTCCAGCTGCAGTAGCCTGATCTATAAAATAGGGAGTTGGGGTGGTACTGTCATCCAAAACCTTTTCCAGATTGTACACTGCCGTGTAATTGCTCCTCACAAGGAGGTGACTTTGGCGGACGCTAGAGCAGCTACCAGGGCTTTGGTGGAATTTGATGACTTGAAGGAGTCAGTGCACCTCCTCATGATCCTTGGAATCCTGGAATTGTAGAGCTGGGAGGAGGACTGTGAAGATTGCCTCACACACTCACTCTCCCCCCATCCCTTTTTTGATTAAATGTGAGGCAACTGAGACCACATTTGAAGTGACATTACCAAGTTGGTCAAGTTAGGGGCAGATCCAAGACCTGGTGCCAGATCTCTTGCTTCCTGGGCCAGAGCCCTTTTACACCTGAAATTTCCATGCTTGCTAGAGGGGTCAGACCACATATCTAACATGAGAAAATAACTTAAAAGTTGTTGCATAAATATGTTTTGAAAATTTTATAGATTGCTAACTTAATTTTTTTTTAAACATCCAGAAGCCACAACAAGAGGGAAATGCTGTATTCTGTGGAGGGGAGTATTCAGTTCTGTCCTTTACCACCTTCTCCATCCCATCTTTCCCGCACCAGGTGGACAAGATTGTGGACCAGTTGCAGCAGTTAATGCAGGTGTATGATTTGGCTGCTCTTCGCGATTATTGGAGCTACCTGGAGCGTAGGCTATTTAGCCGCTTGGAGGATATATATAGACCCACCATCAACAAGCTGAAGACCAGCCTGTTCCGCTTTTATCTCGTCTACACAATCCAGGTGCTTGTTGACTCAGGGGTTCAGCTTCCCTGGGTGGAGAGAGCTCTGATCCAGAAATAGATATTCTTCAAACCCCTGGAGAGGACTCTGTATGCTGCTATAGGAAAGAGTGGAACAGTCACAGTGCAGATGGTTTTTGACTTTTTTTCTACTTTTTTTCCCCCTTATCATCTGTAGATCATCTGACTGTCTTCCCCATGCCTAGTTCCCCTCTTGTTTTAGGCACGTAAGCCTGGGTGGTGTATTAAAGAATATAAGTAGCTGGCTTAAAATTTGAGTAAAAGTTATAGCTGAGCTGGAGAATAAGTCACTTAGAGGTTATTTGGACATCAACTATGGATTAATTTTCAGGATGGCATGTATCATTAGAACTTCAGTTTAAACCAGCTTTGAAATTATAAGATCCTTGAGAAAAGAGTGATGATTTCCTTTATACTATGTAGTTTGTAGATCCTGTTTTCCCACTTACCTGGCAGGCTGACATCCAAAGGCTGTCTGCTGTGCAGTAATGAAGAATCTTACCTCTGGACTTCTGTCCTTCCCCCCTCCTCGCTACCTCTTTTGTGTCTTGGCAGACAAACAGAACCGACAAGGCTCAGGAGTTCTTTGCAAAGCAGGCTATGGAGCTCCAGAACCAGGCGGAGTGGAAGGATTGGTTTGTCCTGCCCTTCCTGCCGTCCCCAGACACCAACCCCACCTTTGCTACCTACTTTTCTCGACAGTGGGCCGACACCTTCATTGTGTCCCTGCACAACTTCCTGAGTGTCCTGTTTCAGTGCATGCATATCCTTTCAGCTGCCTGGGGCTGTGGGCCCAGCCTGAGGCATCCAGGCCTCATGACCAGTAGCCTGCTGCTCTTGATGCAGCCATTTCTTCTAGAAAATGCCCAAGGATCATTGTCATGGGTCACATGAGGGGGCTGAACAAATTGTGGTTGTTTTTGTCAGTAGGCCAGGGAATCATAAATCTTAGTTCTGACACTGTGCTGCTGAAGTAATAGCTGACATGCATGAGCGGGGATGGTGGCAGCAGCCGGTGCTAGTACTGGGCTCTGTCAGCAGACACAGGGTTTGGGAAGCAGCTGCTTCTCAGAGGAAGTGGCCAGCCTTGAGAGCACCCTCTCTGTGCCTGACGTGTGTCCCCGGGGATATCAGTTGCCTTTGCTGGGATTAGGTAGCAGATGAGAACGCTTCTTGGTTATGGCATGACCATGTGGGTTGGAACTCTGTCTGTGTTAGTGTTTGGGTTACTGTCTCTGATAGTGATCTCAGTGTTCCTCAACTTGCTGAAAAACAGAGTAGCTTCAAGAATACATGTGTGGGGATTTGAGAAAATACATGTGTGGGGATTAGAGAGAGAGAGTGAATGAGAACGAGAATGTAGGTGCATTTTGTCTTGGAAAGGCTGAGGTCCCTGGGCCTGGGGCATGCTCCATTGCTCATGCTCTCTGGTCTGGAAATCTAGGGGAGGGGCAGTCTGGTTTGGATGGGGCTCCCTGATGAGGCACTGATAAATTTGGCTGTTGTAGAGGCTCACTCATTGGTGGCCATTTTGGCCTCTGGGAGGACCGTTTTCTGGTGCAGGGGGGAAGGGTGCCTTTTCCTGCCTCTACCCTTTCTTTCTGTGTCGTGGGTGAGCGTGAATCCTGCCCTTGACAGAGCTGCCTTTTTTCTTCCCCTTGCTGCCTCTTTCATCCCGAGGGCTTTCCAAAGAAACCAGCAGCGTGGTTATGGCATGACCTTGTGGGCTCTCCAGGGAGATTGAAGCTGTTACTCAAGATCTTTTCAGGGCCCCTCAAACTAGGTCACACACATTTGAGCTCTAGTCTTCTTCCCCAGTGCTGAGGCCTCATCCACTCTGCTCCCTCCTGACTGAAGCTGTCTGAGGCAGTAGAGAAAGACCGATACCCTAAGCTAGGACGTGGGTGTTCTCAAGGTGGCGTGTGGCCGTGTAATCATCAGAAAGCTTTCTCTTCTGTCTAAACCTTTGCCAGGGAGAGGCTCAATCTGAGGAGGGGAAGCCAAGTGGCTGATCATTCTGCCGTGCTGGCTGTATGTGGAGCCACTGGCCTCCAGGGTTCGCTTTAGCTGAATGTCTGTACAACTTGCTAAAGCTTAGACTGGCTATGAGGTAGACTGGATACTATCTCTTTACTACTGGTTTTTCAGAGTAAATGCTCAGGTTTAGGTTTATGTCTTCTCTGTGGGCTGGCCAGGCTGATTGTCATGTGTCTGTGAGTCTGTCTGAACGAAGTCAGAGTAGGCCCAGAGACAAGGGAGAGACTGTTTCATAAAGCTGTGAAGAGCCCACGGCACTGATCCTGTACTCTCTTCTCTGTGTCTCATGTTCAAATGTTTTGCTGCTGTGTCAAGAGATTGGGAAGGACTTTTAAACATTTCGCAGGCAAGTTTATTCTTTAACTTTGTGCACCAGTCCCTGTGATCTTGAACTTCGATGCAGAGTGTCAGAGGACCAACCAGGTTCAAGAAGAAAATGAAGTTCTGCGTCAGAAGGTTTGTTCTGAGCAGGCTGCTTCTTGGGAACTACTTCTGCTTTTTGTGTGTGAAATTAGGTAGTGGCAATAGAGGGCTGATTAAATATAGGAAAGCTGAACTCTTCTCAGATGAATGTGAGTCACCAGAAGACTGTAATGGTCTTTGAAAACCAGAGATGAGATTCATATTTTAAATCATGTGTATAGTGTAAACAGTATGGTAACAGTAATGAATTTTAAGGAGAAAAAGACCATATGTACCTATGTCACCTTACAACTAATGTGTTTTCATATGTCCATTTTGTCTTCCCCATCTTTTTCCACGTATAGCCGTGTATATATTGTTTACAATGCAGATATAATTTAATTGCTCAGCTATGTGTCTCTAGTTTGATAAAACGATAGAGCCTGGGGACCCATGTTTCCTTTTACATTTTGCCTGAGGAGCTTTTCTCTGTCCTGAAATAATGATCTCTTGCCATTGTCAGGAAAAGGAATACTATAAGCTGCTTCTGTTTGGGGGCTTAAGATTCTTGGGTTTTGGGGGTATGTGTGTATATGTGTAATTTTCTTCAGGCAAAATGTTAAAACTGCTATAATTCATTTAAAAATTTTTTCCATGAGAGTTCCAAAGCCTGATTTTGTAGATTCCAAAGAGCAAAGCAGGATTGGGTGGAGCTATTTTTCTCAGTGAATTCAGGAAGAAGCAAGTCAAATGGTAAAAAGGAAGCAAGTCAAATGACAAAAAAAAAGTGGATTTGGATTTCTAATGGTTCTTGGTTTTCTCACCTCACTATAGTCCAGTAGTAGCAATCACTTTTGCATATTCCCAATCCACAGTGAGCAGAGAGTGAGATGAGCACCTTGAGGCTGGGGGCGAGTGGCACCTCCAGCCAGTGAGGCTGGGTTTGCAAGTGCTGTGTCTAGATCTTCCTCAGCCCGGGCAAGGTTAGCTGAGATCATCGGCTAACTCAGCCCCACCCCTCCGTAGCTTTTTGCATTGCAAGCCGAAATCCACCGACTGAGGAAAGAGGAGCAGCAGCCAGAAGCGGAAGAGACTTTGGTCCAACACAAATTGCCTCCTTATGTCTCCAATATGGACCGCCTGGGGGACTCGGAACTGTGAGTGTGCAGGAGGGGTGTGGGTGGGAGGGCAGTCAGCTCGCTCCTCCCTTTGTCCTCTGTCCTCTCAGCCTTGAGGTTCACTGTGACCCCGCCTTGCCCGTGGCCCCCTGTGCTTACCGAGGGAGAATTGCCATGGAGCCCCCTTGGCACACTGGTCTTGCTGCAGAGCTCTATGAGTAAGGTCCTCATGGTCTCTTAGGTCCTTCAGGAGTTGTTCCCAACTTCTGAGCCTCTGGCTCTGCCCAGAGCTGGGGGAACTGCACAGCTCTGCCAGAGGCCTGCACATCCAGATGTGCGTAGCTTGGATACATAAAAACACAACCGCTATGGTAAAGTCTCGGGGAGCCTTTGTGCAGTGGAAGAAGTGCCTCGTATATGGAAAGATTGGCAACCACGGGTTGTCTGCATTCCTCAGGAGAAGCGTACACCTGTCTAAGGGTTTAAGGAGGTAGGCAGATTGAGAGAGAGGTATTTGAGTGACCTTCAGAAACAGCTAGTTAAAGCAGAAGCCAGAGGTGATGATAATAGTGATTGAAGAAACACAGGCACGGACAGGTGACACAGTTAGCAATTGAGTCAGGATGCAAACCCAGGCAGCCAGGTTCTAGATACATGCAGCCAAGTACTGCACCTGATGAAATTGCTCCGGTTTCTGAGCCAGCACTGTCCGATGGAAGTACAATGTCAACGGAAGATATAATTTACAAATTTTTCATAGCTACATTAAAAAAAATAAAAGATTAATTTTAATGATTTATTTTTTAGCCCAGTATATCCCAAATATTTCAACATGTAATGAATATAAACACAATATTAATGAGCTATTTTATACTTTTTTCATGCTAAATCTTTGAATTCCAGTATGTATTTCATACCTTCAGCACATCTCGATTTGAACTAACCACATGTCATGTGCTCAGTAGCTCATGTGGCCAGTGGCTATCAGACAAGACAGCTCTGAGCTTTACTGTGGCCCTCAAAGAAGAGTTGCAGATGTCAGTGTTGTGTCAGATAAGCTGCTGGCTCCCTTTGTACAAGAAATGGTGCCAAGCATAATGCCATCTTAAAGCCCAGGCTCCTGAACCCCAACTAAGGCCCCAGTCATTAGCATTGTCCACAGCCCAAGAGGTCTGTGTTCTTGGTTTTGCCACGTTCCTCTCCAGCCCTGTGACCCCATGGTGTGTGTGCTTGACCAGAGCCATGGTATGCAGCCAGAGGAACGCCTCCCTCTCCCAGTCGCCTCGCGTGGGCTTCCTGTCCTCACTGCTGCCTCAGAGTAAGAAGAGCCCCTCAAGGTTGCCTGCCCAGGGGCCCCCTCAGGCTCAGAGCTCGGCCAAGAAAGAGTCCTTCAGCGGTCAGGTAAGCGCAAGTCCCACCTTCCTAACTCATGCCAAGGAGCCCCTGCCATGCAACCGTGCTCCCAGACCTTCTTGTCAAGTGCAGATAGTTTGCCCTCCCTTTAGGGCTGATTTCTTGGGTATATTGATGAGACCCTAAATTCACATCTCATTCCCTTTCTTCCTCTGTCCCTGCCTTTCCCCTCATGAACTGATAGCTCTGCAGGATGGGAATATAGATAAGACCATAGCAGAGGAACTGAGAGAACCAGGAGGAAAATACACCTAATACACGGCCCCTGCCTCCCCATCCTCGCCTCTGCCTGGAACTGCAGGCGCTGTGGCAGTTGGCAGACGCCTGTGCACTGATAAAGACATTGCCAGACCTCAGACCCAGGTCTCCTGACCCAAGTGGCTGCTCTCCTCTGACCACCACCTGCACTCCCGTGCCAACTCTCAAAAGTCCACGACACTCTCCAGTTGAAGCAGTGGATAGCTGATGACGGGAAGTAGGCTTTGAAGATTCCCCCTCTTTTCTCATAAATGTCTTATGAACTCACAAGGGCTTATGACTGTGTTTTGGAGGCTCAAGTGTGAGTTCAAGCAATTGTGGAATTTTGATGATCTAAAGTAGTGTCTGGCTAAGGAGAAAATTATAGTAAGAGTTACCTCTGAATGTGTGTATTTCACCTACCAGTTGGTATTTGCTGATTCTGCAAAGGATTTTCACTATTTTTTACTTTTATGGAAGATTGCAAGAGAATTTCTTTGATGTCAGCTTATGTCCAAAATAGCCAAGCGTCCCACTAAGTAGTTTTCCTAGCAGAGATTGTCAGAATTCATTGCTTCCAGAAATGCCTGCCAGAGTGAAAGCTGAATAGACTCAGAGTTATCCTTTATTGCTTGGATAGAGACATTTTCGCTTGTAATGTGTTTTTATTAGTTACAGGTAAAGTAAGTGGTCGTAGTCTGTGCTTTCCTCTCCTACCACCCTCGGCTTGAGACCAGTTGCAAGTGATGCAGCAGTTTGGGGCTGCTCCAGGCTGCCATGAGAACACAGCACTGGGGTTTAGTATTGTTGAGCTGGAAACACTGAGTAGGATACTGATCAGAAAGAGCATGGGCTCTTCTTAGAACTTTACTTTTAGCTCTGGCTCCTTGTTTAGCATTGGTGCTCAGATTGTTTAAACTCGCCCCAATTTGCTTGGGATAATAATAATAACATTTACTCCTGAGGGGAGGATTAATTGAGCTGATAGGAGCAGAGCCCTTGGTATGTGCAGTGCCTGGCAGATGAATAGGACTCAGTCAATTTTAGTAGTAGAGGTTGTATTCCTGTAGGTCCTGGCCTATATGGGTCCCTGAGTCAGTTCTGAGACCTAAAGTGCCATTAGCACAAAATGACTGTAGTGTTAGCATCCATGAGGGTTGAAACTGTTAAAAATCAATCATGGGTACTCCTTTGAATGTTTTTCTGAAAGTTCGAATCTTAAAATTAGATTTCCAGTTCTGTGGAATGTGGCTGAATAAGCTGTACTGTTTGCTTTCTGGATCTCTCTCACTGTGCAATGTTTTATAAGTTTAATAGATGATGTATGGAGTGTTGAGTCCCTTGAAATGAGCTTGAAATGAGGAAATTCAATTTCATTAACTTAAGATGAAAGAAAACACAGAGATGGCTTCATTGCGACTAGGCCTATGGCTGTGCTCTTTATGTGTTCAGGAACAATGTGTCACATGGTGAGGCTGAAATAGGACTGGAAATTTTTGTGCGGTGTACAGCAAAGAAATGAGGTTAAGAATGGGTAATTTGCAGCAGAACATTCCTTACCTTGCCTCTAAGATATAATTGAATAAAGGTTGGGTCACCGAGTGGTATGTTAACAGCCAAGTTTCCAGTTCCTGAATAGAGATGACAGATACCTGCAACCTGGAAAACTCAATGGTCAAGTCTCTTGTTTTTCATTGATGATAGATTATGTTTCAATTCTAACAATAACTAGATTTGAGATTCAGGAAAGTCACAGAATTCTAAAGTTGGAGGGAAGCTTAAAGGTCATCTGGCCCAACCTCCTATTGAGTAGAGGAGCACGTTGTCTGGATTGATTGCCTCCTGTGACGCAGAGCTCACTGCTTGTCAGAGTGGGAACATATGCTTGTTAGAAAACTACTGGTAGACACTTCTTTGTAACTTTCACTCACCAATCCTAGCTCTGCTTTCTGGAGCTATGTAGAATAAGTTGTCTTATATTGGACAACTTTTCCTATCTTTTCCATGCTAAGCACTCTTTCTTCATGCCCCCCTCACCTGTTTGCCCCTATGGCATGATTTCTAGAACCCTCACATCCTGGGCCCCGTCCTCTAGGGAGACATTCTAATGTTTTAGTCCCTTAATTACAAGTGATACCCAAATTTGAGTGTACAATTCTAGATGCTCTCTCACCATACCAAATGCAGTGGGTGGTAGGCACTTCCTGTGATTGTGATAATATACTGCTTTGAACTCAGTATACAATGACACTGGTTTTTAAGTAAGCCACATTGCTTTGTCAGTGCACATAAAGCATGTAGACTTTTTTCTCACTCATACCCCACCATACCTCTGATGGGGTAGGAGGGAGAAAAGTCTACATGCTTTATTTACTACATGCATTTTTTTTTTTTACTATTAAAGAATAAGCACACAATAAAACATAGACTGTATTATTAAATTAACAATATCTAAAATGATTAGACTTTCCTATTTTAGATAGTGTTTATTTAGAGCATTGTAAATTTCACTCACATCAGCATTTTGCCTGCTTGTGATTGGTTGCTGTACCTGTTGTCATTATTACTAAGATGTTCATAGCATCATTCTTGCAAAATAGATGGTAATATACACTCTCCAGGCTTTCAGTGGGAGTCTGGAGGCAAAATTAAAAAAAAAAGGAGGAAGTACCTGCAAAACCACAATTCCCAAGCTTTTCTGGGATCTCTAATTGCAGTAGCCAGGGAGGTCACATCAGTAGTGGCTCCTGCAGCCTGCAGTGTGTACTCTGTCCCTCCCCCCAGGGGTAATTTCACACCCTTTCACACCCACTCGGTGAGCCATGGGACTGCAAGTGGGAATTACCTTATTACAGAGATAACCTTTAATTGCCTGTAATGTGAAGAAAGCAAAGTGTCCACAGACATCTGTACTTGTACTCTTATTAGTATCAAATTAATTCCTAGCTATGGAGACGTCAGTGGTGATAACCACTGCCCGGAGGGCCATTCCTATGGATCTTGGCAAGAGGAGGAAGAGCCCGTCTTTCGGTGTATAATTTCTGTTCTATGAGGGCCTGTTTTCTAGGTGGCTTTGTTTTGCTTCGGGGAAGATCAAATTACTGGAACTTGTTTCCTCTCCCATTTGGATGACTACCTGGCAAGCTCTATGAGGCTTTGCAATCCCTCTGGATCTACTCCGGCCACTGAAAATTAGTGGGTGTCAATTTATATCCATCCGCAGAGTGAGAATGAAATGGTCAAATGATAAGACAGAGGTCACAATCTCCCTCCTGAACTGTAGGAGTCAGGTAGATTATGATAGAATATAATTGAGACCATTGGCATGTAATGTCATGTGAAGCCAATAGTTAAGATTTTTATGATGTTTGCCCTTAAAAGAAATAAAATAAAATTTTCAATTAACAGGTGTGTCACAGTAGATAATTACTTAAGTTATATATATGTGTAGCTACACACAAATTTACCTTAATGTACTTATTAAAGTGTTTTTTGGATGGCTTTTAATACCTTATCATCTTTAGTGGTTGTCACCCTTCTTTAATGACTTACTAATAGATACAGTTTAAGGAGAAGCTCTACTCTGCTTTAAGCAGGATCTGATAGGTCATGCTTAGGTCCCTCCCTCTGTTGGGATGCATAACCCTATCGTTATAAAAGCAGTTCTTTTTTTTTTTTTTTGTTGAGACAGAGTCTCACTTTGTTGCCCAGGCTAGAGTGAGTGCTGTGGCGTCAGCTTAGCTCACAGCAACCTCAGACTCCTCGGCTTAAGCGGTCCTACTGCCTCAGCCTCCCGAGTAGCTGGGACTACAGGCATGCGCCACTATGCCCGGCTAATTTTTTCTATATAGATTTTTAGTTGTCCATATAATGTCTTTCTATTTTTTTAGTAGAGACGGGGTCTCGCTCAGGCTGGTCTCAAACTCCTGACCTTGAGCAATCCACCCGCCTCGGCCTCCCAGAGTGCTAGGATTACAGGCGTGAGCCACCGCGCCCGGCCTATAAAAGCAGTTCTTGATCTATACTGGACGCCTTCCTTGCCATCTTGACTTGTGAGGGAAGTGTTGCCTCTGTATTATACTTCTCAGTGTTGTATTTTCTGCTCTTCCTGGGGAAGCGTTAGTGTTACAAGTGCCTTTTGAGTCAGCTAGAGGAATTCAAAGCCTCCTTATCCTGTATTTTCCTTAGAAATTTTTCATTTCATCTAGGTTTACATAAACGTCTGCAAAGAGGTCACCACGACTGCAGGCTTTCCAGGTGACTCTGATTCACTCTAGTTTGGGAACTACTGCCTTTTCTGTCTACATTGGACGTATAGGCTCCTGAGACTACGCATTAGCAAGTTTATCAGTTTAGTTCCTCTGAGACCTCCTCTCTGCTATTTCTTTTGCTCTCATATGTAACCTTCACAGAATCTAGTTTGCAATATTATATGGGTTCTTTTTCCTTTTATTCTCAAAAATCCAGTTTGAAGATATCTTGGTCAGGTTGATAAATCAGTCAAACCTGGATAGTAGCTATTCCAGGCTTTTGAGATATCCTCACTTGTCAGGGGCCCACTATTTTAGAAAACTGCCATCCACCCAGAAATATCTCCAGGTGAGAGAGATTGCAGGGTGAGGACCGCAGGTGACCTGGCCTGCTCTTAATGTGTAGAAGACGGAAAGGAAGAAGCTGACAACCTCACTCTCTCGCTGAGCCAGCACTTTCTAAACCACCTGCTCCACCTGGCCAGGGAGGACCTTACCTGGGAGCTGTTGGGTAGAGAAGCCATCCACGCCTTGGCTCTTGCTCTCCTGGCCCAGCTGTGACGCCGTGGGCAGACTGGTAGACACTTTTCCCAGCCAGCTTCTTGTCCTCTAGGCTACCAAGGGAAAGGACCTGACGTTTGGGGCCAAGGATGGGAAGAGCCTCCTCAGCGGGCTGGCCACTGGGGAGTCCAGTTGGTCACAGCACCGGCAGCGGCGCTTGCAGGACCATGGCAAGGAGAGGAAGGAGCTTTTCTCTACCACCACTTCCCAGGTATGCCGTGTCCCAAATGCCCCCGGGATGCCCATGCAGCTACTGCGGAGTGCTGTGGAGGGGCCCTTCTTCCCTCTCCTTTGAGTTCTGCTGCTGTGCAGAATTAGGCAAAACTGCAAGCACTAGAGCCCCTGGCGTGCTGCGACCTAGACACCCTGCAGTGTGTTCCCAGTGTGGGGGACCCCTTCCCAGCTGACTTGTCCCACTTGTTCACGACAGTGTGCAGAGAAGAAGCCGGAAACCAGTGGCCCAGAGGCAGAACCCTGCCCAGAGCTCCACATGGAGCCGGTGGAGCCGCAGACTCGGGCTTCCGTGGCAGGCCCCGAGGGTGGAGGGGTCCGTCCAGAGCAGCCCTTCATTGTGCTGGGGCAGGAGGAGTACGGGGAGCACCACTCGTCCATCATGCACTGCAGGTGGGTCTGGGCCTGGGGCCAGTGGCCCACCAGGGAAAGTGCAGGGTAGCCTGGACTTTCGGGCAGCGCATACGAAGCTGTGACTGGCAGGGGGTGGGGGAGCATGGGGGTGCCGGTGAAGGGATGGTCCCTAGAGGGCCTCGGTCACCCCGAATAGTCACGGGGATCCTGTTCCCAGCTGCCACTGGACTGGCCGGCCTCCTGCCCTTTCTAATCATGTTTCTCTGAGTTTTAGGAACAAGTTACCCTTTATTTTAACCACCCAAACTCAACTCAATTTTAATTTGCTTTATATTGGTACTTTTAGGGTAAATATTTACTGTTTATAAGTTTTTACTTAAACATGGTGAAATCATGACCTTTTTAAGAACAAACTCTCACAGAGTGTAGTTTTCAGAAGACTGGTGGCTTTGTTGTTTTGACAGCCCTGCCCAGGCCCTGGGGCTGTTCTGGAGTGTGACTGGGGAGGCCACAAATCTCCCTGCCGGCCCGAGGGCAACACCCTGGGAATCTTGCCCACGGTTCTATACCTGGCCTCGACCAGGAGAGGCACTTAAGAAGCATTTCTTGGACAAATGAACGAAAGAATATTTCCAGAAATAGTTCATGCCCATCTGTTGAGTGTAGGCCTCCTGGGATTATTTTTAATACAGTAAGGAAGTCGGAGGAGCTGAGGACGGGGACTGAGCCGGGATGCTGACGGTGCTCCCTTTTCTTCCATCGCAGAGTGGATTGCTCTGGGAGGAGGGTCGCCAGCTTAGACGTAGATGGGGTCATCAAAGTGTGGTCCTTCAACCCCATCATGCAGACCAAAGCATCCTCCATTTCTAAGTCGCCACTGCTATCTTTAGAATGGGCCACCAAGCGGGACAGACTGGTGAGTAACGTTGGCCTGTGGGCTCCCTTTGCTGTCTAAGTTGAAGAATTGCTTGGAGTTCAGGGACCACACATCCAGGACTGGCCCAGCAGCCTCCTGTTTTGGGGTGGCAGTGAGGTTACTGGTTGACAAGAATTGAAACGAGCCACAGGGGGACCTGGAGGACACAGGTCTGCCTGTCTGTGGTGGTCTGCCCCAGGGACCCCCTGTCTGCTGGCCCCCGTCTGTCTGTGTTTCCGGCCATGGTCTCCGCTCTCCCCCTGCCCACCGAAAGCCCTTCCGGGCCAGGCTCTGCAACTTATACTGGTGAGGGGATGGTGTTCTGTTCTGTGGTTCCCACAGGTCTAACTGCCCCCACAAATAGTGCAATTTCCCTCTGAACTCTAATATTTGAGATAGGATTTGTAGTTAAGGAGGTAAAATTGATTTATTGTTTTTTCTCTTGCTCCATTTTTTGAGGATCACACCATGTAGCCCACGGGGCACACCCTTTTTTTTTTTTGGCAGCTGAAGGAATTATCCTCATGGGCTGGGATCTCAGGGCTTGCCCTGCACCAGTGTCAATTTGCCAAGCCAATGCTGAGGTCACAGCCTCCCTAATATTCCTGGGGATACCCTCAGACCTGAGCTGTTTCTGGCTCTTTCTTCTGGTGGTGTTGGTTATTATCTTTGAGGCTTTTCGCCAAATAAGTCACAAGTCCCTGAAGGCAAGGATAGCCACTTTTATTTCTTTTCTGGAGGCCTTTATAGGCCCAGAGCCAGAGCTGTCCCCTGAAGAGGCAACTGAAGCCCCCCCAGGCTCTGTGACCCAACTGGGCCAGTACCGGGGGAGGGGAAGGGGCGGTGGACAGAGCAGGAGCGAGAAGGAAGGGTGGGAATGGCTGGGGTTTAAAACCGAAGAGAGAGGGGATGATCGGAGGGTCTCATGTAACCAACCAGAACATCTCCAGGTGTATCCCAAGTGATGCATCTCTCCCATTCCACAGATGCCTTTTGTGGTTTTGCTTCTGTTCAAGGTCAGCTCTGATGTCTTTATTTAATTTTTAAGTGAGGTCTGTTGTAGTCAGATTTCCCCTGAGCCGCCTGGATGAGTGGAGGAGCCTCCTCACCCCTGTAGCCTGCCCAGCCCGGCCCCCTCCTAGGACCCCCCTGACCGGGCCTGACTCTACACTGTCCTTTTCTCCTCCTGCCTGCTGTCGTTCCAGCTCTTGCTGGGCAGTGGAGTGGGGACGGTGCGTCTTTACGACACAGAAGCCAAGAAGAATCTCTGTGAAATCAGCATCAACGACGACATGCCCAGGTGAGCTGGAGGCCCCCAAGGCCGCAGGCTGCCAAGTGTGCTCCGCGGGGCCTAGTGCCCCATGTCCTGTAGTAGGATTGGGCCTCAGAGCCGAATGTGTCCTCCCTTTGGGGACAGGTGGAGGGTCTGACCTGGGCCCACTTGTGTTGCAGAATCCTGTCCCTCGCGTGCAGCCCCAGCGGGGCCTCTTTCGTCTGTTCGGCCGCAGCCCCCAGCCTCACTTCCCAGGCGGACTCCTCGGCACCCGACATCGGCAGCAAGGGCACGAACCAGGTTCCCGGCAGACTGCTGCTGTGGGACACGAAAACCATGAAGCAGCAGGTACGGGCCCTGCCCTGTGGGTCTCCCTGTGGCGGGACACAGTGTCTGTGCTCCCCTGTGTTTCTGATGAGTCTCTTCCCCTCTTTTTGCTTTGGTTTCCTCAGATTTTTTTAAAAGTTTAAGTGTTGAAAAGTAGTAGACTCCAGTTGGGCATATTGTTAGCAACTCAAGTCATTCAGAATTGTGCCAGAAACTCAGAAGTCACCCAGAACCTACCAGAGGGCCCTTGTGGTTTATTTTTTAGGAGAGGACTGGTGCCGCCTGAATCCCTGTTAACTTAGAATTGTGTGAGAATTACAGTAGCAGCCAGCAGTAGTGAGGACACGTGTGTATTCATAAGAAGTGACAGCTGACTAGACAGCCTGGCCACTGTCCTCGGAGCCGAGGACATGATCCCCTAGAATAATAATAGATGCTTGCAGCTGCCTCCCTAAGCCCCAGAGAGATTTAACAATGTTAAACTCACCTGTTTAGAAGGCAGAGATGTTTGCTATTAAAATTATTAGTTTCAGCGCTCAAAAGTGGTGGCTGTTCTGTTGAACACATTGTTTCCTGATGCTGCTGGACACACTCGAGGGTCCCTGCATCAGATGGGCCACATCCTGGGCGTTCAGCTTGTGCCTGCCTGCATCTGCCTGTAGAAACAAATGGTCTCTGTTCCCATGGGGAGGTCCCTTAGGCTAGTCAGGGCCACACCCGAATTCTTGACCTCCACCCCCTGCCACCTCTGTCCCGCCTTTTGCAGTTTTCCTCACTTTGGCAAACATATCCCACTCAGAAACTGGGGATCTTCCAGGACCCGTCCGTCTCCCTCTGCTCACACAGTCCGTCCGTGAGCAAATGCTGTCAGTGCATTTCCTGTCCGAACATGGCCTGCATGTCCAGAAACACGCTCTGGACTGGCCTCTGGTGGCCCTTCTGTGGCCTTGCCCACTGTCCTCTACACCGCTTCAGTTCAGTCCCTCATCGTTCCTGGCATCTTGCTATTTTCCTCCAAAGCTCTTATCACAATTTGTAATTTTGTTGACTTGTGATTTTCACATTTTTAATTAAATATTGAATACATATAAAAGAATATCGAAATCATGGGCATATGGTATAATGTGAGGAAAAGCAGTTAAATGGGCACCCTTGTACCCGTTACAGTAAAAATGGAACATTACCAGTACTTTTTAGCTCTTGCGTGCCCCTCCGCAATCTCCGTCTCCTTCCCACTCCAGAGAGAACTTGTCTTGAATTTTGGCTTACTATTGCCTTACATTTTAACAATGAGTTTACTACATTTACTACATTAATATATATCCATAAACAACATAGTTTTTGTTTTGCATGTTTTCTAACTTCGTATCAATGGAACCATAGAATATGTATTTTTCTAGAATGTTCTGTTGTATTCTAGATTGAACACTGATTCTCCTAACTCTGACGTGGTTGTGTCCTCTGGTGACCTTTGCTGAAGCTAAGTTAGCTGTCAGCATAATTGGCATTGCTTTGTCAGTGGTCTTTTCTCTCTGGCAGCTTTTAGGATCTTCTTATCAGTGTGGCTTTTCTTGTTTTTAAGTTTTAAAATTTAGTTTTTTTAAAGTCTTGCCTGGGATTTGTTTGGTGTTCTGAATCAGGGGATTTGTGTCTTTGTTCAATTCTGGAAAATTCTGAGTCATTGTTTTTTCTGGTATTAACAGTTCTCTGAATATCTCTTGCCTTCTGGAACTCCAATTACATACGTGCTAGAAATCTTCTTGTCTTTTTTTTTGTTTCACTTTGCTGCATTCTTGATGATAGTTTCTTCAGATTTATGAGTTTGCTAATTCTTTCTACCACTGCATCTAATCTTCTACTGAACTTATCTATTAGAATATTAATTTCAGTTATTGTATTTCTCATTTGTAGAAGCTCAGCTTCATTTTTTCAAACCTGCTTGCTTCATCATGTTTACAGTCTCCCATTTTTATCTATATTTTCATTTTTTTAGAGATAGGGTCTCACTCTGATGCCCAGGCTAGAATGTGGTGTTGTGATTATAGCTCACTGCAGCCTCGAACTCCTGGGCTCAAGCAATCCTCCTGCCTCAGCCTCCCGAGTTGCTGAGACTACAGGCGTGAGCCACCACACCTGGCTTTTATCCATATTTTCAATTCCTTCTTTTATTTAGTTGATTATATTGGATGTTCTCATTGTATGTTCTGTCTGGTCATTCTAATGTCTCAAGTCTTTGTGTATCTGACTCTGCTCTCTGCTATTCCTGTGGGTGCGTGCTCCATTTGCCTGATTTTCCTGTCTTACAAATTTTGATTGTGGGTTCGTGTTTCTTGGACCTTTGTCCTAGAGAATATTTTGAGGCTTGGGATGGAGCTACGTTTCTCTGGAGAAGATTTGCATTCACTTTTGCCAGGTGCCTGTGGGCACTGCCAACTCCTGCCAACTTTAACATAAATTCTCTGCTTGAGGTTTCTAAGCCAACAGAGGGATTGTGAATTTGGGTCATGTCAGGGCCAGTCTGTGGTTACAAATTTGCAGAGAGGTGAGTTTGTTATCCCTTCCTGTGAAGTAGGATTATTCCTAGTTCACTCCGCCGCTAAGGGTCCAGTTCTTTGGTTCTTTGGAGTCCCGGCTTTATGTGATAGTTTCTCATCACCTGACCCTGGGCAGGTCTTATGCTGTTGTCTCCAGGCCCCCAAGCTCTGCATGGTTGTCACAGTGGGAAGTTGAGTCACATGAATTCAATGACTGGCCCATAGTGAAAGCCAGCTGCGGAGGTCACTAGTCCCCCGGACTCTTGCTGTCCCTCACTTTTGGCCTCAGATGAGTACTTTATTTGCTAGCTCAGCACTGTGTGTGTGTGTATGTGTGTGTGTTAAATAACATTCTATCTTGTGTTTCTATTTTCAGGAGGGTTATTTAGGGTTCCTGGGGTTCCATATTGTTCGAAATGATATTCTTCATTAATTATCTGATTAATTAATAGAACTTGAGTTCTGTGAGGTTGTTTTGTTTGCTGCTGTATTTCCAAGAGTTTCTGTGGGGACTGTAGGGCTGATGGGAAGGGAATGGAGCAGCCACGTGACGCTGGCACAGGCAGTCTTCTAGGGGTGACTGTCACGAAAGGAAGTTGATGCAGTGTTATTTCCTGCTGGCGGTAAGACTTTTCAGTAAGAATTATCTTGGAGTGTACTCTGGGTGAAGTGTAGGATGCTAAGATGTGGATGACTCATTTTATAACTGAGCAACCCTGCATTATTATCTGCATGGAAACCGGAATGTTCTAGGGCGTAGAGACCTTGCCCTGGAAAGAGCTCAGAAGGTCACAAGCACAGCACTTTGGCAAAGGCTCAGGTCCACCCAGCCTGGGACGCTTATGTATGTGTCTGCGTTGGAGTAGGCAGTGTGCCTGGGCTCGGTGAAGGTCTGGTAATGGTTTTTTTGTTTTTGTTTTAATAGCTCCAGTTCTCCCTGGATCCAGAACCCATTGCTATCAACTGTACAGCCTTTAATCACAACGGGAACCTGCTGGTCACAGGGGCAGCCGACGGTGTCATCCGCTTATTTGGTATGCAAGTGTGCTCATGGCAATCCTTGTCCCCTCCTCTGATGTCCCAGGGAAGAGAGTTGGATTTTTTGCAACTAGAGGCTATTGCAAAACCCTGATTTCAGATGTACGTACTAGTGCGTAACTTTGGTCAGAGTTTTCAAAACACCCACAGTAATCATCTCGCACGTGGTTGGTGTCGGCAGATGTGGGAGGGGGTGGAGCACGATGGTCCTGGGTCTCGAGCTATTCCATTGGAGTCCTCAACACCCATGTGGAATCCAGGAGGACACAGGAGAGTGATGCCGTCCTCTCCGCCTGCTCCTGGCAGCTCATTCTCCTCACAAAAGCATCAGAATGGCGCTCCTTAACCAGAGGCATCCGAGCCATCTGGCGTGCTGCTTACAAATCCCTAGGCCAGGCCCTGTCCCCAGGACACACCCCCAGGTCTGGACTGTATCTTCAAGGGATCCCCAGGGTACCCTGGGGGAAGTTACAGAGGGCAGGTGCTTGAGTGTCCCCCTAGACTTAGGGCCCCCCAGAAGAGCTCCAGCTCCCCTGGGGGACACCCGAACCTTGCTTTGATCCAGCGAAGGAAGCTGCTTCCGAAGCTTAGAGGCAGCCTGACCTCTGGGGCAGGGGCAGCTCTGTGACACTCGTTGGGTCCAGCAGGCCCTTGGCTTCCAGAACAGCTGTCGCTCCCAAGCAGAGGGCCAGGGGCCTCCTGCTGCGGGCAGATGCCTTCCTCAGTGCCCGGGCCAGAATCTGAGTGGCCGTGTCTCGTTGCCTCAGACATGCAGCAGCACGAGTGTGCGATGAGCTGGAGGGCCCACTGCGGGGAGGTCTACTCCGTGGAGTTCAGCTACGACGAGAACGCTGTGTACAGCATCGGCGAGGATGGGAAGGTAGGCACCCAGGATTCGGATGAGACCGCGCTGGGATCACACAATGGGCCGGGTTTAGGCCCCGCCCATGCTGTTTACCAGCCCTGTGACTTTTGGCCTCTTTCTGCCTCAGTTTGTCATCTATAAAACAGGGATAAAATAGCAGCGCATCTCATAGGATCCATTGTGTGGTCTAAATGAGTTCAGTGCGAGTCGGCTATCCTTATGAAAGGGAGTGCCACGACCTTTTTCCTTGTTGTAGCAAAAGTTATTCATCTCACCATGGATGGGGTCCAATTTGGGGCCAAGATACACTTTGGTGAGCTTGGTAATGGTGGGCATGGGACCTCTCATGGATGCATAGTTTGCTGAGGGGCTGGGGACAGCTCCCCAGAGCCGTACTGGCCTGAGCAGAGTCCAAAGATGTAAGAAGGAAGCCAGAAAAAAAAGGTGAAAGTAAAAGCAAATGCCCCCTCGTAGATTGCGTCTGTGGAGGTGCAGTGGGGGTGGGCGCAGTGCCTGCCCTGGGAAGGCAGCCAGGCAGCGCCCGGGGTGGGAGAGAGACCAGCTTTTCCACACCTGCCCTCCTGTGCCTTTGGATTTGATACTGTCTACCTTCTTATCCATTGAAAACAGGAACTATAAAATAAATTCTTCATTTGAGAAGTGTGGGAAGGGATTATTAAAGCTTCACTTCCTATTTGTGTGGGCAGGACTCCCAGTGAAGAGGTGGTCGGCTCAGGGGTTATGCACACTGCGGTGGACGAAGCCGAGTTTACCACCGCATCACTCAGTGTTCAACTGATTGGACTGCTGAGAACCTGGAAATGTATTTGGAATCTGTCCTCTCTACCTTGTTCCTAAGATAGAAAAATCTAGCTGGTTTCCAACTATGATGATCATGATGATAATAGTCATCATCTTGGTGGCACTTGAAGCATTCCCCCTGGTTGAGAGACCAGAAATCCATGCAAAGCCAGTTGCTGTCCCTTTTTGTCTCCTGTTGGACTTTGATGTGAGGTTGCTGACTGTTTTTCTAGATTTTCTTCCTTAAAAAAATGCTTAGATTTTTTTTTTGGCAAGAGATGGGACTTGGGGGTGGCCTGGGGATCCCTCACCCCAAGCCCCTTTTCTGCCTCTAGCAGTTGAAAGGCCTTTCAAAGGTGCCAGAACTGTGGCCCGGGGAGGCAGGTCCCCCTTGCCAGCCTCTGCTCCAGGGTCGGTCCTCGCTGTCCCCTCCAGGCTTGGGCCCTGGGCTGCCGCTGGCCAGGCTCTGCTAAGAGAGCACTCTGGTTGTGCTTTGTGACTGCAGTTCATCCAGTGGAACATCCACAAGAGCGGCCTGAAGGTGTCTGAGTATGGCCTCCCCTCCGACGCCACGGGCCCCTTTGTGCTGTCCGGATACAGCGGCTACAAGCAGGTTCAAGTCCCCAGGGGCCGACTCTTCGCTTTTGACTCAGAGGGCAATTACATGCTGACATGTTCTGCCACGGGGGGCGTCATCTACAAGGTAACTGGGTGGGGTGTTGTGGTGGGCAGAGGCTTCCTCCCTGGAGGTCTGGGTCGTGGCCGGGCTGAGTGTGACCCTCTGTCCCCATGCTGCTGGGCAGTGGAGATGCCTTTCACACAGGGTGGCCAGCGTGGAGAGCCTCCCTGCTGTGAGCTGGGCTGGGGCTGCTTCTCAGCTCAGGTGGAGAAGGGGGGACTGGGGTGGAGCACAAGGCGCCGGTCCCCTCTGCTCATCTGGGACAAGATCTTCCCTTTTCCTGCCTCTGTTCATTGGGAATAACACCTATTATAGAAAATGTTTAGGAATAAGAAGAGCTGGAAAGTGTTGGGGTGGGGGAGACATGCCCCCAAAGAGGTCCAAGCCAGCTGGATTTTGAGTTACTCTAATCTGATATGGATTTGTTATTTTATTGGTTGTCCCATGGGTCAAGTATCTTCCAGTCCATGTTTGAGACAGAATTTGAGCATTTGATTTGTCAAACCATAATGTGAGTGTCCACATTGTTTTTGTCCCCCAGCTTACACATTTGCTTCAATTCTCAAGTTAGAGCTTTCGTTCCATGTCCTTTTTAAATATAATTATATGAAATTATGTGCCTTCTATTTTACTAGCATCATCAAATAGACTAGAAGAGGATTTGTGTTGTAACCTAAGCTCCTGTGTCTGTACCAAGTGGATTCATTCTCAGCCTCAGTGTTAATTTGTAATTATTTGCCTGATGGTGGTGTTTGGTGTGGGTAGAGAGAGTCATACAGGGTGGAATGTTCTCAGCATCACTCGTTGCCACAGCTCATGGGTCAGTCAACAGCATGAGTTTTGGACAGAAATTGTGTGCCGGGTGTTGGACTAGGCACCGTGGACGGTACCAAGGAGATATAAGCTATGATCTCTGCTCTCTTGGGCACACGCTCAAGTTAGAGGGAGGCACAGGACCGACAGTGGGGAACAGCACAGTGTGGAGCAGTTCTGAGAGGAGGAAGCTCTTAGTGGGGATTGAGTCCTCAGGGAAGACCCCAGGGAGGCCACGGAACCAGGAGGAGGAGGAGTTGGGTAGACAGGAGGAAGGCAGGCCTTGGGGCCCCACCTGGGCAGAGGCCAGTGAGAGCTCATGGTGTGGGGGAAGCGGGTGCTGAGGTGGGAAATGAGGAACCATCTAGGCTGTGACCCTAGGCATATGCAGTGAGATCCGGGCTCACCGGCACTAAGGCCTCCCTTTTCTACGGAGGGTGATGATTCTAGTGGTTCTTGCCCTTCCCTTAAAAATTAGCTCCATCCTTTCTCATAGCTGCTTATCTCCCAGTAGAGATACTATAAAAAGTGTTCCGTTTACAAGCCTGATTTTATTGTTTTAGTTGCGTTTCAGGTGGGCTATTCAGTAATTTGCTCTCTGTGTGGATATATTAGTATGTGTGTACGTATGTGTATTTTATTTTTAATCATGCAGTTCTTGGCATTTGCCCTGATCGGTTTATATGATTTGCAGTCACACTTGCTCTAAAAGCAATTAGTGGATTGGAAGATTTTCCTCTGCATGATTTTTAAAATGTCAACAATGGGATCTAATTACTTAAGGAATATAAAGGGCTTCAGATTCCATTTTGACAATCTGTGAACAACTTGTGATTTTTTATAAGTGTTTTCTCATGCTTCTTGCTCACGGGTGTTGTTACATGTAGCGGCGTTGGTAGTAATTCAATTTGCTTCTACTTCCCCTTCCCCATTAGCATCTGTCTGACTGTGGGTAGCCGGTGGGGTAGGGAGAACATGTTACGCGCTGCCCTGGGTGTGGCGGGATGGCCGAGCCCATGCTCTGGAGCAGCTTGCGGTCCCCAGCATGGGAAGCGAACCGTAGACAAGTAAGCAGATGCCGGGTAGTGGGAGTGACGCTGTAGGAGAACAGTTGGGGGGGGGTGCAGCAGGCACTAGCCCACAGCAAGTTCAAGGCGGCAGAGAAAATTCCATCTTTTAAGGAGCTTCTTGGGTACTTGTTTTCCACTTCAGATGGACTAATTGGAGTTGGGAAAGTGAAGGCATTTCCTGATGCAAGAACTTAAACTGACTCTCTGGAAAGGTGGGCATCCGAGCCTGGCCCCGAGGAAGCTGGGGTGGCAGCCTCCAGGCTGGAGACGGTTTGGCCACCGAAAGTGGATATGGTGGATGTGTTTGTGCGAGGTGTCTGCTGACACCTCTTCCTTTCTCCTGTCCTCTTGCAGCTGGGTGGCGATGAGAAGGTTCTGGAAAGCTGCTTGAGCCTGGGTGGCCACCGGGCCCCTGTGGTCACCGTGGACTGGAGTACCGCCATGGACTGCGGGACCTGCCTCACCGCCTCCATGGACGGCAAGATCAAGCTCACCACCCTCCTGGCCCATAAAGTCTGATGGAGCTGCCCTGAGGGACACCCACAGAAGCAGTATTACCCTGGGGCGCGGGGGAGATGCAAGGTGGGAAACAAGGCACTCCACGGGCAGCCACCTGCTGGCCGGCAGGTCTTCAGGGAGAGACTGTCCGAGGAGCTCAGGCACTGCCCGGCTGCGGTGACTGCATGGGAGTCACGTGGAGCAGGTGGCTGGTGCTCCCAGAGACCAGGGTCATGGACCGTGCCAGACGCATGCTTCAGAGGAAAGCTCCGGAAGAAGGAGAAACACTGTGACAGCTACTGTGTTGGCCCAGGAGAAATTGACAGTATTTTGTATATATTTGCTCATTTTTCTTTTTTTTAAAAAAAGAGTATGTACTTGTGGTCCCTTGGGGTCTTTCTAGGATGTGTATGTCACTGCCCAGGCAGTAGTCAGCTGGGGGCTCCCTGCCCTTGCTCTGCGCACCCCAGTCCTCATGCCCCTCCGGCGCGAGCTGCACTTCCGCAGCTGTGTCTGTTGCTTTGCCACAGGGGTAGGATGTGGCCCAAGGCTCTTGTCACTTCTGCTGGGTAACTGACATTTTGAGGTTCCTATTTCCCTGGGCTCGAGTCGAGGCCAGAGAGTGTTCTTTCTCTTCCCTGAAAATTGGTGGCTTTTGTTACAGAAGGGTCTCAGGATGAGGGCAGGGGCCGAGGCCTCCGCTGCTGGCCGCCCTGCCGTCTGGCGGCTGCTGTTTCCCACGCAGGCTGAGAATCCATTATCTGATATGCCTGGGACCAGAGGTGTTTCAGATTTTGGATTTTTTTTTTTATTTTGGAATATTTGTAAATACATAATGAGATATCTTGGGGAGGGGACCCAAGTTTTAACATGAAATTCATTTATATCTCATATATACATTATACACATAGCCAGAAGGCAATTTTATACGGCATTCTAAATAATTTTGCACACGGAACAAAGTTTTGACTGCAACTCATCACATGAGGTCAGGTGTGGAATTTTCCACTTGTGGTGTCACGTAGGCACTCAAAAAGTTTCGAATTTTGGAGCATTTTAGATTTCGGGTTTTTGGATTAGGGATGCCCAAGGACATCTCTTTCATTTGGTGGCTCCTCTCATTCATTCCTCCAGCTTAACATCCAAGGTGGAAGGTGCCAGCCGCCTGCGTCCCCTGCTGGTGGATGGGGAAGGGGGTCAGAGTGAGGCGGCCAGTTTGCTGGCGGCACGTGGGGTTCAGGCCGGCCCAGCTGTAGCACAGCTGAGCCTGACCAGCTGTGTCCATGCCCCTGCCTGAGGCCTGCCCTCTACTCCCTGGCTGGGGTGGGACCTCGGAGAGGCAGATGTTCCCACAAGGTGAGGAGGAACTCACCTGGAAGGATGGTGGGCCTGGGCCTTGGGCTCCGACACTGGGTAGGGGCGAGCTTGTCCCTGAGCTGGGGAAGGCAGCAGCCATGATTCAATTTAGAGCCTCCCAGCCCAGTTCTGGGGCTGCAGGCCTGGAATGGGGAATACTCCTAGTTACTCACTTTGGGAAAGGCACAGAGAAATTGGTATAAGCCTTGGCTCCATTCTGCTGCGTTTTGAGGGAAAAGTAGGGAGGAGTTTATGTGGCTTGATTATGAGAAAACACAAGAGACAGTAGTAAAATAGTTACTCATTTCCACTTTGGTAATCCTTCCTTCAGATAAAGAAACCAAGACTTCTCCATGTATTATTATATCACTCTCCTCATCTGCATTGAAACAGCAACCTTATTTATCTCACCCAGTGATTCTGTAGGACATTTAAGAAGTGGTCATGGATTTCATTTGGGAATTTAACTTTTCCTCTCTTCATCTTGAAGTTTGTCTGTCTTATTATCCATTCCCTCCTCTCAATACAGTCTCCACAGCTTGCTGAAATGGCTTTAAGGATTGCAGAGACACGAAGAACACCTGAAGCCCTAGTGTCCCTACCTGTCCCACATCTCACCCGCTCCAGGATGAGCTCTCATCCTCAAATAAAGCATGTCGGAACTTGAACTTACCTCTCCTTCAAATCCCTGCTCAGTATCTACCCAAGAACCCAAGCAAGACTCCTCTGTTATCTTGGGTGAAGGTGGCACAGAAGCCAGTCCATCAAGCCAGTCCAAGCCTCAGTCCTCTGAGCTGTCCCTGGCCAGGTGTTGACCCTCTGCTCTGGCTGAGCCTGTACCAAGAGCCTTGCAGTGCATTTCTGCATTTCCTGCCTTCTCAGGTACCTGCCTGCACTTGGCTGCTTCTGCTCCGGGGACTCAGGCCAAAATCCAGCCCCTTAGCATGGCATTCAAATGCTTCCTGAGTTCAACATGGTGACTTTTTTAAGGATATATACATTGTGGGAGGACTGAATCTAGCTGATTAACATACGCATTACCTCACATGATACAATTTTCTCTGTCAGTTTAAAAACCAAAAAACCCCTCAAATGCTTCAGGTGTTGACTCCAATCCATGCAAACCACATAACTGATTCCTTACCCCTCCTGGGGGAGGGAGAATGGGTTTCTCTCCTTTCAAACAAAGCTTTAAGGTAGACAGGCTTGTTTCCTGCTCTTCAGACCTCATTTTCTAGTTGGCTATGAAAAGAGATTTTAAGGAGAGATGCACAGGGGGTGGTACTGTTAAAGAAAAAATTAATCATACTCATTAAAGCACAGTAGGGAAGACTTTATTCAGGATTATCTCAATAGGCATAGGGTGCACTGCAACACGGTCTTGCAGTGGGGAAGAGACATTGGGCTCGACTTCAAATACAGCATGGGCCAGTAGGAATTTATAGCCAAGGAGCAGGGTGGGGGCCAGTGGGTAGAAAATTGCTCAGAGGAAGCATCAGGGATGAGGGGATTCAGGTGAAAGCGACCTAACAGGATTCTTGCTGAGACAGGCCAGGGTGGTCAGACATCACCTGGTGGTGGAGGATCAGGAACCTGATAAGGTCCCCAGGGTGATCAGATATCATCTAGGATGGGGGAGTGGTTCTTACCAACTGGATTTTACAAGGAAGTGCACAGATGGGCCCAGTAGAGGATTCAGGAACCTGACCAAAGTTTGGCCAAGCAAAGAATCTTTGTCAGTTCTAATGGCAAGTATTTTCTCTTCCTTTATTCACAAAACAAAATGATGCTTCTCAGCCCCAGCTGCAGTTAGACTTGGGCTTGCCCTGGCTCATAGCTTGTGAGAGGGAGGACCCCAGAGGTCAGTGACTGGAACACCTTCATGGGGGCAGAGGAGAAGCGCGTCCTGCCCCAGGGGGCTGCCCTCCTGAAGAAGCTGGAGGCCACCTGGTCCAGACTGCTTTGATCGCTGATGTATCTATATCCTTAAGCCTTGATTTCTTTAAACTTTCCCCTGCAGCCTACTGCCCTAGGATGGAGGATTAGTATTCGGCAGCGTGGTGAAGGTGCTGCGGAGCAGTGGTCCCCAACCTTTTTGGCACCAGGGACCGTTTTCATGGAAGGCAATTTTTCCACGGAGGCAGGGTGAGGCGGGATAGTTTCGGGATGACTGAAACACATTACATTTATTGTGCACTTTGTTTCTATTATTATTGCATTGTAATATAAATAATCGTACAACTCACCATACATAGGTTGGGGACTCCCGCTTTGGAGAAGCCAGAGGCACCACGCTAATGGAAGAGCTCCGGCTCCGGTCTCCAAGCTCTGTGCACCTCTAGTGTGTGGATAGTAATCATTCTGTTATTAGCTGATCTGTTCTAAAACACATTTCAAACAGCCCTCTTGATTTCTCATTTTAGGGGCAGACCGTGTCAGATCATCCTTTTTACTTCAAAATGCCCCAAGTGAAGGCTGCAGCTTGCGCTGGCGTTTTTCGTCACGTTTCCAACTTGGGGGTTTCTTTCCCGGCCTCTTTTAGGCTGCTTTAAGCCGTGTGATTTTTTAACTAAAACTCAATGCTAATTCCACGTGACAACTGCAGAGCTCGGCACCCAGGACACCTGGGCAGCTTGGTGGAGCCGCCCTGTACCCCAGGGAACCTCTCGGGCCGCCAACCTGAATATTTAATATTAGTGTTGCCTACTTTAAGATGACAATGTAAGCAGAGGCTTTAGTTTCTATTCCTGCACCCAAGGGGCTCGTCTTGCGTCTCCGCCCCCGGGATGCGTCGTCCAGCAGGGAGCGTCGAACCTGGTTTCTGTGGGAATACCCGGCGGGATTCCCAAAAATACAGATCCCCTTCCCTTCCCCCTAATGTCTGATTCAGGGGCCCGGGAATTGACACTTCCGCTTTCCTTTAGCCGGGCCGCGCCCCTCCTCTTGCACCAGCAGCCGAGCGCCCCAGGTGCCCGCCAGGGTGCGGGCGTGGCGCGCGGCCTGCAGGGGGCGCTCCCGGGCTTCCGCGTCAGCCAGTACCCGAGGCGGAGCCGGGGCGCGGGGCGGGGCCGAAAGGGGCGGGACCGGAAGGAGCGGGGCCGTGCTGGGTGTTTTCTGGGTCGTGGCTGCAGGTGGGGGCGTACGCGGCGGTGGGGTTGGGCCGGGACTATAGGGTTCTGAGGTCTGGGTGGGACATGGGTCGCGCAACCGCCCCGGATCTGTCTCTCGGCTGCGCTCCTGAAACCAAGAAGGGGGTGCAGGGGCCCAGAGGAAGCAGGGCGGCCAGTGCGCCGGGCCAGAGGAGCGTGCCGCCGGCAGTGGGCCTGGCCTGTGGCGGAGACCCGTCCTGCCCCGAGCGCCGGGGCCTAGGGCCGGATCGGAGGGAGTCGGTATAGCCAGTTCCCGGGCCTGGGCAGCACTGCCCGGCTCGGTCAGCGTGGCCTCTCGTGGATGCTTCCGCCGCGTGTTCCCTTCTGCAGCGACCGGCCCCTCGGCTCCCCGCGCAGGGCAGCACTGCCGGGTCGGTGCGAGCGCAGTGAACTGTCGCCGAGAGCGAGCGGCGGGCTGTGAACTAGGGATGCTGGCAGATCGCGTTCGTGCGGGGCCTCCCTTTCATCCAAGTAGTGAGGAGCTTGGGGTGAGATTTTCTAAGGTTCCACGGGGCTCGACATCCTATGAGCACTGCGCTCCAAAGAACGGTGCTTCTGAAAGATGCTGCGGCTCCCCTCCTTGGGGCCATGAAGCAGGGCGGGCAGGCACAGGGTTTGAGTCTGTAGGCCCTGGCTGTTAATCCTGGATGATTGATTTCAAACTTTTGTGCCCATGTTCTAGTTAACTAAGTCTCAGTTCCTCGTTTGTAAAATGCACTAAATATCCACCTCAGGGTCAAATTTCTGCCTGCATAGACTGCAGCACTGTATGCTCAGTAGACTCATTAAATGGCTGGAATGACTGTTACCACCGTCTGAATTCTGACAGAAATGAAGGGTACACTGTCAAGGGTCTATACTCTGGCTGGACAGGATAGGATGATGGCCTGCTAATTTTTTTCTTAAGCTGTAAACAGCCATCCTGGTTGAGCAATAAATTATCAAATTATGACTCAGAGAGATCTATCTTATTCTTTGCTGACTACCCTTTTCTGGGCAAACCTTTGCTTCAGTAAGATCATAGGAGCTTCTGGGTTGATTGCTAAGTGGAAGGCAGAGACCTAGGCTCTGTCACAGTCCCTTCTCTCTGGGTGGGGACTGGGCTTCAGGACTGAAGGGCTGAGGCAGAACAACTGGGCTAGGGAAGAGAGAAGCCAAGTTAGAGCAGAGGCTGGGGGGCAGGTGGCAAAGGAGGGGGTGGATTCTGCAAATCAGGGGAGCCCCGTACAGTTATGCTCCCTGTCCCCTATTGCTGGTTAAAGTTTCACCAATTGGAAGTATCTTTAAGTTAAAGGAGAGGTATTGGCCCTTGAAACCTTATTGTGAATCAAAATGGCCTCAGGCCAGGAGTTCGAGACCAGCCTGTGTAACATAGCAAGACCTGTCTCTACAAAAAATTAAAAATCAATAGAGTTTGGTGGCACGAGCCTGTAGTCCCAGCTACAGCCTGTAGTAAATTCCCAGCTACGAGCCTGTAGTCCCAGGCTGAGGTTGGATGATTGCTTGAGCCCAGGGGCCGGGAGTTAGAGGCTGTAGTGAGCTATGATTGCACGACTGTGCCCCAGCCTGGGCAACGAGGGAGACTTTGTCTAAAAAAACAAAAACCCAACCCAAATGGCCTCAGGGTTGCTTGTAACTGAGTCACTATAGAGAAAATGAGTATCTGGAGTTGGGGCAGATGAGGGAGCAATCACTGAGAAGTGTTTTAGGGGTTGAGTAGGCTGGGCACCCTGAGGACAGTGGCGTTTGGGGGGTGAGGGAAGGGACATTAGAGGGCTCCACCTCCTTTCCTCCTTTCCCTGGGGAGGGTGCTCATCCCTGTCCCTTGCTGGCCCCATCGCTGAGGAGACGAGGCTGCTGGGAGGCATTTCTGCTTGTCTCTGGCTGCCTGTGTGGGGCACCCAGCATGGGTGCAGGTCCCAGGGCTCTGTCTCCCAAGCGCATTGTGCTGCCCTCTACCCACACCTGCCTGCCAGCGGCCATCTGAGTCTCCAGCCCTGCTCACCCTCTGAGTCACCTCTGGCCTGCCCTGCCTAATAACTGGCTGATGAAGTATTCTAGCTTATTAGAATTCACTGGACTTTGTTCTTTGTAGGATTTAGAGATTGACTCCCATCATGGACAAATAGACCTATAATTCTTGGTGTGACGAGAGAGTGGGATTTGCTTTTCTGAATTAGAAAAGCAGGTCATTAAGCCTGGGCCCTGATTCTTCTTTGTGAAAAGGTACAGAGATGGAAACCTTAAAATCTCAGAATAAAAAGAGGGTCCTTCCCTCATGGATGACAGCCCCAGTGGCTGAGACGAGAGTGGCACCAATCAAGACCCCCAAGAGGAGGAGAATGGCAGCGGTGCCGGTGGCAGCAGCAAGGTGGGACAATCTTTGGTCAGAGGGCTCCCAGGGAAACCCCAGAGTCGTGGGATGGGGGCTCCCAGTCACTGGGCTGGGTCTTCAGCGTGGGCAGAACAGCAAGGTGGGGGGCAGTTCAGTCGGACAGTCTCTCCTAGAGCTCTTAGGAGGTGCAGGGGGTGCAGGCAGGAGCCAGAGTGAGCTGTCCCCTCCCAGACAGGCGCTCGCTCGCTTCTGCCTCTGCGTTGGTGCACGCTCTGCCATCAGGGCCTGGGTTTTCAGCACACAGACAGTGCGTTCCGCACGTTAGCCAAGCTCTCAGGCCAGTTGTCTAAAATACCAGTCTCTTCCTTGGCATCAAAATTGCATTATAACATCAAGTGGGCAAATCAGTGGCCCAGAGAGTTGGGTCTCCTGCCCCTCCTGTGGGCAGACCTTTAGGGATGCACAAGAGCAGGTTGCGGGGCCAGTGGGAAAGCAGCAGCTGGGGGATGGGTGGGTTGAGGGGTGGCAGTTGTGGAGGGGGGGGGGGTCTTCAGGCCACTGGCAGCCAGTGGGAGGAGCATCCCTGCTACCCTCCTGCAGGGCACTGGGCACCCCGGGCTCCCTCTTGGGCCCTGTCTTTTCTAAGGTTTCTTAACTGACCAGCTGCCCCTCTGTGACTGCTGCAGTCTTCCCCTAAATGTGCTCATGCATCTGAGCACGCCACAGTCCAATCTCGGCCTGATGGCACCTGCCAGCTCAATCCCGGGAGCCAGCCACCATTCCCTATTTCCCTCTTTGTGGGGGAGCCAGCCACCATTCCCTATTTCCTTCTTTGTGGGGGAGCCAGCCACCATTCCCTATTTCCCTCCTTGTGGGGGAGCCAGCAAGGGTGGGAAGCCCTGCTCCCCCGCCGCCAGGGTTGCCCCCATGAACTCCTGTGCCAGTTACCAGCCCGCAAGGATGAGGAAGTTGTGTCTGTGCCCAAGGAAGCGCCTCAGCTTGAGGTGCTGGTGCCCTCATCTTGGTGGGAAGGCTGTCTTGTCGTCTTGTTCTCATTTTCCTCCTCAGGAGACCTGAGACCTTCTGTCCCCATCTGTGGCTTTGTGTCTTGGTTTCAGACCCCCTGCGGTGAGGACTGTGTACTGCATGAATGAAGCGGAACTGGTAGACGTTGCTCTGGGCATCCTGATTGAGGTAAAGTCAACTGTGTCTCTTCCTCTCAGCTCTTCATGGGCAGAAACTGGACCAGGCCTTGGTCCAGGTTTCCAAGGGAACCCTCCTCTGTCAGCCTCTCCCCCCACCGGGCCTTGCCCAGCTCTTCTCTCAGCCTCTGCCCCTGTGGGGGAGCCCTAGGGGATGAGCTGTGGGGCTGGACCCCTGGGGAGGGTGTGGGCACGCGAGGAGAGCACACCCTCTGTTTGGGGCGACTCTGTGCCAGGGTGCATGAGGGGGGATGCAGGTGTTTACCTGTTTGTGTTCGCAGAAGGGTCTCGGTTGGGTGAGGTGGCCTCTTAGCCATCGCACCTCTCCTGAGCACAAGGCCGCTGCAATTTCCCAACTGCACTGCCTTAATGTCGTACAGCGCTTTACAGGGGCTTTGATATCGTGTATTATCTCATTTAACCGTCATGATAACCCTGAGGTATAGTTATTTCAGATACTGTTATCCCCAAGAAATTGGCCCTGAGACTTTTCCTTAGTTCCATAGCTAATAAGTGGCAGAGTTTGGGCCCACACCCAGGTTTTGTGTCCTGGGCCTCTTCCATTCTGTCACCCTTCCTTTCCAGACCCATTTTTTCTATGTGTTTCTTTTTCCTTTCTACTCAGCTATTCCTTGTGCCTCTGCCTGCTTCTCTCCCAAGTTGGTCCTGATTTCTTCAAGAGCTGTGATGAGGTGGTTGGGTGGGGGAGTAGGGTGAAGAGAGGGTGCTCCCCCTGGCCTCGTTACACACTGCTTCACAGCTGCTTCTGGGCACATCCTGCGTCGCTGCCAGACAAACCAGTAGGTGAGGGAAATAAAACACAGACGGTATAAAGCCTGCCATGTCTTCTCCGCAGAGCCGCAAACGGGAGAAGCTGTCTGCAGTGGGCGCCAATAAGCCGGAGCTCTCCCCTACCTGCTCTGTGTCCCCTCACACGAGTTCTGGGAGCGGCAGTGAGGAAGAGGACAGTGGGAAAGACACCCATGGCCCAGGCCTCAGCCCTTCCCCAGGGCCAGGGGGTTCCGACTCCGCCTGCAGCCGGAGCCCCAAGGAGGACGAGGATGCGTTAAAATACGTCAGGGAGATATTTTTCAGCTAAGGGATAAGCTGTTAACTGGACTTGCTGCTGAGAGCAGTTAGAGGACAGCTGGACTTTTGCAGGGGCTGCCGGCGCTGTCCCCAGGGTGTAGATGGAGCTGTCTGTGCTCCCAGCTTTGCGTCTCCGGGGGCCTGGCAGCTTCACCTTGGGCCAGGAGCCCCAGGACGCCCCGGGCCTTGGGGCTGTCATTCTGAGTGTGTGGAAGGGAGGACTCAAATTGAGTTCTCACTGTAATTCCTCTCTGCACTGTGCCCTCCCCCGCTCAGAGTGTCTGGGTTTTATTAAACAATCATTTGTTTTATTCAGTTACCGGGTTCCAGGGAACATGAGGTCATACAGTGGTCCAACTTTTTGAAACCAAAGAGACAATACTTTTCAAAGAATGGTATGGCTGCTATTATGCTGGAATTCCTATAGTTCAGTCAGCACCATCTCTCCTGAGGAGGAAGCCTATTTTAAAAATAGTTCCTGTCACAAGGTGATCCATCAATGAGCTCTCAGCCCTCTAACCAGCCTGGAAGGCAGACCAGCTGCCCACCGTTCTCTGCCCTGTCTGGGAGCTTGAATGTCACAATGCACAGACCAGGAAGCCAGACAGGCCTCCCGGGCCTGCCTTCCACCTGGTGGCCTGCACCTTGGCCCCTGGGGTTCTGTAAAGCTGCAGTGGGAGAGGACTGTGGAGGAGGCACCAAGGGCAAGAAATTACGCCAGAGCCCATGTTTCTGCCTCTGTATTCGCTGTGGCTTTTGGCAGGCATAGAGTGAGTAATCGTTTGCCGTACAGGTTTTCCAATATACTGGTGCTGAAAAATGCACAAAATTCCACAGTTCGTAAGTCACGCTTACGTCCTTCCCAGTTCCAGTTGAGAAGTGAAGGGATGCGGCGTTGTGTTTGTGCAGCCCTTCGGTCCGGGTCACCGTCCCTTGTCCAGGATTTGGCGTACGTACTCCTGGGTCTCACCACAGGACCAATTACCAGTGACTGCGCTGCTCTTTCAGGTCCAGGGGCCTTTTCAGGGGAGCCTTCAAAGCCACCAGGGCTTCTCTTTGTGCCCATGTGTTCTGTCTCTGTGGAGTCCTTCCCGTCATTGCTGGGCCTCTGGCAGTGGAATCCCAGAAAGGGGCTCATCTCGGCCCACTCACCACAGATGGGGGCGCAGAAGCTTGCTAACCTGGGCCCCAGGGGCACCACGGTGCTCTTTCTTTTAATATTCCCGTTTGTTGCCATAAAACTTCTGGCTTCCAGTTTGGCGTTTGACAAATCAGCCTGGAAGTCTGGCCTGGGACAGAAATCCTTACCTCTCCCCACTCCTGAGGCTGGAGTAAGAGTTGCTCAGAGTAGTTACTTAAAGCAGGAATTCGTGTGACGGTGAGCTGCGTGGTTTTATGGTGTTCTTGGAAGTCCTGAAGGACAGACAGTCCTACACTAAGAGGCTGCAGGTGCCCCAGCCTCCCTTACTGCTTCTTGGCCTCCTTGATGCCGGGGGCCCCACCTGCTCTGCGGTGGGATCCATCTGCTGGAGCTTGAGATCAGCGTTAGCTATGAAATGAGACGGCTGAGCAGACACGCCACCTTCTCCGAGTGTGGTTGGAACTGAACCGTTGCAATCTCACAAGCCTCTAGACAGGACTAGCAGCTCTCAAGCTGGCTCTTGTCTTGTCCCTGGGAGAGAACACAGCTGTGGCCATAAGCAAGAGGATAAGTAAGGCCTGGGCACTGCCCAGAGCTAGAAACCCAGGCCCCAGGAGGGAGAGTCTGACCCACTTCCACACGTAGGAGAGGAAGAGGCCCAGGCCACTGGCCAGCAGCACGGAGGCCACGGCCAGGAAGCCTGCTGCCAGCTGCCACTCTCCCTCATCACCGTTGCACCAGGCCAGGAGGAGAGTCAGGGGCACAAACAAGGTGAGGACCAGGGCCCCATACACACCAAGCCTGGCCAGGGCCAGGCCAACCTCAGGCATCCCCAGGGCCTCCAGCTCAGGAACCTGGAGACACCGTAGGGAGCTGGTGTCCTCGTTCCACAGGCAGAAGTTGTAGAAGCCGACTCTCAGGGTGGGCAGGTCAGTGAGGTTGCCAGCCTTCCAGAGCAGCGTGTAGCAGAGCAGGGAGAGGACCACGACTGTGAGGATCAGGATGCTCAGGAACGGCAGGTGGTTGCCCCACTGTGGCCTTGAGATGGCCATTTCTCCTTCCCTTTGCAGTGGGACCTGCATGGAAGTCACACCTGTGAGTGTTCACCTCTCGCTTTGGCATTGCATAAAAACCCACGGCAAACTTCCCTCCTGCCCTGCCTGCCGCCAAGGACAAGAAATCTGAGTAACCTACAGCCAGGACCCACTTGCTAAGTCGTCAGCTGCCTCTCTGGTTTGAGGTCAGGAGGAAGATCTCTCCCAGGCATCTTTGAAGGCCTGAACTACTTTAACTGAAGTGCCCTTTCGTCAAAGGCTTTGCTGCAGCCCAAGTACAACCAAAACAAGCCACTGAGAACATTTGTGAGGGAGTTTCTCAGATCCTTATCCAGGGTGGATTTCGACTGAGGTGAAGGATAAGGCTCACTCCTGTTGGGGACCTGAAGGTGCTGGATTCCACCACAGTTGCCATGACAACCACCAGGGTTGCTATAAAAACTACCAGTTGCAGTTGCTGGGCCATAAATCAATCAAAGCCGCAACTGTGCTTGGAGCTGGGCACCGGTGTTTTCCGAGCCGGGCAGCTCATTCTCATGTGAGCCTGGGTGGAGGCCCACGGCCACACCCACTCTGGAATTTTATCTGATGTGCTTCGGGAGCTCATTGCTGGGTCAAGACAAGATGTCACCTGGCACCAAAATCACATCGTAGTACTCATTGCTTTTAAAAGTCTACAATTTTTCTTGACAACAACAGTGATATATGTTAATTATAGAAAACTTAGAAAATATTTTTAAAAGATAAAAAATAAACTTTTTTCTCACCCCACACATAGAACCACTATTATTTAATAATATTTTAGCATTTTTTTTTCTTTGCTGATGTGTTTTTTACATAATCATACTGTTGAACATAATGCCTTTTCCCACTGGATAAGGTGGACATTTTTCAAAGCTGTTAAATATTCTTCAAAAACAATGACTGCACAATAGTTCCTGTCATAGAATTATCCATTACACTATTATTAGACAAATCATTTCCACTTTTCACCATTATAAGTGATAGTTAATGAAGATGCTTATACGAGTCTTGTTTGGAATCTGATTTTTCCTTAGGCAAGATACCTAAAAGTGCAATCATTGGGTCAAGGGTAGAAATATCTTTTTAGTGCTCTAACTGCATATTGCCAAACTGACCTATAGAAAAACTTGCTAGTTATAGTCCCTCTGGTTGTATATAAAAGTGCCAATTTCATTACACTCTTATTCTTTTAAAAAATCTTTCACTGCTTTTTTAATCAGAAGGGCTTTGTCAAGTTGGCCTCTAAAACAGCAATCTGCTTTATGTAAGTCTATTTTGTAATGCGGAATAAAACAGCTATTTACATCCAGAAGTGATGAGCAACACAGTGCCGCAGGCTTTGTGAGGCACGAGGCACTGGAGCCATGATCCAAAATGGCCTGGAAGCCCCGCAGTGCCATGTAGTGTCCCCCAGTGAAGGGAGTGGTGGGCCTGGCGAGGGGCCTGGAGACTACACTGTCCCGATCACCTTCTGAGGGGACTCCTCAGGGGCACAGCTTCCTCTTCCCCAAAGCTGACTGGAGGGACTGTCTGATCCCATGCACTGCATTTGTTCTCCAAGAACATTTAGGGACCATATGGAACAGGCTGAGAGAGGGCTGCTCCATCGTGTGTGCCAAAAATGAGAATGAAAATTTACCAGCGGGTCCTTTGGCAGGGCTCTGGGCATGCTGGCTGGCTGCAAGCAGGATCCTGCTGGGACAGTGAGGGCCTATGTCTACGCTGCCACTGCCTCACCTCAGATGCTGCTGGCCTGGGCCTGGGCAGCACTGGGCAGTCTGCCCGGTTCCACCGTGGCTTCTGCTCCAGAGGAGGCCAGAGCAGACACTCAGAGGGCGAGGGACGAGGGCAGTCCCAGCGGGGTCCTGGCTACTCCCTCTCTGTGGTGTTAGGGACAGAAGCAGGTTGGCAGCACTAACCACAGGAAAAGAGGATGGGGGGCGGCGAATGTGAGGAGGCCAATGAGCATTTAGAACCAAACCTGCAGCAGCAGGAACTTGAGGTTAGGGACTTTTTCTGGCCAGGAACCTGCGCAGAAACTAGGAGCTCGTGACTTTCCCTCATTAACATAGCATGGTAAAAATCACACCCACCAGCGCCATGACAGTTTACAAATGTCATGGCAACTCCTAGAAGTTACCCTATAAAGATAAAATTGGGAAGTGCCCTTAGCTCGGAGAACTCTCCACTTTTTACTCAGAAAAATAATGAAGATTCTGCCCACCCTTTAACATATCATAAGGTGTAGACATAAAAGTAGAAGTGTGGTAAGGCCCCAGGGCCTTCTCCCCTTGTGCAGACAGATCCATTTGCTCTCTGGAAATGTACTAGTCTTCGTATGCGTGAAGCCTGCAATAAAAGCTGCTTGCGTGGAAGTGCCAAGTGTCTGTGAACACTCCCTGGCACTGTCCCTGCTTGTGATTTTTCCAGGCAAGGAGCCAAAGAACTGGGACTACACCTCTCAAAAACCAACCCTGACATGTGCCACTACCACTCACTACCGCCCAAAGGCTCTGGAGGCCTGAGAGGCCCAACTCCTCTGGTTTGAAGGTAGTTGGGTGATTCTTGGAGCAATCATGCTTGCTACGGAAGGATTTATTAGGAATTAAAAAGGTAGCTTTAGCCCATATGGTATTAGGCTGGTATGACAAGGAGTTTTAACCAGTCTCCCGTGGTATGGGAAAGATTCGCAACAGGAACACATTTTGTCTGGTTTTATATATTTAACAAATGTGCTTGTAAGAGCCTATTTCTGTGTTTTTAACGTTTTTTTAATAGGTATTTTAAGGTGTGGAATGGATTTCTAGGATGGGAACACTGATTTATACTGTTGTGCTGTAGGAAATAAGGTTTGACATGCCTTCATTGCCCAGGAACCAACTGGGATGGGAGTTGGGGGCGCCTTTGTTTCAGTGCTCCCTCTTGTTTCTCCTATTTAAATCCTGTTACATCTGGGATCCAAAAGAGCATTATTATTAAACATTTTTGCCTTGAAAACAGCGCTCAATTTAAAAAAATGAACGTGACTGCTCAGAGGGAGAGATTGCATCAGCCACCTCGCTGCAGCTCCTGCCAGGCGCTGGGAGCCTTTGTTTTGACTTCCTCATTTTCTCAACTGACCTTTTGGGGTTTTAAATGGAGAGTGGAACAAAATAAAACTGGAGCCAAGAAGCCCAGGACAAGGCACGTGGAGAAGGTGGCAGTCCCTGGTTCCCTTTTTCTTCTCATCTCTTTATATTCAGTCCCAGCTCCTGCACCCAGTGCTTGAGGCTCTCCACCATCTGCTGGGACTTGGAACTTGCAGTTCTCTCTCGAGGCCCAGCTCCCACCCTTGCTTTGCACAGTCCAGCACCTGCGCCGGCTGTGCCCATTCCCAGCTGCCCACCCTCAGCCACTCCCCAGCCCCTAAAGTCCTGCCCTAGATCTGCTTCCGTAGATCCTACTAGAGCTGCGTGGGCTTTCGTGGCTCCTTCAGCCCACACTGGTTTAGCCATAATTAGAATGTACGCTCCACCAGAATGTGATCTCTCTGGGGAACAATCTTCATCTCTTTTGCTATTTTCATACACAGTAGGAGCTCTTTTTTTTTTTTTTTTTGAACAAGTGAATGTAGATGCCATGTAGTCTCCCTGCATTCTTTCTTGTACGTATCTTAGTTGCACATCTTAACAGGGCAGCAGAGCTACTTGAGTCTGGGGCCATGTTTTATGTCTCACACATGCTCGGCACGGTGCTGGAATGGTCCATCTATGTTGGAAATACAGACAGACTGTTCTTCAAGAACTCGTGTGCAGAGAGGTTGGAGGCTAGTCCTTGCTTCTTTTCCTAAATGGTTTGCAGTGACAAAATGTGGCTCTTTGGTTGGAAGCCCCGTGACACTCTTCTCCTCTGCTGCTCCAAGGGCAGGCCTGTTTTTTGGTTTTTGACAGTCTTGGTAATCACGCTCTCACCACAGTGAGCTTTTTAATTCCCTTTAATGATAAGCAACTGCTTCCTTCAGAGGGCAAAGGGGGAGACTGCTGAGTCACTATGGCCATTTTTAGATGAACTTTTTCCTGTTTATAATAAAGTAATACATGCTGATTGCAGAAAACTAGAAAATATGTGAAAATGTAGAGAAAAGACTAAAAATTATCTAGAACTTCAAGTCATAAAGATAACCAATCTTAGCAGCACATTTCTTTCTATAATGTTGTTTTATATAGTGGAGATCCCATAAATACATGTTTGTATCCCATTTTGTGAACATCATTATCTCATGAACTAGAAACGTTTCCTAAACACTATCTTTGAGAGCAGCATATAGATGTATCTTAGTTGATAGTTTTTATATATTATGCTTTATATCATTATTTTGTAATATTATAAATAATGCTATGGTGAATATGTTTATGAGAATGCTTATCTCATCCTCCCCAATAGTGCATATTCTTGAATCTTTTAATCTTTGATAGTGAGAAATGATGAATCAGTTATTTTTTCTTTCATAATTAGTAAAGTTTAACATTTTCAAGTGTTTGTTGACCGTCTATATGTTTTCTTTTGCGACGTGCTATCAGTTCTTTTGCTTTTTTAAAAAAATCGTTTTGAGTTTTAGCTTTTGACTGTTGGTCTGTATGAGCCCTTTATAAATGAAGACTGTTAACCTTTTGTCATCATAACTGTCATAGGAAAGCATAAGCCTTTTGCTGCTCTAGGTGCCCTGGACCAAAACACAGATTTAGACTCCAGGTCTCTGTGTGGGTGTGACTGTTGTCACTCGAGGGCCACAGTGTGAGCAGGGCCTTAAGAGGGAGATAATTTCTGCTCAGAGGGGAAGCAAATTCCCAATTAGGGAAATAGATGGAAAACGTTCTTAGGAGATTGATTTGAGGCAGGTTTTTGTTTGCTTGTTTAAGCATCTCTAGAATTTTTATACCCATAAAGGAGAATATGGTGGGCTGAAAGAGACACAGCATTATATCATTTAATTATGAATTATGTACTTGTCAGGTTCATAGTAAAAGAGTGAAATTTTCATGAGGGTGTGACTGAGGGACAATTAGAATTCTGGCAGATTGTTACATTAAAATCCCTCTGCCTGTCTGTGGTGCTGGGTAACAGGAGTATCGTGCACCCAACAGGCAGAGAAACAGAATGAACTGGAGAATTTCCTAGCGTAGATTAGCATTCCAGCCGTGGCTCTGGATACAAATTGCACCTTGCTAAGAAGGAGCCACTTCTTACCTATAAGGAATACTTGAGAAAGGTTGAATGAGCAGGGAGACCATTTCTTGCTTTTGACTTGCTTATTGTCATATCTTTTTGGCCTAGTAATCCCACTGTTTTTTTTTTTTTTTTTTTTTTGAGACAGAGGCTGGCTCTGTTGCCCGGGCTAGAGTGCCGTGGCGTCAGCCCAGCTCACAGCAACCTCAAACTCCTGGGCTCAAGTGATCCTTCTGCCTCAGCCTCCCGAGTAGCTGGGACTACAGGCATGTGCCACCATGCCCGGCTAATTTTTTCTATATATATTTTTAGCTGTCCAGATAATTTCTTTGTATTTTTAGTAGAGATGGGGTCTCGCTCTTGCTCAGGCTGGTCTCGAACTCCTGACCTCGAGCGATCCTCCTGCCTTGGCCTCTCACAGTGCTGGGATTACAGGTGTGAGCCACCTCGCCTGGCCCCACTTTTATAAATCTATCCTAGAGCAGCAATCAGAAGTGCAATCAATGATTTATACATAGGAATGTTGATCACACTATAACTTTGGCAAAAAATAGGAAGCAACTTGAATTCTCAATATTAGAAGTAAACTATGACATATCAAGATGATGAAACACCCTGCAGCTTTTAGAAAAAGCAGGTATAAAGTCATCCTACAGAGTGTGACTGCATCTACATAAAGATGCATAGAAGAAAGAGAATACGGACAAATTTTAAAATGTTAATATTAGCTGTGGTATCTCTGGATGCTGGCATTATAGGCAATTGTTCTCTTTTGTATTAGAAATATTTCCAGAATTATGTACTATATTTATAAAAAAGTAAAATTTATAAAACAATCATAAACAACCTTAGTAATTAGATAAAGCAGGGTCCAATCTGGAAAGAAATTTGAGAAAGGGAAATATGTGCAAAATTCAAAAAAGAATGTCATATGAATTGAACCTCAGATAAGAGATTGTGGGAGGGAAGGGTATATGGAAAAAACAATACTGAAAAATGTACTTTTGTTGTCCTAAAGGAAGAAGGAAATATGCATTTTTAACCTCTTGCAAAGAAGATTTTTATAGGTGAAGAATTGTAATGGAAGTTATTAGTGAAACTAAGCCCACATTTTAAAAATATCTCTTAAGATATGCAGCAGGAGAACTAAAATTCCACCATGAACTTCCATTGGGGCATGAAAAACAATCTAGTACAATAACATAGGGTCTAAAAATCTCTTCGATCCTATTATATTCTTTGGGGCAAGAACACAGGTCTTTCCGACAGTCTTAATTTTGTGTATATTTTAAGATTTCACAGTGCGTAACTACCTTCGAATAATAGTTTAGCTACTGCTGGCCAGTGGCCCACTTTTGTTTGACTCTGTATTTTGATAAACAGTGTGTTTCGCAAGGCATTATTTGTAATGCCTTAAAAATAAAGGCATTTATTTGTACAGACTGTGTGCAAGACCCTATGTATTTCTAACCAGTTATACTGTCATTCCCTTCATTATTTTTGAGACCAGAGATATACAGGACAATGTTGAAGAGAGCGGAGGGAAGGAGAGCTGGAAGTAAAGAGGTAGATTTGGCAGTTTCAGGCATAATCTATGGACTCCCAACTAGGTGAAGATTTAGCTTTCTTCTTCCCAACTCTTGTGTTCTACGTTGTGCCTCCTATCTCCCTCTGTCCAAATTGCTTATATTGTAATTTCATTTAAATTAATATTCAGTGTTTACAATGTTGTGACTATGTATAAGGGGTAGATCATACAGAGAAGGGGGGGGTGGGAAGGTCAGCAACACTGAACAACCAGTTATTTCCCCCGTACAGATGGCTAGAATGTGAAATATCTGAGAAGAAAACAAAATTGTCTTACAAGGTAGTGGGCAGCTGGGCAGGCTGCAGTGCTTGTAGGGTGGGTACTTACAAAAAGAAGGTGCAGAGCCCACAGGAACGCTTGTGGAAAGGAGGAGCAGGAGATCGGGGCCGTCTGGTTGAATCCTCCTTGTCGCTGGCTTTCTGATGTCAGGCTCCAGAAGGGAGGACAGTGGACGGGGAAATGGCAGAGAGATGCCGTCCTGAGCTTGTGGCCCGCTTGCACTCACAGTTGTGTCTAAGTAAACAGCTCTCTGAACTTTGGTATATTTGGGCTAACTGATGTCAGCATCAGCTGATTTCACTTTCGTTTCTTGCTGTGGCTCGTGACTTTTCAGAAATACAGTAAACAATATTTTGTAGCTCAGCATCCCATATTGTTTACCCACACTGTAGCCAGCAAACCAACTGATTTAAAGAGCCAGGTAAGTGTCTTGATTATATCCCCAATAATTCCAGAAAAGAAAGTAGCCAAAGAACTCTCGAGGCTCCCAGTGATTTAAATTCCGAGATAAACACAACCTAGGATCTCATTCAGAAGAGACCTTCAAGATCATCTGGTTCAAGCTCCGAGCTAGGGCAGCCGTCAGGACCCAGGTCACCTCCTATGCATTTTCTTGGGAAGCAGCTGTCTTCCGTCCTGCCACTTCCCACCCCACCCCTTTTCAGAAATCAGCTTTGTTACGATGACCAGGCTTCTCTGGACACAAAACTTTGTCTTCTTACTATTCTCACTAGGGAATTTATGCCCATGTTGGAGCAGCTGGAACATCTATTTTATTATCTCACAATAAGAGCAGAACAAAGCTTTTAGTTTTGTAATCATGGAGGCTCCTTGACAGAGTTTAAAAATTGTCTGCTCACGCGGCCAGCTGGACATTTGGCTGGGGGCGAACTTGGTGAAGCCAGTAGACAGCTATGTAATAATTTTTCTGAATCCTTCAGAGTTTCTCTTCCCCTCCCCCTGCCTTTCCCCAAAGGAGAAGTTCTTTGAACTGCTACATCCTTCCCCCTTTGCCCTCCCCCTCGGTTCATTTAGACTCAAACTCTAAAAAGAGTTGATGTGATCTAGGCACATCTTAATAGTAATGGTAACTTATTATTAAGAGCAGAATTTCTGTGTATCTAGTCTGGTCTTCCTGTGAATACCGTCAAGACAGAGACAAAATTAACTTTTAGGTAATAATATGAACTAGTTACTCTGAAAACTGAATACTGGTGAGTGAAGTGAAATGATGTAGAAGAGATAGAAATATACATCTATGGTTAAAAAGTTATTCGAAGTTATAATGCACATGGTTTTTAAAGAGTCAAACAGTTCTTCAAAGTTTGTTATGAAAATCAGCCCAAACTCTTCCTTTCTTCTTGTTCTGAAGTAAGCACTTTCACCTGTTTTAGCTGATTCTTAAGTATCTACCTCAGTTCTCTAAATGACACGCTTGGATTGGTACTTCTTGGTTTTTCGATTTCAGGTATAATCTATTGACTACCAACTATAAAAAGTGATGATTTAGCTTTCTTCTTCCCAACTCCATGTTGCAGGGGTTTGCTTCCTATCTCCCTCCTCTATCCAAATTGGTTGTATTATAATTTTGTTTAAATCAATATTCAAAGTTTATAATATCGTAACTATGGACAGGAGTACATCATTTTATTGCACTTCTGCTTTATTGCACTTCTCAGATACTGCATTTTCTACAAATTGAAGGTTTGTGGCAGCCCTGCATTGAGCAAGTCTTTTGGCACCATTTTTCCAGTAGCATGGGCTCACTTCCTGTCTCTGTTTCACATTTTGGTAATTCTCACAAAATTTCCAACTTCATTATTCTATCTGTTGTGTTGATCTGTGATCAGTGATCCTTGATGATACCATTGTAATTGTTTTGGGGCACCATGAAACACACTCGTATAAGATAGTGAACTTAATAAATGTAGTGTTTGTGTTATGACTGTTTCACTAACCAGCCATTCCCCATCTCTTTCCCTCTCTTTGGGCCACCCTATTCCTTGGGACACAATAAATATTGAAATTAGGCCAATAAGTAACCTTACAGTGGCCTGTAAGTGTTCAGGTGAAAGGAAGAATCCCACATCTCTCACTTGAAATCAAAAGCCAGAAATGATTAAGCGTAAGTGAGGATGGCGTATTGAAAACCAAGATAGGCTGAAATCAAAGCCTCTTGGATCAGTTAGCCAAGTTGTTAACGCAAAGGAAAAGTTCATGAAGAAAATTAAAAGTGCTACTCCAGTGAACGCACAATGATAAGAAAGTAAAACAGCCTTATTGCTGATAGGAAGAAAGTTTTAGAGAGCTGGATAGAAGATCAAACTAGCCCCAAAGTTCCCTTTTATTTTAAGCCTACTGTTGAGACCTACCACTCAAAAAAAAAAAAAAAAAAAAAAGATTTTGAAAATATTACTGCTCATTGACAATGCACCTGGTCACCCAAGAGCTGTGATGGAGATGTACAAGGAGATTAATATTGTTTTCATGCCTGATAACACAACATCCATTCTGTAACCCATGGATCAAGCAGTAATCTCAACTTTCAAGTCTTATTATTTAATGAATACATTTTGTAAGGCTATAGGTGCCATAGATAGTGATTCCACTTGTGGATCTGGACACTGCAAATTGGAAACTTTCTGGAAAGCATTCACCATTCTAGATTTCATTAAGAACATTCATGATTCATGAGAGGAGGTAAAAATATCAACATCTATAGGAGTTTGAAAAAAGTTGATTCCAGCCCTCATGGATGACTTTGAGAGGTTCAAGACTTCAGTGGATGTTGGTGTGGATAAACTCACAACTAATGGATGCAGAACGTACTGTATGGGGAAATGGCATGCTTGTAGCCCTGGCTTGGCCGAGGCTAAGCCATTATATGTAACCAAAATGTTTGTACCCCCATAATATTCTGAAATAAAAAAAAGAATATATATAAAAAAGAAGACTTCAGTGGAAGAAGTAATTGCAGATGTTGTGGAAACAGCAAGAGAGCCAGAATTAGAAGTAAAGCCTGAAGATGTGGCTTAATTGCTGCAATGATGATAAAACTTGAAGGGCTAAGCAGTTGCTTCTGATGGATGAGTGACAAAAATAGAATGCATTTCTGGAGACAGAATCTACCCCTGGTGAAGATGCTGTGAACATTGTTGAAATGACGACAAAGGATTTAGAATATCCCATAAACTTGGTAATGCAATGGCAGGGTTTGAGAGAGGAGTGACTCCAATTTTTAAAGAAGTTCTACTGTGGATAAAATGCTATCAAACAGCATCACATGCTACAGAGAAATCGTCCATGAAAGGAAAAGTCAATTGATGTGGCAAACTACTTCATTTTCATCTTATTTTAATAAATCGTCACAGCCACCTCAACCTTCAGCAACCACCACTCTGACCAGTCAGCAGCCATGAACATCAAGGCAAGATCCTCCACCAGCAAACAGATTATGACTTGCTCAAGGCTCAGATGATCATTCACATTTTTTTTTAGTAATATGGTATTTTACATTAAGATATACACATCTTTTTTTAGACAGAATGCTATTGCTCACTTAATAGACCATAGTATTGTATAAACATAACTTTGATACGCACTGGGAAACCAAAAAATTTGTGTGACTCACTTTATTGTGGTATTCACTTTATTGCAGTGGTCTGGAACTAAACTCACAATATCTCTGAGGTATGCCTATAAATACCATTCATGGCAGCTGAGTTATGTAGAAAATTATGATTATCTTTCCTAACCTGCATATGTTTTGTGTGCTCTGAAGATAATTGCCTCTTTTTTTGGTTGGTTTGTCTGCTTGGTTTTATGTGTACTTAACACCAATCCAACACTCAAAGCTTTATCCAGTGTTCTATTTGCATACATCAAGTGCTCTGTGTCTTCCCGAGCAAGGCTTTCTCAGGGCCTTCCAACCTGCTCCAGTCTGGGCTGATGGCCCTGACATTTGATAGACAGCTGTCATCCTGGAGTCTCACTTCACCACCATGCTGGGGATTCCCTTTGCCTCTATCCCAGATTGGATCTCCGATTTCCTGTATCACAGGCTTTTCTCTTTCTTACCTTAATTCAATTTCGGTGGAGTTAATCTGCAGTAATTTACTGAGAAATAGGCACACTGAAGGTAATTTTTTGAGAACTTGCAAAACTGAAAATTTCTTCAATCTAACTTGACCTAATCTATTCAGACTTGATCAAATTTAGACTCAGTATAGAATTTTAGGTTCAAAAATAATTTTCCTTTATAATTTTGAAGGTTTTGTTCTGTTTCATCTAGGTTTCATATTATTGTTGAGAAGTTTAAAGTCGTTCTGCTTTTTAGAATCCAAAATGGTCTCCTTTACTTTCAGCTTTATTTCTTAAAAAGTAAAAGTTATTTTAGTGAGGTTTTGAGAGGGAGCAGAATTAAATATATATCTGGTTTACCATTTTTAACTGGAAGTCTAAAATATTTCTTCCTTCTATTCTTTATCTTTCCTTTTCTTTGTTTTCACTGTGGGAGGGTGTGCTCTCGCTGTCTTTCATTGGTTCTCTCTGGTAACTTAGCTGGCCTGTGATTGAGCTTGTTGCTTTCATCAGGCTACTAATTGCCTCCTAATTGCTTGCCACCAAACTCTCCACTGTTTTTGGCAGCAGGTAAGCCTTCAACTTCTCCACACTCCGTTTGAAACAAGTGACCTCTCGGCCACATTTGCCTGGAGTTTTGCCTCGGCTGCATGAAGGTAAGGAGATGAAAAACGTTGACATCCTGCCCCTTCCAGGGGAGACACCATTGCTCTTGACTGGGAGCTGGGGCAACCGCAGTGTTCTTGGCCACACCTTCCCTGAGTGGAGCTTCCCTCCTCCTGAATTGGGGTGAAGGGAGGGAGTGGGTCATGGTTTAAGTGCCACAGACTCTCACTGTTCTCACTGGGATTTAGTAAATTTTCTTGAGTGAATGTGTTTTCGTCTGATGTATGTCCTTAGGACAATTTCCTGAGACTTTAAATGGGTTTTTCTGAAAAATAGAATTTTTATCAGTTTTTTTTTTCACCAAGGAGTGGGAGAGGAGCTCCTCAGACTCCTCATTCTAAAGTGGATCTCTGCTCATTTTTAAAAAAGAAATTTTAAATTAAAGACTTCATTTTTTAAGGGTGGTTTTAGGTTCACAGCTAAATTTAGAGAAAGGTACAGAGATTTCTCATATTATCTTCTAGGAAATTTATAGTTTTGCATTTGACATTTAGGTCTATGATCCATTTTGAGTTAGTTTTTGTGAAGGGTGTAAGGTCTGTGTCTGGATTCATTTATTTTATTTTATTTTATTTTTGAGACAGTCTTGCTCTGTTGCCCAGACTAGAGTGCCGTGGCGTCAGCCTAGCTCACAGCAACCTCAAACTCCTGGGCTCAAGCAATCCTTCTACCTCAGCCCCCCGAGTAGCTGGGACTATAGGCATGCACCACCATGCCTGGCTAATTTTTTCTATATATTTTTAGTTGTCCAGATCATTTCTATTTTTTTAGTAGAGACAGGGTCTCACTCTTGCTCATGCTGGTCTCGAACTCCTGAGCTCAAATGATCCGCCCGCCTCGGCCTCCCAGAGTGCTAGGAAGCCACTGTGCCTGGGCTGGATTTGTTTTTTTGCATGTGGATATCCAGTTTTTTTCCAGCACTATTTCCATTGTATTGTCTTTCCTCCTTTGTTAAGGATCAAATGACTATACTTATGTGGATTTTCTTCTGGGCTCTCCATTCTGTTTCACTGATCTATTCTTTTGCCTATACTGCACTGTATTGATTACTGTAGCTTTATAGAATGTCTTAAAGTCAAGTATTGTCAGTCCTCTTACTTTATTCTTCATTATTGTGTTGGCTATTCTGGGTCTTTTGCTTATCCATATAAACTTTAGAATCAGTTTGTTGATATCCACAAAATAAGTTGCTGGGATTTTGATTGGGATTGATCTATAGATAATATTGAGAAGAACTGACATCTTGACAATATTGAGTCTTCTTACCCATGAATATAAAATTTCTTCCATTTATTTACTCCATTTATTTAGTTCTTTGATTTTTTTCATCAGAGTTTTTTGTGGTTTTCCTCACATAGATCTTGACTTATTCTGTTAGATTTATATTTAAGTATTTAATTTTTGGGTGCTAATATTAATGGTATTGTGTTTTTAATTTCAAACTTCAATTGTTCATTGCTGGTATAAAAGATAGCAATTGACTTTTGTATATTAATCTTGTATCTTACAATCTTGCTATTCTCACATTACTTCCAGGAGTTTTTTGTGTTGTTGATTCTTTGGGGTTTTCTACATAGACAATCATGTTATCTGTGAACAAAAATACAGTTTACCCTTCAACAGCACAGGAGTTAGGGTTGCTGATCCCCTGAGAAGCTGAAAAATCACATATAACTTTTGCTCCCCCCAAAACTTAACTACTAAATAGCTTACTGTTGATCAGAAGCCTTACTGATAACATAAACAGTTGATTAACACATATTGTGTATGTTATATGTATCATATACTGTATTCTTACAATAAAATAAGCTAGAGAAAAGAAAATGTTAAAATCATAAGAAAAATAAATTTACAGTATTGCACTGTATTTGTTGATACTGTAAGTTTGTTACCTGTTTACATCTGTCTGAAATGCCCAGGAATTTCAGTTGCAGACCTCAATCTATTGTACACATCAAGCAATTCACGTTTTTGTTGTAACGTCATGACTTTGGTCTGCTTCTCGGGAGCGCTTCCAGTATCGTTAGTGGCACTTCATATGGGTTACATGGTGTTATTCAATACCATAAATGTGGGTTTACAGTATTACACTAAACATGATAAAAAGTATGTGACAACCATGACATATTACTTTTTACTGCCATATGCAATTTACTGGAGAGATGAACTGCTCATGGCTCACATGGAGATGATCAGCATCACACATCATTTTCAGCAGATACTCCCAACGTTAAGCTCAGCTGAATAGCGACAGGAGGTGCCTACTAAATGATTATAGTAGTACAATATTACTATGGTTAATTTTATGCAGTTACGATTTAATACTGCCTCTTTACATTTATTTGTTTACATTTCTTTCCACTGCAAACAGTGCCATGTGTGGTCTGTGTTTGCATGCATAAGTTTGAGAAATTTTAACTTCTAATAATAGATTTGTGTATAATTTATAGTAGCAAATGATAAAAAATAGACTACTATCTATATATATTTTATGCATTCATGATTTCTTAATTTTGTTAATTTTTTTTGATAATTCTAGGCTACATGGTTTGTGAGTTTTTAAAAATTGCTGCAAATCTCCAAAAACTTTTCCAATATATTTATTTTAAAAAATCCACATGGGCCGGGCGCGGTGGCTCACGCCTGTAATCCTGGCACTCTGGGAGGCCGAGGTGGGCGGATCGTTTGAGCTCAGGAGTTCGAGACCAGCCTGAGCAAGAGCGAGACCCCATCTCTACTAAAAATAGAAAGAAATTATATGGACAGCTAAAAATATATATATAGAAAAAATTAGCCGGGCATGGTGGTGCATGCCTGTAGTCCCAGCTACTCGGGAGGCTGAGACAGGAGGATCGCTTGAGCTCAGGAGTTTGAGGTTGCTGTGAGCTAGGCTAACGCCACGGCACTCACTCTAGCCTGGGCAACAGAGTGAGACTCTGTCTCAAAAAAAAAAAAAGAAAAATCCACATATAACTGGATCCACTCAGTTCAAACGTGTGTTGTTCAAGGATCAAATGTACAGTTTTATTTCTTCCTTTCCAAGCTATATATATACCTTTTATTTCCTTTTTTTATTGAATTAGCTAAGATGCCCAGGATGATGTTGAATAGCAGTGGTGAGAGCAGACATCTTTACCTTATTCCTGGTCTTAGAAGGAAAGCATCTATTAATAGTTTCTCACCATTAAGTGTGATGTGAGTTTAGTTGTGAGTTTTTTTTTTGTTTTTTTTTTTTTTACCAGGATGAAAGATGTGTTTATTTCCAGAAATGTCTTTCTGGGTTTTCTTTTTAAAAAGACCAAATTACACAATTTGCAGCTGCTTTCTTTTTTAAATGCAGTGTACAGTATCTGCAAATGGTTTATAGCAGACACCTGTGATGTTTTCTATTTGTGGTAATTATAACAGGGAATGACAGGAGGCAGACTGATACAGGGAGAAGGGAAACAGACAAAAAGGGGAGGGAATTCCGGGAAGGGAGAGAAGAGGCTCCAGTGCCGGCAGCTAAGTGATAGGTAATAAAACCCCAGCACTTCCCGTATCTTTCTTCATGCCAATCTCCAAAAGATTGCTTTAAAAATTGACCACCTGCCAGCTGTTCAGAGGCTTAAATGCAGTGGCCTCGCTTCACTTCATGTGTAGGCACTTTACACATTCCCCAGCCCAGCTGACTTGTTCTCCTTCAGTGAATTGCAGAGAAAAAGTGATATATTTCTGGAGAGTACTAGAAACTTGGCTTTTTCCGCTGGTCTACATTGCCCTTCCTTCCCCTTCCGGACATTATGCTAATCCTTCCATCCCAGTTCAAAAGACTGTGCACAAGGGAGTCTGCCAAGTTGTGAGTTTTGTTTATTTATTTTTTTATAGATGTTCTTTATCAAGTTGAGAAAGTTTCTCTGTATTCCTAGTTTGCTGAGGATTTTTAATCATGCATGGATGTAGGATTTTGTCAGATACTTTTTCTGCATCTATTGATGTGATCATATGATTGATTTTCCTTCCTTATTCTGTTGATGCAATAGATTGTTGATTTTTGAATGTTAAACTAGCCTCACATAACTGGAATAAATACCACTTGGTTGTGGTTTATAATTCTTTTTAAACGCTGTTAAATATTTTGTTGAGGAATTTTGCACCTATGTTCATGACACTGGTCTGTAGTTTTCCTTTCTTGAGATATCTTTGTTTGGTTTTCATATGGTAATACTGGCCTCAAAGAATGAGTTAGAAAGTATTCTTTCTGCTTCTACCTTCTATAAGAAATTGTAAAGAAGTGGTATAATTTCTTTCTTAAATGACTAGTAGAATTTAGTAATGAGCCCATCTAGGCCTAGTGATATCTTTTTGGTAGGTTTTAATTTATTCAATTTATTTAATAAGCCTATTCAGATTGTCCGTTTCTTCTTGTGTACTAACAGAAGACTGAGTCTTCTGGCAGACTGTGTCTTTTGAAGAATGGGTTCATTTCATCTAGATTATCAAATTTGTGGGCAGAGAGTTGTTCATAACATTCGTTTATTATCCTTTTAATGTCTAAGAGATCAATGGTGATTGGTCCCTCTTGCATTTCTGATATTAGTAATTTGTGTCTTTTCTTTTTTTCTTAGTTAACATTGCTAGAGGATTATAAATTTTATTGACCTTTTCCAAGAACTAGCTTTTTGTTTTATTGTTTTTCTCTATTGGTTTCCTGCTTTCAGTTTCATTGATTTCTACTCTATTTTTTATCAGTTTTTCTTTTGTATTCGTTGAGCATAATTTGTTCTTCTTTTTCTAGTTTCCTAAGGTAGAAGCTTAGCTTATTGATTTTTGATGATCTTTTCTAAGAAATACATTCTGTACTATAAATTTCCCACTAAGTACTGCTTTCATTGTATCCCACAAATTTTGTTAAATTGTATTTTCATTTTCATCTACTTTGAAATTTTTTTCATTTCTAAAGACTTCTTTAACCTATGTGTTATTTAGAAATGTGTTGCTTAATCTCCAATATCTTGGGATTTTTTTCAGCTACCTTTCTGTTATTGATTTCTGGTTTAATTCCATTGTTGTCTGAGAGCATACTTAGTATGATTCCTATTCTTTTAAATTTGCTAAGGTGTGTTTTATATACCAGCATGTGGTCTGTCTTGATGAATGTTCCATGTAAATTTGGGAAGAATGTATATTCTGCTGTTGTTGGATAAAGTATTCCATAAATGTCAATTAGATCCAGTTGATTGATGGTTACTGATTTTCTGCCTGCTAGATCTTTCAATTACTGATAGAAGGGTGTTGAAGTCTCCAGCTATGAAGTGGATTCATCTGTTTCTTATTTGCCTCACATATTTTGATACTCTGTTGTTAGATACATATACATTAAGGATTGTTATGGAGAACTGACCCCTCTTTATCCCTGATCATTTTCCTTGAAGTCTTCATTGTCTGAAAATAATATAGCTACTCCAGCTTCCTTTTGATTAGTGCTAATATAGAATAATATCTCTTTCTCCATCCTTTCCTTTTAATCTAGCTGTATATTAAATGGATTTCTTGACAACATATAGTTGAGTCTTGTCTTTCTGTCCATTCTGACAACCTCCTGTCTTGTAATTGCTGTATTTAGACTATTGTCTTTTAAAGTGATTATTGATATGGTTGGATTAATATCTACCATATTTGTTACTGTTTTCTATTCATTGCCTGTTTTTTTGTTTTTCTCCTAGGACTCATGTTCAATCATGGCCTTTGTTTTTCATTTCTTATTTGGTCTTCCACCCCTTTTCTACCTCCTCTTTTTTTGTTTTTTGGAGACAGAGTCTCGCTCTGTTGCCTGGGCTAGAGTGCTGTGGCGTGAGCCTAGCTCACAGCAACCTCAGAGTCCTGGGCTTACGCGATCCTTCTGCCTCAGCCTCCCGAGTAGCTGGGACTACAGGCATGCACCACCATGCCTAGCTAATTTTTTTTTTCCATATATGTTTTTAGTTGTCCAGCTAATTTCTTTCTATTTTTAGTAGAGACAGGGTCTCACTCTTGCTTAGGCTGGTCTCGAACTCCTGACCTCAAGTGATCCTCCCGCTTCGCCTCCCAGAGTGCTAGGATTACAGGCGTGAGCCACCGCACCCAGCCTACTTCCTCTTGTTTTAATTGAGTATTTTGTATTATTCTTTTTTTCCCCTCTTTTAGCATATCACTTATACTTCTTTTTTTCATCCCTGAATTTGCAGAATACCTTCACAAATAACACTATACCACTCACTCCCTGGGTAGTGCAAGTATTTTATAACAGAGTATTCCCAATTGCTCCCTTCTATTCCTTATAATATTGCTGCTATTCATTTCACTTTTCAATGATCTATAATCTCTGAATGCATATTATTATTTTGAACAAATTGTTATCTATTAAATCATTTAAGAGAAACATACGATTTTATTTTATCTTCATTTATTCCTTCTCTATTGCTCTTCCTTTATTTATGTAGACTAGAGTTTTCCTTCCCTCTGAAGAATTTCTTTTAACATTTTTTGTAAGGCAGGTCTACTGGCAACAAATTCCCTCAATTTTTTTTTGTTTGAAAAGTCAATTTTTACTTCACTCTTTAAGGACAATTTCACAGGATACAGAATTCTAGCTTGTTGGTTGTTATGGACTGATGTTATATCCCCCAAAATTTACATGTTGAAATCCTAACCCCCAGTGTGACGGTATTCAAATGTGGGACCTTTGGATGGTAATTAGGTTATGAGGGTGGAATTCTCCTGAATGAGATTAGTGCTGTTAGAAGAAGAGACACGAGAGAGATGATCTCTCTTTGCCATGTGAGGATACAGGAAGAAGATTACCATCTGCAAACCAGAATGAGGGTCCTCACCAGACACTAGAGGTATTGGCATCTTGATCTTGAATTTTCCAGCCTCAGAACTGTGAGAGACATAGTTCTATTGTTTAAGCAACCCAGTTTGTTGTATTTCGTTACAGCAGCCCAAGCTGAGACAGTGCTTCTTTTAACACTTTAAATATTTCACTCCACTCTCTTCTTGCTTGCACAGTTTCTGAAAAGATGTCTGATGTAATTTTTATCCTTGCTCATATATACGTAAGATGTCTTTTTCCTCTGGATTCTTTCAATATTTTTTATCTTGGTCTTTGATTTTCTTCAGTTTGAATGTGATATATCTAGGCATAAATTTTTTGGTATCATTTTTTGGTTTGGTGTCATTAGTTTTGGAAAATTCTCAGTCATTATTGCTTCAGATGTTTCTTCTGTTCCTTTCCCTCTTTCTTTGACTTCTGGCATTTCAATTATACACGTTACATCTTCTGTAATTGTCCCCTAGTTGTTGGAGATTCTGTATTTTTTATTGTTTTCTTCTCTTTGCATTTAAGTTTTGGTAGTTTATATTGGCATTTCTTCAAGCTTACTGATTCTTTCCTCAGTTGTGTCCAATCTATTGATGAGCCTATCATTCATTCCATTATAGTGTTTTGATTTCTAGCATTTCCTTTTGTTTCTTAGAGGTTCCATCTCTCTGCTTATGTTACCCATCTGTTTTTGCATCTTGTCCACTTTTCCCATTAGAACTCTCAGCATATTAATCGTAGTTGTTTTAAATACCTTGGGGTATCTAGGGAAGGTTTTTCAGAGGAGATAGCACTTGAGTTGAATATTAAAGAAGTAGGGGCTTGCTAGGTGTACCACTAGGAATGGAGAATGCTAGACAGGGAGAATAAATGGACTTTATGATAGTGGCATGCTCAGAAAACTAAAAGTTAAGTATTATAGCATGAAGTGCAGAGTGGGGAAGTGGCCTACAGATACTCCTACTTTGGGTAAAGCATCTTTATACAATATTTGTATCAAATGTTAGGATACAGGGAGAGCAAGTATGGGTGAGGACCCAGGTAAAATTATTTAAGCAATATCTCTGTACCCCTAAATCTTCCAAGAAACTGTTTTTTTCACTTTTCTTGTTATTCACAAAGATAATCAACTCTAGAGTTTACAATTTCAAACTCTCAGACAACCGAAGGTTCAAATGATATTTCACTGAATTAAAAAATCAAGGTTTCCCTGGAGCTCAGGCTTTTGTCCTGATAGATGAGGATAAGGGCAAACTGAATTTTGAGAGCTCTTATTCCATCATGATGTCAGCTACAATAAATGCTGTGATCCAGAACGTTATTCTCCTGCTTTTCCAAGCCTGAGCACCTGTCTGGCAGAGGGCATCCCAGAGGGGAGTTGACCTCTGCTCTTGCCCCAGAGAATCATTGAGAATAAAAATTTTGAGCCAAAAAGTTGGGGGAGCCTCTGAGGATCGGGATACTTGCCTCCAAAGCACAATCTCATTTATTCAGAAGACAGCTATTTCCTACCAGTTGTTAAAGATTCCTGGGGAAATCTATAGTCAAGGTCCTTTAAAATACAATGGTTACTCTTTTAAAGTCCCAACAGACTCTCCTTGAACCTTCTTTAGCTACTGAAAATATTTTTGCAAGTAGATCACCCAACCTAGGTCTTCCTAGTTCCATCCTGCCTTCATTAGGCTTGTGGCCTACACTTTTAATGCACCTCACCTACCTCACCCTCTTTTTGCTTAGCCTCATCCTGTAATGGATGCCATTGTTAACCCGAGACTGTAGGCTGGTTGACTCTGTTTTCTCACTTACCACATTCATCTTGACCTGACATAACTGTTCCTTGATGTATCCTTCAGGAATCCTCCCCAGTGCTCACCGCCTTTATAAATGACAAACTAGGAGGTGCTGGGCTTGCTCCAGAGTGTTCACATGAATAAACAGCTGGAGATGTACACTCATTTGCTCTAAAGGAAACTGTACATCTAATCTTTTACATCTTTGCTAAATTTTGGGAAATAAAATAATGATGATTTTAAACCATAGTCTATGCATTTCAGTGTCATTTTGTGCCACACTTTTTCTCTGTGCAATTAGCACCTTTTAATATATAGTATTTTCTCTAATTGTTGGAGGTGCACAACTTAACACTTTACTTTGCACTTTTTTATTCTGTAATCATTTTATTAATGTATATTTTATCTGTACAATTATATGATAATCTTCTAGTGGAGAGAAATGTCTTTTATATCACGAGTGGTTCCTAACATGCCAACAATATAACAGAAATTCACGAAATGATGTTTGTTGACTGATTCATTCAAGTGCTTAGTAGGGAGATTAAAATCAGTGATATAGTGCATGTCATTCCTTCCTTGAGTTCTTAGTTTTTTGGCATTGTATGCAAAGTAATTTAGAAAGAAATAAAAAGTTCAGAGATTTTTTTTCCATGTTGACAAAAATAAAATATAAATATCTAAGTGTTTGAAAATTTTCTATATTTTCTCTGGATTTCTTTTAAAGTTTCTGAAAGGTGTTCCCACTAAAGAAGATGGGATATCTAGAATTTGTAATTTAGTATATGCATGTGTAGGGGGAGGAATAGGAAAGGGGAGGGCTTTTCTTTTTTTCTTCTTACTATGTAGGCATATGTTTTCTTTCATCCACAATTTTTAGAGCATCATAAAACTAGATTAACTGTCCCTTTCCAACTTCAGGTGGAAGATGGGTTGTCCATCATTCTTATTTAGTTTCTCCTCCTCATTTTTAGTTAGATGGGGGGATACATGCGTAGAGCTTTGCTTGTTGGATTCTTCAGCTTGAAGACTCTCATCTTTTATATTATTTGCATCTGCTTTAAAACTTGAGGGAGCAGTCTCCCATTTGCTGGTGAGAGGTTTCATGTCTTCATTCTTTATGGCTCGTGTTTGAGAATGTTTTTTCCTCTTCTTGGGGCCTTTGGGAGGTGACAAACTTTCAGAGGGCCTATGGGATATAGACTGGAACCACTCTGAAGAGTTTGGCATAAGCTTCCTTTGGGTTATAAAAGGGTGATTTTTGGGTGGTATCCAAGATGTGCTGTATCTCTTTATATTTATGCAAGTAGCTGGCTTTAGTCTAGAAAAGAAATGAAATATGTGAGTGACCAACATGTACCTACTTTGTGGTCTTAAGTATATCAACTTAGTATAAATCATGTTTTTTCCTTTTGGTGAGTTCATCCTCAAGACTTTTACCATCATTTCTAAGTCTTTATCTCTGATTATGATTTTACAGCACTACTCCAATCTTATATTCTAAATGCCTACAGGATATGTTTATTGGGATACCTGCCCTGATCCTAGCCTTTCTGATATAATAGCCACTCTAGGCCTCAGCTCTTTTTCTGTACATCTAGTTCTAGTAGTCTCTAAAATTCTGCTTTGCTCCAAAAATCTATTCTGTTTATTCTATTAGAACACATTCAGTATACATGCTATATGATGTTTTTCTATAACCGGTAAAATGATCAATATTAGTCCAAGAGAGAGAAGTTTGGTTTCCAGTGACATACTGCAGTGGGGGAGGGCTCTTTGTAGGCCAGTGGAGGTAAAAGTTCTGGCCTCTACGTGTCCTTCTTTCACACCACCCTAGCAGGGTGTTGGATGCCTTGTTACACCTCATAAGAGTGGACGTGTAGGCCCCTCACTCTACTTCTGCTTACATGGGTGGGATTTGGGCTACTGTTTATCTGTGGTGTTTGGCTGATTTCGGTATCAGACTGGTTATTGTCTAAAAATTTTCTATCTTGGCAGGCTGTGCATTTCCTGGTTCTTTGGTTATATAGTGCAGGCTATTGTTAGAGTTTTTTGTGAATGTGTTTGTGCACATTGGTGTTTTCAGGTTGGTGGCTTCTTTAGCTTCAAGTCTTTGATACGTGAGGCAAAAAGAAAACCCAGGTGACTCGCCAGTGTGTCATTCCTTGGTTCTGGAAGTCCCTAGCTAGCCTGCTTTCTTTTTTCCACCTTTCAGAGTCGTCTTATGTTTTTTTTACATGTCCAGCGTTTTTAGTTGTCTTTAGTGGGTAGACTAGGGAAAACATGTCTACTTCATCTTCCTGGAAGTGGTAATTTCTCCAATTACATTCTTATTTGCATAATTTTTTCTCAAGAATTTTCATCATGACCAAATGGAATTCTAAACATGAGATTTATTCCTCAATATTTGAACTCTGATCAATGTTTGACCAGAAATATATTTGAAGGTTGTAAATCCTCTTGCTAACATGCTATTGATTAGTAATCCACCTAGACCCTATTCATTTTGGCTTAAGAACAGAACAATTTAAGTTCCAGTCCTAGAATTATCGTCAGATGTTATATCCTTCACTATGATAACCCTGCAAACTGCTATGGCACATTAAACAGTTTCTCCTTAATCCTAACTTGGATTGATGTCCAAGATGGGTTAGCAAAGGTATGATCTTCTTATTCTGTGCTTATTCTTACTTTACCCTGTAATCACTTACTGTAGGTAACACTATGTGAGAGTATTGAGCCAGTCAGACAAAGGATATATAAAACAGAGAAAAGGCAGCCATAAGGAAATAAATTGTAAGAACAAAAAATCAACTTAATAATGTTTAGGTATGCTGTGAAATCATTTGTTAAGATTGGTTTTGCTTGCTGCTTTCCTAGTTTTTAATATTTCCATATATACCTATATACTTTTGGGAGTTTCTGTGCCGGGAACAATTTTTGCCCTTCTCTGGGGACTGCCTCTAGATCCACAGGGTAAGGCTTCCAATAGCTGTGTCTGTAACTGGGTGAGCTCTATGCACTGGCATGGTTGCCTATCAGATTATCTTTCCCTATAATTTAGGATTGGGAATGAGAAATAGGGAGTCAGTCTTGTAAGTGAAACTGCTGTAGGATGCAAATTTGTGAGCTAAGGGATGTGAAAACTTTTCTGCAGAGAGAGAAAAGCAGAGACTGAAGATGGATAAATGGGTAGGTTTCCATTCCCTAGTTTCAGTCCTTTCCTGAAGCCTGGCTGAATTCCCCCTCCCTCTGTTTCCATGAATAGTCTTATACTTTCTTATAATTCTTCCCCTATACTCTGTCTACCTTATTCTTTTTGATTAAGCTAGCTTGAATTGGTTTCTGTTATTTGTAACCAAAGAGGTCTTAATTAATATAACCTACTATTTGTCTACACCGTCATGCTCAGACCAATCCACACTGAGTGCATTTCTGGGTTCAAAGTGTATAAGGGATCTTTTATGAAAGTAATGACTAAAGATCAAGCTATATCCTAATTGTCACCCGGACCACTTGCCTATCTCCAGATTCTCAACTTCTCAGCCCCTTTGCCTAGGTCTATTGTATTTTGTTATTTGTTTCCTCATTTCTGATTTTGCTGACATTATCATACTTGATCCCTTGTTTGCCTGAGCCCACACTATTTGCTTCTCTAGTATTAGCTGACCCATTAGACTCAATTCCAGTCAGGCACTGCCTTCCCCAGCATGATAGCCACCCCACTCCACTAGAATTGCCACCAATTGCCTATTTTTGTAAATTTTATTGACTTTTGATTATATAAGAAAGAAATATCCATTACCAAACAATTAGGAAAAAAGCATAAAGAGAAATATCATCCCCTGCTAATACTTTATCCAGAGAAAATCATTATTGGAAAATATGCTTCCAGAGTTTTTTTAGGTATATATGTGTTTGAGTGTGTAATATGTGCACATACATATAGATGCAAACATACCAGATCAAACTGTGCTGTAGCCTGTTTTGAACCACATATCTATTGTGAACATTGTTCCATGTTAATTAATATATACTTATAATATTTAATAGCTATATGCTATCTTATTTTATGGATATACCATAATTTACTTAAGCAATTTTCTGTTGTTGGATATTTAGGTTCTTTACTTTTTTTTTTGACTCTTATAATCAATACTGAAATGAACATCAGTCTACACAAACCTTTTAGCCTTTATTTAGGTTTATTCCTTAGGATCAATTTCCAAAAGTGGAATTTCTTAGTCAAAATGAATACATGATATTAAGGACTTTTCACTTAGATTGGATTACCTTCCAGAAACTCTGTACCAGTTTATATTCCCACAGTATGAGAATTAATTTTTCCACTGAGAAGGAAAAAGGAATGGTATTGCATTATGGTTTTAATTTGCAGTCTTTGGATTTAAGTGAGATTGAACATTCCTACATGTTCCTTGGCCGTGTTTTTTTCTTTTGTGAATTGCTTAATCATAGCCTTTGTCCATTTTCCTATTAAAATAGTCATAATTTTCTAGGTGATTTGTAGACGGTCTTTGTATATTAAATATATTGATCCTGTTTTTCATTTGTGTTATGAAGAGAAATGGCAAAACATAATGATAAAATTTAGAAAGACACTAGAGTCAGAATGTCTAATGGGATTTGAATCCAGATTCTGCTACCTATTGGCTGGTGTGGCTTTGGACAAATTACTTAACCTCTTTGCACCTCAGTTTTCTCATGTGTAAAATGTGAAGTGTATATGCATATATAACTTAGAACAGTATCTAACACATGGAAAGTACGTTATAAAAATTTGTAGATAATATTAGTATTATATTTATTACTTTAGCTTGTTACTTTTATTTACATGGGTTTCCTTTTGGCCTTAGAGATGTTTCTGTTTTTTGTCTTTAAAAGAAATCTGGCCAGGCACCGTGGCTCACATCACTTTGGGAGGCTGAGGTGGGAGGATTGCTTGAGATCAGGAGTTCGAGACTAGCCTGAGCAAGAGCGAGACCCCGTCTCTACAAAAAATAGAAAAATTAGCCAGGCATGGTGCTGTGTGCCTTTAGTCCCAGCTACTTGGGAGGCTGAGGCAGGAGGATCGCTTGAGGCCAGGAGTTTGAGGTTGCTGTGAGCTACAATGATGCCACTTCACTCTACTGGGTGACAGAGTGAGACTCTGTCTCCAAAAAAATAAAAAAAAAAAAAAAAGGAAGAAAGAAATCTGGTCTCATCCCCTTTTGCTTTCCTCTGAGTGTCAAAGTAGTTCAGGCTAAATTTTTAATCCTTGTTATCCCCTAGGATTATAAGGTTTAAAAACACCTGAACATTTTCAAGTCAGGCTATGATCATACTTTATTTATGCATACTCTATTCATAGATCCAAATTAATGAATAATTTCATGCAAATAACCAATCAAATAAGGCCTGATGACTGACTCATTCACTTATCTAGTGTTTTCTGATGGGTTTGGGCCTTTGTCCCTTTGTAAAATGAAGTGTAGCTGATACCATTTTCAAGAGCCTATATTTGTTTCTTAGGGTAAGGAATTAATAAAAGAATGCTTCCTTATAAATGAATGTATTAAATAGCTAAGAATGATAAAATATTACCAACTTACTGATGTTGGATTTGGAAGTTGCTTCTTGTACTGAGTAGCTGTTTTATCTGAGTGGTTTGCATGTTTTTAGTGCTATCAATGATAGGGAGCAAATATTGTAATATTTCTTGAGTTTGAGCTATTCTTTTATCCCTGTAGATTCTTTTTTCATCATCTGTCCAATTTCTGCCACTCTTCTTGCGTTGGAAAGATGTGCATTCTTTCATTTTGCTTTTTAAGTTGTGATGTGGATCTGGGGAGCAACCATAAAAATATGGACAGATATATTAACTGTACTTATTCAACAATTATTTATCAAGCATTATTATATGCCAAGGGTTTTATCTAAAATCCCTTGCCTATCTGAAGCTTATACTTTAATGACAGTGGGCAGAAAATAAACAAATAAACAAGTAAAATACATAGTATGTCAGATAATGATAACATTGACAGGATAAAATAAAGCTGGGGAGGGGAATAGAGAATTCTTGGGGGGTTGATTTCCATTTAAAATCTGTTCTCCACTCAGCAACCAGCACAATCTTGTTAAAACAAATCTGAGACTATGACACTCCGCTGCTCAATGCCCTCCAATGGTTCGCCATTTCACATTCAGAAAAAAATCGAAGTCCTTCCAATAGCCTATGATGCCCTACATGAGCTGAATCCAAGTTACCTACCTAAACTCATATCTTATAATTTTCCCCTTAGTACATTCTGCTTCAGCTGCTGTTGCCATCATGGTGTTCTTGAACACACTACCATGCTCCTGCCTCAGTAAGAGCCTTTGCACTTACTCTTCCCCTTGCCTAGAAAGCTCTTTCCCCTGAAATCTGTTTGATTGACTTCCTAACTCCTATGACATGTCAGCTTCACAGGGAGGCCTTCTCTTAACACCGTTTTTGGATTGCAACACACTTAAGTTGCGCTACTAGATGATATACTATTGTGAACAGCAAATCATGGTTGCGAACATCAGCAGTCAAGGGGAAAAAACAATGACAATTGACTATGAAAGATAGATAATCTGTGCTGTATCCATTTGATGTAAAAAAGTGTTGTTTCCAGTCTCTGTTTTTTGGGACTAAAAGCAAAGATGGCATATGGGATTTGTTCTTTCTTACCTTTTAAAACAGCTTATAATTTTTTTTGTTAGACACAGGACAGTGGGTAACAGGAACTGAGGTTAATAGGCCTTTAGTATGGGGCTTTACATTACTCTGACAAGAATTTGGATTGTGCTTAATGTTTGCTGTAGTCACTGGGACCAATGGCTTGAAATTCGTCTTGGATTTGATTTTGTCTCTCCTGTTGTCTTTGGGATTCCCTAAGAACTACTTATCAAATAGAATTTTTGTCTTTTGTACAGCTCTTTCAGCAGTAAAACACTGTTATTATATTGGAGCCATGTTGGTGTGGTGGTAAGGTATAGGGGAGAGGAAGCATTTTATAAGTTTATTATTAAATCTTTTAGTAAGCCTGTGTCCCTGGGCTGTGACCTTAATAAATATTTCTTAGCTTTTCTTCCCCTGCCCCCTCAGTGAGACAGGAAGGCTAGAGGAGGCTGCAGTTGGAGAAATACTCTTCCCCAGAAGGAATAAGTCTCTGGTAAAGCCTTTTTTTCCTTGTGAGCTTAGCAATGTTCCAGGCTTAATTGACATCAGTGATTCCATTTTGGCTACTGACTTGATGTTGAACTGATGATGAACTTTGAGACTCACAAAGGAACTATGTTTTAAAACCACATTCCTTTGCAAACATCTGTGCTCTCAACAATGCAAGGAAACTGATCCAAATCTTTAAGAACATTCTGTATATAGCTTTTCCTTGCCAACTGATGAAAATGCACCATTCTTCTAATGATTAAAAACTTCTTTGTTTGGTCAATTAATGAAATAATCTGACAAACAATTTATATAATCTGAACAAATTCATATGAATGTAAGCCCTCTTACTCCTCTCATGTGGTATTGTCTCTGACTGTTACCCAGGTTGCAACTCTTATTGCTGAAAAAATAATTCATTTGTCTCTGACCTATTGATTTTCTCTTTTTAGAGAGTAGGCCTTTATTATGGAGTATGTCCTAGGTGTATTTCACAATGTTTATTCTTCCTCTCCCCCTGCCAGAGCTACTAAGAGATTGTTCTAAGCTCTTTGAGAATCTGGTGGGGTTCATGGAGGTAAAAATCACAAAAGTGTGATGCTTCCCTTAAGACTGTGGTCCCCAGGAGTTGTTCACTTTCAAGCTTGTGCACACAGCCTCCAGAAATTTGTTAAAATTACTGCTTAAGTGTTCCTACCAGTTTATGATTCTAGCAGCTTCTGCTTCAGGTAAGCAGATCTTAGCTCTGACTTTCTGGATTCATCTGTCTCTTCAGATTTTAGGGTGGTGGTTTACCCAGCACACTCAGTTCTCTGATGGATCCAAAAAGTTGTTGATTTTTAGTTTGTTCAGCTTTTTCTTGTTGTAAGGACAGAAATTATGACTTTCAAGCTTTATTAATATTCAAGCTAAAACCAGAAGTCCCCTTACTATGTTTAAATAGTAAGTCTATGTTTTCTTCTGAGAGTAGTTTTAGCTCTTACATTTGGGCCTATGATCCATTTTGAATTATTTTTAGTGTGTGATGTAGGAAAAAGTCCAACTTCATTTTTTTGCATGTGGATATCCAGTTGTCCTGGTAGCATTTGTGGAAAAGACTATTTTTCCTCATCAAATTGTCTTGGCACCTTTGTGGAAAATCAATTTATAATAAATATAAGAGTTTATTTCTGTTTTTTCAATCCTATTTCATTGATTTATATGTCTACCCTTGTGCCAGTACCACACCGCCTTGATTACTGTAGGTTGGTAGTAAGTTTTGAAATCAGGAAGTGTGAGTTCTCAAACTTTGTTGTCTTTTTCAAAGTTCTTTTGGTTATTCTGGGTCCTCTGCATTTCCATATGAATTATGGGTTCAGTTTGCTAGTTTCTGTATAAAGTGTAACTGAGGTTTTGATAGGAATTGCGCTGAATCTGCCAATTTGGGGAGCATTGCCATCTTACCAATATTAAGTCTTCTCATTGACGAACATGGGAATATTTTGCATTTATTTAGAGCTTCTTTAATATATTTCAACTGTATTTTGTAGTTTTCGGTGTACAAGTCTTGAACTCCTTTTGTTAAATTTATTCCTAAGTATTTTATTCTTTTTGATGTAAATGGAATTGTTTTCTTGATGTCTTTTTAAGAATGTTCATTGCTAGTGTATAAAAAATACAATTGATTTTTATAACAGATTTATTGAGATGTAATTCACACACCATACAGTTCATCAATCATAATTGATTTTTGTCTATTGATCTTTTATCCTGCAACCTTGCTGAACTCATTTATTAGCTCTAATAGGTTTTTTTATTTTGGGGGATTCCCAAAGATTTTCTATATAGAAGATCAAGTGTTCTGCAAATAGAGAAATAGAGAGTTTGGATTCCTTAATTTCTTCTTCTTGCCTAGTTTTCCTGCCTGAACCTCCATTATAATGTTGAATAGAAGTGTTGAGGGTAGATATCCCTGTCTTATTCCTGATCTTAGGGAAAAAAAGGCATTTAGTCTTACACCACCAACTATGATGTTAGTTGTGGGATTTTCAAAGATGGCCTTTTATAGGTGGAGGAAGAATCCATTTATTTGTAATTTTTTGAGTGGTTTTCTTTTTTTTAATCATGAAAGGATGCTGGGTTTTGCCAAATGCTTTTTCTGCATCTATTGAGATGATCAGTATTTTCCTTTTTATTTTATTAATACGGTATATTATATTGTTTAATTTTCATAATTTCATATATTAAACCAACCTTACATTTCCTAGGTAAATGCTACTTGGTCATTGTGTATAATCCTTTATATATATTGCTGAATTTGGTTTGCTTGTATTTTGTCTTACTCTTTTGTCTTAATTCTTAATAGATACAGAACTTGGTAAAAAAAACCAAAAAACTTCTATTTATTTGGCTCCTAGAATCTTAACAATTAATTACTTTTTCTGAGAAACCTTTTTTCATTCGTCCCTACCCCCGACTAACACCTATGTAATCCCATAGGATGGTAAGTGGCATTCATTCCATTATATTGCTATTGTCTGTTTACTTGTCACCTTCTTGGCTTCTTGAGAACAGATTATATTTTATATAGCATTGTACCCCAGTATCTAGCACTATTACAACTTGGTACCTCTGGGAAGCAGATAAACATCAGATTTTAAAAGAACATGAACAATGATGGAAAGGAGATTAAGTAACAAAGTGTGAATATAAGAAAGTGTCTGAAACGGAATAGTGTTAGGATGGTTAAACCTCAAATGAACTAAGATTTGAAAAAAAATATTAACAACAAAAGTTTTACTTAGCTATATTCAAAATGAAAATATATCAAGGAATGTTTAGATTTATACTTCTGGGATTATTTTATACTTATGGATGACAAAGCAGAATGCCTCAGATCTTAAATTGCTTCTATCTTTTCTGTCAAATAGAGTTTTCTTTTGACTGAAAAGGGGAGACTAAATATTGGAAGAGATGACAGAAGTCAAAACTTTGTGAATGAGTTATCTTCATCCCTGTGGTTTTGTGATCTATCTATCTATCTATCTATATCTCACTACATATATATATATATATACATATATATATATATATATATATTAGCTTTCATCCACGGTTTCTGGCTCGTAACTCCTACAGTCCTTGTTATAATGTTAGGGCACTTTAGGCCTCAGGAGAAGTCCCCAGGAAACAGAATCTGTGACCTTCTCTTGTCCTCCTTTCACCTGCCCAAGGCAGGACTCTAATCTGATTATGGGTCAAAAGACTCTCATTCCACAGAGGGTCCTGTCTCATATACTGGAGGAAGGAATGCTACGCAGAGAGGCTGGGAAGAATCTGAATACACAGGCCTTGCTGGGTTTAGATCATGAGCTTTTTGTTCAATCACATTTCTACATGGTAATCAATCATGTCTATGTAATAAAACCTCCATAAAAACCCAAAAGGACAGGGTTCAGAGAGCCTCTGTATAGCTGAACATGTGAAGGTTTCTGGAGAGTGGTGAACCCAGGGAGGGCATAGAAGCTCCATGCTCCTTCCTCCAGACCTCACCCTACATATATGTTCATCCATATCCTTTATAATAATTCAGTAAATATAAGTAAGTGTATCCCGGAGTTCTGTGAGCCACTCCAGCAAAACCCAAATAGGGGGTCATGGGAACCCCAACTTGAAGCCAGTGTGTCAGAAGTTCTGGAGGCCTAGACTTGCCCTGCAAAGGGGGGGGAAAGTTTTGGGGACTGAGCCCACAACCTGTGGTATTGGATGCTATCTCCAGGTAGAGTGTTGGAATTGAATCAGAGGACACCAAGCTGATGTCTGCTGCTTGGTGTGTGGGGATAAAAACCCACATTTGGTCACAGAAGTCTTCTTCTGTGTAGATGATTATTGTGGTGTGAGAAAAGTGGGGAAAACACAGTTTGAGAGTTTTCCATACACAATTCCAGACATATTATATCACAAATAAGGAAAACATTTACATACAAGACCACAGAACTATTGACAATAGTCTTTTAAGAAAACAAGGAAGTGATTTTCCCCTCATGCCTAAATGCCTACCTTATCCTTTAAGACTCCATCATGATTTAAAGACTAATTCCTTCAAGAATACATTTCCTGGGATTTCCAGGTGGATTAGGTGGATTTTATAAAGATATAAAAAAAATCAGAAAACGATTAACAAAATGATAGATATATATCCTCATCTAACAACAATAACCATGAGTGTAAACAAATTAAATACTTTACTTAAAAAATATAGACTGGCTGAATGAATAAAAAAAATAACCAAACTATATGCTGCCTACAAGAAATTTACTTTACTGTAATGACACAAAGATTGAAAGTGAAGGTTTGGGGAAAACATTCCACATAAACAGAAACATTCCACACAAAACATTCCACACAAACAGAAACCAAAAGTGAGCAGAAGTAGCTATAGTTATATCAAATAAACAGACTTTAACTCAAAAACTGTAGAAAGAGACAAAGGAGGTCATTATATAATGATAAAGGGATCAATTCAGCAAGAGGATATAACAATTATAAATATATGTGCACCCAACACTGAAGCACCTAGATATGTAAAGCAAATATTATTAGATCTAAAGGGGAGATACAAACTAATACAATAATAGCTGTGGACTTTAACACCCCACTCTCAGCATCAGACAGATCATCTAGACAGAAAACCAACAAAGAAACATTGGACTTAAACTGTACTTTAGCCTAAATGGACCTAACATTCACAGAACATTTCATCCAACCACTGCAGAATACACATTCTTTTAATCAGTACATGGAACATTCTCCAGGACAGATCACATGTTATGCCATGAAACAATTCTCAACAAATTTAAAAGTACTGAAATAATATGAAGTACCTTTTCTAGAAATCAATAACAAGAGGAACTTTCAAAATTGTGTAAATAACATGGAAATTAAGCAACATGCTTATGAAAGACCAATAATTCAATTAAGAAATTAAGAGGAAATTTTAAAAATTCCTTAAAGCAAATGTAAACAGAAACACAACATACCAAAACCTATGGGATACAGCAAAAGTATTATAGCAATAAATGGCTACATCAAGAAAGTAGAAAGATTCAAATAAACAATCTAAGGATGCATCTCAAAGAATTAGAAAAGAAAAAGCAAACCAAATCCAAAATTAGTAGAAGAAAAGAAATAGTAAAGATCAGAGCAGAAGTAAATGAAATTGAGTCTAAACAAACAAACAAACAAACACAACCAAAAGGTTGGTTTTTGAAAAGATAAAATTGCCAAACTATTAGCTAGACTAACCAAGGAAAAAAAGAGAAAGACCCAAATAAATAAAATCAGAGATGAAAAAGAAGACATTACGACTGATACCACAGAAATGCAAAGGATCATTAGAGATAGTTAAATGAACTAATTTCCCTGATTTGATCATTACACATTATATTAATATGTATGTGTCAAAATGTCACACTGTACCCCATAATTATGTACAATTATAATGTCATTAAAAATAATAAAAACAAAAAAATTTTTAAAGAAACAGACCATTATTGAAAGAAAATCTGTATGAGGAAGCTATTCAGGATGAAAAAGGGTTAGATGGGTTAGCTCTCAACTGTTTGACCTCTGACCAGTTCTCATTGTAGCCCTCAAAGTGGTAAGTTGCAAAGCGTGGTCTGCAGATCACCAAATCAAAATTACCTGAGGTGCCTTATAAAAAGGCAGATTCAAGGGGTCACGCTAAGACCTACTCAATCAGAAGCTGAGGTTTTCATAAACTCCTTGGGTAATTCTCGTGTCCACTAAAATCGAGCCTGGATCCTCTAATGCTGTGGTCCCCAGCCCCCAGTCCGTGGCTTGTTAGGGACTGAGCTGCAGAGCTCTGCTGCCCTAAACCTGTGCGCCACTCCCTACCTTTTGTGGAAAAATTTTCTTCATGAAACCAGTCCCTGGTGCTAAAAAGGTTGGGAACCGCTTCTCTAGTGAGTAGGAGGCGAGACCAGAGTACTTTCAAGGTCTTTCTCTGCTCTTAAGATTTGGTGAGATGGAATGAAAAGATCAGACAATTAGATGAATATTTTTTTTTTGACTGGGTAAAATTACAAGAATGCAAATTGACGTACAATGATATCTACCGGTTTTCCCTATGTATTTCTAGAGTTAGAGAGAAAAATAACATATCATAGGTGACCATTCATTACTGTCTATGTTCCTATTTTACTTACCCAAACCTTGATCAGGCAACTGTTTTCTAAAATAATCAACCATATAATCATCTGGTTCATTTGGCCTTGTATCTAGAGGGGATAGTAAAAGATCATAGCACCATGAAAATAATTCATTGACTCATTTATGTTCCATATTTTTCATCTTTTTTAGAAGTAAAAGATGCTACTAAGTAATGTATAAGCAGTAGTTTAGTTCAATGAAATTAATATAAGCAGTATGCAAATCTCATGAATTTTTGTTGCATTTTAAATGTTCATACCATTTGGGCCTGCAATTCCTTTTCTAGGAATTTATTATAAGGAAATAATTAAGAATACACACAAATAGAGAGTTATAAGGTTTTCACTGTTGTTTACAATAGAAAAAAAATTGGAACAATAAAAGTTAAACAATGGGGGTGTCTAAAGATTCACTAATAGAATGGAATACTTTGCTGCCGTTTACTCACATGCAAAGAGGTTTATATTATAATATACTGTAATTTAAAATTTTTTTTTAAAAAGTAGGTTGCAAAATAACATGAAGGTTATATGATTCATTAACATGGAGTGTATATGTATAGACATAGGAAAAAGTCTTAAATATTCTGAAATGCGATTTTTACTTTCTTTTGCTTACCTTTATTTATAATTTTTGAAATTAAATTTTTTAACAAAAGAATATATAAAAGTTACATATGAAAAGCAGCTGAATTGCTTGGTTGATCACAATCAGAAAGAATAAAGTTCAAATGAATTAACCATCATAGTTATAATGCTATGCTTCCCTGTCCTTGGTGTGGTTCTTATCTCCATTTCTATTTTTAATTATTCTTCCATGTCATAAATCAAATGTATATATAGATGTTTACATATATATATTTTTGAGACAGAGTCTCGCTCTGTTGCCTGGGCTAGAGTGCCGTGGCGTCAGCCTAGCTCACAGCAACTTCAAACTCCTGGACTTAAGCCATCCTCCTGCCTCAGCTTCCTGAGTAGCTGGGACTACAGGTATGTGCCACCATGCCCAGCTAATTTTTTCTATGTATATTTTTAGTTGGCCAGATAATTTCTTTCTATTTTTTTTTTTTTTATTAGAGACGGAGTCTCGCTCTTGCTCAGGCTGGTCTTGAACTCCTGACCTTGAGCAATCCTCCCTCCTTGGCTTCCCAGAGTGCTAGGATTACAGGCGTGAGCCACCGTGCCCGGTCTACATATATTTTAAAAATTAGGTTACCTCTAATCCTTTTGGGAAGTAGGTATAGTATAAATGTATAATAAATTAATACATATATACATACAATTATTTTAGATAAAATATTGCTAAATTATATGATTTTTTCCAAAGGACCTCAACTAAAGATAAAATGATAGAAATCAAGGAAAAAATACAAGAGATGCCAGAGAGTCAAAGATTCACATCAACTTAGCAGGTTGCAATAGAAGCCTATGAAGAGTCTATAAATTAATTTCTTTGCTGGGCTCATCCTCAAATTATGGAAGGAGAGGAATAAGACATTTTTTAGAACATAAAATCCCTATACTCTGTTTGGAGAAAAACCTTTCAAAACCTTGCGGATATCACTCAAGTAGTATACATGGACCTGTCTCCCTCCAATGTAATTGACCACTCTTTTTTCTATCCTCCCTGGGACCCCCTAAACAGATTACTGGCACTGTACCTGTAGCACTGTGCTTAACTCGTTTACTTGTTTTTATTTTCTGGTTAAAAGATGAGCTCCTGCAGGGAAGAAATGGCAATATACATATATGAAAGATACTTCCTTAATATCCTTAGCACCAAGCATAATGGCAACCTCCAGGTTGTGAAACAAAAAAGAATGTTTGGAGAGTAAATGAATTAATTGTTTATGAGAAGGCAGTAGCAGAACATTACCTTTCACATCAGAATTTGATTCTTTGTGTTTTTGCAGTAAAGGTCCTGTATCATACACCTAATGGAACAGAGAATCATAAGTAAAACAATGTTATGTTATCAACATGAAAACAGGGTATATTTCCTATATTATTTATGGCATGGAGGGTTTTCAACAAACATTTCTCATTTTATCCTTATAGGTTTAGAATGGCCAAAAATATCTCACAAATCAGAATCTTCTAATATCTTTCACAACAATATTTTTCTTTTGCATCAATGAAGAAAATATTAATATTATATTTTGGCACTAAAGGGAGTTTAAAAATTTTCCACATCACATAGAACTTATTTATCATGGGAAAGAGACAATAAAAGATATGCAGGTAATCTCGCTTATTTAAATGAGAATAAAGATACAGGAAGATAAGAGTGTAAAATTGGTGAAAATATATAAAATTATATGAAAATATATAAACAGATTGCAAAATTGTGCTTATGTACAAAAGAAGAAAAATATTTTCTTGAAGCTTGTAAAGAAGCTCAGAATAAGAACACGAACATAATACTGGTTTTTATCATGAAAGGAATTGTTACTATGACACAGATGGACTAAAAGAGGCACAAAATACTGTGGAACTATGACTGCTAATCTTGTGTAGTCTACAGATCATTATGGTACCTGAAACATTTAAATACTTCTCAACTTTTATTTCTGTATCTGTGATATGTGAATATTATAAAGAATTTACCAAAAGAGCCTGAGGAAAGCAAAAAAAAAGAATTGAAAACATTTTTGCCAACATGTAATACATATCAACTCACCGTAAAAGCAGACCAGGTAATGGAGTTAAAAGCTAATATCTACTTCTTTGTAGATGTAATTGATTGGCAGCAAAAAAAATAGTATTAAAATGGGAGAAAAATGTAAAAATCAAAATTTGATTATTGAAGGGATCGAGAAAGGGAAATACTCTAGAAGAAATTATACAAAGTTAAAAGTAGTGATATTATGTAATTATTAGAATTTGGTGAGACAAGGGATGAAATCAGCTGAAGAAAAGTCACTTAATAAGACAAGACTTAATGAATTCTTGGTGTAATTTTTAGCCCTCATCCCTTGAGTAAAATGATGCTGTGAGCCATAATAAACTATTTATCCCATGGAAAAATATCACCAGGCCAGTGATCTTATGAATGTGATTTATAATTTCTAACCACAGTAATATAAAATTGTTTTTGTTGAAAATCTTCAAAATCAATGATTGACAGTGGGAAATAAAGTTAACTAAATATTATAAAAATAATTTACCAGTATTATTTTAGGGATGTATTGATGTCTTACAAGCAAACAGTTAAAATAAGAAATAGTTCAAGAACATGAATTTAAATTATCCTTAGCCATTTACCTCAGTTAACATGAGATTGTTCACTCTTTTTGTCAAAGATAATTTGAAAAGAAATTTCAGGATCAGTGAAGTATTCCTGTTAGCTTATGGGTACACTTAAAATGTATACAACTTTTTCAGAGCATTTGACAAATGAAGATTATTTTCCATTTGAAAATATCCAACACTAAATGTAGATTATGCTTTCATAACAATTTTTAAAGCTTTAATTAAGAAAGATACAAATATATGAGCATTTAATTATAAAATAATTTATCACATTGTGTAATATATTAAATATATCTTGGATAGGTGAGGAAACCCACTGTAGGTGGATATATTTATGAGAACTAAATAAGTATGTATCTTGCAATATATATTAACATATACAAAGAAAATCCCAAAACAAAACCTACTTTGGTTATTGGGTCCTGCAAATGACTTAACACAGGGAGATCAATTAGAGGGTTTGTTTACTAGAAAAAACTTTTAAATCCTATTCATATAACATTCTTGACATGATGTAGTTTTAGAATGGAGGACAGACTGGTTGCCAGGAGTTAGAATTTGTGAGGGCAGGGAGCAGGCATGGATATAAAGGAAGACTTGTGGTCATGAGACAGCTCTGTACTTTGTGGTGACAGAACTGTATGGACACACACACACACATACACACACGCACACAAACGAATGCATGCATATTGATAATCAGAATAAGCTCTGTGGATTGTATCAATGTTAATTTCACAGTGTTGAAAGAGTACTATATTTATGCTAGATGAGTGAAGAGTGCTGGGCGTCCTATACATATATATATTTTTTTACAACTTCCCATAAATCTATAATTTTTTTAAAAATAAAAAGTTAAAAAAATTAAGTGAGGAAGAGAGAAAAATAATTGCAAAAGTTTGTGGAAAATTAAATTCTGTTACTTCAATCCACATTTGATAGATGACAATGTATTTGATGTTCAATACTGCTGAATGAACTTGTCACTGCTTACTTTAAATTTCCCACTGAGGCTTGAGCATCATTATTAACATAGGAAATATTTTTTAAAGCAACTCCTGATATTCTTATTTGTTTGAATGTCTAAGTATAAATCTTCTAATCTTCTGAGTATGGTACTCAGGGCTTCAACAACTTCTAGATTCTCTGCAGTTGACAAATGCTTAAGGATGGATTGACTGGATTCAAGGATGGATTGTTTGGATCCTGTCAACTAGGCATAGTATTTTAAGTGTCCTTCATTTGTGTTTGTCAAGTTTATTTCCTAACTAGAGAATTCTATTGAACTCTGGGTACCTGTCTTCCTCCCCCAACCTCTTCCAGAGCTTGTTATTATTGGCTTGTTTGTTTAGCGACTGGCTAGATTATATTAGTGAAGCCTATTTCTCCCAGGCAGTGCTAAACCTCTGATGTTGGTGCTCAGGTTGCAGACTTGGGTACATACACAGTCATCTGATGACAGTGGTTTGGGCAGGGTTCTCTTTGACAGTGTCATTCCTAGACCACACCTAACTGTTAAACTCCACTAATTTCTGAATGATTGCTCTATTGTTTTCAACAATGCCATGGGGCATAACTGGCTCTTCAGACTAATCCAATCAAATTCAGTGATTAAGATTTGTTCTGCTTCCAGTAGAGCTCTTCCCAACTGTCTCTTTCTCCAATTCTCTCCTGCAAACTAGCCAGTATACAGGTTAGAGTTATACCTCCAATGAATCTACCAATCACCTCCCAATTATTTATTTTACCATACATACACTGGTTTTGAGAATGCCCTTGAGCTTGAACTTCTCTATACTTTGTTGCAAATGAAGTCAGTTCTTTTGGGAAGAATTTAGGAGCTATCTGTTTCATGACCAGCTTCTTCTCTCAAGCCAGAATTTTCAAGCCCTGGCTCTGGAGCTGGGGGTAGGGACAATGGCACTCATGTCTCTGAGAGATACCCCTGCTTCAGGACCTAAACTGTAGGTAGAGGTAGTGTAGTAGCCTTAGGTCTTCTCCACTTGCCTCTTCCAGTGCTAGAATCACCATTGTACACGCCAAAGTAAAGGGATCAGGGCCCAAGTATTCTCAGTGGTGTAGCACCCAGGGTAGAGCCTCCATCCCATGAATGGGGTCTGGGTTGAAGAAGTGAGCCCCATCTCTTGTCTGTGCTCACCGGGAACTTAGCTTCAGCAATAGTAGCTAGAGACAGTATTAAGAAATACTGATTTCCTGCCTTTCCTGGGAAAATAGCCCTCTGGTAGCTGTGGGGACAGGGATCCCTATTTTCTTGACTGTACTAATCTGAAGTGGAGTTTCTATCTTACTGAGCTGGGAGGTGGAGAGGGAAAAGCAGTTTTGGTTCAAATACCACAGACTGTCAAAGTTTTTAATGAATTTTAGTAGATTTTCTTGAAAACATTTTTTAAATTTATTTCTTATATGCCCTTAGCACAATTTCTAGAGACTTTCAATGTTTTTTTTTTCTTAAATAATTTTCACCAGTTTGGCTGGTAAATGGGTTTGTAGAGCTCTTCATGGTGTCATGGTAGAAGCTGATCTCCCAGTACCATCTATTTTTATGCCCTTATATTCTCATTTAATTTTTCTTAGTTTTAATGTATTTCTTCTTGCTACCTGCATCTTTGTAAGCTTCTTGAAAGAGTAAGGTAGGTATAAATGAAACTTAAATATGTTACCTTAATAAGACCACCTCTCATCTGTCAAGGACCTTTTGTGTTTTCATAAACAGTAAATAATATGAGCTAAATTTTAATCATTAACTTTTTCTGGGGAAAAATTAGGGTATAAGAGTGTAAGAGAAAATAAGTTGCCATTCTCTTGCATTCATTATTTTTCAAAAACTGTTAACAACCAGATAAATGAAGATTTACCTCTTGTTCTTCTCCGGCATTTTGGTGCTTTGCTGTGGTAGAATTCCTTTCCTTCTTTGTTTTAAGAAGTTTTTTCCTGGTTTCCATCTGGGTAAAAGAATCCTGTTTAAAATCAATATTTAATCAATGCACCAAGGACAGTATATGTACAGACATGAAACTATCTTGAGATGCCCAGTTCTAATTGGGGCCCCCTTAGCACTTATCCCCATTTAACACATCATGTATTTTACCTATTTCTCTTGTTTATTGTGTATCTCCCCCAACCAGAATATAAGCTTTTGTTTCATTTTTCTTCACTGTTCTATCCCTAGCACCTAGACAGTACCTGATATATAGTTGGAGTTCAATATACAGTTGAGTAATAAATATATAAATGAATATTGGACTAACAGGCAGGTGATACATGTTAGGCTACCACCTCTGTGCTACACAGGTGGTGTGGCTTTTGAGAAGTAATTTAATCTCTGGGTCTTAAGTGTTTTCATCTATGAAGTAAAGGTGTTAGAATAAAAAACCCTAAGGTTAGAAAATTCTATGATTTAAAGATAAGTACATAATCAGAAAATAACAACTATTACAATACAATAATTATACATCTGTAAACATTTTTTTGCCTGCTTGTTTGTCACAATAAGTACCTATTAGCATATTCATACCATAAGCAAAAATATTTAATCATACCTGAGAAGTTACATTAGGAAGGTAAGTCGGAGAGTCATTGGATTCTGAACTGTCAGAGGCTCGGCTACTACAAAAAATTAATAATTTTAGTTTACGTAATGTTTTGCTGGGATTTTAAAATTTCAACTGTTGCTTTTACTTTATAATTTTATTTGAATGGTTGAAAAGTTCTAATTATAAGAAGTTTTACAAAGATGGATTATGTGTGGTAGTTCCAGACATCTTAGAAATAGAGGTTTTTGTTGAATGTGTGGAGAGATGCAAAGGTTTGGGAATGTGTTAATGGAATGTAAGCTCCAGAAAAGTAGGACTTTTTTCTGTTTGGCTCACTGCTCTATGACTAGAGTGGAAATAGTGCCTGGCACATACTAGGTACTCAATACTATTTGTTAATAAGCGAATGAATAAATGATATATCTGGGAAGTTTCCTAGCTCTGAAAACTGAAATCCTACTAAGTGTTATTACTGACCACAGTGGAGTGAAACTAGAAATCACTAGCAGAGGGAAAACTGGAACATCCACAAATATTAATATACTGAAATTAAATAGCACACTGTTGAACAACCATTGGGTCAAAGAAGAAATAAAAAAAATTTAAAAAATACCTCAAGACAAGCAAAAATGAAAACAACATACCAAAATTTATGGGATACAGTAAAAGCAGTATTCACAGGGAAACTTATTGTGATAGATGTCTATATTTTAAAAATAATAAAAATCTCAAGGACCTAGAAAAGAACAAATAGAGCCCAAAATTAGCAGAAGGAAGGAAATAACAAAGATTAGAGCAGAAATAAATAAAACAGAAAATAGAAAAAAATCAGTGAAACTAAGAATTCACTTTTTGAAAAAATAAACAAAATTGACAAGTTCTTAGCTAAACTAATTAAGAAAAAAATAATGACTCAAATCAGAAATGAAAGAGGGAACTTTACAACTGATACCACAGAAATAAAAAGAATCACAAGATACAAGTATGAAAAGTTGTACAGCAACAATCTGAATAATCTGAAAGAAACAGATACGTTTCTAGAAACACACAAACTACCAAGACTAACTTAAGAAGAAATAGAAAGTCAAACAGACTTATAACTAGTATGGAGATTGAATCAGTAATCAAAAATCTCCCAACAAAGAAAAGCCGAAGACCAGATGGCTTTGCTGGTGAATTCTATCAAATGTTTAAAGAAGAATTAATGCCAGTTCTTCTCAAATGCTCCCAAAAAATCAAAGAGGAGAGAACTTTTAATTCATTTTATGAGACCCACATTAAACTGATACCAAAGATCTAGACAAAGATACTACAAGAAAAGAAAGCCACAGGCCAATATCCATGAGAAAGATAGATGCAAAAATCCTCAACAAATACTGGAAAACTGAATCCAACAGCACATTAAAAGGATCATCCATCATGACCAAGAGGGATTTATCCCTGGGATACAATGATGGCTCAACATATGAAAATTAATTAGTGTGATATACCATATAAACACAATAAAGGGTAAAAATCCATGATCTTCTCAATAGATGCTGAAAAAGCATTTGGCAAAACTCAACATCATTTTGTGATAAGAACTCCTAAAATCTAGGAATAGAAGGAAAGTACTTCAACATAATAAAGGCTACATATGTAAGAAAAGCCCACAGCATACTTAATGGTGAAAAACTGAAAGTTTTTACTCTAAGATTAGAAACAAGGCAAGGATACCCACTCTCCCCACTTCCATTCAACATAATACTGGAAGTCCAAACCAAAGCAATTAGATAAGAAAAAGAATTAAAATTTCCAAATTGGAAAGGAAGAAGAAAATTGTCCTTGTTTGCAGATAACATGATCTTATATATATGTATACAGGAAACCCTAAAGAAGTAATAAACAAATTTAGCAAGGTTGCAGGTTACAAAGTCTACATGTAAAAATCAGTTGTGTTTCTAATAGAGTGAAAAAACAGCCTATGTAATGGGAGAAAATATTTGCAAACCATATATCTTATAAGGGGTTAATCTCCAAAATATATAAGGAACCCCTACAACTTAACAGCAAAACAAAACAAACAAAACAAGCAAAAAAAAAAAAAAAACATAAAAACCCCAATAACCCAATTTAAAAATGGGCTAAATACTTGAATAGATATTTTTCCAAGGAAGACATACAAGTGGCTAACACGTGTGTGAAAAGGTGCTCAACATTATTAAACATTAGGAAAATGCAAATCAAAACCACAATGACATACCATCTTACACATGTCAGGATGGCTATTATCAAAAAAACAAAAGATAGCAAGTGTTGGGGAGGACGTTGAGAAATTGGAACCCCTGTACGCTATTGATGAGAATGCAAAATGGGGCAGCTGCTACTGAAAACAGTATAAAAGTTCCTCAAAAAACTACAAATAGAACCATAATATGATCCAGCAATGCTACTTCTGGGTATTTACTCTGCAAAATTGAAATCCAGATTCTGAAGAGGTATTAGTACTTCCACGTTTATTGCAGCACTATTTACAATCGCCAAGACATGAAGACAATCTTAATATTCACCAACGGATGAAAGGATAAAGACAATGATCTTTCTACATACAGTGGAATACTATTCAGCTTTAAAAAAGAAGAAAATTCTGCAATATGCAGCAACATGGATGAACTTGGAAGACATTTTGCTTAGTGAAATCAGCCAGTCACAGAAAGACAAAAACCGCATAATTCCACTTATGTGAAGTATCTAAAATAGTCAAATCCATAAAATAAAAGAGCAGAGGCCGGGGGCGGTGGCTCACGCCTGTAATCCTAGCACTCTGGGAGGCCAAGGCGGGTGGATCATTTGAGCTCAGGAGTTCAAGACCAGCCTGAGCAAGAGCGAGACCTCGTCTCTACTAAAAATAGAAAGAAATTATATGGACAACTAAAAATATATACAGAAAAAATTAGCCGGGCATGGTGGCGCATGCCTGTAGTCCCAGCTACTCGGGAGGCTGAGGCAGGAAGATCGCTTGAGCCCAGGAGTTTGAGGTTGCTGTGAGCGAGGCTGATGCCATGGCACTCTAGCCCGGGCAACAGAGTGAGACGCTGTCTCAAAAAAAAAAATAAAATAAAAAAAAAAAATAAAAGAGCAGAATGCTGGTTTCTAGGGATAGTGGAGGAAAAATGGGAGTTTCTAATTAATGGGTATAGTATTTCAGTTAAGATGAATAAACTCAAGAGATCTGCTCTATAACTTTATATATATAATATACTGTACACTTAAAATTTTAAGAGGGTAGATTTTATACTAAGTGTTCTTACCACAATAAAATAAAATAAACAGCAATCTACTGCAATGCTGGGGGAAAAAACCCACTAAACATACTCTTATCTTACAATCTAGCAATTATGCTCCTGGGTATCTACCCAAAGGAGTAAAAAACTTACATCTACACAAAAACCTGCACACGGTTGTTAAGAGCAGCTTTATTCACAATTGCCAACACTTGGAAGCAACCAAGGTGCCCTTCAGTGGGTAAATGGATAAATAAACTGTGGTACATTTGGACAGTGGAATATTATTCAATGCTAAAAAGAAATGAGCTATAAAGCCATGAAAAGACATGGAGGAAACTTAAATGCATATTACTAAATGAAAGAAGCCAATCTGAAAAGGCTACATACCAGATGATTCCAACTATATGACATTCTGGAAAAGGCAAAACTGTGGAGACAGTTAAAAAGATCTATGGCTATCAGGAGTTAGAGAGGCAGGGACGAGTAAATGGATTCTTAGGGTAAATCCATACGGTGAAAATACTCTGTATGTTACTTTAAAGGGGGATACGTGTCATTATAAATTTGTACAAACCTGTAAAATGTACAACACCAAGAGTGAACCCTGTGGCAGAGTGTGGTAGCTCACGCCTGTAATCCTAGCACTCTGGGAGGCTGAGGAGGGAGGATTGTTGAGCTAAGGAGTTTGAGACCAGCCGGAGCAAGATAGAGACCCTGTCTCTATTATGAATAGAAAAGTTAGCCGGGTGTTGTGGCGCATGCCTATAGTCCCAGCTACTGGGGATGCTGAGGAAAGAGGATTGCTTGAGACCAGAAGTTTGAGGTTGCAGTGAGTTACGATGACATCATTGCACTCTACCCAGGGCCACAGAGTGAGACTCTGTGTCAAAAAAAAAAAAAAAAAAAAAATAGTGAACCCTTTGTATATTATGAACTTTGAGCGATAATGATGTGTCAATGTAGACTCACTAATTATAACATATGTACCACTGTGGTAGGAAATGTTGATGATTGGAATGCTATGCATGTGTGGGGATAAGGGATATGTTGGAAATCTGTGTACTTTCCACTCAATTTTGCTGTGAACCTAAAACTGCTTTAAAACTAAAGTCTCTTAAAAACTAAAGTCTACTATAAAAAGAGAAACAAAAACAAAAGCAAATAAAAAACAATTTGGTTATGTCTTTCATATATAATTAGTACATTATACACAGTAATGCTCATATTACTTGAATAAAAGAATATGTTAAATGAACTCTTGATGAAGTCTGGCCAAAATAATGTGCATGGGAAATTTTTTTCCCACCTATAGTTGGGATTTTCAGTTGAGAATTGACAATAATATCTTATTATTATAAAGAGCATAATAAAGCAACACAACAAATTGCATTGCTTCGCTAGCCTTGAGTTACCTAGACTCTGGATCCAACGTAATTTCTATCATAGAAGTATCTGAATCATCAAAGACTTTTTCCAAGTTTCTATGTTTTTCCATTTCTTCTAATTCTTTCAGGCACTGATAATACTAGGGGAAAATGATAAATTAGTTCATTATAAAATAACCTTATTTCTTAATTAAACTATTTGAATATTTATAGACACCTAGTACAATAGTTATTGGGACATTAAGTACCCCACACCAAGAGCTCTGTTAGGATATTAAAAGGAAAAACTGCCATAGGCCCACAATCAGGCTGTGTTTATTTGCTAGGCTGGAATCTGAGGCATTACCAAATGGACTTTACATACCTTGGTACGGTCAGGATCACAATAGTCCAAGAGAGAATCACAAAAATGGTATCCCATTGACCTCAAGTCTTTTGTGGTGAAATGAGTGCCTCGTTTATTACCTAAAACATCAATAAGTTTATCCTTGAGGATGAGTTAATTTTTTCTTAGCAGGTAGGCCTAAATTGTAAAACAGAGAGTATAAACAAAACATTGATATGATTCCATAACCTGTCCTTTGGATTTTCTTCTCTGGGGCAGGACATTTTACAGCTTATTGCTTTTCCTTGTTCCTTTTCCATCAATTGTACCAAAGCTGACTTAACACAGATTAGTTTATGTTGTAAGGCAGAAGAAGATTCAATAAGACAGTTATGGAATATTTGGTTACCATTTATAAATAGCCCTAACAATCGCTTTGAGAAAAACGTGGGTAAAGATTTTATGAGACAATGTTTTCTTCATCGTGAACAATGTTAAATCACCTTCAAGGTGCTTTAGAAACTGGCTGGAAATTACATATATGGGTTTCTAGCACTTTCCTTTGAGTTGATACATTTTCTGACAATGTGACAATTATCTTAATATGTAGTATTCTATATCCATATATCCTAACAGTGATATGCTAGATGTGACTAAAAGATTTCTTAAATGAGACTACAGAGTACACTTTTATTTTTTATTCAGGGAACCAAGTGCTTCCATTTAAACATAAATTGATCAACAAAACTGTCTACTTTGCCTTGCAAATAGCAAATACAAAAAAAAAAAAAAACCCAAAAACCCATTTCTACCATGTATTTTAGGTATGTGCATTGTTTTTTCTTGAAATCATTAGGAGCCTACATTTTTAAAAAATCTGCAGCAACCCCCTTAAAAATAACAAGCATTTAAAGATTAGTTTATTATACAACTAGTTAGAGTATTCTATCTACATACTAAAACTTTCCTTGTTAAACAAAAGGAAATGATGAAATAGAGATACTATATAGTGGGAGTTTATTCATTCTATTTATAGAATTGATTAAATATCAGTATGTATTTAAGTGGGAAGAAAGTGCTCACTATCAAATTGTCTATACTATTAATTTTACATTAAAAATACCTTTGGTTTAAAGCTCTGAGAGCTGAGAATGAGAACACCTGGTCTTACCCAGAGTAGATCCACAAAAGGTGGCCTCCATGGTAAAGCTGTTTCTGATTCCCATTTTCCACATTACTACCCTTCCTGTTCCTTCTTTGCTCTTCTGAATATTAAACTTGCAAGCTGAGAATGAAAACTGAAAAGAAGCAAATAAAAATGAGACTCATTGTCCTGGTAGCTATATCATTTTTAGGAAGTAGGATTGAAAATGAAAAAGTAGTTGTGCAAATCAGTAATTTTCACTAAAACTTCAGGAGCTGCTTTTTATTTCCTGACCAGTGGAAAAATTCATTTTAAGGATGATATATCTACATTTCTGAAAACTATAGATTCTAATTCCTGCAATTTAAAATTTACTTTTTATCTTTATATAACATGTGTATTCAAAATTGGTTGATTAATGCTTGCTACTGTTGGGATAAGATCTTATATTTTTAAAAAGTTCTAGGAAGGGGTTCAAACATATTTAGGAATAATATTAGTGTTGGAGATCTCCAGAAATAGAATAGAGATTCTTTATTTTCATAAGACAGTTATAATCTTAAAAGATGCTTACTTTATCAGGACAATTTTTGCTCAGCATAAGTGGAAAGATTCGTTGCTTTAAGTATAACGCTTTAGATCTCTCACTACCATCACAGCCGTACATGAAGATATTCTCTTTCCTACTATGGCCATGAAGGTCACAATATAAAAGAACCTCTTGTTTCTCCATCAGTCTGTCAAGAAGAAAAAGAATAAATTACTAAATTTTACTCCTGCATTTTTCTTCTATGGGTATAACTATGGATTTATAAATGTAATATCCAAATAAATAGAATTTTTTATATCCTAGCTTTCATCTTATTTCTCTTCATATCTATATGCCCATTATTAATATACTTTTTACTTAAAAATCTACAATAATTTACTATTAACCATATATAAAATCTGAATGCTATCATCATTCATTATAAGGACAAATTTAACTTACTCCCAAGACTTTCTTCAATAAGATCTCCCTGTTTTATTATTCCAGTTTTCCCACTCGTGTCTTTGCCGATTACCTTTCATATAAATTCTGACTAAAATACCTTCTTTCTTCATCTTTGTTAATGTAAATATTATCCTCTAGCCTTCAAGACTGACTGCATGTCTCACTTCCTTTACAACTAGTCAAGCCCATAGATTTTTCTCTCTTTGAACTCCTGTAGCATTTAATATTGGTACTATTTACTTGGCACTTGCCTAGGTAAGTTTTTATATTTTTTGATATATAAGCTCATTAGGATGGGGAATGCTTCAAATCATCTAGAACAGTACTGTGCACATAATTAGGCACCCAAATACTTGTTAAAAACTGAGTGCCTGATGAATTGGTGCTGAAGCCAATCAATATTTAATCCTTATTAGTGTGGTGACTAAATATCATTTTGAGAAAAATGGTACTAAAGTCTGAATTGATTTTTTTCCAGTAGATTTCTAATAAATATTTTAAAGAAATTATTATACATTCCTTAATAGCACAATCCATAGTCTCTATAATTTAACACTCAGTTAATATAAAAATAACAAAAAATAAACCCCCAAAACTGATTGATGAAAACGATTCATAAAGGAGGCTTTCAAAAGATAAAAGAGTGGTGGTGTGTTAATGTGGTAGATTATTATATTACTTAGATAATCAAAATTGCATGTACTACTTGTTATATCTGGAAGGAAAAATACCAAAGTATTAGCAATGGTATTTATAATAATATGAAATATATTACATTTATAACAAAATAACAAAAATATTAAAACCTAAAATAAAAACATTCAAAGCATTGTTTCTATTAGAAACAATATTCCTTTAAACTATAATGAAATCCCAAACTAAAATTTGTTACATGTATTAATTTATTGCCCTTTCTCATTTAGTGCCTAATAAATTCTAACTGATAACATAAGACTAACATAAAGCCACTAAATGATCATTGTAAGTTTTTAGAAAACTAGCTAGATTATAAGGCATGGATATCAAGTTAAGTTCTTAAATATAAAACATGCTATACATTTTTAAATCAAAAATTCCCATTTTAGTGATCTTTCAACTTCTTGTGAGTCAAAAGAAATATCTATTTTTAAATAATTAATTCCCAAAGAAATGCTATACTGCTGAAGTAAAACAGGATATTAGGCTCTCTCATCTTACATTAATTTAAGTAACTTTAGAAACAGTTTGGATTTTCTTCTTACCCACAGGTAATTAAGATATTCTAAGTATTTTATACCAAGTACCCAATACTAAGAGCTACACTCTTTCATTCTAATATGCTTTAAGTATACTTAATCTTAGATTTACTTATAGCTGCTCACTCTTCCACACATATGTGACTGATATCTTATCCTACTTATCTCCCTATGATTAATTGTATTAAGGTATTTCTCTTTCTTAGAAGTCTTTTGAAACTTGCTGAATAGACTCCTGCCTTAACCTTCTTTACAAGGCAATCTGAGAAGAACTGAGACATTTAACAAAGTTTCCATAGAGACAAGCCAAGGGGCCTTGACCTGTAATCCATTGTGTGTCAGACCAGGGACCCTTAATGTCAAAGAGCATTAAGTAGACATTATAGATATTCTAATAGACATTCCATTGGTGCCACATATATTATTTATTATTTATGTATATATAAAAATATATTACTTTATATAATAGATGCCCAAAGCAATGCTATACTGCTGTAAGTGAAACAGGATATTGGTGTCTTTCATCTTACATTAAATTACTTTATATATGTGCATGTGTGTATATATAAAATAAACTTTACTTTGGAATAATTTTAGGTTTATACAACAGTTGCAACAAGAGACAATTCTTGTATATCCCTCACCCAGTTTTCCCTAATGTGAACATAGTGCACGACCACGGCACATTGTTAAAAATAAAGAAAACAACATTGGCACATTACTATTAACTAAACTACCAACTTTATTTGGGTTGCACTAGGTTTTTTTGTTTTGTTTTGTTTTTTTAATTAATGCCCCTTTTCTATCACAGAATCCAGTCCAGGATACCACATTGCATTTATTTAGTCAGCCCCGTTTTTATTGTTTGCCATCACTGGAAACATAAAAAAGTCACAGGTTATTTATTTATTTATTTATTTTATCACTTAAAACATTTCCTAAATGCTTTCCAGGAATCCTGGAATTCACATTTTTGAGGGGTATAAATCCAGGGTTTTTGTTCCTTATTGTGAGGCTCTGCACTTTACTCCCTATGTGCCTAAGCAGATAAAAGGATTGATATGAAAGTGAAAGTTAAGGCTGAACCATCTAAGACACTAGGAGCCATGACAGGTATTGATATTTCTAAATATGTCAGCTCCTCTGAGGACCTGGAGGTATCCTTGGGATCCTTGGCTTTGTAACATGGTTCTTTTGTGCTTGACCCTGTGAGGCGCCCTGGTAACAAAAAGCTAGATAAGGATGTAAACATTCTCTATAATAGTACTAATTATTGTGACATTTGAATAACCCTAAATTGTTTACAAAGGGTTTTCACATCTACATCTGCTTAAAATTAACAACTTTTTTTTTTTTTTACACTAGAGAAAACACTGAATACATTTAGAGCTTTCAATGGTCCAGATCCTATTCTGAGTACTTCAGTAATAATTTTCACATTTAATTCTACCATCTTTGAGGCAAGTATTATTATTCCTATCTTATAAATGACAAAGCTAAGACTTATATTGGTTTTTAAATTGCACAAAGTCACATAATTAATAAATGATATAGCAGGAATTCCAATGTGATATGCTTAACTCCAAAGTCCATGCTCTTAACCAAAAGGTTAAGAGCCTTTGAACTTGAAATGGATGTTCTCTAATGCCAATAAATCTTTCCACTGTACAACATGTCTATTCCTGAATGTTATTACCTGAATCTATCAAAGAATTCACCCATTCAACAAATAATTCTATGTTATGTGCATTTTACTGTTCTAGATTCTTAAATTCTAGAAAATTTAAAGCTGTTCAATTTTTTAGGGGCACATGAGACTATTATTCATGAAGTTTAAATAATTATGTAACCTGATAATCAAAAAGACTCATAGAGCAATGTATGAGCAACACAGTGCGAGCAGGCTCTGTGAGATGTAATTAATTTTCACATATAAAGGATTCAAGGATCCCAGTGTAAATGTCAATGATACTGTTAGCTTTATTGAGAAACCAAGTTTGGGATATGCAAGTTTATCTATTAGTTTCACAGAGCCATCAAAACATTCTGGATCTATTTCATTATTTAAGAGAACGCTAGTGAATCCAGTGGCACAATGCCAGAAGAGTATAGAATAAGGGTTGAGAAGAATGGGGAAAAATACAGTAGTTATATAGTACACTATCTTAAGAAAAGTTAAAGTGAGTGGGACTGTGGGAGCAAAATTCTTACTACCAAGTTTATGAAATAAGCAGAGAGGTAATTTGAAGCTTATTTTACCTACGGATCATGTTCCGGGTATGCCATACAGAAGGACAAGATTCCTTTAGGAGAGATGTATAATTACGGTTTAAATCCCGTCCAGCTAAGGAACACCGATAATTTCCCACAATCACACCATCTGGATTCAGCATGGGCACCACCTTGAAGATGAAAGTGTCCCGAAGCAACTGTGCATCACTTGAGTCTCCTAAAATATAATCTAGGAAGCCTTTCATAATCCAAGAGCTGTTGGTTTCCCCTGGATGGACCCTTGCAGTCAGAATCACGGCCTTGCGGGTTCTTGAGTCAGTGTTCTTCAAGGGGGTAGTGATTGTTAAAACATACACCATGTTCCTAGCAAGTGTGTGGCACAGGACACGTATTTTACAAAACTTTGACCGTACTGGGTCATTGTTGATGCCAGAAAGGTAGTCTTGCAGATTGGTGTAAGTGTAGGGATAGCAGTGAGCAAAGTAGCAAGTATCTTTGTTGTGTGGAAATTGAAATGTCCACGTAAGAGAGAAATAATGGCGCCCATCTTGCCCAGGGTTGTTCCTATAATATTTGATTTGGTCTCCTATTCTCTGCCAGCCAATATGATGAGCCTTGGCTTCTTTTTCAGAATAGAACAGTGGGCGCATACCCCGATTGTAAAGACTAGCAGGCTTGGTAAAATTAACAATAGTGAATCTGTAGACTATTCCTGCCTGGGTATTAGTGACTTGGAAATAGTACCACTGGGTGTGTTTATGTGTGAAGAGATCAGGGCGCAAAGTCAGCTGGTATTCATGTTCTTCCCTAATGCACAAGAAAGGAAGAGAAAAGAAACACATAAGAATGTAAAAATGACACTCAAGTTTAAATTAAATAAGGAAAACTATTTTTACCTATTCATAGAAAGTTTTTTAGAAAACAATGTTCATTTAGACAGTATCCAATAGCAAGTGACTCAAAAGATAAAGATTTAAAATTTTATCTTTTATTGGGTGAGAAACTGCTTCTATGCTAATTCTAAAGCCTTTGTATCTCTTTGTAATTCAAAAGAACACATAAAAACATGGGTATTTGATAAAAATTTATATATTTCAACCCAATTATATTTTCTGTAAAAGAAATGATTGAAGAGTTATTGAAACTGAAGCAAAGTCCAAAGTTTCTTATTTTACTTGGACATATATTCCTATTTTCCATTAGATTCTATTTCTAGGGATATATTAATGAAATAACTATCATGGAGAGGTTAAAAAACATATAAATGATTAAATAATATGATCATATAGATTACAAAATTTGAACTTCTTGAGGATAAGAACTGCATTTGATAACTATTTGCATCCCCATACTCAGTCATTGGAGATGTTTAAATAAAGGCAAATATAATAATTCCACTAGAACATTATTTATATACATAACAATCTTGCCTGGCTAGTTGTAACTCTTTTTACCAAGTAATTTTCTATTCTGTCAGCACTATGTACTTAGTATATGTGCATGTGTGTATAGTTGTAAATAATGACCTACCAGTAGATGAAACAAATGTTGTAGAACTTGACAGCTGTTGAATCCAGGTAATGGGTATATGGTAGTGAATGTAGAATTGTATTATTCTCTGTACTTAGGTGTATGTTAAAAAATTTCCATAATAAATATTTTTTAAATAAATGAATGCCCTTAGGATATTCTATGGAACATTCATTACGAGAACTATTCCATTCAAAAGTTTGAGAAGCACTGGGTGTGTGTGTGTGTGACAATTCATATCACCATATGGAAAATGTATAGTACAGAAACCTGCTTAAATTTAACTCATATTTCTCGAAATTATTTGAATTCAGAACCATTTATACATGCCCCTGCAATAATGTCTAAATAGCATCTATACTTCAAAGAATTGAAGTTTAATAATGGTTACTAAGAACTTTAATGTACCTGATACAGAAAATAATAAATGGTTGATGGCCTAGCTCCTTGAATAAAAATAACTAAAACCTACACTTTGACTACCTTCTGTAGATTACCACTCTCAAACCTTGCTTCAAACATCAAAGTGTTATCACAGGAATCCACAGGTTGCTTCAAAGGTGTTCGGTTGCCCCCAACTCGAGAATACACAAAACAGGGCTCTTTGTAAGCTGATGAGAGAAGAAGACCATAGAGATGTCAAAACATGCCTATAATATGCAGGCATAGAATTTGGAGCAATAGTCTGTGGCCATATCATCCTGTTCATGCTGGATCTCATCTGAGCTAGAAAGAATTTGTAGCAATAGTACAAGGACTGTAAATTTTAAAGTAATTTGGCACTAATTTATATAGATTTATGTTGAAGTAAGAGAGTCTAGGAGTCTTTAAACTAGAAAGGCAATGCCTAAAATAAATTTATATATTTCTCACATTAAAAATATTCATTTTACCAGCCTCAGCAAGAGCGAGACCCCATCTCTACTAAAAATAGAAAGAAATTATCTGGCCAACTAAAAATATACATAGAAGAAATTAGCTGGGCATGGTGGTGCATGCCTGTAGTCCCAGCTACTCAGGAGGCTGAGGCAGGAGGATTGCTTGAGCCCAGGAGTTTGAGATTGCTGTGAGCTAGGCTGATGCCATGGCACTCTAGCCCAGGCAACAGAGCAAGACTCTGTCTCAAAACAAACAAACAACAACAACAAAAAATATTCATTCTACTTCTGGTCATGATGTAGTAGTTCTGAACTTGTCCTTTCACTGTAAATGATTATAATGCAGGACAAAAAATAAGAGCTGTTGTCATGCATTTGGACAACACATAGAATAGAACTACATAGGATCATTGCAAGGAGAGTCAGCTGACATGGAAAACTTCATTGTTTTCTTATTTTAAGAAATTGTCACAGCCACTCCAATCTTCAGCAACCACCACCCTGATCAGTTAGCTGCCATCAATGTTGAGGCGAGACCCTCCATCAGCAAAAAGAATATGCTTTTCTGAAGGATCAGATGATTGTTGGCATTTTTTAGCAATAGAGTATTTTTAATGAAGGAATATACATTGTTTTTTAGATATAATGCTATTATTGCATACTTAATAGACTATAGTATAGTGTGAACATAACTTATATCCACTGACAAACCAAAAAATTTGTGTGAATAAAATTATGTGAATAAGCAAATATCACTTTATTACAATATTCACTTTATTGCAATGGTCCAGAAGCAAACCCACAATATCTATGAAGCATGCCTATATAACTTATGGCTGACTTCTTATCAAAGACAACAGAGGCTACAAGACAATGGAAAAATATCTTTAAAGAAAAAAGTTGACTTAGAAGTCTATATCCAGTGAGAACGTCCTTCAAAAAATGATGGAAGAAAATTTAAAGCATTTCTAAAGAAGGATGGAACATGAACACTAGCTTTCCTGGGGAAGTCTAGCAAGGAATATTCAGTTAAAATTTTAACCACTTGGTAAAGGTTGAGTGTGGGCTAGTAAAGAATATGTAATCTCAGGAAAGATATAAGGGATATAAAGGCATAAAGGAATTTTATACCCACTCAGTAACCTCACCAAGTACTCACAAAAATCATTGGTGACAGTCCTGAGAAAGCACCATGTATGGCATAGATGTGGGGAAGGGAGTAGCAGCCAAAGCAAGAAAAGCACAAAACCCTGCCCAAATCATTCTCCCCTATCTCCCTTGTGGAACAAAAACCTTAAATTATTGGGGTAAGGACAATGATCACTGTTATACTTAGGGTACTGGTAAAAAGAAACAGATTTTGTTACATTGGTTTATGTCTCTACTTTTGTACCAATACCATGCTATTTGGGTTACTACAGCCTTGTACTACAGTTAGAAGTGTGATAATGTGATGCCGCTACATTTGTTCTTTTTGATTAAGATTGCTTTATCTATTTGGGCTCTTTCCTGGTTCCAAATGAAGTGTAGAATTATTTTTTCTAGGTCTGTGAAGCATGACATTGGTATTTTGATAGAGACTGCATTGAACCTGTAAATCACTTTGGGTAGTATGGACATTTTAACAATGTTGATTCTACTGATCCATGAACCTAATATGTTTTTCCATTTGTTGGTATCCTCTGTGATTTCTTTCCCCATGCATCATAGTTCTCCTTGTAGAGAACTTTCACCTTCTTGGTTAAGTATATTCCTAAGTATTTTATTTTCTTTGCAGCTATTGTAAATGGTACTGAGTCTTTGATTTGACTCTCAGCTTGAATGTTATTGGTATATAGAAATGCTACTGATTTGTGTATATTGATTTTGTATCTTGGGACTTTGCTGAATCTATTTATCAATTCCAGAGTCTCTTGGTATAGTCTTTGGGGACTTCTAGGTGCAAGATCATGTTGTCAGGGAAGAGTGATAGTTTGACCTCCTTTTTCCCAATTTGGATACCCTTTATTTCTTTCTCTTGCCTGATTGCTCTGGCTAGACCTTCCAGCACTATGATGAATAGAAGTGGTGACAGTGGTACCCTTGTCTTGTTCTCAGGGAGAATGTTTTCAACTTTTCCCCATTTGGCATGATGTGGCTGTGGGTTTGTTATATATGGCTTTTATAATTGTAAGATATGTTTCTTCTATGCCTAGTTTGTTGATGGTTTTTTTTCATGAGAAGGTGATGGATTTTGCTGAATACTTTTTCTGCATCTATTGAGATGATCATATGGTCTTTGTTTTCTTTCTGTTTAGTGTGAATCACATTTATTGATTTGTGTATGTTGAATTAGTTATAAAACCACCTACCACAGCCAACTGATCTTTGACAAAGCAGACAACAATGTACACTAGGGAAAAGAATCTCTATTCAATACATGGTGCTGGGAAAATTGGACAGCCACATGCAGAAGAATAAAACAGGACCCCTATCTCTCACCACTCACAAAAATTAATTCAACAGGGATAAAATATTTAAATGTAAATATGAAACCATAAGAATTCTAGAGGAAAGTATAGGAAAAACTCTTCTAGATATCAGCCCAGGCAAAGATTTTATGAATAAGACCCCAATGACATTCACAGCAACCACAAAAATACATAAATAGAATCTGATGGCTGGGCACGGTGGCTCATGCCTGTAATCCTAGCACTCTGGGAGGCCAAGGCAGGTGGATCGCTCGAGGTCGGGAGTTCGAGACCAGCCTGAGCAAGAGCGAGACCCTGTCTCTACTAAAAATAGAACGAAATTATCTGGCCAACTAAAAATATATACAGAAAAAATTAGTCGAGCATGGTAGCACATGCCTGTAGTCCCAGCTACTTGGGAGGCTGAGGCAGGAGGATTGCTTAAGCCCAGGAATTTGAGGTTGCTGTGAGCTAGGCTGACACCATGGCACTCACTCTAGCCCAGGCAACAGAGTAAGACTCTGTCTCAAAAAAAAAAAAAAAAAAAAAAAAAAAAAAAATTTAAATATGAAACATAGGTTAAAATTAAAATGATGGAAAAAAGATATAGGTACTATGAAAATATGAATCAAAAGAAAGCTAAGGCAGGTTAGCCATGTAAATATTTGAAATTATATTTTAAAAATCAGAGTCACTTCCAGTTGTTTAAAAATATGTATGTGAATATATGTTTTCTAGAATTGCTTACTATTCAGGAAACAATCCCTGTGAATTTCTGTTTGTCTTGCTAGCCCCTTAAATAAAATACACATGCTCCCTGGAAGTTATCTTTAACATACGAAAACACTCTTAAGATACTGAGCTCTGATGATGCAATTGTGCGAGAGTCCCATACTTTCTCACATTGGTGCTTCAGGAGCAGGACAATTTTGAATATAGGCTGAGACATCTATGTTTGATTATTAGCACACTATCATAAAAGAAGACATAAGATTTTGCATTAACAAAGCTATCAAAGTGCAAAGTGCAAATATGGATGTTAAGTGTTAAGAACACTTTCCTGAGATATAATCTTAGATGGTTTTTTGCAATGTGGGATATTTTTTTCTCTTTTAAAGATGACAACTCCAAGAAATGCATCAAACAGGCATGAAATTAAAAGAAAAACATCTGAATGAGTGCAATGTGAGCTGTAGATGGAGAGGGCAGTAGTTGCAGAGCACTACACTGGATTTATCTTTGAAAATTGATGTGAAGCATAATTCATTCTAAATGTAACTCTCCATGTTAATGGCCAACATGATATTTTACTTTAAAGTAACTTTGCATAAACTTCAGTACACCTTCAAAAATATAATTAGTACTAAATCAACATTTGGATCAATATATAACCAAACTTCTTTATGGGGACAGGGACTTCCTGGCAATATTAAATTTCTAGTATAAACAGAAAAACAAATATAACTAAGAGATTAACCCAGGTACCAAATTATATTTTACAGCAACATGTTTCATAATGTGCCCACCATCTTCAGCTAGATAAACTACAGTATCTTCCTTGGAGTCTGGATAAATGGGTTCCATTTCTAGGCCTGTTGGAATATATACTGGCTCAGGATAAGAAGGAGTCCAATCTGGAAAAAAAAAAAAACGGGGGGGGGGCAGGTAACATTATTTGAAAATACTTCAAAACAAAACAGGAAAATTTTGTTGTATATTTTCAAATTATTCATTGATAAATCTAGGCTAAAATAAGCATTTTACGGTGGGGCTGAATTTTACAAGAGTTCATTGGCACCTTGTTCTAAATTATCATATTGAGTGGTTCACTATTATTTTGTACTCATAGATTTTATACTAAAATTTCTATTTCTCCTAAGGCCTTGATGCCATTCTATCCCACCTCTGGGAATCTTGCTTCGCCTTTTAGTCTTTATTCTCTGCATCTTCAGCCTCTTGCTCGATAAGAGTTGTCAAGTTAAAAATTTATAAACATGTTGAAGTTTCTTCTATCTCCCCAAAGGAAGGATATCCTTCGGCACTTCCCTCCCCCACTCCTGTTTTAACTACTAGTTTTCCTACCCTTCATTCTTTTTAGTACCAAATTCTTTTTTTTTTTTTGAGACAGAGTGTCGCTTTGTTTGCCCTGGCTAGAGTGCCATGGCATCAGCCTAGCTCACAGCCACCTCAAACTCCTGGGCTTAAGCGATCCTACTGCCTCAGCCTCCCGAGTAGCTGGGACTATAGGCATTCGCCACCATGCCCAGCTAATTTTTTCTATATATATTTTACTTGGCCAGATAATTTCTTTCTATTTTTAGTAGAGACGGGATCTTGCTCTTGCTCAGGCTGGTCTCGAACTCCTGACCTCGAGTGATCCACCCGCCTCGGCCTCCCAGAGTGCTAGGATTACAGGCGTGAGCCACCGTGCCTGGCCTAGGACCAAATTCTTAACAGTTGTCTGCACCATGCTCAAATCTTTCTCACCATGACCTATTTGATGGAAGAAAAAAATTACTTCATAGTCTAACTATCCTAGTTATTTGTATTTCTTAGTGGAACAAGAACTTGGTGGTGAGAAACAAGCATTCCTGGACAAACATTTTTAAGATTATGTACATCTGCTTTAGTAACAGAGCTGTATTTGACATGATGAATAGGGGTCAAATCTAGCTACAGAAAAATCATAGACTACCATATTGATGCAAATAGGCAACACTGTGCATTGTAGAGTTAAATGAACAACAGCCAAATAAATTGATGATAAAGATAAGGAATAAAGCAAATTATACTTAAAGTTTTAAATTGTTCTTATTTAAAATTTTCTCATTAGTTGAAAGTCTTAATCAACTCAATTCAAAACTAATCATGAACCAATAACATGACTTTTGTTAAAGCTTTCAGAATTTCAGCTATTTGCCTTTGTGTATGTTGATTGTCAAAAGTTGCATCACACTCAGGCTTCCCATTAAATAATTACAGATTTTATTAATTTCTGCCTATGCTCTTCTTTATTAATAAATAGTACTTATAGTAAAGAAAAATGAAACTCTCTCATAAGAACTGGAGAAATAACTTGTATAAATGGGTCAAGTTTGCAGCTTATCAGAATACCCTTACTGAGGACCATATTTTGAGAATCAGGCTTAACCCATTTCAATCTAGATTTTGCTATTTTTAGTCCAATACCCACTGTTCCACTAAAACTGTTCTTTGCATTGTATTTGAAACAGGGTAGGCACTCAGTTAAATGTCTATAGATTAAATGGGTGTATGAACAGATGGATGGATGGAGAGATGAATGGGCGAATGGATGGGTGGTTAAACAACTCAGCTGGGGTTCTTATCCACATATACTTAAATTTAAATGGTATATTAAATCATACACACCTATTGCCATAAGTGTTTTATGTCTGGCAACATCTTCATTGCAATAAAGCTACTCTAGAGCTAGAATTGTTTAAGCAGAAGAGATTTAGGCTGGAAATGGAAGCATTTCCAGACTTCCTGAAAGTTCCACATTAAGGAATTTCATCTGTAAGGGGCTTAAACATCAACATGGATTCCAGATATAGACACCTCTTGACTGTTATCCTGTGACAGCTTTTGCAGGTGTTTTTATGTCAAGTAGCCTGGAAAATTCTGTATTCATCTTGCCTTCATCAGACTCTCCTACCAGCCTTCTTGATGTCTGCTGTCCAAAAAAGTCTTTGAAGGTAGTACTTATCACTGTCCCAAGAGAACTTACGTCTGTGCGTAATAAATGTGCTGTTTCCCAGTTCTCTCACACCTGCAGACTGTTGAGGTGTCCAAACAACATTGCATTCTTTTGAGTTCTCTTTGGGTCAAATTCATGTCCCCAGAAGAAGAATAGAGACTGTACTTAGCATTTACCATATCATATGAGCACTAAACCTATGCTGTTTTTGCCTTCGTGTCTCATGGATCACCGTGTGAAGTTGTTTTACTTGGTCTTCAGCTCCTTTCTCCACGGGCCCTAGGACTGGCTGAGACAAAACCATACCCTTAGTCCTGCACCATACACTATATTTTCTTTTAAGAAAGAAAAAAAGAACTCTAATGCAAAAGAAGACTCCTTGAGGTCCTAACTACCAGTATGGCAGACAGGTCTAGACATGTCTGAAATAGCTTATATTCAAGATAGAACCTCTATACAAAAATAAGTTTAGAATGCTGCTCTTGCAAAAATAGCAAATATTTTGTTTTAAAGTTTCCTGTTTGTGGGGTATTCTCCTTCCTCCCAACCTCCTTTATTTGATTAATGTGTGTTGAGTTCCACTTTTGTAAATAATATTGTTCTTGATAACAACAGAATATTGATTTCTCAGAAAGTCAATAACATATTTAGAAAGGGTCTTCATGATGGTAAGTTCAAATCTGTGGTATAAATTTATTTGTACTGTATCTGTCATCCCTTTATGGAAGAAAAACGTAATAAAAATTAACAGTTCCGGGACTTATTCAACCTTATACAGCACTGATTTAAAAGCCTAGGTAGGTGGCAAGGATATTCCATTTTTTATATCTTTTTTCTTTTTTTTTTTTTTGAGACAGAGTCTCACTCTGTTGCCTGGGCTAGAGTGCCGTGGTGTCAGCCTAGCTCACAGCAACCTCAAACTCCTGGGCTCAAGCAATCCTCCTGCCTCAGCCTTCCGAGTAGCCGGGACTACAGGCATGCGCCACCATGCCCGGCTAAGTTTTTCTACATATTTTTAGTTGTCCATATAATTTCTTTCTATTTTTTAGTAGAGATGGGGTCTCGCTGTTGCGCAGGCTGGTCTCGAACTCCTGAGCTCAAATGATCCTCCTTCCTCGGCATCCCAGAGCGCTAGGATTACAGGCATGAGCCTTCACACCTGGCCCATTTTTAATATCTGTTTTTTCACTTGGATACTATAGGAATTTTTGTTATTTTCTCTCAAGTTTACTTTTGGTTGATCTCATTTTTTGATCATTGATATGTGGCATATGCAAGTGATCATATAAAAGGATATCCAAGAGTCATGAAAAATTCCAGGAGTAATAAAGTTTCTGAATTAAAGATGCTTAATTCTGAATGCTTTTGATAAATAATTTTTTTATCAAACATGTTTATTGTATAAAAAAACTACAGCTTAAGCAAAAAGAAAAGAAATTATCCATAATCTCATTACATAGAGAAATATTGACATTTTGGTTTTTCTCTTTTTAAGTTTTCTCTCTTTCAACTATCCACTTCAGGTGCTTTTGGCTACAAATAACAAATTTTCTCAACGCAATCTGGCTTAAACAATAAGAAAATTAATTGCTTCACATATCTAGAAATCCGGAAGCAGAGACAATTCAGACTATGGTACAGTAAGTGGCTCAGTGGTCATTCCAAGTTTAGTTTCTTTGTCTCTCCACTTTATCATCCTCAGCTTGGAAGTCATCGTAAGGCTTACGGTTGTAAAGTGGAAACAATGTGGCTGTCAGAAGTAGAGTGTTTTGTACTGACTGACTTAGACTAATTAGCTGAGGTGGAATGGATACTTGGGGGTCCACAATGTCCTTTTCATGTATATGGCATCACTCTATATATACTGATAATCAATTTGTTTTTCAGCCCACTTAGCTAAATATCTCAGAGATTTTTCTTTAATATATATGTATCTCCCTCATTTTTAAACAGCTATTAGTGTTCTCTAATATGGGTTGCCAAAATTTGACAATTGATGGACATTATAGTTATGTCTTTATTGATGGACATTTTGGTTGCTTCTAACAATTTATTTATATGGCAAGGAACAACTTTATAATATGCCTCTATTTATGTGTGTGAATGCCCTTAGGTTAGGTGCCTAGAAGTAGAAATACTGAATCAAAGAACATGAAAATTTAAAATCTTGACATATAAAGATATATAAAAAATATAAATATACTATGTCTGTCCGGAAAGTATCCAGCCATGTACTATGAAAAATAGAGACATTTATTGAAGAAGATACAAGATATAAGAAACATTGTACATAGGACAATGACGCCTCAGTCTCCTTCGAAGTAGGGCACCTTGGGACCTCACACAGTTCTCCCAGTATCTCTTAACCTAACCCACACATGTTCAACATTCTCGGGTGTTCTGCTTGCTGCAGGCCTTCCAGAACGTGGATCACTTTCAACAGATTCTTGACCATCTTTGAAGCGTTTGTGCCACACTTTTACTTGTGCTGGTCTCATTGCATCATCCCCGAAAGCCTTCTGAATCATCCGAATAGTTTTCACAGAGAAATGTTCAAGCTTAACGCCAAATTTGATGCAGATTCATCGCTCTACTCGCTCAGTCATTTTGAATGCAACAGCCAAACAGTACACATGCTCACTCAAGGGTGTCTAGTGTCCCCTTTGACTAGTACTGTGCAGTCATCATTATTCAGGCGTATGCATTACAGTCCACTCTCCTTGGCTGTCAGGTTACACTGATGTCACACAAACCGTTTTCATTATATGAACAATGGCTGGATACTTTCTGGACAGCCCTTGTATAGTAATGTCACGTATATTTTCATGCAGTTTGTTTGAGGGTACCCTCTAGCATTTAGGTTACAAATTTATGTCATTTCTGTCTCTCTCTCTCTTAAAACCAAAAGAAGCCTCTTTGTCTCTCAGAGGAATTAATCTAATGTCTGTGTACAAATAGAATATCATTGGCTATCCCAATTATTAGTCTGTTTTCTGTTGCTTATAACAGAATACCTGAAACTGGGTAATTTTGTAAGAAAACCAAAACTTATTTCTTGCAATTCTGGAGGCTGCGATTCTGGATGTCCAAGGTTGAGGGAGCACATCTGGTGAGAGCCTTCCTGCTGGTGAGGACTCTCTGAAGAGTCCCAAGATGCAGGGTATCACACAGTGAGGAGGCTGAGCATACTAACATGCTAGCTCAGGTCTCTCTTCATCTTCTTATAAAGCCACCGTTTCCCTCCCATGATAACCCATTAATCCATTAGCCCACTGATACATTAATTCATGAATGGATTAATCCATTTTTGAGGGCAGAGCTCTCATGATCCAATCACCTCTTAAAGCTTCCACCTCTCAATACTGCCACACTGGGGATTAAGTTTTAAGGTGAGTTTTAGAGGAGATAAATATTCAAACCATAGCACCCTATAAACTTCATCTGGGACTACTTTAGAAAATCTGTTGAGGCTGGGCGCGGTGGCTTACGCCTGTAATCCTAGCACTCTGGGAGGCCGAGGAAGGAGGATCGTTTGAGCTCAGGAGTTTGAGACCATCCTGAGCAAGAGCGAGATCCCATCTCTACTAAAAATAGAAAGAAATTAGCCAAACAACTAAAATATGTAGAAAAAATTAGCCGGGGATGGTGGTACATGCCTGTAGTCCCAGCTACTCAGGAGGCTGAGGCAGAAGGATCACCTGAGCCCAGGAGTTTGAGGTTGCTGTGAGCTAGGCTGACACCACGGCACTCTAGCCCAGGCAACAGAGTGAGACTCTGTCTCAAAAAAAAAAAAAAATAAAATAAAATAAAAAATAAAAAGAAAGAAAATCTGTTGACAACCTCCTATATAATATTTATTAACAGAAATATGTTTGGCATTGACTGTAAAAGGTGTTCCTGTCCCAAGATTAATTTATTTTCCACTTCTTAAAGATGAATAAAAGGTTCAAAATCGGTGATGGACCAAATTTTGCCCAGGGGATATAGTACATTACTACAAAACCTTAACTTCTAGCCATTTTGGTATATGTATTAATTAGATTTTGCTACCTAACAACCCCCCCCAAAACTTAGTGACATAAAACAATAATCACTTATTTATCTCAGCTAGGTGTCTGTGGTATTGATTAGGCTCACTCATGTATCTTGTAGGTTTGGCGTAGGGCTGGACAGACTTGGTTTATCTCTGCTTCACTCTCATTATCTAGCAAGCTAACTATGGATTGTTCCATGGTGGCTGGACAGAGTTTAAGAGAAAGTGGAAGTGTACAAAGCCTTTTTAGGCCCAGGACAACACCGGCATGTGTTAAAAATTAAATTGAGGCACATTAAATAACTAATTTATTTGAGCAAATATGACTCATAAATTAGGCAGCACCTAACTGTGGCTTGTGGTTGGGGCTCTACTGGAGGGGCTTTAAAGAAGGGCTTCTATAAGGTGAATGAAGAATCAAAGTAAATAATTGATTGGTTACTGTTATGTAGTTGTCTTATTTGGACTATCCAGTGGCAAGTTTCCAGTCATGTAAATAGAAGTTAGTTAGTTATTAGATTCTGGTTGGTTAAACTTAAGTTTCATTTCCCTCTAAGTCATTTATAAGAAATGCATTTGAGTTAGATTTTGGTTACTTATGTAGGCACCCCAAGGCAATGGAGCTATCTCAGTCAAATGGCCTCCTATTTAATTATTTTAACACATTATCACTTTCACCACACTCTATTTGACTAAAGCCAGTCACAAGTTCTTCTCAGATTCAAGGGGCAGGAAAAATAAAGTCCACTACCTCTTGATGGAAAGAGATGCAAGATGACATGTCAAAGGGCAAGAATACATGGATGGAAAACTGTGGCCACTTTTTAAATTGAGTAAAATTTACATACTACATATAATGTGATGTATAGATCTTAATTGTATGATTTAATGAGTTTTGGCAAATAAGTATGATCATATAACCAACATCCCTCTTAAGATGTAGAACATTTTCATCATCCAGGAAAGTTTTCTCTTGCCCTTTCCCAGTCAGTCCCCACAACCTGCCTCAGAAACCACCCTTCTGATTTCTATTACCATAAACCAGTTTTGCCTGTTCTTCAAGTTCATATAATTGGAATCATATAGCATGTAGTCTTCTGTGTTTGGACTCTCTTACTCAGTGTAACGGTGGCTTTGAAATTCATCCATGTCGTGTGTATCAGTTCCCCCCATCCTTCTTTTGCTGATATGTATTCTACCGTATGGCTATAGCACAGTTTGTTATCCATTATCCTATTGATGGACACTAGTTTCTGGTTTTGGATATTGTGAGTAAATATAAAAATGAAAATTCATGTGCAAATATTTTTGAGAACATATATTTTAATTGATGTAATATAAATAACTAAGAGAGGAACTGCTGTTCAGGAAATAAATGTGTATTTTCTTTTATTAAAAAACAAAACTGCCAAACCTTTTTTCAAAGTGATTGTACAATTTTTCATTCCCATCAACAATGCATTAAGAGTTAAAGTTGTTCTGCACTCAAATATTTGGTTGTTAGTCTTTGGTGGCTGTAAAGCAGTATCTCATCATGGTTCTAATTTTCATTTCCCACAATGAGCACTTTTTTCATATGTTTATTGGTCATTATAATCTTCCTTTGAGAAATGTCTATCATCATGATTGTACCACTGTCTAAATTACTGTTTGTAGTAAGTTTTGAAATCAAGCAGTGTGATTTTGCAAATTTGCTCTTTTTCACGATTTTTTTTTGGCAATTCTGGGTTCCTTGAGTTTCTATATGAATTTTAGGATCAGCTTTTCAGTTTCTACAAAGCGACAAGTCGGTATTTTCATGGGAATTGCATTAAGTCTGTAGATCAATTTGGGGAGGACTGCCATCATAATAATAGTAAATGTTCTGATCCAAGAACATGGGATGTCTATTTATTTAGATCTTCTTTATTTTCTTTCAGCAATGGTTTGTAGTTTTCAGGGTATATGGGTTTTATACTCTTCTCTTAAATTTATTCCTATTTTATTCTTTTGATGCTCTTAGATGGAATTATTTTATTAAGTTCATTTTAGGGTTGTTCATGTTAAGTATTTAGAAATACAATTAGTTTTTATATATTATCTTGTATTCTGCCACTGGGTGGAACTCATTTATTAGTTCTAAAAGTCCCCCCGCCTCCAGTGGATTCCTTAGGATTTTCTACATACAAAATCATGTCATTGGTGAATAGAGATTTTCCAATCTGGATGCTTTTTATTTCTTTTTTTGTCTATTTACCCTGGCTAGAACCTCCATTACAATGTCATATAAGAGAGGTGAAAGCCGATGTTCTTGTCTTGCTCTTGATTTTATGGGGAAAGCATCTAGTCTTTCACCATTGAGTAGATATTAACTGTGGGATTTTCACAGATGCCTTTTACCACACTGAGGATGTTCCCTTCTCTTCCTAATTTGTTGAGTGTTTTTGTCATGAAAGAGTGGTGGATTCTTTTAAAAACTGCCTTTTTTATAGCTATAGAGATGATCTAGTGGTTTTTGTTTTTTATTCTCCTGATATGCTGTATCACATTAATTGAGTTTTGGATGTTAAACCAACCTTGCATTCTGGATAAATTCCACTCATTCATGGCACACAATTCTTTTTAGTTGTTGCTAGATTCAGTTTGCTAGTGTTTTGTTGATGAATTTTGCCTCTATATTCATAATAGATATTTGTCTGTAGTTTTCTTTTCTTCTGATGTCTGTATCTGGTTTTACAATCAGGGTAATACTGGCCTCATAGACTGTGTTGGGAAGTGTTCTTTCCTCTCCTATTACTGGAAGAGTTTGTAAAAAATTAGGATTGTTTGGTACAATGTCATAAACACTAAATGCTTGTTAGAATTCAGCAATCTGGGCTTGGGCTTCTCTTTTAATGGTACAAAAACTATTACTAATTCTATCTCTTTACTTGTTAGATGTCTATTTAGATTTTTATTTCCTCTTGAGTCGATTTCAGTAGTTTGTGTCTTACTAGGCATTTATCCATTTTATCTTAGTTATCTAATTCATTGGTATTCTTTTTTAGTCTGTATCTGATTCTTACCTAACTTAATGATTACATACTCTTAATTTTATGGCACAGGATTCTCAGGACAATTACATACATCTCAAAGTTGGGAATATTCAAGCCTTTAAAAGTGTTTAAAATTATAGCAATGAGTTTGTTCTGCACTAGAGTCATCTGCCACAAAGCTTTGTAAAACTTCTCCTTTTCAAGGGTATCCAACTATAGGTGCTCCTCCAAAAGGCTTCACAGCATTTCCAAAAGTAAAGTAGAAAATGGATATTCTCATTGTGCAGTAAAGAATTAACTCCGATTGCCTAGGTTGTCCAAACTCTGCATATTCCAAAGTAAGGTCTGGACATTGCCCAACTCCTGGGAAATAACCCCTAAGATCTTGAAATATTCTGCCTAATCAGTCTCTTTGTCTACTTTGGATGTGATAGTGGGTTGTTCCAGTGAGATGGAGTGAAACCAAGCTGAGTGGAATGTGCACATGGGGCTGGGGGTGACGCTGAGAAGCAGTGGCATGATGGGGTCTTGCTTCTCTCTACCATTTAGGTCTCTCCTCTTTTCTCATTCTCTCACCATTGCTACAGGAGAGAAATTAGGCAGAGGTCACAGCAGAAGCAGTAGAGATTTTCCTTTCCTGCTCCTTATTCACTCCCTCTGCCACAGATGTGTAATGAGTAGGTCATGAGACAGAACTGAGGTACAGAAAGAAGGGCTTGGGGGAAGGTTCAAATTCAGTAGCATGGCAGCATTTTCTCTGCTTGACTTTATCTCTCTCTCTGGTGCTGGAACAAAAAGGAGGAGGGGGCTAGCAGGGGAGAGGTGGGGATAATGGTATGAGGGCTGAAAGGAGAAAAACAGAGAAAGACGTCTTATACTACAGAAGATAAATATATACCCAGCTCAGAAGAGATCTTTGTAAATAAGTGATGCTTGTAAGTACTATTAAGCATGGGTTCTTTAATGTATTTTTAACCCTATAACTTTGGAATTACTGGAGAAAATTAATTTTGTCCTCTATAAACAAAAATCAGTGTTCTTTCTCTCTCTGCCCATATCTATCTATCTATCTGCGTATCTGTGTAGCATCTATCTACCTATGAGATAATATATGGAGAAAACTTAGTTTTTAAGAACTAAGTAACATCTAATTTAAGTAGGCACTGTAATAAGTATGCAGTTGTAATAAATATAAACAGTTTCCAATTTTATTCACCAAGGCAGGCAACAATGTATGTGTATGTGCTATCACCAACTAAAGGTGGAAAGTAGTGGCAGTGAGAATGTGGTGAACAAAAGGAATGTTTCTATCATGCCTGTGTGTGGACTGGGGAGATAAGGCTATAAGCTTTATCTGGGAGAGCAAAAAATAAATTTGGGGATGCACGCACACACACAGAAATAAAAATACACACTAAAATATGTATTTTTCAGTTCCATAAATGTGCATTAAAGGAAAGAAATAGAAAGTGGGAAAATAAAAAAAAAAACAAAACAAAGGAGCATGAAGAGATAGAAAAATGAAAGAGGAACAGAAATGGAAAAAGGCAGAAAGAGGCAAAAGATGATAAAGATATACTAAGGAGAAGACACACATACAATGGGGAAAGAGACAAGGAGCAAAAAGGAGCAGGAATGCAGCTCAGAGCTATTCCAGCATCGCCTCTGTGACTGCATCTATGGCTGAATTTGACTGTAACTGGAACACCGTCATGCTGTTTGGAATTGTTTAGAATTTCTAAAGCTTTAGGGGCTATCCACATGCTTTAAGCCCTTCTGTTTAAGCACACGTGGCTACTGAACACTTCAAATGTGGCTGATCTGAATTGAGATGTCTATAAGTATAAATGTACATCAGATTCTGAAATTCAGAAGAAAGGATGTGAAATATTTTGGATATAGTTGGGCTAAAAATATATTCTTAAAATTAATTTCACTTTTTATTTTTACCTTTTTAAATGTGGCCATTAGCAAATTTAAAATTACATACGTGGTTCAAGTTATATTTCTCCTGTAAGGCATTATTCTAATACCAAGAGTCTCCTCATTGAAATCAAGGTTGGCAAAGTAGTTTGCTAATGTCTGAATCCCCCAAATTGCTAAAAACATACCAATATGCTCGACTTTTTCATCAATGACCTCACAGTGGTATGGCCACCGTGTTGGGCTCAGTGGACCAGAAGAAGAGACACCATATAGATCTCGTGGTTCACGAAGACGTGGCACCCATCTCCCTAGCTGATATTCCAATAGTATCTGTGTAGTCCGGGGGAAGAATGCATCTCCAATAGAGTTAGCTGAAAAGAAGATTCAAACACAATCATGAGTGATAAGAAGGAAAACCCCAATTCCTATAAGTTTTTATATAGGGCCTTTTTTCTTTCTAACCCTCTTCAATTTGTGGATATCATTATAAATATTTTAGAATTCATGGAATTTTTAAAAATAACAGTAACAATGAAATCTTACGACAATTGATCTTCACAATAGCTAAATAATAGCTGTTGACTTTATATACTATTAATTTATGCTAAATTCTCACCATTACTCTAAAAACATTTGTCTCTTCCAGCTTTTCTAGCAAATCACCTATTTTTTTTTTAATTTCATCTTATTGTTATGGGGGATACAGAATTGCAGGTTACATACGTTGCCCATGTACCGCCTTTCCCCCCAAGTCAGAGCTCCAGGCGTGCCTGTTCCCCAGATAGTGCGCGTTGCACCCATCATGTAGGTATATATCCCTCCCTTGCCCACCCCCCCTTCCCGAGTCAGCACCTTCAAGCGTTACCATTCCCCAAATGGTGCGCAATGCACTCATTGTGTAGGCATACACTGATCCCCTCCCCCACCCCCCACCTCAGTCTGATATCCAATTGGTGTCGTTCCCAGATGTGTATTTAGGTGATGATCAGGGAAACCAATTTTCTGGTGAGTACATGTGATGCTTGTTTTTCCATTCTTGGGATACTTCACTTAATATAATGGGTTCCAACTCTCTCTAGGAGAACCATAGAGATGTCGTATCTTCATTATTCCTTATAGCTGAGTAATATTCCATGGTATACATATACCACAGCTTACTAATCCAATCATGTATTGATGGGCATTTGGGTTGTTTCCACATCTTTGCGATTGTGAATTGTGCTGCTATAAACATTCGGGTACATGTGTCTTTGTTACAGAATGACCTTTTTTCCTTTGGGTATATGCCCAGTAATGGGATTGCTGGGTCAAATGGCAGGTCTACTTGAATCTGTTTAAGATACCTCCATAATGTTTTCCACAGGGGTTGCACTAGTTTGCAGTCCCACCAGCAGTGTATGAGTGTTCCTGTCTCTCCACATCCACGCCAACATGTGTTGTTTTGGGATTTTTTGATAAAGGCCATTCTCACTGGGGTTAAGTGATATCTCATTGTGGTTTTGATTTGCATTTCTCTGATGATTAGGGATGTTGAGCATTTTTTCATATGTTTGTTAGCCATTCTTATATCTTCTTTTGAGAAATTTCTATTCATGTCATTAGCCCACTTTTTGATAGGGTTGTTTGATTTTTTCTTGCTGATTTTTCTGAGTTCTAAATAGATTCTTGTTTTCAGTCCTTTATCTGATGTGTAGTATGCAAAAATTTTTTCCCATTCTGTAGGTGGTCTGTTTATTCTCGTGACTGTTTCTTTGGCTGAAATCACCTATTTTTGAATCTTCTTAAACTTAATCACACTATTTGTCTAATGGGTTAAATATGCTTACTGACCATAGTTCTTCACCACTTACTGGAACTATATTCTCAAAGGTTGCTAGTGAACTCAGTCACAACTTTTTCTCAGTTCTCATTCTAGGGCCTCTGTGTGACACAAACCAGGAACATGATTCCTCACAGAATACAAGGGGGCTGCCCCAAGCAGCAGTGCAGTGGTCCTGTCTCTCTCAGCATGATGGCTGTGTGACATCAATGTGATGCTGATGATCACCCCTCCTTAAGTGCATTTCCCTTTGGTGATAATACATTTCCTGGTGTTCTCCCTACCTCTCACGTACTTGGTTCTCCATTTGTCTCACTGGTTCCTTTTGCTCGTTTACCTCTGAAATGTAGCTTTTTGCTTAGATTTAGTTTTTGGCCACTTTAGGACAATAGCAGATACAGCAATGGAACTACAAGTCACATAACTGGGTTCTATTCTACCACTTTATTTCTGTATGATTTCGTTTAGGCAAGACAGCCTCTTTCAACATAAATCTTACTCTGTGTAAATAATTAATGATATCACGTTCCCTAGCTACTTCTCAGGATTGTTATACAGAATCATCCATTCTACAGAGAGTTATCATGTGTCTACTATATGCCAAGAACAATAAACAGACACTGACCATACAGAGGTGAAAAAAAATAGACAATGTCCCTGCCATCATGAGCTTACGCTGTGGTAGGACATGCAATAAACAGGAAAACAAGATAATTTCAGTGATGATAAATGCTACAAAAGAAATAAAACAGAGAAATAATAAATGAAAGTGAGAAAGGGGAATGGGTGGGAATGATACTTTAGATAGTCTTGTCAAGGTAAGACTTCTCTGAAGAGGTAACATCTGAGCTGAGATCTGAATAATGAACTCAGTCCTGGGGTAAATACTGCTCTGGACATGCCCTAAAAAAGCTGAAAAGGAAGTCTGGAAGTAAAGAAACTTATCCATAAGCAATATAACTGCTTATCAGGACAAAGTCCAATATTCTTTAATAGAACACAATGAAATCCAGCAATCAGCATGTAAAATTCACAAGTCTGTCATTCATTCGTAGGTTAACAGGCAAGAGTTACAGTCCCACTATGGCAGCATAAGTCTTATATAGGCCTTCTCTCCCACTGATTACAAGTATAGATAGAACACAAAAACATAACTATCAGAGGGGTCTGAAAGTAAACTAGTGCAAGCAGATTGTGCAGTCAAAATGTAGAGAAGCACTCTCTGCAAGGTGAGTCCACCTCCTCTTGTTTTCTTTTCCTGCTTTGCTCTGAAGGCAGGTCCCATTCACAGACCACTGCAGTGGTGCAAATGGCTAAATCTCAGATAAAAACCCAGTCTTTCTTAACAGAGGACCAGCAACAGGGGTCCTCACAATGTGGAGGGAATCTGAAGGGAAGAAAGAGACAAGAGAAAGCTATCTCCTAATTCTGTGTGTGAACCCATCCATACAAGTCTCAACCTAAAAACCTAAGTTATGCAGGCACACAGTCTCAGACTATGAAAGCGGAACTAAAACTTTCCCCATCTTATTTTTTATCCACTCAAGGCCTTATGATAAAGGGAAGGAAAAATATATAGATAAGTTCAAACCTGTTAAAAGTGCACACTGATGAATATCTTCACTTACAAATTTCATGAATGTATCCTCATCCTAAAACAAGAGAATTTTAAAATATTTGTTTAAAAAACAAGTTTCTAAATCCAGAAATTTTTTAGTGCTTGATATTGAGTATATGTCTTTAATAAATGAAAAAAATGAATGGATTATAGGCTATTGGTCTCAAAGCTCCAAACACTTCAAATATCCTGAAACCTTGAAGTTTGCCTCTTTCATTCTTCCTCTCCTACTGGATATGGTCATAATAATGACTGCATGGAAGGCATACGGTTTAAAGATTCTTGGGACAACAATAGCAATTTAAATCAAGAATAAAATTAACAACAACAAAAAAGAAACACAGAAAGCCATAGATTTAAAGGGTTACATACATCATTTTAGAAAGCTTATTTTGGGACCTTAATTTACATACCTAATAATTGATACATCAATATAATTTAAAGGAAATCTCTCAGAAATATGTATTAGAACCAGAAAAAATATTTTTAAACACTACATTTCTCTCCTTTTTTCTTCTTCCATGTCCCTCTTTTTGTGACTTCAGAGCCACACTAAAAATATTATGGTGATACACAGTAAGGTTGGAACATAGGTGGTTTTAGTATTATACATATTGTGATGTAACACAATATAATTAGTACATATAAGAAAATAAGTGGACATGAATTATAAAAATAAAACTCTAATAATGATTTCATACACACATTTTAATAAAACCCAGAAGAATCTTAGCCAAAATATTTTCTTTTTTTTTTTTTTTTTTTTTTTGAGACAGAGTCTCACTTTGTTGCCCAGGCTAGAGTGAGTGCCATGGCGTTGGCCTAGCTCACAGCAACCTCAAACTCCTGAGCTCAAGGGATCCTCCTGTCTCAGCCTCCCGAGTAGTTGGGACTACAGGCATGCACCACCGTGCCCGGCTAATTTTTTCTTTATATATTTTTAGCTGTCCATATAATTTCTTTCTATTTTTAGTAGAGATGGGGTCTCGCTCTTGCTCAGGCTGGTCTCGAACTCCTGAGCTCAAACGATCCGCCCACCTCGGCCTCCCAGAGTGCTAGGATTACAGGCGTGAGCCACCGCGCCCGGCCCCAAAATATTTTCTTAAGAAAACAATATAAATATAGTTCTCTTTCTATAGAGCATAATGGATGCAGTAATAGCTTAGCTTTTTCACTCAAATTATTTCCCAGCTTCAGTGACAATGATTTAAACATACAATTGATTTTTATATCCAATTGATTTAATAATATTTTAATTGGGGATTTATAACACAAATGTTAGCTCAAGTAAAATAAAGTTGAGAAGAACATACTGATTCATCTTCTTCACTGATTGTTCTGTCTGAATAATCTTCCTTTTCTGACTCTTCTGACATCTCTTTCAGTGTTTGGCTTGCAATTTCTTTTGTTATATGGATAGGCTGTAAAACAATTTCTAAGGGACTTATTTGACAACTTCTTTTTAGGCTGAAGGTGTTTATTGCATTAAATGAGTACTCAAAAATATATTCAATTGTATTTAACAGTGACAACAGTTCTCCTTAAAAACTAAATTAATTAGAATGCAGCTAATTAAACTTTCAATTTCAAAGATGTGAAGAAATTTTTCATTATTATAAGAAACAAAAATCACAATAAAATCAATAATTTAATTGAAAAAGGAATTTTCAGAGCACACAGCCAAATAATTTACATTTACATTTACAATTAAATACTAGCGATAGTAAATTCAGAGTGATCCTGAGGCATTAAATATAATGAATCAAAGAAAAAAATTTATTCTGTCAGTGAAATGTAGCAATATAGTTTAAAAAGTTTTCTCTTTAACTTTCAATTGACCAAAAGTTCAAAGGACTAAAATAAACTTTTCTCTTTGTATTTTGATTAAGATTATTCTGTAGATATTGTCTCTAATATGCAATTATTTTCTTACTGAAATGGCAATAGCTACTAGAAGGTTGTCTTGGCAAAGACCATTACTCCTTCTATGCAAGTACCTTCCCACGTGGTTATTAGACAACGGAATAATCGAAATTCCTTGTCAAGATCCTGGTTTTTGAGAGACCAAAGGAATTTACCAATTTCAAACCTATTGGTTTACGCTCTTCTCTTCAAAAAGCGTGTTTTGGAGCGTGAGCTGCATAGAAATGCAAGCTCCATAGCAAATAACTACAAATGCAACAGAGCAAATTGTCTTATAGGCCACACTTTCAGTATTGAGACTGACGTTTCGGTCTGGGGATCACAACCCCAAATCTGGAATAGCGGATTGGCATAAATCTTGATTCTGTTTCCTTACATGAGCATACGAGGCACACTACCGTGCTGCCCTGCTGTGGAATGCAACTTTAGCTTCAGCAAAGCCACACACACAGATACTTAATGGGCGCTCCGTGGGTGTCTTCCGCGTCTAAAGAAGGGACAAAAGCAGGCGCGCCTTGGAGAGGTCTGCGGTCAGGCCCGATTAAGCCACGATTCGCGTTGGCAAGGTCTTCCTCCCACGCTCACTCCTGGACAGGGCAGTGTGAGGAGCTCATTGGCCAGGATGCGCTCGCTTCCCTTAGGGGGCGCCCGCCTCCCCTCTCCCCTTCTTTTTCGGCACTTCCACCGTCCCTCCTGGGCCGGCCCCTCACTCCCACCCCGAGTCCTCTGGCCAGGCCAGTCGTTCCTTCTGTCCGGGGACACTATCTCGGAAGTCTCCCCAAGTTACCCGGGGTTCCAGCCGCTAGAAGGAAAGCCACTGAAGTTTAGTTATGGTCCCAAGCCGGCCCATCTCCACTCGTTACCAGGGCAACGGGCCCACCCTCGCGAGACTTTGGGCAGTCCTCTGGAATCACCTAGCGACCAGCGCGGAGGAAATGAGCCTGCGCGGGGTTTTGGCCAGAGGGATGGGAACCCAGAGGATAACGGGAGTTGGGGGCAGTGTCACAGAACTAGCAGAGATAATCCCGGGGAGATTAGCAAATTGGGGTCTGGCGGGAGAATTTAGGAGTGCATTCTGGCCTCTGATTTATTCCTAGTGTTCTGCATGTGGGTTTGCCAGGCCCCTTCTTGGAGGAGGCAGTAAAGCATGCTGGTTAAGATTTATGCTTTGGAGCCCACCTGACCTTTAACAATGTGACTTTGGACAAATTAATTTTCTGGACTTCAGTTTCTTCATCCATAAAATGGACACAATTGCAACTACTACTTGCAGTTGTTTGATTAAAATCATGTTGGTCTTTATACACACACTGAGTTCCACTCTGCGTAATTGTGTGACTAATGATCTTTCTGGAAAATGGGACTTTTCTCCTTAAATGCTGGATGAAGGAGTCATAGATATGCTAGGGTGAACTCTCAAAATTATCAGCTCAGAGATTCTTTAAATATAATAATTATTAGCTAACGTACTGAACACTTAACTATTTTCCCGGTCATTGTAAATCACTTTTTATGCGTTGTATATGATCTTCCTATAACATTCTTAGACATTATTTGTGTAATTTCATCTTGATTGTTCCCTGATCTTTAGCTTTGGTGGATAATTTGGAACAGTTTTCCAAGTATAGCTGAAAAAATTGTCTAGATGTTTGGTGCCTACATCAATCATTATTATATGCCATGAGATTTGTGACTTTGTAGAAATGGAGATAACGTTAGTGAGTTTGAAAGTAGAATAAAGGGTAAAGCACTATGGCTTATGCATGGAAATGGGTTAATATCATCTCTTTAGATTTTGTAAGTTTCTGAAAATAATGTTTCTCAGGTCAGCAGTTTAGAAGTTTGAACCTTCCCAATTAGACCTTGGCCTGAGGAAATAGAGTATATCTGAGATTAAGCTCTCTTGAAAAATAGTTAGCCCTTGTAAGTTGTAGCTTGTTTTATGCCATACATACATCACTAAAGGTGAAATGCAGAGAAAATCTTTATATTAATATAGGGATTCTATTTTTCTGTTGGATTTTGGTCATGGTTGCAAGCCATAGGATGTCAGATGCACAAGGTGAAGTTCTGAGAACTTATCTAACCAGGTTATACAGGAAGTTAGTGGCAGAGCTGGGACTTAAGTCTCATGATTTTTAGTCCAAGTATTTATATGTCAAGTAATCTTTGCAAAGAAAAATTATTTAATATTTTAATGCATAATAAAAAATACTTAGGAATTCAACAAAACTTTGAAAATCATATTCGTTTGTTATTTCATTAATTCAACAAATCTTTATTGGATGTCTACTACGTGTGAGGGACTGTTCCCAGTGTAAGGTGGTTGGAGGGAACAAAACAGACATTCTTTATGGAGGTTAATGTTCCAGTGGAAGAAAAGAAAACAAACAAACCAATAATAATAAAAACCACTCAGGTGATAACTGCTATGGAGAGAAATCAAGCAGGGAAAAATGAAGAGAATGAGGAGCACTGGGGGGGGGGGGGGGGCCTTATGTAGGGTTGCTCTTTTAGATGGAGTGGCTAGGGAAGGCTGTTCTGACCAGGAGACATTTGAGCAGAGGAATGAACCATAGGAAGTCTGGGGGAAGACCCTGCCAGGAAGCAAAAGCAGCAAGTACAGAGATTCTGAGAAGATGAAATACAATTGACCCTTGAACAACGGGGAGGTTAGGGCCACTGACCCCCACACAGTTGAAAATCCACATATAACTTTTGACTCCCCTAAAACTTAATTACTAATTGCCTGCTGTTGACGGGAAGCCTTGCCAATAATATATACAGTTGATTAGCATATATTTTATATGTTATATGTATTATGTACTATATTCTTACAATAAAGTAAGCTCTAGAGAAAAGAAAACATTATTAAGAAAATCATAAGGAAGAGAAAATATATTTACTATTCATTAAGTGGAAGTGGGTCATAATAAAGTTTTATTCTCGTCTTCACATTGAAGTAGGCGGAGGAGGAGGAGGAGAAAAAGGAGAGGTTGGTCTTGCTGTCTCAGGGGTGGCAGAGGTGCAAGAAAATGTGTGTGAGTCCACCCACGCAATTCAGGCCCAAGTTGTTCAAGGGTATGGTCCCAGCTGTATACTAGGCAATACTATTTAGCCAAAGCTTAGCTGTAGTCAGTATTATTTTAAGGAAAGATTTCATAAGGAACTTTCTTCCCCAAGTAAATTTAAAATGGTTTTCTTAAGCACTTCTTTTTTAATTCTTTCTTTCCCTCCCTTCCTTCCTTCCTTCCTCTCTCTTCTCTTTCTTTCTCTTTCTTTTCCTTCCTTCCTTCCTTCCTTCCTTCCTTCCTTCCTTCCTTCCTTCCTTCCCTTCTTTCTTCCTTTCTTCCTTCGTTTCCTTCCTTTCTTCCTTTCTTTCACTTATTGTCCTATTCCAGACAGGAGTATGTACTGGAAAGGAAAGTTTTTGCCTTTAAGTGAAAATGGAAGTAAGACCTGGGGTAAACTTCCACCAAGGACTAGAAAAGTTGGAATTTTTGTTCCCCTTTCCTATGATCTCACCAGAGAAGGTGACTGGATAGTCTCCTTCTGTAGCTGGCTTCTCCCTTTTCGGAAAGCAGCTTTATCTCTGCAGTAACTTTTCCTCCTGTACTTTTATTGTGAGTTTGCTCCAGGACTGCAGCCTAAAAGGCAATGTCATAAAGGTAGAGTAAGAAAAGAGGAAAAGACAACCAAAACGATAACCCTAAAAGCACAGTTACTGTTGTAGGAATCAGGAAGAAAGGTCATTTTAGCAACATGGCCAAATGTAAGTTGTGCTGGGAATATAATTTATTTTGTGTAATTACATCATTTTGAGTTTATTGAGCAGGGGCTTAAATGAGACTAGGAAGTGACCAGGGCAGTCAATTATTTATGACATCATAGAAGTTAGTGGTCACGTAGCCTTAGAGGTCTTGTTACAATTTGGCTGAGGAAGCCAAGGTAGGGCATGGGAGCCCTAAGATAGTCCAGTACTTGTCTTGGCCTTCTTTGGACTATCGGGGTCTAGGATGACCTACCCTAGGGCCAAACCTCTTAAGCTATTTCCAAACTCAAGTCTTGAGATCTGTCCCAGCCAGTCAACCACCCAAGACTCAGCTCAAGGGTCATTATTCTCATGATGACATTTTTCCTAATTATGCTATCATAGGTAGAATTCATTATTTGTATTTAGGGACTACATTGAAGCAATCGTTCCCCTTAGCACTTGGAAATGAGGTGGTAAGAATGCCCCCTGCCTGCTTAACAAATGACAGATGGATCAATCACCCCCAAAGAGAGCAAATTCCCAGGCTCAGTGTGAAGTCTCTTGACAACATGAAATTGTCTTTTTTAAAATTTCCCCAATGACTGTCCCTGAACTGTGCAATGGTGAAATCCTCCTTCCTACTGAGGACATGTTGGCCAGACACCATAACTTTTCAGCCAATTCCAGCTACTAAAACAGTGTCATTTTGTGATTTAAGATTTCCTTCTGGTATTAAATTTGACATTAAGAAGTTCACTTTAAACTTTAATTTCAAACTCGACTCAAAATCCTCTTTCTTCCCACTTCTCAGGGCAGCCTAGCTGTGTCCCTAGCTCTGGTCGCTTGGGAGATGGGAGGGAGGTTGGTGTTTTGCTATTTATATTCATCCCCTGTTCCCTCCAGGTTCTAGTTCTTTGCTGTGTTAGGATGAGCAGGGCCGGGGAGCGAAAAGGGGAAAGATCTCCTTAACTGGGCCAAGCTACAGTTCACATGGCTGGTCTCCAGTGTTTTTCTTGTTCTGTCTGTGGACTTCATGGGGAGAGCAGTGGCTTCCACCTGCCCCCTGACAAGGGGCTTTCTTCAAGGTGCACTCCTAGGCAATAACCTCTCTTGTGACAGATGACAGGCAATAGTGGTTAGGAGTGTGGGCTCAGGAGCTGACTGCCTGGGTCGGATATTCTGCACTTCACAGCTGTATGATCATAGGCAGGTTTTGAAACTTCTCTTGCTTCAATGTGTTTACCTGTAACGTGGAGATAATACAGTATAATACCTATCTTGTAGGGTTGTTGTGAAGATTAGGTGAGTGAATGACTTGGAAAGTGCTTAGAACAGTACCTGGAACATGGTAAATGCCCAGTGAATGTTAACTGTTGTTATCATTTGACCGGTTGACCTCCAATTGGTGGCGTTGATACCATATCCCTCTGATACCTGGGCACCTACTCACCTTGCTGCGGTGATCCTCATGTGACTAGAGACTGCCCAGTGTCACCTTCACGTCCAGCTCTAGGACTGGTGGGCATGCGCCAGATCTGTCTTCTGAACGCTGGCAGGGCACTCTCCTGTCTGTCTGGCTTTGTTCACTTCCCTTTCCTGTGTGCTCAGGAAGCACAGAGACAAACCAGCCAACTCCTGGCTAGGTGGACACCAAACAGGAAGCAAAATACTAGCCTCCCTTTCAGAGGGAACACCTCTTGTCCTTATGAGTGATTCTCTTGGAAGCCCCCTCTCTCGGAAGCAGCCCGTTAGTCCACAGGAAAATAACATGCTGCTCACGGGAACACAGGATGAGGACAATTTCTCATTGCAAACAAATGCACTGTCATTCTGACTTTACACAGCTATATTGGTCTTCTCAGCTTGTTCATTTACTGGTACAGCCATGAAAGAAAAAATAGATCCCTTCATTGTATGCTGACCAAATGAAGCTTTTCAGGCAGTAAAGCTAAATAACTTAAGACCTTGGACTAAGGCAAGTTAATGCTCCCTGGTCAGGCTTCTTAAGGGCTGGCCACCTACCCTTGAAAAGGACCCCTCTTATATTTCTTCAGACAACTCTCCTTGTTTTGCCACTTTACCTACCCGTGTCATAGCGACGAGGATCAGCACTTTATTGCTCTTAGGCTATTCATTTCTACCTCCTGCTGTTTAACTTCAAAACCCCTTCAGGGCAGGAACTTGGTCTTATGTATCTTTGCACTTCTAGTGCCTAACTTGGACGTTTGTAAGCCTTTAGTAAATATGTATAAGGAATGATCAATTTAAAAAAAAATTGCTGAGTGTTTAGTATATAAAAGGTACAGTGCTAAGAACCAAGGGTACAAGGAGGTGTGGGATCTGGCTGTTGCCAATGAGGAAAGCACCCCCTGGTTGAGCAGGCAGGACCTATTTTGAGTTGGCTACTCTTTTGCTGTGCATCTGTAACCCTTGATGTAAATCTCTGTTTAAGACTCACCAGACAGTAAGGTCAATATCTGGTCTTCTCTAATAGTTTCTGGGTCTTTGGAAGAAAAGGCCTGAACTTCCCCTTTGCATTCTGATTGCCTAGTTCAGTGCCTGATGTTCACAATGACATAGCAGGTGCTCATGACACGTGTGCTAAATGACTGAACAAAACCGAAGGTTCCAACAGGTGGGTGTGCTGGGGTCTTCTTAGGTGAGGTAGGATTCAAACTTAGTTTCAATGAATTTACGAAGGGAAAGAAATAGGGCTGCTTAGATTAAGGAAAAACATGAGCTCAGATCAGAATGTACATTGTATCTTCTGGAGCGATTTGGGTGAAAATACCCAGCGAGTATAGTTGGAAATACAGGACTGGTGGTCAAGAGAGATGTCAGTTTCCAAGAGGTATTCTATTTAAAAAAAAATGGAAACTTAAAAGCTGTATAACTGTGAGCAAGTTTTAAAATTCTCTGTGCTTCTATGTATTTACCTGTAATGTGGGGATAGCACCTATCTTGTAGGGTTGTTGTGAAGATTAAATGAGTGAATAGCAAGTAAAGTTGTGAGCACTTAGGTGTCACTCATAAAACATGAGGGGGCAGTAGGAGTCACCATTCTCCTCATGGCACAGGGCAGTGGTTTTCAAAGTGTGGACAGTGGGACCAGCAGTACTAGCATCATGTGAGAAATGCAAATTCTCAGGCTCTGCCCCAAACCTCCGGAATCAGAAAATGGGGTGGAGTCATCTGTCTTTTACCAAGCCCATCAGGTGATTGATACACTATAAATTTTGAGAACCACTGGTGCAGGGGATTAAGAGTGTGGACTCCGGAACTAGAATACTTAGCATGCACATGGCTAGGATGCTACTGAAATGCAAAAATATCAGTAATTACATTAAATATGAAAAGATTCCAGTTAAAACTCAAAGATAATCTGACTGGATTAAAATCCAAACCCAAACCGTATATTTTTTAAAAGACACACATCTAAACTAAAGGATATACAAAAGTTGAAGGTTATGGGATAGAAAAAGTTATATGATGCAAGTGCTAACCAACAAACAAGTCACTATAGCAATATTAAGAATAGAAAAAAAAACTTTAAGGGAAAAATCTTTGCTGCAAATAGAGGGCCACTTCATAACGATAAAATATTCAATTTACTAGGAAGATATAATGATTCTAGATCTTTATGCACCTAAAACATCACCTTAAAATATGGAAAGTAAAATTAACAGAATTACAAGAAGAAATAGACAAATCCATAACAACAGTGGGAGATGTTTCACATTCCTTTCTCAGTAAAAGAACAAAAGAAAAAATCAGTAGGATATAGAATGTTTGGACATTTTCATAAACTTGACACAAATAGACACTGCATTCAAATCGAGACTTTGTTAGTCATCTAAGTTCAATGGAAGAATACACCCTTAAGATCGTGAGATCCTTTTTCTTATCCATTATCCTACTTAGAGCATACATGCAAGCAAGGGTAGGAAAAAATCTACAATACGGACCTGTTTCCACATCATGAGAGAGACTATTATGTTTTCAAGCGCATATTCTGAATATGCATATTGTAAAATTAATTTTCATTCACCCCTAATCTTACCAGTTTGGGACTAGTACTACAGATTTATTTTTTCTTTGCTTAATTTAGATGACAGCTACCTTATTGTCTAGACTTATCACCCTTCTTGTTAAGATGTAGAGGTAAAAATACTAATTTTTTTTTAGTCACAGTAATTAGTTAATTGTGTCAATCTTATGAGCAGGATTGAGGGGACTATTCAGGAGCTCTGGACCCATAACTTGAAATCTTTATGAGAATCTCAGATTTCAGACCCATTAGTGCTACATAAATATGCAGAATTACTATGAAAAAATGTCTTTGGATTCAAACGTAATCATCAGTGCCTTGCAAGTAGTAAGTATTCTACAAATGAATGGTACATATTAAGTGGGTGTTTCCCCTATTAAGAGGCAGTACCTTCAGGAAAACAGTACTGTCCATCTTAGGACTCAGTGCTGATATGTGACAATACTGGCAATGAGAAGGAGGATGAAGGGAAATTTGATAGTTTTCTTGAAGAAGAATTTTTTAAATCGCTCTTTTCAACCTTTTCTATACATGTTTGGCCAGTTGTCCACATCAGAGCAATTTTCAATTTTTTTTTAGAAAGTTACCTGTAATAAGCAATTAAAAATATAAAAAATGCTTTTCTTTTTTAAAACGACTGAATCTGAAATATGGATTTGCTATGCCATTATCTTTATTACAATAGACATACCTCTTGCAATCAATATAGTACATAAAAATAAGTGAAGCAAAGACATTTGGAGGAATTCCATTTATTGTGGATGCATTTTCATGATATATTTTTATTGCAGCGATCAATTATCAGTGAAAGGTATCAAGTGTTTATAAAATTTTTACGTATGGCAGATTCACAAAACACGCGAGTCAGCTTGCAGTTTTGCCTCTTAAAGATAACAGACAACTGTAATTGAACAAGTAAACAAGGAATTTAATTTTCAATAGATTAAATCCAAACTGAACAAAATTCTACCCTACAACTTATTCCATCCAAATATTGGAATAAAAGTCAGGATTGATACATTCTCTTCTCAACTTTAGGCTTTTTAGAAAAATATATAACAGCGATCAGGAGAAGTTCTTGTTCAAAAGTACAACAATGCACTGTAATCTCAAACTTTGATCAATTTCATGCCAATGATGGGGGTCAATGCTAAACAGGGCACTTCTATTGTGAATTCTAGTTTATCTTATTGTAGACTTGTGCATGTCTACTCAGTCATGAGTAGATGACTTTTGCAGTCTTGGTGGCTTCCCTTTCTTTGGTCCAGGTTTGCTAAAAGCTAGAGGATCTGGCTACTCTTTACTGATTTATGAAGAAAATAGACTTTGTAAGGCAATGGTCACTCCTCATGCCAGCCTGCCTTGGCTAGCTCTTCCAGGAAATATTATAGATAAGAAAACAGTTATTCGGGAGACTTCCTCAGTGTGGTAGGAATTGAGACTAAGACAATTTTATTAAGTCAACTGAGGTATGAGTTTTTAATAACTACTCTATGTATACGTCTATACTAGAACATTTTGCCAAGACACTGGAGTACTCTTTTATCATCTGTTGTGAAGAATAAAGACTTACAGGCTATAGTAAGATCTGGATTGTGTGTGTAAAAATGGTGAGTCAATAAAGATGGGGCAAACAGTAAAACGAGTAAAAGTTACATATATTTTTGAGATTTCAACACATTATCAACTTATGACAAGTACCAATGACTAAATCAGGTAGTAAAGTTTAATTTAAAAAAAAGTTTCAGAGTATATAAAGACGAAAGTACTATCATGGCTCCTAAATACTGGATTTGGTTCACTTTACTTCTCTGCTTCCAGACATTGGCTAAAGTCAGTCATTGTTTAGACCCATAAATGGAATTTCAATTTGTACAATACTGTCACTAAAATTCTTGTCTTTAAAGTTTAGAGATGGAAGAGACCTTAGATATCATTTAGGCCAACCTATTGTGAACTTTATTATTACAAATAAGCAGGCTTTCAGCTTGATGGCAGAGTTAACAAAATTCACGTTGGACTTCAAGATTGCCTTTAACTATAAACTAAATACTATGTCTCATAGAAAATCTCAACTCATTTTGACACTTCTTAACTCTCTTTCTTCCAATACATTTTCTTACAGGTCATCGGGCATTGAAAACATATCAATACCTATCTGCCATGTTTCTATTGGCAAATATGAAATATTAATATAATATTGTGATTTTTAATTTTTAACAAGCTGTGATATTGGCTAGTTACAAGGACATACTACTAAATATAATAGTCTAGCACATAAAAAAAGCATTCTACCATTAGTGTGTTTGTATACGTGTATGCACATGCATACATAATCAGGTTATCTAAAATGTGGTTCAGGCTACCAAAGAAATCCACAAAGCAACCAACCTAAAAAAAATCAGTACCACTGTCAGCTAACATAATAATCTAATTTAGCATGAAAAAAAGTAATACCTTAACAGTACATCTTCTTTTTTTTTTTTTAAAAAAAAACCAGACAATCATTATTGCAGTATATCAAATCTGAAATGGGTTACTTTCAGAAAGTGTTACAATTGCCTACTAAGATAATTTCTTCCATGCTTTATTATAAAGTGCAGAAACAATATGACTTCTGTATTTAAAAAACAAAAACTACGGTTCATTTTTCTAGATACTGCACACATTCCGCAGGCAATTTTAAACTTGAATCTCTTCCTACTGACTTCCGATGTGGTTGGTATCACTGTTCAGACAGAGTTATGATGATCAGTAGAAAAGTCTCTATTTCACAGCATGGGTTTCTTTAGAAACAGGCTCCTGTGCAAAGGCAGTACTTTTACCATGAACATCTCTAGACTGTGATTATTAAATATAGTGATAATATACATGGGTTTACTGGGATATTGAAAAATAAAACAAAACAAAATGAACCCACTTTAGTAAATTGACATAAATATAAAACAGAGCAAATTAGCCCTCTACAACTGAGCTGGTCCAGCGTCTTGAGCTTGGGTTCTTTCTGGAACTGTCTCAAACCTGCTAAGAGAAGAGAACTTTAAATCCACAGCCTACAGTATTTCAGCCAGGTGGTTTCATCAGAAGAAGAAGAAAAAAAAAAAAATAGTATGGCAGGAGGATTGTTATTGTTGGCATTTTATTCAAATGTGATCTTTTATTCTACCCTTTCTTCTGTTGGTTTTTTCACTTCCCTTTTCCTATCTTGACCTTTGGCCTTGCTCATGGCATTCAGAGTCAAGTAAGGTGTTCTTTTTTCTTTTTTTTGTACTCTACTGTAAGGGCCAGGAATCTGTAATATGTATTCCAGGACAGGCGTACATAACTGAGTAGCTCAGTCAGGGACACATCAACATATAACAGTGAAGCAGGATATGTTTATCTTTACTTAGCAATCTCTGTTTTCTCCCCCTTATTCTTGCCCCCCTGCCCGTGAGACTTATCTGACCCATCGTTCTACTCTTAAACCATTTCCCCCTGCCCTTCAGCTAGCTGCTAAAAGTCCTTGCTGAGGCATTAACAAATATTAAAGTGTTCTGAATTCGATTTTCAAATGTGTTGTATAGGCCGGGCCCAGTGGCTCATGCCTGTAATCCCAGCACTCTGGGAGGCCAAGGTGGGTGGATCGTTTGAGCTCAGGAGTTCGAAACCAGCCTGAGCAAGAGCAAGACCCGTCTCTACTAAAAAATAGAAAGAAATTAGCTGGACAACTAAAAATATATAGAAATTAGCTGGGCATGGTGGTGCATGCCTGTAGTCCCAGCTACGTGGGAGGCCGAGGCAGGAGGATTGCTTGAGCCCAGGAGTTTGAGGTTGCTGTGAGCTAGGCTGATGCCATGGCACTCTAGCCCGGGTGACAGAGTGGGACTCTGCCTCAAAAAAAAAAAAAAGAAAAAAAAGAAAAGAAAGAAGAAAAAAAGAATAAAAAAATGTGTTGTATATTTTCATTTCTAAGGAATGACTAGTGAGTTTGCCATTTTGGAGCAAAGGAGCTACCTAATCTGCTACCTCATAAACTCAGCTCTGTGTCTAGTATTTACATTATTATTACTACTATAGAAAGAATTTAGTGGTGCAGACCAGGGAGGAGAGGGTGGTGTGTGTGAAAACTCACTCTGTCACCCTCCTACCTTGTACCTACCACCCTGTTTCACAATTCCAGAGAGTACCACTCATACTGTATGGTATGCGAATGGTGTTCTCTGAGTCGCACCATTCCAGATTGTCTTTGCTCTACTTTCTAGAGCTCTGGCTAAGAGAAATATTTTCCAGAAGGAAAATAGCCCCAGAAGGGGCTATTTATGTTGTATGACTGACAGACCTATAATGCTGAAGGCTCCATGAACTTTTCCTTTCACTGTGCTGTATACAGGTCTTTTAGAAATTGATGGGCACGCAGGCAACGATCTGTGGGTCAGTAATAATTCTCATCTGACCCTGGGATATTTCACTGCAGGATCCACCAGGACGATAAATCTCTGAAAATAAATCTCCCAGTAGATTACCTTAGTGGGGGAAGTGACCTTATCCACAGATTGCTTTTCCCAGAGGTTCCGCTTGCTGGATACATCTCCTGGCCTCAAGTCCTAATGAAGAGAAAGCAGAAAAAATAGGTATGTGGCTGTTTATATTTTCTGGCCAGCTCTAACTAAACTGCCATATTTTTTGCTTGTCTGTTTGACTGAATCAATTTGTTGTTGAATACACTTTACCCCAGTGATCCGAAATGGATGGAATTGAAAGGATCATCAGCTGTTGTTCGATTTTATTCAGAGCTTGACCTGTCTTATAATAAGAGAATGGGCTGGAATTTGGGTCCTTGTCCTTCAACAAGGATTTACTGTTTATTGATCAGTAAAATTGGAATATAAACATATTTACAATAATGTAGCCTATTTTTAGCTTTCTATGCTCTTGGAAGTGAATAAAGCACAGGTTATTTAAAAATAATTCATGTGGGGCTTGATAAGCATTTTCCCCCTTGCAGATTAACTTCTTTTGGCACCCTACCCAGGGAGGCAGGCTGGAAGTCCCAAGAGCTAACATTCCCAGGAGCAGCCCTCAAATTGCTGAGTAGTGAGTGCTGAGTGGTGAGTGTTGGTGCAAGAATGTTTCTCTGGCTCACTCATGCCTCAGGTAGGATAACTCCGAAGGATGTGTTCTACAGTGGCTTCCAGTGTTTATCCAGTGGGATTAAATTTTAATATTAACAGCTCATGTAGTGATATGCTTAATAACATTCTTCATTGGCTGCCTTCTTCTCCCTGTCTCACTCCCTGTAGTGTTCTCTTCACCTCCCAAGTAAATTACTTGCATTGGAATCAGTGCCAGGGTCTGCTTCTGGATATCTCAAACTAAGTCACTTTTCTAGCTGTACTTTCCTCACCCTACAATCATTTTGTGTTTTCTGAGCGTCAAGTGAGTAATTCAGAAGTGGATCGGTAGAACCCAGCCCTGCAAATATAAACATTTATCCCAAATTGAACCCATAAGAGAAACTGACAGTCGATGATGTATGTAAGAACATGTGGAAATCTTGGGAAGGAAACACTAAACTACGATCGATAACAGTTATATAGCTTTGACTCTTTATTTACTACCTCGTAATTAATTTCGTTTGGATAAGGATCCAAATTTCTGTTTCAAGTTACTTTTCTTCCAGCATTTGTTTATATTAGTACTTGGCAAAAGGCAGTCTGTAGAAAATAAATGTGTTTTACTGAAATAGTAATGCTTATTTTGGCAAACCCTTTTCTCACAAAGAAGGCAAAGCTAATAAGAATTGCATTTATCCATGGACTCCAATCTAAATGGACATATTTCTGATAGATGGTATTGAGATCTCAACACTGAAAATGCACAGTTAAATGGTACCATGTGAAGCATTTCAGGTTTGCCTTAATCTTACTAAGTTTCTGGATTTCCTCTGTGGCTAGAATTCCTGATATTCTATTAGAGAGTTACACCTATTTAACTTGGAACCATTAAGCAACAAATCAGATTATTTTTGAAGAATTTCACGACATTTGCCAGTATAGGTAGAAGCTGCCAAGTTGTCTGGAAGACTGTTTTAAAATTTTAGAAACTATAATTAGGACCATGCTGATGGAAGCTCTGGAAAGTGGCTATTACCGCTTTATTTATTTGATTCATATGAGACAAATATTTTTCTTTCACATGAATGTTCTTCTACCTAAGAAAATGGATTGCATTTCCCATAAATCCTGCTGATGACTCTTAAGAGATCACTTAAAGAGTTCTTAAGAAAATATTAACATCCAAATTACTGGTTGGCATTTTAAATCAAAGGGGAAATATAAATGGAATTACCTGACCAGACTACATTTTAGACAAAGAACCACTCCGGAAGAAGAGGGAGAAATGAAGGCAGGAGAAGCAGGTTTCCAATCAACCAGAGACCAAAGAGTGAAGAACAGAAGTCAGCTAAGAAAGACATTGTTGGTTTTTTTTTTAAATAAAAAGAAAGATAAATTAGCTTTTTAATTGCTGTACAACATGTAGATTAGACACAAAGAATAGACAAACCAGCTAAAATAGACATACTCAGAACTGAATTCCAGTTACAAAGTTACACTGAAGTCCTGTAGATTCTACCTACAAATAGCAATAGATGTTTCAGTAGGAATCTGGTATAGAGTAATGTTTAATCCTAAATAAGTTAATTTTCAGGGATGATATTGATGTGACAAACTACTTTGAGCACTTTTAATTCTTGGCATATATTAAAATCATTACATAACTACTGGTAGAGGGGTGAGTTCTAGAACTCAACTCTTTAATCCTATGAATTACTCTTTTTCTTCTTGGGGTTTTGCTGGGTGAGAACCATTTTGTTGAAAGAACTTCCCTATGATTTTGTCTTTTTTTTTAGAATTTTATTTAAAATATTTTTTTTACGGCCGGGCGCGGTGGCTCACGCCTGTAATCCTAGCACTCTGGGAGGCCGAGGCGGGTGGATCGCTCGGGGTCAGGAGTTCGAGACCAGCCTGAGCAAGAGCGAGACCCCGTCTCTACTAAAAATAGAAAGACATTATATGGACAACTAAAAAAAAAAAAAAATCTATATAGAAAAAATTAGCTGGGCATAGTGGCGCATGCCTGTAGTCCCAGCTACTCGGGAGGCTGAGGCAGTAGGATCGCTTAAGCCCAGGAGTTTGAGGTTGCTGTGAGCTAGGCTGACGCCACGGCACTCACTCTAGCCTGGGAAACAAAGTGAGACTCTTGTCTCAACAACAACAAAAAAAATATTTTTAATTGATATGGCTGTACTAATTTCATCTTAGTGGCCACATGCCATACATCTGCAAACACAAACCTAAGCTTTCTCCTCCACCCATCCCTACCCAAGACATATAAGCAAAAGGCCGACAATAAATTGTCTCTGGTCCAAAATCAGACTTTTTTTTTTGGTGGGTGGGGGTGAGGGAGTCCTATTTTCTGTTGCCTTTAGGTAAATCTCTGACATCCTGGGTTCAGGGTCAGTCTGGCCAGAGTCTCAAACTCAGATGACTGCGGTGAAGGGCCAAACTGGAAACACAAATGCCTAAAGAGGCTTGGTGTAAGAAAATAAGGAAAAGAGGGAAACAGCAATTCAAGGGTACCGGCCTCCATTCCTCAAAAACGTGTTCTAGTTCTACTTTAAAAAAGGAAAATGAAGCGCAACGGTGCTACCCAGATCTTAGCTGCAAGCTACCAGTGTGAGACCCTGTGGACAAGACCTAGGGTCCTTGTTTGACCTTACTTTCCAAGCTGCTTTCCCTGGACTCAACTTCTTTCCTTCCAACCTTTATGTACCTGCAGGATCCTTCCAGCCCTTTCTGCATTGCTGAAACTTCACTTCTTTTCTGCTGAACCTACAGTATCTGTGAACTGCTCTCCTGCCATTCTGTGCAGACTGCCATGTTGCTACCACGCTTTGACATGGGGCTGCGTTGAAAATATAGGCTACTATTACCACTGGAATATGCACGAAGCTTAAAGTTGCTTAGTAAGTATATTCAAACTAGTGCTTTATCTACATCAATTTCGTATTGTTGGTCCTCATTCCAGAAGCCAGACTAGTCTACAAAATCCAGTGGGAAGAGAGAGATCACTGAAATCTATACTAAATGCCAACATTCTTCTTTCCTTTTCCTCTCCACCCTCTAGGAGGTGGTCTAGCAAATCACTTACTAAATAGTAGGCAAAGCAGGCAATGATTTTGTCATTTCTCTGTAATACCTTTTTCACCTGCCATTTTTAGGAAGCTGCCAATAACCCCAGAACATGTTTTATTTATTTTTGTGTAGAAACCTTGACACAGTTATACCTAGTATAATAAAAACTGAATTTAATCTTTTTAACCTTCCCATTGAGACAACATACAGATGACAGTAAGCTTATCAGTGAAGCACTGACAAAAGAGTAGGGGGCCAGTCCTGGACCAAATTTATGAGTATAACCTGGTATAGAAATGAAATAGATTGCAAATATTATAAACATGAAAAAAGTATCATCTCTCGCAATGTGCCATAGTCATCAAAGAGCAAAATGTATCTTTTTCTCCTTATCCTTGCTATCTTGAGAGTTCTTCGATGGGTCCCTGAACTCCTTGAACTTGTCTTATATGCATGTTTTGGGGGAAAGGGTCCTTAGATTTGATTAGGTTCTCCCAGGGGTCCATAATTCAAAAAGGTTAATAATCACTAGTCTGGAACCACAAAACTTATATAAATTACCATGTTTTTTTGTTGTTGTTTGTTTTTTTATATAATTGCTACTCTTTATGTCACCATCAGTGCTGGGGAAATTTGAGGCACTACAGAGCACATACCTTTTAGGCATGGTCCCTTGCCTTGACTGTCTATTATAGGCCCCTTTCATGTAGCTACTGAGAGAGAGTAAAATAGTTTTTGTTCAATATGTGAAGATTTTCCAATTGTCAATTGGGTTTACATTAGTTTATACCTCCTGTGAGTCCTTGTGCAAAGAATCTCAGGCTGAATATTATTAAATGGCTCAAGGAGTTGCATCCAACAAGGATATGCAAACATTTCCATTTCTTCTTTTTTCTTTTTAATTTTTATCTATTTGTTTTTAGAGACAGTGTCTTACTGTGTTGCCCAGACTGGCATCAAATTCCTGGGCTCAAGCAATCCTACCCACCTCAGCCTCTCAAGTTGCTGGGTCTTTTTTCTTTTTAAGTTGGAAAGTGACAAAATTTGGTGACTTTGGAAATTATATATGGAGCCAATGGATGCAATTAAATGCTGTTGTGGCTCAATGGCACAAAGGCCTGGGATTTGGAAAGTTTTTCTTCCTCCTCTAGGATGTAGGATCCTGACAGTTGACTCCTGGCTACCTCGGGCACCAAAAAAAATCCATAAAAGCTAACTTAACAGAGAAAGCTCAGCAGTATACAGTGGGGAGCATAATAAAGGTGTGTTGTTATGGTGATAGATGCAAGGCAATTATCGTAATTCAATGAAAAGGTTAAAAGAATTTTTTTTAGTAATATAGCTACACTTAATAAATAAGAAAATTTTAGATTTTCAAAAACAGCATTCATAACCAGTTTTTCCTGTTTCCAGTTTTATGACTTTCTCTGGAGGTGCTGCAACAAAATTATAGCAACTACCCAAGAACTGTATTTTTGTGCCAAGTTACAGAAATTAGGCAAATTAGAACACAGGGGTTTAAAATAGCCAACATACACATTCTTTTGGCAATAAGTCTAGGGGTGCTCTTGACAAAGAAGTAGCCAAAATAATTTGACCTTTCATTTAGAAATTCCTATGCATAATTTATAGACTAGAAGCTAAAGAAGTAGAATAGTAAAGGGTCTAAACTTGAACTGCTCAACATCCCGGCTAACTCCTCCCCTAACCCTAACCCTAACCCTAACTCCTCCTCTCAGGTAGGGTGGAGAGGTGATTATTTGGTTCCATTCTACCCTCTGGGTAATTGTGGTATGATGCTCAGGACTGTTCTAAATGTGAACACCTCCTTGTCTGTTATGCAGTGACAACAAAGAACAGGAGCACTGCCTTTGCTAGGTAAACAGACCGACTCTTTTCCTCTGCGGCTGGAAGCTGAGAGATCAAAGAAATTCACAAAAACCTGAAGTTACTTACAGAAGGTTTGGGAGCAGGTGACTTGTTTCCATCCGGGGTTTTAGTTAGCCATTCATTGATGCGGCTGGAAACCCCCACCTTCAGGCCAGCGGTTTCCTACAAAGAGTCAATCATCCAAAATAGTCAAGGAAAAAGTCAACTTTACCTGGGAGGGAATCTTCAAAGCAACCTCAAAATACTATTAAGTATAACTTCACATGGCCATAAACTTTAAACTTGATATTTAAAGAGTATGTTGTCTGGTTTTCTTCCCCCTGCACCTCACCACATCCCCACCCCCTCACCACATCCCCACCCCAAGGTTAACAACTAACCTCGGGCACTTTATAGAGTACAGTGGCCAGGGGCCAGAGCTGGGTACGTAGTGCAGCCTCATGCACACAGTCTCCCTGAGCTTGCTTTTGTGGTCATTGCAAAACAAAGTACGAATTGCACCTTCCTCACTGCTTCTATTATAAACTTAGTGTGATTCCTAACAGAAAATGGAAAAAACATCCACCCTTCTACGCTTAAAAGACAGAAATCCCACGCTCACCTTGTTTGGCGTGCCTGACGCGGTGGGGGAGGAGAACACATTGCCTTTCTCCCACATGCTCTTGATGTTACGCACACCTTCAGCAGGGACGGGAAGATCCGACGCTGCTGGCTTTGGAGGTTTTGCAGTTTTTGTTCCCTGAAATGTGTGAATTATTTTTAGGATTGGTGCTGAGAAGTTTGTTTTCAAAAAATTATAATGAGCTCGTCTTCCTCAACATTGTCATTTAAAAAGTTCACTCACCAAAAATGGGACTCATAATTTCTGTTATGAAACTGCATTCTGATGACAGGTAGCCCTCAAAATAAACCATAAGAGCGAGACCAGAGGACTTTTCAAAACTGAAATATGCTTTTTGTTGGGACAGCAACAAAATTATCACCTTAAATTTATTGTTAAGGTGATATTCTACTTTGTTTCTTCAACAGAGACTTCTTGAGAATTAAACTCAGGTTGGCTATCTTTTGTATTACTTTATACGACGACTTTTATTTGATAATAAAAGGTTTTGTAAACAAAAGAGGATTCAGCAAGACTGTAAGGGACCTATTTAAACCACATACGGGAACCCATTTTATAAGGAATTAAGAATATTAAAGATATACTTGTGAACATATAAATAATATTGTTAAATACCAATAAACCCATTTATTAAAAGAATAACTGCTTCATTAAGGCATATTCAGGCTAAAGGTAGTAAACAACAATTTGTTTAAAACTCTACTATAATTTATTACTGCACTTCTCTTTAGTTCAAAGTGTAATAAAGCGTCACCAATATTCTAACACTACTGTAGCTACTGGACTTCATTCTTGTCCCATGAGTTTTTACAATTTTCTGTGGAGTCAGAGCTTATTTCTGTGTGATGGGACGATAACGATGGGGACAAGTCTCACCTCAATGGCGCTGGTGTACTGCTCCAGTCTGCTGTCAATCTTGGAGACTACTGCTGCCTGGTGAGTTGATTTGACACCACTGCTAAATAGACACATACATGCAAACATAAACATATGGGAGAGAATCTTCCCATACATACACTAGCTGATTATTCTCAATTGAACAATCAACCATATTTACCTTTTCTGTGCAGACTTATTCAAAAATTCTGCTCGCTCTTCTATCTAGGAATTGAAAAAGAAAATAAACCCAGTTAATATTTTCAGCTCATAAACAGTGTCTCTCAGCTCATGCCACTGTCAGACCCAAATCTGGTGAATGGAAACACCAGACAGCCTGTAAGGATATTAGGGTACCGTGCATAGCAGCTCTTCTAGAGAGGAACCTTATGGTCTTTGACAGGGAGATTTGGGGGATGCAGGTGGGATTGGCAAGAAGATAGAGAAAATTCATAGAGAAACATAAAGTTTTGGAGGCAAATTAAAGACTAGATTGATGTGGAATAAAAAGGCCTCTGAAATAATATAAACCAGGGGCAAAGTAATTAAAATTTAAAACACAATAATTTTTTCAAAACATATCTGGTTACCCTCTAGGACATAGTGTGACTACAGACATACCATGCTACTTGATTAACAAAAATGTCCCACAACATTTTAACTGTATATTTGGTATGCAACAGGACGGAATAAAATATGATAACAGGAAAAGTGAACTAGTCCCTTATTTCTTAGCCTGATTTACTAACTTGATAGCGGTGAGTCAAGCCTATTGTTGAACTTAATTTGCCCTGGAATGGAAAAGATGGGGGTGGGGGTGGAATGAGGATGGGGCACAGCTCACCAGCAATGGCTGAAGCTTCCTATGAAGCCCCTTTTAGCTCAAATGCGAAATAAAGAAATAAGCACAGAAAAACTGTGATGGATATACGCTAAATAGACAGTTCAGTGTTTTTTGATGAATTATTTTTTTTTTTAAGCTAGGAACTTCTTTTTACTGTAACTAAAGCTGCTAAATCAAACATTATATTTTACTAAAACTGTATCACTTAAATTTAGATATAACAATAAGTCAGCAAATATTTGTTGACTCCTAGTGATACCCAACTCCAGGCTAGATATACCCTCTGCCGCCATCACCTACCAACATCGGCAAGTAGTAAAACCTTCTTTGCACATGACTGCATGTGCCAAAACACATGCATGCTGAGAAGTTTCATTTTCTTCCTTGTTCAGGGCAGCCGAAGAATCTACTAGATTATAGTTAACCTAGGCTAGCATCGTTGAGTGTCTGCTGGTCTCAGTTAGTTCAGGCTAATGTAAGAAACAACCATAGACTGGGGAGCTTAAATAACAGACATTTATTGCTCACTGTTCTGGAGGCTGGAAAGTCTGAGATGAGGTTGCCAGCATGTCTGGGTTCTGGTGAAGGCCCTCTTCCTGGTTTGTAGATGGCCGCCTTCCAGCTGTGTCCTCACATAGTGGAGAGCACAGAGGGAGCAAGTAAGCTCCTGTGTCTCTTTGTATAAGGGCACTAATCCCATTCGCAAGGGTTCCACCCTCATGACCTAATAACCTCCCAAAAGCCTCACCTCTTAATACCATCACATTGAGGGTTAGGTTTTCAACATATGAATTTTGAGGGGACACAAATATTCAGTCTATAACACTCCTACAGTCTTCCAAGATGTTAGAGGCTCTTTCTGACATGGTCTGGCCTGGGATTCATGAACAATTTGTAAATACCACAATGTTTCTGGAGAACATGCTTTGCTCCTCATATCAATGGAATAACACTTTTATAGATGTTAATAAGGGCACTTCATTCTTTCCGAATGATTTCTTACAGAGATAAAAGTAAACCCTTACTGAAAATAAAAATCTATGCAAAAAAGTACTATAGGTAGCCCTGAGTTTATGGGATATAAAAGGTCTATGACATAAATCTTATGTTTCTGATTTTAATTATAAACTGAGAAGTATATTTTTGTAGAAAAAGTTCCGAGGTGAATAAGGTGAAATAGTTTAGAACCATGCAATGCAGTAACACTTGAAATACTGCCCTTCCATCCTCCTGTCCATCCTACTGTTAACCCTGTCCACCTGTCAGCCAGACAACCAACCGATAAAATATATATTGAACACCTTCTAAAACAGTTAATACCCAGCGATGAATAAAACAGTGCCATGGATTAAATTATGTCCCTTCTAAAATTCATATGTTGAAGCTCTAACCCCCAATGTGGCTGTATTTGGAGATGGGCCCTCTAAGGAAGTAATTAAGGTTAAATGAGATCACAAGATCATGATCCAACAAGATTAGTAATCTTACAAGAAGAACCCCAGAAAGCTCTCTTGCTCTATTTCCACCACATGAGGACACAGTGAGAAGGCCATGCAGGCCATCTGCATGCCACAAGGGGGGGCTCTCATCAGAAAATAAATCTGTTGGCACCTTGATCTTGGACTTCCGAGCCTCCAGAACTGTGAGCAATAAATTTGTGTTGTTTCCAAGTACCCAGTTCAAGGGATTTTGTTATAGCAGCCCAAACAGACTAACACAGAAGGATACCAAGGAGATACATGGAGGAAAGACCCCAAAGAATCAGTAACTAAATAAGGGGCCAAAATAAAATTTTTATTAAAATAGAAGTATTATAAGAAGGTTTTCTGGGAAAAACATACCTTGAGAGATGAACCTTTAGGAGTGAAACACTTGAATGGCTTCTTTTCATCTGACAAGCCATCCTCTGGCATCTTCTGGCGTTTCTCAGCAGCTTCTGCCCTTCGCCTTTCAATTTCTTCCTTTAGTCTCCTCTTCTCTTCCTACAAGAGAAAGAACAAATAACAGGGACATCAGTATCAGCTTCACAGCTGCAGAGAAGAGTGCTGGAGCACGGTCGGAGAGGCAGCAGACTCAAGCCCTAGACTGTACACCACCCCCTCTAGGTCTAACCAGAGGCTAAGCTATTTGCAGTCTGGCACTGCCACTTTCCAACTGGGCGACCTTGGCAATGTTATTGAGCTGCTCTGTGACTCAGTTTCTTCAACTGTAAAACAGGGATAACAATAGTAGCCATTGCATAGGGCTTTCATGAGAGCTAAATGAGAAGTCACATGTGAAATTCTTAGACAAAAGCTCTGTGTGATGATCTCCATAAGGGTGATCAGTATCCCCACTATCCTGTAAGTTATTCAATACTGACCTTCATTTCTGTATACGAACAATGAATATGTCTGCCTTCTACCTACTTCCTAGGAGAGTGGTGGAGACAAAGGAGATAGCATATGTGAAACTTTATATAAATCTATGGCCCTACATTTGCCAAATGTACAAGGGACGATTTTTATGGTTGCACCCCCAAAACCTTAACTAAATACATTATTTTAGATGGTTTGACAAACCTGCAATGATGGAGATATTGCACCATAGTAGTGACATCACAGATGTGTACAATGTGCTCATTAACCCCTTTGTGCCTTCATTCCTGGCCTAAAATACTCTGCCCTGTCTTCTCCATCAGGCAAAAAATTTGGAGCTCTGCTCAAGTTACACATCCTCTATGATTGGTTTTCTGAGAGATTTATGCAGGCTTTTGTATTTTTTTAAACGGTTGCACTCATTATCACTGGATATTCTCAAGCAGAGACAAGATGTTCATCTGTCAGAGGATGCTGTGCTTGGTAGGAGGTAGAACAAAAAATCTCCTAGGTCCAATATAGTAGCTTTAAGAGTTCATGGTTTTCCTTCTGCCTTCCCTGGTACTCTCCTGCCCTAAATAACGATAATAGCAATGACAACAATAATGATAACTACCACTTTTTGAGTGCCTATTACGTGCTGGGCACTGTGAATACAATGATCTACTTCATCATCAGAACAATCTCGCGAAGTAGATACCATTTCACAGATAAGGAAATGAAGGCACGGAGTAGTCCAGCAACTCTCCCTAGGCTCAGCGTGTAAGAGTCAGAGTTAGGATACTAACCCAGGAATGTCTGATTCTAAAACTCTATCATCCCAATCACTTTCCACCCAAAGGTCCTTGTCTCACTGAAAGTTGTAGTTGGAGCTACCGTGCAATTAACATATCTAAACTTTCCACATAGTTCAGGGAAATTTTGTATAAGATCCATGTCAAAGTCATCAAGTCTTTCTGGGTATATTTTCAATGATGCGAGAATACTTCTCAAAAGCTCTCAGCTCGGAGTTGTAAAAGCTGGGTCCCAATACTGATTCTACCACCGACTTGTCAAGAATCTCCAAGCAAGTCACTCAAACTATTTGATTCCTGGTTTCTCTGCCCATAAAATGAGAACAATACTGTGCCTCAGGAAGAAAGGAAAGAATGGACTTTGTAAACTGTCGTAATATAAGTTGTAGTTGGTTAAATGTTTTTTCATATGCAGAGCCAAAATTTCCCTCCTTGTAACTTAAACCTGTAGTTTTTAGTTCTGTCTTAAAAGATGGGACAAATTCGTCTGTTCCTAATGCTGGGGCCCTGCTGCACCCCGGGCATGTGTGGGTCCTGGGTACGCCCCTGCCTGTGTCCATTCTAATCGACTTATGTGTCCATTCGAAAAAAAAACAAAAATGACTTAAATAAATCTTCTCCATCAAAACTCTTCAAATATTAGAAAACAACTATCATGTAACTTAGTTCTTGTAACTAATGTGCAGACCTTCCATCCTTTTCAGCTTTCTAACTTTTCCTTTTTGAGAGGCAGTGGAGGGTCATGGGTTAAGACCAATTTTCCCAAGGAAAATCACAAAAACCTCTATGTGCTTCGGTTTGCTCGTCTGTAAAATGGGGATATGTACCTACATCAGAGAGTTCTTATAAGCACTAGATAAATTAGTGTCTACAGGTTTTAGAACTGTGCCTAGCACACAGTATACGTTATTATTGTTAACATATATTTTTAAGAGCCCGTGGCACTGGGGCGGGGGGATGACTCTCTGAGCTAGAAGGGTCACCAGGGACGTGTTTTCAGAGGCTGGCGAGCGGCGCCCCCTTACCTCCTCTCGGACTTTCCGATCGGCTTCCTCCTGCTTCCTCCTCTGCTCCTCCTCCTCCAGGACCTTCCTTCGCTCCTCGCGCTTTTTCTTCAGCTCCTCCAGCTCCAAGGCTGCCTCCTGCTGCTTCTGCTTGAGCTTCTCGAACTCCTCGCTCTCGGTCTCCCCGCGGCGGCGGCGAAGCTCCTCCAGCCGCTTGCCGGCCTCCACCTGGGGGGCGCCCTCGGCCTCCTTGGCGTCCCCGCCGGCCCTGCCTCCGGGGCGGCTGCGGGGACAACAGGAAGGGAAGGGAAGGAGTTGGCAGCTTCCGCCCTGCAGCCTCCCCCGGAGTGGGAAGGAGGGCGGTCTGCAGGCCCGGACTAAACCTGCACTGCCCGGCACCGGCCACGGCCCTCGCACCAGCCCGAGGGGCCACATGTTCTGAATGGGAACCCCGCCCCCCCACTCGCCCTTGGTTTCCTTGCCTGTGAAATGGGGCAAATACGCACTGCGGGGGGGCGCGTGAGACTTGTTAACAATGGTGCGGGGGCTACGGAAAACAGTATGGAGGTCCCCCCAAATTGACAATAGAACAACCACATGATCCAGCAATTCCACTTCCGGTGTACATCCTAAAGAATCGAAGGCAGGGTCTGGAAGAGATCTCTCCATACCCATGTTCCCAGCAGCACTAGTCGCAATAGCCAAGAGATGGAAGCAGCCCAGGTGCCCGTAATGGGGTGAATAGGCAAAATGTGGTATATCCATACAACAGGGTATATTATTCTGCCTTAAAAAGGAAGGAAATCCCGTTACATGCTACAACAGGGATGAACCTTGCAGATACTGCGCTGCGTGAAATAAGCCAGACACACAAAAACCAAATACTGTATGATTCCACTTCTATGAGGGATCTAAAGTAGTCAAATACATAGAGACAGAAAGTAAAATACTAGTTTCCAGGGCACGGGGGGGGGGGGGGGGGGCGGGAGGGGGAGTAGAAAATAAGTCGTTGTTCAATGGATGTAGAATTTCAGTTTGGCAGGATGAAAAGTGTTTTGGAGATCCTGTTGCACAGCCATGCGAGTATACCAAACACTTCACACTGCTGAACTGTACATTTAAAAATGGTTAAGATAGTAAATTTCATGTTATGTGTTTGTTACCACAATTTAAAAAAGAACCATGATACATGAGCCGCAACATGGAAAAAATGGGCAATACTATTTATTCTATTTACCTCAGTGAGTCACATAGGATTATATATATGTGTGTGTGTGTGTGTGTATATATATATCAGTGTTAATCTGTATATCATCTATAGTATAAATATTAGTTGTTATTAGAATGGAAGGGATGTAGTCCAAAACATTACTGTTAGAATGAGTTCTTAAATCTAGGAGTGGCCCTACTGGTCCTCTCCCATAAGGTACTGGTTAGCTTGGATCTGCCTGCAGATGTAGAACAGGAGGGAAGCCAGGGAGGCTCAGGCACTGGGAATGGGGAATGGTGGCTGAACTACAGGTAGGCACTGAAATAAATCCGTATCCGTCCCCAAGGTTGCCTTCGGCTTGACTCTAGCAGCTGATCTCTGGCAGATGAAACTACCCGCTGCCTCTTGATTAAGAGCTAAATACAGTAATATATGTCTATTCTTACAGAGCTGCTTGAGGAAAAAGTTCTTAATGGCCGTGCATTAACCTATGGCTTTGATTTGTGTATTTTTAACCTAACACAACTGTAATACTGTTTATGAGGCCTTAAAATTACGAAATTAGCTTGAAATGATGTGGTTAGGGTTGTTACTTAGATGTCATTCTGTGTGCTCTATGAACCCTTTTCATATTCATTATCTCATTTAATAGTCACAATAACTTGGAAGTTGGCAGGTTAGGTTTACTATCCCATCTTATGAATAAGGGAACCATAGGTGAGAGAAAATAATTTACCCAAACTTTTGGTAGCTAGAAAGTGGTTGACCCATGACCAGAGTCTAATGCCTGAAATTAAATATGATTTGTTATAAAATAATGAATCAATTGAAATACAATATTTCAGCCCACCTCCCTACCTCTCACCTCAAACCTTGATGACAGAGAGTCTGTGAGAAAATGCTTCCTACCTCTAGCTCTCTAGAATTTCTACAGTCTAGGTCTAGCTACCTTCCTGCTGGAGTGGAAGCACAGCTTCATTAGATAGCAGAGCTTATAAAACAGGAAGAAATGGGTAAGTTTTTTGTAAGTAGGAACTAAAATTGAAATGATGTTGAATTTACTTTTGTGATTAAGGAGGGCCCCAACGGATTTTACTGTAGAATTGGGAACACGTTCTGACTAAAGACAGAATGCTATCCTGAGTCCTTATGTTAAAAATTTATGCCAGAACTGGTATTCTTATTATTTTATAGAAATCATATAAAAAGATAGTGAGATATTAGCACCTACTGACCCCTTAAATCCTTTATTAAATTTGCCATCTAATAGAGTTAGAACATTGAAAATTTCAAAACATGTTTTTACTAAAAATAGAACTTCAGTAGAACACTATGTTTTTCACTAAAGCAGAATTCATGTAAGTTGTATTCTTCTGGGATTTTAGGAGAATTTAGTAGTGTGCTTGAAGGGCCTTGTTATAAGTAGTCTTTAAGAGGATATAGCTTGTTGTTATTTATTAACTAACTATCCAGTTAGTATTTATGTGATAGTAAGTATTTATGAGGTTATTCTTTACTAGATCTGAACATAGGTAGCCCATTCCTGACACTTTTGTCTGTGAAACAAATGAATTATCACTTTCTAATATCATTCATTCCATGTAAAGAATGGTACAGTATTTCTAGCTATAGAGCAAGAGGAATAAAAAGAATGGGTTCCAGATATACATCATACAATATTGATTTCATAGTGTATATATCATGCTTTTTAAACACTGAAGGATTTCTGAATATACTGGTTCCTCCAGGACAATGTTTTTCAAGCTACAGGTGAGAAAATCAATTTAGTAGATTGTAACCAGCATTTAAAAAAATGAAATAGAAACATCAGAGTGCATTGCATAGAGCAAAAGCAAGTCCCATTTCTTGACCCACTGGCTTTAGTTATTAATATATATGTAGGTGTGTACTGGGTCATGATGTAAAATTTATTTTTTACTAAGGACTGAGGTTTAAAAGTTTTAAAATACTATTCCAGGCTCTTGATAGTTAAAGATGAATTCTTTTATTTTGAACTCAAAGTTGAGGGTCCCTTTAAATTTCATGTTTCTTTTTCAGGTTGTTAAAAGTTCACAGGCCTGTGACTCCTCTCTCAGTTAATTTAAGGTCTCTATGTTCAAAAACGAGTTTGCTCTTTGTGTTCATCCTATTGTGCAGGAGCCAGAATGGCAAAACACATGCCCATAGAACACATCTCTAGCTTCCACTAGGTGTCGCTCGGGCTTCAATTTGGACAATCAAAATGCCTGTCATTAGGGATTGGTTAAATAAGTCATAATGTATCTATTCAGTGGAATACTCTAACATCATTAATTATAGGCTTATATTTATCAGTATAGAAATCTAGCTATGATATATTGTTATGTATGATGCAAGAATCAATTAAAAATATATAATTATACCCACATACATACATAATTTATATATATGAGTGTGTCTATCTTGAATATTATATACATATCTGGAAAAAAATGTTACTTGTGGTTGTCTTTGGTTGATGGGTGCTTATTTTTATCCTATTTTCTGAATGTTTTATAATAAGTACATTTTTTTCTATAATCAGAAAAAAATTTTTTAATTCCCACCTTAAAAAAAACACCTCATTTTGCACTTTCTATAACACCCTTGATATAATCTGCTATCTCTACAACTTTCTCATCAAATTGAGATTTTTTATGTCATGTTTTAGAGAAAACAATCTAGTTACAAGAAAACAGGAATATCAAAGGGGGCAGTAGTAATTAAACATCAAAAGCTATGCTCAAAACAGGAGCAAGAGTTTTGTCCGCATCACCTGTGCCTATGTTTGCAGGCATGCCCTCAGCATTAGGAGCCACTTCATATGGAAATTTCTTCCATAAAGTTCTCTCCCCATCCTTGGCTTCTTTAGGTTTAAGTCAATGTGAACATCAGACCTTTGACCATTAAGAACACGGCTTGTTTACCGTTAAGCTGTAGGTGCTATATCTAAATAGAGGCTCATATTTCCTTCCTTTCTCATTTTATGAGTACAGTGAGGAAAACCATCCTTCTCTGTTTCTATCAGCATGAACTTCTAATTGAAACTAAAATTCACGTACGTTGGTGGCTAAACAAAAATGAATACTATGGCAGCAGCTTGTTCTTGGTTTTGTTTTTCCGCCCAAAGATGGAAGAATTAAGGCTAGAATCACATACATGGGTTCTCAGTGCTCAGCTTGTTGCCATCTCTTGGGACTCTTCTTCTCTTTGAATCCCCAGCTCTTTGGATTTCTGCACAATAGGCATGTTAATTATTAATTTGAGCTTTGACTGAGGTTTGTTGGAAGATTTGCTAATTGTTAACCAAACTTTTTTCTACCTACAGACTTTTAAATATTATTTCTCTTAACAGAAATAAAGCTGGCCGGGCGCGGTGGCTCACGCCTGTAATCCTAGCACTCTGGGAGGCCGAGGCGGGTGGATTGCTCAAGGTCAGGAGTTCGATACCAGCCTGAGCGAGACCCCGTCTCTACTAAAAATAGAAAGACATTATATGGACAACTAAAAATCTATATAGAAAAAATTAGCCGGGCATGGTGGCGCATGCCTGTAGTCCCAGCTACTCGGGAGGCTGAGGCAGTAGGATTGCTTAAGCCGAGGAGTCTGAGGTTGCTGTGAGCTAAGCTGACGCCACGGCACTCACTCTAGCCTGGGCAACAAAGTGAGACTCTGTCTCAACAAAAAAAAAAAAAAAAAAAAAAAAAAAAAAAAAGAAATAAAGCTTATAGATATAAAACATTTTAAGCTACCAGTAAAAAAAAATAGTAACATTAGGTAATATTCACTGAACATTTTTCATGAACCTGACACTATTCCAGGGCTTTAAAATATTAAACTATAGGCACTTCAGCAAGCTTTGGACTCAGCTTATCAACCTAAATCAACCTACTTTGTAGATTTTCTATGAATTTCCAATAAACTCTTAATTTTCACACCTACTCTCTTGCCAATCCCAAGTAATATCTATAGAGTCTCACTTTCTTACTCCTTCACAGTTGCATTTAGACCTTTTAGGCACACCTTTTTATTTGTGTACTTTAGGCTTTCCTTTGGATAAATATGACTAGGTTTCTGTTCAAAGTTTTGTATAGAAAAATTGTTTTGGGGCAACTATATTTATCCATCTTAGCCTTTTAGATGAGCCTGGAATGTCCATTCCCAGTAGCTCCACTCGCCTCTACACGTTACAAAGGCTTTGGTGTAAGGACCATGCCAAACTTCTACATCATACCTGCCTGATGACTTTCTTATTTGAAGTGTTCAGAAAAACAAGGTCTACAGGCAAGGCTTCTGCCCAAAGAACAACCCCATGGACTCCACGTTGCAGAAGCCCAAGACTCTCTTCCAGCACATCTGGCACAGGAGCCAGTGACATAACAGAAGTTGGGATTTGGCACCAGTGGTTGGAAGGAGTGTTTGTGGGGATGGGGCACAGAGAATCATATAGCTTGATGGAAGGCTTCTGCATCTTAAATTCTTCTACAAAACTGGTGGAGAGTTCTCAGTATCTATCTGTATCTAGAAATCAGAATTTACCTGCATATCCTGGTCTAGTCTATCCTACAGCCAATTGCACGGATTTTTCATAGGTGTGGAGGGGGCAGCTGAAGATATACAAGAAAGTTTTCCAAACTGTATGGAAGGGAGCCATAGTTCCATGCCCTCTCCTTCCCTCTTAGAGATTCCCAATGCAAATTAACATTAAGGGCTCTCAAAGTCCCATGGTAAAGAGATCTGATCAACTTAGTTTAACCTAATGTCTCCCAAATATTTGGCACAGGACAATCTTAGCTTTATGCAACATTTATTTACAACCTTCCGAAGATGCATTCTTGAAAATGGTATGAGAAGGGTCTCCTGTGAAGGTGGTCAGACTATAGATAATGAATGAATCAGTGATACTAACCCCAGTCATAATGTTTTCTAATAAACTGATCTCACGTGAGCATATTAGGTCAGTGAATAAAAACATGGACACCAAGTATGATCTGCCTCTTAGAATAATGGGAAAAGCAGATTAAGCCCTGTCTAAGCAGTGACTGCTGGTCTTCTGTTAGTGATATGAGTGCCGGACCTGCTGACTGAGTATCTCTAGGACAATGGCTAATGACCTCACAACAAAAGCATGTTGCCTGTTTAGCACATTTCTGTCTGGAGGCATAGGATAGGGAGAATGACTTTTTTTTTCCCCCACATGTGAACACAGTCACTGTTAACTAGTCACTACTTCTTACCTGAAAGTGTTCTCAGCATGTTTAAGTTTGTGGGTCATGAATTCCCCATTCTGTGACTTCACTTCTGTAAATCCTTTCTTTCGATCCATGAAGCTCTTAATTTCTTCTTTGGGCTCTTTGTCCTTTTTAATCTTCTCATCTTTGATCTAACCAACAGTACATATCAGGAAGAAACATAACGATAAAAATCTTATTAGATTTTGGTTAGTATCATCAAATAAGACCCAAATTTGTTAGGAAGGCAGAAAACTCAGAAGTAAAACAAACCACCCAGTGTGGTAGAGCTGGGGTCAGAGAAAATTCTTACAGCGTGAGCTATGGTCCTTTAGCCTGTGAATAAAGACCTTGACCACAATTTTAGGAAGGCAAGATCATGCCTGATCTCACTGGGGTTTTTATTTTTTTTAGAGCAGTAGGAATGTTACGGTTTGGAAACTACCGAGTTCTGGGAACTTCATGTAAGCTATTTGCAGTTCTCACTGGGAAGAGTAATTATTATTAGGGTAGCTTTGAAGTTAGAATGGCCAGGTTGCTTGGATTCTCTCTTGGATGGAGAGAGAATCTTTGAGAAGGACACAAATGAGGAAGAAAGGAGAGGAAACCTACCAGGTTAGCTAAATCTGCCCAGCCAATTCTGGCAAAGAGCACCTTTGTATTTTAATTGAATGAGTAATTAGTTCCCAAGAGTGGAACACATAATAATCCTGACTTTAGGGGGAGGACGCAAGATATGTGGGATCTGTGGGGCCATGTTTGTAGCCATCTAAGCCATTAAAGATAGAACGGAATATGACATATTCCAGGGTTTGTCATGACTTCCATTGCCAGTAAAACTTTAGTTCTCTGGAAGTGGTTTTGTGATTGTTACGGGAGACAGAGGAAGATGACACGTGGAGGGCAGGCGGTAGCTTCAATATTTTATGGGTTTTGTGTTACAAGTTCCTCACAGTAAATGAGACAGGTTTTTCCAAAGTAAACTGAATTTATATAGCTTTTTGAAGGGGAGGGAAGGAAAGGAGTTAAAATTACTTCACCTATATCATCTCACCCATTCTTAAAAGATGTGTGTGAAAACAAGTGAGGTTCATTATTGTTGTTTTCAAGACAAACAGTTACAAAGCACTATTGTTCTAAAGAAACCTGCAGAGGAAGGGGAGGCCATAAGAACTTGGGCTTTAGGTAGTGCGACCTAGGATGTCCTCCCCTGGCCTGATCACTCACCTCTTTCCACCTATTCTTCAAATACTCTCTGAACTCCTAAAGTGCATGTTTAACAACGCAGAGTCCATTGTTTTTGCCCTTTTTTGATGAGCCTTCAACAGTCCATTGACTGTCTTCTTTGGGTGTTATTTGATTATGTTACTACGGATGAAGTATTCACTACTATGCTGCCCTCATTAAGACTTTAATCTTTCTCCCGGAGGTATATACGTAGCATGTCCCTCAGAGGTGCTGAAGAGGGGAGCCGTGTTTTGCATTCTCTCCAAGACCTCTGTCTGCAAGTTGGGAAACCTGACTTTGGGTTCCAGTGCTGTCAACAAACTAGCTGTGTTACTTGAACAAGTCACCTCGTTTCTCTGGGATGCTGGTCTCATGTGTGTAAAAAGACAGGATTGGACTAGAGATCCCTTCCTAATCTCTCATTCTGTCATTTCTCTCTTGGCTCCTGGTTGGTCGTGAGAGGCTACAGCAAAGAGAAGGAAGCTCATGGCCTGTACTGCAGCTTGACTGTGGCTCTTTGGTGGCCGCCCAAGAATAAAGCAGTATTCATTGGACAGGCAGGAGGAGGCAGAGTATATTCTTGTTTTGGCTGCCATTATTAGATTTAACCCCAGAAACCATGGACTCGAGTTTATATTCTGGTTAAGAAGCATCTGGGGATACAAAGTTGGAGGTGAGGGGGTCTCATTTCAGGGATACCCATGAAACAAATTCTGAGTCAAATCTCATGGTTTGTGGAACACTGTGTAGAGAAATTCCCTTTAACTCATTTCTCCTATTTTGCAGCCAGAAATATTTCCATCCTCCCAAAATGTATGATCTGATTTACTGGCCAAAAAAATTCTTTAAAATTGATTTGAAAAACAATACATGTCTAACAGAAGAAAAGTCCCCTCCCGCCTTTTTTCAAGCTCTGTCTTTATTGGCAAATGTTATAGTGGATGGTAGGCTTATATTCCTATTGGAAAACTTTCTTAGAAATATTCTCCATGTAATAATGATAATTTTAGTTTGACAACTATTTTCTCTTTCTGGGAAATAAATAAAGTAATTCCATAGAGCCTTTAAGTTTTATTTTTGGATTCTGTGGCAGATTCAACCCAAATCCATGGGATTCTGTGCTACTTGGTAAAAGCATTAGACCTTCTAGGTCAGAATGTTACCATGAAGAAAATCTGTGCTGAAGTATTAATAGGTAACCAAATATCCTGAAGGATTTAATGTGCTAATGTACACAGGTAACATTAGCATACTCTTAAGAAAGGCTCTGACCAAATGCGATCACTGGGAGTATAGAATTCTGGATATGTGGAACATCCAATGGAATAACACATGAGTGTGTGGGGGGTGGGAATTCAAGTGACATGCCCTAGTGCCAGAGAAATACTCAAAAAGTTAAATGAGCAAGTTGAAAAGGATTGAGATGTGAGTCTGGACTGTATTGCATTATTTGATTCTAGAAAAGTAGTAAGAACTGGGTGCAAGCTACAGTTTTTCCAGACTAGGTTTAATGGGCTTTTGTTAGTTTCAGAAGCCCGAAATCCTTTTCTGGGTCCAATTTACAGCACATGGATTTTTTCTGGACTCTTTGGTACTGCAGGTCTGCTTCATGGACATCAGAGACCTCATTGAATCAGATTCTGCATTTAACAAGATTCCCAGGTGATTAGCAGGCACGCTAACATTTGGGAAGTGTTGACCTGGAGATATGAACATCACTTCTAATACCATACTAGCAGCTCTGTTAGAAACTTTGTTTTTCTGTTAGAGTCAGGGGGTAAAAATAGCTCCTGGGTGTAGAACTAAAAAGAGGCTTTTTATAATTGGAGAGGAGTGAAAGAAAGCTAAATTAAGTTTCAAGGTTGGTGATCCTCTGCAACCCATTGCCACAAACAGAGTTAAACTGTAGCGGAGAAAGACAGGTTTTATATTTTTGTTTGTTTGTTTGTTTGCAGACCTTGGAGTGATATCTGGAAATGCTTTCTCTGAGAAGGCTCACGTGATGTTTGCATTTAGCTGTGGTTCACCTATTCTGCCCATGTTGCATGGGTCCTTGAAAGGAAAGGTTTTAGTTTGCTTTTTGGTTTTTACTTTTTTCTGAACAAAAAGGAATAAAAAAGGAAGAGGCTGTTTAAAATGGTTGAATCATGTAAACATGATTTAAAGCTGTCTACATAAGGTAACAACACAACTAGCTGGAAAGGGGAAAACCTAGTCATTCAACCAATTGCTTATGTACACAATGTTAAAAGAGGAATACAGTGGTTTTTTTTTTGTTGTTGTTTTTTGTTTTTAAGCTTGGGTTGAGGAGCTTATCTGGGCTTGTGTAAAAAAGTCAAAAGTTTTGGGAGACTGGAATGTGCTGTGGGGCACACTGGGAAAGGGGTAGACCTCAAATCATTCCCGGGAGTGTCTAATGGTACCGTGGACACTGCTGAACTGGGGCCTTCTCTGAAAAGAGGCAGAAGGTGATCGGGGTGAGCACTGTGAGCCCTGTCTAGCTCTCAGACACCGAACACAGGCATAGAATGCTTTGGGCGCTAAAAACAAATTCGATCTTAGTGATTTGAATGAAATTTTAAATATAGAACCCAAGCAGTGTTTTCTACAGCCTCCCTTCCCCCACATGTTTAATCGCGGAGTCATCATTTCATGCCCTCTTCCTTCTGTAGTCAAATACATTCACCCTGAAACACTAGCTTTCTAGAAGAACCCATGTGGGACATTTCTGTCTGAATTTAGCTCCGAGGTAACTTTCATTTTTTTTTGGTAGGTGACTTTGTAAGGCGTTCTTCTGTCCCCAAATGAAAACAGTATTTCCCAACATGTTCAGCTACGTTCTCAGCTACCTCGTGAGAGCTAAATTCAGTTTTCCAGTTCTTAGCATTTACACTTTCTCCTTCCTTTAGTTGGCCAGTGCTCACATTCAATTTTTACTCCCAAACCACCACAAGTTCTATTAGAAACAGAGACGAATATGAATATTAACATAAATACAATATATAACATGAACTAAAGGTTCTTATTTTTCACATGGATTTTATGAAAAATATGTAAGAAAATAACCCACCCCCGATTTAATCTGGTCATCTATTTTCTAAATATGGATTCTTCTGTTGAAAATTTTGAGTTTTCTTAATAAATGCCATAATAGGCAGAGAAACGTAGCAAGAGTCTGTTTGGGCTGGCGCTCAGCGGCTACAAATCACTTCACTGGCCTGGTAGGCAAAGTAATTCAAGTCTTCCTACCTCCGATAATTCAGTTTTACCATGTTCAAGTACTGTGAACTTATTAGATATAGTCACAGTTTTTAGGATTATTTGGGGCTAATATAAGCGCGATGGTTAAAATGAGGTCAGGTGTTCTGATGTGACATTCTGATTACATCGGAGCACCATGACATTCTGCCGGTGGCAGCCTTTGGTCCACTGCCTCCTTTACTTACCCATAGTCAAAAACACCCCAGCACCTGTTCCCGTGTGTGCCTCAGAAATGCAATGCAGAACATTTGGCCAAACTTTTCTTTTGGAAACCAAATATCATCTTCCGTCCACCAAATTTCCTACTGAGATGTGTGAGGGTGTTTTTCCTTTGAAGAGTTAAAGCATTAATCAAGGCCAGTTGGAAATATTTCATAATTGAAGTGAAAGTAGGATGGCTCAAGGGAAAATATTAGCACGCAGAAGAGTAGAAAGCAGGAGAAATTGATTGATTCCAGAATGCTTTTCAAGCCTTTTTGACTGTGACCCACAGTGAGAAAGACAATTTATATGACAATGCAACACTTACTCCCTACAGTGTTCTTGGATACTTTCTATTCCATTTCACTTTTTTAAAATGCCAATTGACACATTGAACTCATTTTGAGACACTCTAAGCTGATCTCACCATTCAATGAATCATGAGTCGTGGCTTGAAAAACACTGGATTCGAGGTTACAATTTTGAGACTGTCGGGCCTGAGATGCTGTGGAACTCTGCTCTCCATTACTTTATGATCAGAATACTTCTCAATCATATTTACCTCTTGTTTTTTGAAGGCAGGTTTGTCTTCCTGGGACTTGTCTCTTTTAGCTTGCACTTTAGCTCCCTTTTCTTCTTCCTTTTTATTTTCAAGAACGGTAAAGTCACTCGTGTAAAAGAAGTCTTTCTAGCTTACAAGAGTGAGAGGTGCTCAGAGCACTTTGCACGTGCCGCGGGGTGGCTTCTCTTCTGCTGTCTGAATGCTCACATTTCCCGCTTGGTGCCCGCGGTTCTAAACAGCAATGTGGGGTATTTTCTTCCCACATTTTCTCGTGTGCCTGCCATTCTGCGCTCTGAAATCTAGCGTGACGTGGCACTGCTTGTGTGTGTTTACAAACCTCGTGTGTGCTTTGGTGCACTTTGTTCATGATCTTCTCAAAAATAGCTGTGTTCATGAACCCCTTGTACAGAAGCAGGAGTGAACGACAACTTCAGTGCAATGTGGACTTAGTGACAGAGTTTGCCCTGGAAAGGTGAATATGCAAGCATCTCTTTTTTCATTTTCTTTCTTTCTTTTTTTTTGGGGGGGGGGCGGTGGTGATGGTGGTAGTGGTTAGGACCAGTGCTTTTAATGCAGTCTTGCAGACAGAAAAAGAATCTTTTATACCTTACAAATAATTCCCCCCGCCCCACTATTTCCACCCTTCCTTGGACTACATGAATTTGTGTCACCCCGATGGTAAAAGTAGCAAAATGTATGCTCTTAATTATCAGTCAGTTATAAAGCGATACTATCCCAGATGAATGGCTTTCTGCAAGTCTACATTAAGCTCAGGTCTACATGATGGCAAAGCAGGGTTTTGACATTTTTAAATAAAAGGCTCCAATCAGCTCCTTTCCCCACTTTATTACTAGTTAATTTCTGGAGATTTATTTTTGCCTTCTTAAAATGAAATTGCCTGGCCATTATTCTTTATGTCAACTTCCCAACCTGACTTTATTACTTTTTGATTCAACATTAAACACACGAGTGAGGTGAGGAGTCTATGAGCCTCTTGCCTCATGTAGACCTATGGATAGAGGAGAGGTGTTAGAAAGAATGAGTTTAGATGCAGGTGAAAAGAATCATAAGTCAACACAACACCACCACATGCATCACCTTTGCATTAATTCATTTTTTTGGTATTCATAACAACCAAGCACAGAGCAATTAGTTTCTCTCTGGTTGTCCCAGTATATTTGGTTGATTGAATATTTAGCCATCAACTGCTTGCTTCATGCTTGTGTATTGCTATGGCCTGAAAAAATGAATAGCTTGCCAAAGGATCAAGCACGTGGGCTGTATGCATGTGGCCTCAGTCCCAAATTTGATGTGCATTACATTTCTCAAAAGTCACAGGCATCACACATTTGGTGCAAAATGTTTACTGTACCTGTTTCTTTAGGACAGGTGTCTGAAGTTTATCTTCTTGCACTTTCTTCTCATTTACCTGTTTCCCTTCTACCTTTCCCCCTTGTACCTTTGTCTCTTGCATTGTGCGTCTTTTCTCTTCTAGCTGCTTGTTGAGTTTCTGCTCTTCTATCTTAGCCTTCTCCTCCTCTGCCTTTGCCCTCTGCCTCTCCTCTGCTGCCCTTTTCTCTTCCTGCTTCTTCCTTTCTCTCTCCTCTGCCTCCCTCCTTTTTCTCTCCTCTGCCTCCCTCCTTTCTCTCTCCTCTGCCTCCCTCCTTTTTCTCTCCTCTGCCTCCCTCCTTTCTCTCTCCTCTGCCTCCCTCTTTTCTCTCTCCTCTGCCTCTCTCCTTTCTCTGTCTTGGAGAGCTGCTTTTTCTTCTGCTTCAATTCTTGCCCGCTCATCTGCTATCTTTTTGTCTTGCTCGGCTTTGATTCTTTCTCTTTCTTCTGCTTCCAACCTTACCCTCTCAGCCTCAGCTCTTTCCCTGTCCTCGTCTGCCATCTTTTCGTTATGGGCAATCTCATCTGAACCTTGTTCCCTCTCCTCGGCTAGTTTATGCTCTTCTGCACTGATTTGCCCATTTTTCAATGACATTACCACTGTTTCCTCTTGGCTTTCTGCTGTTTTCTCTTCTACCATCGCCTCTACCTGATTGTCTCCAATGCTCCTTTGCTTTGGCTTCTCCTCCTCCTCCTCCTCCTCCTCCTCCTCCTTTTCCTTTTCTTCTTTCTTGTTTTCTTCAGCATCCCTCCAATCATTCTTCTGGTAGGACTTAGTGACTATTTGTGTTTCCTCTAGCTCGTATCTTTCTTGGCGACTTTCACTTTTCTCTTCCTTCTCTGCAGTTTCGTTTTCTGCCGTGTCATTTTGCATTCTTCTGCTCGGGAGCGACAGACTTGCATCTGTTATTGTTGGGTCAAACTCCTTCTGCCGCTCCAGAGCTTCCTGCAGGCGTTTCTGGCGTCTTTCCTCTCGCCGAGCCAGGCGCTCCAGCAAGGCAGCCTCGTCATCCCCTTCCACCTGAGTGTTTGTGGAGCTTGTCTTGGCCTCCTCGTCGGGCACACTGTACAACAGAGAGAGCAACACCAAAGACAGCTCGTGATTCATCAGTCAGCTGCATTCATACAGCCTGTGCCGCCCAGGACTCCAGCAGCTGCCCACATCCCCTGGGACGTTACCAGTTTAGTACATGCCCTTGGTCTTTCTCTGGCCACTGGAGTCTATTCAACATGCCAGAAGTGCTTTGGGTATTAATGTAAAAAAAAAAAATTGATTGGCATTAATGTATAAATACCTCAGCACCCCTCACCTTTTGAGTTGGATAAATCTGAGGTACCTGTTCCACATGGGACCTTAGAACTCCCCAGTGGAGTTAAGCTCCAGACACCCACAGTGGTGACCTGCTTGGTAATGCAACCTTTATTTGGTTGCCTTCCTTTCTCTGTCTCACTTTCCAGCACCCCTACCGGTGTTACCTGGGATCACATTACTAATAAACTACTTGCACTCAAATCTTTAAGACCAGCTTCTTGGGGAATTCAAACTAAGACAAGGACCAAACCAAAATAATGAGTGAATTCCTCTAGTGTCATATAGTATTCTCAGATGTCACCAAGTCTTTTAGAATTCCTGATCTGGATTGGTGAGACCCAAGGTACTTTGAGAGGAAGGGAGTGAATGTTACAGTGTGGAGATTCTACACTCATGCCAATGACTTCCATGAAAGAGACATCCAAGTGTCCACCGCAATTCCTGCTCCCCCTTGCATAGTCATGGGGGAGGGACAGCCAGTCAAGCATTGCATTTCCTACCCGCTCCTCCTCCTTGCACCCAGGTGGTGCCAATGCAACCAAAAATTGCCAGTGAAATGTAAACAGAAATGTCAAAACCAAGGCAATTAAGAAGAAGAGGTGCATTCTCTATCCTCTCTGTCTGCTGGCTAGATCAGAGAACTTCAAAGCCCTAGGGGTTGGCAGAATCGCAAAAGGAAAGAAGATAGATGACTGCTTCCACCTACTGACATAAATATCTGTACTAGATTGGTATGTGTTACTGCATTAAATACTAAAATTTGGGGGCTGCTCATTGGTATAGCAGCCAGCATTACTCTAACTAGTACACACACTATCTACCTTCTTTGTCAAGATCTCCAAGAGTAAAGGGTTTCTTGTCCTTCTTTTTCTACAGTGGACAATGGGCAGTTAAATTTGATATTTATAAAAAAAAAAAAAGCAAAGAAAATCTCTAAAACCAAACTCTACCACGTCCAGCACCTCCCTCACTATTGCAGGATGCTGGACACTGTCCAAGTCAGGGTGTTGGTCTCTACTGGCAGAAAACAACCAGTCACATGATACCAGAACTGTGACCAGAGTTGGAAGAATACATCTTGCAGTGTTTAGAAACTCCATCAAATTTCATGGTTCGTACCAAACTTGGCCCTTTTGAAGTTCAAGTTCATTTAATTTTGGAAAAACACATTTCATATTTAACAACAAAAAATGGCAGAGTAAAGGTTAGATTTTAAACTTTCTTGGCCTTAGCTTTTGCTGCAGGACACTGTCTCCACGAATTGGACATATGAGGATCAAATGTCCCTAAAAGTACAAAGAGTTTAGAATTTAAGGGCAAAAGTCTATGTATAAGTCATTTGGGTCAACTGAATTCTAATAATTTTAAAAAGGTACCAAAATTCCAAAGTGCTAGCCAGAGTAAAGTACTCTTAAGGTAAGAAACCAACAAACTGTATTGAACCTTTCTTTGCCTATTTATAAATCATGACAACAATCATCCGTAGATATTAAGTGCCAGTTATAGTTGTTTAGCCCCAAGGAGACTTATTCTTTTTGTGGCTAATTAATATGTCAGAGATAAAACATGTATTCTCAGACTTGAATATGCTTTTCTAAAAATAAAATAAAGAAAAATAAAAATAAAGAATAAAAAATATTTTATTCTAAAAATAAAGAATTTTGGGTCAATCAATACCATGAGATAACTAATAATAATAAAATGTGAAAATAGAAGAGAAATACAAGCAGAAGCAAGGTTTTAAAAGCAAGAAAACTACAGACCACTAGTAACTTTTAAAGCCATTGTTGGTCACTCTCTTTTAACTAGATTCAGACAAGGCCTCAAAATGTCGTTTTTCAAACCCATTCTATCCGCTCTCCTTTAGCTCAAAAATAGAAAAGGCAGTGAATGACTATGCTGCTCTCCTATAAGACTGCTAATAGTGAAAATTTATTGAGTGCTTACTATCTTATCTGTAAGGCACTACGCCTTTTACATGCATCATTACCTAAATTAAGTTTAACAAGATTTTTAAGAGAAAAGTATAATTTTTACTTCCACTTAAGTGAAGAAACACAGTTAGCGAAAGGCCAAATTGGGATTCAAAGCCAGCTAGTGAACCCCAGAGATCATACTTGCATCCTCTTTGCAATGTTTTCTCCCCAATTAGGACCTACTTACCAAGGGACATGGTCTCTATTTCTTCACCTAACCAATAAGCTTCCTTGTTGAATTCATCCTGCCTGCCAGCATTTTCAAGACTGCTTTCAGAAACCTTCTGATATAGCCTCCAAATTTTAGTTAAAGAGGGCAGGACCCTTTTCCTTCAGAATTTTCTAAATAGACTGAATTAGACAAAACAAACTAGAACCAGAGCCACATGTGAGATCATATAGAGTAGATCCATCATATTTAATCTGTCCATAGTTTTAAATTAAAATTATTTTTTCTCCATTCCCCTCTCCCAAGATATCCTCATCTTTTCTAGGCCTTGAGGTATATAAATGACATACACTGACCATTAACATAATGAACCGTGTAACTTTATTTCTGTTGTAAAAGCCCTTTCTGAAGAAGTTGAACCTATTAGGCATTCTCAACTTCCCTGATTTCTACCAGGGCCTGAGTAGGAAAAGATGTAGTAATAAATTCATTAAGCATGTTTGAATACTCACATTAAATACAGGATTCTGCATCTTGCTGAATATTACAGTGATCAGAGAATACTGATTCAGGCTGTCTATTATGAAAAAGAAGACATCTGCTATTCATGCCTACTTTTAAAATTCATGGGTTACTGGTAGGCACAAAGGACTCTATTAAACTAATAACTCTTCAGTTCAAAACAGATAGCAATACTCTATAGAATGAATGTAAACAGTTTTCCTTATTTGAAGATATAACTCACTGTATTTAATAGATTTAAAAAATACTAGATTATAAAATATAATAAAAGCCTTCAACTGAAGTATGTTTAGGAGATGGGAATGAGTTGGGGGTGGGGTGGGACGACATGAATAGTAGTGTCCTAATGTCTAAATCAGATTGACTGTCCAATCTGATTAGTTGCCTAGAAAATGTCCACAAAATAATTAAACAAGTCAGATGAACTGAAAAAGGGTTAGTTGGGCTGAGAATGGAATGCTTTGCCTGACAAATTCTTTTCAACAGACAGGCTAAGACACAAGTTAGAATTCTTCATTCTGAAGAGGACAGTACCTGTTCTGGGCATTAACCTCCACCTGGTCGGTCACCTGTCCCAGGGATTCTTCCTCTTGCTTCTGCCGCAGCCTTTCCTGTCGGGCTCGGCGGCGCCGTTCCCGGGCCGCCTCTTCCTCATCATCGTCGTTCCGCTGGTAGGCGATTCTGCAACATTGCAAAGACAACCTCCTGAGCTTGCCACCTGCCAACCAACTCCACCAACTTCTCGGTAGGAACACCCCTGAGCCCTTTTCTGAACTTGACTGCTTAAAGAACCACAGAGTTCTAAAAGGATGGTTCCTCAAGTTTAGAGACCCAATCACCTAGTTTTCAGACTTTTAAGTATTTGAAAAGCATTAATCCAATAGCTAAAGAGGGTAATTTACAATGATCAAACAACAACTTAAACTAAAAAAATCTACACAAAAGCAGGTTGCCTTTGGAAATTGTGGGTTAGTGTATTTAGATTTCCTTACTAAGCTAATGATTAGTATGTAAGATTTAGAAGCAGAAATCGAAAGTATTGAACCAAAAATAATGGAAATACATATTATTAATAAAAAGGATTCAGCAGGTCATGTGAGTTATTTGCATAGACACTATCACAAAGATCAGAAAAGAATCAAGTTACGCTATCAAACTGGGACTTTGGTGTTAATAAGCCAAAATTGCTAATTAAAATTGGGAGCAGGGTATTTGCTTGGCTTGGCTTTTGTTTTTCCTTTCAGTTCCTTTTCACTGGAGGGAGGGGGTGTTACTGACAATTGGTTGGAGGCTTTAGAGTCAGTGCACTTTGAAGGGGGGGCAGCTATCTCTAAGGCCCCCTCTTTTGCTCTAAGACATGCTATAGTATTGCATCACCCACACACTGTGCACATCACAGTAGCCCACAGGTAGATATTTGGATAGAAGCCTAAGGGCTGAGGCAGGTAGACGAGACACAGAGAGCATCACTGTGTATATGTTATGTAGGTTTTACAGTTTCATCTTAAGCAAATTATACATACAATCAGTATCACTATGCTAGATATGTTTCCCCTAATACTTATTCTCAAATAAAGAATTAGGGCTGGGAAACTTCAGATGCTCAAACTCGAGAGGAAATGGCCCGCATGGTTGACTTGGGTACTTTTGAAGGCATAATGTGTCCTGAGACACAGAATGACCAGAAGGCATGGGTGCTGCCGGCCAGTGCGGGGCGAGCTGGCCCGATGGGTCAGGGGGTTAGGGATGGGGATGGGGATAGGATGGGGCTGCATTGTGTAGCGGGTTGCTTTTTATATTGGAGACTTAAAGTGTTTTTATTACAATGTTACTTACATCTTTACAACTAGAAGTTATGATATATAAACGTTTCACAGGAATAATTCTTTTTTTATTATGGTAAGAATACTTAACATGAGGTCTAGCTTCTCAACAAAATTTTAAGTGTATGATACAGTATTGCTAACTGTAGGCATAATATATGGCAGAGCTCTAGAACATGCTTATAATTCTTATATAACTACAAAGCCAAAATGATTTACAAATTAAAACAACAGAACCATACTATTTATACCAATAATATGAACCTAACATGACTGATGATGGTTTGCTTATGTTAGATTTACAAACAAGGTACTTTCAGGCTTCGATCCAGTACTTTATTTCATCTGTTTCATCTTCTGACTTTCATAATAAAATGCTATGAATGTTTTTTCACCAACGTATCTTATAAAAGACAAGATTAGCAATTCTGAAGGTTGGTTGGTTTGTTCTTTGCTATTTCAGAAAATCTGACTTCTTATTTACTAAAATCTGCTAGTGTGCAATATTCAAATGCAAATATAAAAAAAAGTCACTTAATAAATCTATAAAACTAGCTGTTTTACTTTCACTAATCTGGAGAGAAGGGCAGTGTGATATAGTTGATGATAGATGACTAGATATCTAAAAACCAGACAACCTGGTTTTTAGAACTGGTCTCTTACTAATTTGCAGCACTCTGATTAACCTGAAGTAAATTTCCTTGCGAGTGACAATCAAATGAAATAATGTTATGGCAAAATGTTCTATAGTGCAATGTCTTGTTATTATTAGGAAAGTTCAGTTAAGGAGCTGCTTTGGGAGGAAAGATGAGTGTTCAATTTTAGACTTGTTGAGTTTGAGGTGACAACATGACATGCTTTGCATGTTCCTTTCTAATTCAATCACATTGTAGTTTGCAGTCGAAAGCCCTTCCCAGTGGTTTGGCTTCACCCTTCAGATTCTTGGCCTGCTATTCCTTTGGCTTATTTCTCAGTAGACAGCTTTAACCACAGCAGGGAGAATGAGTCCTTAAAGACTGCTTCCCAAGCTAATCAAACAGAAAGCCTTAATTTGCTTTTCTGTATCTCTGGATCAGCCATGAGGACATGGATATTACTTGGGTCTTCCTCTTCCAAGATAAGCAAGACACATAAAAGCTCCACAAAGGACATTCCTGTGTTAAAAGCAAAACCCCTCCCTCTCCTTAATGGAATTGAATTTTAATCCCTTAATTTCCCTCATACTTGAAAAATGAGCCATGTTACCTCTTTCTCCTTCTACCTACTCAACATGCATCCTGGCTAGATGTTGCTGGCCATCAGCTCTGACATGAACTAGATTTGCCACCGAGGCCACAGCACATGTAACCTTTCTTCGTCTTCGATTTCTCATTGGAGAAGTGACCTGAACAACCAGATCATCTCCATTTTCTCTTCTAACTCTTCTCGCTTGGCACAGACTAAAATTTATAGGTAACCTCTCTCCATTGGTAGCTCCTTTTCTAGGGTACACGCTTATCAGAACTAGATTTTTAAGGATCTTTTATTATGACTAATAAAGAAACACACTAAATTTTTTACAAAGCTAAGTACAAAAAAAAAGCCAAAATAGTTTCATGGTGTTTTCAACCACAACATGCCCAGTTGCTGGCTCAGTAAGATATCAGTTGACTTTATACTTTGTACATGAAATCATCTCCATACCTAATGACTTGACAGGTGTGGAAATCCTTCAACCATGAGACTCCCTTCATCAGCCCTCGGCATGCAAAGCTAACAGTAGTTTCTTAGCTTTAGGCCTTCCTCATGGCAACCTACCCTTCATACCAACACTACAGGTTTATTTTTTTTCTGTCAAAATTAAAAAAAACTTAATTTCTCATTCTTTTGGATTCTAAAGGTAATACATACTTAGTATTTTTTAAAACCAGACAATATAAAATGTATTAACATAAAAGAGAAAGTAAAAACCAGCTCCCTGGGATAATACCACCTGGATATGAAGATGATAATATTTGATATATTCTATCAGACATTTTCCTATATTTTCATTTTTAATAAAGTGGGATCATGTTATACATATCCATTCATAAACCATTTCTTTAATTTACCTTATTCATGACTATTTTTAACATTAGCAAAATGTAATTTCAATAGCAACACAATATTCTGTGTATTTATGTATATATATTAATACATAGAATGTATATGCATACATATAGTAATTATACAGATGTACTATTATCTCTTTAACGAATTTTCTACAGACAGACATTTAAGAATTTTTTCCAACTTCATATTCTTAAAAACAATGCTGCAAAGGACATCATCATAGACATAATTTTGCCATTTGTTCAATTATTTACTTGGGAAAACTTCTCAGAAGTCAGAATTTTTGAGTTTAAGAGTATGCTCATTTTAAAGGCTTTTCATATGCATTGGCAAATTGCCCTCCAGCAAGGTACATAACACCTGGAATGTGTGAGTGGTAATTTCACCATAAAGCAGAATTTGTCCAAAAATACAGGCAAGTATATCTTTAATATATCCAAATGATAGCACACGCTCTGCTTTATGCTTCGGTTAAAAGACAAAATGTTAGCATTTCTGATTTTCCACACGCCAGATTTAAATGTATTTGAAATGCTGCTGACTAGTAAAAATCATATCCCACCAACCAGTGGGTTGTAATAAAAGCGTAATGATCCTTTTGTTCCTTCTGTGAAAATTCAGCAGATCCTGTATTAAGCAGTCTGCCCATCTTCTACAGAACAAAGACAACTGAGGTTCCCAGATGAGTCAGAAGCAGTGTGGGATGTGAAGTCCCTCTGAATCATCTGATAATGACTGGACTGTGTTTAATAGAGTTTTAATCAAATGTATTTTATTGTGATTGATTTTTTTTTAAATCCACAAATGATTTGTAAAGCAACTCTCTGTGAATATTGATTAAAACACACACATACACACACTAGACTACCTCTGTTTCTCCCAAATACCCAATAAGCTGTTTTTCTGTTAACTGGACTTCCCACAGAAAGGCTGATCATACCCTTCTCTAAGTATTCATGCCAAGAGATGAGCAAAGGCAGTTACCAAGAAATGAAGCAGAATACTCCACAATAAACTCGCGTCCAACAAGCATGGGTGGGAAACTCATGGATTCTGATCGATCAGACATTTTATTTAATAGAGAGTGGCTTTACAGATCATTTGTAGATTTAAAAAACAATCTTAAAAGCCCACAATCATTACAGGATGTTCTTTGACTGTGTCAGTGGTAAGTAAAAGCAAAGAGGACTGGCTTTTCTTCCATTCCTAGAGCCAATGCTTAAAGGCCCTGGTGTTACATGATAAGAAAAAACAGATCCATGCAATGGGAAAACTCTCTTGTAATGCTGTGGCTTTTACACCAAAGATATTTTAAGTCTTTACCACCAGAGCTCTGCTGCCTCAGTGTAACAAGATAGCCATGTTACATCCTGTGCCTTTGAGATAGAAAATTCAAATGAATAAAAATATTGCAGACACGGCAAATGAGGAAAATCGTTGAGGATTCTGTCTTTACATGTGGGCGAGCCAGGTCTAAATGTACACCAGATGAAAGAGGAACTGGCAGAAGCTTCCCCAGCAAGACGCCGGAGCAAGGCACCAGTTGTCCCGCTGCTGTGCAGACCCCCACACCCCAGCTTCCCCATCAAATACTTCTCAAAATGTGTGGAACACTGGCAAAATTCTTATTATAATCTTTAGAACAGATTGTTTTGTTTTGTTTTTACCCCATGTTCCCCAAAGTTGTTGCTCTGATTCCCTTTCATTTTATCTTTTTTCCATGTTGCTACTTTCTGATTTGAGTCTATACGACATTATCCTTAAAGTTTGTAAACAAAATGCTGGCAACAGCATTTTATTAACAAAACCAGATCTCTCATCAGGAAGCCATGTATAAAAGTTAAATAAGGGAAAAAATAATAACCATTTTTATTGTGGGGGCTGATTTTATTACATGTGTTTAGGAGCATTAAACAGCCAGCAAAAATGACGAAGATGTACAGTTAAGTTGAGCATGAGTACAAATTTACTTATTTCATGTTGATACTCAACAGTACTGCTTTGAGTAATTAACTGGATGACCAAATAGTTAATCAAGTTTGGATCTGCAATCAGACTATTATATATTTTTTCCGTACATGGTATGCATGATATAGTTATAATTTTGCAGTTTTAAAAAATTTAGTAATATGTTTGATGACTTTTCAAAATCAATTCACTAAGGCATACCTTATGCTTGCCATCTACCGAATAGGGATCTCATAGTTTATTTAACCATTCTCCTATCCATAGACATTTTGGGCTTTCTTCCATTTTTTTCCTCTATTGCATACACTGCATATGTTTCTCTAGGGTAGATACTGAGAAGTGGAATAGTATGTATTTGTTTAAATGTAAAAGATTCTATCAAATTATCCTTCACAGTAGTTGTTTCAATTTAAAAATACATGCTTTGTCATTTCAAATACCCAAGTTGGATCAACATAAGATAGTCCATTGCTAACTGATAGGATCAAAGAAAAGATTTAATCTATATCTTTTCTAACAATTTAAGAATGAGAGGTTCCTTTTAAAAGATCAAGAAAAATTAAGATAGGACAATTGCTTATACTTTTGTTATTTATTGATAAAACTTTTTATAAAGTATCTATAACTTTAGTGATGCATAAAAAGGAATCTATATCCTATAAACCATCGCATCTATACATTTTTGAAAAACAGTTTTTCATACATGAGACAAGTATTTACCAGACTACAGCAAATACTTGGTATGAATATGAATTTAGGAATCTTTTTCAAAATCTTCACCACTAGAGAACCACTGCTATATTGAAAGAGATTACAAGATGCCACCAAACAGACTGTGAATTGTCACCTTCCATGCTGTTGTGTACTTCAACATTCCCTGTGCTCGGTAAGCACACACACGTGTACAGACACATACACAGACCCACATGGTAAGTGAGAAAAAGCCTGAGAGAAAATAAAAGGCTCAAAGCACCTAATGAGGCCCAGTTAGAAAAGATTTAAAGATGACCCCACTGAGATCAAAGTTTCCAAGTCTCTTTATTTTCCTTAATTGTTTCTGTCACATTCCTATATTTTATTTTTTTTATTTATTTATTTATTTATTTATTTTTTTTTTGAGACAGAGTCTCACTCTGTTGCCCAGGCTAGAGTGAGTGCCGTGGCGTCAGCCTAGCTCACAGCAACCTCAAACTCCTGAGCTCAAGCGATCCTCCTGTCTCAGCCTCCCGAGTAGCTGGGACTACAGGCATGCGCCACCATGCCCGGCTAATTTTTTCTATAAATATTTTTAGCTGTCCATATAATTTCTTTCTATTTTTAGTAGAGGTGGGGTCTCGCTCTTGCTCAGGCTGGTCTCGAACTCCTGAGCTCCAGCGATCCGCCCACCTCGGCCTCCCAGAGTGCTAGGATTACAGGCGTGAGCCACCGCGCCCGGCCTACATTCCTATATTTTAAAAAAGAATACCCTACCTAAAATTCCAACAGATCGAATAAATTCACCAACTGAAATAATGAGTCCTATGGACGGTCTCCATTTGTAAATGCATAAAAACTTACAGGCCAGTGGACAGTTGCCTGGGCCCCAAAACCAGCTCTGATCTTTCTGCGTTCCACTGTCCCTCCACTTTCATGTAACGAGTCATTTGAGAGAAAGTGGTGTTGGTTGAAGGATATTTCAGGCTTGTAACTGAGACCTCAATCCAGAGTACCATCCTGCCCCAGTTTTGTGCAGCTGTACACTCCTGATGCGGGCCACACCCCGAGGAAAACACCTTTGGCTCATAGCCCCAAAGGGCGACTTCTTAGTCAATTACTTTTCTCCGATTTCCATCATTATTGGTTCTGCCAATGTCACTGTCTTAACCTGGGATCCAACTTAAAACCTCACGTGGGTTGAAAATATACTCATCCACTATTTGGAGGCACAATGACTCACGCATACTTTTATTATTCTTTTTCATGTACCAAAAAACCCCAGTGATTTTCTTTCAAAATATGAAACGCAAGCAAATTCTCCAGACATATCCAACCAGCTCTTTAAATTGCTCAAACACTCTTAGCAAAATCTCTGGCCATGCTGTGATCAGGAGGGAAAATCCTGAGCTACTGAAATAAGTAATACTTGCCCTGCAGAGTTACTGTATGTTTGAAAGTTAAAAGAAGTTTATAGAAACATTCCAGGCTCTTAAATATGATTTTATTTATATGTGGTGTCTGCAAAATGTTATGGTTTTACTTAATGTACATCAAGTCCAACCCTGAATTTTTTCCCTTGGAGACCTTAAAGACATTAAAAATTATAATGGAGAAAGAAAAGCAACCAATAAAATAAATTTTTCATGGCATAAAAATGTTTAGACATTGATTAATAGTCAATAGTCAATTGGTTTGTTAGTAATTAACATAGGATAGAGTGAAAGAAAGCCCCCTTGATTTAGAAGAAAAAATTTTTTGGTGGAAATGTGCTGTATTATTTCAGTGTAGGGTTCCTTGCTATATCAGCATGGTGGCTTTTTGCTGGAGTGAAGGTATACAAGGGGATACGTTACTTTGAAGAAAATTACCCAGGAAGAGAAGCATGTCCCACTCCATCTATTCCCCCTCCTCCCACCCTACTGTCCCATACATAGGCACATTTGAGAGTCACCAAAGTTTCCATACCAACCATACATTTGGGTTCTCAATAATAAAACATCGTGCGCTTGCAAACATTAGTGTTCTTATGTTTATCCTCACAAGTTATCACCACCAGCCCACCCTGGGCTTTATACAATGGTGCCATCCCATCATCACATGAGTTTCTATAACTACAGACCATGCTGCTCGTGTGCTGCACAGCAGAGTGGAAAGAAACAGCAGACAGTGAAATAAAAACCTCTTCCCCTAATGTCTACAAAAATCAGAGCAGTATGGTTCTTGGTATCATTACACCTGCAACGTCCTGTCCAACAAAAGATCAGATGTGATTGACCATGTATGGTTAAAAGAGGCCTGAGGAGAGCTGGGAGTTCTGATTCTGACTCTGCACTGTAAGAGGACTGTGCTCAAAATGGTCCTGCCGCAGGGAAGGCACACTCCCCAGCTTAAAAGCTCATTTCTGAATTGATGCACATGGCCACAGGAAATTTAACATGATGGATTCTAATTGTTTGGGTTTATTATTTTAAATTAAAGACTTTTATTATGAATTATATTGTACCTACAAATAACCATGAGCCTGGATTTGGGGATATCTAATTTATTCTCTTGCTTTTCTTTGTAGTTTTACCACCATGATATGGATCCCCAAATAATACATTTGTTTCTAGTTTTGCCTTTTGAAAACTATGCTTAATAATATATATGCATTCTGTGATTAGCTTCTTTCCCACAACATTATGTTTTTGAGATTCATCTACGTTTATATGAAGAGCTGCAGTTTGTAATGATAGATGAAGCATGGGGTTTTCCAAACATTTCTTGGGATTATGGTTTGGATGGGATAAATGTCTAACTTCTTTTCAACTGATGTTCTTTTCTTTTAGAAAGTCCATAAATGATTTGTAGTGTTCAGTAGAGATAAAATGAATATAATCTGGATTTACTTTCCTATTGTTATTTTTCACATTTACTTTTAAAAGAAAGAATGCATCTACCCAACCCATTAAATACAGATTTTGGAGGGATCATTCCATGACCGTTTCCTGAGATAAACTAAAATCTATTAACTTTGTCACAAACAGGATAGAATTTGCACCACCCCATCTACCCCATTAAAATAAGCCTGCTCAGATCCAAATATTCACTTTTTAATTTACAGTGTTTACAAAGGGTAGGTATGGAAAGAGAGGGCTGAGGGTGGAAAAGATACACATTAATATTGCTTCTCACTTGGTTAGTTTGGTTGAAATGAATGAAAAGAAGTTAAGAGAAATATTTAAGCGGCCAGGGAGATAATTAAAATAAAATAACCAAACTCCCTTCCTCTCTTTCCACTTTTACTTAAGATTCAACTGGTATGAAGGTGACTAACAGAGAAAGCTCAGGTTCCCACCTGTGTTTTCATAAAGATTACCCTTTCTTCATTCCCAACCTAGGATTCTTTGTCTAATAAGAATCTTAGATAATTGAATGAGAATATTCAATAAATATGATCCTTAATGAACTTAGGCCTTTTAAAATATTGTCAGTCAAAAGTAACATCTGATTTGGGGCTGTTCTCTGACTATTGTATCTATTAAAGGACAATCTTGCTTTAATGTGCATAGTAGATGTGGGCAATAAACCTTGGGCTTAGTCAATTTTTCAAAAGTAAAACATTAGAAAGCAGTTCCGACCCAGTGTCCATGCTGGGAACACTACATTTTGCCAGACTCCTGCACAGAGGTCTGGTTCTGGATAGACAAGTAACTAACACCTGCTCCAGAGCAGAGTGTAGGGAGATCCCCACATTTCTACCAGCTGAGTCGGATGCAGCTGCCTCTGACCACAGAGATATAAACAAGCAAATTCTTTTCACATCCAAAGACAGTCTTCTAGAAACAGAAATTTCCATTTCCATCTTCAAATGTAAAAAATATGAACCCCTTTTAGGTGAGTCTTAGAGTGATCTAGAAGTTCAAGTCTTACTCCCAAATTTGAAATATTTGTGTGATGCGGTACAGAAGCCCATCATTTCCCATGGTGGAGCTTCACATTATGGGACCGCTAACAAACTGGTAAATATCTGACAAAAGAAAGCGATCAGAAAAATGAAAACAAGATGTCCTTAAATGGAAATTATAAACCTGTGACTAATTAAAGGGAACCCTGGCAAGGGAAAGTGGGACTGCAGACATGCTGACGGAAACGGTACACGGCACGTGTGTGGACACCGCTAAGTCAAGTCACATACCCTGTGTCAGCTGAGCGGACTCTCAGCATCCTCTCTAGACAGGCAGTGCTTAATGCGAGGAAATTTATGGGTAATGGATTTTCATAACAGGCCTTTTATGATCTTTCCCTCCCCAAAAGTGCCCTCTGGAGTTTTTCTGCTTCCACTCTCATTTTTCTTAATTGGAAAAAGATTTATTGCTCATTTCCTCCGTTCCCAGTGCTCCTTTCCATTCGAGTGGCATCGCCTCCCATCTTGTTTCTCCCTCTTGCATTCCTCACCTCCTCTTCGGAAACAGAAAGCTCTTACACACTGACAGATGGGGCACCGGGGCATTGTTTCTAGCACTGCTAGTCGAAGAAGTGACTATCCTTCTAACAAGAAAGCACATTTTGGGGTGACTACTCCCTCCCTGACTCTAGAGGTACTGCAAACTTATCTAACATGCAGTGGGCTCGTATCTGCCCTCCATGTGCTAGAATCAGAGCTTTGTGTACAAGTGGTAGCAAGTAGAAAGACAAACCTTGAGTGGAGACAGGAAATGGGAAACGAAGGGCCAAATCCTGGACGTTTGGCCCATTGGAAAGAACACTTATTCTGGCAGGGGACTTGGCAGCCAACCAAGTCTAACCTAATGGGTCCAACCTCTCTGCCGTTAGGAAAAAAAAGTCAAGGCGTCTGCTCTGCTCTTGCTGGATCATCTTCCTAAACTGGTGGAAACCTTACTTAAGACAGGGCCTGCTCAATGTGGAGGGAGAAAAGCAAACAACTATTTGTTGTGATTTGGTAAAAAGCCAGGCTGACCAAACCAAAGCAAAGAAAATCTTCTTTCATGCTTAACGACTCCCTTTGAGTTAATAGAAGACCTCCATAAAAATGCAAACGTTTTAACAGATAGGGAAATATTAAATAATTAAGCACCCAAATTTGTGTGTGGCAACTGATTTAGGATCACCAACAGCTTAAGACTCAGAGAACCAGGGCCCTGAGAGAGGGAGGCGTGGGCATTACAGATGTTCTTGGACAGCCCTTAAATGACTTGAGGGTACCTGTCCTGGACCAGCAAATTTCTATCCCACCAGGGACAGGACTTCTACTGTATTGGCTAGGTTATTAACCAGTAAGGTTTATGCTGTCTTCTCACTCCATACCAGTGCAATCACTAATTCCTCAAAATCGTTAGCTAATAGAGGAACTGCTGCAATAGTGGAGATAACTGACTTTACTCCAAAAATATCATACTCTTGAATTATAAATGACAAAGTTATAGCATGGCATTGGCTTATGGGATTCTAATCTTGTGTACATTCCTCTCCCTGATCGAACCACTGATCCACATGGAACCTGAACTTGGAGGGGAGGATGGTTCAGTTCAGGAGGGACATGAGAGTGGTAAGCCCTGGGCTGCAGAGGGGGCTGCATGACTCCAAGGAGGAGGTGGTGGGCAACATGCCAGATATCAAGGCGGAGTCTTAACTTGCGGTAGTGGGATGCTTGTTGGTAATGCTTGCTGTTCCAGCATGCAAACAGGTGACACCCAGGTGGCTGGAATTAGCACATCCATTCAACACACATTTATTGAGAATTTTCTCTGTTCAAGCCACTCAGGGCAAAAAACAAGATGAATTAAACCCCCCTGAAAGGAGTCTATAATCTTGTAGGGAAGCTAAGACATGTCTGAGCATGTAATAGTAGGTAGAATGTGGTAAATATTATAGGACACTTATAGATAAAATGATTTAAAGTTTAAAGGAGGAAGAAGACAATTCCAACTAAGGGATCAGAGAAGGCTTCATGGAGAAAGTGGTATTTGGGCTGGATATTTTGGGATGGCTAGGACTGGGAGCTGGAGGGATGAAAGAGGACTTTTCCACAGAGAGCTCAAATAGCAAGGTTGCAGAGTCAGGAAACATGGACATGGAAAAACAAACAATTCCGTCTGGCTGGGGCTTGGAAGGCATGAAGGGCATTAGTGAAGCTCCAGTCGCGCTTGGCGCGTACAGAAGGACGACTTCTAATAACCGGGAAGAGCAGACCAACACTGTGCAAAGCGTAAGCTCCTTCCAAAGGTCTTGGCGTGGCCCTGTGCAAAGGAGGCCTTTAAAGGGCAGCATGCAGGGAGGAACTGCGAGTTTCACTCTCCACTCCAGGTGTTTCATCTCACTCTGCAGCTTTCCCCAAGAAATAAAAGAAATGAGGGCCAGCTACCCCAAATCAAAGGCTCCATCAGTCTTAGCTGCAAGAGGAGACTTTGGCAAATGCTACAATTGTTTAGAACCTAGCGCTGTGGAGGATCCCCGAAGAGCAATAAGGTGTGACTTTCCACTGTGCAGAATGGAATCTCTCTCCTTTTTTATTCTTGCCACCGTCTCCGCTGTCCTGCACTCACTTTGCCCGCACAGCCTTAAAGTGGATTTTCACATATTCTGCTTCTAAATCGGATCCCAGCTGAAATCTACTGCTATGACATAGATTTTACGATCATAGATGGATAAAACTGAAGGAATTTTGGAGGTTATTTTGAATTCAAGCTCCACATTTTATACATGGTAACCTGGGGTCTAAGAGGTGAAGTGACTCATACAACTAATTATAAAATCAGGATTGCCCCAGGTCTTTACCCATTTTCTTTCTAACGTAGGAGCTTTCTTAGGGTGTTCTGCAGATGAACAAAGAACTTCAGTCATCTGAGCCAGAGATTGGCAAACTATGTCCTGCAGGCCAAATCCAGCTCACCTCGTTTTTGTAAATAAAGTTTTATACAATCATGCCTGTATCGTCTATGGCTGTTTTTGCCAGAGCTAAGTAACTATGACAGAGACTGCGCAGCTCACAAATTTGAAAATATATACTATTTTTTTTACCATTTGCAAGAAAATTTGTTGATTCCCATTTTTTATCAGTGAAAAACATTAAGCATGCCCTGCTAACATTTATATATTCATGTAAGTATATATATGCACTTATATATATGTATATTCATTTATTTATAAATTAATAGATGTAATGCTATTTAAATGTTTGTAGATATTACAAAACACATTAAACAGAAATTTAAAAGGATGGAACAATGAAATAAAACTATATTTAATGTTTAATTTATTAATGTTCATTAAACATTTATTTTATTTTTTTTTTTTCTTTTCAGACAAACCTTTCTTTTTTTTTTTTTTTATTATTTTTTTATTATATATATATATTTTTTCAATTTAGTTTTACAGAATCAAAGAGACTAACAGTATATCTTGTTAGATACAGTATGTCCTCATAATGTATACATTATTTCTTGTACAATGATATGAAATAATATGGGAAATATTCATGATAAATTATTAAGTGAACAGTGCAAGTTAAAAACAATAGTTTCATATTTTTTTCCCCACCCCCCCTTTCCCGAGTCAGCACCTTCAAGTGTTACCACTCCCCAAACGGTGCGCAATGCACTCATTGTGTAGGCATACCCCCATCCCCTCCCCCACCCCCCACCTCAGTCTGATGACCAATTGGTGTCATTCCCAGATTTGTATTTAGGTGATGATCAGGGAAACCAATTTTCTGGTGAGTACATGTGATGCTTGTTTTTCCATTCTTGGGATACTTCACTTAATATAATGGGTTCCAACTCTCTCCAGGAGAACCATAGAGATGTCGTATCTTCATCATTCCTTATAGCTGAGTAATATTCCATGGTATACATATACCACAGCTTACTAATCCAATCATGTATTGATGGGCATTTGGGTTGTTTCCACGTCTTTGCTATTGCGAATTGTGCTGCTATAAACATTTGGGTACACGTACCTTTGTTATAGAATGACCTTTTTTCCTTTGGGTATATGCCCAGTAATGGGATTGCTGGGTCAAATGGCAGGTCTACTTGAATCTGTTTAAGATACCTCCATAATGCTTTCCACAGGGGTTGCACTAGTTTGCAGTCCCACCAGCAGTGTATTAGTGTTCCTGTCTCTCCACACCCACGCCAACATGTGTTGTTTTGGGTTTTTTTGATAAAGGCCATTCTCACTGGGGTTAAGTGATATCTCATTGTGGTTTTGATTTGCATTTCCCTGATGATTAGAGATGTTGAACACTTTTTCATATGTTTGTTAGCCATTTTTATATCTTCTTTTGAAAAATTTCTATTCATGTCCTTTGCCCACTTTTTGATAGGGTTGCTTGATTTTTTCTTGCTGATTTTCCTGAGTTCTAAATAGATTCTTGTTATCAGTCCTTTATCTGATGTGTAGTATGCAAAAATTTTTTCCCATTCTGTAGGTGGTCTGTTTATTCTCTGGACTGTTTCTTTGGCTGTGCAGAAGCTTTTTAGTTTAATCATGTCCCATTCATTTATTTTTGTTGCTGTTGTGATTGCCTTGGGGGTCTTCTTCATAAATTCTCTGCCTAGGCCAATGTCTGTAAGAGTCTTTCCTACATTTTCTTCTAGAATTCTGATTGTATCACGCCTAAGGTTTAAGTCTGTTATCCACCGTGATTTGATTTTTGTGAGAGGTGAAAGCTGTGGGTCCTGTTTCGTTCTTCTGCAAGTGGCTAACCAATTCTCCCAGCACCATTTGTTGAATAGGGATTCTTGTCCCCGGAGTATATTCTTTCCCGCTTTGTCAAAAATTAGGTGACTATATGAGGATGGTTCTATATTTGGATTTTCTGTTGTGTTCCACTGGTCTGTGTCCCTGCACTTGTGCCAATACCAGGCTGTTTTAAGAACCACGGCCTTGTAATATAGTTTGAGGTCTGGCAAATTAATACCTCCCATTTTGTTTTTATTGCTTAAAATTGCTTTTGCTATACGGGGTCTTCTTTGATTCCATACAAATTGTATAATTATTTTCTCTATGTCTGTAAAGAATGATGTTGGTAATTTAATAGGGATTGCATTGAATTTGTAGATCACTTTGGGTAGTATAGACATTTTAACAATGTTGATTCTTCCGATCCACGAGCATGGTATATTTTTCCATCTATTTGCAAGTTCTGCTATTTCTTTTCTCAGTGTTTCATAGTTTTCCTTATAGAGGTCCTTTACCTCTTTAGTTAGATATATACCTAGATATTTTATTTTCTTTGTTGCTATTTTGAAGGGTATTGAGTCTTTAATTTGGTTTTCCGATTGACTGTTATTGGCATATATAAATGCCTCTGATTTGTGTATATTAATTTTGTAGCCTGAGACTTTGCTGTATTCGTTAATCAATTCCAGGAGTCTCTTGGTTGAATCCTGGGGGTTTTCCAGATATAACATCATATCATCAGCAAAAAGTGAGAGTTTGATCTCTTCCTTCCCTATTTGGACTCCCTTGATTTTGCTCTCTTGCCTGATAGCTCTCGCAAGGACTTCCAATACTATGTTGAAAAGTAATGGAGACAATGCATTAAACATTTATTATTTTTGAAAAATCTTGGCTCAACATGTTGCGATCAGTAACTTGAAGGACTGACTCTAAGTTCAGTTTATTTTGGCATTTAGTTTTAAATGACAGTCAAAGCTTAATTAAAAAAAAAAAAAGTCCCTAAAAGATATATGGATACACATGGAAGAAACACACCATTGGATTGTCAGGTTGAAGCACAACAGTAATATATTAAATATCCCCCACCAATCATGCACAGTTTTTTGATGCAATTTGTCTAGAAAACTTACATCTGTCTTGTCAATCAGTTGTTGCTCTAAAGTAATCCAAAAGTGTTTTATTAATAGTTTTACATTTTTACCAAATAGCTTCAAAATCTACTGAAATGCTTCACTAGGGAGATTTTTTTGAATAGATTAGAAAATGTTTCCAGGTGATGTGTGAAGATATGATAGCTTTGGTAGGTTACACGTTTTTATATCGTTTTCAACAACAAAATCACAAAAAATACGCCCGTTTTCCAAAAAAATCTCTCTGCTGCATGAGTTTCTTCTGAAAAGCAGTTGTAATGCCCCTCTCTGTTGGAAAGCCACCTCCGCTGAAGGGAACAGGTAAAGTGCGTGGCTGAGGACACACTGCGGCCGCTCGCCAGCCTTACCGTCTGTGCTGCCGGGTTCTCATTGTGTCCTGGGCTTGCATTATCAGGGCTACTTCCTGCCCCTGTCTTCTGCAGAAATACTCTTAAGCACAAGTCTATTTCATGAAGGTGAGTTTCGTTTAAACTAGAGAAGATTTACCACTGGTAAATAAATCCATTGACCTAATCAGTTACAAGTAAACTTCCTTGAGCCACAAGATGCTTTTCAGACAGGACTGAGCAAAGGCTCCACTGTGCTCCCCTGGGGCGTGCAGGGCTCATGCTCTTCCCTCCAGACCAGTCACATGTGGCCAAAAATATGAAGCAAAGGAAGGTGCTGGTGCCAGAAAGCATAATGAACCTCAGTGACGCTTTGTTTCTTTTTCTTTTAACTTCATTTTATACTCTCTTGCCTTCTTTTCTTTGATCATGCTTTGACTTATGATGCTCTTCCCTCCTCCCTATTTTCACCTAGAGCCAGCCTGTCTGTCCCCCAAGGCCAGCTCAAATGCTGCACTCCTCCATCACAGAAGCCAACTGGAAGGAGCTCTTTGCCTCCTGTGAAATCTTTGTTTTTGCTCCAGTTATTTATCATATATTGCTGCATTGTTGTTAGTTGTGTATTATCTTATCTCCCAGTCTCCCATGTTATGCCATGTGTGTCTTGAAAGCAAGAGTCACGTTTCATACATTTTTAGCCCCCTCCCCAGTATGCCTTGCCTAAAGTAGGTATTTAATAAGTATTTTTGGTAAATTGCATTCAAGAAAGGGATATGGCATGGAAATACTGAGCAATGGCAATTATGATGGCTAACTAAGATGTCTCTGAACATGAGGAGAACTGCCTAAGTTCATATGGATTTATCTGAGTCAGAGCATAGGAAGGTCAAATACTCCAACACAAAGCCATTGACAAGTTTTAGTGTCAAATACAGGACAACAATGCTTCTCCAACAGACAGATCAATGAGATGTTCCATGTACAGGGGAAGGCTGACAATTCTATACTAGGATCATGAGTATTTTCTGGAAAAATGATGTTTAAAGTTATTACAGGTTTATCTTCTCTAAGCAACGGAGGTGGGAGAGTTCCACCCCCCCAAAGCCAAAGTGTGTACGCACATACACAACACACACACACACACATACACACACACAATCAGAAGCTTTGTGGGTGGCCAATAAGTGAGATACTCCAAAGTGGCTTGTGATTATGAAGCAGGACTACCTGGCTATGCCTGTTGCCATGTTGCATGGGCTGTGAGTGTGCTCTCTGATCATGAGTTCCAGAAGATGAAAGCCTAATAATTCACCAAAAGAAGAAATGCTCTCTCAGGTTTCAATTTCATTATTACGAAGTGATGCGAAAAAAACATATTAAGCCAGCCTAGGAGTGAGAGTGGCAGCTTCAAAGCTAGGCTTGGAGACAGAAGCAGCATTAGAAAAAAACACAGGTGGTGGAACCCCAACCCTTTATGTTTCCCTCATTTCCTTCCTGCCAAAAGTTGGAAGCAATTACTAACCACAACCTTTCTTGCCACTGTCTGCCTAGGTAGGCACCTGGTACATTCTAATCATTGGTCCAGAAAGCAAAAATTTTAATGCATTTTTTGTGAATTTGTTTCTCATTCTGATACTACTTTCTCTGTAGATGGCATTATGTTGCAACTATATACAGAAAATCCTCTTGAGTTCAGAGCTGGAAAATGTGTGTTTTCCTCATTAAGAAAAACCAAATGGTTACGGACAGGAAAGATATTTGACTTTTGAACCTAGTCAATAATCAGGGGCTAAAGTCAAACTTAGTTAACTGGTATTTTCCGTTCAGATTGTGGACTCTAGCCTGCCTCAAGAGTTTGTGCATGTGTGTGTGTGTGTGTGTGTGTGTTTGTATATGTGTGTCCATGTGCCATCAGCCTGCGTCTTTTATTGTCACGTGATTGGCCTTGGGTTGGTTCATGAACAGAGCTGTTCTGTATTTTCCTGCTACTCTAGTGCATGCCTTTCTCCCTTCATAACTCCTCCTGCATCATCTTCCCTTGCAAATTTCTTATATCCCTCTACATTCTCTCTCTTCTCACTATCAAGCCTACTGTTGGTTTTGGCCTTTTGCAATGTCTGTGGCAAAACAACTAAGCACAACTAGGTAAACTGAGCGTGTTGGATTTAGCCAGGCCCTTAGAAATATTCTCATGTGCTTTAGCCAAAACTGGTTCTGTAATTCAATGGGCAAGTCATTAAGATAGCTAATTCTGTATTGTGGGCTGTCTAATCACCTTTACATTCAGTTTCAGAGTTAGCTTTATAAGTTAATTTAACCCACTTTGTAGTTGACCTAACATCACCTTGGGATGTATCTACATGGAGCCAATGAAGTGATTTTGTTCAGTTCCAGACATTATAACCACTTGCCCAGGTGATCAAAACATCAAAAGAACAGTTTATTTTGCTTATTAAATATCTCAGAACACTATACTGACAACAGTTGGTATTTTTGATCCAGGCATTAGTAGCTATAACTCCAAAGAGACATTGTATCATGGGCTTGTGCTCTCTAAAGGCATCCTTTGGAACAAAGTGTCCAGTGGCCCTTTACACACCCCATCTTACTTGACCTCATAGAGAGCTCTGGCACTGTTGACCACACCTTCCTTTTGGAGATTTATTTTGTAGTTTCTTTTATGTCTTTCACTGAGTTTCTTCTTCAACTCTCTTTTTTTGTCTTACTCAATATACTCTCCCCAGCTAATGTCATCGATGTCTTGCTCAGTCTGCTCTCCTGAATTTCTAAATGAGCTTTCTTCCTTGGTAATGAAATATCCAGTAAACAGGTTGAGAGTAATGAATTATTCTAGACACCTAAGCCATGATTCTTCCGAAATTCAAAACTTCTCCCTATGCTGGTACTGCACTCTCATATCCTCTTAGTTTTGAAGATTGGTAGGCTTAAAAAAAATTGTTTTAATTCCTTGGTCATATCATCCTATCCTTGCTACAGCAATTTCACAATTTCAGGATGTGAAGTTGGCTTAATATTAAAAGACAAATCAAATAAAGAGACATTTATTAACTAAACGAAATGTCAAGGGATGAATAACTCTAATAACACAGAGAAAACATCAAAAATATAACTTCATTACTCGTGACTTTGAAATGGATACACCATTTTTGACTACTTGGCAGAGTATTTCACTCCTTACATGCATGGAAAATAAAGTTTAAACAATATCCATGTGTCTAGAAGTGGATTTTGGTTGAAAGCACAATTCTCTACTGTTGGGTTTTAAACAACTGCACTGAATGTACCAACCTGAGAATAAACCTGTCTAACTTGTTTCATATATAGATGGTATTTTCTTTAGAGATTTCAAAATGTCAGAAAGAAAGAGAGCCTGGCTCTTCAGGGAGCCGGAGGATACAATAGAGGACGCATTCAGGGTAGCAGCTGGTTCTCAAGGTTCTCAACCTTGGCCGTACATTAGAATTACCCGGGGGATTCTGACCCCTGGGCTGCGCCCTAGACCAATTAAATCAGAACCCCCTACTCGAGGTATGACCCAGGCATTAGAACTTTATAAACCTCCGCAAGCGATTCCAGCCAGCAGTCAGGTTGAGAAACACTGATTCATAACGAGTGACTTAGGAACAGTTTGGCCCAGATACAGTTATGTTAAAAGGCAGTGTGGAGTCATTCAGAAAACAGAGCAGGGAGAGGAGTCAGCAAACATTGAGTGATCAGACGGGAAACGGATGAGCAACTTGGCCTTATAATCCTAAATATCACTGTTCTTTTTGTCTCTTTTATTATTTTAAAATTGGGGTATATCAATACTTGCAAGCAAAAGTAGGTGTTACTTAATATTGTTGTGCAGATACATTTTTAAAACTTAACAAACGTTGGTTAAATATACTGAATAGTATATCTGTTGTTCTCCCCATAACCAAATTTGATCAAGTTCAATACTACCTTCAGCGCCTCATGACCAAGAGGATCTAACCTACCACCTCAAGCTTCTTCAACGATGAAGACATCATACAACCCCAAATTCCTCTCTTCCCATCATAGATAAACTGTGTCAAGATGATAGTCTCAAAGCTCAGCTAAAGATCTCTGAAAAAACAATTCTCACAGTCTGTTTCACAGAATTTGAACTGTAAAAAGAGAAAAAACTAGGTCAGGAGCCAGCCAAGCCAACAAGGTACCTGCCAGACCACACCTTCTCCTCCTCGATCAGCAGAAATATCATCGGCCGCCTGACTCCCTTACCTCACCACCAGGAGCGCGTTCATTCCCTTATTAGGACACTGGCAGCGGCCAGAGAAACTGCTCCTGTCTGAGGGCCCAGGAGTGGCGTCCACAACATGTGCAGTTCATCAAAATGAAAGGGGGGGTGTAATAGGCATGGGAGGGGACTGGAAAAATGAAATCCTCACTATGGAGGAGAATTCATTTTGGGTAGGCCACAATTATGGTTTTGGAAAACAGAAATTTTTTTTTTTTTTAAAGGCCAAACCAGAAAAACACAATCCTAATTTGTTTTTAAGATGCATTTTTAGAAAGAATTTTTTGAAACTTAGAAATGCAGTCAAGGAAATTTTAATTTGAATGGATCCAGGGACTTGGATATATAATCAGGGAGCACCTAGTCTTAACTTTTAAGAAGGGATGGGCTTGGGTGGTCTGCATTGGTCTGTTCCAGTTCTAGGACCTAGGACATACACCTGAACCCATAGGTGTAATTTTTTTTTTTTTTTTTTACCTGGAGCAAAATAAAAGCTCCATCCCCTCTTCCGTCTTTCGCCTTCTCCCCTGTTTACAGGGCTACCTTCTCTATGCTCTAATCTTAGTCCTCACTGACTAACTTCTTCCTCTTCTCACAATGCACCAACACTCAAACCAGGCTTTTTTTCCTAAGATACTGGTGCAACTGGGAGTAGCTTCCAAGTCAAAATGAGACATCTCACTGTTATGATCTGTGTCAGCAAGGCTGTGCTGTTAATCCCATCCTGTTCCGTGGCTAAGCAATTTTCAGAGCCAACTCATGAACTCAGATCCATCCAAGCAGTAACAGATTGCAACTCTTTACAAAATGCTTCCATCACATACCTGGTCTAATTCAATCATATTGGTGAGACAGGCACTCTTACCATATTGACTTCACAGTCGAGGAAATAGGCCCAGAGGGGCTGGGTGCCTTGTATTCAGAGCCAGGACATCACTATCCTTTGAGGCTTTTCTGACTCGTGCTCTCTTCTGCTTCCAAGATGTCATAGTATTGTAGTGTTCTGCTCAAATAAGGAGTTCTGAAACCTACCAGAGACACTTTAAGTGCGCTAGTTCCCCTAGGGACTTCTAAACAAAGGGCATTGGGGTCCCTGGGAGACAGTAGGAGCCCCCAGGAATCACCTCACTCCGCTGGGGTTGGGCTGCTGTTAGTGACAAACACCTAACTGTTAGTGACAAACACCTACTAAAGTTTATTTTGTTACAGTTGTAGGTTTACCATTCCTAAGGCTAAAAAACCAAATACAACAGCTATTGTCTGTTTAAAAATAAGCAGTAACATTGATGATTAAAAAAAAAGATGAATGTACAAGTCCAGCCAACCTTGACTTTGAGTGAGTGAATCAAACAAACAAATTGTTTCAAAGGATGAGTAAGCTTACTTAACAGTGATAATTCCCATTTGTGCGGTGCTGATAGGGTGCCAGGCAGATGCATCTCATCTAATCCTTACAGTAACATTAAATACACATGATTGTGCTCATTTTACAGTCTAGATGAGCTAACCCAGAACAGAAAAATCAAATCTTGCCCAGGATAATACATATAACATTTTAGCTATCGCCTGGCTGACCCCTCAAATCCGGGCTCATGGTGCTACAACATGGCTCATTCCTTTCTTTCCAGGTCTCAGTTCTCTGAGTGTGACAGGGAAGGAATTAAGATATGGAGAAGTTCAAAATTATGCCAAGAGTTTATTTTCTTTTCATTGGCATCCAAAAGTCAGGGATGTTCATAACAATGGAATTAGAGGAGTTGCTAGTTTTATGGAAGTCCAGGTCTCTTGCTGGGGGAAGAGGTATACTCACAACCTCTTTTTAGGGCCCATAAAGCCATATTTAGTCCCCTGGGCTGGTTATTTAAGATAAAGTCATGGAAGATCAATGACCCTTCCTAGATCCTTCTCTCCAGCCCTCCAGCCCTGCACCTTCAGAAGGAGAAGCTTGCTCATCAAGCAGGATCTGACGTCATGATGCAACTGCTGCCAGGTCCACCCACTCAAAGACCAGAGGTTAGAGCTCTGAAAGCCCACACAGGGAATAACATTCAGCCAATGTTAAGCTGGAGAGAGCAGGGGAGCCCCCAGGAGCCAGCCTGGAGCCAGGAGCCAGTCTTTACACACACCCAGGCAGGGGTAGGGGGGAAAGGGGTCTCATTTTCCTCATCTGTCAAATGGAGGTAACAGTACTTGACTCATCGTGGTGTTTTAAGGTTTACATGAACTAATATTTGCATAGTATTCAGAACAGTGCTTGGCATATCATAAATACTATATGAGTGTTAACCATTTTAACAATTTTATCATCATCCTCATCATATCATCACATGTGCTGATATGTCTTTCAGGGCATGCTGTTATTTCCAAACAAGAAGAGGGGAATTGGGCAGAAAGATTTTTCTAACTCAAGGATCTCAAACTACTTTTCACTGATAATATTAACACTAGAGAAGGCTGAGAAATGCAGAATAAATATAGGAGGAAATTCTTATCTCCTGTTTGTACTCCCTTGTTCCTCCTCTGTCGATTACCTTTCCCCTTGCTTTCTTTTTTAAGGGGTGGAAGGAGAGAGTTATGGCTAAAAATGTCCAACAAATGGAATGCCTTTCATCTCTTATTTTCTCTATCTCTTTCTTAATCCATGTCACTTCTCATTAAAATGCAGATGGAAATTTATCACCAGAGAGCTTTATCTTCTCATGCCAGAAAAGGCATGTGTCCTAGTGGAAGAGGATAATCCCTTTTCTGTTCTTCTTTGGGGCTCGCTTAATACCCAGACTTCATGGAGAATTGATGGGTCAGAGCTCAATGCAGGGAGGTTGGTTCTGACTCTCACTGGAGTGGTTGTCGACAGGTTTTTGACCCGTCAGGGAAGGACCCGGCTGTTCCCACTGCCCCAACATCCTTCAGCCAGCTGGCATTTTAATGTGATCAATAATTATCCCACTTATTGATTATGAATTAAACCATGAAACATCATTTTAAAGTCTTTAAATCTTTCTGTACTTGTCCTATATTCAGTTGTGTCCTCCAAAACACGATTATGTTGACAACCTAACCCCTAGTCCCTCAGAATGTGACCTTATTTGCAAATAGGGCCTTTAAAGAGGTAATCAAGTTAAAATGAAGTTATTAGAGTGGGTTCTAACCCAATATGACTGGTGTCCTTATCAAAAGGGGAAATGTGGGCACAGACACTGAGACAGAGACATGCACAGAGGGCAGACCACGTGAAGAGACACAGGGAGACACAGTCTCTGCCCTGCGAAGGCAGAGATTGGAGTGATGCTTCCACAAGCCAAGGAGTGCCAAAGACTCCCACCAAACCACAGGAGCTAGGAGAGAGGCATGGGACAGATTCTCCATCACAGCCCTCAAAAGGAATCAACCCTACCTGTTACTTAATTTTTAAAAAAAGATCTTATTTTTGTAGAGCAATTTTAGGCTCACAGCAAAATTGAGAGGAAGATGCAGAGATTTCCCATATAGTCCCTGTTCCTGACACATACAGCCTCTCCCATGATCAACATCCCCCACCACAGTGGTACATTTGTTAAAATTTATCAACCTATATTGACACATCATCACCCAAAGTCCACAGTTTACATTAGAGTTCACTCTTGGTGTACATTCTATGGGTTTGGACAAATGCATAGTGACATGTATCCACCATTACAGTATCATATAGAGTATTTTCCCTGCCCTAAAATCCTCTGTGCTCTGCCTATTCATCTCCCCCCATCCCTTCCCTTAAGCCCTAGAAAGCACTGATCTTTTTACTGTCTCCATAGTTTTGCCTTTTCAAGACTGTCATATAGTTGGATCGACACAGTGGCCTTTTCAGATTAGGTTCTTTCACTTAGTAATATGCGATGAAGTTTCCATAGTATCTTTTTCATGACTTGATAGCTCATTTCTTTTTAGTGCTGAATAATATTACATTGTCTAGATGGACCACAGTTTGTTTATTCACTCGCCCACTGAAGGACATTTATCCATTCACCTACGGAAGGACAACATACCTGTTATTTTAAGCCACTCAGTATGTGGTACTTTGTTAAGGCAGTCCTAGGAAACTAATACAGTACCCAGTTTAAGGGCTGAATGACACTGTTAATAAACACTTTTCAACAATTTCTAGCACCTTGTACTGTTTACTGAGGTGAGTGGTTCATTACATTGAACCAGTAGCCTATCTGGTTTGTTAAGATACCTTCTGTCATAACTTGTAAATTTATCCTCTCCCATGCTCAGTTTTCACCTTTGCTATGTTCCTTTCATCCTCTGGTGTCTGGCGATCTTGGATGGAGATTTGCCTACAGGTCTGAGGTGGACTCATAAAACCTAAGCCTTCTTAGGTTCCCAGGGGTAGCTGGATCATAGAGCCACACCAGTCCCTGGGAGTCGGGGATGGTGGACTCCCTCCCAGCCCAGGAATCTTCAGGTTCGGGAGCGACAGACTCATGATACTTGCATGGATCAAACTGAATGTTTAAGTAAGGTCACACACTTAAATGTTTACACAGGGAAGGGAGAGGGAGTGGAAAAAAATATTTCCATGATATGAACAGATAGAGCCGGGATGGTTCACTCTATGACTGCAAGGCTATTATCCTTGGGGTGAATAGAGCTGTACCTCTTTCCTGGTTGCCCTTCACTCAGTGAGCTTAAAAGGAAAGTCCTTGCCTATGCTTGGTTCTAGCGCTTTTGTAATCTGGAAGTATTCACTTCTTAAAAAGCTAAACAACATGAGAAATACCATTTTTCACAATAGACCTCTCCAGGTTGCAAGAGGTTTGTCCAATTTGTGGAGACCTCGGCCAACTTTAACATGTAGAGGTAATGGCCGGGCTTACTGCATTTAATTTGAGGAAGTATGCATACTTTTATTATGGGTAGAACTGTGTCCCCCTGCCCCCAAAATACGTTGAAGTCCTAACCCTCAGTACCTCAAGATGTGACCTTATGTAGAAATAGTTCTTTGCAGACGTAATCAAGTTAAGATGAGTCACTAGGATGGGCCCCAATCCAATATGACCGGTGCCCTTTGGACACAAACACAGATGTGCACACAGGGAAGGCTATGTGAGGGGACACAGGGGACGCCATATGTAATTATGGAAGCACCGGAGTGAGGCTGCCTCAAGCCAAGGAATATCTGGGGCTACCAGAAGCTGGAAGAGGCAAGGAAGGGTCCCTCCCCTATAGGTTTCAGAGGGAGCACGGCCCTCCCGACACCTTGATTTCAGGCTTCCAGATCTAGAACTGTGGGACACTAAGTTTCTGTTGTTCTAAGCCACCCAGTTCACAGCACTTTGTTATGGCAGTCCTAGAAAATTAATACAACTCCTCATAGTCAGTCATGCTTTTGTGATTACCTGGAAGCTCCCTCAGATTCATCTCCTCTGCACCCTGTTCATGCCAATAGTTATTGCGGGTAATCACCTACACCACCCTCCCCCTTTCTGAGCACTCATGCAGCACCAGGCACTGTGCTAACCACTTTACATATGTTTTTCTCTTTTTGTAGATGAATAAATTGAGAAACTCAGAGAGATTCAGTGACTTGCTCAAGGGCATACAGTTACTAGAATGATGGGACTAAGATTTGAATCCAAGGTTATCTGGATTTCAAAGTCAATATTCTCAATTTATACTCTCCTCACTTGTCAAGAATACGTAAAGATTGGTGGCATTTGCTAGCAAACAAATCCCTACTTCTTCCTCCATTCTCCTTGCCATGTATCTGGTTTAGGCCTACCAGGAAAAGCAGTAATCCTACATTTTGCCAAAAAACTCAGTTTTTAGAAAGTGTCCTTTAACACCAGAGTTAGCCAAAGTATAGCAGTACACATTCTCACTTTAAATCGTAAGTAAATGAAACGACTAAAATCTGAGATGAAGAGCTCTGATTTTCCCAAAAGCAGGAGGATGTTTTCACAAATGCATGGCAATCAGAAACTGAATTCTGCTGCTGTTCACCCCAGCGTCAATCATTTTGTCGGCAAAAGAGATCATGTCATTTCTCTCCTGGGGTCTTTGGGAAGGGAGTGCTTAGAGGGGAGGGAAGGGGAGGAAATATGACATTGATGAAGCATCCACTGCGGTTTACACACTTTTACATAGCTAGTTCCTGTAATTTTCACTACGTGTGTAAGGCAGATAGTATTCGTATTTTACAGATGGAGAAACTTCGGCTCAGTGAAATTAAGTGACTTGCTCGAGGTCACACGCTGAATAACGAGTGCAATCTAAACACAGATGTGGGAGTCAGGATATCTGGCCCTAGTTTCTCTCATTTGTCAAGAATGTGCCCGTTTAGTGCAGTGAGGGTTGGGGCGGGGCAGGAGGAACGCTGAGACTCTTTTCCCCAACCCGCTGTGCTGCTGCAGACCCGAAAGCCTACCTGCCAGGTGTAGGGTGAGCACTCAGCTCCTCACTAAAGCCACCCCTTCCGCTTCCAGTCCAGTTCCCTAAACCCTCTGGGCCTCAACCTACTCATTCAAAAGTTGGGGTGAACGCAGTCCTTTTCGATTTAATTCTTAGGCATATCATACACGTTCATGAAATAGCTCTGGAAACAAATCTGTCCAGAAGCTATGACTATCATGAAATCAGCACAAAGCTAGGTTTCAAAAACTGCTTAAATTTTATGCATTTTATGTATTTTCTCCGGAAACTATGCCGGGTACTGATGAGCAGCGGCCTTTGGTGGAGTCTTGCTGATCTGCGTAAAGGACAGTTGCATTCTTTAAAGAACAAAAGTGGCCAGTTTATTTCCTTCTCTTTGGTGTGACTATGGTACTTACTAATATTTTATTTTATTATTATTTTATTTTCTCCGTGGCACATACAAATGAAAGGTAGAGTGATTTGGAGAATCGAGCTGTAGCAAGGGTCAGTGTAGACGCTCGTTGTAAGGATCTGCGATCAGTCAGGGGAAGGAAGAGAAAAGACACAGAGGGCTCGCGCAGCGGCAGAGCTACCCTGCGAAGGTCTGTGTGAGCTAGGCCCGAAATAGGAACTCAGCAGGACTTGAAAGAAGCATTTGTTCTAATCAGTGTCTGTGTGAGATGAGGTTTAGAAAAGCTATAAAGGAAAAGGAAAAGATCACTGAGAAAAGTACCATATTTGATCTAGAAGTTTATTGCTTTAAACTCTTCTTGATATTAATAAAACTATCTCTTTATTGGTTAGTTTTGTTTAACATTAGTTGCTTTTAATAAAAAGTGGCCTTAAAAACAGTGGAAATTAGTGTTTATAAAGCTACTGGGTTAGAGCAGATGATATCCGGCAAAGCAAGCTCTTTCACAAATTGGCTCATGACTTAGAAACCCAATGACCACCTAGTTGCTGCCTTGATCTTAAAACCAGAAACAGCATTTAAGGACTCAGGGACCAGGATGACCTGGCTGAGCTTCTTAAATACAAACCTAGTTATAACATCACAAACAAATGTGACTCTGAGATTTTCATTTATGAAGTTCCATCCCATTACAGCCCGTTCAAGGATCCTTTCCCAGCTCTATAAAGAACAATGGTTCCTCCGGTTGTTCCTCTGATATTACATTTTAATTGGGAAAAGTAAGACTATTCAATAATAAGTTGCATTTGTCTTGTATTTAATCTTTTTCTGTATACTTTAATGCACATTATTGGACTGGATGTCCTTGTTCACCCCGCAAGTTATGCAGAGCAGGCATTAGCAGCTCCAATTAATAGCTGCACTGCAGTGAGTTGATGTGACTTTCAGTGCTGATGACTGAAGGAGCTAGACCAGAATCCAGACCCTCTGACTCCATCCAGAAAACCTTTCCTTAAACCTCCAGGCTGACCCCATTGCTGGCAGCCTGGATGGTCACCAGCTAGCAGAGCTTCCTAAGCTCTTCTGAAGGCAGGGGTCATGTGTATGTTCAGTGGTTTTCAAACTTCAGTTATGTGACCCACTGGCAGCTTCTTAAATCTATTTAGTGGGTCATGATCAGCATTTTTAAACGAAATAGGATAGTACAGAAAATATCAGAGGACATTGCATACAACAAGGGTGAGAACTATTTTGTGAAATTTTTGTTTCAAGTATAAATATTGTATATAGGTATTAGATCACAAAGTAAAATGCATTTCTTTTAGAGAGTCACAAGGAAAAAACTGAAAGCACTGATATAGATAATGCTAATCGTGTAGCTGTAGCTGAAGAAAGATTTCTGCAGTGGGTAGGAGGTTAAAAGACAAGATAACCTTGAGGCCAGAGCCTGTGCTTTGTCCTTTCTAACATACTCAGTGCTGAGTTAGTGGAGCAGTACTAACTAGCGTGGGAAACCCTCAACAAGTATTTATTGAATGAATGAATGGATATGAGTGAGGTTTACAGATTTTTTTAAGACTCCTAAAAGTTCAATTAGGCTTAGAAATGAATCCAGGCAGCACTACATTCATGAAGAGCTTATTTCCAAGACCTTCATTTGTAAGTTGGCTTTTGGAACTTTACACACCATTGCACATGGTAGTTGGGATCTCACGCCAGCCCACAACCACCTTTTTAAACCCAAGATATGTCTGAAGCTAGTACCGAGAACTGAAGCTACATCTCTATGGGAAAACTCATCCTCACTGGTTCAGTTGGGAATGCCAGGGGCAAATTAGCCTCCAGAAGACAGAGGAACTGTTCCCTTAGGCCCCACTCCTCTTGGCACTGCTAGGGCCTGCCTCTGCCAAGCCACTCTGATGGGTGAGGAAGGATGTGAGAAGCCACATAGAGTAAGGGCTCATTTCAAGGATCAATAGGTCAAAGGTAAGAGGAAAAGAGTAAAGAACAATGCAAATAGCATCAACAGGGCAGAAAGAAAGGATTCTGGGCATCAGGTACAGAACCAGTGTGAATGTGGCCAGGTGGCCATTCATAGAGAAGACACATGCAGAAAGAAAGTCAAGACCACCTTCACAAAGGCTTGGAGGACCACCTCCATAATCACCACTGCATGAGCAAAGCAGAAATATCATTTATAGGGTGCCCAATATATGCAAAGCACAATGACCTATTTCTCTGCCATTCTTTCTTATTTTTCATCTACAAACAGCAAGGTGCAATTTTATCCTTAACCATACAAGAAGTCCAGAAAATTCAATCTTTTAAAACTTATTTTTGAATCCAAAAGTGAGCAAAAATGGCCAGTTTGGTATACAAACCAATATTCACAAAATGTATATGCCAATTACTTTGTAGGAGAGAAGGCCCCTCTCCTGGACTATTGATTTTCACTTTGAAGATAATACTAACAAGTGGGTTTCCTGATACCTTTGGTTACAGCGGAAGACAGAGGGGGACCACCAGAGGTAGATGCATTAGCAGGTATTAGAAGAGATAAAAAACATCAATAAGAATATGGAAGACATCCCATAATAACTGGACCGATTTTTGAATGGGAGTCCTAACCTCTGAGGTATCATTATTTTACAGTATGATTAAAAAAACTACATTCATAATGACAACTCCCAGCAACTGGAAATTGTTTCAAACATATTGTAATATTTATTTTAAAGGAGGTAGGGATAGTTTCCACTGGAATTTTTTTTTTTTTTTTTTACAAAATTTAGCATGCTGGAAAACCGTAATGTTACATTTCCTGATAACACTGGATAAACCAGGTATTTCTATACTTTTTACAAATCTTAATGCTCCCGTATACATTTCTTTTGTCATTTCTACAGAATCTTATACAATTATGCCAATCATTTATTTATTTCCTTGCAATGTTTTTAATTTAGTTCTCTCAGAAAACAGTGGGACAAGTTAAATAATTTCCTATGTTTCCTTGCTTCAGTGATTTTAGCATTTATATGCCCTTCCACAGTTGTTACAAAATGTGACACAAGCATAACGTTTTTAACTTTCATCCTCAAGACATATAAAAGCATACTTCTTTATAAGCGATGTAACTCTTAATGGACTAAAACATAAATATTTACAGGAAACCCAAAATCTTGACTCCATAAACTTCATTAGGGCTTTAGGAAAATTATAAAAAGTAGCAGTGAAAATATTAAACTGCAAGTGACACTCTCAGTGATTTAGTAGGAACAAATTAAGCACACCTTGAAATCGAAAGAACTGAATAGCTCCTTCACACCTGCTCCCGAAAATAACATGGCCCTTGTGTAGATTTTGGCATTCAGGAATTTTTACACGCTTCATGTAAAAATCACTGCCAATCTTGCTCTGTAGGCGATGAAACGAAGATAAATTATCTGATGGAAATGCAAAGGAATTTAGAATTCATTTTATTGGGCACCTGCTTTAGCATTTAACCTAATACTTCTTGCAAAGCAAAAGGCGCAGAAGCTTTAAGTGTTTAAATAACTTTAAATGGAAAGTGTCAACTTAGATGGACAGAGTTTGATTTATTCGATAATAGGAAACTTAAAGAATGTTTTTGAGCATTGGCACTATTCTGGATGCTAAAGATTCGAAATAGTTCCTGCCCTCAAGTGAATTATCATCTCTTGGTGGGGACGACAGGCATGTTCACCACTAACTTCAGTGCAAGGCCAATAACAGAAGGATGGACACAGGTTATTAGAGTGGAGAGAAGAGAGGAACTGACGAGGGGTTATGGGGGCAGGGAGCATCTGATCAGGCTTTGAAAGAAAGGAAGGAAGTCAGAAGCAGGTAGAGCGGAGTATTCCCTGGGTAGGGAATAGAGTGAGGCAAGCGACCAGGATGGCTTGTACATGCCGAGTTTGGGGGGCTGTGAGTGATCTCATTTAGCTGGCACAGGAGGAGGTCAGAATGGGAAAGAATACTGAAGGCAGATTGTGCAGAACTTCAAATGTTGTAATAAGGAGAATGGGCTCTATTCTCAAAGGTGGGGGCGGTAGGGGACTGGATCAGAAAATAGAGTGAGACAGAGGCCAGGGACCAGATAAGAGGCAATTTTAATTGTGGGACTTGCAGGGAAGAGGCAGTAAGTGGTGAAATCCAGGAAATGACAGAGAGAGTGGAGAAGAGAGAGACACAGAGAAAGCAGACTGATAGAACCACAGGCATGGTGGAGTAGAAACAAGAGTCAGCACCAGGAGATGAGAGAAATGTACAGACAGACACACTGGGCTCTTTTCCTAGCACTCCAGGATCTGCTGTGACCCTGGGCAAGCCCTTCATGTGCCTCAGTTTCCTCATCTGAAATGAAGGCATTAAATGAGGTCAGTGGTTTCTGAACTGTTCCCTGGAGACCAAGGAAGTTTCGGTGGAGGGCATGGGAGCGTGAGGTAGAGGAGGGGTGAAGAGTGGGGTTGAGGTGTGCAGATGTGGAGCTCTAGATAAATCTTCTATTTAACCAGTACATCTCCTTTACATAAGAGAATTCCTTGTAAGATTAAATTTGATTTAAAAAAAAGTTTGATGAGCATTGGACTGTACAGACAACCTCTAAAGTCCCTGTGGGCTCTCACACTAGCGTAATCACACGTACAGACACTGGTTATCCAGGAGATCTGCTAATATAATGGACGTGGGTCTCGTTTTTTGGGAGCCCGTTGAGTTCTCCTGTTTATTTGATTAACTGTTGCACAAACACTAGAGCAACTGGAACAACAATTGTCATGCTGAATCAGTGCCAAAACTCTCAAAAATGGAAAAGATTTACTGAAAGACCATTTGGTGTTCTTACTCTTGTGCGGTACCTTTTCCCAAGACCCAGTCAGTTTTTCAAACCTCATAAACGCCAGTGTGAAAACGGCCCTTGCCTGGGAGTACAAAGACATGGCTTTGCTACCGGTTGTCGTCTGACTCTGGGTAAGTTGAGTTACCCCTCTGGGTTCCTTTTCCCTGTCTGTAGAATGAGAGCATTGCACCAAAGATCCTAGAGGCCCCTTCTGGCTTTAACATTCCAGGACTTGGAGCCCATTATCTGAACAAGTCCCTGATCAATAGCATATGCTCTGGGTCTTGTCCTGTCACAGTCAGATGGTCAGTATATCGAGGGCTTTGGCTGTTTACTTTAAGGATTGGGCAATGTATGGTTTAGCCAAAATCTCTGAGTCCTGCAAACGGATCATTCTGAGCAGGGGGCTCAGGTCTAAATTAACAGCAGATCTTTAGAAGCACAATGCTTTGTGGATCGGTATTTGGAATACAGAAACCCCTGCCTAGGTATAAACTGCTGCAAAGGGTCTGCAAACCACCATAAAAATGGAAGCAAAGAGAGCCAGCGAATCAGAACCACCACGCAGTTGAGACCAGAAAGTTTCACACAGGTCTGAAACTTACACACTCGCTGCATTCCTTTCTCTCCTGGTGTCTCCTCTCCCCTCCCACTCCCACAATTTTTTTTTTCTTTCTTACAACAAAGCTTTTGCTTAAAAAAAAAGAAAAGAAAAGAAAAGAAAACCGAAGAGGGGAAGTGAGGACTCACTGGGAGAGCGCGGCCAGGCTGCGTCTTCCGTGCGATCCGGATCCACCCAGCATGTCCGCGGCGGGCACGGGGCTGCGGGCGCTCGAGGTGCGGACCTGGCCGGTTGGTCAGGGCGTGGGCCGCGCCCGCGGAGAGGCCATGTTACTGTGGCCGGAACGCAGTGCGCAGGATGCTCCCGTGTTCTCCCTTTGTGTTAACACTTTGGTCTGTCCCTGTGACGAAAGTCTGGGCTTGTCCTCAGCCAAATCTACTCCTCCCCACCCTTTCCCTCCGCATAGGATCATCAGAGAGCTGATTGTTATTTTTTACTGTAATCTCTCTAATAGAAGCCCATCACGTTTGGCTATTAAAGGGCACTGATTGCTTCGAGATTTCCAGAATGTTATCGCTGGGGAGTAAGGGCCAGGATCCCCCATTAGCTTTTCTGATGAAGATTTTATGTGCTTAACTATGAATAATCATCCCAAGGTAGGTAACTTGTCAAAGGAAAAGATGCTGGTGGCCTTTTGGAAAGTAGTTGATCATGGTATTACATGCGTACATAACCTAATTCTGACAAGATCAACAGAAATCAGCCCACCAAAAAGTTCATCCGGGTGCAGTTCTCAGGCTCTCATTCTGAGTTCTGTTCTCAATTAGCATTGGTGTAGGTGGCTTCCAAAGCAAACAGTTCCCACTGAGAAATCAAATCTGAGAAACTCCTCTTATCCCTTTTATCCAGGGAAAGACGCATGACATAAAAACACAAACCAAATGCAAAGGGATGAAGAGAGACAGCTCAGTGATGGGCTGGACCGTACAGCGTGTTTGGTGCTCACACTCCTCCAAGAAGGGGGGCAACAGCCCGCCTGGGAACATGTTGCAACAGCAGCCCGTCTGCACCCATGGTACCCTGGTGGTGATCTCATCGGCCAAGCCCGGCAAGGGAGCCTGGTCAGCAGCTTGGAAAGCAGCCAAATCCCAACTCCTGAGGAGGGGGCGGTGTTGATTCCATCTGGAGATGACACTCAGTCTCAGCTTGACTTATGAACACGTTGCTTCATCTCTAGCGGCCAGTAAACAGATTGTCCTGGGGTGCTGAGCTACTTATGGGACTGGCTTTCTGTCAAATGAGCGGAGCAACCCAAATCTCCGCAGTGTGGGGTTAAGATTGTTCTTTTGGTAAACGGCAGGAGAAGCGATCAACTCCACACATCGAGAGCCCCTTCACAGAGCGAAAGAGATCTTTGAGATCTGCAGCTTCTCGCCACACAGAGACAAGCACACTGAAGCATGGAGCATTTAGGTGGCCCACTAGTGTCATGAGGCTGAGCTGTGGCAACTATGCTTGTGCTCGACTGAAAGTTTCATTCAGTTAGGTTAAATGCTCTCTTCACGTCGACCACCTAGAAAATTTTGGTTGTTTTCCTGCTTGGATACTGTGCTGTCATCAAAGTTATCGTTTCTAGAGTAAATACAGTTTGATGCCTTAGCAGTTAATTATCTCCATATATCATGATGCATATATGCATTGAAATATCCCTATGATTATATATCTTTTATCACTGAACATATACTGACTAAAGTAGTACATAAGACACTCCTAAAAGTAGAGATACATCTGCCTTCATACAAGAGGACTTAAGTACTCGCTGATGTGTCTTGAGTTTATTGCTCTGGAGCTGAGACAGGAACATGTATTGAGGCCCTTTGCTGTTCCCCTTTCTAATGAATTTTGTCCATTTAATTTTTTCCCTTCGTTTACTTATAAAATTCAGTGGTTTGCTGTGGTAGGCAGAATAACATTTCCCCTGAAGATGTTCATGTCCTAGTCTCCGGAACCTGTGAATATGTCACCTTGCACGGCAAAAGGGACTTTGCAGAAGTGATTAAGGGCCTGGAGACAGGGAGGGAATCCTGCATTATCCGGGTCGGCCCAGTCTACCTCCATGAATCCTTACAAGCAGAGAACCTCTCCTGGCTGTGGGAGGGGGAGATAGGACCATGGAAGAATGGTCAGAGAGATGCAGCGTCGCTGGCTTTGCAGATGGAGGACGGGACCAAGAGCCCAGGAACGTGGCAGCTTCAAGAAGCTGAAAAAGGCAAGGAAATGGATCCTTGTTCCCTAGGGCCTCCAGATAGGGATGCAGCCCTGTGGACACCTTGATTTTAGCCCAGGGAGACCTGTGTTGGGGCTTCTCACCTATAGAAAAGTACGCAGTAAGTTATATTGTTTTAAGCCACCGAGTTGGTGGTTATTTGTTGTAGCAGTGCTAGCAAAGGAATACATTCGCTTATGGGATTCATTTGACCTTGGGAATAAATATTATCTCCTGATTCCCTCTTCCCCATCCACCCAACTCCAGTTCTGAGGTGGCAAGTATAGTTTTGGCATATAGGCTCAAAAAATGGAATAGCCTCTCTCTCTCTTCTCTCCCCTCCTTCTCTCTCTCTCTCTCTCTCTCACACACATACACCACACACACACACACACACACACACACAGACACACACACACAGACTCCTCCCCTTATCCTCCATGGAGGAGAGTGAGAATTTAGGAGCCTCCTGCGCATATGCTGACATTCACGTGCTGAAGGTGTGCTAATGGTTAGTTGTACAAAGGCTGTCGCTAGACTGGTTCCCCAGCTGTGGAGATAGGGAAGGGGGAGCCAGCACACCCACAGCTGGCCAGTCGTTACTAGGGGAATGCATTTGGGAGGCAGCTGTCTATCTTCAGTTTATGACAGTAAAACTCACTGGTGTCCTAACTTGTGCTACCTGGTAGGGTACTGACATGGGAACAGTGAAAAGGGAAGTGAGTCTTGGGCTTGGGTCAAACACCAGCTGGGAACAGGAAAAGCACAAAGGCTAAAGAAAGGCAGATGTGAGGTATGGGGAGGCGGGGAGATAACACGTGAATCCTAGATCAGAGCAGGGCTGGGGAGGCAACAGCTTCCGGGAGTCCTCTGAGACCCAGTGGCTGGGGCTGGAGACACAAGGCAAGAGGAATTAGGGAGAAGCGCTAGCGGGATCCGTGAACAGTGTTCTGCTCCTGCAGAGACCCATAGGCATGTGTGCTTTCACTGCGTGGCAGAGACGGGGTACTCAGAGTTCACCTTCCAGAACTGGCGTTTCTGAGAACTGAACTAATGACCATCCATTGGCACCACGAACAGCTGGGCCAGTCATCCTTCAGCAAGATAGTAGGTGTCTCGAGTGTGGTGATGCTTCAGGCCTCTTTACTAGGGAAAATGAAAGTCGGGCCACTCTTGGATTACTCATAGCATTCTTTGTTTCTGGACACTTTATTGTTTAATTTTTCATCAAAGAGATTCTGGGCTGGGAAGGTTTGAGGGAGGTCAGTGCAATAGAAAGGAACAGCTCCCACCACAGGGTGGTCCTTTATTAATAAAATATGATTTTTAAAAATAACTTTACTTCATGGAGGTAGAAGACTAGGCCACATGATCTGTTCCAGACTTTATAGTCTGCAGTGGTTGTTTAAGAACAGCTCCTACCTTGGAGCAATTCCCTAGGGAAAAGAGAGGGATATGGGAAGTGCTGTATGCACGCTCTGATGCGCCTAAGACACACACACATATGCACACGGACACGCATATATGCTCACACGTGCATACATGTATACACATACACACGTGCATACACATATGCACACACACAAATATACACACATATGCACACATGTACACACTCAAATACACTCAGAGAGACATTCACTTCCTACAGAAACTTCACATAAACCTGAGGGAAATCTACTCACTACCGAGGCAACAGTTCAAGTAATTTAAAGGGGATTTTTGAAAAGGCTCTTGGAGATAAATTTTCTTATAAACAAATTCATAGACTCCACACTTTTAGAACTAGGCAAAAAATCTTGCCTAGACAGCTGCTCACCGAGAGGTGGGCAGGAATGCAAGTAGAGGTGTTGACTGCATATTTGCAGGCAGAACCTCTTTCCTGCCTCTCCCTTGGCCCCTTGCCATCTTCCCCCACACCTGATGGCAACTCTCCCCACCCCCACTATGGCATTGAGCATGTTCGCTTAAACTATATTGCCTTGTACTGTCCTGTGATAGTGCTTTTAACGGATCTTCCTAAGACTTCTTCTTATGAATGGTTCCTCTTTCTCCATCTCCCTTTGCAGAAATTACAGACTTCTCTTCTCCCATTTCCCTGCTTTATACCTTCCAGTAACTTCTTTTCCTTGCCTCTCCTTCCCCATTGTATCTTGGCTAATGTCTTTGTCGTTCCGCTGAGTCTTCCTTTAGGAATATGTGTTGGGCTGGGTGGGGGTGGGTGGAGGATGTGTGGGCTGCTATGGAAGTCCTGGTTTACCCCTCATCGTAGGCTTCCACTGTGACTCCCTGTCCCCCGCCAGAGTCCTTATGGCCTGTGCTGGGACAATTTTCTTAATTATTCTTTGCCCCATTTGTCTCTAAGCCTGTAACATGGTCTTCCGTTGCTACACTCTCTCATTGACTTTACAATGGGTGACACATAGTGTCACCCCAGCATGTTTCTTGTATTTTTTTTTTCCACTTAGCACTATTTAAATGTTTACTACAAGCAAGTCCTTGCACTGAGTGCTGTGGGAGGATCCAAAGATAACGAAGGCAGTCCCAGTAGGAGATAAGATATGTGTACAAAGATTTCAATGCAAGGTAGAGAGTGAACAGTACTCTGAAAGCAGTCGAGCTAAAGTGCTATGCTTCAAAAGGTGACATCCTGTGATCAGGGTCCCGATGTTTAATCACCCTTACGCTGGGTTTATTCTGTTATCAAACTGGACTTCCTGCTGCTGAAATAGAAACCCACTTATCTCCATTAGGGCCGCAGGTATTAAGTCATCCTTTAGTCTCGTCTTTCCAAGGCTAGATGCCAATGCCTATTTTCCATCCTTTTAGTATCAGCCTGAAATTTAACAACTCTTCAAACGGGAAACCAAAATTGGCCATAATAAAGGTTGACCAGGGCTGGATGTGCCTGGATGAAGTCCCAGTGCTGCCTGCCATGTTCCTGTTAACACATCCTAACATCGTTTTCGCGTTGATAATGGCATCTCTTACAGAGATCATCCATTCAGTTTTGTGCTAAATCCAGGGTTTTTTTTTTCTTCTCCAGATTTGTTGCTTAATCATTCTAGTTCCCACATTTATCTCTAGAGCTATTTTTGTTGTTGTTATTATTTGCCCTTAATATGGTGAAATTCATGCTGTTTTCAGAGAACCATTCTTCAACTCTTTCAGGATACCCTGTATTATATTTTTCTTGTTTAAAGTCTTGGTAACTTAGATAGGAAACTGGGGAATATAAAGGCTGATTTCAAAAAGGGAGAAAAGGATCTTTCAAAGAGCACCCATCTGAATTTTGGTACCTGAGAAGTCTAATTATCTATTTGAGACGACAGAGAGTCCAGGGCTCTAGAAGGCATCAATAGTGTGTTTATGTATTTCTGTCCCCCCTTCCAAGACTGCGAGCTCCTTGAGAAGGAGGGTGGGTCTTACTCATCTTTTTGACACTTTCCTCACCCCGGTTAGCATAGCGCTTGATGTAGGGTAGGTCTTCTATAACATGTGTTACATAAACCAATTAGGGCAAACAATGACCTTGACCAAGTTAATGTATTTTTCTATGATTGAATCAAAATGGGAGGATAAGAGGTGTGAGTGGGGGTCTGGCTTCAAGTTTAGTTGCGCCATGCCCACTGTTGGAACTGGGACACATCTGGATATGCGTGACTGAGTGGAGAGGTGGGCGTAGGTGGACACTCCGCACGGGGGTTTTGGGGTCTGTGCTACTGCATCCCTTAGAATTGGTCCCTCAGCCCAGCCTCGCCCCGAGGAGAGGTGGGCGTCAGAGGAATGCTGAAGCTGTTTCCACAAGGTGTTTGCTGAGTCTCAGCCAAGCTTTGGTGCCGGGTGAAAACGGGTAACAGAGCAGAGGGGAGGTTCACTATCCCTGCATTTATGGTTTTGGAGTTCTGGAGGGCTGAAGACAATGCAGGGCCACTTTGGCACCTCTGAAGGTGGTATCGCGGGGGCACAGGATTGCATCTTTGACACAGAGGCCCAGAGTCTCAGTGTGGGCTCCAGGGCAGCGACAGTGAAGGGTCCTGCAAGTGACTTCATGGCCAGGGCCTCACTGGGGTGGGGACCGAGCAATGAGCAGGTAGCATTAAGAGTTATATTATTAGTAACGTGATTCTATTGACATACAAAGGCATATTCTTATTGAGGAGATGTGAGTAACACCTATAAGCTTCCTATACCTTTTTTAAAATTATATTTTATTCTGAAATCTCTTAGACAAACTAAAATGAATTACAAATATTTAATACTATAAGGCGTCTGCATACTCACCATCCAGCTTAAGAAATAAAACTTCCAAAGTAACTTAGTGCCCCTCTGTGCTCTTCCAGGATCACATTCTCTTCCTCGCCACCTGGGGTGTAGCTATTCTCCTGACTCTGTTTGTGTCCAGACCGCTTTCTTGTGAGCTAATCCTTTGAACCTCTCTCCCGCATGCATCTCTGGTTCCACCACAGTGGGGTCACCATCAGTGTCACCAGAGTATATACCTGGCTCTAGGGCGAAACAGGATGACAGTGTGGGAGTGATACATCGTTTCACTCTGTCCTGATGCTCCTGTATTTTTCATGGTGAAATGGGGGTTCCCTTAGCATGACACTATTACTCGGTGAGTCAAGAGGGCTTTCTTTCCTTCCCAAGGCCAAACCTCAGGTCCCAGGCTTCCCTGCCAATTTTTCCCCTGCAGCAGATCCTGACCTCTAGCTGTACCCTCATGGGCAGTCTAACACACATCGTCAGTGTGCACCCCAACATTTATCATAAAAAAGAGCTGATACTCTATGTGAGGATTGTTTGCATTTGCCACCATTTGCCTGATGTTTCTTAACACTCCCCACCTTCACCTGGCAGAGCTATTGCTTCTCCTTTTCTCTAGAGAAAAGTCTAGAATTCCTTTTCTCATTACCGTTGCTTCTCTGGATTCTAGTGATTCTTTAAGAACCAGTGCCTGACCTCACCTCCATGAAGTCTTCCTGGGTTTCACTTTATTTCTTTGTAATTTATTGTCTTAGGAGGAGAGACCAGAAAGCTGGAGCCTACTCTTGTTTGCATGTATTTGGGAAATAATTATGTTGCAATGTGTGAGTCAGCCCCTCCAGCTAATATGCTGTGAGGCTCTCTGTTTCTGTTTAAACTCTTTTGCTCCAATTATTTAAGTCTACTCTCTAAGCTCTTTTTTTTTTTTTTTTTTTTTTAAATCTAGGGTTTTTAACCAGCTGGACTATTTTTTTTTCTGAAGGGAAAAGTTTCTATCTTAAAAGGATCATACTCTAAAGTCTCTAACTCACGTCTGCCCTCCAGCTTAAAACACATCTTTAAAACAATAAACAGTGCTTGGAAATAGTACGGTTCTAACAGTTTCTTGGATGAATGGTTGCTGGTGCACAATTACAAAATCCTGGTTCTGGTCTCAGTGAAAATATTAATAGTATCTACTTTAGATAATTCTAGGAAAGAAGTATATACATGAAGAATAAGATTCCTACCCATAGGCCATAGTGATATATTTTAGAATTTAGATTTGTTATATATAGATATAATTAAACTGCAAAGGAAATTAAGAAATTATTATAGGCACTCTAAAGATATAATTCCACTGCAGGAGAAAAGCTCAAATCTTCAAAGGAGGTATATTAGTTCAAAAGCCACAGAATTCTCAGTGTGTATCACTCTTGTTCAAAGTATCTAAATATTTCCACAACCATAAATTTATTTGCTGGCATCCACTTTATGTATCTGTATATTAAATTTACACATGACTTTTATGGCTGGAATCAAATCCAGATTTTTTTCCAGTGATACCATATAAAGTCTTAAAAATATTGATTTCCTTTTGGGGAGGTCAGACATAGATTAAAGCACATTGTTCCTATTGCTAGACAAATAATCTACTATGTGTTTTGGATACTCTGGGTATTATGCTTATTATTTATATTATATGGATGACACCTTGTTAGGTTCTGCCCTATTTTGTAATAACATTTTGCTTGAATCAGTACATGATTATGCTATCTATAGATAGAAATAAATATATGGCTGCACACACACATCTTATTTATTCATTGTTCTTGTGTACATACTCTTATTCAACAAAAAAATTACAGTATCCCATTTTTGCTGGCAGGGATATTTCCTAATACCACTTTTGCACCTGATACAGCCTAGAAGAAAGTTAGGCCTACAGCAGATGGTCAATTAGTACTCGTCATTTGCTCTCTGAGTTGAAGAGGAGCAATAATGGAGCAGATAGAAATGCCGTACCAAGAAGGTCAGTCAGCTGGTCCTTCCAAACTCTTCCACAGGGTGGCATTTTTTTGACTATTCATGACAGGATAGGATCTACAAACTCTTCTGCACCAGAAACTGGATTTTAGGAGTTCTAGAGTTAACAGGGCTCAGAGAGACTGACTGACTCACAGGTGCACAAGAGACTGATATGTACATTATAAGGCCAATTAATTAAGACATTATAGAATGAATAACATCCTTCTTCAGTCCCTGGAGAGCTCTCATTTCCCAGCCAGGGCACTTCCCATTTCCCAGGCCAGAATGTCAGGAAGCTGCATAGTCAGCAGAGACTTCATGAGTGTGGAGTCAGACCAAGGGAAAGTGAAATCATCACAGGTAACACTTCACCCAAGCCAAGGGGAGAGGTAAGGAAACATTTCTTTCAGTGGAGACAATACTTCTCATGTCCTGAGACTGAACCAACCTGGAGATTCAAGGTCTATCTCATTTGGATATTCCTAGATGCCCAGTGCCAAATCTGGTCTTGGACTTGGCATTCATGCAGACCTCTTCTACTGGCCATTCTTTCTTTACACTTGCTAATATCATAGATTACAGTTAGATTCCACTTGCTTAAATCTGGGAGACCTAATTCAATTCGACCCTTATGCATTGCATTTATTAGAAATGCTCTTTTGTAGAATTCTTGGTGCCTTTATGTTGGCAGCCTGAGGCAGGAGATTAGAAATAGACTAGGAGAAGAAAGGTTTTCTGCTTTAAGATGCTATTTTACTTTGAAGTTATCGACCAATGAAATCAAACTCTTCTTAGGATTAAGACGGGAAAAGCAAATGGAGCTCGTTTTTGCTCACTAATTTATAGAAACCTAGGTAGGTTTTTTAAGGAAAATGTTTAATAAAAAAATCATATTCACGTTTTTCATTTAAGCCAGAAGCCATCTGGAAAGCTTTTTTAATTTTAAGACTTTATGAAGACTACAAAGAATACAAAATAGATGATACTTTTAAAAAAGTAGCAGTCATTTTAAATTTGAAAGCCAATGATCTGAAATATGAATTCAGCTTTCTAAAATATGTTGCAAAGTAGCGAGGGCTGAAGTAATCTGAGATTCTCCTAGGTATTTTAGAATTCAGAGTCTTTCTAGGGTAACTTCAAATTATCTTTCCTTCTGACTCTTTCCCACTGGATCTAAGAATTAAACATTAAATTAAAAATTAAGAGATACAATTTTGAGGCTATTATATTGTGCTTCCGGGTGTATGTGTTCTGAGTGTTCCAGTTCACTGACTTTTTAATTACAAATTTTATGTTAACAAATTTGCCAAAGGGTATACTTTTCTAATGAAGAAATTCAATTTATAAGTACTCCTCATCCTTCTTCCAAACATTACTAGTTGAGGTATATGAACCATTTATAAAAATGCTCCACTTTACTAGGAATAAAAAAACTAGACTTCTATATATCTTGATTAAAAAGTCTTGGGTTCTGATGTATTGCTTTATTCTTTTTCTTTATTTTTTAGGTCCATCATTACATCCCAGTGTTAGAAAATAATCTACCACTTAGAGTCTAAACTTTAGGCCCAACTCATATCTTAAACACTCTCTATTTTAGAAAGAGTGTTGATAAATACTTGCCTGAGGTTAGCCCTACTCCTTGTCTATTTCTGCCCATTCTTCTGGAATTAACTGGAGAACTTTATTCCTTCTGACCACAAACTTAGTCTTTCATTAGGGAAGTTTTTATTGGGCTCCTGAGTATTTGGTATTAACCCTGTAATTTGATGATTATTGGATTTTACAATTCAGATACTAATTGCAAATAATATTAAGGGCCTGAGTACTACAGCAAACAGGCCAAGAAGAAGAAATTGACTCTTACCATACTAATATCATTTGCCTCCCTAATGCAACTAAATGAGTATAAATGGTCCAAATTATATGATATAAAAGTCCAATTATCCTTAATAATCAGAGAAATGCATGAGATACATCTTTTTGTATCTCTAGAGGAAAACATATGGAGTCAAAATTCCAATGGCTTGAAGGCTCAGCAGAGGAGTGATGGAACCCCAGGAATGGTATTGATGGTGTCAATACTCAGAGGATACCACGAAGGTCACTAACATTTCTGCCTCTCTATAAATAGCTTAGCAAATTAGCAAAATTCTGCCTCGATATACAGATATGAATTGGAGTATTTTTGCTCATTCAACATCGTGTGCTGGTCTTTGGGGACATAAAAGTGAATAAGATGTAGTTTCTGATCTAGAGTTGCTTTCAATTTGGGGAAGAAAACAGACACATGAACAAATAATCATACAACATAGGTGGTAATAATTAATGCATAAAAGGTGCTATGTAAGACCCAAGGTAGGAAATCAGTCACTTTGCCTGGGAACATCTGAGGAGGGTTTTTTTCTGGAGGGTGACTGTTGAGCTAGGCCTTCAAGGCACGAAAGAGTTCACCAGTTACAAGAGGCTTGGGAGGGAGAAGACAGCCATGAGAAAGAGCATGGATTAGAATCTCCCTAAGCCTGAGCACCATTGCCGGCTTGGAAACAAAACCAGACAAATAAGGGTTCTCTGGGTAAACACAGTACAGTTTCATTCTGATTGGGATAAAGCCACCATTTTACATCTTTTAGATTTTCCCTTCAATTCACAACTGTAGGACAAAAGAAGACAAAATGGCTTTGCTTCTCCTAATCTGCAGTTGAGGTTCTAAGCCCTCTCCAGAAGTGATAGGCTCTAGAGAGACAGGTGACATTTTATAGTGTTTTTTCTGTGTCCAATTTTTAAAAGACTGGAATGCCCAAGGGCCAGTCAGACAGCGTAGGTGGCAGGGTGAGAAGTGTAAAAATTCCTTTGAAACACAGTACATGCCCAGTGTGAAACCTGCAACTCCACATACAGTTAAATAGAAGCGAATCCAATTTAAATTAATCACATAGGCACCTCAACATGATAAACGTATGACATATGCATCACCCTCTCCACCTCTGGTGACATTTTTCTATATCTCACTTAATCTTTTCAGCCACCCTGAGAAGGGTGGGCTCTGTGTTATAGAAAAGGAAGCCCAGATCTGCTACACCTTTATCCAGTGTCTTTTCTCTTACCCTTGATTTAAAAGGTACTTTCTTTAGCAGGAGTTAGAGGATATTGCATGGGTTTGTGATCATAGATTGAGAGTTGGGCACCGCACATTGCGGAGTAAAAAGGCCCCAGAGTTGGAGGGAATGAAACGGCTTCCAGATTTCACCCTCCACTGACTGTGTGCTCTTGCGTGTTGCTTGCAAGCCTGGGTCCAATGATTTGGGGCTCCTGCCCCCTTTCAGAGAACGTGAGAAGGAGAGAAGGTTAATTTCTAACCATATAACCCAATAGGACACTAGAATCTGTCTCCTAGAAGTAATTCTGCATTTCAGGCAGAGGTCTCATGGAGAACTGACCCTTTTCTGAACCGTATGTCTACCTAGTCAGCTCTACGATAGCTCCGACAAATTGCCACAGTGAGATAAAATTTATATTCATGTGCCGATGATGTGAGGCACTTAGGGACCAAAGGTGTTGGGACTTTCTATTCTGCCTCAGCCTTGAGTTTTAAAAAACTTCATTCTATTCAGTTCAAAAACCGCTGAGCATCTGTAGCAACAATAATCCCTAGGTAGCCAGTATATACTATGAGGATGCTGGTTCAGAGCAAAACACATATATTTGGAATAGTTAGCTTTCATGGTTAGATAGAGTTACAGGTTCTCAAAAGGGAATAACAGGAAGGAAGGGTATCAGGTATCAACTCTTTCTACACCACAATTATTGTCCAAGGCTCCTTAATAGTAGTTCCTTCCTCATCTTCTTCATCAAGGAAGGGGAAATGATGAGAGAATATTAGATTCCTGAAATGAACCCCCACTAAAAAAACTCAAGATTTACACAACAGTTTTGATTAGAGAAACAGAAGAACTGTTCAAGGAAGGAGTGGGCAGTGGTATACAGCCACTGTAGCTGCCAATTGCGCCTGCAGAAAGAGGCAATGTGATTACACCTGACGATGCTTCTTGTCTTTGGATCAGCGTGATAACCCATCATCTCACCCTGCTCCTCTGCCCGCTCCCTTCCTGCTCAGTTATTTTCCTTATTAGTCTCTTGAGTTCCCCCAGAAAAACCTGCCAACAATGCAAGGTTTTCTGTGGGAGTCGAAAATGGGTTCACTGCTGTTATTCTAAGCAGGCACAGTAGCGCTACTAGCTCCAGAAATAAAGGACTCATTCATTACCTCCTTGCTGGTGCTGGCTCTGAGCTATCTAGCTTTCATTTGGAGAGCCCCCATGAAGCACGCAACATTCCCACCAGAAAATAAGACCCAGTCTAACCTAAGAAAAAATAAAAAGCACATACTGAGCAATCCTCTGGAATCTATCAGTTGAATTCCTAAATGGTACAGGAAAATAGAAGCCAGTGAAGATGTGACACAGGATAGTCCATGTCACCCACAATGGAAAATCTGAATGTTGGAAGAATTTCCTATTCTAAACAATGTGGGGTTTAAAATACACTCTCTGGAGACTCTCCTGAATGTACAGGCTTGTAGCTGCTATTTATAGTGACTGATGTGTACTTTATCAAGATTTTTATTCCAACAAAGGAACTATATGTGATGTAGGGGCTTATTAAAATGGAAAATAAACTCTCACATTTTAACTCAGTCATGGGTACTCATCTCAAAAGTAATGTCAGATCTGACTAATCTAGACCAACTAGAAGGAGACCAGTAAACATTATACAATATTTTAAAAGAAGTTTAGTTCTGAAAAATGTTCAAGTAAACCTGGTAACTTTCACCAGGCTAACAAAACATTAGAAGCTTGTTTAAAAAATGAATCCATAAAAATGACTTATAATTAGCAAATTAAGCTGTTAAATGGAAGTGAATGTTTCCAAAGTTATTTAAAAAGTTTTAAAAAGTTGTACTCTCCAGTGTTTAAAAACCTAGCCATGGAATGTAGCTTACATAGTTAACATGTTAATCAAACCCTTTATTTATAAATAGTTCAAAGTTCTACTTTACTACTGTCCCTGAATAATGATTAAAAATCCAAACACAGAGGAGTCTGAGTTAACACAGATTTGTGACAGACTAAAAACTGGTTTTCCAACTGCTAATGAACATTGCTTATGCAAACTAGTGAAAAGAACTGATTTTATTCACAAAGTATGTGCACGATTCCTCGTTAACCTTACTCACAGAAGAATGAGAACACACTTATATAGCTACTACCTCGCTCCAACATGCTCCGGTTTCATGCCCCATGGTACTTTCTTGTAACACCTTTAAGGACCTTTGGGATAATAAAGGTCAAGAACGTCTTTGGAAGACTTCAAACAATTGAGATAGCTTTCCCTTGACTAAGATTTTGGAAGAGTTTGTCATCATTCCTGTCTGCCACTTCCATCTGGCCAAATGACAGCTCAAACAGAGATCTCTCACACCTGCTGGTCCGTGAGAAAACCAAAGGGCAGAAGGGAGAGATTGAACATAAATGTTGGATAGCCTTCATTACATTTTTATTTTCTTTTGATGAGAATTCTTTGTTCATGCTGTATACTTCTTACAGCTTTGGGCAACATAAGGATCCCTTTGATCCTATGTGTTTAGAAAAACAAACTTCTTGCCCTCTTGAGGGAGTGGGCTGTCATCAACACCTTTATCTGAGAGTCTGGAGAGCAACTTTACAATGCCCTGGATCCCAGGGCCCTGGAAAAACTATCACTTAAATTCATATGATCTCCTTTAGAATTTTGTTTTAAAATAAATAAATTATTCAGGATACTAGTTTCCTTTGTGGGTGGAGAGGAAGAGGAAGGGGTTGGGGAGGAGTCTGCAGGGGGCTTCAGTGGTATTGGAGATCTTCTAGGTCGTAACCTGAGTGGTGAATTTATGCACTATGCGTTATGATGATTTAGAACATCCATTTATATTAAATACGATTTTTTGTATGTGTCAGCTTTTTTATAATTAAAAGGAATAAATCAGTAATTTGGACTAAAATAATTCAAAATTATTTTGTAAAAATTAGACACGTGACTTTCCTTATATTACTAGTATAGTATTTCCACATAATGTTGATGTTGAGAAGCTCCTGGTTGCTGCTTTAAAAGAATTGAAACCATAGATTATGCAATATGAAAATAGAAGTTATAATTTCACAAGGCAAAAAACCTATTTAAAATAAAGCCATCCTTCATTGTCCACAGGGGAATGTAAATGCTATGTAAATAGTTGTTATACGGTATTATTTAGGGAATAATGACAAAAAAAAAGTCTGTACATAGTCAGTACAGCCACAACCATCATAGACCTAACTACGTTTTCAATCTGGGTTGGTTGAATCCCCAGATACAGAGAGCTGACTGTATTTGATTAACTGAATTTTATATATATATATGTATGCACACATACATATATGTATGTACCTATATTTGTATATAATTGAGATAAAGACTTTTATATATACCAGACTATCCTGTATTTTTGTCTTGATTTCAAACTAGTAGGGAAAATGAAAAAAAAAAAAAGCTCTTAGAAATATGGAGGTAGATTTTTTTTTCAGCATGGAGACCTTTATATTCATAATTCTCCCATCACTTCCAAGGTGGCTTCTCAAGCAGATTTGAAACAGAGCAGGGATCAGACACTGAACCGTCTAATGACATGGGGACTGGGCCTTGTTCAGTGATACCCCAGAAGGTAGCTGCCAAGAAGCCAAGTCTCCTGGGAGATGACCCCAGAGAGGATTTTTCTGATAGCTCCTTCCTTATCGCATCCTCCAACCAGTGAGAAAGCAGCAACAAGAGGTGACATTGCCAGAGCACTAATCATGTTTTAGGAACTATATACACCATTGCTTTATAATCTGCATGAACCCTTGTGAGGAAGAACTGTTATCATGGCCATTTTCCAGATGATGAAATGGGCTTAGAGAGGCTGAGTGGAATTACTCTTGGGAACCCAGCTGGGATTTGAACTTAAGTTGCTGTGACTCTAGATCCTGCTCTGTGGAAGGCCCGTGTCTGTGTCCCACTCCAAATCTGCCCCATCCTCCCCAAAGATGGTAGAGACAAAGGTAAAATATAAATTCCTCTTTCAGGAATGCAATCAGTTCTTATCTTTTTCGTATCTAGAAAGAAAGATCCTTTGATGAGTTTAAATTGTTAAAATGAAACTGGTAAAGATGGAGAATCCTACATAATAACTTAGCTCCATAATTAAGCTCTGTCTGAAAAAATCGTGCCAAGACAACATATACCAAATGTAAGACTTTCAAAATTGATGGAAAATAGGATTCTAGTATGTCACCACAGTTTTTTTTTTCCTTCTTGACTCAGATGGCAAAATTTGATTCCCAGTTCCTAACAGTTAACTGTTATCATTCTGGCCTATCCACTTCTCTTTCTTTGTTTTTCATTTTGTTCACCATAATCTGATCTAATCTCATTTTATTTAGAAATATCATCCATAAACTGTTTTTAAATTTTAAAATGCACTCTACACATAATACATTGTAGTATGTACTCTTTCCCCAAAAGTCTGCTTTGTTTACCTAATCAATATCCATGGCATTTTTTACAGACAGCAAAATCAGGGTGGCTTCCTCTATCTAGAGGCCTGCACTATGCAAACAGGCTCTGCCTCAGCTTAGCTGGGTGATCTTGAGAAGATCAGCCTCCCTAGGCTTGAGTTTGAGTTTCTTCATATGTAACATGAAGTTTTAAAATTCATTAGATCAGGGATTCCTGGCCAGGAATTATGGCCTCCCGGGAGGTCTGCGGATGGAGGTCCATGATGCCACTAAATGTCAGTGCCAAGTTCTCTGAATACATATGTGCATTTTTCTTGTGAGGAGGGTCCATGGCTTTCATCAGCGCTTGAAAGTAGTGTGTGGTCCAAAAATTAAAAAGTAGCATTCCACTGCAGAAGATGATCCATAAGGTCAGTGACAGCCTTAAGCTTCTAAGAGTGATGATATGCCTAAGTCCCTGTCCTAATGATGGATAGTCTCATTGTGAAAAATCCAGTGAAAAGTCAAGAACAGTCATGTCAACAGCCTTCTTTGGCTTGCAGGGGAAAACTTGGTCTTCTCCGTTTCTATTTTTCTTTGAAATGGGAATAACATGGGAGATTTTTTGAAGGCAAACAAAACAATGACTATGTCTACTTATGTAAGCAATTTACCTGAATAAGCATAAAAAACAGTTCAGTTAGGCCCAATAGTCTTCACTTAGTCTATTGCCACATAACTGCTTTGAATGATTTTTCCCTGTCTTGGGGAGTTATTACATTACAGAGATGATGGAGTTTCCGCTAAGACAACTAGTTAAAACATGAAAAATTCCATTGACCAAGTTGTTACAGTGGGAAGATTTTGAGATTTGGGGCAGGTGGGCAGAATTAGGCTGTGGTTCCTAGCTATATGAAGTTGAACATATTCTTAAGCTTTCAGACCCAAGGATTCTTCTACTGTAAAATGGGGATAATAATATACAGGTCGTACGGTTGTTTTGCTGGTTAAATGAGATAATGTATATAAAATGTATCATCTAGTACCTGGCACTTGGTTGATGTTAAACAAATAATGGTGGTGGGGGGGGGGGTGGCGCATGGTGGCTCATGCCGGTAATCCTAGCACTCTGGGAGGCCAAGGTGGGAGGATTGCTTGACCTTAGGAGTTCGAGACCAGCCTGAGCCAGCCCGTCTCTACTAAAAATAAAAAAATTGGCCAGTCATCCTGGTGTGTGCCTGTAGTCCCGGCTACTCGGGAGGCTGAGGCAGGAGGATCACTTGAGCCCAGGAGTTTGAGGTTGTCATGAACTAGACTGACACCACAGCACTCTGGCCTAGGCTACAGAGCAAGACTCTGTCCCAAAAAAAAACAAAAACAAAAACAAAAATAAAAACAAAAACAAAAACAAATGATGGTTCCTTCCCTTCTTAATATTAGATAAAAAAAATTTAGCTGATACTTTTTTTCTAGTTAAGGAATATTTTTGCTAAATTGAACTTTTAAAGTGAAATTCTGAGGGATGTTTTAGAGACTATATTTTAAATAATGTCATTAGTGAATTAGAAAATTAACCATGTCTACAATATGTGATATCGACGTCCTCATATAGTAATTATTGTTTGTGAGGGAGACTTAGATGTGGCCAACCTCAACAGAGACATCTTAGCAAGTGTCAAGATCAGCACAGGAAATAAACTTTGTAGCAAGGATGCAGCAAATCATAATGACTGAGCTGACAGAGGCATAAAATTCATATTCAGCAAAACTATATTTTGTACCAAAGGTCTACCAAAACATTAATATGATTTTAATAATAGCACCTAATATTCGTTGCACATAGCCTATGTGCCAGTCATTGTGTTAATTTCTCTACATGGGTCACCCAGCTTAATCTTTACAATGACTCTGTGAGGCAGATATCATTATCCCCATTTTTATAAAGAAAGAGAAGCAAGAGATATTTAAGAAATTTGTGACAAGGTGACCCAATTAGTAGTTGTCAGCATCAGAACTTGAACACAGGTCTGTCAGACTTCATCACCCACACACCCAACTCCTACATCATTCTGCCTTTCCCCAGGTGACCAGAGATTGATAACTTATAAATGTCACATAAGGAGACCAAAAAAATTTTTTTGCTGGTATTTTAATATGTAAGTGTATTGACTCATGTATATGCCACATATTTCTCCAGCTAAAAATAAAGGTATGGATCAGCTTGTGAGGTCCTTAAGAATTTGGATTTTCAGTTTTTTGTACTAAAGTTTTGTTTAGGTATAGTCACTGAATGGGCACCATAGAATAGGATACATTTGGTACCAGAGAAATTGTTCGGTTAGTAGAAATTGGTCAAAGTATGTCATCTTAACCTATAAATTGACAAGGGCAATAAAGAATGTCTACTTAGAGTGAGAGAGAAAAAAAAAACACAAGAGAGGAAGGATATGAATGTGCATGTGCATTTTTATTATGTTGCTGGGGCACAAACAAGCAAAGATGCCTTAGGTGGAAATTATCTACCTCATCTTGTCCATGCTCCTATATTCAAGTTAGACTGAAATTAAACAGATTGTAAAAACTATAAATAGATATGAGAATCTATAGTTTTATATCAAGTAGCTATATAAACCCTACTGAGATATTTTAAAATCTCTTTCAAACCAATCACTTGAAAAAATCTTTTAATTTACAGGTAAAACAATTAGATAACAAACTCTAATTTTTTTTTTTCTCCTGGAATGATCAACTTTCTGAGAGAACTGTAGGGAAGTTTTAAGCAAACCTAGCTACTTTCATAATTTAGACAGTTTAAAAAAATATTGTATTTTAACTTCCTAATAAAAATGTTTGATTATAAAAATAGCAAAAAATTGCATTTTAAAAGATTTTTATTTAAAAATGTTAAGGTTATGATGATAAGCATTTTGAATAAATGTTTTTTTGGTGTGTGTGTATTTGTGTGTTGCATAATCATTTATTGGCTGTGCTATTAAATCATGTGAAAAAGTGTCAGTAATACAGTTCTGGGAGGGAACTTCATAGTTCCAATGGATTTTTAAAAATTGCTTGTTTTTCTAGTATAGTAAAAATATTGACTTTCAAATGTCTAATCATCAGGATATTTCAGAGGCCCATAAAAATGTATGGATGATGACAACAGCAAGTGTTTTCACTCCCTTTATTTATGTCCATGAGCCCCTGGATCTGATAACGCCACTCTACAATAGGGGCCTTTCTTCTGATCAGAAAGAAGAGCTCACATTGGGTGTGGAAAGCTTATGCTGGGAATGTAATGAGTTCACATCTTGCAAAGCGAGAGAGCTGTTGTGAAACCAAGCCCAACATCGGGCAAAGTATACCTACTAGAGATTTCCTCACGGATAAAAGCATGACTGCTGGTTTCTCAGAAAACACATCATGGCTGCAAATCCTTTTGGCCAACTTTTTAAAAATAGCTCAACTTAAATTGGTGTTAACTCTTCTCGCTGAGACAACACAATCCTTCCTCAGAACTTGCTCTTTAGACACTCAGAGCTCTTTACCCAATGTCAAATTTCTGCTCGTCTTGCCTACAGTTCTTGTATCTTCTAAGACATATCCCCCCCAAAAAAAAAACCCTTTGTATTTTTTATTTTTTTCTTTGTGTGTTGTAGAGATATTAATTAGATAATAAAAATAATTAACAATGAGTTTATTGAATGTGGATTAGATGACTAGCACTGGATTAATACTCTCATATATTGTCTCTTTATATCCCAACAAAAACTCAGGGAGGTGGATACTTTTATTTCCTCCATTTTACAGAGGAGAAAATAGAAGTTTTGAAAGATTGAATAATTTGTAACATCACATGGTTAATAAATGGCAGACCTGGGATTTGATACCATAGCTGCCCAACATTAAAGTCCGTGCCCATAACTGCTAAGCTATACGTCTCCCAACATTACACCTGTTGGTGTTTCTTCATTTATATGGGACACATATGTTCCATTCAGACATACCTATGCAGGTGCTGTGATCAGTCCATCTTTACTAGAAGCACATAAAATGACTAGCTGAATTTCTCTCTTCCTCTTTAAAAATGTCTTCCCTTTCCCTGCCAAAAGTTTGTATTTCCTAATGATACAATAGTACATGCATACATAATCCAAAGTATACAGATTAGGGGTGCAGATTGGAAGAGATATGGAAACAAAGAAATCCTGTGTTGATGAAGATGCACACAGACCAGGGGAAAATACATGAAGGTACACTGAGGATAGAGAGACGAAGGCAGAATGAGAGGGACTGGAATAAGACAGAAACAGAAAGGGAAGTGGAATATACCTATTACTTTTATTCCCATGGGATTGGTGGAAAATGGTGAACAGCAAAACTAAATTTTTATTTATTTGCTCAAACAGGTAATCGATTCAGAAATAAAGTTTAATAGTGTCCTCTGCTTAGAAGCAACACATTAAGGATTTTTACCTGCATATTCCATCCTGCCTACCGAAATTTTTTTCTTCCTCTTTTGATCAAGATTGCTCTGAAGTTACTAATCCACCTAGGATATGAGCTTCATGATTACAGGGACACTATATTGTTGACCATTGATCTCTACGGTTCAGGATAGTATCTTGTATTTTGTAGGTATTCAAAATATATTTTTTTAACGACCAAATGAAGGACCTCCTTTTTTGCCAAATCTAAAGACCTCATCTCAAGATCGTGGAGTGGGAAAGCAAAGTGAAGGACAAGGAAAAGGTGACTAGCATGACAGTTGCACAGGATAAGGTGCAAGACAAAGAGGGGAAGGATGCTTTTGATCAGCTAGGCTTGCAGTCTAGGTTATTTGGAATGGACTAGACTAAAACTCTCAGAATGAGGTATGTGGACGACAGCGTCTCAGGGCAGCTATGATGTGGTGAGTAAATGCCAGGCCCAAGCCCATGAAAGCCAGCATGGCACAAAGCCTGCAATTAGCTTTTTAAGTAGTCTTTGAAAAGATCTACTTCTGAGGAATAAAACGTGTAAAAATCTCGTTTATTTTAGTGTGTGGTTATAACATCTGGTGAAAGTACAAGTTTTAAATTATTTATCATTGCAAAGTAGAACTGTACCTGCTAATCAAACTCAATAATAATTAATTAAAATAACAGGGCATTTTTATTTGGAAAGTCTTTGTGGGTATGGAAAGTCAATGGACTTTCTCTTTTCTGTGGTGTCCCTTCCCCCATGCTGTCTGCAGGGGTTTGGTGTACAGAGAGCATGAGTCATCTTTAATAAGTATGAACTATTATCAGGGTACTTATTATGTTTCAGGATATGAAAGTGTCGTTTCTTGATTATTACTTGGTTTTATATACATTAAAAAGCATTAAGCACACTCTTTCTAATCCTGTAATTCTGTTGGTCTACCCTCAGTGCCCAAAATAGAGCTTGCAGCAGCAAAGAAAGATGCCCAATAAAAATGTGTTGCAGAGTGAATGAATGAATCTGAGCCTTGGGGCCATTGTATTTTGGCTAATTTGCTCCACTACCACTCAAGATCTAGGATGAATTCTTTCTTTTAGTTCCCCAAATCCAAAGGAAAATTAGTTCATTTCCAGTCTAGCCCCAGCTATACTGCATAGGGCCATAGAATTATTTTTTTTTTTCCAAAATGGAAAGTTGCCTTAATGTTTATTTTGTTTTAAAAATATGTATATATGACCTTTGTAAAAAAAATTAGACAATACCAAAGCCAAAAGGAAATTAAAAATGACCACCGATCCCCCAGAGGAAACACCCAGTTCTGTTTTAGAGGAGGAAGCCAAGGTCTAGAGCTAAAGGAAGGGACTTGCCCAGGGTCTCATGTGTTCTTTGTCCTCAGGTCAAAACCACGATTTTAGACGGCCCTTGATTTCTGTTTCTGGCCATCTGTTTCCTGTACACACCCTGCACTTTCCCATTAAAGTTGGCTGGACCATAAATCCTCACTTTCACTATTCCCATAAATGATCAGATTTTACAAAGTCCTGAAGGGTGAACAAGGATTTACCAAATCTCAGAATAACACGATTGGAAGGTTCACCTTGAAATGTGAAAAGATAAACTTAGTACAAATATATGGAAATACTTAAGTACTTCTCTCTCTTAAGATGAAAGAAAGACAGAAAAAGAAAGAAGGAGAGAAAGAGAAAGGAGAGAAAAGAAAGAAAACAAAGAAAAGACAGCAGATAGAATGTAATATTCCGAGAGAAATAATACAGACAAAAATTAAGTTAAACAAGGTTAGGATAAATTCATGTAAATTTATTTTAGGTTATTAAAGGTACCTAACTAAACTTTAGTGTGTACATTTCTTGTAAGTCTAACATTAAAGGAAGGCAAATCTTATTAAAGGAAGACACCTCTTATTCTGTCCAATGCTGAGTCATCTGACCTCAGGTTCTCCCGATAGCCTACAGAATATCTTCATCCAGCAAATATTTATTAAGCATCAACCACGTTTAAGTGTCTGTACTGGGGATGGGAGAAATAATGGTAACAAATAAGCAGACATGGCTTCCGCCTTTAAGTGCCTCCCAGCATGCAAGGAAACCAATGGATAGCAAGACCAGAGAACAGGTCAGGCCAGCGTACAGGGGCTGGCCTAACAGAGTAGGGGCTAGAGAGACTCTGGGTGTTTGCTCTGACCACCAAAGAATGAAATCCTTCCGATTTCCCATCTGGGACAATGCAGAGACCTTCCTTCCAGCACCTCAGACTTACATTCTTTGGAATTACCTTTGAGTTTTTCCTTCTCCTAAAAGGTTTGCTAGTTCTCCCTCTATAAAAATTCTCATATTTGATCTTTCTTCATTTCCATATTCAATGCCCTGATTCAGGTCCTCATCACTGTATACGCAATACCAACTCTACCCGGGCCGATATCCCCATGTTCTAGTCCACTGCAGATAACTTTCTGCAATACACTTGCATCACACACAACTCCTTTGTTAAGCCTCTGTCTATTCCTTTTATGTGAAGCAGAAACAACCAAGATGTGCAAGTTCAACCCCTTTTTCCCTCAAGCACTCAGCAGGTTTCTTGTACCAGGATTCTTATTTCTGCCTCTGAGCTTTTGCTGGCACTATTCCCTCACCTAGACAGCCTCCCTTTCCCTCTCCATCAGCATCACTACTTCCTCCGTGGCTTACCACTTCCAAGAAACTTTTTCTGATTAGTTTCATTGAAGGAGATGACTGCCTTTCCTTCTCTTGGCATTAACATAGCTCGGGCTATGTTGCTATGTGGTTTCTTACTTGTTTAGCTAGTCGACAATGATAATAGCTATCATTTGTGAAAAGGCCACTATGTGCCAGGTACCGGGTGAGGCTATTTATGAAGTTCACGCATCTTCACAACAACCACACAAGCTATGTAGATATTAAGTCTATTTTGTAAATAAGGCAACTATAGCTTAGAGGGAAGTCACTTGCTCATGGCCACACAGCTCATGTGGGGAACAGAGCTAGGATCTGAACCCACAGAATGCAGGTACCATTCATAGAGCCATGTGTATGCGCATAGGCATTCCACAAACGGCAGCCAGCTCTGGCCACGTTTATCTTCCTTTGCATTCTCCACACAAGTAAGTTGAACATAGAAACGATACTCTCCATTATAGGTGTATATTTCCAGTTTTTTACTGCAGGATTACTAAGGGATCACCTCACCACCATCTTTTCATCTGTGTATTGGGATTACTGGCAGGCAAAATTAATTTGATTTTAAGATCATTGTTTACCATTTTTCTTCCTATGGATGCCTACTCTGCTTTCTCAATAGATTTAAGCCACATTAAATGCCACTGTCCTTTGCTCTGAGGTCTAAACATTTTAAAATATGCATTCATGCTGTGGGTTCCATACCCCAGTGCTTTCTTTACCTCCCCAACCTGCCGTCAAAGTCACCACTGCAGAGGCCTCACACAACATAACACCTTCCCACTGCACCCGGAGCCCTGCAGTAACACAGTCCCCGACTCTTAACCTGTACTGCACAGATCACGGGATTTGGATGATTTTCTAATAAGAATAAACATTTGTCACAAGATTTCTTTGTGGCTTTTTGCCTTTACTTTTTTTTCTGTTGAAGACTCTCATTTCCTAAATGGTTCCAGTATTTAATGTTTGGCATTTTTCTGTCATTTCTATATTATATGTGCCTTTTAAACCTTTATTCACACATCACCTTTGTCATTTTAAAATTCCAACATGAAAGGTCTTGATTAAATGTAAGTAACTATTTTGCTCTTCTTAAATACTTTACTTGGTGCTCATTTGTTTGTTTTCCTTTTGTAATGCAGAATTTAGAGTCTTAACTGAAAAATTTTCCATAACTGGTTTTTCAAGCAGATAAGAGTGCAATCACCTTTGGCCCTTCCGAGGGACGGTCTCTGAGGCCGGAAACCAACACTGTTAGTAATGGGATGCAAATATTTTCAACCCGGATCCTTACCTTTCTGCTTCCAGTCGCATCTCCTCTCTCTTTTGCCTCCTCAGTTCTCTGCGACGTTCAAAATCATCCATGGTGAGGTCTCAGGTTTAGGAAGACCAGATAATGTCTGGATCTGAAGGGGAGAAGGTAGAGTCGATATCACAAATGTCTCAGAGTATTAACTCTCATGAATCACTTTGCTTCCCCTTCCCCCCACTTTTTTCATCTCCCTATTTTTCCTTTACTGTTAAGAAAAATACGTTAGAAAGTTGATAAGGTGATAAGGTAGGCAGTGATCAGTTTCTGACTCCTGAGCTGAGTTAAATTCAGGCTCATTCATGAAATGATTAGAGACAAATAAGTAAGATCCCAGGATTACATTTAAAAAAAAAAAAAAAAAGGAAGAAGATCTCAGGAGACAGAGAGGTTTTGAAAGCTTGAAATATATTGGTAGAATCACTTGCGATTCTACTGAATGATTTTGTTCTTTGTAACTTGCTGAACCCCAGACAAAAATTATGAAAAAGTGAACAAAGAAAGAGGAGAAAGCCAGAAGAGTGATAAACAAAAAAGGAAAGTGGCAAGGAAAGGAATACGTAGGAACTAAGAAAGAAGTAAAACAGAAATAAAATAATACAGTATCTAGGCATACAATGTGCATATTCTAACAGCAGCATCAGAATTTTAATAAAGACTGCACCAATAACATCATAAATAAACATAATGAGGCAACATTTTAAAAAGCAGTTAAGTTGTAATCAAGCTGTTTTCTGAGCTCAAAAATCCCAACTCTTTCTACAGATGTAATCCAACCATTTTACTCTTTCCTACCTCCTCTGTGATGGTTTTAATTCCGGAAAGATCTTCCCCTTCCAGCTCTTCAAATGAGGAGCCGGCTTCCCCTGCTTTTCTGTGCCATGGAGTCAAGTATTCCAGAATTCCCCTGCAGCCCCCAAACCCAAAATGACTACCAGAAAAGGGGAAGCTGGCTCTTTTTGTCCTTGCTTTGTTTACAGAGCTGTCAGTGGTTAGTTAAACTCGGCTTGGAATCTGGCATTTAAGGCCTGCTTGAAGATTGTTTCCTGTGCGGAACGGGAGGCCTCCACTTCCTCTGGAATCCTAGACTCTCTGCTGCACTCGGATCACAAAAATATTTTCCAGCCCTTTCTGTGCACATGAGACGAGCCATTTGCCCTGCGTAAGAAAATAAGGAGCTGTACAAGATCTAAAGCCATCCCACCTGATTGCATCTTTGTCTGAAGGAGCAAAAAGCAAAACTTAACATTTTCAAAGCCAAGTTCAGAAACTTTCTTAAATAAATTGTCAAATTCTTTTATTTTCAAGAGGTTTTTTTTCCTCTTAAAAAAAAAAAAACCCACAAAAACAAAAACAAAACCTCAGCCAACAAAAACAAAACTACACAATGTTTGAATTTTTTCCCCCTTTCTTATCCTCTAGGGTATTATTAATACTGCTTATAAATCTTTAGAAACTCGAATCTTGGTGTTTATTTAGGGTTTAAAATTTTTGATCAGTTTTTCTATCTTACTCTTAGCAGGAGTACTTCCCAAGGCTTTGCTAGGTATGAAGGAAACAACCAGTTTTTTCTCTTATTATTTCATCAACCACAAAGAATTTCTCTACATTTTCCAGTCTAATATCTCCATAATTATCAGCATGAAAAAACGTGACTTGAGGGTCCCCCAAGAGAACATCTGAGGGTCTTTCTTCCAGGGCTGGGCTCCTGTTCTGACCAGGGCAGGGGTGTGTGAGGACAGCCCCATGAACAGCAGGGTTCAGACATGGGTGCTTGAATGCTACGTGCAGAGAGAGAAGAGTAGACTCTTCTCTACAGTCTTTTATTGCGTATAAACCCCCTCTTGGATAACTATAGCAACAGTAAACAGCAATGGAAGAAAGAGGTCTGTCCGTAAGCAAACAATTTTACTTTTCATATCCAAGTAGCTTGGAGAGCATCCTCTGATCCTCTGGTTCTTGCTCCGACCTCATCAAAGTTAAGGAGTCATTCTGGCTGCCTGTCAGCACGCAACAGGGGTTCTCGGCCTGTATCTCTGGTGGAGGTGCTAATGAGCAGTGAAATAAGTATCTCCAAGCAGGCCCAAGATGCACGTGGTTTGCAGAGCCGGGCAGTATCTTGGAATGTTCAAAGGGAAGTGAAACTGACTAACGCGGTGTGGTCACTTGGGCGGCTGACCATCCTCACTGGCTCCTGACCCACGCAAATTCTTTTTCTTCCGTCTATTCCCTCCTCCTACTCCTCACCTTTTATTACTTACTTGGGCACTTTTTTTCTTTCCCAACCATAGAAAAGCTACCGATCATTTGAATGCTGCTGAGTATGGGTGTGGGGGCACCGAGGGGGAGAGGGGAGAGTGAGAGTGTGAGTGTGCTACTTCCTGCATCTACAGAGCAGCGCCCTTCTGGGTTATGCTTTGTGCGTAGGGGGGTGGGTGTAGCTGAGGGATAGGAGAGTGCAACAGCACATCTGTGTACCGTGTGTTATGACTCTCTCGGTTGGGTGTGTGTGTGTGTGTGTGTGTGTATGCGTGTGTGTGTCTTGTGTTGGGGAGAGAAGGTGTGTGTGTTTGTGAAAATGGCTTTTGGTTGGTCTCAACACAGGATGGGCCTGGAGGTCTTCTTTCATCCTCACACCCTTATATCAGAGCTTTCCTGAGTTTTCTCTGGCACTGCTCTTTTGTAAGGGGAGCTGTGTCTGGCTAGAATTGTAAATGTTTTTTTTTTCCTCCCTCTTTCGGGAGCAGCAGCTTCCATGTCCCCAGCCAGTAATCCCTCATTTCCTCCCCTACCCCCAGTCAGTGCTGAATTCTTTCCAGCAACATTGGTTAGGAAACAAACTCCCAACCAATGAAGGAATGAAATGTCAAGGCGGGGAGATTCCATAAATTGTACAGCTCTCAAGTGTCACAAATAGGCAGAGGAGCACGAAAGAGGTATGTACGGATGTACGTGACAGATGGCTTCTTGACAATTTTTGTGAAAATCTTTTTTTGTGCTCGGGACATTGTGATCACGCTATTGACAGGACTCTGATGTGACTCCTTTTGTAAAGTGGGGGACAAAACCCTTTACAAAGGCAGGTAAATCATTACCTGTTGAAACATCTGTCCTTTCAATATGGATTCTCATATACTGGATTTTCTTAAAATAGGGCACACCTATGCTGCTGTGATCAGGGAATAAGTTAGTACTACAGATTTCAAGTCACTCAACACACTGCCCTTCCTTTTGGTAACCAAGCCACAAAGCCCGTGGCCCAGGTGATCGGCACGATGTGATACAAGGTGTGTCCTGTATATTACTATCACTTTCTGGCTTCCAGAACTTTCTTCTCTTCCCTTTTCTTCTCTATGTCTTTCCTTCTCTGCTTCCTTTCAAGGATAGAATATTTACTGGCATTTCTTCTGCCATTTCTTTTTTTATTTTTCTCTTTCTAAATCACTTCTTTTTTTCCTTCTCCATCTCCCTCCCAGTACTTGGAGTTAAAGTATATTTCTATTTAGTAAATCTAATTTATGATTCTTTTCCTCTAAAAAATTGGGTTTAATTTCTGATGTATGTCTTTCAACCAAAAAATCTATTATGTTTTATATTCAAAAAGTTGTTGGATTCCCCCTACCCCCCATGGGTATGTGACCCTGACTATAGATATTTTCTGTGACTCCTTTATAAAGAGAACTAGTCTTATTTTTGCTTTTGTTTGAATCAGGGTTTGTGGCAGATAAGACATTTTAGATGTGTACATGTGTGTCGGGGGCTGTATTCACACATGCACACATACATGTGTAAATGCAGTCAAGAGAAGTTCGTGAGCAGGTGGCTCTCTAATCCAACACTCAGTGATCAGGGGACAAAGCCATATGGAGAAAGCTAAGTTCTATTTACTTTCTGGGCAGTGCCAATACTGGTCTTGGAATGCATCAAAAATAAAATCTGTAGTGTTAGGGGCACTGAATAAGTTAATGCAGCTTCCTCCAAAATTAACTAATATTTATTGACTATGTACTATGTGATAGACCATTTTTTAAGCCTTTTAAATTTTTAATGAATAGGCTTTATTTCTTAGAGCAGAAAAAACCTGAACAGAAAGTAGAGAGTTCTCCTATACTCCCTCTCCCCTGCCCCTGCCCACGCTTTCTCCTACATTTGGGTTGAATTGTGTCTTCCCATCCCCCACCCCTCACCCCCGGCCAACAAATATACATTGGAGTCCTCACCCCCAGTACCTCATGTGACCTTATTTGGAAATAGGGTCTTTGCAAACGTAGTTAAGATGAGGTTATTAGGGTGGACCCTAATCCAATATGACAGTGCCCTTAGGAGAAGCGGAAATTTGGCACAGACAGACCCAGACACGCACAGAGATAATGTGAAAACATGGGGAGATGCCACGAGAAGATGGAAGACGAGGAACGCCTGATGCCACCAGAAGCTGGGAAAAGGGCATGGGACAAACCCTCCCCAAGCATCTTCGGGGGGAATGTGACGCCTTGATTTTGAACTTCTAGTCTCCAGAACTGTGAAACAATAACTTACTATTGTTCTAGGCCAATAAATTACCACTGTGGTACTTTGTTATGGCAGCCCTAGGAAATGAACACATCCTATTAACACCTTGCAGTAGTGTGATGCATTTGTTACAACTGACAAACTTATATTGATACATTATCATTAACTAAAGTCCATAGTTTACATTAGGGTTCTTTTTGTGTTGTACGGTTGTATACGTTTTGCAAATGCATAATGTCATGTATTCACCATAACAGCATCATGCAAAATAGTTTCATTGCCCTAAAAATCCCCCATTCTCTACCTATTCATCCGTTCCCTCTCCTCACCCCCAACACCTGGCAACAACTGATCTGATCTTTTTTTTGTCTCTATAGCTTTGGCTTTTCCAGAATATCATTTAGTTGGAATCATACAGTACATACTAGCCTTTTCAGACTGGCTTCTCCCATTTAACAATATCCATTTAAGTTCCCTCCATGTCTTTTCATGGCTTGATATTTCTGCTGGACTATTTAAAAATAAGCTATCTTACTTTATCTTCATCGTAAGCCTGTGAGGTAACTATTATAACTCCCATTTTACAGAATTTCAAAGTATATGCTCTTAACCACTATAGTACTCTTCTAATGATCTACTCTTTCTCTCTGGGAATTGTTTTCCATTTCAGGGAACATTTAAGATGCCCCAGAGAAGTTCTGCGAGGACTATTGTCAGTGATCTCCACTTTAATTCATCGGCTCATATAAACATAGGTAAGAAATGATCTTAAAACTTACCCACACCTTCAGTTTCAAACCCATTTGGTTTAAATTATAGAATTATCAAGTCACAAAAGATCTCAATTAGCCTTCCAAATATTTATTGAGTATTATTTTATTGTTAATGCTTTATGAAATTTGTAACTCAGGATGGCTATATCCTTGACAGCATCACTGTATACTTTTCTTTGGGATCTTGGTGTTTCTTTTCTTATATTGCACCTTCCTCATTACACACCTTCCTCCTCTAACCCCCTAGAGCATCCCCACCCCCAATATCACTATTTCTCTGCTATTGCAAGGAACCCTAGTCTTTCAACACTCATAACCATTACTAGACAGGTATTTTCTGACTAGTCATCATTTTGCACTCACTGTAAATCTCATGGCCCAACTACTTCAGTGAAGCCTCACGAAAAGATTTATACAATTCATACTTAATAAACATTGAGCATCTATTATGTGCCACACGCTCTTCTAGGCACTGGAATATAACAGTGAACAAGACAGAAAAGGTCTTTGCCTTTCTGGAACTTATATTTCAGACTTTCTTCCTTCTTGAAACCTCCACCAGGGTTATCGTGCCCATCTTCAACCTTGGATGACAACCATCATCTGCTTTCTGGTTTTTGTTCTTGAGATTCAGGGCTTTGCAAGAGAAAGCCAGGGAGTGTGTTGTGTCTATTCTAAAAATTTGTGTTAATGTCAGGTGGGCTATCACTGCAACTCACATAATCACTGCAACTCAATGATTCCTTCATCCTAGAGGTATTGGGTGGTTTCTGGGTATAACACGCTCCAGCAGATTCCCTACCTCTCTTCTTCACATGATCTTCACTCACCTCAATCCTTTAGCTGTCCTTCTCCACAAAGCCTTGGCAAACTGACCTGCACTCAGACTTAGGAGACCAGAACCAAAGATCCCTGGGCTTAGCTTCTCTGTAAAGTGAGATGGTTGCAGCAGCAGATGTCCAGAGTTTCATCTTATGCCCATAATACTACGGTTCTCTGCCTGCTTCCCTGTCCAGCACAGACGGATGCATCAAGCATGACAGATCTGCATCTCCTCCTTTCCCATTCTAAATGTTTTGAATATCTAAGTGTGTTCTCTTTGAACTTTCTGATCTAGAAATCATTAATCTTCCTTTCAAGTTGATCATATCATAGCATCCTAGATAAGAAAAATATTTTATTATCTCTCAAATGTATCTTGTGATTTTTCTACCTTTGCATTTTTATTCATTCTATTCCATCCATCTGGAATGAGCTCCCCTCTTTTCTTTGCTATCCATATTCTATTCAATCATAAATTTCTGGCTCAAATTTCACTTCCTTCACGATGCCTTTCCTGAGGACCCTAGCTCAAAAGTGAGAGCTCCCTCCTTGAACAGCTATAATTCCTTTGGTTAATTGATAATGCACTGCCTTGCTGCAGCTCATCAATATTCTCTTTAACTAGTCCCTAAATGCTTTCATTGATATTTTACTTTCCATATACTTTTGTTCTTAAGCCCACTTATGAAAAGATAGAGTCTTTAAAAAAATCTCTTCACTATTGGGACATAGTAGGCACTCAGGAATTGTAGCTAGTTTGGGCCACTGGACTTTCATTCTAGATTTTACCATTCTGAGTATGGAAAATGTAACTCAAGCCAATTCATATCTCTGTGCTTTATTGACTGATCAGTGTTTACAAAGTGAATCAAAGACCTTGGTAATAGACTATGTATCTCAAAAGTTACGTAAACCCACATTTGCAGTAGTCACACAGTAAATCTGGCAGTGTTTTCTTACTGACTGTCGAAAATGAACTTTTGTCCTTTCTTAAAAAAAATCAATTTATCAACCCACTGTGCTCTTTTCTGAACTGAAAGGTTCATTTGGGACTTGAAAACCAAATAAACAAATGGATTGTAATGTACAGTTTGGACTTAATTTTAGCTCAACCTTCACCATCTTGTTCCAAAAATCTGTGCTACTTACAAAAAAAAAAAAAAAAACCACCATGCAATCATTAAAGCACATTTGTCAAGACCAGCAACATAGAAATAAGAATTAATACAATCAACCCAAGGGGCTTTGCCTTCTGAAGCTGTTTCTTTTCTCTAATCAGTGGAATCCATAACACTAAGCCCTATTAAGGGCGGGTTAACAGGTTATTTTCTGTTTTTTCCTCTCCTTCTCTGCTCAGTCTTCCATCATTACTTTTTCTCTATTCATGTTTCTCCCTTTACAAACAGAAGACCTGACAGACTTAACATTACCAAAACCAATGTCTTTATGTCCTCTCTTCCACCTAGGAGCAGTGGGCAGTTTATGTATTTTAGATTTGTGAAATGATGGTTTTTGTATGTGCTAACTTAAATGCTTAGGAAGACATGTTTAGGGACTTTAGGTTGCACCTTGAAGTGCTATCACAAATAATATCACCTTAATTTGGAGCACTTTATATTTTCAAAACTGTATGGTTATCATTAGTTGATTTTCCCAAGTAAGAAGAATAGTTTCATTCCCATTTAAAGAAAGAAGACTGAGACATAGAGAACTTTGGCATTAGCTCCTTAAATGCAGCAAATCAGTTGAAAACCAGGACTGGTATTTAGACGATCTCTAAACCAACTTGAAAGTTGCTTAAAAGAGTGAGGAGAAGTGAAAATTTGGAACACAATTTCTTCTGTTTCCTTTTGAAGAGCTAAAATACTTTTCCTTGACAAGCTCAAGAAGGATTAGACTGAAAGACACAGGTTAATACCAAACTAGAACAGGCCTGAGGCCACTGCTGCTTGGTTGGTCCCTAGAGAAATACAGATGACATAAGATGCGAAGCCTAAGACCAAGGTGGAAATTCTCCACCAACCTGTGTCCATGTTAGCCTTGGCATAGCCTTAGCATAGCCTTGCTAAAAAGCCGTGTAAATGTGCTTTGTAAATGTATGCCTGAACAATAGAGGCATACATAGAATTATCACACATAATTTAGATGTGCTGAGGGCTGGCTCCACCAGAACTATCCAACAATGGGTAGGAGGGCTGCTTAGAAGACTAAGCCCCTATGACTGAAAACAGCCAGGTAGAGGTGAAATGGCTGCTAAGGTGCTGTTAAGTGAAAAGAGATGTTTCAAGATTCTAAGGCTGTGCTGTCCAATATGGTAGCCACTAGTCACATGAGACAATTTAAACTTGAATTAATTAAAATTAAATAAAATTTAAAATTCAGTTCCTCAGCTTCACTAGTCCCATTGCACACATGTTTAGCGGCCACCCTATGAGATCATGCAGAGAACGTCTTTATCGTCGCAGAAAGTTCTACTGGACAGTGTTGCTATAATATCCTCCAACTCTTAATATGAAATGATTGCACTGTGTGAAGTAATCCTATTCACTTCACAGACACGGAGGTGTGCAAGCCTGGTCTCTGTCTTCAAAGACTCTACAATCTCATAGAGAAGATGTAATAAAACGTGAGGTGCCGTGCAGGTCAGCATCTCAATGCATGGCTGTGCTCTTCTGATTCTCTCCTTGGTTCCCTTTGTTCTCCTGCAGAGGGTCTTCTGGAGGGGGCAATCTCGCTGTGACTGGGCACTTGCTGCTCAGAGAATGAAATGCTCGGCAGATGCAAAAGAAGATGAGACACTGCCTGCAGAGAGATCACTCTTCAAATTGAGGAAAAAAGTCCAAGAGTGGTTATGGGGGACAAAAGATCAGAGGCCATGAGTCTTTACCAATTACAAATGTGCTACAGAGATCACCATATTTTACATAATAATAGTTTTGCTTGTGCATGACCCTTTGGACTGGCTGGACTACTCATCTACAAGAATATCAGCAACTCAGGGGGCTGCTTTTTGTAATTGCTTTGTTCAACCAGGTGATCAAAACCCGGATCCAGAGCCTTAGCCAGCAATCTTGCTAATACAAAGCAGGAGGGTTTAGGTGCAGGATGCAAATCTACATGTTGCTAGAAACAATCTAAAGGTGTTAACAGCAGTATCTTTGTATGTGAAATATACACTATTATTGATCAGGGACTAATTATTCCCTAGGGAATTATTCAACTTCTATTCATCATGATCATCAAGTGCCTCTACTGTATTCTGGAATAATAAAGCAAGTTAGAGTCTATCTTCTAGGAGTTTATAATCTCACATGGAAAGCTTTGAAACCAAACCAAGAGACATTATCTTGTTTTTTCCCTTGGACATAATAGATGCATAATTTAAACATGTAAATTTATAGAGAAATTAAATAATATGTTGAAAAGTGCTTAGACTGCTTCCTACTTCTTTATACATGAGTCACTTAGTAGTTTTACCCGTTTGTTAGTTCAAGTCTATCTGGACTTTTCTCCAGGTAGGAAATGGCTCAAAGTGGGTGCCTACTTAAGATTAGCACAAAACCACAGGATCTTTGAACGACTTACTCAATAATATGAGTTTTTCTGGTACACATGTTGTATTTCTCTTGGAGCACCTAGTCTATAGCTTATATTTTAATTACTAAGTACATGTAGTCTCTTCTCTAAGAGATCATAGTATCCCTTAGGTGATCACTGACTGTTGTGATCCATCAAATTTCTTGACTATTTTTCTTATACTCAGCATTGAGTTCACACTTGTTGAATTGGAATGGATTCCAGGGCATTGCTTATTCATTGGACTTAATTGGTGAACAGATGAACTTGGCTAAGATGTTATCAAAGGCTGCATCTCCAGTTGAGCTCTTAGTAACCTTGGGGATTGTGGTGGTTTACTATGGAGTTCGATTTTATATTTCAGTTTGCAGTTGTGGTTGTTTTCCTCTAGTGGAAAAGAACATTGTCTTAGAAAGACATTCTGGTTTCAGGAAGAGGGGTATTAGCTATATAACTGAGGGAATAGGTTTGTTCTGGGATGTTCAAAGAAAAAGAAGAAGAAAGAAAACATATGATGAATAAGAAGAGAATCAGGGTTCAGCTGAAACACTTCAAATTTCCATGGCCTTTGGAGATTCCTTGCCACTCCTCCATCATAATTAGAAAACACTGACATTCAGAACCGATTTAAATGCTTCCATCAGTCTAAAAAAAATGTTGCCTGATTTCGCTCTCTAACCACACTCAGTAATTAGAAACATAAGGTCCTGTTCTGGATGTTTGCTTGGGAACCTACCCCTCCCAGGCCTGGTGTCTCTACCCATTGGCTACAGGACTTTTATCTTTTCTCACCATCTCTCTTAGGAGCCCCAGCCCAGATCACAGGAAGAGTGTGAGGTTGCCATGGGCATTTCTGGAAAAACTGGAAACCTCCGGGACCACTTCAGACTTCAAAATCCGGGGAAGAAACTCGTTCTGCCTGCCCATTTGCTCACTGAAGCGCTGTAGACCTGTACTGCATTTGGAAGGCAGCAATTGGAGGATGATGAGATAGGATTTAAACCAAAAAGAGTCAAAAGGAGGCTCTTTGTGACAACCAGCTTGAAATGACTTCCTTGTTTGCTTCTGAGAATGAGAAAGATGTTCCAACAGCTGACTTTAGAGTTCTTCACTGTCTTGCAGAAAAACCTGTACTTTACAAAATGTAGGATTCAAATACAATCCAAGCAGCAGCAGCAACAGCTTTTTATTTCTGACAAAATCCACAAAGAAAACGGAAAAATACTTGTAATCAAGAACTTCAGCGCAACAGTTACCTAGCTTGTCAAATTAAAACATGTGGCAACCACCTGCTAAGCATCTTGAAAAAATGATACCTCCTTGTTTTTCTACCTGAACTAAAATTTCTTCGGAGTGCATTTGCAGTTTCCACTTTTCACACTTAAACAAAAGCTGTCCACACTATGTATAAAGATGACTAAGCAATTTTGTATTAAGTAACCAAAGAGAATCCTGCCAATTTTAGAATAATTAAGTTTCTGGAGCCTAATATAAACAGTTCCAAGAACTACATGTGGCCTACCAAAAGTATATATTACAAGTAGTCAATCTCATGGCCAGCTGGCAGACAGAGCAACCTATTAAAGTAGAATTGTTCAGAATTTGGAGTATTATTTTTCTTTTCTCCCAGTATTTTTTCTGCATCCAACTTTGTTTCTTTGGGAATGTTTTCAAGTATACAACGCAAGAAACTATTGTGGAATTGCACCTCTTGTAAACGAATGACCATTTCTCTCGAGATCCTTTGGAATGCACAAATCACTCCCATTTCAACCCTGTCTACACAGGCAGCCAAAGCAAAAGGAGCAAATGGATCTACCTTGTTCCTACTCAAGTTGTTGTGTTCATATTTTCCCTGACCATCAGAAAGGTCAACAGTGACCACAGGACAAATGAATGTGGACATTAAGCCATAGGCCCATTGGGTACCAAAACATCTTTCTGACCATATAACCTTGTACTGCCCTTACCAGGTGTTTGGTGGGCCAGACTGTCTTGCTAATAAAGGCTAAAGTCATAGATTGAATCCCACCAGGAATGAGTTAACCATTTGAGAGAAAAAAATCCTAAACTACTGCCATGTGCTATGACATTAATCTTGGCCAGCTATATGGCAGATGTAGCTTGACAACTTCACATTGAGAAAATAGAAATGGTTAGACTAACTCATGCCACCAGGACATAGAGCATACGGCCAAATGAATGTGAGTATGTCTTTACACGAAAGGCCCTCCATGTTCAACTGCATTGTAAGCCCTCTTGTCATCTTCCCTGTGTTTAAGTTAAGATACAATCAGGAGTAGTTGAGGCTCTACAACCATCATCACAATGAGAATTTCAATAAAAACATTCAATAAATATCTATGAAGTATTATTCCTGCACTAGCCCCCTCGCTTAGTGTGGCCTATAAATTGTGAACGCAACTACTCTGCCCTCAGGGTGCCCACGGTCTGGTGGTGGATGTAGGCAATAAACACAATACAAAATGGGATAAGGGTTAGGACGAAAGAAAACAAGGTGCTATGAGAGAGAACTACAGGAATGGTTTAATGGTTTCTTTTGAGTTAGAATAAAATATGGGTGATAATGGCTTTTTCAAACAAGAATGATATTAATGCACATACAGATATGCATTTGTAAAGGAAACATAAGTGTGTAAGAGCAGAGTTTGCATTCATTCATCAAATATAAACTGACATCTACTCTGTGCCAGAGTGCAGATCAATGAAACTCCTTTCCACCTCCCTCTCCTAAAGTAGGAGAGAAGTAAAGGAACTAACTAGTCTGGTTCAAGGGATGGTGAACCATTCTCACCCCTTTCTTTACCTCTTCAGGTCCTGTGTACGTAACATGTAAATAATGATCCATCAGATTCTCTTTGCCAGAATTCATGCAGACACAGGGAATCCACATGAGACATTAACTTCGCCCTGCTAAGGTGGGAGGCATGAAAGAGGGCATCTTTCTGGATCCATCCAGCTCAGTGAACTTCTGACAGTAAGAGCATGTTTCTCACCCACCATCAAGCAGAAATTTGCTGATTTAAACTAAGCTGGGTCCACTGTGTTTTTCAAACTTTGATTCATGATTCCAAGAAACAAACAGTCCATAATAAATTTATCCCAGTGGCAGAACATCTCAAAACCAGCTTTTCCACTTTGAATACCACAAACAGACCTTTTATTTGTTGACACACAGCCCCTGGACATTCATGAAAACAAGATGTTCTCTTGCTGAGTTTTAAGTTAAACAGATTTAAGTCAGGGTCTCAGCCGAATTTCAAAAACAGATGTTACATAGCAAAAAGGCTGAACTGACCCCAGCAATGAGAGGCTATTTCACTTGAACTTAGATATTCTTTCTTAGCAGGAGAAGTGATCAAACATGCCTTAAACTGGAAGCAAGAGCAACCCGAGGCTTACCACTGTCTCCACTCAGGGACTGCCTCGCAGGTCTGGGAAGCTGCTGGGCATTCAGGACTGTTGGTTTTGAGAATAAGCATTGCTGGTAAGGGCTGGTGACTGGGAGGTGTAGGTGCCTCAGTTTTGGAGGAGGTTACTGAGGAAAGATGATCTTCCTTCCACATGCCATCATCTTGTTTCTCTGTGGACCCCAGAAGCCCCTATCAAAGGGCCCCACTCTGTCCGTCCCAGGATCCCTCTCTTGTAGACACAAGTCACAGTGAGGCCAAACTCCCTAGTCCTGCCAGGATGTGGCTCCATCTCTGCCTCTGGGCCTTTGTCCCTGCTTCCTGCCTCCCATAACCTGAAGTGGCTTCCACTCCCTCTGCAAATCCCATATATTTTTCTAGAGTTTGGCTCAAGTCTTATCTTTATCCAAGAACCTCTCAGCTTCTATAGCATTGCTGGCATTGTTCTTCTTGGTGATCGATATTATAAGGCTTTGTTACTCCAGTGTTTTATAACATCTCTTTCTCTCGACCTAGTCTGAAGCTGCTCGATGTCAGGGCCTACATCTCCTTTGATATCCCCTCACAGTGCTGAGTACTTTGCTACGCATTTGTAGATGCATGGAAATGTTTGCTGAGTTGAACTGGTTGAAAAGCTTAAGAATCCTGGCCTGAGACTCCAAGTTCCACATGATGCCATAGCTGTGGCCATTCATGCTGTTTGCCCATGTTCCTGTTCTACTCCTTCTAGGTACGTTATAGAATTGTATCATACTTGCCCCTTGTGGCCCCTTGTGGTCCCTTGTGGTCAGCTGGGGCCAAGTGACTAGTTCTGGCTAATGAGTTGTGAGCACAAGTATCATGTCACTTCTGGGTGACTTGCCAACATGAGACCCTCCAGAAATCTCTTTTCTCTCTACCATAGTGGGCAATATTTTCAGATAGTCGTTATCAGTAGGAGTCCCTGAGTATGGATGACAGTGATCTGAACCAGAGACCCCTGTCTGTCCAGCGTGAGTGACACACAAACCTTTGTTTTTAACTCATTCAGATTTTGGCTATTTCTGACCCCAGCATAACCTAGCTTGCCGTGACTGATGTAGTGTTGGTCAACTCTGACATTAGGTAGTGCAGATCTGCAGATCTTGCTTGTAAGTATGTACTTACTCAACTTCTCTAGTTTCTACTCCTCTTCCGTGTGTTTGCAGGTAGAGCATCAGAGAGGGGAAGTGGCTCATGCTGAACTTCCTCCTTGGCCCCATCTCTCTTCCTATGAGCCGGAAAACTGCTACTAACTATAGGAGTGTTCACATATTATGTGGTCATTCGTTTATACCAGCCATACAAACTCAAATAACTTTTAGGACCAAAGGGGTAAATATTTGGGGAGTGGTGGCTGAGGGGGAAATGGAGAATGCATGCATCCCTAAGAGAATTTGAATTCAAAATTAAAAAAAAAACCATGCTGGGCCAGGGAAGAATGTTTGCAAGGCAGCATGGGCCTCAGATTGCCAGTTTGTGACCATGATTTCTACAGTTTTTCCCTAACAGCTGATCCACCAGGCTAGACACTGTGAGGAGTTGCAGGGGTGAACCCACAAGTGATCCCACACTAGCTTTCAGTGTAGATGGACAAGTTTATCTATTCACAGTTATGCTACTTACTATGTGCCAAACACAATTCAAGCACTTTAAAAATGTCAACTTAAAGCCTTGTAACACTCCTTATTGTCCCCATTTTACAGACAAAAAGACAGAGGCTCAGAGAAGGTGAGTCATTTGCCCAAGGTCACACAGCTAGTGAGTGGTAGAGCTGGGATTTACTTCCTAGCCCTAGAGGGTGTGCTCTTTTTTTTTTTTTTTTTTTTTTTGAGACAGAGTCTCACTCTGTTGCCCAGGCTAGAGTGAGTGCTGTGGCGTTAGCCTAGCTCACAGCAACCTCAAACTCCTGAGCTCAAGCGATCCTCCTGTCTCAGCCTCCCAAGTAGCTGGGACTACAGGCATGCACCACCATGCCCGGCTAATTTTTTCTATATATATTTTTAGCTGTCCATATAATTTCTTTCTATTTTTAGTAGAGATGGGGTCTCGCTCTTGCTCAGGCTGGTCTCGAACTCCTGAGCTCAAACGATCCTCCCACCTCGGCCTCCCAGAGTGCTAGGATTACAGGCGTGAGCCACCACGCCCGGCCAGAGGGTGTGCTCTTAATCACGACTCTCTGTTCCATCTACAAGACCTGTAAATGGATAATACAAAGTTGCCTGTGGCAAGGACCGCGATGATGAAATGACCATGAGATTGCCTGGAGAGATTTATGCCCCTCTCTCAAATGCTCTTGCTGGGAGCTGTTTCCTGTCAGCAGGAGGGTTGGGCCTGCTCTATGTTAGGTTAAGTTCATATTTGATGTTTATTAATGAAGTAAAAATGAATCTTCTGTTTATGTTCATTTGTGCTTTGGCAAACTGATTTATTATGTCACTTAAGTGGGGTTCGCTTTAGAAAATAAGTTGAATTTGTCCTAAAGCCTTAAAAAAATAAATGACCACATTTCACACTTTGACCATTTCTTCACTTTGCTTGCTTAATTAGCTTTAGATATGAAGCTAAATCATCTAAATTTATCTGTGTCAGTCTTGGGGCACATCCAGGTTTTGTGGGACCTGAAGATTATTTGGGAGGCCTTCTTTAAGAAATAGAATACACTATTAAATGACTTGTCCCAAGGACAGGCCCTGTGGCTTAAGCTCTGCTAATCTCATGGTAGATCAGCTTCTGGTATCTCACCTTTGAGTCTTAGGAGCATTCCCTAAAAATGTCACAGCATCCTTACTATGCTTGGAAGTTCAATTACAATAGGCTGTCCGTATCGGTGGGTTCTGCATCACGGATTCAATCAAAAATGGATAGAAAATATTCCAAAAAAGACCCCAATAAAAAATAACAATACAAAAATAAAAAGAATACAAATAAAAACTAATACATTATAATAACTATTTACATAGCATTTATATTGTATTAGGTACTATAAGTAATCTAGAGATGACAAAAAGCATACGGGAGGATGTGTGTAGCTTATATCCAAATACTATGCCATTTTATGGCAGGGACTTGAACATTTGTGGACTCTGGTGTCCTCAGGGGTTCTGGAACCAATGCCCCATGAATACCACAGGATGACTATACTTTGAGACTACACTTATATTCTCCCCATTTTTTAAAAAAATTTCTACACAAAAACCAGAATCTAGGAAATAAACAATGTAGGGTACAATTATGTATTACTCTTCACAGCAATTTGCAGAAAAGTAGATTTACAGATATAGCCAGTGTATTGCAGTATTTGCCTATGAACCACATAATTAAGTATGATAGGTAGATGAGAGGGCAGAGAGATTTAAAATATTATGACCTTTTGCCAAGATGAGGCCAATGGAAAACAAATAGAGTATCAGAAATCACAATTTACGTCAATGAACACATCATTAGATTCACCAAATTTTCCATCGCATTGAATTAAAAAGAGCCCATTTTATGGGAAAAAAATACTAGCACAGCAAACATAGCCCAGATCTAATATGGCATGTGAGATGGAGAAAGTCCAGTTCAATGTATCTGTAATGAATGAATAATAATAAATGAATGACTGAGTGTCTGAATATGTTTAAGGAAGGTTCTAATGGCGGTCACTAGTTTCCCCATCAACCCTCGTTTACAATTGCATCTTTTATTTATAAATCATTAGCCAGTAATCTGGGAGAAGCAGTCAAGTCCCCAGAATCGCTCACATTATAACAAATGTCTTTATATTTATACATTTTGTAATTTTGTGGTGAAATCAGATTCAAAATCATGGTATAATATACTTATGGGAGAAATTCATGGAAGAACGTGGAGAAAATGCTCGTAGAAGAGCTCCTCCCTCAAGGCCTCACATGTGTTTGCATTCACCCCCACATCCTCTAGATATGATAAACACACTCTTTCCCAAATCGAGGTTGCCCCATTCCACGATACATCATATTTGGTCATTAAAGAACAGGACTCAATATTAATGTTGGCCTTCTCCATTACTCTTTAACAAAGTGTTTTCAGCCAAAGATATTAAACTAGTCAACTGCCTTTTCCCCCTGTCAGTGAAACAGCCAGCATCCTGAGATCACAGCTCATTTGTACTGCGTTGGCGTGAATATTCAGACTCCATTTGTCTCCAGCTCTTAAAGGCTGGTGTTAGAGTGAATGATGGACATTTTATTTTGAATTAGCAAACAGGAGGAGGAAAAAAAATCCCCAGATTGTGTGTTCTGCTTAAATCCTACTAGAGTGCTATTGTATGGGATAGTGCAAGACATTCACAAGTTCATTTTGTTGAGCATCCCAAAGCAGAGTTTAGAAGCAGGTGAGTCTGTGTCCTATAACTGCACAAATCCTGTTATAGTTGGAAGCTCAGGTAACACTTAATAGTTTTGTTTCAAAGCTAAATAGCACAATCATTCTTTTCTCTTTACTGCATACTCACTCATGCTTATGGGAACAGAAGTCTGGCAAGGAGTTCTAGACAAGAGCTCCTGCCACCATAGTCTGTTTTTCTCCCTGCTATCTGTGTCCCCAGCCACCACCTTGGCTTATCCCCTGTGGCACAATCTCTTTCTGTCAATACTCATGTCAGGCAGAAAGGTGTGTTTCCGGGGAGGTGCCCCTTACGGCTAGCTGCAAATCCCTGGACAGGGAAATTCCATCATTTGTGCGAGGTTACAAAATCTGCATGTGGCGGTGGTACAATGTTCTCTTACCCTCCTTACTCAGAAAGAAGGTTCCCAGAATGCTGGGAAGACCATGGGATCTGTGATCCCCACGTCCCCTCAATCCTTAACCAAACTTGGGCTATGCCCAGGCCCATCATGTATTTTCCTTCTCATACTTCATGACAAGGACCCTGAGAGCCGTCTCCTTGAGGGCGGACTCCTGTGGAAGGGACCGGATTTCAGGCCTTCTCTGATATAAGCCTAGTTCTACAGCCACTGCCAGAAATCCATAGGAAAGAATCTTGGTTTAAGAAAGAGCCCTCCAGATCCTACTAGAGCAAGTTTGGGCACACTTGAACGAAACGAGACTGAGCACTTTGTCAAGGGCATCCAGGGAGACTTGTTCTGCAAAACTCAAGGAAAGAAGAAGAAGAAGAAGAAAAAATACTCCAAACTTCTCTTTCCACTCCATCTGGAGCTTCAACTGACTCCACGAATATTGGCCCACAGTGGTTATAAAATCTCTCATTTGTGCAGTTCTAAAATAAGGGCAAAGCCTGCTAGGTGCTTACAACTCAAAGCACTTCTTTTACATGCTCATAGGAAAATGATCCTTCTCTCCAAGCCCTTGAGCTGACTGAAATTAATGAAACACAGTTGGGAGGCACCTATGCTGGCCACTGGCCATCATTCATTGGAACACCCCAAACAGGCCATTCATGGATTGCAGAGCTCTTTCCTTTTGCCTTCAGAATTTCTCATTTGATACACACAGCAATTTGCATAACCTCACTGACTCAGGTGTCACTGACCTTTGGGTGGCTTCGAGAAAATAGGGACCTTTTTCCTGGCTACTCCAAGAATACAAAGAGGAAAGTGTGGAAGTGGGTACTCGAGGAAAGCTGGTATCTCAAAGTTCATTTAAAAACATGGGTGGGAGTGTGCGGAAAGGAAAGAGGAGGTGTCCAGACCTCTGACGGTCTCCTGCCAATAATCAGACAAACCCCAAAGATCAGGGGTTTCTGCTAAGGAAAGAAAATTAAGGGAGAGAGAAGAAAAAAAATAAATAAAGCAAGGAGAGAACTTAAAGGAAAAGTGATAACACTTTGGAAAATAAAAGAGAAGTGAATAAATGCCTTTCCTTCTTTTATTGGCATCACACTAACAGGGTAAATTAGGGAAATTCAGTCCTGGGGTAAATAGGGCCCCCTTAGAAATGACACCTGATGGCGGAGCCCAGAGAGGAGAGGCTAGTCGTGGCTGTCAGGAGCCGTGGCCTGGCCCCTCCACTCTCCACCAGCTCCCATTCTGGCCTGACAAGGAAATCCAAAAGTACTGCCAAAGCCTACTCTAGCGGACAGCTAGGGTGGGACGACAAGCAGGGGAAATGGACTAAGGAGGGAGTCCGGTGCAAAAGAGGCACATCTCCCACTCCCAGCTGGGGGCTTCACTGACCATCTAGACAAGAGGATGCTCCGTGGCAACTCAGTGGCTGCCCCCTGACCCTGAAAGGGACCTGCCTCTGTCCCTTTGGTCATTAGGAGTCTACTGATCAGCTCTGACTGGCTGATGAAGGAAATGGCCCCAAAGGAAGGTGCTGTTGTATGACACGCCCTGGGCAGGCAGCTGGGGCAGCAAGCACATGTCCATGGCTGTGTTAGCTAGAGCGGAGCAAAGCTGGGTAGGGCAAGCCCCATATGAATGATCTGGGGCACAGTCCCCAAAGAGAGACTAGAAGAAGGAACAAAATAGGTCCAAAGAAATAAAGGGAGAAAAAAATATACACATTAGCTAATAATATACATGTTCTCACATATCCTTGTTAGAAGTAGCGTGTAGAGTTCTTTCTCTTGGAAGCATCCTTCTCCTGTTATTTACCGGGAGAAACTTCTGCATACCATTTCTGACGGAAGCTTTAAGCCACTGCACCTCTCCCCTCCACCCTGTCTTCCCCGGGGGCCTCATCCGCTGACGTGGCGCTACTTCCCGTCTGTGGGTTAGGACTGTGGAATCCCTCCGCCTGGTTCTCACCTGACTTCAGACGTGCAGATCCCTTGTTTTCTAGACACCTGCTGCTGCATGTCCCACAGGCCCCTAAAGTCAGGAGGTCCCCCTCAGCTCCCCAAACCGTATTCTCATGGGAAGGTGACTCATCTGGGGCATGTTCACGCTCTTTACTGTTTGCTACCACTCTGAAGAGAAAGGTACGTCTCTGCCACGAGTCAATGACACCTTTCTTTCACCCCTTCTCCCCAACCTCGACTTATTCCACCTGTTTTGGGGGGGCAGCAAGTGAGGAGAAAGCACCTTTAATAATGATCATTTGGAGACACTCTTACAGCAGAGAAATTGTAGGTTCAGAGGTTCAGCAGTTCAGAGGCTGCGTCTAATCCTTTATCCATTTATTCATTCATTCAGTCAGTTGTTTAATAAGTATTAAATGCCTACTGTATACAAACCTCCTCTGTGAGAGATGTAAAAGGTACATTCTCTATTTTCAGAAATTATGCAGTGTCATAGGGAAGTGAGAGCTGTACACAAAGGACCATAACCCACTGCAGAAGCCCCAAGTGCTCTGGGAGTGATGCAAGTGCTGAGGAAGTTCAGGAGAGAAGTAGAGGGAACTCCATATGCAATAAACTGGAAATCAGCTTATGAGAGAAGACATTATGATGGTGGTGTTATGAGCTGGATTGTGTTTTCCCCAAATTCTACGTTGAAGTCCTAACACCCAGAACCTCAGAATATAACCATATTTGGAGATACGATCTTTAAAAAGGTGATTAAGTTACAATGAGGTCTTTAGTGTGGGCCTAATCCAATATAAATAGTGTTCTTACAAGAAGAGGAAATTTGCGCACAGAGCGAAAGACACCAGACAGGTGTGTGCACGGAGAGATGACCCCTTGGAGACATAGCAGGACGGTGGCCCTCTGCTCTGCAAGAGAGGCCTCAAGAAATCAACCCTGCCAACACCTTGATTTCAAACTTTCAGCCTCTAGAACTGTGACAAAATGAATCTCTGTCGTGTAAGCCATCTAGTCTGTGGTATTTTGCTATGGCAGCCTGAGCAAACTAGCATGGGGGCAACAGATGTAATCCTGAAACAATAATTGCCCGAGAACTGTGCTAAAGTCCTGAAAAACTTTTATGCCTACTGGGGCCAACCCCAGCAAAATTGTGAATGAGTGAAATTTCCTTTGGCTTCTCTCCATCCTCCACCCTCTGAAATCTCCTCTTCCTGCTCCTCGGTGGTCCCTCTGCTGGTAGAAGTTCTCCTCCCAGGTGGGAAAGATTTATTGAAAGTGGGGTTCCTTATTGCTCCTGAAATCACCAGTATTCACCCCGGGAGACTGACTCATCCTCTCTTCATTGCCTCAGATCACCAGCACTTTTCACAGGAAGTGAAGACTGCATTATTGCTCAGGGACTGTTTTGTTTAAGATATTACAAATGCACGAAAATTAAAGCAAAAAAATCAGATTACAAAAAAATAGGAAAACAATTTCTTCCAAACTTTATGTAATAGATTCTATCTGATTAACTGGTAAGTATACTATGAGGCCACAGCGGAAAGACTGGTTTCTTACAATGCATCTTTAGGTGCAAGAATTTAGAAAATTGAGCAGAGAGGCTGTGTAACTGCTATAAGCAGAATCCAAACAAAAACATAAACTCTACTCACAGGTAAGCAATCAGATATCTGAGCCTTCTGGGTGATCTCCAATCCTCGTGGAATTCGGTTGGATGCTCTTGAAAAGTTTCAGTGATACCTGGAATGAAAAAAGGACAATGAAGCATGATTAAGTTGAATGAATTTGAGTTAATACAGACTATATATTTTATGATATCATTTCTTCCTCAGGTACTGTTGTTAGTTAAGACCTTATGGAGGGAAATAAAGCATGAGTAGAAATAGCTATTATGCATTTTCATTTTAAAGAAGATAAGTACAATTATTTCGAAGTCAATCTCCCATTTTTTACAAATCATGGGATAGAGAAGGGGGAATAGTTCATAGAAACCCACTGGCAGAGACGGTATTTATTTGCCAAGTTTCCCTTTCTCTTCTCTCAATGCCCTCAGTATTTTTATTTTAAAACTTGAGAATGAATAAAGGGGAAATAGACGAAGAAAATGCTGTAAGTGGAAAACTGTAGTTTTTTTTTCCTGGTTTATAGTGTCTGTGTATGTTCATGAACAATCTTGTCAGTGAGATGAAGGGAGAAAGGCTTTAAAGAGAAAACATAAAGTGAATGGTTAAATGTGACGAAAAGTGGAGTTTGTCTTCAGATAAGCTTGTTCCTTTTTAATTTCAGATTTAGGGACTAAGGCCAGAAAGTTAATGAAACTCTTGCTCCCTGTTTGAAGATCTTTCTCTACCATCAGTGACTTTGCAACTTCAAATAGATGCTCTCATGAGCCTTCCTCACTCTATCCCCTTAAGCCATAGCTTTTAATGCAGGGCCCAACACACAGATTCTGGCTGACCTGGCTTAGAAGCAGTTGCCAAGGTTCTCCACAGGCAAAGCTGAGTCTAGACAGGACATGGTGAGGAAGGAAAAGACCCACAATGAAGGAAGACGGGAAGGGAGCTGGACCGTTAGGCGAATGAGCCTGTCTTCCTTCCCCAGACCCCACCACAGCCAGTGGCAAACAGCCAGGCACTATTTATTGCTCATTTGATTTAACCATCTCCTCAGGCATAGGGAGAAATGGGTTTTATTTGAAAACATTCATTATGGGAGAACCAAGGTGTAATAAAAGGAAAAAAGTAATTTCTCTCCTCTCGGTCAGATTTCTAGTCCTACAAGAGTGCTAATTTTTTAGAGCCTTTGGGAAACCTCTAGCTAAAGCCATTCAGTATCATGAGAAACAGTAACTAGTGTCTCTCTAGATTACACAAATGGGAAAACACTGCCAGCTCATGTTTACAAAAAATAATTGAAATCCTACTTTAAAATTTCAACCACAAGTGTTCTCAGAAAGATGCCATCATCCAAATGGATACCAAGGGGTTGGGAGGGTCTCAAATGATAACTTATTATAACAGGAAATCATTGAAAAGGTTAAATTAGGGATCCTTTATGAAAATGAATAACTTTATGTAGCCAGCAAGAAGAACCAGATTTTAATTAATTTAAAATTTTACCTTACACGGTTTAATTAGGTTCCCTTGATTTCAACATTACTATTTCTATAAACAATCCTCAAATGACTCTTTTATAATGTGTTTTGCTTTCCTTATGGAAATGATAATAATTATTATTTATTAAGTATGTTTTAAAACTAAGCCCTGTGCTAAGCACATATCTGTTTCATCTGATGACTACGATAACCTTGTAAGATACATATTGTTATCTTAGGATAAGCACTGAGAATCTCATTGTGTTTGTCACTGGCCTGAATTCACCCAGCTAGCAGTGAGGCCAGCCTTCGAAGCCAGCACATGTGCCTTCATTCGCTTATTCGCTGAGTACTGTGCTCTAGGACGGGGCACACGGTGGTGAGCAAGGACTCTGTTTGCATGGAGCTTGCATTCTGGTGGAGTACAGATGAAACATCCTTCTGATCATGAGTAAATGCAACAGCAGATTGTGAAGAGGACCACTGAAGGTCGCTGGAGGTTGGATGGTGAGGGATGGTCTCTCTGAAGGCGAGACATCTAGGCTGAAAATACACTGGTAGGAAGGAGTTGCCCATGGAAAGATCTGGGGAAAGTGTGCTCCAGGTAGAGCTCTGGAGAATCCTGGTGGGAGGCTTTTATGAGATGGCTGTGGGCTCTGGGACCATGAAGCTCTTCCAGGGTATTCAGTTCAGATGGGATCTGGGCTCACATGTCCATTAGTAGGGTACACATTGCTGAAAGATGTGCTGAACCAAGGGTCTTAATGAAGAAATGATCCCCAAAGTGCTGCCTTTGCTGGGAAGCATGAGGGTGGTAGTGGTGTTGATGGTCTGTCCCTGCCCAGAGAGAGCACCGACAGGGATGCACACTGTCACTCTTGCATCCACAGAGGTTCCCCACTCCCTTTCTCACTTGGGAAACTTGAAGAGAACAGTGTTCTGTGGGTTTCCATGAGCTCCTTTCTGTCTTGTATGTTAGAGGATAAGGCAGACTATTTCTTAATAACAGACAGAAGAATGAAAAGCTACAGGACATAATCCTTGGAATGGGAAAAGAATGGCAAATAGCTATTTCAGTCTTAGTTTGCAGAAAGTCACATAATTTGTGGAGATGGAAATTAAAATAAAATACTTAAAAAATGGATCTATGGGTTTTAGTCAGAATGAGCCAGTAACAATAAAACATATTAATTGTCTCTGTTTTACATTTACAGTTGAATATGGGAGCTAGGAGTATGTTAGCAGGAAGGAAATATGTGATCTTAGGGAATTTGGGTCATTTAAATAAACACTAACAAGTGAATTGATCTTGAACCAGTCATTTAACTACTCAATTCCTTTATCTGTAACACGAACCATTTGGAATTGATTTTTAAGAGTTGTTCAACTCAGATGGTTTATGTATAATTCTACAGTCTTTCAAGAAAAAATGTATTGTGTATGTCTCTATATCTGTGAATAACCTTGTCATGGTTGTGAATAAAACAAGTTCAACAAAGTTCCCCCTTTTCAGCATCTTACAGCGTGCTCAGAGAAGAGTATTGTTTTTGGGGGGCTGCCTACTCCCAGCCTTCTCCATCGATGAGAGGAGATGGAGTGCATTTGATAGCTCTAAGAGAAATGATAAGGTATCACATAATATCTATAACTTATTGAATGCCTACTATGTGCAAGGTGCTTGATATCTGTTCTTATTTAATCTTCACAAGAAAACTCTGAAGCTAGTTGCTTTTTATTATCCTCATTGGAAATTAAGAAAACAGATTCAGATTCACAGTTACATAGTTAATAAATGACAGAGTTGGAATTGAAACCCAGATTTCTTTTATTCCAAAACTCTTTCCATGACAGAACACATGGAGTAGTAGTCATAGATGCCAACATTGACATTTTCTTTTACCTTTTGAAATCTATTTTAAAAAATGTTTTGAAGGAGGTTTTTGCTTTTAGAGATGGAGTCTGCTTTGTCAACCAGGCAGAGTGCACTGGCCTAATCATAGTTCACTGCGGCCTCAAACTCCTGTGCTCAAGTAATCCTCCTTCCTGCCTCAGCTTCCCAAGTATTTAGGACTACAGGCATAAGATATTACACCCAAGTAGTTTGTTTGTTTGTTTCTTTCCTTCTTGTTCTTCTTCTTCTTCTTCTTCTTTTTTTTTTTTAAGAGATTGGCTCTTGCTATGTTACCCAGGCTATTTTTGACCTCCTGGCCTCAAGGGCTCCTCCTGCCTCAGCCTCCTGAGTCACTGAGATTATAGACGTGAGCCACCTTGCCCATCTTGGAGGAAGGTTTTAATGAGCTTGTTGAATGTAGCTAGACTGACTTAGGTATCTGCCTGTAATGGAATAGCTTATGGCAGTCCAATGTTCTCATCAAGAGAAACTACAAAATCTGGACAGAATTCCAAAAAGCCAAAATCTATTTGAAGACATCAGAGAGTTGCTGCAGTCACCAGGACTTGATAGGACAATATCTTGCAGAGAATGAAGGCCTGGAATAGTGACCTCACATTCAGTGATCTCCCCCTCAAGGCATTTGCTGTCCTTAAGGTATAAAGGACAGAGGATATGAAAGAATAAAAAACTAAGCAGAACATTCTGAATAGCACAGCAGAGTTTTCAGCAATTTCATGGACTTGAATAGGAAAAACTTAAAAGTTCAAGAAGGAAAGACCATTTTGGGATTGATAGAGCTGTTCTATATTTTATTTGTGGTGGGTGTTATGCAACTGTATGCATTTGTCAAAACCTGCAGAATTGTGCACTAAAAAGAGTAAATTTTCCTGTGTGTAAATTATACTTTGATAAAAAACAGGAACCTCCCCCAAAAAAAGAAGAAGAAGAGAGGGTCTTGGGATACAGTCTAAGTTAGGACCCTTGGAGAGTTCACTCATGGAGAGGGAGCAAAGCAGAGGCCAATGGACTCAGGCAAAATAGCAGATGAGGAGCAGATCACCTCAGCCCTATTTAGCTGAAGTGAAGCCCTGCCACTCTTGCAAACTACTGGAGTATAAAATAATCCCTCTCTGGAGGAAAGTAACATCATCAGCATCTCAATTAAATGCCCATGTGGAGAAAAGGAAAACCAAATCTTGACCTCTGTTTAACACCATTCCTCCAATAGTTTCAGATTGGTTGTAGATCTAAGTGTGAAGACTTATAAATTAACACTTCAGGGAAAAAAATAGAAGATTTCTCCACAATCTTGAGATAGGCAAAGATTTTGTAAACAGGACAAAAGATCATTAAGTATAAAGGAAAAAATGAATTGTATTATATTAAAATTAAGAACCATATAGAGAGTGAAAAACCAAGCCATAGAATGAGAAAAAAATATAGTACTACATATATCTGACAAAGAACTTGCACCCAGAATATATAAAGAATTTCCATGAATCAACAAGAAAAAGATAGATGATCCAATCAAAAAGTAAGTAAAGATTTCATCAGGCACTTCACAAAAGAGATATTGAAATTGCCAACCAGCATATTAAAAGGTGCTCAATCTCAATCATTAGAAAAATTCAAATTAAAACTGCAATGAACTAAATAAAACTACATAAAACTAGAATAGCTAAAATTTAAAAGGCTGATAATTCAAAGAGTTGGTGAGCAACTGGAACTCTCATGCACCACTGTGGGAATGTAAATTGGCAAAATCACTTGGGAAAAACATTTGGCAGGATGTGCTAAAGCTGAATATTTGTACATTCTGTGACCCAGAAATTTTACTCCTAGGCATATACACAATAAAAATCCACATATACATATATTTTTTTTATCGGAAGACATGGACTAGAATGTTCACAGCAGCACTATTCATAATAGCCACAACCCAGAAATAATCTTAATGTCTATCAATAGCAAAATGGATAAATTGTGCTAGGCAAACAATGCAATACTATATAGCAATTAGAATAATCTACGTATTGCTCAGGCAACCAATCTCATAAACCTAATGTTAAATAAGACACCAAAAACTTACTATATGATTTCATTAATATAAACTTCAAATACTTGGTGTTAGAAATCAGAATAATGGTTATCCTGGGGCTGGGGGAGGGAGGTGAAGGGGCTCTTGGGGTGCTGGTAATATTCTGTTTCTTGATCTGGATGCTGACTACCCAATTGTGTTCATTTTGTAAGAGTTAATCACCATACAATGATGAATTGTGCACTTTTATTTATGTTATGCATCATTAAAAAGATTATTTTTATAATATGAATAGAAAAAGATGAAGCCTCGGTCTGGAAACATGACAACTAAAGGGAATTTATAAGCTCGAAATATATAAAATCACGAAGGTTCAATATCCCTGGTCATATATTATACCAGTAGGAAAATAAAATAATAAAAAGAAAGAGAAACCATGAGGGAAAACAATAAGGTACTACAAATCAATGCACTCTGCAGGGGGAGAATTGTAGTTGGGAGGGCTGGGATCAATTTGGCCAGTTATTTCTAAATTAAAAGTCAACACCGGATTATTTACCAATGACTTAGTGAACTTTCCATATATATATTTTGGCTTATCATATCTTAGAAGGGAAATATTGAATGTTTTTGCAAGTGGTCCATACCAAAGCAATTCAAATACATCTTGAGATGCCGTGAAACTTCATGTCCCTAAATCCCTTGCTCACTGCCCACTGTTTCTCCTCTTCACCTTCAACCACCCACCTTCCCACACCTGTCTCTAATAGCTTGTACATACGAGCTATTCCTTTTTGCTTTTTAAAAGTATATGTTTTCATTTACATTTTTGCCTGTGTACCTTGAGTAAAATTTGTCTGCAGTATGCTTGGAGTTTAGTGTAAAGTTTTATGCCTGTGTAAGAATCTCTTGATTTTCATGGGATATGTTTTTGTGTTACTATGGAATTAGGCATATGGAAATATATACAGATACTTGTATAAGTGAGTAGATAAGAGGGACAAGCTGTATTAATATGATAATATGTTAGGAATTTAGCTACCAAACAGGCTAATGTGGGAACTTAAGGATGTCATTCTTATAATTAAAGAAAATTCAGTTATTAATGAAAGTGAGAATTCTCATGGCATTCTGCAGCAAACACTTACTGGATTGCAGATGAAGCTTTAAACCATTTGATTGGATTGGACAGAGGTCTTTCACATGCAAGCAGCATGGAATTGTGGAAGACAGGCTGTGGGGTCACATAGAATTCTATGCTTAATAGAGGTATGAACTTAGGGAAGTTCTTTGTTGGTTATCAGTTACTTCAATTTTAAAATGAGGATAATAATAACTACTTTGAAGGGTTTTTCCTTCTCTAAGCCCCCATAGTATTTTGTTACTGTGCTGGCATTGCCACAGTAGATATCATTCAATGAGTATCGGCTTCCTGATGGCGAGGACATGGTCTTATCAATAATTCTAAACCAAACATTCAGAATATTCCCTGGCATATACATATGCTTCATAATGTTGGGTGAATGAATGGATAAATGAACGAGATAACATATAAAGTACCTAGAATTGAACCTAGAATGCCATAGGCCCCCCATGAATGTTAGCTCCTTTCTCTTCCTCCTTTGTTATTCTGCATCTGGAAGGTAGAATGGCTCAATTCTTCACTTATTTCTACACCAACAGGCAGCCAGGACTAGCAATGCTAGCCAGGGAAATTTTGCTGAATTTTCCTTAAAATTGCATGTAGTGCAAAGAAGTTAACTTAGGTATATGTTCTCAGAGAAGCCAATTTTGTACAAGTATGAAGAAGAAAATATTTCCTATTAGAACAGAATAAGATCACATAATAGTACAAAGGAAGACCTTTGATGTCTTAAAACAGTGCCTGTTAGCTGTAGCCTTTTCTATTTTTTCTTGGGCAATCATTTAATTAAGAATCATCCAGGATGCTATTTGCATCAGCCAAGATCTTCCAACTGTTAATAGAAGAATGAGGGTAGATGTTTATAGGCGAGATAATTTCTGATTGGAGAAGTGGGCGAAGGTCAGATGTTTATTTTTAAGCTTTATGAAAAGTTCTCTACTTGTCTGAAGCAAATAGGAAAGAGAAAGTCATTTGTGGTATTATGAAATTTCTGGACTTCTCATGGGAAAGTAGCTGACGTCAGTCTTTGATAAGCTTCCCATGGCTACAAACATAGGAGACATTGACTCCTGAGAAAAATGTAATCTTTCCCTTTACAGAGTCATGGTGTACCTGCAGCTGGAATTTGGTATAACTACCACACATCAAGAAAGACCTAGTGTAGATATTTAAAAGTCCAAAGGTTGTGGAAAGGCAGTGGCCGTTGTTTCTCTTGCCATCATCATCATCATCATCACCACTACCACCATCATTAATATCAACAAGCACTGATGTTAGTTGGGTTGTTTGTAAGCATGATGCTAAGTGCTTGGGCTCCAGTGAGTGATAAGAAATGGTGCACTTAATTTTATGTATATTAAATTTTCCAATGCATGCAGTCTTCCTGGCTCTCTTCTGCCTACGTGTAGCTTCCTAAATAAATAGAACTTACTGAGAGAGAAGCAACTACAAAGCTTGGAACCCTCATGATTGAAAAGGAAAAGCTGAGAAAATATTATGGACATCTAGGAAAGGGCAAGAACCCTACAATTTATCTTTAATCCGTACAGTTTAGCACAGCCTCAGGTATATAGGATAAGTTTAATAAGTACTAGTTCAGCAAAATTGGATCCTTTTAATTCTATTAGATTCTCAATCTATTGATAATCTCATTAATAAAGGTGGTACTTAGGCATTTTGGATATTCACAAAGAAGTAGTGTCCTAATTCAGTAGAGGCTATATGTCACCAAAGCAATTGGATTATTAGTATTTATTCAATTCAGTCAACTCAGTGAAAAATTTAGGCACACTTTATTGATGTAGTGAATCTATTTTCATGTTCCTATTATATAATATGTTCTTGTTTGTTTGAAGTATTCTTAAAACTTTTTCTAGTGTTAGTTTTGATTACTGATTGAAATTTAAGTACCTAAGGATGAAGCTGTATATTATATTTCTTTTATGGCCAGTGCTTGAAGTAAGCAAAAAATCAAAGCAAAATAACACCCTAAGTGGGATTATCCTGTTCCTCTTCTCCACCTTCCAACCAGCTGGTGCTGCCCACCTGTTTCCTCCACTACAGAGCTGTGTTCTAAGACCTAATCCAGCCTTGAGCTCGGCTGGTACCAAGCACAGAATGCTTAACACAGAGAACCTGGGCAGCAGGAGGATTCAGGGTTCAGGTCAGAATCTAGAATCATCTTGTCTTACCCTTGTAACAAAAGGCAAAACTATCAGTGTGTGTAGCCTTGAAAAAAAAATCACTAGTAGACGTCATTCCTCAGCATTTTAAAGAAAGGTAGGCTGTACTTTATTTATTTGCACATTCAACTGAAAGAGTAGCCAGTGAAGCTGCAGTCCCATGGATGAGATACAGGGACCTTTGCACTAGATAACTGGTAAAATATAACACTCATTCTATCTGTTCATTATCACCCAGATATCTGTCTGTTATTGTCTAGGAAGCTGAGGACATCAGCAAACACAGCAAAATAACAATGCACAGGGGACCATTTTGTGCACTGGGCCCTGGGAAGGGCCAGTGGAATTCCTCTGATCCGTCTCCTTTTGACTTTTTCCCATAGACCTTGTTCCTGCACTGAAATGTCTGGAATGCTTGGTAGGGATGAAGTGGGTTGGTCACAGGGCAATTATGCTTCTATCATCAATCAGAACGGCCGTTCGTGGATTGATTTCCAAGTGACTAGTGGCATCACAAATGGGTTAAGAATACAAATACATAGCACTTTTGCAGTAAACAGAACTTTCACATCCCTTTTCTCAAATGATTTTCATGACCACCCTGGAGGTTAGCAAAACAAATATTATTGGCAACATTTTATAAACGAGACCTCGAAAGGCCTAGAGAGGTTAAGTGGTTTACCCAAGTCATCTCAGCTAGTGGTGGGAAGAGCTGGGTCCCCAAATATGTTCATTTTGTAAAACATTATTCTGCCTCTATGTGATGAATTAACAACCAAGTTCATTTAGTGGAAGCTGGTTATTTTTTTATTTTAGGACAAACCAATCTGTACATCTCTTTTTAGACATTGGATCAATCTACTGCTTGATTTCTAATTGCTATCATGGGCTAACCATTTTCAAAATAACTATCTCAAGAATTGAATCTTTGTGGCCCTTGCAATTTGGCCTGTCTTTGCAGGAATCACATAGCAGGGAAAGTGTAACAAGTGATAAAAATTCCAAGCAACTGTCCTAACCTCAAAGCACTTGAACATCAAAATAGATCTTCCATCAAGTATGGTGGCCCACCGCAGTGGCTTTCCACGAGGAGTCCCAATCACAGTGGTGTTATAGTGAGATATGTCATTAGAAATCTGAGGTTTCATGTGGTTTACTTTTTAAAATACTAGGAAGCATACAAAGTTATCCCTATAAACATGACTCTCATTCAATTGCATTCTAGGCATCATTTTTGAATGGAAGAAAAAGGCATACTTATTAGTGTTCCTCTAAGTGGGTCTTTTCTATGAATATCCTTCCTCACATGGAGAAAAAAGTTTGACATTTGCTCTTCTATTATTCCTATCTCACGAGACAAAAAGTCAGGCCTAGCTTGAGGTTGTATTTCCAGTTATTAAATGGAAGTCACTAAGGATACAGCAGAAAGGGAGAAAGATAAGATCCCTGCCCTCACAGCGCTAACACTCTAGTAGGAAAATAAATATTAAACTATTTATGTTCCATTCATTTCTGTATATCCAGTGACTAGATTAGCTCTGAGCACATAGCAGCTCCTCAATAAATAAATGTGTGTCAAGTGAATAAATAAATGAGGTCCCCAGATGCTCAATCTTTTCCATTTCTAAATCTTGATGACAACATCATTACCCAGTGCCCTTCTTCCCAGGACCAGACTGAAAGGTGGACAGTTGGAATCTCACTGAAACCTCTCACTGAAATTTTATTGGCAATTACATTTCTGGTTGATAATAATGTGGACAATATCCCAACTTCAATCTCTCATAACCACACATTTAAACCTAGGCTGCTATCTTAAAAAAATGTATATTTTTAACCCAATGGAGGATGATGTGCAGCTACAGATGGGTCAATGAAACCCATTTCCACATTTTTTTTTTTTTTTTTTTTTTGTTGAGACAGAGTCTCACTTTGTTGCCCAGGCTAGAGTGAGTGCCGTGGCGTCAGTTTAGCTCACAGCAACCTCAGACTCCTCGGCTTAAGCGATCCTACTGCCTCAGCCTCCCGAGTAGCTGGGACTACAGGCATGCGCCACTATGCCCGGCTAATTTTTTCTATATAGATTTTTAGTTGTCCATATAATGTCTTTCTATTTTTAGTAGAGACGGGGTCTCGCTCTTGCTCAGGCTGGTCTCGAACTCCTGACCTCGAGCGATCCACCCGCCTCGGCCTCCCAGAGTGCTAGGATTACAGGCGTGAGCCACCGCGCCCGGCCCCATTTCCACATTGATACAATAGTTCAAATTGAACATCCCATAATAAGTTTATCTCCAAAAGATAGCATTTTTCAAACATAACAATGCCCTTATTTATATGCCTACAAAAATATCAACAGAAGCCTCATTAGTTTCAACATTTATAGCTGAGTAGATTGAATTAAAAGCAAAAGATAAATTAATTCAATAAAAACTTTTGGCAATTGCCACCAAACAACTGTTGGGCAGTTCTGTGTCTCTCTGTTGAAATGGCAATTCTGGCATTATGCAAGCACAATTACAGGCTGCATAGAGCTGATATACATAACTGTAAAACATGTCTTGGAGCTTCATAAGGAAAAATTCTAAGATATACTTTCCAGAGACAAGACAACGATTCTCATATATTTGGAACATAAAAATGTGATTGTGACAAATTACTGCTAAAGAATGAAAAACAAATAACTGTTGAACAACTTAAAACAACTTTGTAAGCTTACATACACATGCTGCTCCAGAACACTGAGCCAAGCTACAAATGCATTCTGCGAAATACATGGTAAGAACGAAGGAGGAAAAATAAAGGGAAACATTAAATTTAGCCAGAATTTAAATGATATTGAGGCTGCACAGATACGTAGGTTGTTTTGGAAGTGTTTTTTTATTTTTTTTATTTTTTATTTTTTCTCCTGCTGTCTGTCTGTGTTCCTTCATTTCCTGATTTCCTGATGTGGCTCAAAAGAAAAAAATTCAGAGATCAAAATCAAAATTATCCTTAATTATGTTTCAGTCTGTTTGAACCCAAACAAGGGAAATGCAGGAGTACAGGAACTTGATCATAAGGTCCAAGAATGAGAAATCACATTTTCACACTGTCTTATATCAACACGGTATCTCACGCAGTACTTGGCAATTGTTTATTGATGGTTTTCAAGACGACTTTTGTTTCTATTTCACTATTACAAAAGATCCCAAATCATCAAATCTGCAAAGGCATGCCATCTCTCAGTACTATATAGATATACATTTTATTATAGAAAATATACAAACACACATTTCACTGTAGAGAGTTTAGGAAATAGAAAAATATATGTAGAAACCAATTCTAAAGTCTCTTTTAATCCCTCCCACCCTGAGATTACTTTAAAGTTTTAATATATTTCTTTCCAGTCTTTTTCTCAGCAAACACATATAATTCTAGTTTAAGAGCAAATTTGACGTTATGAATTCAATTTTTTCACTTATCATCATATATATTTTCTTATACCATCTTCTTAACATGATTAATAACCTCATAGTTTATGTAATCATTCCCCTATTATTAGACACTGAAAGTATTTGAAGTTTGAGCTATTACAAGTAATGCTGTGAGGGACATTCTTACACATAAATTGTATCACTGAATCTCTATCCCTTTGTTTTAAATTGCTAGGTAATGTGGATGGCTTGGTGTCCTACCAGTGACCCTCAGGAGAATCAAATTGATTACATTTTCTTTTTATGAATTCTTCTTGTTTCCAAATAACCAACTGAAGAAGTTGGGACAGTAACTGCGATGCCATCAAAACATCTGAGATTGAGTTTCAGCAAATAACAGCAAGACAAAATGGTAAAGCCTTGTAGTGTCATCCATTCACTACCAAGATTATAGAAGCACCAAAAAAACAGAGTTGTCTTTCAAAACCTGATTTTTAAGATTGACTGATTTGAGCCTTGATACATGAGATAATTCAAAGGTGTAGCAAATTAAATTATTAAAACCAAGCACATTATATGTAGACATGCACAGAGGAAGGAAGGAGAGAGAATAAGTCCCAGGAGTGAGATAACCCCCAGCATATCCCAACAAGACCTCCAGGGGTTTGAGAAAGCCTGTCAAGGGACTGTCCACAGTGGATTTAATGCTTAGGGTGCAAACACTCTGAAGATGGGGATTAAGCTTTATGCTTTTCTTTCCTCTCTACAACTCACAAAAAATTCCACCGCCACTCCCTTTGTTTCACCTAACAGAATATAACTGAACACAGTCCCTGTCCCCCAAGTTTTTCCCAGTTTAGCAATGACATCTAACATTCACCTGGTTGCTTAAGTCTTGGATCTGGGAATCACTCCAGACACTTCCTTCTTTCTCATTGCCCACTCCCCACCATTCCCAACACAGTACATTACTAAATCCAGGCGATTCTCCTTTGCTTTAAACATCCATTTATCTTCATCATTGTTGCTACCACTCTAATCCAAGCCCCCATCATCTCATCTGGACCATTGCAGAAGCCTCCTAACTGGTCTTCCTGTTCTAATCTTCTGGCTGTCTGCAAGCAATTACACTTATAAAAACATTAATCTGATCATTCCCCCGCCCTGCTTCATGTACCTATAGAATACAGATCCAACTGTCCACCGTGACCTGCAATGGCTTGTGTCATGTGGCTCTGCCTATCTCTGTAGCTTTCTCTTGTGCCTCTCTCTTTTGTGATCTGGTTGCACTAGCTTTCTTTTGATTTCTTGCATGGATCCAACTCTTTCAGGCCACAGAGCCTAAGGCATGTTGTTCTCTGACACTAAAGTGATTCGAAAATGATTCTTCCACCCCTCTCTAGTAACTCCAGCACACTTTTTACTCGGATGATCCTTAGCCTTCCTTGAACCCACAAAGTCAAAGTTAGAATAGTAATTGCAATACCTTTTATACACTGATTTTTGTGTTACAGCACAATTACAAGACAAATGATAGCGCTTTCAAGTATCCTATCCATTTATTGCCAAGTTACGGTAAATTAAAAATTGTTGCATTAGACATATAGATTTTAAGATTTTACCTCCATGTTATGTTATTTCCTGTTATAAGTCTCTGTTATTTATCTTCATGTACAATTACAATTTGCAATGATGCTTGTGTTTGAGTACTTATTTAATGTTCGTCTTTCCTCCTAGAATGAAAGCTTTATGAGACGGTGTCTGTTTTCTTTATTACTGATTCCTCCGTGCTTTGCAGTTGCTGGCTGTATAGTAGTCACTCGGAAATACATACGGAACAAATGAGTGGGCAGAAAACAGTCAAAATATTTCAGAAGAGTGTCTAATGATTAAATAGTGGGGGAGTTTACAGATTTATCATACATTTGCGAAGAGGATATTCATCAAGAGTGTGGCGCTTGCTAAATGCTCAATACAGTAAATGAATGAATATATAGATGAATATTTATTTATTGGCTATCACAGCAGAATATGGTAAGTCTAAATGGAAAGCAGATAACTATACCAAAGTAACCAGGGGAAAATCTAGAAGTAATTTTTCTCTTCTGCTACCACTTCTCTCCAAAAGTTGTAGTTTGAAAGGGCAAGTATGGAAAGCATATGAGCATTCTTTCCACTGTAACAGCTGAATCATGCGTTATCTCATTTGATTCTCCTAAGAACCCTGCGAGAGATAGTATATCATCCTCATTTGACAAACAATGAAAGTGAGCCCAGTGTCTAGGATTACTGAGAATATACTGGATCCAGAACTCAAATGCTGGTTTTCTAACTCTAGAGACTAAGTAATAAGAGCAACCTTGGAGAATTATGGGATAGCTGATGCAATTTTGTTCTGATTTCCTCCCCTCTATTTGTGATAAGGTTGACAGAACTTTTAATATATCGATACAGCCTTTCAATAAGAAATAAATACCCAAATCTCTCCAAGTGTTGCAGCTTAAAAGACCTGATTTTGGTCTCAGCTGCTATTCCTAATTCTTTTTAGATTGGTGAGTTTTTATTTTTCTTTCCAGCCATATTTAAAAATATACTGTGAGCCACATTTGTCTCTATTCCTTTTAATCCAGTGAGAAAACACTCTCGAGAAAACTGCCTCAGTGCAGAGGACCTACTCATACCCCGGCCGCAATATTGGCTCATTTCCATACAACCTAATATGGCTAAGAAAATGTTTGATTGGAACACAGTGAGGATTGCCAAACTTAACAACTTTTTAGTAAGAAAAGTGCCATGGAGTCCTCTGTTTAGACGTGGTGTAATTGTAGTTCAGATGCAGTGCTTATCCGTTGACACCAACGAAACCGTAATTGTACTTCTACACAGTAACACAAACCAGATACCTGCCCCCTTTGCCCACTTGCAGGCAAGATGAATAAATAAAAGCTGCTCAGAAAGGCTCTTGGTAATAGTCTATTGAACATATTGCCCTTCTTGGGTTTTAAAAACCAAGTGACTGAGGAGCACCCAGTTCAGATTCTGTAGGAAGTTCTCTGGGCTCGTGTAAAATCAGGTAGGTTTAAAAAAGAACAGATGAAAGGAAAGTCACCTCCTGCATCTGAACCTGAGCCCATCGTGGGCTCTCATCATCTTCCCCAAATAATGCCTTTGAATTACATTCCTATTTCTTCTCACTCCCAGTTCTCTGACAGATTGGAAATGCCAATACGATCCTCACTCTTTCTTGTGCTGAGGACATTGCAGGTGCCATCTGGCCAAGCATGGGAAAGATTTTAAAGTCAGACAGAGCCAGGTTTGAATTGTGGCAGGTGACTTTGGCAAATTGTTTCCTTTCTCTGTTAAAAAGCAAAAAATATCTACCTTGCACAGTTGTTGTGGGGATTAAAGGAGGTAACATGAAGCAGTGTGGTTCCTGGCATGAAGAAAAAGCTCAGTAAATGTCAGCAAACTCCCATTTTCTACTTCGGATCCTCTTCCTAGTCTCAATACATTCCTTTGGCAATAATGCTGGGTTCATTTTCACAACTATGTATGTAGAAAATTAAAAGGAAAAATATACCCATTGACTTCTGAAATTTGGCCTGGTCAGCAAGACAGGGAGATCTGCTTAAGAATCCAACCTGGGCCAAGTTAAAGAAAAAGTAGTGTCAAAATTTCTGTTGCTTCTTGGAGTTACTAAGGACATAAGCCCAGGGTAGATGACTGTTCTGTTTACATAAACATCTTGACCTTGCTTTGTGGTTATAAAAGGTGAATGGCCTTGTCCACCCCCAAGTCACATGGGAGAGAATTAAGGCAAAGGGCTAAAGAGCTAATTTTTTCATCAAATTAAAAGATTTAATTTTAATCTGTGATCCAGTCTGCACTGTACTGTAATGTTCCCCTACCACCTCTAAATCATCCATCAAAGTCTGTCCAACACAGAAGTATTATAGGAATGAAGAAAAAAGGAACTTTTCCACGGTCAGAGTGAAGCCGATAGAGTGGACTGAGGCTATATGCGGGTGGCAGGAATTCGGAGTAGGATGTGACGAAAGCATAAGGCATCCCACCACTTTGTCTCTTTCTTAGGGATTCTCAGAAATATTGAGATGAAGGCCCTAATTATTTTATCTGGATCTGAAATGAAAGAGTAGTCCAAGAACAACTTGGGCATATCCAGGTTCCACACTTATGAACAATTAACCAAGAATACAAAACAATATTATCAGTAAAATATGTTACTATGATTAGGTAACTCAGGCAACAGTTGCTGTGTATGAAAGGAACTGCTTCTGAAGAACCTCAATTTTAAGCTGTGGTGACACTCCTGACTAGCCATGTGATCTTGGGCAAGTCACAAACTCTGCAGGCCTCAGCCTCCCAGACGGTAAAAGCATGAGAATGGACTAGGAAGGCATTGCTATTTGCTGATTAGGTGGGCAGGAGTACTTAGGAGAAGCTTCAGAAAGAAGATTGGCACTTAAACGATAAGAGTCAGACAACTGGAAAGGAGGAGTGAGGATGTAAGTGTGTTTCAGCTGAGCAGAAACACACAAGTCGTGTAGGTGGGAGAGACTTTCTCAGCCTGTCTCTGAGGGTGGGGGGAAGCGGGTACAACAGTCAGGTCCGCAGATGTCACTTCTGTACTTTATTCTTTGGATTAGACAAATAGAGACTAAGATTTTTGATATAAGTGGCAGTCTGGGACAATTCAAATCCAGTGTATAGAATGGGAGGAAGCATGGCGGGACTAAAGTATAGGTGTCGGGATAAGTCTGGAGATTCTTGAAACTGGAATTAAGATGGTGACAGTGAAACCGGAGGAGAAGATAGTTTATGGGAAATTGAGAAATGTGCATTTAATTCTCCCAACATAGCCCAGTCTCCTCCAGTGGGTCTGCAGGGAGACCCCTCTTGGTTGCAACACTCTTGAACTCTGACCCCTGGGTCTAAGAATTGAGCTATTAATGACCAATAAATCATTTGGGAGATTAATCTACAGGAAGGGCCAAGATAATTTTTTATTGTGAGTATAAAATGACTTTGGGTTATTATATGATTAGAGGCCTTTACATTAATTGCATAGTTGGATATAATTTTATAAATTGTACAAACCAACAATGAACTCTAAATGACTGCACTAAAAGGGAAATCTGCACTTTGTTTTTTTATTTTTTGAGATGGGGTCTCCCTATTAGGTGGTCTTGAACTCCTGGCCTCATGGCCCTCCTGCATCAGCCTCCCAAGGAGCTGGGATTACAGGTGTGAGCTAGCACACTGGGCTTCACAATTTTCTCAAAGAATGTACATGAGACTTCTATACATCTGAAAGTTAGACTATGAAATTATCCTTATACAGAGAAAAATATGTTAATTTTTCTCACCACTCTTTAATGCTTAGAGATTTTATAGCAGTTTAAAGACCATGAACTACCCTAATTGCTTATTAAAATAAATGCTTTGAATGAGAAAACTCAAACTTAAATTTCTAGTAGCATTAACAAAGTTAACAAAACAAATTTGTTTTTATGTGGATATGTTACACCCTCTTACCAACTCTACACCCTAGAATGAGAGAGTTGGGAGTGCAGTTCAGAGCTATCTGAATGTATGAGCCCATCCATTGTCTTTTAAACTTGGCTGTCATCTCACAAATGTTAGTTCCCTCCCCCCTTTCCCTATAGCCAATCCTTCCATCTTTGTCTAAATCTTAATGCTTTGAAGTGATAGTTCGAGGTCACATACATAATAGAAGAACACATTATGAGTAATAAATACTTGGAATATATTACTTTAAATGCAGGTACCGGGCTAAAAATGCCCAGATTTTCAAGAGGAATATATAGATGATTTAAAAGGGCCTCTGAAGGAAAGATAGGGTTTTAAAAGTCTCAGGAAATAACAAAAAATTGAACAATGATCTCTTCTTGCTATCATCAGAGACATTGGGTTCTGGAGTGCAGAACTGACCAAGTGAGATATATCTCAGGTTTTAGTATTTTCAACAGTTTAATGGTATGGGTGTCAAATAGTCTCTTCACTTTTTTGTTGAGAAGTTACCATGACAATGGAAAATGAAAAAATAAAAATGCGGAAAACTTCATATGTACAATTGAGGGGTAATTTGGAAGGAATCTATATTTATTGCAGGCCAATTGTGTGCCAAATGCCACAGCATTTCTTATTTAATGTTCCAGACTATGAGGTGAGTGCTTTTTCTCTCCATTTATAGAGAGAAAATTGAGGTGTGAGAGGTTAAGAAACTTGTCGAGCATCAGTAGAAGAGTTGAAACTAGAATGCAGATCTTAATCTAGTCTCCCTCCACCACTCCAAAGGGAAACTCTCATTAAAAGAAAAAAGCAAATGTTATTCAGTTATGCAATTATTTCATTCACTCTTGTTTGAATAGAAGCAATTGATTAAGTCAGTCTGATCAACTGCACAAAAACCCGTTGTTTGGATTTTTTAAAAGATCGGATCAAAAATCAGTTGTTTCAGTGGTCATGTGTAGACATGGACTTAATAAATGACCACCTTTGAGTCCCTTAGCTGGAAGAATACAAAAGAACTCAGAGGAAAGTCAATGGCAAATTGCCACCCCAAACAAATTGCAGCATGTAAGCTCTGAAACTTGAATTACCCTTCAAGGATTAAGGTTCAAGACTGTGAAAAATTAAAAATGTTGCCTAGCCTAGGAAATAGCATATGAATCAAAAATATCATTACTAAGCTTAACTGCACTCCTAATCTTCTACTTTCATGACATCTAAACTGTTTTGTTATTCTTAATGGACCAAATCCCCCTTCTGGTAATGTTCTGGAAATTCTATTTTTGTGGTAATTTAAAAAATCATACAGCATGTTCTTTATATTTGGTTTATGTAGGAGTTAAGACCACTTCAAACATACTTTTCTTTCTTAGTCAGATGGCTATTTGATATTGTGTCATTCACTGGTTGAAATAAAAGTAAGTTAATCTGCAAAAATACATGAACACCCAAAAAGGATTGAATTGTATCTTTGAGAAATGATTTTTTTTCAAAGTCAGACATCAAAGGCTGCATATTGCAGAAAGTTTATTTTGAGAAGCTTTAGTCAAAACAGTTTGGAAACTATGAAATGAGTCATTTTTTCTTAAAGAAATGTAACTTTGTCTATTCCCACTGCATTTTTGGTTTGGTAGGAGACATCTTTATTCCACAGGATTTTAAAAGCATGTTTAAGATTCCATAGGTTTAGTATTACATCACTAATGGTTTCTAATGAGATCCAGGCAATGGCAAGACAGGAGGGAAAAGAACAGCACAAAAGCTGAATTCTACAACACCAAGCACCATGTAAAATGTGGAAAAGTCTCCATGCTTTATCTATTGCTAAAGCCATCTGGATAAAAAGGGGGAAATTCATATTCAATCAACCAGATGTGTGGATGACATGATACCCAATGTTTGGCTGTTCAGAATCAGTGGTCTAACAGGCTGAATTTCTTACTTTTCATGCAGATGTCTGCTGCCCTGTGGTTATGGTCAAAATGAACCAGTAATATCTAGATATTTTATCCATCCTATTGAGTGCTTGGAGCCTCAACTACTTTGGCTTTGTTCTCATAGACAACTCTGAGATAAAAAATGACATAAATTTTCCTTTTGGGATAATGTCTATGTATATATAGGAGGATAAATCTTCCCCCAGCTTCCAGCAACTCTAGCATTTTAAGGAAAGTAGATGAGGGAAAAACTGGAGTCGGCAGGATGACCCATGGGGGAGTCATTTTTCTATGGACCTATCCCTCAATTTCATCTCAAGGCAATTCCATGATTGTTGGCTGAGTACAGACCTTCCATGTGTAGAGTACTACAGCAGTTACAACAGAGAGCCAGCAACAAATTAAGGCATAGTTTCTGCCTCCCAAGAACAGAAAATCTAGTCAGGGGCCAGACACAACTGACTACACCACAAAAGAGAAGGTGGAGTGTAAACAATTCAATAAAAACATATCTAATTCTCTTCAAATGAACTAGGACAAGTTGTTTTAGAATTTGTGGAGGAAATTTGAAAAGATGGTAAAATGAGATGTTTGAGAAATTTGAAATACTTTTATATAAGGAAGTATCAATGTCTTAAATTATTTACAGTGAGAGTTAACATTCACTCACACAGCAATTACAGAACACGTACGACATTCCAGGAGTATGCTAGGCCAGTTAGTATCTTTCTTTAATAAATGTATAACTTATTAAATTTTGTCAAGTTTCTTAAGAAAACCACTATATTATGACATTCAACTGAAGAATAAAACCTGGATCAATCTACTAATGTCTTTCTTGTTTGAGATAGATGGGTAGATAGAAATAGTTTTATAAACATAGTATGCTATTGGGGAATATTACTTATTTAACAAAGAGAAGCAACTTCAATCTCAGAAGTGGCTGAACTTGAGATAGATGTTTTTTTACAATAAGGGATAGGAATTTGATTAATAAAAAATTAAGATTATGAAAAAATTAAAAGGCTGAGGTTATTGTTCTTTTAACTTCAGATGTCATCTTTAGATATTATCTGAATCCTGCCAAAAAGGAAATTTGAATGCTTAATTAACACTTTTTTCTTACAATCCCTTTCTTCCCTATTTTAAAAAATCATATTGTTATTTGTTTACATTGTCAAAGTACATAACATTTACATTTTGTTTTTTTTTTTTTTTTTTTTTTTTGAGACAGAGTGTCGCTTTGTTGCCCAGGCTAGAGTGAGTGCCGTGGCGTCAGCCTAGCTCACAGCAACCTCAAACGCCTGGGCTTAAGCAATCCTACTGCCTCAGCCTCCCGAGTAGCTGGGACTACAGGCATGCGCCACCATGCCCGGCTAATTTTTTTTTCTATATATATTTTAGTTGGCCAGATAATTTCTTTCTATTTTTAGTAGAGACGAGGTCTCGCTCATTGCTCAGGCTGGTCTTGAACTCCTGACCTCGAGCGATCCACCCGCCTCGGCCTCCCAGAGTGCTAGGATTACAGGCGTGAGCCACCACGCCCGGCCCATTTACATTTTGTAATCACAAACTCCAGAAAACAACTATATTCCAGCCACTAAAGGCAAGTAAATAGTTTGCATAAATTTTCTCCTCCCCTCTCCTTCACTGGTTATTGTGGTTTCATGTTACCACTTAAAATTTTCTAAGGAATGTATCCCGTTGTCCACATGTTGTATTATTAGTCTTTTAAAAATCTTCTGATATAATGGAAATGCTGATAAATATTTTGAAGTCAACACTTCCTGCAGTTCTCCACCCACCCTACTACCCCCAACCCCCAGACAAAAATATTTGTCCAATATGGCAGAGTAATGCATAGATTTTTTTTTAATTGGGCAACTACAGACATCCAGTGTTTACGAAGAACCTTGTTTTAAATATTAATCACTAAAGGTGCAAAGTAGTCCTTCAGAACATCTGAACATTTGTAGTGAGTAAACTGTGGTCAAAAAGGCTTTATCCAGTAGCAGCAAAGATAATTTTTCTTCTTGTACTATGACCTTTCTTCAAACATTTTGTCTATCTTATAACGGTATCTGGATAAGATCACCCAACATCTAGATTTTCAAGTGTCTTTCAGCAGTCTTTAGGCCAGAAACATTTTATCTGGTGGATTAAACATGCTCCCTCCACTTTTACCTGTGCCAGATTTCTCCAGGGTTCTATTGCTCTCCTTTTCGACAACATAGAACTGAATATTTCCCCATAGATTTCAGATCATTGCCCATCTATTCAGTGGCAAGATCATCATATCTGTTAGTTTAATCTTATTATAGTATAGACAAACCACTCTCTTCAGTACGGACTGAAAGTTATACTTAAACCATGCCTCAGAAGTTTCTGGCTACCATCTGTATAGGTATGAACTCAAAATTCTCTCTTAGATCTGAATTTTCATGAAAATCAAACCAAAGTGAATAGAAAGGTGAAAAAAGAAGCTCATTAACAAAATTTCAAGACCATGCCTGATTTTCATTAGATCCATTATTTCAGTTCTCTTTTAGGGTATGAGCTTATAGGCCAGTGTATATTTTCACAGTTATCTTAATCCTTTCTTTAAAACCAGGAGTTTTATGTATACCATCAGAGGGTACTATTAATATAATGCTCTTTTCAATGGCTTCTTAGGTGCCGACTGAATTTTCCAAAACTTGGTAGAGATGATTTCAATACTTTAGGACTGTGTTTAGGTTATGAAGATATTTAAACACTTTTAAGTTATCTGGAGTATCCCAAACATTAAGGGAATTAATATCAATTTGGCATTATGACATTAGCTCAAAATGACACCTGTATATTAAGCATCTACTGTGTGCTAGACACAGTGCTAAGCAAAGAGGATAAAATCACAAACATGAGAGACATGGCCCTAGTCCTATTAAGTTTGAAGTCCAGTAGGGATGTAAAAATTAAATACTATATTGCAATGTGATAACCTGGCTCTGGAGAAAGTATAAGGCATTGTCATAGCACAGAGAAAGGTAATGAGTCAAACTTGAGTCTGCTAAGCTTTCCTGGGGAAGTGGTATCTAAGCTAAGATTTGCAGGAAGAATGGGAGTTAGAAAAAAAGGGGTGGGATGGAATGGAAAATGCTTCTTAATTTCCCAGAGAGTGTCATTCATGTTCCCAGAGAGAACACAGTATGTACTCTAACTCCAGGCCCTTTTATTCTTTCTCCTGGGCCTCACCTGGGGTCACTACTCCATCTGGTCAGACTCCTTGTTCCCCATCACTCTTGCCTTACACAATCAGAAGAGCTCAGAGAGGAGAGAGGAGAGGAAAGTGTTCTGTGGTTCTGGGTCTGCATTTACTGTCTTTCCTTTCAAAGAAAGGCCCTCTTGAGAGCGGCCAGTTTGGATTTTACTTGGTGACTGAAACATGACTGAAATCTCTACCACACACCCCTGGCACCCAGTCTCCTGTGATTTCCTCCTAAAGTTTTCCATTAACAAATAAGCAAAAATGCTGGCATGTGGACTACTGCCACCAGTTGACTGTTTGGTTTCCGTCTTGGAGAGTGTCATAGACACCAACTTTGCATCATGTCCAGCCACTTCTTGGAGCTGCCCACAGAAGCTCTGGCACAATGGTGGGTCATTGAGTTACATTTTCCAGAGTGGAGTGATAATTGCAAGATTTACTGAGCAAAGAAATATGACACATTAAATTCAGTCTAAAAATAATTTCTGCTCTGAAAAAGAAAATCTAATTACCTTGCTCTTCACTATGAAAAATTGGCTTCATCTGGGTAAGGAGACATGGAACCTTCCTTTGAAGCAGACCCTACATTCTAAAGTATCATTGGCAGAGGCTGGGGCCTGCTTCTCATTAAATAATTGACATAAACCTCCCCCAAATAAACACTGAACTCTTCAAAAATAAAGAAGTACATGAAAAAAAAATGCATATGTACTTTTAGTAGAAGGCCCTCCCTAAAAATTTGTTATCAGAAAGCAATTTACTTTTCCTTTTGAGAACTGGCGTTAAACCCTAAGAAGAAGAAAGAATGGATGAAACTTTAGTTGAAACTTCAAGTCAGTCTTAAATCTATTATAGATATTATCAGATTTAATGTTGATCTTAAGGGAGTACTTTCATATTTATGGACTTTCATCTTATCTAAATTTTTTTATTTATTTAATTCATTTATTAAACTAAACGTATGGCCAATAAAATATGAATCTTGAAAAGTAGAATACTGTATTTCCCTCAGAGTATTTTGGTCTTTAAATTTAGAACACTGTAAGCACATTGTAAGAAAAAAAAACCCATAACAACTCAACTGTGAGAGTGAGAGTGTGTGTGTGTGTGTGTGTGTATACATTGCCTCTTTCTTCAAGGAATATGATTGATGTATATAAAACTCAAAAACAGGCCGGGCACGTTGGCTCACGTCTGTAATCCTAGCACTCTGGGAGGCCAAGGCGGTTGGATCGCTCAAGGTCAGGAGTTCGAGACCAGCCTGAGCAAGAGCGAGACCCCATCTCTACTAAAAATAGAAACAAATTATCTGGCCAACTAAAAATATTTAGAAAAAATTAGCTAGGCATGGCGGCGCATGCCTGTAGTCCCAGCTACTCGGGAGGCTGAGAAAGGAGGATTGCTTAAGCCTAGGAGTTTGAGGTTGCTGTGAGCTAGGCTGACGCCACGGCACTCACTCTAGCCCAGGCAACAAAGCGAGACTCTGTCTCAAAAACAAAACAAAAAAAACCAAAAACTCAAAAACAGTTAACCAACAAGTAGAGAAAAAGGGTAAGGTCTTATGGGTCCATCACAGATGAGGTGATACCTAAATGGGTTGAATGTTAGTGTAACAAAAACTATTGTTTGAAAATTCCAATCTTGTTGCCACACACCTGTGATATTTCAGGCTTATATATGGAGAAATAACACCATCACCACCACAAAACACTATCTTCTATCTTGAAAGGCCCCTTTGATAATGGATTGAGAAAGATAATTACTATTTCATTTAGCTTTCTAAATTCTTTGTGCCAATGGATTTCTGCCTTCCCAGGTAGGTTTTATCATTTAGCTTTTGTATACTTCTTAAAATAGAACAATGACTTTGTTCTGTCCTTAACAGGTTGAGAATTATGAAGACAATTTTGTTTGCTTCTGCAAAGTATGAGGTAGTACTCAATAAACAACAATCAGGCATTTTCCTTCTACAGGAAGCCTGTGGTGGTTGTGAATTATTTCCTGTTTTAAAAAGTCCTTCCTATCTGAACAGAGTTGTGGATTGTACCAATGTCAATTTCCTGGGTTTTGATATTGTGCTGTAGTTATGTAAGATGTTACCACTGGGGAAAACTGGGTGAAGGGTACTTGGGACCTTTCTCTACTGTTTTGTAATTTTCTGCTCATCTTTATTTTATTTCAAAATAAAAAGTTTAAAACAATGAAAAATAGTAAAATAAATGTCAATGGTTAAGAAGAGCAAATAAAGAAAAAAGTCCTTTCTAACCAGCTCAAGAGGGTACATGTCTGTATGTTAAGACTGTTTATTAAATATAACCTTTGCTTTAATGTAGTCTTGTAGAAGCCTTCTAACAAGCCTGTCTACCTTGCATTCCTCCAGAGATGCACTCTAGACAATTTTGACCCCACATGAGAACACTAGAGATTGAAAAAATTTAATATGAAAATAAAACTGAAGCAATAACAACTTCCTAGCAAATACGAACATCACTTCATTGGTTTATGTTCTATAACACTAACATTCTTTACAACAAATAATCCAATGCAACAAATTCTGTCTCTACTCTGACAGCCACTCTTCCAAAACAGAAGACATATGATTATAAAACCAGAAGAAAACAGGTGTCACCAGAGAAATTCAAGGGGACTTAAGTTCATCGTTCTACCTTCTATACCAGTAGAGTCTCCCCTATTGAGGCCATGGGATTGTCAATGACACATAACCAGCATTGGAACCACTGGAAATGTCGTCTCCATGTCTAGCTGAAGACACTGATCATATGACCACACAGTTCACTTTAAAGTGTCTTTACTCCCTAAATTTTGCCCATTCATTTGGAAACTCCCCAAATCCTTTGGCCAGCTCAGTGGAAGCAGAAATGTAAATATAAATCTTCCAAACTAATTGATGTTGTATATACAAAATAGCCAACTGGTTGCTTAAATTGGCTGAACAGAAAGGGACCATTCAGGGATGGGTTTTGTTTCTGAGCAAGTACACATGATCTAAGAATGATGTCATAAGCTCTTTCAAATATTTTGGGGTCGATTTTAAATCGCAAAACAAATAGAACTAGTCAAGTTCCCACTTTTTCCAGCATGTAAAAATTAATAAGTGGAAAATCCAAGAACTTGAGCAATTTCCTTCAATAAATGGTTGTTAATTGACAAACTGTGAGGCTTTTGGATCTAAAGCCAACCCTTGGTCCCTGTGTCCTTCAACTTTACTTGGTACACAGCAGAGCTAGCAACACATCTGTTGATTTGAAATATCACATTATATAATCAGAAACTGAGATAAGCTCAAATTTGATATAAAATTTGGCTTTATTTTAAAAGTTATAGTCCATATTTGTGCATGTAAAGTCTTGCATTTTTCCAGAAAAACAAAATTTTAGGGGTGGGGAATGACTCCCACTGGAAGGAAGTTGTATAACTGAACTAAATTAGTAAAGCCTTAGCTAGGCCGAGGGAAAACAGAACAGCACTGAGCAAAACTAATGTTCTGGATCTAGTCAAGAGGAGACAAGACAAGTTCACAACTGAATGAGCCTGGCTAACACTATAACACTATTGTCATTTTAAAAGAAAGATTCTTAAGAAGTTGACATTTTACAAAAGGAATATATGCCAATTAGAGGATAGTGTTTCTTTTCAATTAATAGACTTTGTTTTTCAAAGGATAGATTTTTAAAATGCTATATTTGATAACAGGTTCTTTTGAGTATAATATATTTATAAATTATGATGAGCATTCTGTCTCCAGTTTCATTTTCTTTATGCATTTATCTGGTTCAAACACCAGATTTCTCAGTTCAACTGGTTCACTGGATTTGCTCAGGTTATCAAAACCCTAGACCTTGCCAGCTTCTACAAGCTAAGTAAAATTCTGGACTAGGACCGCATAGACTTAGTTAACATTTCTTCAACTTTAAAAACCATAAAAAATGGTAAGAGTCACCCCTCTACACCAATTAGAAGAATATAACATTGATGACCCAATAGGACCCAGTGAGGATACTGTATAAGAGCTCATTCTAGGAACACTGCTCATGATTGTAAACCTGGGATAACATCAAATACCCAACAGTGAGACCTCAGATAGATGAGTAATGTCATCATAGCACATCAGACCTATACATCCAAAACTATGTTTAGAAAATATTCGTAAAACAAGAGTGATGTGTATCAAAATCCCAAGCAGGGCTTTCCTCATCCAAAAGCAATGACAGGAATTTCTCTAGGAGGCACTGGGATTGGGAAGTCCCACTAACACTGGGAAGAAAAAAGGCAGAAGTTCTACAACTTGAGGACCAGCTATGGAGATAACATGGAGTGTATGCTCTCCTTTCACCTCTTCTTGTTCTCTCTGTCTCACAGACACAGAAGCAGATAGATAGTTGCTTCTCAGACAATACACACAGTGTAAATCCTAAACCATAGCTATGTGTGTTGGGATCTAACCCACCTTATCCACAGAGGCCGTCAAGAGTTGCAGCCAAGAGTCTGAGCAACCCATGGCATCACTTTTCTGGGCATGCTGAGGACACAGTCACCTAAGGTACAGCAGGCACCCTGGTCAAAAGTCCTGCAGCTGGCCTGTGCTTCTGGCATTTATCTTGACCATTTCTGGCAGTTGCAAATGAAATTAAAACGTAGACCAGGGCAAAACTGAGACCAAACCTAGACACAGTGAAAGGTGGCAAGTTAGGGCTTGAAGGGCAATTAGACATCATGTAAACCAGCTCCCTTATTTTACGGATGGAGAAATTAAAATTCAAATTGGAGGAGAAATTTATCCAAGGATACACAGTCAATACCAGCACCCAGGTTTCTGGATTCTTTGCCTCTGTTCCAACAGGGGTGTGATGTTACTCTGTTTTCTGACCACCTTCTGGGTATAGAAAACATTTGTGGGCCTGTTGCACTGAAGCCTTAAATGACATATGGAATAAATAGCATCTGCTCTAGGGCTAGAGCACACCCTGGCATCTCCTATCCCCTTGCCTGAAGATCTGAATAATAGACTGCTTAACTCTTGCAGCCTTCAAGTCAAGGGTCTTTTGATTGAAGGTACAATGTAAAAAACGGTGGTTTTTGTAACATACAAAGATTTTACTTAATATAGAGACAAGAAATAAATTATAACCAGGCCTCATGTAAATGAATTGGATAGAAGAAAATCAGGAATTGAGGCTATTCCATCCTCTTGGGCTACACGTTGCCTGTCATCTGTGAATCTTTGTTCTTTTCTCATGGCCAAGTTGGTTGGTTGGCTTATGCATCTCACATATGCCCCAGCATGGCAATTACTCTCAACTCTATTTCAAAACCCCTCAGTTCCAGTGCCTACCATTGACTGCCAACTGTCCCTTCTTAGTTCAAATCCTCAAAAGACAGAGTCCTCTAGGCTTGACTTATCCACATTTGGGTATGTCATAGGCCAGTGGTCAGCCTAATGAGTTGGTCAACATTGGGCTAAGCATCCACCTGTAGTTCTACAAAGGATTGAGGTTGTGTGATCCAGTCCTCACTCAGGCGGCTCATGCAATGAGAGAGTGATCAAATATTCCACCTCAACTAACTCCTCACAGCATTTAGCCTCTTGCCTGTCTGAATTTTGGCATCCACAGTAGTCTAGTGCTTGGTGCCTCTGGGTGAGAGGTCTGGGCCATAAAACAGGTTTAGAATGTGGCCATCTCAGAATGGCTAATAAATGGCTTAGTGCCATTTATACAGTCAAGGCCCAGGATATGAAACTTAATCTAAGAGCTAATCATGGCAAAACAGCTCTCTTTGTGGAGGAGGGGTCCTTGCTCCCTCGCAGTTGAGATTATTTGAAGGTAAAAGATATATGTTTGCTTGCTAAGCCAAGGTGGTCCTCAAAGAGATAGAGATCTTTTTAGGCCAGAAGGGCTGTACTAGTTGAAGACAACTCCACCACATTCAATGGACTTAAAGTCTAGCTTGACAGGCCACTGGAGATGAATACTAACTGTTGGCAGCATTGTGCTGTCCTATATCCCATACGTGCAACTGGACAGTGAGGATATAAACCATCAGAGTGCTAGGTGCTTGGTGGGTGAATTAATATCTGTCATTTGTTTTCCAGCCTGTCTCTATATCAAAAAATTCTTGATGTTTGTTTCCAAAGACCAGCAGAGGACTCAACAAGAGAGATTCACTTTGCTTGTTTTTAATCTTCTAATATTCCCCTAAATTTGAAATTCCCTTTTTGAATTACAAATAAATATTTATTCAAAATTGAGATGATTATATATGGAAGGATATTATAAAATATAATGCAATAAACCATATTTCTTTCTTTATTTTTTAATTTCTTAATGACCTATGTTGCCTGCTTAACACTTTCTCCAAAGAGTAAAAGTTAATATAGATTGTTTGAAATCAAAAGTTGGTGGAGTCACATCATCCTATACAATTTCTTCCCCAACATCAGGGGCTCTTAAAATATCTACAACAGATCATTTAAAAAATTTATATTTTAACTTCTTGGCTGAAAACATGTGAAATAATATGTTAAAAGGGTAAAAATATTTTGAAGTCTACATAAATATAAGGAATAGGTATCCTTAGTAGGATAAGTAATTGGCTCTAAATATGCATAACCACAATAATACTGATTCTTTTCATTTTTAGTTTCTCTTTGCATCATTTCAGTTGCTTTTTTACTTCTAGAATCACCTGCTGAATTAACCCCATTATTCTTCTGTGGGGATTTCTGGCAAATAGGTAGCTAAAGATATAGAAAGAAATGTCTAAACCCAGCTGAATATTTTGGAAAAATGGTTTACAGATTGCCCTAGTCTACCCATAGTTTTAATTGATTATGAGTGGATATAATTCCACCCTCTCAGCATTAGTATTTTCAGTTACTCTTAGACTACTCCAAACATGTGATATTGGGCTAGTAAGCAGTAGTAGGAGAAAGCAAAGAGAAAAGAGAGCTGGTAGGATGAAGAACAAAAGCAGGGAAAATAAGATAGCAACCACTTAGAGGACCAGGTGAAGCATGGAGTTCCCAAGCAGGGGCCAACAGAACGGTCAAGGCGGGGCTGGCATTGAGGGGCTGGCATGGATCTGGAAGCCTTTATATATACTAGAGAGGATCAAGAACTAGGAAACACACCAGTCTGGAAGATTGGCACACAAGAACCAGGCACAAGGCTATACAAACATAGAAACTTTAAAACGAGTTTTGGCTTGTGTTCTATACTTCTTTCTGGAGCTGGAGCCTCTGACAGGGTTTTTGGACCGGGAGGTAGGAACAGGAGAGCCACATGAGAGAGAGAGAGAAGAAAGTTATGCTGACTAGAGGAGGTGGATGGGGGACTCAGAGGCAAGGAGAAAGACTAACAAATGCTTATTTGTTGATCTTTCTGAGTCCTTCTCCAATCACTTTGCATTATCCATGGACTAATATCAAACCATCTATTGCAGCTATGTGTTGAAAGGCCACTAATCATCCTCTCAGTCCTCTTCAAAATATTCCGTATCTCTTATATCCTGCCTCATCAAGCTCCTCCAGAATCTGGCTCCACACTCCTGTTAATCCAGTTCTCTTGTCGAGTACTTTCCACGTAGCAAGCAGGCAGGCAGCTGAACCCAGCTGGGGAAAAACAGACAGCTAAGCTCACTGCTTTTACTTAAAATTCATTACCACTAATGTCAAGTGGGTCCTAAGCACTACCTGGCAATTCTGCTCTGTTTCCTAAGTCCAAACATCCTCTTTTCCCTTAAACCTCCCAAACCTCCTGCTTCCCTGCTTAGTCTTAGCTGGAGAACTTGCTTCCTGTTCCACTGAGAAAATGGAGGCAATGAGATGAGAATGTCACCGTATTTTCCAATTTTCCTATAGTTGAATCCTGATAGTTTGCTTTTCCTCCTGCAACAATGTCTGGTTTGTCCATGCTCTTATCTAAGACCAGACATTCCACCTATTCTAGGTTCCATCCTCTTTCACCCACTCAAGGACATTGCTCTAGCAATTGTCACTTCTCTTGTGCATCAGCAGTTATCTCTCTACTGGATTATTCCTGTCATGATCAGGCATGTTAAAATACATCTCATCTCTAATTAAGAAAAGAAAAAGAAGGCTTTGTTAAACCCACTTGACTCTCCAGCCTCTATTTGAGTCCTCTGCTCCTCTTTCGACAAAAATTCTGAAAGTGTTGTCTCTCTCTACTCACTGTTCCAACTTTTCCTCCCATCCTGTCTTGAACCCATGCCAACCAAGCTTTTTCTCCACCTCCCCTTGACTCTTTCCAAGATCATCAGTGTTTCTACCTTGCCACATCCGGTGGTCAATTCTTGTCTTGCTTAACTTACTTGCATTTGACACAATCACTCTTCCTTTAGGAAGTCCTTTCTTCACTTGGTTTCTAGCACATCGTACCCTCCCGGGTTCTCTTCCTTCCCTCATCAGCTATTCTTCTTGGTCTTCTTGGCTGGTTCCTGTTCTTTACTCTGATCTTTAAATGTTGGGGGACCCTTAAAATCATCCTGAGACTGCACTCCTCTAACTTACTTGCTGTCTTGATCTTGTCTTGTCTCTTGGCATTACACACCTTGCCAATGCTGATGACTCCCAAATATATATCTCCATCGGAACCCCTTCCATGAACCCCAGACTTGTATATCCAACTGCCCATTTAACAATTCCATCAGATACCTAATTGTCATGTCAAATACATAAAGTTCAAAACTAAACTATAATTTGCACTCCCATGACCCCTCCTTCTACACTTTTCCTAAATTTGGTAAATGAAAACTACATTCTTCCAGTTCCTTAGACCAAAACCCTTGAGCTCATTTTTGCCTCCTTTCCAGCAGTGTGCTGGTAAACAAGTAACAGCAGGCTCTCAGCTCTGAAGGGTAAGAGGTAGGGGAAGACCTGACTTCCTTGTGTAAATACTCTCAATATTGTCCATTCTAGCTATATGGATGGGGTTTCTAAGTGATCCTTAGGAGGAGCACATACACAATCAGTTGAATCCCAATTTTGCATTCTGCTTATTCAGTCATTCTGTGTAGTTCCAGCTTCGGGACAATTAGTAAAAGATGTGGGACTGCATTCTTCTCTCTTTATAGAAAATAAAACAACAGCTTTCCACCATACCAAGCTAGATTGCTAAAGAGATAATTATAAGAACCAGGAGAGTAATGCTAGCATGCTGCATACCAGGAGCCCTGTCCTATGACGTTCCCAGTAACACTCTGGTCTCCAAAAAATGGCTAATTGCAAATATTTGATAAGTTCTTAAAAGTTTTTTCCAAACCTCCAAACCCTAGGAGAAGATAGAGTGTTCCCAGGCCAGACTAAAACCTTTTAACCTTAAGTCCCTTAAACATAAATATGTTGCCAAGATGCCGAGTGGATATTTAAATCATCTACTTCCTCTTTCAGTGCTATCTCTCTGTTTTGGAGAGGGACCAAAAATGTTTCATTTCTTTTGGCACTGCTTTCTTCATTTAAAAAGGATTTATACTTCAGGGGTTTTGACTCCAGGAAAAAAAATAGCACATATTTTGGATGTCAGATTCTTAATGTTTTGACCCTTTCAAACAAAAACGCACTACTCTGTAGCCAGTGGGGTGCGAGAACCAGATCAGGGACAGAACATGTTCAAATGGGCTTCCGACTAACAAGTAAAGAGGGAAAATTGGCCCACCTACAATAACTTGTTTAGGAAACATTAAAAATAGCCCATCCAAGAAGGAGATTTTTGCTAGACCACTTGTAAATAGTTTTGCTTAAATGTAATTTAAGATCATTTATCTAAAGTACTTCCATTGTCCTTGAGCTACCAGTCAATTAAACTTCAAGTGTGATGAAAACACATCCAAGACTAGTTTTATAAGCCTTTCATTAAAGTGCAAAGGACTGAGTAGAAGATTCTGAATGACGTATGTTGGACAGAGAGGGTTTTTGAAGGTTCTCAACCAGGAGGAGGGGTGGTTAGAAGCGAGTGGGGATAATTTCTGAATATCCTGAATAGCTTTTTAAAACAGCCCACCGCTATCAGCCTGTGTGGTTTGAAAAACACTCCAGCTGATTCTGACTGTACTCCATACTCCCCTTCCCAGTTATGATTCCCCAGGGAGATAAGGTAATATTAGAAGTATTAATATGATGTCAGTGAATGTTGCTTTTGTCAATTAATTGAATTTGATTCACTTCAGCATTTGTTGAGCCTCTACTTTGTGTCTGATGTGCTCAGTATTGGACATGAGGGTGGGATATACAAAAGTCAATAAAAATTATTCCTGCTTTCCAGTGAAACCCAATTGATTGGTCAGATATACTACACAGAGGTTTATGCTGTGAGAACCACTAATTCTGACCGGGGCAATAAGGAGGTGATGATATATGAGTTGAACCTTGAACTATGAATTGACTTTCAATCAGTAGAGAGTGAATGGAAAAGCATCCAAGACCAACGAAACAGTCTTAGCTGACAGCACATGTTGATAGACTCGGGCTTGGGAAAATCTGCAGGCGACCTGGGTGGTTAGTCATTCCTCCCTGGCACAGGAGTTGCCAAGAGGCTTGTCCACACACACCTCACCGCTGCACTGTCAGCTGAAAGGGAATGGAGAGGCATTCTCAGACTGAGAGTGCAAAGGCTGAGAACACAATGAAGCCCCGAGCAGACCTCACGGGTAAACTTTGGGTTTCATGAAACTGCTGCCATTTCAAAAATTGGCACACATTTGCATGGGTGCGAAAGAGAGAAGATCTTCATCCACCATGGGGAGAGTCTAATGAAGAAGTCAATGGTTTGATCCTCTCATTGGCCAGTTCATTGGTTGTTGTAGCTGTCATCCCAGGAAGCCATCTCAGAGGGTACACTGTTGTCCTAGGGTGCTAGACAAGAAGGTATTGACTACTGGAAAAACAGCATGTATATATCCTCCTACTAGTGAGTTCATAGTACATATCCTTGTAAATAAATTATGGTATAATTATACTAAATGGAGAAAGGGCAAACAGATCCCCCATCGAGCATAATCTGGTAGTTCGAAGGCATGTCAGAAAGTGGGAACATTTAGGAAACACTGATTAAGACAGCTAAGAGTAACCCATTGGAAGATTTGCTATCTCCAACCATTGATTTCTTTCATTTGGGTAGGATTTAAGTCAATTTTCTAAAAATGCAGGATTAGACAGCAATTGGCAACTAGTCATAATATATTCACTTTTGGTAAGCATTTTTGATTCTTACGTTTATACTACCTCTGAGAACAATATTAATCAATTTAAATACTTTTATAAAAATTCAATATCTACAAAGTATTTTGGTGATTTTACTATTTCTGTAAGCCATCCAAGATTCCTTTTAAAAGTTTATAGTCTTTGGTTTTCTAAATTTTGTCAAAAGTGGGGGGAAAAATCCTTAAACTCAAGGGTGTTCTTGTGGAATTTGGCTCCCAAGTCCCATTTCTGTCTGTATAGTTTAATTTTATTCTAACAATGAAAATATGTTCTCATCACCTCTGCAATATAAAGTCGAATGTTGGCTCACAGCCTTTTGTGATTGTGAGTAAGCTATCAAGGCATTAATATTTTAGTGGCTCCAAAATTGATTTGAGGGAATTTTAATCTTATTTTCTTTGTTTTCCAATGTGACTACCCTAAACCTCTCTTTTCATGTTGGAAAATAAAAAATGACAGACATGACTAAAACTGACAGTCAAAATACAGACAATTATACCTTGTTGAATATACATTTTGTTCTAGATGAAGTTCTCCTGGAACAGACATGGGCTGAAAGTAACATATATCAACTTGGTAAAAAACTTGTGGCTACAACAGGAGAGGACTAATATTTATTGAGTCTCTGTAGGCACTGTGTTAAATTATTTATATTATTTCATTTAGTTCTTACAATTCCTAGCCTCCCACCACCATTTTTTTTTTTTTTTTTTTTAACAGGGGAGGAAATGGAAGCTCAAAAGGGTTGAGTATTTTACCTAGATTCTCACAGCTAGTACAGACCTATATCTTTTGTACTATACCCAAGTTCTCTTTGTGTGTCAATTCTGATCTATCAGCTTCAGCTGCCCAAAATACTACATTGAAAAGAATTTTAAAGCCATGAGCAAGAATGCTATGATCCATTAGCAAGAGCCCATGAGCAAGATTGGTGATAAATATACTATTTGTGCCCCCAATATTATAGTAAGATGCCTCCATGAACTTTTATTGGTAATTTTAGCTTGAAAGTAGGCAGCTGGGAGGAGTATAAAATCCCCATGAATTCCAGCCTTAATATTCTTTCCTTACTAAATATAGATTTTCCATGATATAGTCTTTCCCCTGGTTGCAGCATTTTCTTATCATTATTTTTATCCTAAAATATCCAACTACATTTTTTTAGTCCCTTGGCAATGAGCCCCTCACTACCTACATTCAAAGAGCTAGCTCAGTGTTACGATCAATGTCATATTGTTGGAAATTTATTTTAAATTACCTTACTGTAGACAGTGTGTATAAATTAACTCTAATCTGCACCCTAGGAACTATTAGTATATGAAGGACCCTAGTCAGGAATAGACACTCCAGAAAGCACAAAGCTGTTATTTTTTATACCATTGTTTAAATCCATACCTCAAGGTCTGTATGTTGGCATAAAAGATAGAGAAATAGTTTTTCACTGGGCTAATGAGTAGGTGTTCCATATATATGATTGGGTTGGATGGAAAGTTTTGTACAGGCATCTCTATTCTTGTGTGTACAGGGATTAAGAAATCTACAAACCCATCATTCAGAGGAGTGCCATAGATCTAGGATTTTATTCAGGCTGATGCCCATTTAATGAAAGTTTCTGGCCTGGCTAGAATGTAAGCTGACCCCACTATCCAAACATTGTAACATTTGCCAGGTAGCGAACCTTTTGTGCAAGGTGCTTGTCAGAGCACTTAAAAGTATGGAGTCTGGACTTCACCAAGTATATGGAACAGTCTTTGTAGTCGTTTTTGTGCCTAGTTGCTAACTAATGTTTGCACGTGTGGCTAAATTTAGTCTCTGAGACTTGCTTCCATTTTAACATGTGACCTGGCATTGAGGTTATCTGGGAGGAAGCAGTGCCTACATCTGAAAATTGGAGACTATTGACATTTAGCATGACAACTGAACAGGCAAATTAGGTTAGGGCATTTGATAACAACCAGTTATTGTGGGAAGTCTAATAGAGACCTCTTCTTCCTCCGCCCCCTCTCTCCCTGGACCCCAGTATTCCAGGGTTACTCGCTGGAATGAAGTGGGAGAAGTTCAGAGCCAGAGCCCTACAACTCTAAACCAATGAGCCTCTAGCCTGGGGGCAGTGGGGTGGGGGTGGGAGCAGACCTTTGAATCAGAGGAGATGAGATTTAAGTTTTAAAATAAACATTTATCATTCTTGAGTTTAGAAACTGGGCAGAAATGTAATCAAAGGGCCTGTGTAGCTAATAATAAAAGGAACTTTGACATACAACTGTTAGGGATACTGATAGGGAAAAATATAAAATCAATCTGTTTCTATATCCCCAATGAATTCAGACTCCTCAAGGAACCCATCATGCTATCATGAGAAGAATTTTGTATGGTTGTGCTAATGCTTTAATATATATAAAATCTAAGGTCTTCAGATCTCATATTCTTCAAATCCTCAAGGAGCAAGATTTCCATTTCTCCCATTAGGAGAATCATTTCTATTTTAAAAAGATGGAGCATGGAAAAATAGAAATTAGGACTGGGGCCAACTCTTCTGACCATCATGACTCTTCTGTACTTGCACACAAACAGAGAATCTTCCTCCCCTGACAGCTGTCATCTCAGAGGGAAGGAACAAATTACCTTTCAAAATATACTCAATGCTGGCTGGGCGCGGTGGCTCACGCCTGTAATCCTAGCACTCTGGGAGGCCGAGGTGGGTGGATCGTTCGAGCTCAGGAGTTCGAGACCAGCCTGAGCAAGAGCGAGACCCTATCTCTACTAAAAATAGAAAGAAATTATATGGACAGCTAAAAATATATATAGAAAAAATTTGCCGGGCATGGTGGTGCATTCCTGTAGTCCCAACTACTGGGGAGGCTGAGACAGGAGGATCCCTTGAGCTCAGGAGTTTGAGGTTGCTGTGAGCTAGGCTGATGCCATGGCACTCACTGTAGCCTGGGCAACAAAGTGAGACTCTGTCTCAAAAAAAAAAAAAAAATACTCAATGCTAAATCTCCACTAAATAGTTTAATTTTTCAATTAATAATATAGACTAATTATTAATTTTTTCACCTATTTAAAGAAATAGGGACTAGTGAAGGCAAATGAGAAACTATCCCATGGGGATGCCTCTGCTATCCAGGTAATGCCCTAAGACTGCTCAGAATATTGGTTCTTGGCTTGCAACTCCCAGGAGGAGATTTGGAAAGTTTTCTTTGGATTAACTTGTTCAAGAAAAAGGATCTAGAGGTATAGGTGTTTAGATACTGCCATGAGAAAAAAACTGGCCCATTTTCTGCCTATCAGTGCCCCTATACCTACAGCTTTCAATCAGTTTTTGCTTCACTCTTATACATGGACAGGCAGCCAAGGATCACCAGAATTCTGAAGAAAGAATGAAAGATAGAGACTAAGAGAAAATAGGAACAGAGAGGAAACTCGGTCAGGCAGGGGCAGAAAATCACTTAAAAATATAAATGATATTTCCAGGGAGAACTATTGTATCTATGAAAAAAGATCAGGATGTTATAAAAAGGAATGTTCAACAACAAGAAGAGCAAAAGAAAACCCTTAGAAATTAAAAATATTACAGTTAAAAACAATGTATAGCCAAAGTTAAGTAGACTCCTAGAACTTGGAATAAGATTCAGAAAATGGAAAACAGTTGAGCAAATATAAACTCAGAGAATTGGTTTGAGAAGTCCAACCTCTCAACAATTCAGTTAGAGCTGAGTTAGAGCTAGAGAGGGGGTGACAGAGGGAGAAAGAAGCGGGGAGGGAAGAGAGAAAGAAAAGGGCAGAACACAGGAAATGGTGAAAAGGAAATTATCACCAAGATGATATAAAAAAATTTCTAATTAAAATTTTATTTTTCTAGATTGAACAGGCCCGCTAAGTGTTCAGCAGAATGAATACAAATCCAAATGATACCAGGGTACGTTGTCATAAAATTGTGGAATATTGAAGTTAAAAAGAAGACCCCAGGTACTATTGGAGAGAAAACAATCAGGCAACATACAAATATATTCAGTAACCAAAATGACATCAGACTTGCTAAGGTCAGCATTGGAATCTAGAAGATGATAAAGATAATGCAGGTATGTCTTGAGAAGTTTTAGGAAAATGATTTCCAGCCTAGAATTCTATGCCTAGCCAAATAGTTACATATGAGGTAAATCAAAGAAACTTAAGACAATTAAGTTCCCCAAAAAGTGGTCTTCTCTGGACTTTTGTTCAGGATGCTCCACCATCAAAATGATCTTCTCCATCAAAGCAGGGGTATAAAAAAAGAATGGGATCCAGGAAATGGAGGATTCAAATTTCAGCCCACATACAAAGGAAATTCCTTTCAATCCTAGGAAGGAAATGCCTAAGATAACTGTGAAGTGAAGATTTAGAACAGCTAGGTCTGTATCAAACCTAAAAAATGCCAAGAAGGTTCCAGAAATGATATCTTTAAAGAAGAAAAAATTGACAAATTACCTGATGTGTTTGATTATATTGAAAAGGGTTCAATTTCCTGTCAGGTACTCTGGGGAAGACATTAATGACAGAAAACTAAGCAGGTAAAAGAAATGAAGTCATTATTAAATCATGGGGGTGGTAGGAAGGAAGGTAGTAACACGAAAAATAAAATGTAATGATAGTATACAATGTGATCAACTAGGAGCAATATTCATGCAGTTATAAAAATGTTGGAAGATTGGGAAGATGTGTTGAAGGGGGGGGTTGTGTGAAAGTACTAACTCCTTATTTCTAATAGTAGAAAGGTAATGAGTAATGTCTAACATTAATAAAGCCACAGTGATCAAGACAGTTTTGTACTGGTGCAAGAATAGACAAATAGATCTATGGAACAGAAGAGAAACTACAGAAATAGAATCCCCCCTATATGTAAGAAAATTGACTTTCAATAAGGAGTCAATGCAATTTATATAGAAAAGAAAGTTTTTTTTCACCAAATTGTTCTGGAACAATTAGATAAACACATGGAAAAAGTTAAACTCAACTGCTACCTGACATTGTACATAAATATTAATTCTACATGGACCATCGACCTAAACACAAAAACCAAAAATGTAAAATTTCATAAAAAAATAGGATAACTTTGTATACTGGGGTTATGAAAATATTTCTTAAAGAGGAAGGAAAAAGCACCAGCCGCAAAATGTAAAAGAATGATAAATTGAAATTCATAAAAATATAAAACTTTAGCTTATTAAAAGAAAACATCAAGGAAATGAAAATGTGGACCACTGACTGGGAGAAAATATGTACAATACGTATATATGACGTGTATTCAGAAAGTACAATGAGCTCCTACAAAATAATAATGAATAAACAGTTTTAATTTAAAAATTGGGCCAAAAACTTGAAGAGACCCTCATAGAAGACATACAAATGTTCAATAAGAACAAAAAATATGCTCAATATCATTTGTCACTGGACAAATATAAAATAAGACCACAATGAGATGCCACTTAATGACTACTAGAAGGGTTTAAATTAAAAAGACTACTCTAAATATCGTCAATGGTGAGGAGCCACTAGAATGCAAATCTATTGCTTAGAGAGTGAAAAATGACATCATTACATTGGTAAACATTTTGGCAACTTCTTACAAAGACAAACACATACCTTAGATCCAGAAACTACGCTTCTGGGTTTTTATCCAAGAAAAATAAAAACTTAGGTATGTACGTACACACACACACACACACAAACACACACAGGTACCTGAATGTTATACGGATGGTCTTGGACTTATGATGGTTTGACTCACAATTTTTTGACTTTACAATGGTATAAAACATTGCAATTTCAATGTACTTATAATTTTAAATTTTGATTTTTTTTCCTGGGCTAGAGATATGCGGTACCTTAGGTTCAACACTTTATTACAAAATACACTTTGTGTTAGATGATTTTGCCCAACTATGTTCTGAACACGTTTAAGATAGGCTAGGCTAAGCTATGATGTTCAGTAGGTTAGAGATATTAAATGCATTTTTTACTTATAATTTTTCAACTTACAATAGGTTTATCAGGACACAACCCCATTGTAAGTTGAGAACCATCTGTAGTATCTTTATTCACAACATCCTAAACTGTAGATACTCAATTGACCATTGACAGAACAATGGAAAACAAATTATATATATTAATTCTATGAAATGTTATTCATCAATTTAAAAAAAGAACTACTTATACATGAAACAACATGGATGAATTATAAAAACCTTAGATTACATGAAGAGAACCAGACAAAGAAACAATATATACTGCTTGATTCTATCTATATGAATTCCAAGAATAGACACATGCAATCTATGATCAGAACAATGGATGTCTAAGTTAGGCAATGGGGTAATGGGGAATGACATTTTACACACACACACACACACACACACACACATATACATATGCACACATATATTACACTTAAATTCTGAATATTTCTTTGTATGAAAATTTACTTTTTCACTTCAATTACATAAAACTACCAGACACAATAAAACAAATTATATTGTCAGAGGAGAGGGCAGCCAGACTGACAGCCAACTTCTCCTAAATAATAGATGTTAGAAGAAAATGGAATACTATCTTCAATGTGCCAAGCAAATATATTCTATACCCAGCTAAACTAATATTCGAGAGTGAACACTAAATAAAAAGCAAAAAGTCTATTTTTACCAAGTCTAAAAGAGTTTACAACCCTAAGTCTCTTTTTGAAAGAATTACTAAAGAATAAGCTCAGCAAATGGTATCTGAACCGAGAAAGGAGGAGTGGGATGCTGGAAGCAAGGATGACTATAGAAATCAATAAAATATATTGGGAGATTATTTTAAGCATTAACTCTTTTTTTAAAAAAATAAGTAACTGATTTTTCTGGGTTTAAAAACAAAATAGAAATAAACTATTAAACAATGATAGCTTGTAGGATGAACAGGGAAAGGGTGGAGGGAAAACAAAGTTTATACTTGGTAATATCTGCATATTAAATCATAAAATAAAAATAAGATCTTTATAATCAAAAAGTAAACACTAAAAGGGAACAAATAAACATAATAAAAATCATAAAAGAAGAAAATAAAGGAGCAAAGAATACACATGGAAAAGAAATATATAAAATAAAATATTTAAATCAAAACTAAATTACCTTGTTCCAAAAAGTCAGAGAATATAGAAAGAGGACTTTTATACTGTAGGTTAGTTACTTTTCAGAATAATATGTTCAATATGTCTTACACAATGAATATAATACATAGGGCCTAAAAATTCTGGAAACTCAGGGATAATAGTATCTTTATGATACCTTTTTAAGATTAAAAAATTGGACTTATTGCTTTAAATTTAGAGATACTTTACTTGAAATGTTGTCAGAAGCTTGAAGAAAAATATATTGAGCAAATATTTTTAAAATGTAACTAATATATTGTTTAAAATTAAGTTTATCCTATGTTTTCAGATTTTTCAGACATCCTAATGTATTCTATAATAATTAATATATGAATGTATCTCATACATTAAATGATAGACACCTCTCTGACTAGATTTTGAAATCTATATGCTATTAATTAGAAACCTATTTTAAAATAATTATACAGATATATGAAAAAATAAAAGATTTTAAATTTATGTAATAAGTAAATAACACTTGAAAGCAAGATGTAGCAATATTAATAGCAGACAAAATAAACTTTAAGGTGAATTACTTAATGATGAAACAAATATTCTATCAGCAAAATTTAAAAATTATGAGCTAGGCCGGGCGCGGTGGCTCACGCCTGTAATCCTAGCTCTCTGGGAGGCCGAGGTGGGCGGATCGTTTGAGCTCAGGAGTTCGAGATCAGCCTGAGCAAGAGCGAGACCCCATCTCTACTAAAAATAGAAAGAAATTATATGGACAGCTAAAAATATATATAGAAAAAATTAGCCGGGCATGGTGGTGCATGCCTGTAGTCCCAGCTACTCGGGAGGCTGAGACAGGAGGATCACTTGAGCCCAGGAGTTTGAGGTTGCTGTGAGCTAGGCTGACGCCACGGCACTCACTCTAGCCTGGGCAACAGAGTGAGACTCTGTCTCAAAAAAAAAATAAAAATAAAAATAAAAATTATGAGCTTATGTGTATCAAATGACATAGCCTTAAAACATGAAAAACAATAATCACAATTTCAAAAGGAGAAATGAACAGATCTACAATCATTGTGGGAGACACTGACACAACTTCCTGGAAATTAATAGATTAAGAAAATTTTAAAAAATTAGTATAAGAGACTTGAACCATACACTTAAATTAAATTGAAAATGGTTAAGTGAATTAGAAGCCCTAAAGTAGAAATGTTTATTTTTGTTTTATTATAACATCTAACGTAAAACACCTGGTTTTAAGAAAAATCAAAACGTTTGTGTTAGATACTCTATTGATACAAAATTAATTAATCAGAAACATTTTTGCTCTTACTATCTAGAATTATAAAATTCTTTTTTGTGTACACGTGTCAAAATGTTCTGCAATTTATCAAATTAATCTTTTTTATAGCCCTGACTTTCTGTACCACCTAAAGATATTTTCCTCTTTAGATTAATTCTATTCTCTTTTCATCTTTTCTCTTATATTTTGTTTCCTTCCCAGTCTTCTAATCATTATCATCCTCTTGGACCTTTCCTATCAGATTCTGAGAGATTTTAAAAATATTTATGAACTATGCTTGACTTTCTTGATGAAGAAAACACATAAGCACAATTTCCATCTAATCACCAGCTATTCGCTCTGTGTGCAAGCTGTAACAACCTTGCCCGATCACTGTCATGGTATTTTCTACCAAGTCTTTTATAAATATTAAATAGTGCATTTTTCCACGTTGTGCCCCAAGTGAAGCAGGGTCTCTTTATATACCAGAAGGCCAATCGGAATGACACATGTTTGCTTTATCAACCTCTGTAAACGTCTAGTGGTAATTTATATTGATTACATAATAAGAAACTCCATCCCTGGTACAACATGTTCTTTCAGCTGCAGAGCCACACCTGTAGAAATGCTCACTCACATCTGGTTCCATAAATCTGTTCTTTCTGATCCTCTGGAGAGATACTTTTATGTAAACTATATAGCTACATGTGGAACAGGAAAGACCAAAGCAGATGGCTAAACCTAGTAACCATTTCCACTCCAAGCCTTAAGCTCTTACTTTCTTCCTTGACTTTGATGTTTTTCTATTTGAGAGTTGGTTCAATTATTTCTTTTATGAAAGGTGTCTTTTACCGGCTTTATTTATGCTTTGACAGCCAATTCAAAGTGCTGATACTGTTGATATTAGGAAGTTTGAAGGAATTTCTCTGAGTCAAGAATATAAATGTCATGTCACTCATAGATAAGTAGATTCCTCCCAATTATTAATAGCTTTTTTATGTGAAATACTGAAGAAGATACCTCCATTTCCTCATCATTATATATTTTCATCTTTATTGATTCAGTTACCTGTGTCAAATTGTATCTCTACACAAAATCAACATTAAAGACATACCAACTGTAATAAATCCAGTAACTATTAACCTTGTAGACAAGTCATTTGTAATGAGTATTTGAAATACATTTAGCTTTTTTCCCCCCTATAAAGTGAATTGTCAATAAAGGCACAACAGTAAATAAATAAACTTGATAGAAAGGACAACAACCAGCCTTATGAAGGAAAGTTATAAAGCCACACATCCAAACAACCTTAGTGCTGGGAGAGACCACGTCTAATCCAGCCCCGTCATTATAAGTTGATTCCCCAGAAGACTGAGTCGCCTGCCTGACTCCATCAAGTTGCTCAGGCATCTTGAGCAGAGACGGAATTAAATGGATTCTTCCTGCCAGTGTCTGCTGCTAACTCATATTTCAAAGAAAGCTTGGGAGCTCAGTATGTGGAAGACTGTTATTGAGATGGTTTCTAGAAAGCAAGCCACTCTGTAACTTACTTATCTACTTGTTACTAATAGGTATTTTTCATGAATTGTGGTGTTTTAACTGGACAAAACTTTTAGATCTCAAGATTTTGGGGAACCTGCATCACGTCTTCTTTTTTTGTATTAGTGTCAAAGCTCCCACAAGTCACTGTGGTACGATGCCACGTTAAGAGCAGAGTTTCAGCAATTCAACAGCCAGGGAAACCTTTTCACTCTAATGCCTAAAATTGTGGAATTGGGTGGGTGGGTGGGGGGTGATGCTGGATATTATCCCCTGTTTGGAATGACCAGCCTTAGTGGCAGCAGCAATAAAGTTCCAACATCTGGCATCAGAGCGGAGCAGGCTGAGCAATCTGCTAATGGTCTCAAGGAAAACACACTAGAGGAGGCCTAGGGTATTACAGGTGGAAAGTCCTCAAGAGATTGCCGATCCAGTAAGCGTATGTTGAAGAAAAGAGTTGGCTTACACAATTTTCATTCATGTATTAATAGAATTGCATCAATATCTCCACAATGTGCACAGGAAAATTTCCCCATATAAACATTATTCTATTCTAAGGAGCTTAAAAGACAAATAAAAAACATTAGGTAAAAACTAAGGAAATCCAAATAAAGGATGGACTTGCATTAAAAATAATGTATCAATATTGTTTATTTATACTAAATGTGCCACAGCTAATGTTAACAATAGGGAGAATTGGTTGCAGGGCGTAAGAGAACTCTGTAATATTCCTACAACTTTTCTATAAATCTAAAAGTATTCTAAAATAAACTTTTATTTAAAGAATAATAAAAATAAATAATTTGACCCCCCATCCATATGATGGCTTGTGCAAGCTTGGCCCCATGCACAATTGCTAGGATCAAACATGCTTTTCTTCTACTCTTTTTCTTAGGTTCCTAGAGCATTTTTCAATGTTAATATGTTCGCCTATAGATAGTAAAATCACAGAGATTACAAGGCACAAGCACTTTCACATATGTGATCTCATGTGTTAGAAATTTAAATGCTGATGAAAGATAATTTTAGTGAGTCTGAGGGCAGCAAGATTCTAAGATTCTGCAATTGTACACTACGTGCTTTGGTCTCAGACGATGCTGTTATAAGAAAAATCTTTTCTGACTACATTAGAGGGAAAGTTTCAATTAAATGGTAATATATCTTAACCATCCATTTTCAGCACTGTAGGGTTTCAGAATTTCTCCAAACCAGACAAGATGATTTTCAATGTTGCTTTTAAAGATGAGGATGGAAAGAAACATACTTGCCCAGAAGCCTTAAAAAAAAGAAAAAAAAAAAAAAGGGGGGGAGGGAAAGAAAGGCTGGAATTGGGGTTGGGACAGCCCCAGAAGGATTAGCTGAAGTTGTTAGGCAGGGGACAGTGGTTGGAAACCTCAAATTTTGAACTTGATGCATATGACTTACATCTTGCCCCCAAAATCCAGCCAGCAAAAGTCTTCATATTTCAAAGGAAAAAGAAAAGAAAACTGTGTATTTTAAATGACACTTTACCTCCTAAAATCCCTTTGTATTAAAGATCACATTGCTCCCTACTTTGGCGTCATAGAAAAGGGAAAAGGCTATTAGCAGTTTCTAATTAGAAGCTGGCGGCACAAGGAAGCCATTCAAAGCCACACAGGTTATCAGCTGTAGACATGAGGCAGGAACTCAGCTACTTTCCTATTTAGGGCACCACCTGGAGTCTGAGGGCCCCACAAAATATAACGGCAAAGACTCCAAAAACTTAAATTTCACTGCAAATTCTCTCTGGAAAAAGAATTGTCAATCTAGGAACTACTCACAATGGAAAGAGCAATTGATTTATTTTAACTGCATATCTAAAAGCAGAAATACACAAAGGCATGAAATTTAAAAAAATTAAAAAACCAGAAATTACCCTCAAACCCATACACTCCTCCTTTCTCGTTTATTCAGACACAGCTGGGTCAGCAGCTCCAGGCTGGCTGACACTAATGACTCCACCAAGCCTCAGGGAAATAGGGAACTCATTGGACAGATATTTCCTTCCCACCATTGCACAACTGTATACCTGCCCTGCAGTATTGTTGTCATCATAAATCTTCATGAAAAGACATATCTAAGCAAGAGAACCATAGACCACCATGGTTAAAGCAGGAGGCTGCCCAACAGTAATAGAGCATTTCCAACTGTAGAGATCTCATTGGGAGAAGAAAGTGGAAAGTAGAAGAAAAAGAGGAATGAGAAGAAAGGAGGAGGAGGAGGAAAAGGAGGGAGGGAAGGAAGAAGGAAGAAAGGAAGATGAGAACCTTAACAAAACCCTTATTTTCTTTCATAAAATATCTTATTTCACTGTTTTCTCATTCATTAATTTTTAAGGTACTTGAAAAGAGGAGAGAAAGAAAGTTACGGTTGAAATTCCCAAATAAGTAAGCAAATAAATAAAAAGGATGAGAGCAGCTCCTTGCAGCTGACCGAGTGCTATACTGTCACGTTCTTCAGACATCTGTGGACTGGCTTCCGGTAATCTACGAGAGAAAAATATTCTTCCTGTTTCATCTTCAAGTTGAGAAGGACCTTCAGGCCTTCCTTGCACATCCCTAAGTCTAACAAATATCCTAATAATTGGGGTGATTTTTCAGAATGACCCATAAGTTACAGATGAGTGAGTCATAAAAAGAACTCCATTTGAAAGAGACTGAAGTAAATGTTTATTCTGTCCTCTTGCCCCCAAATTTATTTCTACTTCTGTTGAACCTACAGCAGCCATTCCTAGGCCTTCGTATACATACCTTTGGAGGCTAAAACAAACTGGATTACTGAAGTCATAATGCAGGCAAGGCACAGTTGGCTGCAACTGTCACTTTCTTTCTGTTTTTCAGGCCATACATTTTCGTCATTTTCAACTCTAGTATGTACCGATGCACATCTATGAAATGTGTCCTGTTGGAACCTAGACACATACATAGTACATATCTGCAGAGCAGTGACAGGCATGGCTGCTTATGGGGTTTGGAATTGCTCTGGTCTCTGGGCAGAGGTGCTGCCGTGGTAGACAGTCCAGTCAGGGATCCTCTGAGACCCAAAGCCCCCTGTGGCACCGGTGGTTTATTGTGAAGTACATGTGTGTGCACACACATATGCCCAGCTGTGCCTTGAGTTGTCTCAGAAACACAGGGAATACGTCCTGCGTGTATCACGGCAGACAAACAGGGCCTCCCTGAGCTGCGATCCAGACTGTACCGAAAAAGGGGACGTGAAGGGAGAAGAGGAATTCGAGTGGTGAGAGGAGATACACAGAGGAGAGTGAGGAGGAGATAAAGGAAGACAAAAACTCACCTTGAAAAAAATACATAAAGTTTCCTGGGGTGGAAATAAAAAAAGATTAGAACATAAAACGCTTAAAAAAAGAAAGGTACAGAAAGAGTGAGTGGTTGATAGAGGAAGAGAGATTTATGAGAGCAGAAAACTACACCATGCATAGGATAACCATCCATCATCCATCCCGCTTTGCCCGAGACGGTCCCAGTTTAGGACTGTTATTTTAGGGATAGTATTAATAGCTCCTCCTTTCCCTCTCAGAAGTGTCCCAGTGTGGATGAGAAAGGGCAGAGTCACCCTGTCTATAGACTGGCCCTGGCCTAAGACAGACAGTGGCCCTAAGCAGGACCAAACCTGGGAAATGGACACCAAGAAGAGCTTTAAGGAGGGGACGAAAGGAAACAATGGCTAAAAATAACTTTTAAAAAAAGTGTGGGAAGGAGACAAGACATAATACGCGGGCATGTGTAACCAACTGGGCCAGACGTGGGTAAAGTGAGTGGGGCCGTTGAGAGGAAAAGTGTAGAAGAATTTCAGGATGGATAGAGAAGAGACAAAAGAAAACAAAGACTAAGAGACAAGTGATTCAGGGCGCAAACGTGTAGGCTTGTAATATTTTCCCCTGCGTCTGGGAATTAGCGGTTATGATCAGCACGTATAAAAATGACTGAACATGGCCACCCTCTCCTTCCGCCCTGCACAGGCATGACACAGGGTCCCATCTGTTGCTGCCTCTGTGGCCCCAGCTGGCTTCTGCAAAGCCACTCACCTCTCAGTGCTCTGCCTCCCAGACTGTGGGCTGCCTTGGCCAGGCCTCCCCCACCATCGCTCCCCAGCTTCCGGTGGCCGCCTGCCAGATGATCCGCCACCGTGGTTTCACAGCCTCCCACAGATAGGCCACAGCATGCGAAGCTGCGCCTCAGTGCGTCATTTCTGAGACCTCTTTTGACTTTTCACTGGATCAGAATTTCATATTGCAAAAGGCAGAAAGTAAATGTCAAGGGCGAGTTCAAAAGGCCACGTGATTTCCAGCAAAGCATCCCCTTAGACCCAGAGGGAAGATGGAATATCAGCAGCAGTAGGGTCTTCTGCACTTGGGGTTTCAGAAAATATGCCGTGTGGATTTCTACCACCATTTTAAATTGGGACATATTATGGATTGAATTTTGTCTCCCCCAAATGCATATGTTGAAGTCCTAACCCTCAGTATCTCATACTGTGACCTTATTTGGAGACAGGATCTTACAGAGGTAATCAAGTTAAAATGAGGTCATTAGGGTGGCCTCTAGTCCAATACAGCTGGTATCTTTATAAGAGGAGGAAATGTGGACATAGGTACACATTCGAGAGAACGCCAAATGAACATGAAGACAGCCATCTACAAGCCAAGGAGAGAGGCCTGGAACAGAGCTCTTCCCTCGTAGTTCTTGAAGGAACCAACCCTGCCGACACATTGATCTGAGACTTCTAACCTCCATCCAGAACTGTGGCAAAATAAATTTCTGTTTGTAGTATTTTGTTATGGCAGCCCTAATAACCTAATACCCCAGATGCAGTCTCGTCAAAGATGGGAGTTAGGAGTAGACCAGACGATTTACAGTATTTGTAATTTCCCTGAGGAGACTAACTAAGTAATGCTCCTTTGGGCACTCTCTATGGCAAGATTGGACTGGCTGACCTTCAGGAAATAATTTCAATTGCCCATGCCTCAGTTTCTCCCTCTGTGATGTTGGTTATTGAGCCCGTGTTCTGAAATCCCCACTGTGACTGATTCTTAAAGCTAAGAGTGATCCCATGAATGTCCTGAGTCTGGGCAAGAAAGGCAAATTTAAATGTCAAACTGAAATGTAGAATCTTATTAATAAATACTATTTCTGAGAGTGGCTGGCAAGGTCAAGGGGACTTTTTCTAGGAAATAAATCAATGGGCAGATAGGTATAGTCCTCGACTTCCCACCGGATCCTCAAAGAATCAGTTGTTTGGCCTTTTAAATATCTAAATTTGACATAATCAAACATTAAATCAGCTTGAAGCATTTGCACAAGTAGTCTAATCCTTCAGTACCTAATTCCAGAATATCTTCTTTGCATCAGGGAGAAGGGTGTAAACTGCTGGTTAAACTATCTCTGCTACCAGGAAAGAAAACACAAAAGTATTTCTGCAGCCTTCTTTTTGTCTTTCCCTAACTACTGCAGACCTAGATTCTCATCCTAACTCTGACTTGAGCAATCTCTCCCATCAATAGCGAAAGACACGGTGTTTAGCTCTGTTTCCTTATATGGCAGGGAATGACAGTGTGCCTGTCTATTTAAACTGCAGTACGGCTCCTGGACAAATTGCAACCATTGGTTATGGAAAACTCCTGCTCTGCTTTCCATAGCTTTCCTGAGGGAAGACACAGAACAGACAGCTGGAGAGAAATGGAAAGGGCTGGAGTCAGGGGGCTGCCATTTGTCAGCTCTGGTCCTCAACCAGAGCAGTGTCTGCCACATAGCAAGTGTGCCAGCAAGGTAGCTGAATGCGCGAGCTTATCTCCGCCATCTGTAAGTGCTCCCGATAACTATCAATCCCTGGCTCACTGCTATGGGCTCTCTCTCCCAAGTTCAGTATATTTTCTCCAGATAAATCCCAACCCCCCCCCCTCTGTTTCTCTTTCTCTTTTCCCCTCCCTCTGTCTTTCCTCTCTCCCTCTCTCATTCCAGGTCTAAAACACCGGAAATCTACGAAACCAACCTAGCCTTAGGAATACCAGCCAGGAATAATAAAACTCTGTAGTCATACAAGACAGAGATGATTTAGAATGTTAAAGGCAGCACACAGATCTGTTGACAAGGGCAAGGGGGTAAACCTTCTGGTTGAAGGACAGCGGAGCTTGTCTGCTTCTGTAGAGCAGGGAGGTCCATGCTTCGGAGACAGATAAGACTAGTTAGAAATTGCTTATACTGGCCTGAAATAGGGTTTCCTAGAACTTGTATCTACTTGTTCTAGTCTTACCTCCAGAGGAACCCAAAGATGACATAAGTCAGCTCTTTTTACTGCCTCTACAGGATGACCTGGAGGCACGTGGGAGAGTGTGTGGCAGAGGGTGTCGCAGCCCCTTGCCTACAGGGAGCCTCCATGGGAAATGGCGGCTGACAGCCGACGGTGTGTAATTTAGTGTCTGTCATGTGCAGAGCAGTTTAGAGATGTTACTTCTAATAGTTATGACAATTACAAAATAGAGGAGTTATCCTTCCCATTTTAAAAGTGAAGAAACAGATGAGAAAATGGTAAATCTGAGATTCAAAGGCAAGTCCTCCTGACTCCAAAGTTTTTCCTCAGATATGTCACCTTTCCAGAGCCACACACAAAAGAGGAGTTTCTGTCACTTGGAGTAACTAGTGACAGGCAGCACAGCATGCTAGAGCATGCTAGTCAAGCATGTGGACTACAGAGCCAGATTATCTGGGTTTGGATCCTGGCTCTGCTACTTACTAGCTGTATGGCCTCAGCTGTTTACTTAACCTAATTGTAACTCAGTTTCTTCATCTGTAAAATTGGTTGTTAGGAGCTGTGGTCCACAACCCCCAGGCCACAGACTGGTACCCTTCCGTAGCCTGTTGAGAACTGGGCCTCACAGCTGGAGGTCAGCAGGGGCGAGGGAGCAAAGCTTCATCTGTATTTACAGCTGCTCCCCATCACTCGCGTCGCTGCATAAGCTCCGCCTCCTGTCAGTGGCATTAGAGTCTCATAGGAGCATGAACCCTACTGTAAACGGCGCATATGACGGATCTAGGTTGCACACTCCTTATGAGACTCTAATGCCTAATGATCTGAGGTGGAGCTGAGGTGGTGATGCTAGTATGGGGGAATGGCTGTAAATACAGATTATCATAAGCAGAGAGGTTAACAAACAAAAATAAAGTACACAATAAATGTAATACGCTGGAATCATCCAGAAACCATCCACTGTGCCCCCAACTCCTGCCACGGACAAAGCCAGACAAGGTCCCTGCTTTCATGGGCTTATGTTCTAAGAGCATAAGAATAAATAACTGAGCAAGAAAATATCCAATCATAAGCTTACATTACGAATATGCATGCACTAAACAACATAGGTGTTCTGATTAGCTCTCCTGTGTAGAGGCTAATTTTACCCCTCCATCTCTTTCGGTCAGTGATGTGCTAACAAATGTTTAACAACAAGCTTTGTGGGAAGGGAAGAGGAGTCGGTTTGGTAGCATGTGCTGATCAATTTCAGGCTCCTAAAATAGCATCACTGAGTGAAGAATTGGGAAGAGAAGTGCTCAGTTGCACAGCATCATACAGTATTTCCACCTCGCAGACACAACAGATGTAACGAACCTCAAAAGAATAGATAGTAACACACAGTAAAATAATGAGTAAGGAATGAGCTTTGAGTATTTGTCACCTTGGCTTTTCATATAATGTATTTAATTGTAAGTTTAGATAATTTAATTTTTGTAATGGCTGTATTTTACAATTGACTCTGAAAATTATTGTAAGTTTAACAATCAGCTTCTGAGAGCCAGTATGCATTTGGGGTCCATAGGAAGGAGGGCAGTGTCAGAGGAGAAGGAACACCTTGTCTGGGTGGTGTCAGAGCACAGATGTGGATCCTAATCTAATTCCTTTTCAGCCGCTCTTTTCCAACAAGCTCTGCTTCCATGTACACAGGGAAGCACCTGCCCTGTAAACCGAACAGCATCGGTACAAATATAGTAACAATTCTGGCATGCATGGAAAGAAATTCTAAGCTCTACAATATTTAGTGAACATAATTTATGTGCTCAGTGCTCTGAATATGGTAGATTCTTCTGTGCAATACAGAGGATGTAACTCCTAACTGTTGAGTAAAGGAAGACCCTAGAGATTAATTTTCTGTCTTTCTGCAAAAGTAAATTATCCCCTGTCCCTGCCCTCAAAGCCTCTTGTCTCTTGGGGCCCACATACTTCTGAAAGGGAAGCATCTAACTAAGCCAGAGGCTGTGATGGCCCCAGCCTTAGAGGAGATGTAGGGTAAGGGTGGAGGAAACTTCTCCCCTCTTCCCATTTCTCAATGGAGAAAAACATCTTCCGTTTTTCCTAGTAAATGAAATATTTAAAGCAACTGATCTTCAAAACATCCTAGGAACAGAAATGTTTAAAAAGAAAAAGTTTTCTAGATTCACCCCTCCCCCTACGCCTAAATTTCACTTAGTAATGGTGGCTGGAACAGGAAGTGGAAATACCATGAGAAATTTTATTCTTGCCACATTTCCAGGGCTTTACAAAAGCAAACACTGGAAATCTCATCAGAAAGTTTGACCTTATAGGGTTGATAGCTTTGTGCTTAAACCAACAAGAGTATGAGAAGCTGGAGGAATTTTCAGATAAGTATTATAGCTCTTCCGATGAAATTCTTCGGCAAAACTGATTATTTGGTTTATGCAGTTGTAACTGTTAGAAATTATTCAAAATTAAACAAATAGGTTTCTGAAGATTAAGTAACTACGGACATCTACTATCAATTATTTTAACCATAGGTGTACAGGACTGTTTCTGAGCCAGGATGTTTTATCAGAGCCACCAGGGAGCTTTTACAAACCACAGATGCCTGGACCCCACTCTCCACCTACTGAACCGGAATCTCTAGGGGCTACGTCTCAGGGATGTGTATTTTTTAAAAATTCTACTGTTGATTTTGATTAAAACACTGGTTAAGATACACTGGTATATAGGCAAATTGGACTGCATTGTAGAATCCAAACTGGTGAACTGTTAAAATGGGATATGATCTCTTACTATCAGGAGAAACGATCTAGTATACTAAAAAGGTTAACTGCCTGGGGTTTAGGAGCTCTGTGTTCTAGAACTATCTCACTACTAATTAACTGGATGACCTCGGTCAAGTCACTTGGTTTGTTCTTTCATGCAACAAATATTTACTGAGATTCTGCCATGTGCCAGGCACTGGGTAAATCCTAATGAAAAAAATAGATGTCCCCTGATCTTATGAATCTTACTGACCAGTAAGACATTAAAGAAACCTACAAATGCATATATAATTTTACTTGGTGTGGCTAGGCTTTAGTTTGTCATCTGGAAAATGAAAAATAGATCACTGGTTCCTTTTTTAAAAGAATTTCTACTGAAGAGCCCAAATTTCTTGTCTTAACCTTCCCACATACAATATAATTGTATGTTTTGGGTCTATTCCTTTGGAAAACACAAAACCAAAAGCTACTATGCATTCAATAACTCTTAAACAAATTAGTATTTTATCATCATAATGCAACTATATATAGAAAACTAGTAGCACATATTGTGTAAGATGTATTACTTATTTAGCTCGCAAAACACTTGCTGCATATACGGATTTGTTTACCTTTTGCCATAATATTGTGGCCTCCCAGGGATCCACGGCCCACAGGTTAGGAACCTACATACTATATTAATGAAGAGCAAAACATAGCCATGGCCCTTTTATTCCACAATATATATTACTATCAATGATAGCATTTTGTTTTTCCTTCTCTGTGAGCTTAGACTCAGCCTTGGAATCCTTCTTAACATGCCAATTGGTTGGAGCTGACATACAGATGAAAAATTATATGTACTCCCTGGCTAAATGATCTCTTAAGGTCCTGCCCAGCTTAAACATTCTATGAACTTATGTATTCGATTCTGCTCTCTTGAGAAACACAAGTGCCTCCTCCCATGTCCACATAAAAGGATTCCAAATATTGGAAGGCATATACGTGGCCCCTCCATTTTCTTTCCTTTGGGATAAACAGCTCTAGATCCTTTATCTGTTCCTCCTATGTTTTGCTCTCCTGACCCTCTCCAGCCTTTGATGCTCACCCCTGGATGCAACTTGGTCCATGTCTCTCTGAGGAATGAGCCCAGAACACAGCACAGTGCTCCAAATGTGATCTGAACTGTGCAGAACGCAGAGGATCTTTTACTCTGCTTTGACGAGCATCATCACAGGTATTCAGTGGATGAAAAATTACATTGCAAACATTGCCTAGACCTTAGGCAATGAATCACTTCCACTGATAAAGAGAACACTAGCTTTTATGTGCTCAGCTTATTAAGTATTATGATTTTCATTGGGATGTATTGGCTTTTATTTATTACAATTGTTAAATCATTATTTATTGAATTTTCAAGATGCTTGTATTTGACGGGAGCCACATCATACCTATGGTTTATATGAAGTTTCCTGGCAACAAAACTATTCAAAATGTTTTTCTCTAGGATCTTTCTGAAATGGATGATTCTTATCTTGTCAGTTGCCAGTGGTGCAAACTTCCAGGTTAATCTCCCTTAAGACCGGTTCACTGGCTTATGCCAAGGTGGTCATCAGGAACTGTATGACCATTCATCTTTGCTTCTCCAGGAATTCATTCATGTAAAAATTCAAATGATATCCATTGAGAGCTGTTGGACATTTAAGCTCATTTGCCTTCCACGCTCAATTTCTCTTCTAACTAAAATTGCCCACTGGGCTCTTCGAAACCCAGGGGTGAGCACTGGCTGGATTAGAGTAGTTCATCCGTAGGCACGCCCATGCCTTTGATGTCCTCCTCCTGCTAAGGGATTTGCCAAACAAAGACAACAGTTTTTTGGCTGAACCAATAAGATCTCTGCTCTCGGAATTTGACCTGGAAGCACAGAAGGAATTTTCCAGTTGATAGAACAATGGAAAGAAGCAGACACACGCCGCAGCCGAGTTACATTAATGGAAACACACCGAGCGGAGATCCGTAGACCTCTGCTGGGATCCTTTCACCCACCTTGACTCTGACTCCACTCTCTGTGGACCCTGGTCCTATTTTAGTTTCTGCTCTTGGATTTCCCTGTGATTCTACCTCCACTCGTGTTCTGATCCCATGCACCCTTGTCTTCTGTGGGAATCAAGGTTTTCCCCCACTGCCCAGCCTCATCTCCCCCAGCTCAAGGGTCTCTCGCCGTCAATCACAAAGGGTGGGCTTACAAAGGACCTAAGGCTTCAGAGATTTTATCAGATTTTCAAAGGTCTTCATAATAACAACACAGGGAAGAACAACTGACAGGGACAACCTCACAGCTTCTTCTTCACAGCCTGGGGCCACCTTTCCTTCTGGCCATCCAACTGTGGGTTTGGATGAGAAGCAGAGTGGCCGCTGACCACAAAATGTGCTCTGACACCTACTGTGTCTGCTCAAGCAGATTTTCCAATCTGGGACATACCCATGCTAGACCCTTGTGCTATGTTCTGGGCTTTGACCTAGAGCCGGCCCCTGCAGATTGTCAGTGTTGGATCAGGAAAGCCCCATGCTTGGCTTGGGACTGGGGGCACTGGAGAAGAAGGTGGAGGTGGAGGACTTGGAGTAAGGAAGTTAGGGATTCTGCCGGGTGTCAGTTACAGCTGGGAGTACTAAGGACCGAGGCAAACAGAGGTGACAGACAAGCTCAGAGCAGCAATCTGGTCTCAATACTAGCAAGAACCACAGCCAGGTGCTCCTGGTTACCTCACCCTCCCTACGAGGCCCAGGCTTGACATGCTGGGATTCATTCCATGCCTTTGGCTGGAGGCAGAGAAGCTGCCTCATTTACTGAAGCCTTTCTGTTGTCAGCACTTTGTCTTTGGTCTTCTGCTCAACTGGATCTTCAGATTGCCCTGTCCCTGGATATCTCCTTGTACCACTGATGCCCCATCTTAGTCCACTTCTTATATTTGTGTCCTCTTGGTCTCTGATCATCAAAACCAAAATTCAGACAACATTGGGATTGACCAGCATTCACTAGACTTTGGGCTTGAAGTTCTAGAAAGAACTAAGAGCCAGAAGGTACGACTCAAGGGTTCTTAAATATGAGAAAGGAGGAGATAATTAGAGATACTAGGTAAGAAGCGAAGGACACCAGCCAAGATGAGCATAATGTCCACAGGACTCAAATTGTGGGCAGCTGAGGGTACATACAGCCTCATCTCTTTTGCACATCTTAACCTAACCAATGTGGGACATGGGAGAAATGTTACAATGCCCATTCTACAGATGAGGGCAAAGGGTTGATGACGTCCTCAAAGGTCAAGGTTATTTAAGTAGAGGAACCAGTACTAGAACTGAGGTCTCATAGTTGGTCTCATGAGTTAAGCCTGAGCTAAAAGTATCTCTCTAAGTGCCCCAGCTACTCAGAACTCATGGGCATCTCTCCAATGCCAAATTTGGATTAGCCTGACAGATGAAGGACTTGCAGTAAGGAGCTAACCATTCTTTTTTTCAGGCTCTGAGAGAACTTACCCAGAAAAACCCCTTTTTTCAGTCTGAAAATTCTTTGGCAGCATCTTTCTAACCTCCTCCTTGGTCCTACCATGCTATTTACATACCATTTTGTCAGCAATTTCCCTGGTGCCCCCACCACATTTCTGAGTCACGTGGGGAGATGGGGAACTAGCTAATCCCTTTTTATGCCTGTCTCTAATTCACTTTTTTGTCTTGCTAAAGAAGGACTAGTAATCACACTACCATGAAAATGGCAAATGGAGACAACTACGTGTGTTTTTAAGAAAATGCCTAAAGAGGTATATTTTACTTATCAGAAAGAACAGAGAATATCCAGGCTGGATTCTGGAACTTTCCATGGCTGGCTACAGGACCATCCTATTCCATCCATGCAAGAGCAGGAGATTCTCAGGTCAGTCACAGGAGCCAATTAGAACTGTTAATAGCCTGCCTTACTGTTAGGAAACGCGCCCATGTATCTCATTTAAATCCTTTAAGATGAAGTTTGAGCCTGGTTCTCCTCTTAACTTTAATACAAGAATTGTGTATTTATTTAAGGCAGTCTTTTGATTTGAATTATTTAAATTGCACATTCTATTGGTTTGAATAATGGAAATAATCCCACACATTACCTATAGATCAATCCATTATTCCTTGTGTGTCCTAAGATCAACTCTTCTTTTGGTTGATTTTTCCCCCCAGAATTTTGCAATCATAGTTCTCTTTATTAAATGATTTTAATAAAATGAAAGTTCTCACACTGTGGTTTCTTTGTGCTCCATTTACCTCCCTATCTGGGGATGTGTGTTCTAGCTAATATTCAACAGGAGGGAAGCAGCACAAAGAGCCGCCTAAAGTTCAATATAAACTAAAACCCTCTCAACTCCATCACTACATAGATAGTACCACACTTGCAGTGTTATTCTGAAAAGCTTAAAGTCTTTTTGTGGTTGTTGAGCACATGAAGAGGAGGGGAGAAGGTGGTCATAGCAAGGTTTGAACTTTCAAGGATTTGGAGATGTTGGTTTCAAAATGGAATTTATCCTCAAATCCCAAGATTACAGATTTCCTTCCAAACTGCATTTCCTTCACGGTTTAGAGAACAGTTGAAAAAGAAATTGCTCTCCATATTTTGATTGACATTAAAAACACTGTGAAAATAGTTTGGAACTTGATCTCTTCAAGGGAAGGACAATAATCAAACTCTAGCTTTGGCCTGCAGCTTTTCTCTCACACTTACTCAGAACTGTTCCAGGGAAAGAAATTCACAGGGAATTCTGTTCTCATATATCACTTCTAGAAGGAGAGAGAAGCATTCAAGAAAATTCTCCCCGAACTTCTAAATACAAAGAGAAAACATTATTTAATGAATCTCAACCCAAAATTACTGCCTTCCATGGAACACAATCAAATTAAATGGATCTGAAGCTGGTAGGCTTTATCAGCCAGCATTATTAAAAAAATCATCAAATTTATTCTTCTTGCCACACAGCACCTAGTCTTCACTCAAGTTCTAGCTATATATGTCTTGTTTTGCCAAGTGCATTAGAAAGATTTTACTATTTCAGTTTGTAAGTTCATCTGCATAGTCTTGTTAGCAGAAGGGATCTATGAATACCAAGGACTTTGTTCTCATCCACCGTTTTTGACCATGTATTGCCACAGCACTAAAATCCCCCGCCCCGTACAATCAGCTCTTTCTAAAAGGAATTCCAGGCTACCAACCAGCTGCTTGTACTTCTGCTTCAGACACCCAAATACATCCACCTGGAAATAAAAGCCTGTCTCCTTTCTTTCTGGAGCACATTTCCAGTCAACATCTTTTCAAATTCCCTAGACACACTCAGGCACACTTTCAAATAGAAAGTAAGATTTCTTAAGAAATAGGTAGGATGTTAAATGTGCTTTCTAAAAACACACCCACTGGCGCATGCATTCTCTTGTTATTAGGTTTTATAGGAAACAGATCAGGGTAGGCATCTTCTGTCTTAGCAAATATCAGATCATTGACATTAACCCCACCAGGGCACCAGGTGCTAGTGCTCTCTCTCCATCCCTGACCTTACTTCCTTGGAGCTCTGGAAATCCAGTTCTTAAATACTGGTAGCAGAATTCAAAAATAAATGCCTTTGATTTTAAAAACTCATCCATTTTTGGCTTCTCATCCATCTAAAGAATTGTTGCTATTGTTTTAAAAGCAAAACCTCTTAAAGCTTTGGTAATAAAAGACGCAGGGGAGACTGCTGGGTGAACAGACTGGCGCAGGACGCCACTAACACTGGTCGGGGGCTCTCCTAAACAAAAGGCTGTCCTAATCAGAGCTGCCAGTGCTCCCTAACATGAATCTCTATATGATCTCTCCTCTTGTCCCAACTCCAAAAACAAAACTGGAAATCTCATCCTGTTCGCCTTCCGGGTACATCCGCAGAGCAGTGAAGCCCAGTCTGGCTCTGGGAATTTGCTTGGTTTATTGCCTTGAATGATCTTGTATCCCTGGCTACCTTAGCCAGGAATGTTGAGTGAAACCCAGAGAAAGTCCCCAGATTCTCTAGAGGAGCAAAAAGAAAGCCCTCTGCGCCTTACCTTGTAGGCTGAAACTTCTTCCCGAGCACTAAGTCAGAAGGAAGGACTGATTTCTTTAAGCAGGAGCACACAGCAAGAGTGCAGGCAGGCAGGCAGCCTAATAATACACACTGCTCTATTCAATAAAACTCCGGACCGCCCTTCCTTGGCCCCTCCCAGAAGTCCATGCTAAGTGAACACATATCCTCTATGTTTACAGTCGGCAGGCGGTGGTATGCATTGTCCTGTAGTTTTTCTAATAGGCAGCCAATGACGCCACCCGGGCCAAGGTGGATGCAGCCTGCCTGTGGAGATGCCTGTCATTCCCTAGGCATGCTCAGGAAATCACTCATCAGAAAAACCAAGACCTAAAAAGCTCTGAAACTGCGTGCAGGCTGCCAAAACCAGCCTGCTCCATGCCCTTTTTTGGTTATCCTTAGCAGGGCCTCTGGAAGTGGATCCATTGTCAGGAACAATCATAAGAAATGTTAATCTTGGAGAAAGAGGCTGTCTTGTAGAACACAAATGGAGCTTTAAAAAGAAAGCACAGTCTATGAAACAAAAAGTTAACAGTAGATAGGTTTATTGGAGGTGGGGGGTGGGGAAGGCTTTTTAACAGAGGGAGCCTTGGTAGTGTATTTTCTTTTCAAAGTAGTTGCACATACAAAATGAATTTAAGTTGTTATGCAATTCTAAAACCTGAAATGGGCAGGACCCATTTAGTTTGCTGTGCAGACTAAATTCCAGCCCGAAAGAGGCACAAGCTCCTCCAAAATTTGTCTACATGTGTTATAAAAACAACCAGCCCGCCTCCCCACACCACCAGAAAAACAAGAAAAAAAAACTTAAGTCTTTTTTAGTAGGTAGCATTGGCCAGAATAAACCTAGGGCCAGGCACTGCTACGCAGGATCCTACAGGCTCGAATGTTTATTCTCGCTGGTTTTCCACGTTGCCTCCCTCTTCTGCTCCCTCTTGTTTCCTCAGATTTAGCAATAGGGAGATAGTGCTACAAAGTGTTAGAAATTGATGCATGACAGAGAGGGTGTGAAGAGACCCAGCACCTGCTTTGGCTGTTGAGGACAAATTTGTATGTGCACAAAGGTGACAATGTTCAAGTGACTTCTTGAAAGTGCTCTAATCAACTCTGCACTGGTAGGAGGTGTGCTATGATAGGGTCAGAATTAGGAGATGCTGAATGAGAATGCAGTTAACCAGCCCACACATGTATATGATCGTGGTAATTGTCCTTTTCAACTAGAATTCACTCAATTAGTACTTAATTTAAAAAACCAACCTTTTTTTGAGCACCTACTATTTGTTAGGCCTGGAACTACGAGCAAGATGTATGTCTCATTATTGTTATGTGTTTGGAAACTATTTCGTCACTGACCAAGAAGTTTTAAAATATTTTCCCTGGCTAATTACAAGTCCAGACGCTTGGTCTTCAAAAATTTGAAGTTTTACTGTATAAGCCTTTCCCTATTTATGGAAATCTGACTTAGAAATGATCTCCATTTGGGAAAAAGCCTCTTCCCTTTGTGCCTCATTCAGAACACTTGGAAAGTGACTGATCCACATGAGTGGTTTCCTTCTTCAGCCTTCCAGCATTAACAGGTTAGCCGGAGGCATTGGGAAGGCTGCTCCCTCTCCTCTTCCTGACGGCTACTGCTGCACAGCCAAAACAAGCTACAGCTGAGGCTACCAGGCAGCGGGAGAGGTGAGTTTCAGGCATCCCAAGTTAAAACCCAGAGTGCACTTTCCCAGAGAAACAGAATAAATAATGTTTGGTGGGAATAATACAGTTGATCTTGCATTTCAAGTACACTGTGGCTCAACCAGGCATTTGTGGAACACCACTGTTTATAAAATTGTTCCTATGGGAAAATGTTTCCGATCCCAAATAAACGATTTAGAAACAAACTTTTGGAACACGGCCAGTTTTGCGTTGGAGACATCCCATATCTCAACAGGTTGTAAAGATACAAAAATACTCTATAGTCTGGTAAACTGCTGAACTTGAAGACATCGTAGGGCAGACATCAGGGAGTTTTGAAAACAACTCATTTGGAAATGTCTGTGTGACGATATGTCCAGAGACATTCCGGGCACGTGATCTCCATCCGGGCAGTACCGTCCGTAACTCAGGGAGGCCTGTCTGGAAGCGCTATTTTCCACAGCCACTGCTGATTATGCCATTATATTCTGAGCAACATTCTCCTCGTTTGTATAAGCAATGCCCTTTGGTTGAACAGCATCGGGGCATAATTTGGAACCTATGAATAAAGTAAGTACCAGCTTTCCAGAGGAAAGGAAAGTTGTGCCACAAATAGGGAAAATATTATCAACAGGAAACGTGAAGGAACATGCATTTTGCATGGTTTTTAGAAGATAAACGGCTAAATATTTTTGGGTTATGTCTTTTGAAAAAAGAAGTATGTTTCCTTAGATAAATTTCGGATACCTCATATACAGGGTATAGTGGGTGAGCACCCATTCGGCCTATTTTTATGCATTTGAAAATGGACTTATTGTGGATGAACTATATAGTTGGAAGAACAATTTAACAGATTCCATGTATTATACACCATGATAGAGAAAAATTCTTTTTTCTTTGTCTTTTTATGTTTTTTAAAACAAGCAAGAAAATAAAAAAGAAAGAAAAGGGAATAAAAAGAAAAAAGGCACATGTTGCCTAATCTCTGCCATGAGAAACTTTACTTTCATAGATTTATTCTTTCCAGAGGTCATTTGTAAACAGCTGAAAATACACAGGCTTTATATAGGAAATTTCTGTGGAATATATTTCCCATTTGGATCATCCAAGATAAAGAATAGCTTTTCTTTCATGGGATATGTCTACCTAATCAAACCAAAATAAATCTAAAGAGACATCTGGAAATATCTGTATGATTCATTGTATTTTTTCAGTTCCAACTCAGTGTTTGCTGTCATGTAGCAATTGTATTTTGCTTGTGTTTCAACTTGGGAAAAGGAAAAACAGGTCATACTTTTTTCATTCAAAATTAAAGTCACCTCACTGAGTTCATGAAAAATATACATACTTCCAGCTTAAAATATCTATTTTATTGAATAGAAAAGAGGGTTTGAAACTTTTAAAAGGCAGCAGCAGAACACCCTACTCACATTCTTTTAGTCAAATGAAACCTTTGCTGACACCCAGGTTGTTAAAACAATAAAAGCAGACTGGAAGAATCTTAATATCAAAATTGGACAACAAAGTACAAAAAAAAATAGAGAATTTGGATTAAGTGCACTTATGAATCTAGGTTTAAAAAAATTAGAAAACTGAATCCAATAGTGAAAAAAAAAAAAAAAAAAAAAAAGACCAGTGCAGAGATGGTTCACAATCTGAAAATCTATTGATGTAACACACAATAGCAGTTTAAAATTAAACATAAATAAATAAAGGAAATAGAAAAAAGAAAAAAGAAATATCATCTCAATAGGTAAAAGATAATACTGGGTAAAATTAGTAATCACTTGTAGAATAAAAAGTCTCTTAGAAAACTAGGAAGAGAATCTTTATAAACATAATGGGAGACATTTACCAGAAATCTACAGCAAACATCATGTTTAATGAAAAAATGTTAAAAGTATTCTTGTTATAAACAATGAAAAGACAAGAATGACTATTATCTCTTCTACAACTAAAAATAATGTGCTGGATATACCCAAGACAAAAAAATAGAAAAAAGAGCTATTGGGATTAGAAAGAAAAACAAATCTCTTTATTTGCTATATGATTATCTATATAGAAAATTCAAGAGAAGCTACAAATCTATCAGAACTAATAGAAGAGCTTGGCAAGATTGTGGGAATTGCATTCAAGATGCAAACATCCAAAATTCCTGTAACCAGCCATCTCTAATTTTTAAATATAATGGAAAAATATGTTATTCCTAATAACAACAAAAAGTGTACATTACCTGGGATAAATGTAATAAAATGTATGCAAGAAAGTTACAAAACCTGATTTAAGTACATAAGAGCCTTAATAAATGGCAACATATACTATCTTCATGAATGGAAAAACTCAAAATTGTAAAGATGTAAATTCTCCTCTAAGTAATCTATATATTCAATACTTTAGTTAAAATCCCCAAATTACAAGTTGTAGAATTTGAAAAAATAATAGTAAATATGAAAAAGTAAAGATCTAAAAATAGGTAAGGAGATTTTTATAGAGCAATTCTAATTTAGATAAATGTTATTGACACAAGAATACACAAATAGATCAATAGAATAAAGGAGAAAGCCTAGACACAGACCCAAGTATATACGGAAATTTTTTAAATAAAAGAGGAAGTAATATAAATTAGAAGTGTGGATTATACTATTAATGGTAGGGCTACAATCGATTATGTGGGAACAATAAACTTAAATTCAAAATTCCTACCCCACACTAAAATAAACTAGGTTACATAAAAAACAAAACTTGGAAATGATTAGAAAAAAAATCAAAAGTGAATATTTTTATCATATGGTAGGGAATATTAAAAATAAACCAGAACTTACAAATGAGAAAACTGATAAATTTGAGGATATAGTTAAACATAGCAGATCAAAGAGCAACACCCATTTATTTCTGCTCCTTTCCCAAACCTCACCAAAATTACAGTAAAGAATATAAAAATCATAAATAAATCCTACAAGGCAAAGAGTACTGGAAAGGAATCAGCAGGAGTCCCAATGTCAGCCAAATTTTGGAATATGGAAAATGGACGGATGGTTGGTAATTGACTTAACAGAGTTGAAAAACTGAAATCTGGCCTTGAGCATTGGGATGCCAACAAGAAAGAAGCTGACTTAAGCCTCAGAACTAGGAAAAATCCAGGATGTGGAAGCCCTGGGTACCTCTGAAGGTGAGCAGTGGAAGAGAAAACAGATTTGGTTGAAAGTCTGAGTAAAGAATAGTTTGAAGCCCAGATATCCTCTGCCCCCACACAATCAGGTGAATACGCCTCTTTCAACCAGACAGAAAACTGGAAGTTTATTCTGTTTGTTCTCTGAAGAGAAGTGCTGGACTCAGAGGTACCAAAGCAGTGAACAGGGAGGAGACTGTCTACTGAAAATATTTTATTTTGTAATTAATTATTAAATATTAAAAGTATTTATTTTTAATTAATTAATCAACAGAGTCTTACTCTGCTGCCTAGGCTAGAATGCAGTGACTCGATCATGGCTCACGGCAGTCTCCAATTTCGGGACCCAGGCAATCCTCCTGCCTCAGCCTCCTAAGTAACTAGGGCTACAGGTGGGTGCCACCACACCTACCTAATTGCTAAATTTTTTGTAGAGACGGAGTCTTGCTACGTTGCCCAGGCCAGTTAAAACGAATGTTTAAGGGAAAGTCACTGAACACCGAAACATTCCCAGTCTCCTAACCCTGCAGGGCTCCCAGGACACAAATAGTTAGCTTTGTACTCTGAAGACAGGAAACTGGAGGATTCCCCTCCAGGGGAACTGACATGCCCATGGACAAAAGATCTACAGGCGCAGACATTTGAGGGACCAATGAAACGTCTGGTTTGTCGTCTAACACCCTTTAGTGAGCCTGTGTACAGCAACTTCCCATCAGCTGCTTAGAACCTCACTCTTAGATATGAGCATCAAATGAAGGGAAGGGAGAGTAGAACATGCAATAGAGAAAGAAACTCGGAGGAAAGAAAGATAGGGTAGGAAATGAAAGAAAACTTGGAGAAAAATATAATTACAATTCTCAGGGAGATAACAGAAAATATTTTATTCATAAAACAAGAGGAAGATGCTTTAAAAAGTCACTTTCAGAGAACAGGAAAGAATTCTTACAGATGAAAAATATGACAGAAATTTACAAAAATCTTCAAGAAATGGAAGATAGTTTAGAAAAATCTTACAGAAAAATAGAAGAAAAAGAAAAAATGGAAAAGAGGAGAGAAAAAATAAAAACATTAGAGAATTAATAAAAACTCCAACACCCGAATGCACATATAAAAGAGGACAGAAAAAATAATGAGAAGGAAATGATCAAAGGAAATAAAAAATAAGACTTCTCAAAACTGAAGGACACAAGTTTTTAGATTCAAAGGGCTCATTGGGCCAGTACAATGAATTAAAACATATTTCACTCTGAAGTTACCAAGTTCTCAAGGTTATATGAGCCATCCAAAGGAGGGGGGTAAATGCTGGGGTAGGGTGGAAACTAGAAACCAAGAAGGAAGACAGAAATCAGGAGGCAGAGGATGAAAACCCAGGACAGAGGTGAAAGGTTGTCCCATGATGATGGTGAGAGAAAATCCCAGGACAATATGTGCGTAGCTAGTTGAGAAGACACCCTGGATGTTGGAGCAGAGGACTCCAGGAAGGAGGCTTTAAGGAACAGTCAAGTAGATAGATTCCCCAATATATTCCTGGGGAAAGCACTTGTGATAGGTACATAGAAAACAATTAAATGGAAGATTGAGGTCATCATTATTTCAGAAAAAACAAAACATTTGTGCAAGAAAGGAAAAGTAACCATTGGACACTATACAGTTCAACTGTGAGAAGAAATTACACAATCATAATAATGCAAATCCCACACATTGATTTCACCAAAGCAAAGATGATGTCACTAGATTCAGAGGAGAGTGGGCAAGAACATGCTAGCAGGATGATGGTGGATAAGAGAGCTAAACCTTCATTTTGTTTAGAAAGAAATCAATAGATAATGTCTTCCACTGAGAATTTAATAAACAGCAGAATTAGTATGTTACTTAGGAATATGGAAATAAATCCCTAAAAGAACAACAAAATAGTTGATTCATTCCTTTGTTCTTTCACTGGGCAAATATTTATTGAGTTTCTACCACATGCCGGGGCCTGTTCTAGGTATTGCGAACAAAACACATTTTGATGGAGGGAGGCAGATAAACACATTAACTAACACATAAATATATAATGTCAGGAAGCGGTAAGTGCTATAAAAATATAAAAAAGGGTAAAGAAATTGAGAGAAACAGGGAAGTCTTTTCTGAAGAAGGTTTTCACTAGAGACATGAGTAAAGTGAAGGAGGAAGCAGTGAGAATATATGAAGGAAAAGCATTTCTGACGGCACGAACAAGTGCATAGTAAAGGAATAGCAAAGAGTCCAGGGCAATTGAGGAGGCGTGACAGCCAAGGCCAGATCACACCACCCAGACAGAGCCTTATACTAAGAGCTGTGGTAAAGACTTCGGATTTTGTTTTCTAAGAAAGATGGAAGGTCATTGGAAAGTTTTGAGCCTGGAGAAAAAAATCATGGTGGCTGCCTGTGTAGAGCAGGTGACAGTATTGCTTGGGGGACTGAGAAAGCATTGAATCTGGGGTACATCGAGAGTCGTGGATGGTTTGGATGAGGGATGTGAGAAAAAGAGAGACATCAAGGGTGTCTCCTTTTATGGTCTGCTAACTGAGTAAATGTCAGTTAGCATTGAATAAAATGGGACCTCGAGGGAGACAGAGATTTTCACGGAGGGATGGAAATCATACCAGACCCATTTTAGGCATATTAAGATGCCTATGAGACTTTCAGCCCACGTGAGAAGAGGGAGTGTGACACACAATCTGGTGGTCAGGGCAGGGGGCCAGGATTGAGATGCACATTTGAGAGTCATCAGTTCTCAGACAGTATCCACGACCACGGAGAAGTTACCTGAGGAAGTGCAAACAGTGAAGAGCAGAGATGGGGGAACTGACACCCAACATTTAGAGCCCAGAAAAGGAGACTGAGGAGAAGCCAAGAGCCATTGCTTGGGGGCAGCACCAGTTCCAGGAAGGGGTGGGGTGGAGATGCCTGCTTTCTGTTAAGAGCAAACATACCATTATTTGACTTTTAAAATAGTGTAGCTGGTGATAGATTCAATTATTGTTGCCAACTATTCACTACCTCTTAAATGGGATTAAACATTCATATTCTTCGACACTTGTCTTTGCAGCACTTCCAAGAGGTGGACTTGACCACGTGATTTGCTCTGACTGGTGCAAGGTGGCCAGGGGTGATGGTGTGCCTGTCCCCAGTGGAGGCTTTAAGAGGCATCACGTGTTTTGTTTTCACCTTGAGCATCTGCCCTTTGCCATGATAACAACATGCCCCATGCAGTGGGTCGAATGGTGCTCCCCTTCCCCCATGATATGTTCATCCAGAACCTGTGACTGTGACTTTATTTGGAATTGGGGTCTTTGCAAATGTAATTAAGTTAAGGATCTGAACATGAGATCATACTGGATTACCCAGGTGGACCCTAAATCCAACCACAAATGCCCTTATAAGAAGAAGAGAGAGGGAGATTTGAGACACACAAGACACGGAGAAGTAGGGGTGTGCAGACACAGGCAGAGACTGGAGGGACTCATGTACCAGGCAGGGCATGCTGGGACTGCCAGTGACCACCAGAATCCTGCACAGAGGCATGGGATGGAGTCGCCCTCAGCGCCCCAGAAAAAGCTAACAACCCTATTCACACCTTGATTTTAGACTCCTGGCCTCCAGAACTCTGAAAGAATAAATATGTGCTGTTTTAAGGCACCTAGTTTATGGGAATTTGTTACAGCGGTGCAGTAACCTAATACACCCCAGAAAGTGGCTGCTCTTCAGCCTGGCTTCCAGAAGGAGGAGACACACAGAGCTGTGCTGGCCCCGTGAGCTCAGCCGAGCCCCACAGGGTTCTACTTACCCAAGCCTCGTGTGAAGGGAAGAGGAAATAATGTTTGTTGTTGTAAGCCACTGAGAGTTTGGAGCATTTTTTTTTTTTTTTTTTTTTTTACAAAGGAAAAGCTAACTAATATTTCTAAATATTAAGAATTTTAAAAAAAGATTGGTTACATCAAGATGTAAAACCTTCTGTTCAACAAATGCCACCATATACAAGGTGAAAAGACAAACCAAGGGAAAATTTTCAGTATATAAAACAAAGAACTAGAATCTAGAATATCAAGGAATACCTACAAATCAATAGAGAGAGAGAGAGAAACAACCCATTCATTTGGGGCATAGGATAAAACAATCTACAGAAAAGTGAAAGGGTCCCAAACCTTGAAATGATGCTCAACCTCATTAGCAATCAGGAAAATGCTAGTTATAACAGTGACAATAGATCACATCCACCAGATTGGTAAAGGAAAGAAGTGTTTAATTTTGCAAAACTAAATATCGCTCATGATGTGCGGAAGCAAATTCTTATGCATTTTGGATAAGAGAGTAAATTGGTGCATTCACTTTGTAGAGTGATCTGGCAGTAGCTAGCGACATCCAGCATGTGATCCCATTTTCAGGTCTGTCCTCTTGGGAAACTCTCACACTCTTTAGCAAGGGAACACGTCAAAGGAAGCTCATTAAGAGCATTGTCTGCAATAGCAAAAATGTTGGGGAAAAGTCCCAACAGCAATCAGCAAGGCAGAAGCTAAATAAACGATGGTATAGGATGGAGTATTATATAGTAGCTATAAATGAATGAACTAGATGTACCTGGATCTCAAAACATATTGAATGAAGACAAAAACAAAAGAAAATTTCAATTTGAAGGATTCTATCCATATGAATTATTTATGGATACATCTAAGAGTGGACTAGAAACACACCAAATTCAAGATAGTTGTTGGCTGTAAGGAGAGAGAGAAGATAATGGTAAGGGTCATGAAATTAAGGAGTTTAAAATATATCTGCAATGTATAAAAGAATATCTGAAGCAATTAATACCAAAATTATTACATTTGCTAATTCTGCCAAGCATGTACACAGGTGTTTATTGCATTAGCCTTAAACTTTCACATTTTCACATTTTTTTTTATTTTTTAAAAAGACTACTATATAGATGAGACATTCTTTCCCAGGGCACTAACCCAGAAAGGCCACTCCCCTTCCTTGTCCTAAGACCAGCAGTGCAGCTTGCCCAGGGTCAGCCCAACTAGCAAGAGAGTGGACCTGCCCTGACTGTGACATCCTTATCTTGGTCACACATGTGTATGAAGGCTTTGACACCATAACATCCAGAGTCACTGTTTAAGGGCTAACAACGTAAGCCTGCCTCAGCGCCTTGGTGCCCGTTACTTTATGAGCAGGGTGCGGATGAAGCGAGAGCCTGCACCGACCCATTTTGATGGGGTGGTCTTTAGGGGCACCAAGTGGTAGAAGAAGGGCATTGGCGCTCTGGGATCAAGGTGAGGACCTGACAATGAGGAAAGAGGATGTGATCAGAGAAGACCCAGCATAGGTGAAGGGACTCCTGTTTTCCATTTCCACAGAACAGGGCTGGTCATCCCCTCAGCTTCCCTGCGGAAAACTTCTGTCTACTTATTTCTTGAGCTGGAGAGGAGGACTGGATATTTCTGTGGTTTCCACGCTTCCCAGTCCACCCATACTCATTGCTGTTGGATTTGCTTTCCCCTCAGAGAAAGCAAAGAGATTTCATCTCTGAGAAGTTTCTCTCAATCTGCGGTGGGTACCTGAGTCACACACAGCTGTGACGGGATTCTTCTCAGACAGTTTTGTTCATTCATTCATTTAACCAGCATCTGAGCCTCTGTTATCTGCAAGGCTTAGCGTCAGGCTCTGTGCCTTTTGTAATCTTGTCAAAACACCGTGTCTGCCTATAAAGAAACTGTTGTTTGAATGGGGAAGCTCTGACAAGTGCACAAGATGGACTCCAGGACGGCAAGTCCCAATAGAGGCCACCGTGCTCTGCACGTGTTCACCCAGCTGTGCACGTTTCCTGTTCACGCCTAAGGAAAGCGTCTGAAATCCAACCAAGACCATGTGGTGAGGCCTGGCCTCCCCTCCTGACCAGAAAACACACCCTTCACTCATTTCAGAAAAAAAAAAGAAAGCCAATCTCATAATTGGCTTTGCATTGCAGGCATACTTGTGAGGGGTGCAAATAAGAAAACATTTAAAATATTTGATCTATTTTGGGTGAGGTTCTGTAGCTTTGGCCTTGCAGACTGTCATCTGAGAGGCAAGAAGGCAGCAATTGCTCTTGGGGGATAGACTATTTTTAAGACTGAAAAAAAGAGAAACCATATTTTCAAAGAGATTGCCGAGTCTGGGGAAAGATGGCTGTTTGGACTAAGCAAAGTAAATATATAACATAGACGCATCTAACCACCAACCAAGCTGTGCGGGAGCTTTGATCAGTTTATGTGGGGTGGGGGTGGGGGGAGAGAGAGGGAGAGCATACTGAAATGCTTTTGCAGCTCCATGGTCTCCCCACTTTTCAAGCTGAGCCTTCACTGTGCTGTTCAATTTCATCTCACCTCATGCTCCAAGGCTTGGGGGAAAATACCTTTGACTGACTCTTGTTTCTTCTCACTTCACTCTTCTCTTTTATTTTAGTGTCAAATTTCTCCGAATGAATGATGAATTTACGGTGCAGTGCCCTCCCCTTCTTCCTTGACCTCACTTCTTCGTCCCTGGTCATTTTGTCTTCAGCTTCCCTCCCTTCTCCGAGTGGTTCTGTCTGCGATCCTTGCAGAGCTGAGCCTTTCTGCCGTCCCCACACCCCATGCTCCCTAACCCCTCTTGTTCTCTCTTTGTCTTTGGTGGCTCCTGACACTGGTGTCCGGCCTGTCATCCTACCTCTCTGGCCTCTTCTCATTGTCTACTTGTGTTTTCTCTTCCCCAAATGTGGGCACCCTCCAGTGCCAGGCCTCACCTCTCTCTTTGAGACCAATAATACCTACTTCACAGGACAGATGTAAGAATTAAATGAGATGAAATGTCTGTGAAGTTGGTTTGTGAACTAACTGCTTGTTTATTTATTCATGTGACAAATGTTAATGAAGTACCTTCTCTGTACCAAAACTTGTCCCAGTCCTAGGAATACAAGGATATTATATAAGACACCGTACCTAACGTTCTCCTAAAAGGGGTTTACCTTTTGCTGGTGGACAGACGTGGAATTCCCTAAGTACAGTAAAGTGGGGCAAGTTTCTCATAAGAGTTCTGGGCAGTCGGGGTCACCCTGGGCAACTGAGGAAGAAGAGGTCATTTCTATCTTAATAGGATTTTTAAAAATTTTTTTCATTTGTTCACATGTTTTCTAGAATTACCTCTTGTGTAATGACAACTAACATGCATCTTTAGCCCTGACCTTTTGATTTCATCATGAATTAATGGCCTTGCTCATAAACTTTCAGGATTATCTTACTACCAATAGGATAAAGTCAAAGCTTGGCTGAGCATTTTGGGGTGATCTATGATCCCCCTCTGCTTGCCTTTCCTATGATCCCCAACACAAACCCTCCCCCTACCCCCATCTGCCCAGCACCCCCATCATGGAGTGCATTCCCTGCCTCAGTGACTTCAGTCTCGTTGCTTCTCCCCTTCACACTTTCCTGAAGCTAGGACTTCCCTACCTTCCAGAAGATGCATGTGAACAAAGTGTCCCTAGAAGTCCATACATGGAAAGTTCTGTTTGAGGCATGCCTGGTATTCGTGGGCGTGTGGGAGGACTGTATCCTCAGTTCCCCTCCCCCAGACACCTGCAACTCTTAATTAGGGCAAAAAGATGGATGTTAAGTGAAGCTTCAGCTGACCCACCAGAAAGCCACCTCTAAATTCCCAGCACTCAGTTCATACCCTTTCTTGGACTACCTATAATCCAAGAAGTGCAGTCAGACCCTCTCATTTTCTCTTTATCATTTATTTGAATTATTTGATTTGATTGTATTAATGTATATCCATCCTATTTCCCTCACTAGATTAATTAATTAATGGCAAGTTAATTAATATTTGATTGAGTGATGGCTAATTGATTAGTAACTAATCAATTAATAATTAGCAAATATTTCTTGAGTGCCTGTTGTGTGTTGTCAATTCCATTAAGTCCTAGTGGCATAGTGATGAACAAGACAAACATGGAACTTTTAAAAATAGTGGCCATATCATGAAATCACCAGCCATATTGTCATACTCATTTATATTTTTCTCTCTCTCCACTGCCTTTTCGAGCCAGAATTTAAAAATGCAAACAAACAAAATATTAAGATATCGTGACAAAAAATTATTTATGTTCAATTGTATACAAATCCAGTACCAAAACTTAAAATCCAAGTCAGTGCCTGAGGAATGGTGAGTGTGGATTTGGGTCAAGGCCAAGAACCCTGGAATCTCATCGTTGCTACCCTAATTAAGCGGTGCAGGTGTCTGGGGGAGGGGAACCAAGGACACAGTCCTCCCACACATCCATGAATACCAGGCATACCTCAAGCAGAACTTTCCATGTATGGACTTTCAGGGACACTTTGTTCATATGCATCTTCTGGAAGGTAGTAGCTGTGTTAATGACAATAACAAACACGTGGGTATGGCTAAAGGTAGATTTGGAAACTAGAGTGCCAACTAACTAACATAAAGTAGGAAATATAACCTGAGAGAGAGAACTGAGGTAGGTGGCCATTTGAACCAAGGGTCCTGTCCAATGGCTAGACCCCCTCAGGACACAGAGAAGGAGATTTTAGGGAAAGTTTTGCCCCAGAGCCCAAGAGGCTGGCCAGTTTGGAGGGATGATTCCAGCCATCTGTGGTGGCTGATAAATTGCCCCTCCTTAGGGATATTTCTGCCTGAAGAACTAGACCCCATTGCTGGGAGAACTTCTTCTCCCTAAAATAATATTGGAGGAATATTAGTATATTCTTCTTTCTTAAACTTTAAAACACCAGCCTTCTCTTTGCCTCCCATCCACATTGTGTTGCCTTCTTTCAAGCTAGGGATCTCATATTTATGTATTATTTTTATTTTAATATCTCCTGGTCTTCTATATGAATGTATCTCCTTAGAAAGACTATCTCCAAATCACTCTGTTGAATGGATAATTTCTGGGAAGTTTTTATTTCAATTGATTATTCACACTCTATGGCTCAGATAGACAGATATAGACGGTAGATAGATAGATAAAGGTATTGATGTAGCTATAGATGAGCCAGTCCTCATTCTCGTCTCCCAGCACCTGGTATAAGGCCTAGGACAAAATGTTATGGAATAAAGGAATTTTAGAGAATTTTAACTTTCTGATCTGATTTCCAAATGTTGGGATTCTTCTAAATTTCTTAATTTGGGAACTGTTAGCTAGAAGAGCTTTCAGCAACTCTCCCAATTCAGCACTCTAACGCTCCTCCCCTCCCCTGAAGAAAACCCATGTGAGAGATTGCTCAGGATCAAAGACACTGGTCTACATCATCTAGGCACTTGGGTCTAAAGCCTTAGAGCGCACCTATTTGGGGTCAAATGCTCTCCCTTTACCAGGCTGGAGTAGTAAGGAGAGCTGGGGCTATACTCACTGAGGACTGCCTGGCCATCCTATTTTCTACTCCTTTCTTCACATACCACCTCTTCATTTTGGTGGCTGGTGGGCTTTGGACTAGTCCTTCTTCCCCAACGGAATAGAATAAAATCCAACTTTCAATTGTAGAGTCAAGTGTAGTCCAACTAAGCTCACTTGGGGGATAGCCTGGATTTGGGGCCAAGGCCCCAGCTGATAGGGAAAGTGCTCCTTCTCTCACAGCACTGGCCTCTGTCCATATTTCTCCCCTTGGGAAACTCACAGAGAAGAGTGCCTGGTAGATCCAATATGGGGGTTGCCAGGTCACTGCTAAATAAATACCATCACTTTAAGATGGTTTATAAGCTTCAAAAACTTGATTGCAAATACTTCAAAAATAATAATAAATAAAAATAATGGTAAATATCTATCTATCTTATTTATTTATTTAGCACTTTTCTTCCAGCAAGTTGTGCCCCCCATATTATCATCATTTTTCTTTTATATATCCCTGTAAACTGAATTGGCAAATGTTACAATGTTCACTTATGGGAAGCCACAGGTTTAGTAACTGACCTCAGAATACAGAAAGAGTTCTAACATAGGAAGAATACAGATTATAAATTAAGCAACTTGAATAAGTCATTTAATCTCTCTGAGTTTTAGTTTTCACATTTGTAAAGTAGCTGCTTCACAAGAGTTGAAGTGAAGATCAAATAGATTAATAAATGTGAAAATGCTTTGTAAACTAAGAGGTACTTAGCTATGAGCTATTACCAGCACAAAACCGAGATTAAACCTCAAGTAGCCCCCTGACTGCCAGCTTTATTTTTTTAACTTTATACGACTGTAATTTTTCTTTCTATGAGACCTTGAACCTCAACAGATTATGGAACAGTGGTTTCAGCCACCACAGAATTTTTTCTGATACTTGTCATTCCAGAGAAATTGGTGAAATTCCACTGAGCACAGAGGAAAACACTAAAGTTTTTCTTAAACATCAGAATAGGATATCTTTTGGAAAACTGGGTTGGAGTGGGGCGTTTTGGGTGGGGAGAAGTAAAAATAAAACTTCATGAAGAGCCAGCTTTAGATAGAAATGGGAAGGAGGTGAAATTTGTTTTCAGAACTCTGTTTTTCTCACGTCTAATGTCCTAAACACCTAGTCTGGACTGATCACATGATACCCACTTTTTTACCATTTGCTGTCAAAGCCTGACTATCCCAAGACCTGTTCTCTCAAGGACCTGCTCTAGACTCGACTAACTGATCAGTACTGAGTTGCTAATGCTCAATAATGTTTAGTGTTTTACTCTATCTAAAAAAAAATATATACATTCTGGAACTTTGTGCTTTTTGTTTTGTTTTGTTTCATTTTTTCATAACATCCTCTTGTCTCTCACATCTCTCCACTGTAGGTAACCATCCTATTCTGTTTACTGTGCACTTTTGCACTGCATGTCTTCTTCCAAAGTTTAAGCATCATTTTGTATGCATGCATCTTTAATTTACGTAAATGTATTATATGTCATTCTGTTTCTTATTTTTCTCACTAAATGCTATGCTTTTTAAATCCAAAAATAAAAACAGAATTTGTCTTGACAGGATCTTTAATTCTTCAAACTCAAAAGACAGCATACGATAGGGAAGACTTCAGTCAGTGTGCAAGTTGTGGTAACAATATTTTGGAACCAAGGGATAGGGCCCTCTTTGCATCCTTCAATCTCCTCCCTCTCTCTTCTGCCTTTAATTTGCAGCATATCCCACTGCTGTTACCTTGCTTAGGACATATCACTGCTCATCTGATTTTCTGCATCCAACTGGTCTCCCTACTGTTCTGCCTCTCCATCCCCACCGCCACCTTCGGCCCATTCTTCTGCAGCTCAAACTACACAAACAGGGTCATGCCACTTCCCTATTGAAAACTCTCCTTTGGTTTCCCAGCACACTCAGGATGAAATCCTACAAGTCCCTCTCTGATCTTGCCCTTCCATCTCTCAGACTTCTGCTCATGTCATTCTATCCTGCCCCTCTGCTCTAGTCAGAGCTAGTTGGTTTTTTTTTTTTTTTTTGCTTTAAGAACCAGATAACGTTATTGGAAACACTGGTAAAACTGAAAGGAAAAAACTTAAGTGAACGTTCTGAAAGGGCAATGTGCTGACCTGGGAAGGCACCCATAGCTGTGGGGACAGTCCCAGATCAGTTCTCCTCGTCGCTGCCGCGGCACAGCCCAGGGTGAGCTTGTCAAAGAGGTACTCCGCCAGGCCGGCGCCTGGGGCCTCCATCTTGCGCAGGTTGGTGAGGTAGCCACCCAGCTCCTTGATGGCCTTGACCGGCTTGTGCGGGCCGGTGGTGGTTCTTCAGGAAGTGGCAGAGCTGCGTGTCGCCCTTCTCGGTGGCCAGCTGGTGCAGCTCCAGGAGGCTCTGGTGGATGCTCTTCTCCAGGCTGAAGGCGCACTCCATGGCCCGCTGCCCGCCCTCCCAGTCATCGCGGTCGGGCTTCCTGATGTCGCTGAGGCAGATGCGGCCACCGCGCTGGTTCTGCAGGCCCAGCAGCTGCTCGGCGTGCTCCCTCTCCTCACGCGACCGGCGCAGGAAGTAGCCGGAGAAGTGCTTCAGGGCCACGTCGTCGCGGTCGAAGTAGAAGGCCATGGAGAGGTACACGTAGGAGGCGTGGAGCTCCAGGTTGATCTGCCTGTTGACGGCGGCCTCACAGTCGGGGTGGTAGTTTTGGCGCAGCTGAGACAGCGCGGCCATGATGGGAAGCGCAGGCGCGGGGAGCAAGAAGAACGCGAAGGCGCCTCGGGAGCGCGGGCAGCGGCGGCCGGCAGAGGGCAGGCTCCTGGCTAGGTGGCGGGGAAATGGCCGCCGGTCTGCCCGGAACCGGAAGTGGGCCTCTTTTTGAATTTACCCAAAGGCACCAAAGTAGAGTGGCCTGCAGGTATTCCTACGACGGACGCGACGTGCTCACTGCTGCTCAGACCCCTCGTATGTGCTGCTTCCTCTGTCTAGACTGCTCTTCCCCTGCAAAGATCTCCGAGACTCTCCCCTGCACTTCCTTAGATCCCCACTGAACGCCACCATATCACCGAGGCCTCCGTGACCCTGTGTGAAATGAGAACAATCCCACCCGTGACACCGCTCATCCCCCACCCTGTGTTCTTTTACTTCTGGGCGTGTGTGACCACTTGACATATTATATATTGAATTTGATTACTTGTCCATTGACTTCCCCCCACCCTTCCTGGGAATGGAAGCGCCTCCAGGGCATGTTCTGTGTTTTTTTTCCTTGCTTCATTGCCAGCACTCGTTCTTGGCACTTAGTAGGTGAATAAATGAATGAATGATTCAGGGATAAAGTTAAGTCATCTACAAAGAACTGACAAGGCCAGCTCTTAACAATCTAGCTCCTGGTCATCTGTCCAGCAACATCTTCGTCATCCCTCCCAACACCTCCCCCCACACACACACACATGCACACGCTCACCCTGCGCACTGTGCTCAGCCAGATTAAAATGTTTTCCATTTTCTCCAATGTGCCTTGCTCCCTCTTGTGCTCAGGTTTCACACGTACTGTTCCCTCTGCCTTGAACACTGTTCCTCCACATCCGTGTCCCGCTGGCTCCCCTCAGGCCTTCCCCCAGGAAGCCTTTCTGACTGCCCTCCCAGTCCCACACGGTGAACTTGGAACATCATTGCACTGATTTTGCTCTATTGCCATCACCTCTTTGCATGTTAGTATCTACCTTGAACTTTGAGCCTCTTGAAAACAGGGGCAGGCCTATTTTGTCATTAATATCACAATCTCTGCAGTGCCCAGGGAGCACCTCAATAAATATTTGTGGAATGATTAGTCTTTCACTAGCACATTCAAAGACTCTAAGTTGCTGGAGGACATTGCTTTTAGATTTAATTTGCTCTGAGTTGTTCTTAATAAATATGATGGTCATGCACTCTGAGACTAACGCCTACATGGGGGTCACAGTACACTAGCTAGAAAGATCCACAGAATCTCCGAGGTGCTATTTTTACATTCAGAAATAGCCACAGGGGGATAAGGCCTAATGAGGGGTCCATAGAAATTTTTAAGCAGCCCTTGATTTGGGGAATTTCCATGTAGCATTGTTTTCATCAGCGTGAAAGGCCCTAGGGCTGGGAAGGGAGGGGATGGATAAAGTGTGCCAAGCCTAGTGACAGATGGCTGCCTGGGTCTTCTGGGTTATTCTCAGTGCATGTTCCCAGGAAGAGACTGTCAAGCCCTAGGTGCACACAGTTTTCTCACGTTAACATGAGAATAGCAATAAGGGCAGTCTCCTTCCCAGCATCCCTTTGAGGAATGATAAGTAAATGTGATAAGAAACTGTTTTACAAAATAAAACAGACTTTGGAGTAAAAAAGGGGCCAGCCAGAATTCCGCATGTAGCTGGAAATTGTTCCATGTTTTAACCATTCCCATCAGTTGAATAGGTGGTAATCAGTAACTTATCCATCCCCATGTTCTTGGACACACGTACACTCACACAACACACACAATGATGGGAGCTGCAGTTATTTAAAAGAAAGGGGAGCTAACTTCATGTGTTTATAAATGTCTTTGGACTCTTATACCAAATGATCAGTTCATCCAAAGTTTAAATTTATATTAATTGATTTTCATTTATTTGCTATAATATGATGAATATGGTTGATTATATATAAGCATATATATATATATATATATGAAATATACTAAAGCCAACAGGCAGTCATCCCGGTCCTAAATTGAAATGGGTGGACAGAAAGATACCTAAAGTGTTATCAGTTCTAAAGATCTATGAATCTTGGAGTTTTGACTTTGCCTTTGCATCATGTCACTCATGCTTTAGGAAAGAAGAGTAGAGTTGCACATACCAATCTGAATAAGCCAGCATCATTCAAAATAATCAGCATGTGGAATGTACTTATAGAAAGTTTCTGGGTGGGTACACGTAGACTATGCTTGCTGTACTGAACAGAAACTCTGTGTTCAGCTGTGTCGCAAGTGTGAATCAAGATGGGAACCTAACATTGTCCTCAAACAGAGAGGCTCATGCAGAGTCAACAGTGCTATGCCTTGTGTGGGTGAGCAAGCCCTTATCCTATACTGCCATTCCAAAACAGTTTTGCTGGATTCCATCTTTTTAAAATAGTCACAAAGGAGACCATTTGAAACTTTTAAGACAAACTCTGATAAGAACTTAGGCCTGGAAACTGCTAGAAGTCTCCAGGCTAATTATATGAGTAAGCTGTGCAGTCTGTGGAATGAGGTCTTTAAGGAACACAGAGCTGCAGAGTCTAGGCATCGACAGACAAGCCAGCACACAGCAGATAGCAGAGTAGGCAGAGCCAAGAGGCTCTTTCTGATTAGGGAAATATAGACAGAGAATGGAAGTGGGAGGTGGAAGGAGGAAAGTACTGTGCACTGCGCAACTCTAGAGGATAGTCATTCACATTCTATTCTATGTAGACAGTGCTCTCCGGAGAGAAGGGAGAATAAAGTAAGTTCAGTTTTCATTCAATTAGGCCATATAGAAAGCAGAATTGGAGAATAATATTTATGCTTTGGTTTTTTTTTTTTTTTTGAGAACTAATAACGAAAGTCTTAGGTTTAAATAAAGCCCAAAGAAAAAAATTAAGTTGACTCTAAGTTTTCTGGCTGGGAAAGCCAGCAAATTCATGCCAAGTTCTAATATCATATGTCTTAAAACAGTGTGAGGAAAACAGCCTCTCCACATGAAGCAAATCAGTAAAGTCCCTAGAAAAAAGAAAGCACAAATGGTGCTTTCCAAGTTTAGTATAATACTGTTTTCTCTCATCCTACATATATGTATTCATCGACTACTATTTGTCAGACTGTGCTATCAGATGGCATTTAAGGTTCTCATAGGCCCATGGAAAAGCTCACATATTTGTAATATTTTTGGATTCTTGTGCTAAATAATCAGTTCATTTAAAGTTAAATGGAATATTAATTAATTCCATTAATTTGCTATGAATATGGTTAAATCAAATTAAGAATTTTCAAGTCAAGCTTAATATTCAGGAAGAAATAAAAACAAGTTGGCTGTTTCACTGGGCACCAAGATTTTATGTCCAAGAATCATGCAAGATCCACCAGGTCTAACTATTTATTTATAATATTATCTAGAAAGAGGTCTTCCACGGGGGGCTTGCAAAGATGACAAAAGGACTGTTGAGATTGACTGAGCCCCCTTTCAGAAATGAGAATTCCATATAATTTATAATACATAGTTTAATATCAAATGAATAATTTCTCCAAATATTATTTTAATTATAACAACAGAATGTAGAGCCCAAAAATGGATCCACTGTTTTTACAGGAAAAAAACAGTATATGATAAAGGTAGCATTTTAGATAAAGGGAAACGATCTATCCAATAGTTTATTGGGACTATTGGTTATCCATTTGGACAAACATAATGGTTAGATTCCTGTCTTACATCATTCACCAGTAGCTTTTGGATAAATTAAAGATATAAGCATAAAACTATAAAAACAATCAGAGGAAATAAAAAACATTGTTCTATTATTTTGAGTTGGAAAGACCATTTTAAACAAGACTGAGAAGGCAAACAACACAAAGGAAAAGACTAATAAATATGATTATAAAAATAAATGATTTCTCCACTATGAAAAAGGACACAAGCAAATTTAAAAGACAAGAGATGGATTAAGGATGAAATATTTACACATTCATCACAAACGAAGACTAAGAACTGCTAGTTACGGCTGTGTAGGCTGTATACTGCACACCACCAGGGGGAGCCATTCAAGTGAACTATTACACGATGTAAATTGTGCTCTGAAGTTGCCCTGATCAAAATCCATAATCTATAAAGCACTCCTACACCAATAAGAAGAAAAGGTAGAAAAGCCACCCAATAAAAGAGTGAGCAAGGGATATGAAATATGGATTCATAGAGGAGGAAATCCAAGTAATAGTAAGCATATACAAAGATGCTCAATCTCACTTGTAATCAATGAAATGCAAATCAAAACAAAATGAAGCATATTTTCATCACACCAAAACATAGTTTGGTGTGGTAAAAGTTTACTGGCATTTGAAAAAAGCCATTGAAATGCCAGTAAAGAAATCCATTTTGGATTGACAAAGTTTAAAATGACAGTGTTGACTAGGTAAACAGTGTTGACTATGGTAAAACAGTATTCTCTTACATTCCTAGGTCAGGTGTAAATTTAACAATACAAATTTAAAATAAAAATGCATATACCCTATGACCTAACAATTTTACTTCTCCTGATCTTCTATAAAGAAACCTTCATGCATACATATAAGTTAGTTGTTGCAGAATTGTTTGTAATCACATAAATTAGAAACAACGTAATTGTCCCTAGGTTTTAAAAATTTATTTATTTTTATTTTTTTAGATGAGGGTTTGCTCTGTCACCCAGAATGGAGTACAGTGGTGCAATCATAGCTCACTACACCCACCAATTTCTGGGCTCTAGCAATCTTCCTGCCTCAGCCTCCCAAGTAGCTGGGGCTACAGGTATGCACCACCATGCTGGGCTAATTAAAAATAATTTTTTTTTTGTAGAGATGTGGTCTTGGCATTTTGGCTAGGCTGGTCTTGAACTCCTGGCTTCAAGCAATCCTTTTGGTTTGGCCTCCCAGAATGCTGGGATTATAGGCGTGAGCCACTGAACCCAGCCAATTGTCCTTAGTTTAGAGTATAGTAGTTGAGTAGAATGAGATCTATATGTACTGAAATGAAAGATCTCTGTTATATACTGTTGAATGAAAGAAGTAAGTTTCATAATAATATGTATGGTATGATTCCAGTTATATAAAGCACACATGTAACAATATTATATATGTAATTTTTTATGTGTTAAGTGAATGGTTAGGACTACACATCTGTTAACAGAAGTACCTCTGGGAGCCACCAGGGATTAGGCCTGGGGGTCAACAATGGGTTTTTGTTTACTTCTAATGTTTGAGTTGTTGAAAATGAGAATATACGTATTTTTTTTTTTTTTTACATTTTCTTTTCAACTTACGTTTCCATTCTGTGCGTGCAGCTTGGGACAAGGGTGCTATTACAAAGTCATGATGAAGACATGACGCAGAATTTTAAAAAATGACAGCAACAGTTGTATAATATAGGCCAGAGTAGCCAACACTAACATTTATAATATATACCGAGGTTTACCTAAGGAAGGTGGCATCACTCATCGTTCATTTCTTTTCTACCATCCCTTTATAAAGTCCCTCCTTTTCACATCCTGGGCCCCAGCTCAGGGACCTCCTAGCCACCGAGGCTTTTTCTCTACCTCTGTTGTGACTTCCCCACCCAGGAAACGCAGGCTGGTCTCATCCAGAATTACGCTGCTGCTGTCTCCTATGAGGAGAAGACTGCTATCTGAAGGGGTAGGCCAGGACTTCACCTCCCATTCAGGAGTCATGTGCTGAGCCAATACGCTCAGGGGCTGCCTGTGGAGAGGTCACCAGCCTCCTGTCCAGGGAGGAACTGGAAGTTGGAAAATAACTGAGAGAGCTGAGTCAGATACCTGCCTCAAGTCAGCACAGCTAGAGGAGCTTGCAAAGCCAGAATTTGCAACAGAGTAGGCAAGCAAGCACTCAGAAGGAAAACACAAATTTCTGGAGGCAGAGCAGGTCAGGAGAGGCCAGCAGGCACCTGGGAATCAGAAGCACAAAATTAAAGGCAATCGGTACAGGACAATCCATTGTCAAGGAGCAATGCTATAAGGCAGGAGAATAAAGAACATGAAGGAGAAAGGGTGACAACCATGAGGGAGAGCACCCATCATGGCCCTGTTTGCATCCCTGTAGGTGGACTTTGTCATAGTTCCTGCAAGGCAGGAGCCACGCCCAAGGCACACAGCCTGGACCAATCCTTCTCCCCTGGTGTGCTTTAAAAAAAAAAAAAACAAAACTAACCATGCCCAGCCTACCTCTTGGTCCAATTAAACTAACATTTCTTAGGTAGATCCAGATGTCAGTATTTTTCAAAGCTCTCCAAGTAACTCTCCAGGAGTGCGATGCACTGCTCAGGGCCTACAAAGTTAGAGTGGAATTGGTGGCACCTGGCATAGGTGAGGAATAAACGGAATCTATTCCCTCAGAACAATTTTATCTCATTATTTTAATAAACAAGATGATACACCCATTTTTTTCCATAAGAATTATAATGCCTGCTTTCATTATTTGCTTACATGACAGCTCAGGCCCAAGGTCAGAAAGTCATGACAATTTCTAGACCCTTAGTTCCAGTTTTCTTTTTGGAGCTGAGTCTCATCTTCCTTCTCCAGACAGGCTCCCCACTCCACCCCAAGGCCCAACAGAGTTTGCAGCGTGGACCCACTATAACATTCCATTGTTTATTTTCTCTCTGAAAATAGTACACTCAAGATTGTGAAGTGTATTTTTGATAATTGATGCAAAGACTAGATTTATAGTCGGATCTGACATAAATCAGGTTTGAAATTCACTGGCAGAAATGTAAGTTGCATAATTACTCGGCTGAGATGATGCGTTCTTGACACATTTATCTCCCAGAGCCTGAACTATGTACATGCATGGACACATATGAAATTCCCCACTCATGATGCCTCTTTTCTGGCACTTAGAAAATAGATTTATGAGAGTATCATTGTACAATATATAGTTTTATTTTTATAATTTGGGTGGTTTAGAGTAGTCAAGAGAAGGTAAACGGTTGCATGCTAAAATTGTAATTTATTCCTCTGAGAATCTTGAACCAGATGTACAAATGCAAACATGAAAAATAATTAATTTGCAAATTACTTGACTAGTTATTTTGATTAACTAATAGATTTCTTTAGCATCACACAGATAGTTTCGTTTTCTGACAGGCTCAACATTCTCTGTTAACCTATATGACATAAGCATTCTGTCCAAGTTACATATCCAAGATGGATCACTGGGCTCTTGAAAGTTATTCCATTAAGCTCTCAGGTCTGATCTTCCTGATTCTTCTGCCACTTGAAGATCCCTATGAACTTGCTCCTGGAAATCTCCTCCCAACACTTCCTGAGTCAAAGTGCCATATGAATGATATTATCTGAAAAGAAATTATGAGGCCTAGGGCAAGAAATCAAAGGACTCAAGAGTATAGATGATAGATTTATAATTGTCTGAGCCAACAGTAAAGATTTTTAAAGAGAAAAGAAGATCTGGGAGTTGAATGCACAATTAAAAAGATGGTAATGAGAAATGAGTTTTATAAGACAACCCATGGTTTTAGGTACTCGTAGGAATAATGCATTCTTGGCCAGGGAAGGATATATGACCAGAGTCTAGGTGGCTTGATTAAAAAACTTTAAGCGAAGAAGGGGAGGGAGACCATTACTTTGATAAACCTGTGAAAGTGGTTCCTATGAAGGAGAAGCAGAGGTGAGAATATGAATAAGAGTATGGGAGGTGCCTAATGATTTGCACCCTAAAAATATCGGAAGGGAGATAGGAGATGGAAAAATACTAATAGCCTCAAAGTCTTTATACTCATTATAGCTGTCATGGATTGAACAATTACTATGTATCTTTTTTAATCTTAGGGACAATGCTATAAAGTAGGTACTGTTGCTACTTCCATTTTACAGGTGGAGAAAATGAGGCTTACAGAAGTTAAGTAACTTGCTCAAGGATGTGTACAGCTGGTAAGTAGGAGAGCAAGGACTTGGGCATGAGCAATCTGGTCCAGAGGCCACACTGCGCCACACTGTCTCTGAGTGTGCATTATAAACAAAGTCAGCTTGAGATTATGCCATAATGCGATTTGGGGAACATGGCGGGAAGGAACTCCAGATTGAAATACAGTGATGGAGGAACATACCATATTCCCAAACAATAGGCCTATAATAAGGGGAGACTGAATGGTACCATATACCAAGAAGGTAGTCACACACGTAACCTGAGAATGGAAACACTGGGGAGAATGAGTGAGTTAGAGAAGGATGCAAGTGACTTGCTTTGAGACTCTGCTATAGGCCACCTGGTCAGAAGGAGAAAATTAATCACACATTTCTGACAGATGATAAAACTAGTATAGAAGACACAGAATTGATAATTGAATATACATTATTATATAGAGTGATGATGAGAAACTTCAACTATTGAACATTTGCTAGAAAGTGTGGTGGATATGCTCTTGACTTATCTTTCAGAAGAAAGTGAAAGTCTACTATTTTTTCTGTTAGTATCTAGGAATGAAAAGATTGTATAATCAAGCATGTGCCATAGACTTTAGGAAGGCAGAATTTTTAAAAGTCTGAGAAAGATACATTTGGTTCTCCTTTCCAAGAGGAGGTGTCTGGAAAGGGCTGACGTATGATTCTACTTGCAATCTTCTAAAAGGGAAGATCCATGTGTTTTCCCAAGAAGCTATAAGGAGAGTGCACCAGGTATTAAGCTGTTACCTCTCAACTCTGGGCCCACCCTTCTACATTCTGCTTTGGGATGCTGAGACCAGGACTCTGCACAGCACATTTCTGCTTTGCCAACAGGGGGCACCTGGTAAGCTCCCTGTAAACTCCCTGGTAATCTCTGCCAACAGGGAACCCCAGAGGGAGACCCCAAGGCTGGATGGAGGAAGGGAAGGGGTTCCTTGTTCTCATCTGCAAGCAGGTCTTGAGGTCACCCCAGCAATAGCAGTTGCTTCCTGATCCTGAAGCAGCAAATTGTACCTTCTACTTTGCAGTTTTTCTAACACTTGTCATATCAACCCTCCACCCAGTGCCCCAAGACAGATGGTCCTTGCTCCCTCCTGGGAAATCTGGGTGTCATTGGGCCTCTCAAGTTCAGAGACACCCAGCCCAGCAGCTCTGTGGGATTCCTCCCTTAAGTTTCTAAATTTGAAAAACACCAACCTCTTTCTTCCTTTGTTCTTTCAATCCTAGGGGTGGTAGCCCCTTCCTGTTGTTGCCTCTTCCATGATACCTTAGAGTTCCCCTTTTATCCTTTTAGTTACCTTGTTAATAGCTCTACACCTTGTCAACAATTTTGTTTATGTACATATATATAAACAAACTATGTATAATATAAATATATAATACAAAAAGCAAATAATATATAATATATTCCTTTCTGTTTAAATGACTAGTAGGGGTTTTGTCTCCTGGATAGACCCCCCACTATCCAGAAAACATTGGGAATACTAAAGTCCTAAATAAGTAGAAAATAATAAAAAATGTCCCCAGGGCAACAAATGGGGTTTTTTTAAGGAATTTCCTGAACAAGAAGATCAATGAAAAACCGGATGTTTGGAGAGGATGGTAAAGTGGTTTCATTTCATTGGAGGATTTGGCACCTCGGCCGGATCATCAATGGGTAAAAACATGGCGGAGGATGTTTTTGGCGGAGATAGAAGTGGTGCACAACCAGATGACTGATAGGTCTCAAGATTCTCTGTTCTTTGAGCTCCTTGTTCCCAGGGTTCTGAGAGACAGTACCTACCATGATCCAAGATCTCCCAAAGCTCTCACATTATCAGAACACTTGCCTTGGGATTTCTGAGAGGGCTTTTCTCTATTTCTTTCTCATACGTCTTTAGTTCCAGAGGTCTGGGCCTATTGCTTCCCTTCTAAAGGGCTTCCCAGCCGGGCGCGGTGGCTCACGCCTGTAATCCTAGCACTCTGGGAGGCCGAGGTGGGCGGATCGTTTGAGCTCAGGAGTTCGAGACCAGCCTGAGCAAGAGCGAGACCCCACCTCTACTAAAAATAGAAAGAAATTATATGGACAGCTAAAAATATATATAGAAAAAATTAGCCGGGCATGGCGGTGCATGCCTGTAGTCCCAGCTACTCGGGAGGCTGAGACAGGAGGATCGCTTGAGCTCAGGAGTTTGAGGTTGCTGTGAGCTAGGCTGACGCCACGGCACTCACTCTAGCCTGGGCAACAGAGTGAGATTCTGTCTCAAAAAAAAAAAGAAAAAAAAAAAAAGGGCTTCCCTTTACTGTGAACTGCATTCCCTAAAGAGGTCTAAGAGCCTGCTCTTTCTTGAGATTAAGATTCTATTTTTTTCTATCACTGAGAAACCTGTATCTGCTCTTTAAATTAAATTACAGAAATATAGCCCATCCTTGCACCTCTGGCATGTTGGAAATCTGTGTATTTTCCTTGGCATCACTGGACTTTTTTGCTATTCTCTGGAACTTGGAAAAGCCCTCTTTAGGGTTGGCTAAACAGAACTCCACAATGTTAGAATGACCACCTGGGACCCTGGCTCCAGGTGCACCTTGGCCTTCTGCAGCAAAATCCTCTGAGGCTGGATCCATTCCACGTCTGCCCTTCACCTCGCCCTTCTGGCCTTGCCCCTGAGGGTCCCATTTCTTGCTCTGTATCCTGAGTCACTTCTACCTTTGGTTCCAGGGCTGACAGGTATTTGTATTTGTGAAGATGAACAAATAAGCCTCTTTTCTCTTTTCATTTCTTGGGCCTCATTAAACTAATCTCCAGTCCTTCAAATATTATTTCTTGCTAGATTCTTCCCTCCCCAAAAGTCCAAAGTGGGGTTCCTTACTCCATTCAAGCTGCTATAACAAGATACCACAAACTGGGTGGCTTATAAACAACAAAAATTTATTTCTCACTTCTGTGAGGCTGGGAAGTCCAAGATCAAGGCAGATTCAGTTTCTGAAGAGGGTCTGCTTTCTGGCTTACAGACAGTGCCTTCCTGCTGTGTCCTCCTCACATGGTGGAGGAGTGAGGGGTCTCTCTCCAGCCTTTTTTGTAAGGACGCTAATCCCATTCCTGAAGGCTCTGCCTCCACGACCTAATCACTTCTGAAAGACACTGCCCTCCTAATACCTTAGGGGCTAAAATTTTAACATGTAAATTTTGGGAGAAAAACAAACATTCAGACCATAGCACTTGGGAGCATTCAAATGACAGAACCCAAACTCTGAGCCCCAAAGATACTATTGGTGGAGATTCCAGTTTCCCTCTTGCCACTGACCTCTCCATAGATTCTCTCCAGTCATGATGAACTAATAGCAGTTGTTTCATCAAACCCATGCAATCGTGATAGATAACGCCATACCTCACAAACTGAGAAATAAATACCACCATCACCACAACAAAAAGGTTTCCAAATCTTCCAAAATTCTTGGATGCTGAGCAAAAAGAACAGGAGTTGCTTACATATTAAGACCACATCACACCACATATTATGTAGAATAATCGGGAGATGAGAGGCACAACTTCTGGGACACCAAAAGAAGACGGAGTGTGTTTTAAGCTGCTATTTCTACAGCATGGCAAAATGACACCTCCTCCCCCCGCTTTTCCTAACGTAACCAGGGAACATTTATCAGAGAAGATAGGTCCAAGGGGTGAGAGCTTAGTGGCAATTGCCCCTTGGAATTTAAGTTAAATTCACCTCTCTAGCAGATGTTTTGATTTAAAATAGTTACCTTTTGTTCAGCTTAACTCTCAGCTCCCAAATCTTTCTGCTTTCCATTCTTCAAGGAAGGCACCCCTGAGTACAGTGTGAGGGAGGCAGTTTAATCCAGAATTCTTGAAAACAGCTTGATATTTTCAACTAAATCCAGTAGCGGAATGCAGGCTTAACTGGCCCCACCCAACTTCTCCCACCCAGATATATTTCCTTTTCGTCCAGCAAAGTTTCCTCTGTTCCAAAGAAAGAAAAAAGAAAAAGAAAAATATTTGCTTAAACCATTAAACTCTAAACTACTCTATCCATTCTGACCAAATTTAAGGTACTTGATACTGAGTTGTGATGGAGAAAAGAAGGGATATTTTTATTTGACTAATTTTAAAAAATGGGAGTTTTAACTTTCCTTTATCCTCTCTAGTAAGAACACTTAAGGTTACAGTTTACTGCTGTGCAGTAGATCAGGCTTTGGATGCATTTATTTTATTAACTAAACACACACTTATTGTGTGCCTATAAAGTACAAGGTACTGTGCTAAAAATAATGTGGAGGTACACAGTGAAATATATTCCAAATATTGGTTACAATAAGAAGCTTATAAGTAAGTAGAAGAGAGAAAATGTGAACATACATTGCTATGCCACGTGGTCTGTTAAGTGCCAGAAAGAGATACAAGAAAAGCTCTGTGTTAACAGAGAAAGGTGGGTCAGTTCTCTTCCCCAGGAAAGACTGCCTGGAGGAAGAGGCATTTCAACTGCCCTTTCAAGCGCGAAGACAGAAGGGCCTGCCAGGCTCTTCAAAGAAGAGCAGGAACTAAGGTTGTAGTCAAGGAAGGGTGAAGTTTCTTTAGGGAATGACATGTAGATAGTATCATAGAGACCCAGCAGACTCAGAGATAATGACTGGTGAAGAATCTAGTTCTAATAAACTTACTTTGATTTTGCTTGGTTTCAGACTAATTGGGCAATGTCTAAATATGTTGGTGAACCTCCTGTGCTTGCAACATGTCCAACATTTCATACATTAAATTCTGAAATCAATCTTGCTTTCTCTCTTTCTCTTTATTTCTCCCCCATTCCTCTCTCATTCTTTCTCTTCCTTTTTTTCCTCTCTCTCATATACACACACATGAATATTTCTTGATAGAAAAGAATAAAATAAATACTTAAAACCAACTCTAAAGAGGTAGAGCTTCTGGTTTTCTCCATGAAATAACTGACCTGCGTTTGAAGCTGCATACTAAATCCCACTGGAGGTGGTCCCAGGTTTTGCTTCCTGGGAATGAAGTCAAAAGATTTCAGGACTGAGAGAGCAAGCTTAAATACTTCCTCAGCCACTTTCGTTTCCCTAGAAAAGTGACAGTTCCAACACCACCTATTGTCTGATTTAATAAAAGTATTTCTCATTACTGTAAGTTTCAGTGAGCTGCTCCTAGAAGAAGTTTCCCATTGGCCAAGGGCTTAAGCATGGGGCCTTACTCCTGCATCTTCTCTCCTTGACCTTCCCCTCAGCAAGGGCTGCTACAGGAAAAGAGGAATGCACTGTGTTCTCGAACTTAACACAACTCATTTATTTTTAAAATGATAGCTGACAACTGATCTGATGGGCTTTTTTGTTGAATTTATCAGAAGACTTCAGCAAGGAAATAAACCAGCTGCTGGAAGATCATATAAAAATAGACCTCAACTTTATGGATGTTAATTCTTCTGCCCAAGGAACAAGTGGTTTCTGCCATGCTATTTGCAAATAAATTAGATCTAAGTCCTATATTTGTAAGGAAATCCAGGAATAAAGTCATGCAAATCTCAAAATGTGAATTCAACAAAAAGTGAACAGAAATTAGACTACAGCACTGTCACAGATTGTATTAGGATGCAGATATTTTAATAACTATTAAAACTTTTCTGATCAGTTCCAAGCTAATATTTTCTAGCACATGCCACTTGTTGCTTGTTCATTGATGAAATGCTGAATGGAGTCATTGTGCAAACAGAGAACATCTCCATTTGGAAAGGGATGACGGACAAAACAGCAAGATCACTTTACCGGGCATCAGAGAAAAGAAGCTAAGCATTTGCTGAGCTCTCAGAGAAGGAAATTAACTCCCATCCCTAGCCCCTAAGATTTGCTCAGGATTGTGAAGAGCTGAAAAACTTCAAAGTATAAGAAAACTGAGGCGCAATTTTAGAAATATGAAGCATTTGGAGTAACTAATTTGGCCAAATATTTATGTTTTGGTGCATAGTTGAACTGCTTATCAGACCTTCAGGAATTCTTTGTTTTTCATTTTTGTGCTTTTATTTCCTCTCCTATCTTCTCCTCCCCTTGCTGGAAGCAAAACACCCTCTGGCAATAAAAGTTGAAGATGCTTCTCCATGGAGGAACCAAGCCAAGGCCAACGGGGCTGATCCCTGAGCCCCTGCCAACTGCACTCAAAGCCATAATCTTCCCCTCCCCCAGCTCTCTTCTGAGAAGTGCTGGGAAATACAGAAGTCCCTAAGGCCTCCCCAGGAGAGAAACAAAAATCTTTTCCCTATGAGCCTAACAATCCTTCTGGAAAGATCTTATATTGACTTTAAAAGGCTGCTGTAAAGGGCTGGCCTTTGTGTCGTCACAAACCCAGGTGGAGAGGTAGGGAGGGAGACTTCCCTAGAGCTTCCAGAGCTGGAAGACCCATACATTTCCCCTCCTTCCACTACCAGCACTCATCACCCTTCACTGCCTAGCTTCTGTGACCTTCCTACAGTCCTAACCTTAAAGAAATAGAGCCCTGCTTGCAGAGATGATGCCCATTTATAAGAAGAGTAAGTGACACACTGCTTCCAGCTTTCAGTGGCAACAAGGTTGAGGGAGGCATTTGGACAGCCTCTGTTGGAAATTATGCTGAGATGGTGGATATTTGTAAGAAGGGTAGAGGAATCACTATTTCTCCTTTAATCTCCAGGCTGATCTCTGCTCTCAGGTTGGCCTGCAACGACAAGTTCTGCATTTCCTATTAGTTTCTTCACCTTACAGCCCTGGGGACTGCTGGACCACACCAGAGATCCTAAGTGGGTGCCAACCAGCCCCTGCTAGCAGAGCCCTACTGCTCCCAGGCTTCATAGCCCACAGGGATTCGAGTACATTCCAAGACATTCCACAGCTGGGAGGCTGGGAGCCTGGAATGTCTGGAGCCCACAGAGGGAAGGTGTTCCAGCATGCTCCCCCCATCTCAACCATATTTCCCCGAAGATCTCAAAGCACTCTCCAAGGGTGATCTAATAGATGTTTATTTCTACTCTCATCCCTACTGTTAGGAATGACCTTTTGCATGAATGTCACTCTGAGTTTTTTCACATAACCTATCTCATGCTAAGAACATCACATTGGGAACCAAGAGCTCAACTAATACTCAGCTACTAATTAGGTATCCCTTAAACTCCTCTCCAGCACACAGACTTTTGACATTTAACAATGAGGCAGTAAGGAAATGACTGTTTCAATTGCACCCTTTGAAGGAGAAATATGTAATGTGGGGCTCAGACTTAAATCACAAGTGTGTGTGTATATGTGTGTGTGCAGGGGGATCGATATCTCATAGTGCTAGTGCTAATGCAGTCTTCAGGACTTCCATTTCCTTATCTGTGAAATGCAGATAACAACACCACCGTACAAAGTTCTTGTGATCTTGCTATAGTGCCTGGAACATAATAGGCAGTTAATAAGTGTTTGCTGAATAAATGTGTGGGTGGATGAATCAATATAAACTTTCTGGGCTTGTTTCATCATCTCTAAACTTGCCATGTTTAATTCAAAAGGCTACTTGGAGGATTAAAGGATATCAAGTTTCTTAAAAATGCTTTTGAAAGTGAATAACTGTAAAAATATCAGACTATTATTATTGCTATTATTATTTTCTTTTTCTTGGAGACAAAGTTTTGCTCTGTTGCCCAGGCTAGAGTGCCATGGCATCAGTCTAGCTCACAGCAAACTCAAACTTCTGGGCTCAAGCAATCCTCCTGCCTCCGCCTCCAGGGTAGCTGGGTCTACAGGTGTGTACTACCATGCCCGGCTAATTTTTTCTATTTCTTTTTTTTAGTAGAGATGGCATCTCGCTCTTGCTCAGGCTGGTCTCCAACTCCTGACCTCAAGTGATCCTCCCACCTTGGCCTCCCAGAGTGCTAGGATTATAGGCATGAGCTACCATGCCCAGCCTAGATTATTATTAGTTATATGACTACTAGTATAGGTGCCCAGGTGTGTCAAAACCTCATGTGTACATATCTCTTCTTATATACAGAGGGCACTAGACAAGCTCCCTGTGCTATTTGGGGAGTAGCTCTGCCCCTCTGTGGTTCTTTCCATAGCTTGGTTTCTATGTGCTACTTGCTCCACCCCCATTACAAGTGTTGAACATGAATGGAGTGCTTGAGATTGGAGAGTTTCAGAACTTGATTGGACGAATAGCCTAAGTGTTAAGAGCTCCAGTCCTAGAGTCAAATTGCCTGATTTTTGTGTCCTGACTCCAAAGGTTACTAAGGTATTTAACCTGACTATGCCTTAGTTTATTCATAAAATGGGGACAACTAATAGAATCCACAGGATTGCTGTGAAGGTTGAATAAGATATGGACGTAAAGCATTTAGAGAAGTGCCTTGCACGTGGTAAGAACCAAATAAACGCTACCTCTAACCATTGTTGGTGGTATTATTATTATTATTGTCCCTTTGCTAATGGAGCTTGCAGTCTAGTGGACAAGACAGACCGTAGGATAAAGCTGGAGGAGTAGCACAGCACTGAAAAGGTTACGAGCAGTATGCTTTGCATGCAGAAGCAAGAGACATCTTTATTCCCAATCCTCATCAACTCCTCTGTGTAGTCTCTAGTTTGTCACTGTTCCAACATACACAGAACTTAAAAATAATACCCTAGATTCCATCTGAGGAGCGCAGCGCCTAATGCTTCTCACGATCCTCACACAATGCTTCCATTAATGCCGTCTAAGTTTGTGGAGCCATATCACACTGTTGGCTCAAATTGAGTTTTGGGTCAAATAAGACCCCCAGGGCCTTTTCACATCAACTGCTGCCAAGTTATATGTTCTCCATCCTATATCCCTACAATTATTTTTTTGGACCTAAAAACAAGACTGTATTTATCCTTATAACATTTTGTGTTGTTAGTTTTGGCCCAGCTTTGGGGTATGTCAAGATAATTTTGAATCTTGATTCAGTCAACTATCTTATATCTTATTTATGTCCCCTCCAGACTTGTGTCTTAGCACATTTGATCAGCACACCTACCACATCCTCATTCAAGACACTGATACAAATGTTGACCAAAATGAGGCTCAGAGAATAGCCTAACAGTTCACTTGCAGAACCCTCTGCATACTTAAACGTGTCCACTAATCATTCTGGGTATGATTGTTCAGGCAGTTTTGAATACATTGAGTGGTACCCCATTTCACTATTTTATTCAAAATGTCTTGTTAATGCCTTGCTGATCTCAAGATATAGTGGGTCTATAACATTGTTGAATATTACTTTATTTTAAATTTTCTTAGAGTGCTGGTATCACCTTTAAATTTTATGAGAGTATCAATTTCTACATCCAGGTTATCAATAAAGAACCTAGAAACATCGTTTAATAGATTACTTAAGAATAAAATGTGCCATTTTATTGTCACTCTTGCAGTCCCATTTTCGGTTTTAATTTGAAGGATGCATTCGTTAGGGTATTTATCTGCCTTAACAAAGAGCCTCCTAAATCTCAGTGGCTTAACTCACATGAAGTCACATGTCAGTTTCCTGATGGACAGGCTGCCTTCTGTGTGTCCCTCAGGAAATCTAATTTCTTCTATTTTGTGACTTCACTCTCCCCTCAGTCCTTGCAGTTCTATGAATTCAGAAATGAACGGGAAAAAAGAGAGATGATGGCATGTGGAGTGCACTTGTGGTCCAGGCCTAGAAGGAGTGTATGTCAGTCACATGACCACCCTCACCTGCACAGGAGGCTGGGAAATGAAGTTAATTTATGTGCTCAGCCAAAAGAGGAAGTGTACAGCAAACTTGGCTCAAAAACAGACAGCAAACATAATTTAGGTAGGACCCTCATGCTATTTCAGGTCAAGTATGGCACTAAATTTGATAGTAGGAGGGTTTGATGGATCAGAAGTTATAAGACCTTGGTTCTAATTCCAAGTCTACCATTTATTGAGTAAATGTAGCCTTGGATAATTCACAGAACTGTAAGATTGCTAGGTTCATGAGAGTAATATCTTGGTTCATTTTGACTTTTGCTATATCTCTAGCCATAGCCCAATACCTGGCATGTAGTTGGCACAATAAATTTTGTTCAGTTGTTGAGAGAATAAAGAATAACCTTTCTGGACTTGTTTCCTTATCTCTAATTTTTTTCTACCTTCCTTACAGATTATTATAAAGATCAAATGACACCATAGTTATAAAAATGCCTTGAAAACTAAAAGTCATTGTAAAAGGTATAGAGTATAATTACTACTCATAGTAAGACTTCCATTTGTGCTCATTTGTATCACATTCTATGAGTTGATCTCTTTCACATAGTTTTTACTTCTTGCACACTGTAGAAAATATATAAGCTCCAAAAACTATTCAAGGTGAAACTCTGCCCCACTGACATTGCTTCTATGACTTGAAGTTCAGTCACTAATGTTTTCTTCATAATTAAAGAAGAAGGCATTGAATGCCCTGAAGTCAGGACATGTTCTAAGATTTGGGATAATATATGAATTGATACAACCCATTCTACAATAGATAAAAACACTGGTCCTATAGCTGATAGTGTTAGATGCCAGAGAGTACTTGCTTAATTTGTTAATAAGAATGTTCAATGGAGACCAATCAAAATCTTCATTGAAACTAATAGAAAATATATTTAATTGGAGGCCAGATTATAGATGACCATAAATGCACGGACAAGGAATTTTGACTTTATTCTACAGGCAACATGTGGGCCATTAACAGTTGATGAGCCAGGAAATAACATGGTCAAAATAGTGTTCTAGAAAGATCCGTCTTAGAGATGGTATTTTTTAGACTACTGGGAGGAAGCTGTGAGAGAGGGTGACAGCAAAAGTCTTGGCCTAAAGTCCTGAGGTCTTGATCTAAAAGTGTGAGGAAGAAAACACAAAGCACAGAAGAAAGGACTTCTAAGTCTGCTAACATGGCAGTCTGACATAACTGTAAAACTCTCCCTTCAGGCAGGCCGAGAATGGCTGGATAAAATAGAACAAAAAGTATTTTAAAAGCAAAACTAAAAAAGAAGGAGAAATCACAGACAGAGAAAGAAAGAAACCAAGTAAGTTAGCATGTGGACTGATGATCCATTTGCCCTCAGAATTGGAGCGAGTCACAGACCTTCATAACCCGTGCAGCTTGGGTTTTAATGACCACAGGACATAGGGCCTTGAGCCTGCACAAGAGGAGGGTAGAAACGAGACTCCCCCATGAAGCCAATACCCTGTAGGCCTGAATCATCAAGGGGAATATGAACTGGCAAAAAAAAAAAAAAAAATTCCTCAACCAGCATAGCAAGATGATGCAGAAACACATTTGTCTCTCTTTGTGGGGAAAACAGTCTTTCCTGAGAATTGGAAAACCTGGTCCTGGTCTACATATGAATTTGGTTTTTAAAATTACCCTACTGGAATGGCCCAGAAACTTCCAAGCCAAGAAATTAATGCAAAAACTGGTCCCTGGCTAATAATATTTTGGAGTGGCTGGCAGAAGCAATTACAAAAACACTCTAGAGAGACATTCCACAATCCAGAACGCAAGGTAGTTTCACAGGAACAAGCAAACCCCACACGAAATGAGCTCACAATAAAAGAAATTACAAAGCACTAAAGGAAAGAATCCATCATGGGCAAGAGTCAGTAGATATTACAGACAGCAGAATTCCCTAGCACCGCCTCCTACCTCCCAAGGAATTGAGGTACTCGAACAATAATCTGAAAGAGAATATAAAATTAGCATGTTTATAATGATTAAGACATTATACAAGGAAAGGAATCTGCAAGAAAAACACACAAAACCATGATGTTTTCAAAAGGCAGATTTTAAAACGGACAAAATAGAAAGTCTAGAAATAAAATGCATAGTTACTTAAAATAAAAACTCAATGGCGGGACTAAACAGTAGATTAGACATATTGGAAGAAGAATGAGTGAATGAGAAGATCAAGCCAAAGGAACATAACACAGTGTAGCCCAGAGAAATAAAAGAGGTGGAAAATTCAGAAAAGAAGTTAAGATAGAAAAGATACTATAAGAAGGTTCAATTGATTCTAAAAGGATTTCCAGAAATAAAAGAGAGAGAATGGAGGTGAGGCAATATTAGTAAAAGGAATGACCAGAAATTTCTAACTGGATGAAAAACATGAATTCTCACAGGGAAGAAGCACAGTGAATCTGAATAGCATATGTAAACATTCAAGGACCATTCTCTTTGTGAGGTACCTACCATCAAGCACTACCAGTCTCAGTTCTCTGGGGATTTAAGGGCATCTTGACATAGTTATCATTCGCCAAATCAGATGCCATCGGCCAGATGACGTATTAGTCAGCTTTGTTCTTTAAGGGAAGGAGTGAGGTGCTCAGTTTGCCTATCTGTGAGAAAACACATGATTTCTCTTTGATGACTCTGAGGCATGGAAGGAAAAGGAGGATCCTGTGGCTCAGAGGCCCCATCGTGCGAAGGGTCCGTCTGGGAGTACGTGGAGTGCAGAGCAGCATGAGCGCATAGAGGAGCTGAGGGTGCACATTTAGTTGTGCACAGTTTCCCACAGCTCCCTGCTCTTACAGACAGAGGCACATCACAAAGAGATTTCAGTAGGCTCTCACTGACCTTAATCCTCCACTATGAGATTTTTTAACTTCGTCTTATATGTCCAGATGTAATACACTTATTCTCTTCATTTAGGGGAGACATTTGGTTTGGATTTTTTGTCAGTGGTGGTGATTTTTGAATCAGAAAGTAACCTTTGCCTTCACTCCTTTTCCTACAAGAGACACATAACGGAGGAGGGCTTACCTTCCCATGGCCCAGAGAAGGCCTGGAAGCGTGGAGGCCCCAGAACCCCTGAAAAAGGTGTTTCCTTTAGAACAGCCCTATGTCTGGTCACTTCTCTCCATTACTGGGTTTTAGGTATGAGTAGCTCTTCTAGATTTCTGGTCAGTGTCTTGGTGGATTTTTTTTCTTTTTAGTAGTAATGTCATTATCCAGAGGGTGCTCATCAATGTCCCCAAGATATTTCTCCATTGGATACTTTTCAAGGACTCTATCAAATCTCTCATGACATGTATCCCACCCGGGCTCTCAGCAGTTATATATCTCCAGCTCCAAGCAGTGTTTAATCTTAGGTAGCCACAAAATTTTAGCAAAAGTTCCAAGTTCCACTTTAGAATCCCTTATGGCAATAAGATAAAGTAGCAATCAAGTCCCAGGAGCAATCCTAGAAACCCCATAGTACATGGGCTAGATAGATAATTTATTTCTGCTAAGAACAAGTTCCACCTAGAGCTACAAATACACACACACACAGGGTGGTGGGGAGGGAAGGAAAGAGAGGGAGAGAGAAATACCATTCCTTTAGGAGCGTCTGACTGTTATCCAAATAAGTGTGCTGTATGATACACACACACTCACTAGAATGTATGCATATGTGGTATTACCAGCCAAGTTTAAGTTTCAAGGTTTACTTCAATGTTTCACCCATCTGAACTCAATTATTCAAATAGACTGAAAGGTGTTTGTTAATGTGTAGTGAGTTTTTCCACTATGACCCCTCCTAATGTGTTTACATTTTGAATCCTGTGCTATGAAGTGGTGCTGCGTCAATATTAAGGCACTGCAAGAGATCCACCGGTGCTGCATCCACTTGGCACAAAATATCTTAACGCAAATGGAAAACAATGAATCTCAAACACCGATTTTCTACATATCCAGATGGCTGGCCCTATGTGAAGAGTCTCGGGTGCTATAAAGTGGTACAGTCTTAAAAAACAAAATGAATAAATTTCCTCATGAATTTTGGAAAGAAATAAAAATCTGATAGCTTTACTAGATTAAGAAATAACTCTTAATAGGAAACATGGTTTTAGTTTGATGATCACCTTCGAGTACTCAAAGAAATTAGAAGTGTGTTTGTTTTCTCTGTGAACCTCTCCTCAAGCTATGAAGGCTCAAGAATAATTTGTTCTCCTGTGGAATGACCAGCTTTGCCTGGGGAAGGCTGTGGTAATGTCACTGCTGCATATTAGCAGCCTTTAAAGTTTAATATAGTTGATATAAAAAACTTTATATATATAATTTGTACTATGTATGTTTTATATTACTATAATAGTGCAAAATTAAAATTATATAAATTAAATGTTAAATAATTGTTATATAATAACTTATATGTAATAATTATGACATTATATAATTTAATATTATTTAGCAGACATTATTAACCACATCTCATATGTGTAATGCTGCAGGGAGATTAAAGGATGCACAAAATATAATCCCTGACTTCAAGAAGTCTATAATTTTGTCAGAGGGGATTTTGGGGGTCAAGGAACACTTCTAGGGGCTTCTAGAAGGACATGTTATTTTCCCTGAGCACCCCTGGGTTCTCGTTCCATCCTTTACTCATCCATGCAGAGGCGTGAGTTACCTGGGTGTTACTTTCGGCTGAGGAACAGATCAGGATGTGTTGCTGAACCTCTTCCTCTCTCCCCTTCGCTCTTGGGCGCCCGGGCTTCCGTGTGTTGGGAAGCTTGTTATTGCAGCACAACAAAGCCCCTTCCTTCGGTACTGGTTTTATCAATAATAAAGTGTTGCATTTTGATCTTATCTGCCACACCTTCCTCTCTCCCCTTTGGTTCAGAACTCAGGTGAAGAGGAGAAGGGTACAATTTACTGGAGTCCCCTGCAATCCCGACAGGAATGAGACGGGTAACCGGCAATTATAACACAGCGCACACCGTGATCAGTGCGGTGTGATTCCAAAATGCCAGGAGATCATCTGCAAAAGAGAGCTCCCTTCCGCCAAGAGATTTGCAAAGAAGCACCGCTGGAATACACAGCCATGCCCGGATCCCATCCTGCTTCAGAACTTCTTGTTATGTGTGATAACAAACTTAGTTATTAAGTGAATTTGAGTTACAGCTTTTTTGTTACTTGCCATTGTCAGATGTAAAAATATAGCACGTGATTGTGTGGTGGAGGCTGAAGTAAATAACTGATGAGAAAAACAAAAACTCTTAAGAAATAAAATTGGAGGTAGTAGTTTCGGAGCAGAGGTAACAGGCCTGTGTTAGTCTGTTCCTGCTGCTATAACAAAATACCTTAGACTGGGTCATTTATAAACAATATAAATTTTACAGTTCTGGAGACTGTGAAGTTGAAGTTCAAGGCACTAGCACAGTGTCCAGTGAAGGTCCATTCCTCATAGATGGTGCCTTCCATGTGGCCTCACATGGTGGAAGGGGCAGACAGGCTGTCACAAGCCTCTTTCATAAGGGCACTGATCCCATTCATGAGGGCTCTGTCATCATGACTTAATCACACCCCAAAAGACCCCACCTCTTAATACCATCACATTTGGGATTAAGTTTCAACATAGGAATTTCGGGGGTGGAGGACACAAACATTCAGATCACACCAGGGCCCTAAATTCATTGTGTGAGCTTTAGGCACTGGGTGACCAGTGAAAGTATCTGAGCGGGAAACTGACCAGCTTAGGTGTGTGCTTCAGGAAGACTGACGTGGTGCGAGGGTGTCAGGTACGAGTCACAGCTCAGCAGGGTAAGACTGAAAGCAGGGGGACTTGTTAGGGGACTATGGCATTAAATAAGGTGGGGGGACATCACATCTTGAACTAGACGGGCATCGGTGGACATAGAAAAGAACAAACAGAAAAGATATGTTTTCAACAGAATGGACAGGACTTGAGTACTAATCAGAGTAGATGTGGGACAAAAAAGAAGGAAGAATTAAAGAGTCTCTTCCATGTTTTGGGCTGATACAATTAGAAAGATTTTGATTAGTAGAAATTGAGAGAAATAAATGTTCAGGATGGCGAGGGATGAATTTAGTCTTGAACTCATTAAGATCAACACACTTGTAGAACACATGGGTGGAAACTTCCAGCAGGGAGTTGGTAAAGCCAAACGGGAAAGAGGAGATTTTGGGAATGACTCAGAGATTGAAGAATCAAAGCCATGAGACTGGGTGAATTTGCTAACAGAGAGAATAGAGGGAGGATGAAAAAAAGGGTCAAAGGCAGATTCTTAGGAAAAACTTACATTTGAAGCTGGAAAAGAAGAGGAAGAGGAGGAGACGTCGAGATAAAGGGGAATAAGAAAAGTACATTATCAGGGAAACCAAAGGAGATGAGAATTTCAAGAGGGGGTGATGAATCAGGGGGAGAACAGGGCTAATCACATAGCTCAATTAGGCAAAATGAGAAGAAAACACTGCATCGAGGGACTGGCTGATCACTGACCTTTAGTAAAATTGTTATGGAGCAGTAAAAGTTGAAGCCAGACTGCAAGGATTAAGGAGGGCGTGGGTGGTATCAGAAAGGAAGCAGATGACAAGATGACTTTTTTAACGAACATTTTAAAAGATGATGAAGAGAAAGAGAGTGAGGAAACTTGCTTTGGGGAGAGTTGCAGACTGGGAGTAAAGTGTTTTCATGTGTTTGTTTTAGTTTGTTGGCTGGTTTGCAGCAGGAGACACTTGAGCACGATTCCAGTGGAGCAAGATCCGGTGGTGGCACTGAGGAGGAGGAGGAAGGGAAAGAGTGTGGAGACTGACAGAACTGAGCTTCAGGGCAGCTAGGAGGAGCCCCAGGCAGGAGACCAAGCAGGGTAGCAGCGGAGGAGGAGGAAGAGGCTCTGACAGGGGCGGTAGAGTCTGGAGAGGCAATGCCAGAACCAGAGAGCCTGGGGTGCACGGACCAGAATGAGGGGAAAGAAAGGAGGTAGACCAGATGCTGCCGGTGGCGGTGGCTGGGCAGAGAGATGGGGTGGGCGGGGTGGGAGAAGCAGCTTTCCTTTGGGCCTGCACAATCTAAATCTGAAAGTCTCCCCACCCGCCCCCACGCGAATGCCAGCCTGTTGACATGTAAAATCTTATGACTCATGAGAGCCAAAAGTCTATTTTAATCCCAAAGTTACCTTCTACGTTGCTATTTTATAACTTGTGTTGTTCCTAATTATGGTATTAACCAGTTGAAGTTTTTTTTTATTCTAAAAGATGAATAAGGCCCCCAAAATTCATAAATAGACTCATCCATCTTGCTAGTTTCTGCGTTTCTTCAAAAGAGAGGACGGCAGATGGAAGACACGTCTGAGATACAATCTGTTATCAGCGTAAGTGCTGTTAAGTCTGGGTCTTTCAAGAAGCTTAAACCAGAGTGTGATGCTTGTGTTACTACTTGTGAAGTCTTCTACAGATAGTACCTGACTGTCTTCAGATGATGAAAGAATCGGGAAGTTGGAATCATTCATTGTGCGATGAATTTGGCAGAAGTCTTCCTGGTTTTTTTTTTTCCACCATTGCCTGGTCCGATTGGGAAAAAGGAAGGGTTGTTTGGTGTTCTTTTGCTTCTTTTAGTTCTCTTTACTTACCTTCTAATGTTTCTGGATGTTTGGTTTATATAGAGAGTCAGACTCTATGGATATTGTGAGAGGGAGAGAGAGAGAGGGCAGGAGGGAGGGAGACAGAGACTGAATGAGGACGGACCTGAATCCAGGTTGGATTCAGGCCTTTTCTGTGAATGGAGCAGTCCCCCACGACCTACGCTTGTGATTCCCTTCAGAGCTGGTACATTTCCCCGGATCAGCAGCTGCAGCCTCAGAGCTTCTGCTCGCTTGTCTGTGAAGACTTCTGCTTCTGTGGTGCTCTGTGAATCCCTCTCTGCAGGGAAAGGGCTCTAAGGCGTAGCGTCCACGGAGCTGGCCACACAGGGCACACGTCCCCTGTCCGACTCTCCACCCAGAGGCCTAGATTCGGCACCAGCAACTTCTGTTTTATCTCACCCAGAACGTGTCTCACTGTTATATATATTGCTCTTTGCTTCCAACAGGCAGCAAATATTTTCCCACACCTCCTCAAGCATCATTCAAAACTCCCTTCATTTGTCCCTCTCCTCTGTCTTTGTCCTTGGACCTGAAGGTGGCAGAAATAATTTTATTAGGAATGGAAGTAATCAATAACTTCTTCAGAAGGCAGCACCCTGAGGGCAGAGCCCGTCTGCACAGGAGGACTGAGGTCCACCAGACAGGAAGAGGGGAGGCCCTTGGCCAGGGGTGACTTGCATCACACCAGCCCTCCAGATCTGCCCCGCGTGTCCCCTCACAGGCAGAGTTCTCACCTGGTCTTGGGCCTGCTCTCCCTGGGCTGTGAACCACACTCATCTCTCTTTTGTCGGCACTTACCTGCCCTGTGCCCTGTGCTACCACTGTCCTGGGTGAGAGGCAGCAAAGGACAGAGGTGGGTGTTGGAGGTCACCTCTGGGCTCTGAATCCCAGCTCTGCCACTGACTAGCTGGGAGACCCTATGTGAGTAATTCGACTTCATGCCTCACTTTCCTCATCTGTAGAAGAGTAATGATACTACTAACCTACGATAGGGTTTTTGTGAGGAATAATGAGTTGAATTGTGCATGAAGCACTCTGCAGTGCCAAATAAGTGCTGGTTATTACCTTAAAACCTCTCCAAAGGTGTTAAAAGTGACAAGTCTTTTATGTGTTGCACCTCCTGTGATTTTTGTATTTTAATCAGAGCCTTGTGGAAAGGGTCAAAGGAATTAACCTCAAAGGATAGAACTACAAGAGTAAGGGCAGCCTATAGATCTTCCATCACTCTGAAATCATACTAGTGTAGCTGTTGAAAATACTGGTCCTTCCCATCATACAGTCTGTGATCTAAGCTTCCTTTCAATCAAGGAGAATGGGGCTGGCTGCTTAACAATCATCACAGATCAGAGACTTAATTACTCCAGGAAGCAAGTTGGTCAGGACTAAAATAGGCTCAACGTCATTCTCTATGCTGAATATCACAGCACAAAGGAACTCAGTGCCATTCTCTTTCTAGATTTTACTTTCCCCCATCCTGAATACAAAGAAAACAGGTTGGTAGCCAATAGGATATCCGTAAAGTAACTAATGTTAGCAAAGAAAATCATCCAAAATAGGAATTAACAACACAGACTTGGATGATTTACTTCCTAATGGCCACTCATAAATCTTAAATATGTCTGAGTAAAATTTGCTCATTAGGACGTTAAATAAAATTTATGGGAGGCCTTTGATTTGGACTGAGCTCCTGTACTAGGCCCCAACAGACCAGACCAAAATGGAGTCACCCACGCTACTGTTGCACGTGACGAAACGTGCGACCTAAGCTGTTCACTTACAAGGTCCGACCTGAGAATCAGGACAGAGATGATGGCCAAGTCCCCAAGATAGGCCAGTTTTCTAAAAAAGCAAACCAAGAGATTTACAGCAACCAATCAAAAGGGGCCCAGTCAACCTGAGCTAGTATAAGAAGGAAGTTGCCTCTGCTTTAACACATATAAGGAAAGTAACTGAAGTAACCTGATGTTGACCAACCTGCTTTTTGCACTATGCTGTTTCCTTGTTCCTGCTCAAGCTACCTCACAAAAATGTATGGTTCCACCATGCTGGGAGGAGCTCCTGTTTATTTTGTAGACTGGATGCTGCCTGGTTCATGAATCACTAACAAAAGACAATGCAATCTATAAAACTCAATTTGTTGAAATTTCGTTCTTTGACAGAAATAAAAAGCAGAGACAGGTTTGGGTGTGACAAGATGCTATGATTGCTCATTTGCCCTGCACACAACTCTCACTAACATTGGTAGACTCTGCACCCAGGGAATGGCTCTTTGTCAGTTATTACTACCGGTATTATTCTTAATGAACTGTTCAAATTCCACTCCCTCTTCCAGTTTTGAGAAGATTTCTTTTCCTATAAATCTCGATGAGTTGCTTCCCATTGTAGAAGCCGAAGGTTCACTTTCCCAGCTTCCCTTGCAGTCAGGGCTCAGAATCCAATGAGGCAGACGCACCCCGTACAGCCTTCTGCTGGTCGTGCAAAGAAGCGAAGAGGAGGATCATTTCTGGTGGCTGGCAGCAGCAATGTCAAAGATATGAACTTTCTAGTGGCAGCAGCTGCTGAGGAGAACCAGCTGCAAATGTGACTGGTGACTTCAGAGGGCAAGCTGTGACGTCCAGCATCATCCTCACTAGATGGGCACTGGTGCAAGATTTTGGCTATGGTCCTGACTGCTGCCAGGCCCCATTTGTTCCTGCTCAATTTCTAAACCTGGTTCTGAAGTCTGTGAAATACACAATATCCTTTTATTAAATGCTTTTTTTCTGCTTAAATCAACCACATCTGTTTTAGTTGTTTGTAGCTATAAAACCCTGACTAATACAACTGGTGAAACAAGTTTTTTTACTATGATGGCTGGGACTGCCAGCTATTTGCCAATGTTCTCCTTTTCATCCACTGGTAATAGAAGTCTGGATTTTAGCTGTATCCCTGGCGGCATCCAGGTCCTGCTCTTAAAAGAAAGGTGTAGGCTAATTCTATCATCTGAGTTCTTTTCTGGGTCGGTTTCAATTGATTTTTCTTCTCATTATGTGTTGTATTTTCTAGCGTTTTTGCATGCCTGGTAATTTTTGGTTGGATGTTAAACATTGTGGATTTTATCTTGTTGGGTGCTGAAGAATTGCGTATTCCTATAAATATTCTTGAGTTTTGTTACGGAATTCAGTTAAGTTGCTTGGTGTATTAGTGTTCTAATGCTGCTATAACCAATTACACAAACTTAGCTTAAAACAACAGGCCAGGCCTGGTGGCTCACTCCTGTAATCCCAGCACTTTGGGAGGTTGAGGCAGGAAGATCACTTGAGGCCAGGAGTTTGAGACCAGCCTGGGCAACATAGTGAGATCCCAACTCTACAAAAAAAGAAATGAAACAAATTCAAAAGACAATAGAAATTTATTTTTTCAAAGTTCTGGAGATCAGAAGTCTCCAGAAACAAAGTGTCAGCCGGGCACCTGCAGAGGTTCCACAGGAAAATTCATTCCTGGCCTCTTCCAGCTTTGGGTGGCACCTGGCTCTCCTTGGTCACATCACTCCTATCTCTGCCTCGGTCTTCATAGCACCTTCTCCTCTGTGTGTATCGAATCTCCCTGTGCTTCCCTCTTAATGACACTTGTGATAGCATTCAGGGCCCAGCCAGATAATCCAGAATGATCTCCTCATCTCAAGATCTTTAAGGTAATCACATCAGTAAGGACTCCTTTTTCAAATAAGGTAACATTTATAGGTTCCAGGGATTAGGATATGATATCTTTGAACCACCATTTAGCCCACTGCACTTCAAAATAATTTGATCCTTTCAGATCTTGTCTTAAGCTTTGTTAGATGGGACCAGACCACTGAAGAATGACATTTGTCAAGTACCAACTGCTAGAAATGGGAGCACTGCAGAATCATACATGGTCAGGAAACTGAGGAATAGCTGAATCCTGTCCTAAATCACCTACTTTTAAAAACACCCCTGAGAGAGATGTACATACAAATTATGAACTAGACAAAGTAACATTTTGTTCTCAGCAGGGTTTGGAGCCCACATGCAATGCAGAATCCAGGGAGCTAAGTTGAACCCTCCTTTTGTTCCATGGAAGAGAAGCCTAAGGAGCTGTATCTCTGTTAACTTCTACACCAGATCCAAAAATATAGGATCAAAGAAAAGTTCCACCCAGTGAAAAAAGACTTGCTTTGAGGCCTTGAGCGGAGCTAGCCTGGGCTGTCCACACACGTTCTCAGGACAGGGTTGAGACCCTGGAAAACAGTGTCTAAGGAGGGAAAGAGATGACAGGTCTTCCCAGCTCTCAGAAGCAAGCCCTGGGCCACCTAACCTTATTCTCAGAAATGGAATAGAAAAGAAGGGCAATGGAAAAGGGAGTTGACTACACCCACCTATTGACTCCCTTGTCACCGAGCGTAGACCGAAGCTTTGCAGGGAGACAGAGGAGGAAGCAGAAGCCACCCCCTGTATGGGCACAGGACTTTTATCTCAGCACACTGATGTCCCCCATGGGTGTGCAATAGCTGATAAATGTCCTTGCAGCCACCCAGCCACAGCAAAGGAGGGGGAGAGAGGTAGAAAGGAGGAAGGAGTGTTGAGCTCCCCCTGGAGGCCAAAGCCAACCACAGGCTGAAGCATGAATTGTTCTAAGACGACCTTCCTAACCCTCCTCTGAGGTGGTCTGACAGTCCGCATTTGCCAAGCAAGGAAACCAAGGCTTAGAGAGGCTAAGGATTTTGGGAGACAGTGTGGCATAGAAGAAAAATCATGAGGCTTATAGTCAAACAAACCTAAAGTATTAAATACTTTAGCCAGCTACTGACTATATGATTTAGCCAATCTATTTTAATGTGTTACTGTAAAAATAAAGTGAAATCATGTTACATATGCAACACTGCCATTAAGCCTGGCATGTAGTAGGTGTGCAGTAATTTCAGTTATTTTTCTTTCTTTGCCCAAGGTCACAGAGTCAGTCTGCAGCCAGAAGAGCTGGCACTCAGACCCTTGTCTTCCTGAACCTGAAACCCAGGCACGCTCCCCTCGGTGATGCCTCCCTCTCAGCTTCCCCTGAGTATTAAACCCAGATTCCCTTCCCAAAGGCCTTTCCCAGTTAAGCTGGTTAATTTCCATATCCAAGAAACACGAAGATGGTTCCCAAACAACCCCTTTTTAGGGCTAGAGTGCTGTCCCTCCCTCCAGCCTACTCATTCTCACCTCCGGGAATATAAACACTCCTTGGTGAGGGGCTGGGACTTGAATGTTCCCTGGTCTTGCCCTTTCCCAGTGATTTTTCAGGCTCACAAGGGAAACCCTTGAAGGGAATCCCTCTCTACAGCAGAGTCCATCCCTTTTATGGATAGATTCTCCTGCCGCTGCATAGCAAACCCTGAGCAAATTTTTGGCATGCAAGAGGCCACAGATCTTTTTGTCTAAAAGGCAAACATACTTCTCTGAATTCATAACAGCAGCTCAGTTCTAAAAGGTTTGCAGATCCTATTGAATGCCTCCTTTATCCAGACTTTTCTCAGATTTAATGAACAGTAGGATGCTAAAGCCAAGAGGATCCCCTACTTCCAAAATGATTTTGTCCAACTGGCTACCTCTAAACTGGGCTTTCTCTACTTCAGCACTATTGACATTTTGGACAGGACAGTTCATTGCGTTGTGGAATGTTCGGCAGCAACCCTGGCCTCCACCCACTGCGTGCGGGCAGCATTGTCCCACCCCCAAAGTTGTGATAAGCAAAAACATCTCTAGGCATGCCACATGTCCCCCAGGAGGCAAAATTTCCCTCACTTGAGAACACTGCTTTAAACAGACCTGGTGTGAAGTTTAAAACTGGTTTTGAGCCTGCAGTTTTTTTTAACCTTTTTCTGCCATACTTGGCAGCTTCAGTCATTCATGAATCAAATGAGAATAACTGGGGGTATTGAGTATGGCTGGATTTAAGGATGCCCAGAGCAGTGGTGTATAGCATGATATTGAGAAGCTCACCATCTTATTTCTAAATTAATTAATGTCAAGACAAGAGGACCAGGGTAGGGCCCTAAGCTGTACTGACCCTAAACTACCCATAAGATAAACTAAGTTTTCCTAACATATTAAAATCCTAGGCCAAGATGCAGAAGCTACAGAGAAACCACAGAGTACCCTAAATTCACTTTACATATGTGATCTCATTTAATCCCTATTATGACTATATAAGGTAAAGGAATTATTGTACCTATTTACACAAGAACTTGAAAAGATTAAGTAATTTATCCATGGTCAGTCAGCTGGTAACTGGGAGAGATGGGCCTCATAGTCAGGCTTGGATGTAGGGGTGAAAGTTTATATTAAAGATCAGCCAGTGTTAGTGTTTGGCTGGGGATTTGAATATATCAGTTATGTCAATCATATTATTTGGGTTGTAGATGACAAAATTAGAAGAGAGATCAATTCAGCCATTTTGATTTAGCCATTTTTCTTCTTTTCTTCAGGTCAGGCAGCCCAGACCCAGGATTTGTCTTTGGAACCAACTGCTGTCTTCCCAAGTTGAAAGTTTCATATGACGTCTTACCCTTCTACACCACAGTAACCCTGATTCCCTCTTCCCTTGGCTGGTTAGAATGTGGGTGCCTCTGGAGCCACTGTGACCCCAGGCAGTTGCGAGGTCTCAGCCTGCAGCTCTAAATCCAGGGCAGCTAGACTCTCTGACATCAACCATCATCTGGAAATTCAGCCCCAGAAGTTAACTGCAAGTCCCATTTTCCTCAATTAAGAAAAATCCACACTTGCCTTTCCACGATTTATCTTACAGAAAAAGCCTCACAGCAGGTGCTGTGGATGAATGGAAGTAAAAGTAGAGAACAGAAAGGAAAGGGGGCGGGTGGAATAGGAGCAGGAAAGCAAACGACTGCAGAAGACACAGAACAAACAAAGCTGGAAAGAAGAGAACATTAAAATTAGAAGATTAGGAGAAGAAATGAAAGAGAGAGGTGAAAAGGTAAGAGATGAAGGAAGAGGTAAAGAGAAGAGAAACTTGGAAGAAAGGAACTCTAGAAGAGAGGGAATCTGCTCCACAGCCATCTTCGTGACTATTGACTTCCGGGTAGCTTTTAATTTGAGCACTACCTGTGGGTAAATGGCAAGGTGTCTGTGCACAAATCGTATAGTAAAAACTTCCACTTATCAGGACCCAACCATTTCCGGACTATTCACTTAATCAGAATGTTTTAGCTGTACTCTATTTTTAGGACAAAGAGGAAAACAATCAGAGTGAAAAGCTCCAGTTCAGAGATTCAAAAGAAACACCCCACAGTGGATCTTCAGTATAGATTTGGACACACATAGTGCAAAATGGAAACCCTATCATATAGTATCGATGTTGTGTTCCATAAATTACACAGCACAAGTTGCCCCACTACTATAAAATCTTACCAATATGATCAAAAATATTTTTCAAATACTGGCCCAGATCTGTTAAGATATAATAGTTATCACTTATCGATCACTTACCATTACTCCTATAGCAATAATACTGCAAGGAATGCCATTATCCCCCTTGATGAGGATGGAGACACCGTAGCCAAGAAAGGTTGAATCGCTTACCCAGGGTCACGCTGCTAGTCACTGAGATTGGCTCTAGAACCCCCAGTCTTTCCCCTAAGCTGCACCTACCCTTCACCACACACACACATACACACACTGCCATCTAGTTGTATTCAAAGCACAGTTTTTGCTATAGTAGAACAGTAAACTCAGAAATTCTAAGATTTTTATCCAGAAATGCTGAAATAAAATTGGACTTTGTGCTCAATTCGTAGAATTGCAGAATTCCAAGGGCTGGCAGGCACACCAGGGTCATGAAGCCCCCCTCGTTCTCTCTCTTTTTTTTTTGCCTATGAGCTAAACCAGGCTCAATGAGTTAAAAGGTCTAAATTCACTACAGTTAATCAGAAAATTAAATTAACTCAAAATCCCCATTCTTGAAATTATCCTATCCCCGAGGGTTTTCTTATACTCTTGAGGGCACATTCTTCTCTCCCAGAGGGCTGCTCTGCGGCTCTCACCCCAGCTCTGGGGGCTCTGGGAAGACCACAGAGCCTCCTGAATGGACAGTGTCCCATGAGGGACCTCAGAGCAGCCCCGGGGCTGTCAGGCTACAGGTAGGGAGGAGACTCAGAGGGTCTGCTTGGCAGATCACAGCTTTGCTAAGAAGCTACGTGGCAAAAACCAAATCAACAGTTCTCAACTCTTTGTTTGATGCTATTACTTTTATAATCTATGGTTCCCTTCAAATCTAGTGTAACATGACAAGCTTATAATTCAAAACACATTTATACAAAATGTAAAATACACACTGTACAAGCCCGTGAATATAAGAAGCAACGTTCCCTTCAGGACTCCCACTGAAAGCAGACAGCACTTCTTCAAATAACCTGACATTTCTTGTCTGCTTGCTTTAAGACCCTGCATTCTCCACTCTGTGTTGTTTTCCTATCGATCAGTTGTTAAGTTTCATGTAGGTCCTCTCACTGGTATGTGAGTGCATGTTAAGCGCTTGTTTTCCTTTAGGACAGACATTCCCCACTGTGCTTTTCCTGGATTTGGACTATTTTTATTATTTACTTTATGTTGCCATGGAAACGGGGAGACCACAGATGTTAAGAGTTGGAATCTAGGGCCACAGGAGACATTTATCACTGTACTTTGTATGAAGTGGGCTCTTGTTCCCTGTTTCTGCAGAGCCTTGTGTTTATTTTATAAAGAGATTACTAATGAGGACTCAGGCCTAATGAATAATATGAAACTCTGCCTCACCTCCATGGCACACGTCTGCTACTACAGTGAGGGATCTTGTTAAGCAGGAAGGTGAGGCTTCTGAAAACAAGGAGATTAGCAGCTGTCTGTCAGTTTTTTTCCTGGGTAGAAAACAGAACGATGCATCAGAACAAGGGATCCATTCATCATTCTTTCCCAGCCTCTTGAAGAAGAGGAACTTTCCCAAATTATTTCAAATATGCTCCACAAGGAAACAACAACAAAAAAACCCCAGAGGGCTCTCAGGGTGCCACTATCATCATTAGCGAACATTTGCAGAATGTTGGTGAACAGGCTGTGAGTCTGAACAAAACAAAATACGATGAGTGATGCTTACAAAGCCTACATGCTAGGAAATACTAAACATACAGGCTGAAAAGTACACACTAACCAAAGTGAGGGTTAAAAAACCCCAACTTTTATGCTTTTCAAGGCTCTGTGTAGCTCAAAGTACAACTGAACTGAAATAGAGACAAAAGCAAGGAAACAAAAACTCACTGCAGAAGTCTTTGGGGATTGATTCCAAACATTTTAGCTTTTGAACAAGTCAGTCTCAAAATTCTTTCTGTAAGGGCCAACCAAGGTAATTGTCGGCTGCCATTGCTTTGTCCAAACCAAATCAGGTCCTTAACTGTTCTCTTCTGCACACAGCCAAGGACACTGATGTTCAGACAAAACAAAATGGACAAATTTGCACCCAACAATGACCAGCGATGGCCCCCTGTCACATCATTCTGATGCTTCAAGAAATTTCTCCTATCCGCCCACTTAAGCTACTGGGTTCTTTCCTTTGATGCCCTTCTCTGTCTCTCTCACATCAGAGGGGACTTTGATGACTGCTCCATTTCCCTGGACTCCTGCTACTTGACTGTTTGGAATGACACTTTATATAGATTAGCTGTTTAGCTTCTTCCAGGGTTCACCTGGGTGCTATGTTTGATATTTTCCATGGATCTACACCAAGTTCCTTTAGTGAGCCTCACACCGTGTTCTGCTCCTAACTCTTGTTTTAGGGACCCCAGCACTCCATTTGCCCTGTAAGGATATTTGGGCATATTTTTCCTTCCTTTTGAGTCTCCTCTTTCTATTTTCTTTCATCCTTATTTATTCTGCACTTCTCCCTTTCCTTATTTTTTGAAGCTTATGTTTTTTCTCTTTAAACAATCATTTTTCCTTTCCCAGTGGCCTTTATAATTTGGTTTGAAAATTAACATTTCCACAGCTAAAATGTTTCAAGAGTAAAGGGTGGCAGAAAGAACACTGGACTAGTTTCAGACCTTAGTTCTGACATTTACTAGCCATAGGATATTGGGAAAAATACTTAATGTCCCTAACCTCCATTTCTTTATTTTCAAAATGGGTATAACAATCTATATTGTACACAGTAGTTTTGAGGCTAGCACGGGTGAGAACCATTGGTAGATTCCCACTAAAGTATAATTCTTTCATTCAACTTGACTCAAAGATTCATTTGGCAAGTGTTATTCATATAGGACAATATTTTCAGAAAATAAAAAATTCAAATACAGCTGTCAAGAACTGCTAAAGGTCTTAGATTTTACCCTTCTGGAAAACTAGCACCTGTTGGAAGACATAAGACTCCTGGGTCAGAGACAAGGAACTTCATTATTTACAGCAATAGTAGTAACCAAAGTCTTCTAATTGCAACATAAATCTGAACAGGAATTTTGTCCAATTCAAAAATAGCTAAGGCCAGAATTCATGCATTTCTAAATGCATGACAAATCTTTTACAAACCATCTTTATTTTGCTACTTGTTTCTGCTCCTATCACAGATATATCATTATATGAAACTTTCTTTCCATTCTCATAAAATATACAAATATATACAAATAAACAAAAATATATAATTTATAGCAGTATAGTTTAGTGTGTAAGAACTCAGGCTCAAGAGTCAACCTGCCTAGGCTCAAACCCCAGCTTAACCACCATAGAGTGACCGTGGACAAGCTATTTAACTTCTGTGCTTTTTCCCCCCATTTCTGTAAAATGGAGACAATAATAGTGTCTACTTCATAAGATGGATGAGTGGATATAATGTTATAATCCACGTAAAGTGCTGAGGATGATAGGCTTAAAATAAATGTTAGCTAGTATTAATAGTGTATATTCACACAATCCTTTGGAGATAGTCTTTTTTCCCAAATGGAGGACTTTTAAAGTGTTATCAATCTAGAACTTAGGGTTTTAGAATAAAGCCAGAGTCACTTATAACCAAAACCGCTCTTTCATTTTTCTGCTCTTACCACTGACTAATTTTAGGATAATTCTGTGTAAATAAGAAAAAAGAAAAATAGCTACGAAATGAAAGGTGCACCTTCTGGAAGCACTCACAGTTAGCATTAAGTTCTCTTTCCATTACAAGAAGAATGTTCTTTTATAAACTTTGTGCATGGACTGAAGGGAGATGAAGAGAATTGTATTTATGAATTCTTATCTAGAAATAACCTGAATTATTATGGTTTTTTATTGTTTTTAGCTGTAGGTCAAACATGTTATTTACTAACTAAATAGGCAAAAAATCCAAAATATAAGTCTCTATGTTTTCTTAGTCATTTTTTAAAAAAATTCTTGAAATTTCCAAAGTCAATCAGCACCGCCCTCCAAGAAAGAACCCTAGGGCTCAAAGAAAAGGTTTACCATCCCCTAAAAACTACTGGCCCTGGTTATAATGAGCTGTGCCTTCTTTCGAGTGGAGCTGGAAGGGCCTTTCCAGTCGTGGAGTCAAACTCCTCACTTTCTGGACCAGAAATCTGAGCCCAGGGAGGCGGGTGAGTGCCCCGGTCGGTGGGTGGCAAAGTGGGAGCTGGGTTCCAGTGCTTTCTCCTCATCCTGCCATCCCTTCTGCCACACCACGTTTCATCCCCTCCTTCTCCTTCATTCTCAGGACCAAAGCAGGACGTTTGGTTGGTGCTGCGTGAAATGAGATGTGCTGATGAAACTGAAATGTGTTTCACTTGCATTGCTGAGGTTTTATGGGCTGCTGTAAGCAAGGAAACAAGGTCATTTTGATCTAGTTGGGGTCTTTCAGCTTATTAAAACTACAGTGGTCCTTTGGGTGGTGACACTATTCTGAATGGCACTGTAATGGCAGATACATGACATTATACATTGGTCAAAACTCATAGAACTGTACAACACAAAGAATGAACCCTCATGTAAAGTATAGACTTCAGTTAGTAATAGTGTATCAATATTGATTCATCCATTCGAACAAGCGTACCACACCAATGTTAATACTAGGGGAAACTGAAGGGGGAATATATGGAACTCTCCATACTTTCTGCTCAATTTTTCTGTAAATATAAACTGCCCTAAAAAATTAAGTACATCATATATATATATATATATATAAAGTCTATTATATGTATATGTATAAAACTTCAGTGATCCAACCTTGTTATATTTGAGAGTGTGGTGATGCAGTTTCTTTACCAACCACAATAACCACAAACAAACAATGACCAGTGATTTCTTATCTCATTTGGCATTGGCCTTTAGTGTGAAAAGTAAATTCTAGAGCTTACTATTCGTATCATTCATATCACACATCAAAGTTTGCAGTGTAAATACTATTTCTTAATACATTTGACAATTTTCACGGCACTATACAATGTAGTTTTGAAAGATGCTGTCATCTTACTAATAGCTAGTGCATATCCACTCAACCTACAGCAAATATTTGAACTCACTTTGGTAATGATTTTGATATAAACTGTTCCTTCTGAGTCTTTTCCCTGCCATTGTTTTCATACTGTCCATACCGCCAGCTTTTATTTTTGCCAATTGATTTGATGGTGTGTTAAAATCGGATCTAAACATCTAAAAATTTCTTCTGTTGTGCACATGTCAAGAGTTTTAGAAAGTAATAAATCTTTCCATATTTGCCAGCATGAACTTGTAATACAAAAGCAAACAAAAGGGTCTCGTCCACTCGAGCTATAAATATTTCACCAAATCTCAGCCTTTGAATTAATTCATGAAGCACACTGGGTGATAATTCTTACATCTGCATTGGATTCTTGTCAATGACAGTAGCTGAATTTTTATGGTAGCCAGTTGCATTGTTAATAAAAGAATGTTTAACAAAGTTTCCCCTGATGGTACATTCCATTCTCTCTTAGAGTGCATCTATTTTGAATGATGCTGAATGTGAATTTTCATTGTCAGATTTAATTTTAGTTCATATTCAGTTTTCTAGGTACAGTAATCTGAAGACACACTGTAAGATGCCAATAACCTTATTTTTATTCTTGCTATGTTCTGTTTCAAAATACCATTGTAACTTGGCAGGCACCACAGAACTGTTTTGCAAATTTTTATTGCATGAAGTATATCCAGTAACTTTTAGCACCATAAAAGGTGAACCCCAATGACAAATAATTATTAATGTTCTTCTTGTCATTGCATGACTTTATCAGAGAGTTTTCCACACCTGGCCTTCATTTTCTGGACAGGTGCTTCAACCTGTTCAGACTTGTCATTTTTATCTTTACCCTTTGCTTATTGTAAGCATAACTATTTCATCTCACTGAGGGGAGGAGATAAATATAAACATAAACTCTCTCACACACATATACATATATGTGTATAACAGTTATAAATATGAAGGCAAAAAAACATGGAAAACTTAATTCATTAAAAACACTACAATTTGGTACTGTCACAATGCATTGCACTACATGTCCACTTCTTATTGTACAACTGATTTTCACCCATAAGAGAGCACAGTGCTGAACATAGGCATCCAAGCCTTGCCCAGCGTTTAATGGGTCATGGTCATTACTATGTTAATGGAGGATGTATGCTTGCAACAGTTTGCCTTAAGAGACGTGAACAGGCCTGAATTCAGGAACAAATCACGGCAGAGCTACGAGCTCTATTTAAAGACATATCTATAAAACATTCAAATATACACACAGAGACGTCAAGAGAGAAATGATATTTCTTGGTCTGAACTAAACCAAGCTCACCCAGAAGTACAAATCAAGTGGTGGTCTCTAATATGTTAAAATCTGGTACATGTCAAATTAGAGTGTATGTTTATTATCATAGTTTCTTTTTCCAAATAGTTGAAGTGTATATATCTGAAAACGAAGCTAGAGTTTTGTACTTGTAGAATCTTTGCAACAAGGCATAGCCTTGATCCACGGATAACATATGACAAGGCGTTGAAGGGAAGGAGCGACCCAACCAATCAGGAAAATGCAGCCCCCTTCCCCAGACAGGCAAAAGTGAAACCACGGCTGATACCAGCATGGGGAGATGCAGAGAGAAGTGGTCTGAGAGGAGAACAATGTGGCAGAGTGAAGTCCTCCATGGAATCCTCTGAGTGAGAAGCACACAAAGACTGGAACACGAGGGACCCAAAAGGACTGGGAAGAACCTGCCAGAGGAAAGGCAAGGCAGCTGGGAGATGGAGGAGGACATCATCTAGCTACAATATCCATCTACTATCTATCTACATGGTCTTGGGTTACCATGTAAATTGAGCCGGAATTTCTTCCTGTCCTCTAAACTGACCTTCCCCAGTTCAAGATATTTTTTCTCTGTGCTGTTTGGAGTCATCTGCAATCCCACCACTTCCATTTCTTTCCTTAACCTCGTTAGTTTGGGCATGCATTTTCCAAGCTGCTGCTCTGTACGCTACCCTTCCATAAGAAAAATATCCACTCCTCCAGCCCAGATTACTATTAAGCTCAACTAAATTCAGTGAGCTTCTTTCCTGCAGGATATCAAGCCTTTATTACACTAATGGGGGTATTTCCAAGGGAGGATATATTATGTCATATTTCCCACACTCAATTAAAACAGTTTTTTTCTTGGTAGTGCACCTGTTGATATCTCCTGAAACTAATTCCCCACCAAATGCGACCTGAGAGATGCTGCTTGATGTGGGCACTGCTTTTCCTGGAACCCTCAGCCTTCTGTCACTTCTGCAGATCAGTCACAATCCTCCCCACAGTCAGAGGGGATTGGATGTTGGGGAGCCAACCATGTGGCCAGCTCGATCCCTCAAAAGGAAATTGTTTACTGTGGTTATTTTCCACAGTGACATCCAGGTGAGGAGGAATAGGGTCTAGATCAGGTGCGCTTGGATTGGAGCAGAAATTAAGTGTAGGTAATAGGCAGGCATTAAATAGAACCACCAAAATGGTAGGTCCACAGGGTGTCTAGGAAACGAGGAATAAAAAGTGGGAGAGAGGAAAATGAACACAAATGTCACTTATTGTGCTGACTAGTTCGGAAGTAATTTTGGGAAATCGCCAGAACTTCATTTGTCAATGTGAAAGGCAGCCTTGAAGTTGCTTTTATGTTCTTGTACCTTTACCCTTTACCCCAATAATATATACCGAGTACCTTATTTATTATAGATTCTCAACAGATACTTGGATGAATTGCATGAATGAATGAGGTAGGGGGTGAATGAGAATGGTCCTAGGCCAAATTATAAAATACATACAGTTTACTTTCAAATATATTTTCATCTCTTTCAGATTTTAATGCTTTTTTTCCTCTTCCTTCCCTCACACTAAGGCACATGTGAGGTTTTCACTTGATTCCATCTTAAAGTGACCTTTTATTCAGGGGTAGCTTGTTATTTCTGTACAGGCCAAATGTTAGCTAGCAGACTGACTCTCTGACCCTGTGGTGGGAAGAGTATCTTTGAGCAACAAAGTCTTCCCGGACCCCTGCACTTTTACCACAAAAGACAAAACTCATCTTGAGCTCTGACGATAAACAAAGCTAATATAATAAATTGATAACCCGTCACCTTTTGTTTCTACTTTCATTCCAGAAGGCCTTCCGGGAATTGTCCCATGTTTTTCTGGGGACACAACCCTCGTGCCCCAAGCAGGAATGTGGCTGCTTTGTGGGTGACTCCAGCACACGCCAGTGACAGAGAGCAATGTGTGTATCCAGTTGAAACCACAGGGGGGAATTCTCGTGGTCAGGATGTAATTACCTAGCAATCTGGGCATTCCTCCTCTGGGTCCCATCTCTCCACCAGGGCATAATCAAAGCAGGGCATTATGGCTGTGCCAAGACGGATTCCAGACTAAATACTTTAATTTTAAAAGAAGATGTTGTTGGCCAGACCTCCAAGTGCGATAGATGGGAGAGGTGTCTGATGAAGCAAAAGGTTTAGGGAGAAGTGGTCAGAGATCTGTGCTTAGTGGTTGATTTTAAAGTGTGCTGAAAAGGAATATCCCAGGCATTGTTTCAGGGATTAAAAAGAGAAAATGACAGCTAGGGCTGAATCTTGCCTCAAGCCTCTCTTGGGAATTCCTTTTAGCCCTTCTTTCTCACCCTCCCTCCCTTCCCTCCTCTCTTCTTCATCCCCCCTCCCTCCTGCCTGCCTGCCTGCCTTCTTTGTTTTATTTGGTGCCTAGACACCAGAAACTGCGTGCAGGCTACAAAGATAAATAGGGCATGATTGCTGCTCTGAATATGTCCAATAATCCCTTTCTTTTCCCTCTTCCTCTTTCCTCCTCCACTGACCTTACCTGAACGTTCACCTTCTCCATCTCACCTTTCTATACTTTTTCCTATACTTTACCCAGTGTTAGAGAAACAAATATATATAATATGCATATATATTATATATACACATACATACACACACATCCATGGAGGGGAGAGGGAGAGAGAGATTGAGATTTACTTCAGGGAATTGGCTGATATAATTGTGGGGCCGGCAAGGCCGACACCTGCAGAGCAGGCAGACCGGACAGAGACCCGGGGAAGCGCTGACATTGCTGCACCCAAAGTCGGCCTGTGGGCAGAATTTATTCCTTCACGGGGGAACCACTGTTTTTTTCTCTTCAGGCCTTCATCATGAGGCCTTAAGGCCTCCGCATTACGGGGGTTAATATACTTTACTCAAAGTCTAATGATTTAAATGTTAAGCATCTAAAAAATACCTTCACAGTGACATCTAGACTGATGTTTGACCAAATATCTCAGTACCATGGCCTGGCCTAGTGACCCACAAAACTCACCACCACGCACCCTTCCCACCAACGCCAGGATCCTCCCTGGACTCATTTTCTTCTTGTGATTCTTCTGTGTACCTGATGCCAGCTTGTTCTCCCACCCAACTTCCTGTGCCCTCACAGGAACCCCGAGGTAACAATGACAATAGTTAGCATTTACTGAGCCTTACTCCTTGCCAGACACCATGCCATGTGCTTAGCATGGATTTCTTAATTCTCACAACAACTCTATGAAGTAGGCACTATTATTATTACCTTATCTCAGCCAAAGAGGTTAGGGCCCTTGCCCGAGGTCCTGTGGCAGGTGTAGAGTGGGGCAGGGATTCGAATCCACTCAGCCCGACGCCAGAGCCTGTGCTGGCAACTGCTGGGCCAGGGAGGATGGCCCCGACCTAACGCATCCTCCTCTTCCTTCCCTTCAAGGGGTGGTTCGCGATTGCGAAAGGCCTCAGGCATGAGAGGCTGGAGCTGCTGATTCAGTTGACCCCAAGGGACAGTGCAGGGAGCTGACAGTAGGGACAACAGAGCTGCCATCGCTCCTCTAGAGCACAGAACAGGAGGGGAAGTGTGGACCCAGTATCCCCGGGAACGGCTTTCTGCAGCTCAGCAAGACCACGCGGTGTTCTACAGCCATTTAGCATCACGCTGCAGGAGAACACGAGGAAACGTTCATGATCTACTAAATTAAAAAGCCAGTTCCTAGCAGCTCGTAAATATGAGCTCTTTAAAAGTATATATTACATATATTACACATATGTAACATATAAATATACGTGTATAAATGAATGTACATTCATAGAAAAAAGGCTAACAAGGTAGGCTCAAAAATAAAGTATGATTATAGGTAGTTATTATTTTATTTTTATGCTTTCCTGCATTTTCCAAATTTTCTACAAATAAACATATTTCACAGAAATGTACAATAGATTGCACTTTTCCAGTTAAAAAAAAACAGGTCAAATAGGAAAATGTTTAGATACTTAACTGTTTCTGGGCAGTTTAATCCTACATCAATCTATTTTTTAAAGAATTAATTCCTAGAAATACAGGGCTCGGAAAGATCCGTATTGAGATTATTGGTTTCAGATGGGATGTCAGTCCTTAAAGAGATAAGGTGGGAGAGAGCGTCAGCTCTCCCAAGAGGAAGCTAATCCAACAAAGGTGTTTGGCTTAATGACAAGAATTTTCATTGCAAAAATATTTTCCATTCTTTAATCAGAGCCTAATCCAAAAGAAACTTCAGATGCCCGTCATGGTCCTTTCTGTTTCAGATCTCCGCCTCCCGCTCATTTTGGTCTCAGTCGCATTCCTGTGCTTTGTGAATGGGAAAGAAAATGCTGGATATTGTAAAGGTCTTTTTCAAGTTGTCGCCCATGTTATTAATCCCTCACGTTGCCATAGTATGACTGAGTTTTTAACTAGCATTCCAGGACGGAAGCGACGAATAAGAGCTGTCTACTTTGTGAGGACAAGAACTTATTCCGATTAACTTTCATGAATGCAAACATTTTTGGAAGTCTTTACTTAAAATTATTTTCACAGGCTCTATATATCCCTTTCTATAACAATAATAAATAATCGTGCCATGTGTTGTACTATTTGTACCTTATCCCCTTTATCCTCAAAACATCTACCAGACTGTGTGCAACTTCCATGGCATGAAGAAACCAAGGCCCTGAGCTGTTGAATTTTTTGATCAAGAACACACGGCTGGCAAAGAAGAAAAAGCCAGAACATCTGGCTCTAAGCAGAGTGCTCTACCCACCTCACAGCAGCTACTTCATGTCTTTGAAGGTGACTTGAGGTGTGGAAACAGCTATAAGTCATTCAGACCAAAGTCTCATAAATTAAGGGAGACATAGGCTAAGTCCACGAAGAAATACTGAATTAAATTCAACCTTAGGCTAAGTCCGTGAAGAAATATTGAATGTGCACTATTGTCCATGTATGGTACTACTTGGGGAGGTTATCAGATGAGTAACTAGTGGTCCCTACTGCCACCAAAATTGGGTAATGGTAGTCTTTGGTCAAAACAATGAGGTGTCACTTTTAATGTGATAATACTAATTGTGTGTGCATGTGAGTGTGTGTGTGAACCTGCTCTGAAGGTCCCTGTCAGTATCTATCTCCTGGAAGGTACCGGGGACTTTTTAGATGTTGGACGATGTATGATCACACTCACAAAAAAGACTAATTTCAGAATGATTTTACAAGTGTCTCTGGGCACATTACTGAAAAATAATCTGAAAAACTGAAAATGCTGCTACTGGGTGTTGATTTATTAACCTGCTAGTCAGGACACATGACTATCAAAATCTTGCTGTTGCCTGTCATTAATCCCTTCAAAGTCAAACTAAGGATTGACATTCAGGCCCGATAAATCCCATATTCCATTTGCCCTTTGTCTCCTTTTCAAACATATTACCTTTGGTTTAAAGCAATTTGAGGGTTTTCTTTTTTTAATCTGTGTCATTATATAGCTATATCTATATCTATGTATCTATGTATGTCTCTATCTATATATAACTTACGACCTGTTTTCCAAAGCATTGATATCTGGTTCCTTCCTGATCAGATCTTGATAATGTTACACACTGCATCGCTTGCTTTTTGTGTGACTTTTCCTAGGATCACTGGACAATTTTGCTTTAAGTATTACACTTGAACCAGAAAATTCACTAGGCCTTCAACAAATCAATAGGATTCTGACAGGCTAAGATCAAATTAGATGGCTGGTATAGATCATGTAGAAATGACTCTTCTGTACCAATAAAGTACAGGAGGACCAAAAACAAAACAAAAAGCCTCATTTTTTTTGTTTGTTTGTTTGGTAGGCATAATCACATCTTTCTAGTATTTTCCACTCAGCAAAACAATGTGCTTTCCCAGGGGACCTGGACACATTATCAGGAAAATGGCTCCTACTGGAATTTAATATCAAATGTTATAATTTTATTAAAATTGTATTTGCAAAAGGTTTTCTAATATAACCGTGCTTCAGAAGAAAGGTCAACAGTGGAAGCAGATATTACTGCTGAAAACTTTTCAGCCATGTCTGTTCTCTGCTAACCCGGTTCCTCTAGGTTGGTCTTTCCCTGTCATTGCAGAAATGTCTGTGATCTGTATCTGCCCCCAGTACCCAATTTAGTTAGTGTCTGGCACCGGAAGTGCCTTCCTGAGAAGGGCACGAATCTGTGCTGGCTCAGTTCCCAGGGCATAGCAGCTACTCATGACCTGCTGAACGGATGGAGATCTTCTGTTTCTGGTCTTGGCAGGTTGGCTCTTATGTGCTTTTTTGCTACCCCTTTACAGTTTGTATCTGCAATTCTGGGAGTTGTTTCCCTATTCAAAACAGTCTTGAGTACATTACTACCCAATCTCTTACAACCATCCCTAAAAACCGTTCTTATTGTTGGTTGGTTGGTCTAAAGATTCATCAAGTCTGAATGGGACAGGGTGACAATTTGTAGCACTCCTTTTCAATTCCCAAAGATCGTTGATTTTTCTCTGTATTGGATTATAGAGAACAATGTGCACTCTTCACCTAACCCACGCATTTGTTTCTACTCTCCAACAACAATAAAAACAACAGCTATCATGTGTTATAAGGCTTCTGTGTTCTAGAAACAATGTCGAGTGCTCGACACACACGTCATCTCCTTTGACACTGACCCAAGACTCTGCAAGTGAGTATGATTAGCCCTACTTTACAGATAAGGAGGATGAGGCTCAGCGAAGTGTGCCTCAGTAATTAAAAGCACCATATCACTTTCATAATTACTCAAAAATGTCATATGCTGCAGCGTGGCTTTGGGTCAGGCAGATGTGTTTTCAGCCCAGCCCTGCCACTCACTTTAGTGGGACTTTGCACGAGTTGCTTCACTCTCCTGGGTCCATTTCCTTGGAGTGCAGGGGTGTCAGCGAGGCCAAGCACTCTCTTTGGTGAATATTGAGGGTGTAAGGAAGGGGGTTTGCAGGTTCTACCACTGAGTGTCTAGTTCTCCATCAGCTCCTCCCCCTCTAGGGTACTCTGGGAAGGTCAAGTTCTCAAACTCCTCAAAGTCTCCACGTCCCCAGGAAGCCTCTTGTTGGGGGTTGGGGTTTGCTCAGGACTCCCTAGGAGTAGCTGACGTTCTTCTGAGAGGATGTGAACTTCCCACATCTCCTGGAGTACTTTCCAGAATGGGTCTCCAGGGCCCACCTCAAACAAAGTGCCTTGGGAAGGAGGTCCTATAGTTTCTCAACGCTAAACTGCAATAGGTTTAGCCCTTCCACAGGCTCTAATGCGCAAAGGGACCTCTTTGCTGGGTAGTCACCACTAGGTTATGGCTGTGTCCCAGGCCCCTGGGTCCCTGGGAGCATTCAAAGTATACAGTGTTTACTAAGAGTGACCCAGGAAAACTTAGCCATTATTTACAGAAAAGGCGTGAAATGGAATCACAGAAAGACTTAGCAAAGAACTCTTTGGAATTGGCAATACTCTATCAGAAAGGTCTCTGCAGAAAGGTTACTCCTGTAGGTTCTTGGTTGTAAATATTTAAAGGTCTGAGCACACAGAATGCCAAATTTGTCTATCAGCTCTGCAAATAAAACTACCTATTATTTTTCCATTAAGTACTACACATTTCCTAATTTATACATGCCCCAAATCAAGCTGTTCCTGCCTTATACAGTGGTTTGGCTTCTCCCCGAGGTGACCTCAAGTGAGTCAGCTGCAAAGGAGACTGATGCTTTTATTTGCAGTTTGTTCTCAGCCTTTGACCTCAGAAACTGCTTTCATAAGAATTTAGTACTCTGCTCGTGGGGGCGGGAGGGGGCCGCTGATTTTTGGAACAACCCTTCAGCAGCACCTTCTGACCTCCTTTCTCAGGAAGCCTTTCTCCTCACCCTGGTAACACCTGAGGCCACGCTGGCACCAACACTAACACATTTCAGGGGCAACGAGCAAAAGGAAATCAAATTTACCTTTGCCTCAGGCTTTGAGAATTTCCTAGCAATTGCTCATCCGAGTTCTGCCTTACGCTTAGCTCCCAGAGCACGATGGCTTAGAAGAGGAAGCGATGCTGAGACCAAACTCTCCTTCACTACATTGAACTGTCTGGACAGAGGCGGAGGAAAAAGAGTCGTTCCTCGTTTGTAAGTGAGAGGAATGGACCACATAAGTGATTCTAAACCCCAAGCCTGAAAAGTCAGCCGAGGTGCTGAGTAAAAGCCAGATTCCTGCATCCCATCCCCAGAGATTCCAATTCCCCTGGGGGGACCTCAATGGGCACTTAGTGCACCCAGCTGATGCAGCCTGAGGTTTTATGCTGTGTTGATCCCTGCCCTTCCCGGCGGCCTGGGGCCAGACAGCCAGTCTTCCTCACGCCCTCGGCCAGGCTCTGCCTCACTGACATTTGCTGCCACCTGGGCTTCCTGGTCAAACTTCTGACCACCCTGTCTACCTCAATAACAACAACTCAATAACAATAACAAAGTTCCTGCATTCTTCTTCCTCTGTAGTCAGGGACACCCCAAAAGCAATGCAAAGAGAAGCAAGAGCAGCTGGTGTGCGGCTGAGAGAAAAGACTCTTGGATCCGTCTTTCTGCCCCCACTGCCCGCTCCTTCCTGACCCATCCCTCTCTGATCGGCACAAGGGTCATGTCCTACATTTTTTAAGTACATAAAAGCACAGTCATCTCAGGGCCGAGCAGCATCTTTAGGGGGATCTGATCCCACCTTCTTACTGTCCAGGTAGGAAAACTAGAGGAGAGAGGTGTTAAGGCACGTGCTGCAGGTCACACAGCCAGCAGGGACAGTGGTAGGACTGGAACCCAGGCAGTCTGCCTCCTGCCCATGCTTGTAACCAGAATGCTCTCCAGGGTGTAGATGTGATGAGAAAGGCGGGCAAAGAACGCAAGAGAGGCTGGTGTGATGAGGTCGGGAAGATACCATGGAGTTCAGGGGCAAGGCCATCCTTACACTATTTTTGCAATTTTTTTTTCTACAAAATGATCAGTGTGTGGGCAGAAAATGAAGCAAATCCACACACTGTGTCTACTATTTGTAAGAACTGATTACAACACAAAGTGGGTTAAAACTCACATTGTCGGATTCCTTGGCTTTGCTCACTTCCTTCTTTCATATAACTCATAAGTAGAGGCAGGTAGGACAATTTGTGCAGGAGAGGAGTCCTCATTGGCTCCGGCATCCTGGTGTTCTGCTTCCAACACTGCCTCTTCCCTTCTCTGGGCCTCTGTTCCTTCATCTGTAAATCGGGGAGAGGATTGCTCAGGGTGATTGGCGAGGCTGCTTTCCAGCTCTAGGGCTGCGTGTGTGTCCCATCAAGCAGGCAGCGGTATTTGTGTAGCTCTCTGTGCAGCTGAGAGTGATGATAAATGCATGGTTATGTGCATTTTTAGGGACTCATACCTCCACTCCTACGAATGGAGAGAACCTTTATGGCCCTGGTAACTCCCTCAGCATGCAGAGCAGGGCTCTGCCCCTGATGGGTACACAGTGAATATGGCCTGAGTGGCTGTCCCCACAGCCAGAGCCCCCTGGGGACTCCCCAGTCTTGATGAGGCTCCCCTTCCACACTGCTCCCTCCCCTCTCCTCCCATCCAAGAAGCCACACTCTATTTAGGGGCTCAGGATTCAGCAAACAGCGTTGTGACCCTGTGACCCTGTCATCTCACGGTGACTAGACAAGAAGACAGCCTATCTCCCTGACTCTTGGCAGGCTGTTTCTCCGGGGCTTTACAGATATCTGGCTGGAGGCAACCAGATATCTGTCATTTTGCTTCTTGCTTGGGCTGTCTGGGGTCCTTCAGGGCTTTCTTGATAAAACAAAAAGTGTTCAGTCTCTTAAAATATCCCCAGTCCCTACCCTTGACAAGAGCACCCCAGCACCAGGAATGAGTCAATCCATGTCTTCACCAGTAACTGTATTTCTCGCCCTGCTGGGGTAGGGGGTTGTGTTTGATCCTCTGCAGCAGGGTCTCCAGGACAATGTCCCAAGATGGCTATGTGAGAGGAAACAGGCACGAACTGCCACATAGGAGAGATTTCTAGTCAGACATTTCTGCCTCGAGGCAAAGGGTTATTCTAAGCCAGTGTCAGAACTGTGGACCTCTGATATCTAATTCAGTGGTTAGAAACTGGGCTAATCACTTTGATCCCTAGATGGGCCAACGAGCTTGGCTTAATTCAGTGGCCCAAACTCCACCACTGACTCTAACTTGGTGAATTTCAGTGTAACTATTCAAAAGGAAAACCAAAAAGAGAGGTTGCACCTCAACTGCTCTCAAGGTGTTGTACTATCTTAAAGCAATTCGAAATAATGATTTGGCAATGATATATATGAAGGAACAGTTAGGAAGATCAGTGTCAAAGGATAAAGTCTCTACTTCTTCTGTGGTTCCATTATGCTAATGTCCAGGTAAAATTCTGCTTCAACAATACTGTTGTAGGCCGGGCGCGGTGGCTCACGCCTGTAATCCTAGCACTCTGGGAGGCCGAGGTGGGCGGATCGTTTGAGCTCAGGAGTTCGAGACCAGCCTGAGCAAGAGCGAGACCCCACCTCTATTAAAAATAGAAAGAAATTATATGGACAGCTAAAAATATATATAGAAAAAATTAGCCGGGCATGGTGGTGCATGCCTGTAGTCCCAGCTACTCGGGAGGCTGAGGCAGAAGGATTGCTTAAGCCCAGGAGTCTGAGGTTGCTGTGAGCTAGGCTGACGCCACGGCACTCACTCTAGCCTGGGCAACAGAGCGAGACTCTGTCTCAAAAAAAAAAAAACAAAAAACAAAAACAATACTGTTGTAAATGTGCACGCTTTCTGCACAACCCAGATGTTTTCATATCATGTATAGCTGTTTTTTGTTGACTTGTTACAATGTTCCTTCACAAAGAGTCATTTAGTTCAACAAACTAATCATGCCTCTCTCTTAGAAAACTTCTCTTTCCTATAAAAGTAATAGATCAATGGTATTTACCTTGCAAGAAGTACAGATGGGAGTTCACTGTAGTTGTGTCTGACCTCAGGGCTCTCCTGGTCTCCAGAAAGCAACAATTCCTTTTAATTCCTCTCTTATCTCCTTTCACGCCCCAAATCCCACCAACATACCTCAACTCTAAAATAATTCAACCATGCCCTTGTGCATTGATGTCACAGGGCTTTCCTCTCCTGAGGGGCTGAGCACAAAATCTCTTTCATTCCCTACTTCTTTCAGACTATGAAATGGTGCCTGGTGGTGAATTGTTTATACATTCCACCAAAACAAGCCAACACAAAATTGAATGAAGCTGGCTCGTTTTTTTGCTGTGTGGGTTCCAGAAAATTCCACTACATTGCCAATTAGGCTTACAAAATGGATGAACAATCTGAAAAAAAAAAAAAAAATTCTAGGCAGCAATATTACGTAGAGGAACAAGCACTGTACTAGGAGTCAAAAGAATGAATTATTCTCCTAACTTTACCCATTTAAATTTCCTTTTGACTTTATCTTTACCTAAGCTGTGTGACCTTAGGAAAGCATATGGCCTCTCTGAGCCAGGACCCTCATCTGTGTGGGCTGGGTGATCTCTCAGGTCCACCCAGGTCCCTGATCTTGTTTCTTTCTTTCACTGCTTATTTTTAAAGCTTACCTTCTTAGATAGGCAATCTTTATTCTTCTGATTTCCCAGTATTTAAAGGGAGCAAAAATTATTTTCAGAAAATGTTTAACTTCATTAATTTGCCGTATACATTATTTTTTACCTAATCCACGACTGAAGAACATTCATTATTGTAGTCTTTTCACTCCAGTGCTTAGTACAGTGCTCATACATGTGATGGTTAATTTTATGTGTCAATGTGGCTGTACAACAACATGGTGTCCAGATGTTTGTTCAAACATCAGTCTGGACGTTGCTGGGAAGGTATTTTTTAGATGTGATTGATATTTAAATCAGTGGACTTTGTGCAAAGTAGATTACTCTGCATAATGTGGGTGGGCCTTATCCAATCAGTTGAAGGCCTTCAGATAAAAGACTGAGGTCCTGTAAAGACAGAATTTCTGCCTCCAGACTGCCCTCTGACTCAAGTGTGCAATGTCAGCTCCTGCTGGAATGTCCAGCTTGCCAGTTGGTTTGCCCTGAAAATTTCAGTTGAACAATCACAGGAGTCCAATTCCTTATAATGAATCTCTCTCTTGCTCTCTCTCCATATATGTATTATGTATGTATTCACATATATATGTGTGTGTACATTCAATAAGATGCATATACACACACACACACATATATGAGATATATATATCCCTGATGTATATGCATGTGTGTGTGTGTGCGAGTGTGTATACACACATCTTATTGAATCAATTTCTTAATGATTCTGCTTCTCTGGAGAACCTTGACGTAGCACGTTAATTAAGGGTTATTGAACTATAGACTTAATAGTAAGGAAAGGAGGAATGGCAAGTGGGGTAAAGTCTGGATGGAAGAGGGAAACTGACTGAAACTATGCAGGTACACAGAGATTGAATAACCAGGAAAGTAACTACATGCCACTATTTTTAAAATAACAATGTCTACATTTATTATGCACCTGGGTACCATATGTGCATAGAAATATTTTAATGCAATTGGATTTCCTTGAATTTTAGAGATTCTCATGTAAATATCAAACTTTAAGGTAGAATGAGATTAAGATATCGAAAAAGGGATTTAGGCCAACATAAAGCACATATAATAAAGGGTACGTATATTTTATGGGGGATTTTCTGGAATCTTTAGAATCTTTTGGGACTGGATTAAGTCCCTGGGATTCCTAAACCCTCAGGAGTCCTCAAACTATTCTCAGTATTTTTAAAAGTCACATTGAAGTCCTACCCCTGCCTGTTAAGCCTGCATAGGCTCATTAAAATGTCAAATTTTGTTTTCTTGGAATTCTGTTAACCCAGTGTGATGGTGTTGGTTATCCTTTGCTGCTCAGTATCTCTAATATCTTTGAAAAATTTTTGAGAAACGGAAGCATAGATCAACTAATTAAAAACTACAAATGGATACCAAAATCTTTCAAAACAGAGGGGGCTCAAGAGGTGAAGAAAAGGAGGGAGGTAATGAAAGGAGTTTCTGGTGATGGGAAAGTGGGGTCCTTGCAATGGATGATCACCGAGCTCTTGCAAGGCCCAAGAGCTTGGTAAAGTCAGTGCAGTATCTGATTAGCCTCAAGGCTTATGGTGGCCCAATGACAAATGCCCTGGATTGCTTCTGTGCCTGAACTCAAGTTCACATACAGGTGACATAGCTCAGAGGAGTCACGCCAGCAAGCCAGAGGGTCCAGGCAGGATGCAATGTGCTGGACAGCAACTGCAGCAGTGTTGCTCATTCATTCAGCCTTGACTATTGGACACTAGGAACACTAACTTTCAGCCCAGACAGCCCAACTTTTGGTCCCTACTCTAGGCCCCTCACTAGGCCTCTGACCTCTTTTTGCCTCAGTTTCCTCATTGGTCAAAGAATTGATCATGATGTGTTCCAGGATTATTGTAAGGATCCAGAAATGTAACATATAAAGCACCTAGAACAAAGGCAGGAAGAGAGCAAGCTTCTGATAGAAGTGGATTCTTGTTACACGCCAGGCACTGTGTCAAGAATCTTGCATACACCTTTTCCCAGTCCCCAGAACAATCCCTCAAGGTAGGTATTCTTATTATTTCCATTTTACAGATGAGAAAACCTATGCTGTGAGAGTTTAAGGAACTTGTCCAATGTCACCCAGCTTACCAGTGGCAAAAGCTGGACTCAAAGCAAGCCTTGATATTACCAGCCACTTTCCACCTGCCTTGTGGGGCAAAAGGTGTGCCTGCCTAGGGCCACCAAATTACCTCACTCACTGTGTGCCCTTGTGCAAGCCACCCAGCCTTCCTGAGCTTTCATTTTTTTAATCTGTAAAAGTAGAGTGCCATTTCCCAGGTTTGATAATCCATTGTGGTTATGTGTAAGGTCATCATTGGGTAAAGCAGGGTGAAGAGTACACAGCAATCCTCTGCACTAATTTCGCAACTACTTCTAAACTTCTAAAATTATTTTAAGGTAGAGAGTTTAAAAACTACTGTAGGGATCTGCTACTTGGCAATTTTCTTGGTGTCAGGGATATAAGTGGTGCTCAATAAATACTTCTTGATGTGATTCACTTATTTTCTAGACAGTGGGATGTAAGCAGCACTGAGCAGATTGTTCTGTGTGACATGAAAAACAGAGGTCTCTCTATAAAGTCTCCCAAGTTAAGTAGCAAAAACAGCATTTGAGAGAATGGAAACATTCTATTCTTTAAAATAATGTCTCTCATAGTATTAAAATTTTATATTTAAGAAAAAAACTAGGGGATTGGATGCAGAGATCTCCAAGGCCCCTTCCTGGGGTAGGGCCACTGTCTGTGATGGAACAAGCCACTCCCAGCAAAGGCTGGGGTTCTGTGCATGTCCCCAACCCCCAGTGCCTTGGGCTGCCAGTCACATCTCAACGTCTCCTTTCAGTTGAGACACCGGCGTTCCTGTTAAGCACTTGTGCATCCAACTCGTACTCTTGAAACAATTGCTGCTGCCCTCAGGAGCAGCTGGAAAGCCTTTCTGCCAGGCGTGTTTTGTCGGGTCGTGTCTGGCCAATGTGGAGGTGATTACAGAGCTAAACAGCTCTCTGGGTCTTGGGAGGCAGTGAAAATCTGGGGTCAGGCAGGTAGGCTCCAACCAGCCTTCCCAGAAACAGCCACAGAGGGAGTCTTAAAAAATAAATAAATAGAAATAAAAGCCTGGTGTTCTCCCATTGATTTAATACCCTGTTAGCCACCTGGGATTTTGTTCTGGACAGAGAGCTCTATGTCCCTCATTTTGTTGCACAGCAATGAAGCAGAGCCAGGACACATGAGTCAGCCTGCCGGCCTCGGTTTACCCACATGTTGTACATAAGCTTCTACTCCATGGGAAGCACATTATTTATGTGCTGGAAAGGGAGAGGGTGGGAGGGAAATAGAATAGGAACGAAGGGCTTCTTTTTCCTTATTTAAATCCATGGCTAGACCGTAAAACAGCCCATTTCTAAAACTCAGCTGACAGAGGAAAGCTAGCAAGACCGTGCCTGTGGGGCCTGGGACCAGGCAGAACAGAAACAACTGACGCGGTTCTAGCTTGGTCCCCTCACAAATAGCTCTCGCTGAGAGCCGCTCCTCAAGGCCAGGCCTCCTGGGTCGTCCTGGGCGTCAGATGGAAATGATTTGGGCATATCCGGTATAGCCTGAATTTGATCCTTAGGGTAAGATCTGAGAAAGAAAAGAAGAAAGAAGAAGGCAAACTGATTCCCTTAAAAACTATGCAGACTGAGAACTTGATATTTAATGCTCACCCCTTAGAGCTGTATGCCTAACTCTGGGTTTGTAAGACATAACATGTTTTTTCCCCTAATTCTTTCCAAAAATGCATTCCATAAATTGTTAGCATCCCTGCCAATGGCCCCAGTAAACTCACATACCAGCTTTAAAGTCAACCCCTTTTAAACCAATGCATCAGTCCCTTGAGTTAGGGGATATTGTTTCCAGATTCCTATAGCTGCTGGCTTTTTTTTTTTTTTTTTTTTTTTAAGTTGCAAGTGATCATGTTTCTTCATAGCTGTTAATTTTTAGAGAGAAATAGATGCAGTGGCAGCAATGCATGTATACAATAGCTGTGACATCCTCCAACACCCCTTAGCACACTCTAAGTTACCCTGAAACCCCATCACCTACCTCCCTGTTGCGTCGGCTCTTTCTTGAGGATTCAAAACTCTCCTTGTTCAGAATGTCCAAGAAATTCCCATGGATGTTATCGGGGCTTTGCCATTACTGCTTGTTTTATAATGGAGAGGTGGTCAAATGTGGCGGTTTAACACATGGGCTCCAGAGCCAATCTGCCCAGCTTTGAAGCCCAGCTTTACCCCTTGTAACTGTGTGACCTTGAGCAACTTACCCAACTGCTCCGTGCCTCAGTGTCCTCATCTATAAAATGGGAATGATAAAAGTACCTACTTCATACACTAATATATATAAAGTGCAGCGCTTGCACAGAATAAGTTCCACATAAGTGCTAGTTGCTGCTACATGGTGTTTCTAGGTAGGGCTATATGCCACCTGCGACTGCTCTGATGACCTTCAACCATCAACATGGAAGATAACTGGAAGGATCTGGGGACAAATTAAAATGCACACAGAGAATGAAGGGAAGCAGGCCTGGTGGCTTTGTGATGCTACTGGGGCTGTTTAGTTTATTTTCTTAAAAAGGTTGATGAAGAAGAGAATCATAAACTGTATGGACCAGGGGGTGCTCATAGACCACGAGCCATGAGGCCCCAACCCTCAACTTAGGGCCTGTCACTGACAAGTTGAGGGCGGAACTAGTGCCAGCTCCCAGGTCTCTTGGCCTCAGCCCCCAAGCCCAATTCTTCCCACTGCCCAGTGCTGCCTCTCCCAGGGAAGATGGATGCCTGGTCCAGGTCCTCATCTCACCTAGGGCCTGGATTCTACAGCACTCAGCTGCTTGGTTTTGATTTGAGTTTCCCCTGCATTGATACCGTATACATCTCTTTGCAGGAATAGTTTTGCACAAATACAATTTTCTCTCATCCCATGCCAGTGCTTAAGGGTCTGCAGGGCTTCCCTCCTGTATGTGGTGTGGCCTTGGACATGACTCTGATTTTTCACAGAAGCTTAAAGAACCGGGTTCATTACTTCTCATTTTTTATGTCACTTCTTATTCCCTCTAGTGCTTAGTAATTTGCTTTCCCAAAGGGTAGGTGCTCAGTAAAGGCTTATGGCCAACAAAAGGAACACAGGGACACAGAGATGCTGCTCAACATACGTATCTCCAAGACTACACAGAGAGACAGTAGCAGGTTCAGGACAAGAACACAGTTTCCTCTGTATTCTCTCTCGTATCTGATGGGAGTATGATGTAGAAGGAGGTACCTCCACTCAGATAATCCAGAAGGTGTGTTTATTCTGACCATTTAAGTCATCCATAACATGGAGTAGCGACACCAAAGACAGTATTTGTTATTGGACTCCCATGGGATGGTGGAAATAGAAAAGGATCAGAGGCCGCCTAGGCTAGTGAGAAGCAGCTGAACTAGAAGTCGGAAATTGTGTGATTCTCAGTAGAGGATGTAATGAATAGAAGCTATTCATAATTAAAGAATTCTTAATAAAAATTCCTAGAACCTCCATATCTTCTGGCAGCTCATGTAGCTAAGAAAGAAATTACCCGCCCTTTGGGGGAACCTAAAGCTCACCAGCATCAGCCTCCTCTGGCTCCCACGCACAAGCCGGGGGCAGAGTAAGGCTCACGGGCTCTGTGCCTCACTCTGAAACACAACTGTGAGTGACACTCCTGCAACCGAAGCTTCTCTTTGATGAACTGAAGGGTACACCAGCCTGTGCAGTTCCAATCCTCCCAGGGTTCAAGTGCAGCCCTACACGGGCAGGGGAGTGTACAGCAAGCTACGTGGGCAGAGTCCTGAGGCCCCTCTCCCACTTCCACTGGGGCAGCGCTGCCTTCACAAAAATGTCCTGGTTTAGATATTTAATAGAAGAAAACCCTGAGCTAGAACCACTGCTTTGAGGCATTGAGTCTCAGTGAGGAAGCAACTGGCTGCAGGTCATTCAGCCAGTTGGTGGCCAAGCTTGGGGTAGAATCCATATCTTGGGGTCTTTGCACCCAGTCCCTTTGCACTTCACACCCCTGTGCTGCCAGTTGTCTTGTGTGCATACATATCTCAAATAATGATGCTAGAGGATGCTCAAATAATACTTTTTGAGAAAGAAAGCACTAAATGTCCACAAAAGCAGACACAAGATTATCTATTGCCAACAGCCCAATGAGACAAAGATATCGTCACACCCAGCTTGAAACTGGGCTGTTCTCTTTCCTCCCTTACAACTGAAGATAAGCAAGGACAACTCTTGGTATAATCAGCTAGTCAGTAGTTTGTTTTCCAGGCCTTTTTTCAACAGCAGTTTCTCCTCCTCTTCAGCATCCCTTTCCTCTGTCAAAACAGGGAGGAATCTGCCACCAATAACGTTACCTGTGGCTCAGCTGACTGACTACTTTTTGTTAGCACGCTCTGTTCCTTAGTGCTATTTGCTGTTACAATTTTATTTCTCATAATTCCATAAAGATTTTGCCCCTTATTAAAGGAATTTCAGGCATCTGTGACCGAAACAAGGAAAGACACTTTTTCTCAGCGGTTGGGGAAGATCTCGTGATCATATCAGGTGCTAATTCAGGGTACCTTTAAAGTAGCTTAAGATAAAATCCTATTCTGATCTTTTAAAGGTAGAACTCCCTCCCTGGTAATCTGGACCTAGGAGTAGAACTTGAAGCATCCTTAGTTGAATTTTCAACCACAGGCTGTCTCAAAAGCCCCTCCCTGTCCCCTGCCAGACCTCTGCCTGGTAGGGAGAGATTCATGGGGCGGGGGTGCCCTCCTCCCCCACCCCTTTCCCATCCTACCAAAAATCTTAACTTTCCCCTGCCTCTGCCAACTCCCCTGTGGTCTCAAGTGTTCCAGGAAATGAGGAGTAATTCTTTAAATCTTGCTTTATAAGGAGAGGACCATGTGACTCCTCCCTGTGGAGGGTGAGGGGCTGAGTGAGAGCCTGCAGAAGCCCAGGGTCAGGACTCCAGCCTGAGACTGCCAGGACTTGGCAGAGTTCCCCAGGACAGTCCTCTTTCCCCTCATCCTCCCGCCTTCACTCAGTTCTTCCCTCCCTCTGCCCCAGGGCTCCTATTTGCATTCCTTGCATCTTCTGGCATTTTTCATGTTGTTGTGCTTTGTATTTAATAACAGCTCTGCATTCTCTTCTTTATCTGAAATCAAGGCTCATACCTGCATCATGTGTTCACTTTGGGAATAAAATTTATGGCAAAGCTTGCCATTGGGTTAATTGCTTTTCATTAACTTCATGCTTCTTAATTATTACAAATTATTTGCCTGTATAAGAAATAGTTCCATCCTGTTCTCCGAATTTACTAGCCTTCAGTTGCAACCAGAAACTGGAAGTCTTGGATTTGCCTGTGCTTGGGGAGTGAGGTTCCTGGCTTTCTGCAACAGGGTCTGGCCATACTGAGTATAGGGTAGAGGGTGAGTAATCCTAGATCTTTTGACTTCAAAGCCCAGATTATGGTCCATGGGTAAAATAAAAATTGAATTTGCTTTTCTAAGCCATAGACTGTTCTGTGTCTCAGTTCTCAAATCTATAAAGCAGAGTCAGAAAGACAGAAAGGCAAGATGTGTATATTTAATAACAAGTTTACTTTAAAATCAGTTTTGAAAAACCTATACTTCATATAATGAATGGGGTTTCAAAAGCAAGAAAGAAGGAAAAAGTGTACCCTTCAAAAGGAAGCCAGAATAAATCCCAATGGAAAATTTGTGCCTTTCTGTGGTTGGAGTCATTTGGTCAAAAAATGATGAAATACGAATTTCTGAAAAGGGTGTGTACTGGAGTTTCTGAGGTCCAGGTCTCAGCATGATACTTGGGCAAGGCCAGCGTTGAACTCCGAGGCAGAATGAGGAGAAGGAAGTGGCCGAGACCAGCATTCTTTGCCAGCACAGTAGTGCCTCCCTCCACGGTCTAATAGAGCCTATTAGCTTCATCATTGCATGAACTTGGACCCACGCTCTCTTGGCAAGCCTGCACCCCCATCACCCCTTGCAATGTAATTTGTCCTTTACCTCTAGATGGGAATGGGTGGTAAAAAGAGAATTGCAGCTGGAGGCTTGCACAAAGGACCTGTGTAATGCAGCAGCAGCAGCTGTTGGAGCTGTGGCCTGGTGCTGGGGAGCAGTAGGTATTTCTTGGTGCAGAGGAACATTCTTGCCCTCCCTCGTAGCTCAGCTGTCCATGTCAGCACAGTCCATTTGGTAACTGGGATTGGCTTTGAACTAACATACAAGAAAAGACAAAGAAGTTGGCCAGATCTGGGCCGAGAATCAGTGGGGAAGACATTCAGAGTTCCATGGTAAGGGAGCATGGATGGATACAGGAGAGGAGAAGAGTTTGTGGCCATTCCTGCAATCTACCAGACCATTGCCATTGGGCTAGCAGCAGCAGATGTCCCAGCACGAGGGCAGTGTCTGTGCTCGGTGGCAGGGGCATTGAGTCCTTGCTGGAACAATCTCACATGTGGTCTGAGTCTTGTTCTCAGCTGAGTGGCCTTCCAAGCTTAACTCTCTGGACTTCCCAAAGAGTGTGTGAGCTACCTAATATCCTTTAACAAATTCCTCTTCTGTTTAGACGAACTGGAGTGGTTTCTACAGTTTCTAGCAAACAGCCCTGAGACTGATAGTTTTCTAAGGCTGGAGCTCTGTGACTTTAAATACTCCATGCTGAAGAAAGTACAATTTTTTAAAAAAATTTTTTTGCAAATAAAACGTCTTGTTCACCTATTCCTATGTATGTATTTATATAATTCAGTTAGGCTTTAATACACAGGCTCTGAACTCTCCAAATATCAAAGCAGATGGTTTGAGAAAAAGAGGAAAGCAAACTCCTATTTCTCTCACTAAGAAAAGCATACACTTAAAATTTGTGTGAAAAAAATCTAAGCTCTCTAGCTCCACTCAGTGTCCTGTTGAAATGGCGTGGCACCATATTAATAAATGAAACTTGCTTGCTGTAGCTTCATTGGACAACTTTATTCTTTGACCAGTTTTGAATGGATATCAATTTAAAATGGTTTTCAAACTAAAAACGGTATGGGATAGTAGCCTGGGCTTTGGAGTTGGATCAACCTGGATTCCAGTTGTGCTGCAGCTATATACTAGCTTTGTAATTTTGGCTTGTCACTCAGCTGTTCTGGGTCTCCTCTGTAAGATGAGGATAATGAAAGTGGTCACCTTACAATATTATTGTGGGATTAAGCAAGATCCAAGACCTGGCTTAATTTGCCATTAGAGAATAACCTATAGGAGTTAATTAAATATACCAGAATGATAAAATTTAAAATCAAGAATTAAGTATTTTCAGAAGTGGTGCATTTTAGAAGAATCAAAGTCTCCCTCTTAATCTCTTTTTAAATATGATAGGAATTGCAATTCTCATGGGAATTATATTTCACAGTTATGGTATGTAAATGTTGCCTTGGAGAGACTGTGTGCTCAAATGGCTGAAGCCCTTCAGTGGCAATAAGGGCTTGGACTACCGGGCTGCTCCTCTGTTTAGTCCTTTTGCATCTTCCATACATCCCACCACGGGCCCAGGCTGGCTTCTGCCTACCTCTCCAAATCCCATCCCCTGCCACTTCAGCCCTCATTACTGTGTTCGAGCCACACTGACCTTACCCGTTATCTGTTATCTGTTTCCTAAACACCCTTTCCTGTGACAGGGCTATTGTATTTGTAATTTCTTCAGCCTGGAGCACATGCACACGTGCACAAACACAGGCACACACACATAGTCATTCAAAGTTTACTATATATGAAACCTCCTCAGAGAAGACTATCATAACCATCCTTGATAATATTTGATAGTTTTTAGTCATATAAAATGGCTTTACATATTTTGAAATCTTTTTTGTTATGAAGGTATATTTTTCAAGGTATAGGAAATTCATAAAATATATTTTATGTTGAAGTTTGTTAGCTTGAATGATATTTTAAAATATTTAAGTGTTCCTTATAGCATTGAAAGCACCTAATTTTTTTCCTATCAGACATTTACGTTCCATCCAAATGATGGAACTTAGGATAGTAAGATTAGGGGATCTTTTCCACTTATTTTAAAAACATTTATACTGTTACATTTAACTCTACAATTTGAATGAAAACAAAGGTTACTCCGTAAGTAACCTGTTTCCACACCATTGTAACAGCTGCCCAAGGAGAAAGGCTGTGACTGACAGCTTACCTTGCCTCACCTGCCTTTCTGCCCACCAGCAGCAGGGTTTCCATCTCTGCTTCATGCATTGGCTTAGTGGGAAGACAGCCACAAAGTACAGGTGGGTTAAGATCAAATGCTGGCTACGAGAAATATTTTAAAGAACAAATCTACAAAAATGAGCAGTTTAGCATGCAAGGTGGATGAAAACGGGGAATTCAGGAGAGTAAATTTGCATTACCTTGTCTGGCACCCAGACTTGGAATCATTGAGTTCCTCCGTGAACAAGTGAGATCCAGGGAAGGTGATCACAGGACTCCACAGGCACCGACGAGCCCTGAAGGATGAGCAGGTATTCGGCAGGTAATGAAAGGAGGGCAAGGGGGAGCGGGTGATGGAGGATAGTTCCACACCAAGGAGACAGCGGGTACAAAGGCAGAGCCTAGAGCAGATGCTGCTGCCTCCCAAAGTCTGCGGGAGGTTCTAGGGGCAGAGCTTTGGAGAAGTCACCCTGACAACGTCAGGAGAGGGTTGGAGGAGTGGGAGACAGGGGATCAGCTACAGGCTGTTGAAATGTTTAAAGAGAGAAAAGACGAGGGCTTGACTCAAGGCAGAGCTCTGGGGATGGCGAGAGGATGAATCTGAAAGGTGAGAGGAAATACACTTATGTCACGTTATGGGATATATGGAGGTTTTTAAAAATTTGACTTTACATAGAATTAAATTTATAGGCCAAGAAATGAACCTATAAATCAGCAGGATGCCACACTAATCAGACGAAGGAAAGTCAAGGCTGACAGCCACCCACTGGCTGGGCACCATGCACATTGGTGGGGCCAGTTGCCACACACGTCTCCAGAAACCAATGAGGACTCGGTATTAGTTTACATAGTATATGGAAAACCGCCTGTCTCCTTCCCAGGTTACAATCCATGGGGATCTGCGATGTTTATATTTACATTTTATGGTTACATATGTTGAGCTCTATAGTTATATAATCAGAGAAAGAAATCCCACCGGGGAGGAATTCCAGGACTCTTTAGGCCTGACCTTTTGTAGTAAATAGCCAGAGGCATTTATGAATAAATACTGACCCCCAGTGTCCAGGTGCAGAAATAAAAGATTTTTTTTTTTTTTTAAAGTTGATAAAATAACAAGACTCTTGGGAGAGTCCCTGGAATTCCAGCTGCAAATAACATTCCCTGTAATCCCAATCCTAGCATCCTGGGGAGTCAGGCAGATGTGGCGGGGAGAGGGGATGGGTGTATACATACATAATGAGTGCGATGCACACTAAGGGATGGACACGTTTGAAGCTCTGACCCGGGGGGGTTGGGGGCAAGGGCAATATACGTAACCTAAACTTATGTACCCCCACAATATGCTGAAATAACAAAAAAAAAAAACAAAACAACCTATGAGAAAGGCTTTCCAGGTGAGAGGGAAGGTGAACTTTGAAGAAACTCTTACATGTTAATTGTAAAAGCATAAACATGAATTAAAAATGACACAGGGTGTAACAAATCTTCTGTCTAGTAAAGCTGTTTCCTCCACTATATTTTGTCAAAAATAGCCAAGTGCTAGGAAAATAAAGAATTGCAACGACACGGTAGGAAGGCAGGGAAAACTACTTGCTCTCTTAACTTTCTCTTTCCTGGTGGGTGGCAATATGACCAAAAGGAGGATTTCTGTTTTCAGCCACCAAGCTGACCAATTGCAGTTCAATAGGAATTGGTTCTAATAGACTCATACTGTGACCAGAAAAAGCATTCTCCCCAAAGCTATAGGGCATGGGAAGGCTTCCCAGGCTAGAAGACAAATAACCACTGCTATTAATATGCACACTGGGAATTGCATTTTAATAAAAGTAGTCATGAGCCAAGATGAGAGATAATTTGCAAATGTTGTGTAAAAGACTCTAGCTGAGCTTGGAAATAGATCACATTAATCTCCCTTGCACACCTTATCAAAGAAAAATACATTAGACATAATATATTCTAACCAAGGATAATTTAATTCAGTGCCCAAACTGGTACTAGACAATACAAAACCCTTCATTGTCTGAGGCAGAGTTGTTCTTTAAAAAAAAAAAAAAGAAAGAAAAAACCAGTTCTCAGTGAACTGGGGTACATTACTAGTGTGAGATATTTAACAGTTAAAACCCTGAGAGCCTCTGCTCTTGCTACTGCCTTTATCTTGCCACACTGGACCTATACACTGGGACAACCATTTCAGCCAGGACAGAGGGGACATGTCCACCTTGTCCCAGGGCAAGCCTAAACTGGCAGCAGGATAGGCTGCCCAAGGACCAAATTCCTAGACAGTCTGTCTTCCTTTTCTTTAGGAGAAATAAAATCCATAATTTCTGTCCTAGCCTCGGATAGAACAGAAGGATGTCAAGATTAGGATGCAGATTAGGCAGCCTTCATGATTCTTGCATCAGAAACTCTGGATAACCTGTTAACGATGCAAAGAAAATATGTTCAGTAGGTGGTCCTAAGGTTGAAGTGCTGGAGTTAAGACTAATTTATTTTTATTTTTGTTTTTTTTATTCAGGGTATTATGGGGGTACAAACATTTTGGTTACATGTAATGTGTTTGCCCCGCCCAAGCCAGGGCTACAAGTGTGTCCCTCTCCCATACAGTGTATTCTGCTCCCATTAGTTGGGGGTTTACCCCCCCAACCCCGACCAGCACCCAGTGAATATTACTACCATTTGAACACATTAGTGTTGGTCACTTAGTACCAATTTGATGGTGAATACATGTGGTGCATGTTTTTCCATCCTTGTGATACCTCACTGTGAAGGATGGGCTCAATCTCTATCCAGGATAATATAAGAGGTGCTAGATCACCATTGTTTTTTGTGGCTGAGTAGTATTCCATGGTATACATACATACACCACATTTTATTAATTTACTCACGTATTGATGGGCACTTGGATTGTTTCCACATCTTTGCAATTGTGAATTGTGCTGCTATAAACATTTGAGTGCAGATGTCTTTGTTAGAGAATGTCTTTTTTTCCTTTGGATAGATGCCTAGAGTGGGATTGCTGGATCAAATGGTATTTCTATTTTTAACTCTTTGAGGTATCTCCATATTACTTTCCCCAGGAGTTGTACTAATTTGCAGTCCCACCAGCAGTGTAAGAGTGTTCCGATCTCTCCACATCCATGCCAGCATTTGTTATTTTGGGACTTTTTGATAAGGACCATTCTCACTGGAGTTAGGTGATATCTCATTGTAGTTTTGATTTGCATTTCCCTAATGATTAGAGATGTTGAGCATTTTTTTATGTTTGCTGGCCATTAGTCTGTCTTCTTTTGAAAAGTTTCTACTCGTGTCCTTTGCCCATTTATTGATGGGGTTGTTTCATTTTTTCTTGTTGCTTTTCTTAAGTTCTATATAGATTTTTGTTATTAACCCTTTATCAGATGTGTAGAAAGCGTTATGTGAAGTTCTTATAAATGTCTCTTCTGTTCACATTTACTTTAGTCAAGATCTCAAAAACAGTAAGATTAAATTATATCAGAAAGTACTGTTACCAGCAAAAATCATCCCTATCTTGGGAAACCTGCAAGATTCCAAAGTGATTGGATATGATTGTTGCTTTGTATGCAGAAGCACATCATGCTGCCAGAGGGTCCCCTGGAAGCTGACACCTAGATGCAGGACAACGGAAGAGTCCAACTCTAGGATCTTGAGCTGCATTAAGACTCGGGCACTAACCAGGATGGAAAACTCAGAGGCTAATTCCAGAGCTGAAGTTATTCAAAAATGATCTGAATTACAGTGTAGCTATAGGTTTGGAATTCTAGGAAGATCTGGTAGTTGCATTCTTGACTCTGCTCTTTGAATTCTAGAGCATTATTTTGTTAACCAAGAAAACTAAAATAAAGGGCTACAACAGAGAAACCAGTAGTCAGTAATAAATGTAAGGCATCTACATTCCATGTCCTTATGCATCACAGATGTGGCCAGCTGTGAGCAAACCAGGTTTACCTCTTCTTCTCAGCCATCTTCTTCAACCAATTTCTAAGAGTCCTGAATTACGGATCAAATGGAGACAAAGCTGTAGCAGATAATTAGTTCCTTCAAAGGCCAATTTTACTGTAAAATAGATATAAATAATCTACTAATAGAAACCCATGAAACAATGGTAAATATCTGTAACACCTATTATAACTGCAAATGTTTCACATGACTTTATCACTGAAATATATGTGACTTCCTTTGAAATACGGTCAACAGCTTAAAGGAATGATGACTCACATACCCCCAGCATCTAAAAACACCCTGTGCACAAGAGTATCATTAAGATGAGTAAGCACTGAATTGCATCCATGGCCTAGCCTGACTACTCTGTGCTACATACCAGTGTAGCCCTCAGCTAATGAACGACAGATATATGTGTCAAGCCCCAGTATGCCACTCCCCCTGCTCATGTTTATAAAATTACATGCACTATATTCTACCTTCCTTGCCCCGAACTTCAATTTTTGGAAAATCATGAGTGTCTGTGTGCTGAAATAAGTGCAACTCTTTGAGTGATACAGGAAGATATGAGGCAAAGACTAGTTCAGAAGCCCACCTAAAATTCATCAAACACGTGGAGACACTTTGGGGATGTCATTTTCAGTCACAGAACTTTATTTTTAAACTAATTGGAAGTAACCAGAGATTAAAGTTCAAAAACAAAAACAAAACAAAAAGAGAACCTAAACAGCCATAGTTGTCCATATGCTGCTTTTCTAGTGGCCAAAGAGGATTTCTACTAAATGTCAGTCAAAGGATGTCTCTGGACTAGAAGACAAGTTTAAGGGCCTTGTTGTTTGTGTTGTTGTGATGTGGTTGTTGGCTTTCTTGGAGGAACAAATCTGTGACTTTCCCATTTAATGGGCCTCTAGTCTTAACTATCAAAATATCCCTTTTCCTACAGGAAAAGATTAGTAATAAATATTACAGTATATTATTTAATATTCATTACTGTCATCCCAGAAAATCTTATTAAATATAAAAGTGAACTACTTATTGGAATAGTGCCTGTCAGTGGTGACTCAATAATGACTCATTGAATGATAGATACCTTTAACTTCATCTCTACTTGTTATTCTCCTGTTTCAGAAAATTATTACTTTGATTAAACTCCACTGGTTACTAGTTTGGTGACTAACTCAGACAGGACTAGCAGGAAAGCTAACTCATAAAACTTATGACATACGCACTCAGGTATCCTAAAGCCTTATATGGGCCAAGATAAGTTACCTAGTTACCTATACAAACTCTATCCCATGGCCTAGCTCTGAAAAATCTGGAAAATCAGGGGAAAAAAAGAGTTTAGTACCACATAACACATCGCATGCCACTCCTTTTGCATCTATTCGTAGCCAGCACTTGGGAAAGACTTTATTTTTTAGCTTTTTTTCACTTTTCCTTGATCTTCTACTTTCTTAATGGCTGCTTGGATAGCCTCCTGGTCACCAAGGAACCGGTGAGGCCCAACAGCACGCAGGTTTTCATCCAGTTCCAGAAGAATGGGGACTCCAGTAGGAAGAGTAATGTTGATAATGTCTTCATCTGAGATTCCTGTTGATCCGAAGAGAAAGAGACAAGGTGTTAAAGACAACTCAGGAGGAAGTTCTATTTAATTATTTAACTGCACATTCATTTAATACCGTTGAACTCTTTGCCTGAAAACATGCCAGGTACTGTGAGGGATTCCAGCCATAATTCCTGGAAGCCAAGAACCTTCCAGAAATCTCAAAAAAAAAAAAAAAAAAAAGGCAAGCTTAGAGAGTCACACCAAGTGCTAAATCTTAGGACAGAATTCCTTTCTTTTGGGGCAACCTGTTCCTCACTGTTTTCTATCTAAATTGGGAGGGAATAACAATTATTTTCTCCATGCCCACATTTATATATTTCCTTTTCCACAGGAATCATTTAATCTTGAAAAATCAGATAGTGAGCCAGGAGCATTTTCTGTGTTTTTCCTTTTATATGTTTTCCCCAGGCTGGTACTAAAATTAGGACTTTAATCTCTAAATCTAGTTTATTTTATTAGAATATAATTTATTTTCCAACACTGAGTAAGTTTGGAATACCCTGGGCTAGATCCAGTCAAGCAGAATGCTTTCCTAGATGCTTAGGGAGCAGAATCAACGAGAATCAGGAAAAGGATTTACAGTAAACAGCCCTTATTTACAGGTCTTGTAAATGGTCCTCATTCTCCTATTATCCCTTAACATCCCCAGAGAGGAAGGTATACATAATGGTCCAATCATCTTTAATCCTTTTTAAAATACAACTGATTACAGGTAATTCAACTTTGACCAGAAGAGCTGTAGTTGTAGTAGTAGCAGTGGTAGTAATACAATTTTCATTATTAGAACTACTTTTAACAAAAGACAGCTAATATGTCCTGAGTACATACTTCATGCCAGGTACTCTTCTAAGCATTTTATATGTATTAACTCATTTAATCATCTTTGCAATCCTATGAGGATGTGAGCTATTATTTCTCCATGTTACAAGTTCTGACAGACAGGTTAAGTAAACAACTCAAGAACACACAGATAATAAATGGCAGAGCCTAGATTCAAACTCAAGGAGTCTGTACCTACTGCATAATGTAACACCTCTCAAGTGTCTCTGAGTTCAAAATGGGCAAGGAGAAGGCAAAGAGATGGAGTTAGCAAGTTCAAAGGCAACTGAAAGTATTCAAATTATCTACTTTAAAAACATATCTTTATTAATTATATAGACTTCTAAATTCTAACCATATGCTTCTGTTCTTTAACAGAAAAGACCTAGGTGAAGCAAGTTCTGAGGAGAGCCAGGGTTTGTCTTTACTTGATGGGGGGCACAATAAGTTGTTACCAGTTAGTTATCGATGCACTTTGTCCTTCTAATTAGCCACTGGTCCTAACTTTGAGCTCCAGTCAAGAGTCACAGAATCATGGCAATGGATCCTTACCACTGGGGTGGTTCTTTATTACAATTTCATGTCTAGGTGCAGAGGAGCTACTTAGTAACTCTTATACACAAACTTACATACTCAAATAGCTACGAAACAATGGAAAGCATCCTAACTTGGAAGATGGTGTCTCTTCCAAGTGTGCTGCCCCATGGCCTCTCCCATCCATCCCACCTCAGTATGCTAACTATCTAACTGTAGTGAAGTAACCTCTCTGGACCTCCAATCTCCCTGCCAAGTTAAAAAAAAGAAACACACCCTTCCTTTTCCAGTATTATAAAAGATGCAGGATAGGAAGGGTGATTTAAAAGAGAACATACATGAAAAAGCATAGCACAGTCAGTCTTTCTTCTTTCCCTACTAGGAATTCCCTTCTAGGTAAAAGATTTAAAGGGAAAGCTGCGAAGACACTACTTTGCCCCACCGAGCCCCCACCCCTACACTGAGACCTTACACAAGATTATCATCACCAGCTACAGCTGGCAAGAGGAGGTCAATTCAGACCAGGCATCCAGCTGTTTAGAAGGGAGACGACTGTCCTAGATTCTGGGAGCCCTCTGGCTCCATCAGGTCAGAAATGTCAGCTGACTCTGCAGTAGCTGCCACATGGATCCCTCAGGAAGAGCAGGAGGGGAATTAAATGGCACGTTGGTTTGAGCTAAGTGGCCGCTGAGGCTTTAGAATCCAACAATTCTCACTCCCAACTCCAGGGGACACTCTGGAGGTCCCCAAGCCTAACCGGCCTTTTATATGCTAACACTCTGGCCAAGGACATATATAATCTTGGCCAGGATTTTGCATACAATGATCTATGTCTTCATTTATAAAATGAGAGAAGATAGTCCCTTCTAGCACTGAAGTTCTTCTATTTAATTCTTAATGGTTAAGAAAAAGTAGAGGCACAAGAAACATGGAAACACTGAGTACTGTTTACAGTCATCTATTGTGAAAGGATTATGTTTGATCTGTTTCCAGTCTGTAAGCACATTGCTCATTGAATTGGGGAGAAAGATGGATTTTATAGATTTCTCCAATTAATCTAAATTTTCACTATAAAAATTGATTTCTTAAGACATAACTAGTAAAAATGACCATGTTTGCCTAAAGTTTATCAAAAGTAAAAACTATGAGTGTACCTATCTATCAGCATCTTAGATTCATCACTCATAGACCTGTGACTTTAAAGTGTCATCAACTATTAAGGACCTAGGACTTTAATTTAAAATGACTAAAGATTCTACTTCCATTCAACATTGTATTGGAGGTTCTAGCCAGGGCAACTAGGCAAGAAAACAAAATAAAAGGCATCCAGATTGGAAAGGAAGTAAAACTATCTCTAATTATAGATGACGTGATCCCACCAACAAACTATTAGAACTAATAAATGAGTTTAGCAAGGCCGCAGGATACAAGATCAATACAGAAAATTCAGTTGTATTTTTTATACAGCAGCAATGAGCAACATGAAAGTGAAATTAAGTAAACAATTCCATTTACAATAAGATCAAAAAGAATAAAATACTAAGAATAAATTTAACCAGAGAACCACAAAACTTATATACTCTGAACACTATAAAACACATTCAAATTAAAGAAGACCTAAATATATGGAAAGATATCCTATGTTTATGGATTGGAAGAATTAATATTATTAAAATGATAATATTCCCTAAATTAACATCAATGCAATACAATTCCTATCAAAAATCTCAGCTGACATTTTTGCAGAAATTGACAAGCTTGTATTAAAAATCATATGGAAATCCAAGGCACTCAGAACAGCCAAAACAATCTTGAAAGTTTCTGATTTCAATCTTACTACAAAGCTACAGTAATAAAGATAGTGTGGTACTTGCATGTGGTATGTGGTATTCACATAAGGATAGACCTAGATTAATGGGATAGAATTGACAGTCCAAAATAAACTCTCACATTTTTGATCAATTGATTTCCAACAAGTGTGCCAAGCTAATTAAATGTAGAAGTAACAGTCATTTCAACAAACAGTTCTGGGATAACTGCATATCCACATGCAAAAGAATTAAGAATTAATCTGGACCCCTACACTTCGTATCTTATATAAAAATTAACTCAAAATGGATCAAAGACTTAGATGTAAGAGCTAAAACTATAAAAGTCCTATAGGAAAACATAGGAATAAGTCTTTATGGCCTTGAATTCAACAGTGGTTTCTTAAATATGACACCAAAAACATAAGCCATAAAAGAGAAAATAAACTGGGCATATAAAAATTTAAAATGTTGTGTTTCAAAGAACACCACTGAGAACATGAAAACACAACCCAGAGATTGGGAGAAAATTTTTGCAAATTATATATCTGATAAGGAACTTTTATCTAGAATATATAACTATTGTACTTCAATAATGAAAAGATAAATGACCAAATTAAAAAGTAGGCAAGAGATCTGAACAGACATTTCTCCAAATAAGATATAGAAATGCACACAAAAATATGCCCAACATCATTAGCTATTAGGAAAATGCAAATCAAAACACAATGAGATGCCACTTTGTACCCACTAGAATGGCTACAATCAAAAAGTCAGATTATAAACAAATGTTAGTGAGGATGTGAAGAAACTGGAATCATGAACCTAGACTAAATTAACTAAATCCTAGTAAAAATGGACCTAGACTTAAATTCTGGTCATGTTATTTTCACCACCACCTCAGAAGGAGAGAAAAGAATATTTATACATATGCTCTGCTCTTGTTCAGGCTGGGTATGAATTGGGCATCTTCTGATACACTCAGGGTTCCCAGGACTGGTAAGGGGAATTAACAGGTTTGTGTGATCGCCTCAAAATACCTAACACACTGGGATCATGATGGGCCTGGCTTAAGGGTCGCTGTCTGTGACTTTAGAAACAAGTTCTAGGTCTTCACCAAGGGCTAGGCTAGGAACACACAAGGGACTCATTTGTGTGACCATGGCTTCAGATCTAACCAGATCCAACAAGTCCTCTCTTTAACAGCACCAATCTCAAACTCTTATCTAACTTTTGTGTGGGACCAAATTGAAGAGTCAACCTAAACAAAGGCCACCAGAACTGTAATATTTCAACTACAAAGGAAGGAGAGTTTAACAAAAATAGAAATGTTTCCAATAAATAAAGTCAACAACATTCCACTTTAAAGACTACTTAAGCCATTCACACAGCAGACTAATTACTTACAAATATTTAAAATACTTAGACTGGTTAATAATCAGTCAATGTGACTTCAGTGACTGAAATTTTAAAATAGCATATTAGGAAAAACCACAGTGAAGGTATTACTCATTACCCAATTTTGGCATAAGCTGCATTCATCAACCTAAGAAAATTAAGCAAGCAAAACTCCTAAGGCTAGAATAATGCATCTGAACTGGGTTAAACAAAACAGAATTAGTGCTATATTATGTAATATCCCATTAAAAAGTCGTTCACTGGGACATCATATCAAAGTAAAATGATACACAGTTCCCGGACTCTGCAAATACCCAAATCCACGCATGCAAGTTCAAGTTGGCCCTCTGGAAACCACATGCACAAAAAATTGGCCCAATCAACTCATTCCACTATGAGGACACACTTCATTCATTCCCCATTCATTCCCTACTTCCCTTCCCACTCTAGGAAGTCACATTCAAACCTCACTGACAGAGTATTTGTGATAAGAGTTCTGGATTGTTCTATGACCAATAAGAACTGAAACAAGAGGTTCTGAATTTCATAGATGATCTACCTATTTTTAATTTTAATTCTTTAAGGTTTGAATGTTATACATGTACAACTTAAAGACAGGCTAGGGCAATCTGAATATTATAACATGATGATAGAATAACAGCCTCTAATTTACAATAAGGTAGAGAGAAGAATCCATTCTACATTTAATTTTATAGTTAAAATAGCCTATATTGTTTAAAAATAAAGGTTTCTATAACTCAATTATACTTATAAAAAAGAAAGCATAAGCACACAACCAGGCAACTATTTGCCTCACATGAGAGAGGCCTAAATTGGTTGCTTCTGAAAATATCACACTAAAATGCCAAAGGTGACTAACTCGTCAGTCCCCGTTCCCATAGCTAGTCCCAGCTGACCTTTCCTTCCCGATTCTCTAATTTCATCTCATCATTTCTTTGCCTGGTTATACATGCAGCTGCACGCAATTCTTTGGGGATCAAGTCTGTCTTGCATGAGTGTCTTGCGTGCCACTCTTTTTTCCAAACTCGGAACTGCTTAGTTCTATGCTTGAACCCAGACTAAACAATACACTTCCTCTGGCAAGATGCAGACTTCATCCGATGCTTTAGTTTGGTACCTGGCTTTTTCTTCAATGCAGGCCAGCAGGAAACAAACAGGAAGTGACTATGTCAACCACAGAGAAAGAAACACACGCCTGTCTGGAATGCTACAGAACAGGATGCTTTTAGATACTAGGCCTATGTTAGAAGTTTTCAGAGTGGTGCTTTTGTGAGAGGTGTGTCTGAACCAGTCAGGAGTGGGCCCTGATTTAACTAACCTGGATTTACTAGCACAGTATAGGTAATTATTTTTGCTTCTAAAAAAATCATCAAAGCAGTCCCTTAAGTAGGAATTTTCTTACTATATAATATTCTATATGTCTTGTCTTCTTTCTTCTGAAAGTACTAAGAACTACTAGCAGCTTAAAAATAAAGCAACCTCAAAATCCTATACAGTTTATAAGCAGAGATGTTATATAAACAAGTCATTTAACAGGGTAGAGGCCAACTTTATCAGTCAAGAAGCCTGTCCTAGGCTTTGACATATGGTTCCTATGTTTGCAATTCTTATACAAGAGTGTCCCTAACTCTGAATCAGTAACACTTGCCTTTCACTGTACCATTCACCTGCATTGACTCCAGGAGGTCCTTGCTGACCTACTCCCAGAGCAGGTGGTTGTAAGAAGGAAGAAAAGCAAATGGAAGCCCAAGTTAAAGCTACAGAATTTGGCAGCAAATAAGCAGAGGTAGTTCTGGGATGGAAGAGCCTTTATTAGAAGAGCTCACAATCTGTAACATTACCAAGACTCTCAGACAAAATTTCATGGTCCAGCAGTTTATACACAACTTCTCATGAAGAGGGACTCTTTTTAAAAAAAGTCCTTCCCTATAGTGGCCATGGTTTAGTGCTAAATAAGGTCAGCACCAGATAGCTCAGATAGCTCCTGAAGCCTTGAGAACACACAATAAATGCCCTCCAGGTTAGTTTTCAAAGGCACAAGCAAGTGTATGTAGCAACCTTCACTTAATTTTGCTAACTGACAATCAAACAAATCTAGTCTATTATTTTGTGGAACAAAAGGTTAAGGGTCCCAATTAAGCCAGTGGTGATTTCACTGGACAAAAAAGGTTTTTTCTGAGGTATAATTTACATACAGCAAAATTCACCCTTTTCAGTGTGCAGTTCTATGAGTTTTAATAACTGCATATGGTAGTATAATAACCACCAATCAAGATATAAAATAGTCCTATCACCATCCAAATTCCCTCATGCTCCTTTGCAACCTGCCCTTTCCCCACTGATCTGTGTTAAGTTCTGATAGTTTTGCTTTTTCCCTAATGGCATATAAATGGAATCACACAATACATAGCTTTCTGAGCCTGGTCTCTTTCACTCAGCATAATGCAGTTTGGAGTCATCCATGATAGTGGGTGTATCAGTCGTTTGTCCCTTTTTACTAAAGCAGTTTCTTTAAGCAAAACAGCTTAGTGATCAATGATTGATCAAATGAAATAAAAAATATGATCTGTATACACTAAACAGCAGAGTAAAACACAGCATTGAACTATAGCTTTCCAGTGAGCTCAGAGCCATGTTCTAGTTCCTACATAAAACAAGATATGTATATAAAATGTCTAGAACTGTGCTTGCCACATAGTATGTGCTCAAAAAGGCCACCTTGCATAGTTGTGCCAGGGAGTGCCATTCACAGACCACAATGTTATAACAGCAGTAATAATTTAAGACCCAATTCATTGCATTAAATTATCTTCTTAGAGTTTACCTGCTAAGGATGCTTTTGACTCCACTTCTTAAAACACTGTATTCCAAATAAAGAATAGATCAAGGGAAGGACTACTTTTCAGAAAAAAAATTAAAGGCCAGGTGATAACTGTGTGTGGAGATTTTGAACTGGGTTTTGGGTAGACTTCACGATTCCCATTAATTATCATGACCATGGCCAAGTCATATGAAGTCTCCTTTGGGGTTCAGTTTCCTTTAACAGCGCCTGTCTTCTTTCCCGCAAACGGAGGAAGTATCAGTCAGGGTTTGACAGCCTATAAGGTAATGTCATAATACCAAATACTTGAGAAACAATGTAACATCTTAAGACTCGATACTCTCCATGGTTGAGGTATAAGGATGATACCTCTAAGAGTCGACCTGAGAGAAGATGAGTAATACTAGTATACTCTCAGTAGAAAGCTCTTAAGGCACTTTGTGATTTCAGGGTAGAATGATATTCTAATTAGGTATTTAACTGGGGTCATTATTCTTCCCATCCCAAAGTTACAGTTTTTAAAGTAAGACAGTATTTTTGTAACAGGACAGTATAGTGTCATTGATTCTATCACTTGCCACACTCCACCCTGGCAGTAGGTAAAACACTTGAAGTTTGTCAAGCAGTTAAGGACAAAATAGGGAAAAATCATCCCAGTTCCTTGAAACAGACCATTTTATAGAGGAGAATTTTATATAAACATTTCTAGAAAGCATGACTAGAAATCAGATGAATACAACCACAAGCATTTTTGCTTTTATAATCAATGTAAAGAAATTTAGCAACTTTTGTGTTTATAGGAAATATGGAACACTGGTTACATCCATTTCTGGAATTAATTCTTTATATTAATAGTAAGGTAACCACATAATTTATCATCCAACCTGGGGCACTTTTGAAAATAAAAGGAGATACTATTAATAACTGCACTGGGACCACAGGTAATAACCAGAAAATGGGTGTGTGGTCATATAACTTTATAGTAAACATAAATTGGTAATTAAGGTGGTAAATTTTATGATATATGTTTTTTACCAAAATAAAAACATACATGCAAATGGCAAGTAGTCCTTCCCACAAGAAGAAAATCTTTATCTTCCCCCTAAAGTAAGGGAGATTCACTTAATTTTTGGAATCTTAAAAAGTTAGCATTAAATTCAATGAAATGTTTTCAGTTAGACTGGGAATTTTTCAGGTACCACATGGAGCCCCGTAACTTTAGCTGTTGAAAATTAGACATGCAAGACAACAGGACTAACACAGGTGTTCCTATTCTGGTGAGTGTATACATCTATACTAAATTTTAAAAGGGCTAAAATCTCACTAACAGAAATGATGTGGAAAAATACTATACACTATTTCTTCTGATCTTGAGGAAATCACTTATGCTTAATTCTCACAGCTGTGCTATAGAATACTTGGACCTTATTTTTCAAAATGCATTGTAAGAGGAACTTTATTAATGCAGATTGGCATTTAAAGCAGCAGTCCCCAAACTTTTTGGCACCAGGGACCGGTTTCATGGAAGACAATTTTTCCATGAAAAGTTAGGGTTGGGGGGGCGGTGGAGCTCTGCAGCCCGGTCCATGGCCTGGAGATTGGGGATCACAGAAAAGGACCCCAAGACAAGAGACAACTGATTTATGAAGTGATCCTAAAATCCAATCCGGCCTATTTCATGCACATGACATAATTTCTTCCATGTTAGGCGTGGGAGTTAAGTCACGGGTGGGAATCACAGCAACATCTAAGAACTACATGAATCTTAACAGCAGTACCACCAGGGGGTACTATAGGCCAGAAAGGAACAAGGTTGTTCTACCCAGGAGGGGTGAGCCAGCATTACAAACTACCCTTGTTATTTTCCTGTCGACAGGTCTCAATCTTCACATCCACTCCATTTGGTTCCTGGGCTATGGGCTTAAGCCTAACTGCATGTTCTGGCTTTTCTGTCAATTTTTTTCCCCTGAATGTCTGCCATCCTCCCTGGTTACCAACACTACATTTCCATTTTCTATTTAACTTATACACACCTCCCTCCTCCTGCAGACATCATCCTCCAGCCCTGTGCCTTTGTCCATGTTCACATACTTGCTACTCCAGTCTCTTCCTACAATTTGCCTCTTCCCACCAACTCCACTGTTTTAAATCAACTATCCCCTAAACAAAAACATTCTCTATAAAGTCTCTTTATAGTGATAGGGATAGGAGTTACAGTGTAAGGCTACTTTAATTTCATTAATCTCTGAAAGGTCATTTAGTTTCACACATCCAGCTTAAAAAAAGACCTTCAGATAATGGGCTGGAAGCAGCCTGAGGACTAACACCTGCTCATTTCTTGGGCAGCCCTCTAAGTTCACTTCTGTCCCAGTGGTCAAAGCTACGGCTTCACTTTTCTCCTTATTCTATATTTCACATTTGTGCATTTCTGTTTTATCACATCTATATATTTGCCCTAAACTATTGCTTTCTAGGCCAAACAATGACAAATAGTTTAACCTTTCAATTCCATTTATTAAATTTTTTGTGGCTTTCACGAGATATAATTCGCATACAATTCACCCATTTAAAGTGTACAATTCAATGACTTTTAGTATATTCATAGAGCTGTGCAACCATCACCCCAAGAAGAAACCTTGTACCCATTAACAATCACTCTCAATCTCTCCCCATCCACAGCATTAGGCAACAACTGCTCTATTTTCTGTCTCTCTTGATTTCCCTATTCTGGACATTTCACATAAATGGAATCCTACAATATGTGATCCATTGTGACTGGCTTTTTTCACGTAACATAATGATTTCAAGGTGCATCCATGTTGTAGCATGTATCAGTACTTCATTCCTGTTTATTGCCAAATAATATTCTATCATATGGGTATATCACATTTAATTTATCCATTCATTAGTTGATGTACACTTGGGTTGCTTCTACCTTTTGGCTATTACAAATAATGCTATGAAGGTTTGTGTACAAATTTTTGTGTGGGCATGCTTTCATTTCTCTTCTATTTTTATGGGTTGAATCGTGTCCCGCTCAAAAAGATAAGTTGAAGTCCCAACCTTCATACCTCAGAATGTGACCTTATTTTGAAATTATCTTTACCAGAGATAATCGAGTAAAAATGAGGTCACTGGGGTGGGCCCCAATTCACTATCATTGGTAGCCTTATAAAAAGGGGAAATTTGGACTAGAAACATACACACAAGGAGAATGCCATGTGAAGATGGAGGACTGGAATGATGCTTCTATAAATCAAGGAACACCAATGATTGCCAGTAAACACCAGAAGCTAGAAGAAGGAAGAATTCTCTCCTAGAGCCATCCCAGAGAGCATAACCTTTGACACCTTAATTTAAGACTTCCATCCCCCAGAAAATAAATTTTTGTACTTTCTTACAGTGGCATTAAAAAACAAATCCAGGTATATACCTAGGAATGGGATTGCTGGATCATATGATTACTCTGTTTTTAACCCTTTAGAGTAACTGCCAGGTTGTTTAAAAAAACATATATACCATTTGATTAAATTGTTTTTCAATAAATTAATGATGGTTTCAAAAGCTCTCTCAAATGTAAAAAAGTAAGCTTTTCTATGTCCAAACTTGTTCTCTACAAGTAATTCTCTCTCTGCCCTCACTATGGTGACAGTCTTCCTTACTACCATTTCTTAAACTTTCCTCCTATTTCCCTCAAAAAGAACATTAACAAATAGTTCTAGAACGCACTGTGTTTGGGGCTGCAGGATAATCTCAAGGACACTGAAACTAGAAGGCAGGTGAAGAGTAAATGGTTCTAAATAATGGGAAACTTTTTCTAAAGGAAGGACTTCCTAGCTAAGGGGTGGGGTGGAGAAGATCTTGAAGGAGATGGTGGCATTTTCTTTAGGGAAGAGAGCCTGGCCACAGCAAGACCTAAGTTCTATCTCTGGAAAAAGGAGTTGGCATGATCAAATACAATGCATTTTCTCACAGAGACTCTGAAATTCTGAATTTCAGTTTCTTGTTGTCCTAATAGGAGCCTCATTACTTCTTCAAACAATAAAATATTATAGTCCATTAATGAAGTTATATATCATTTAATCAAATATCTGATTATCCTGAACAAGAATAAAACCTTTTATGCAGCTGAGTAAATAAGATATATATACACACACACCCCACATGAACAGATCAAGCGCCACGTCTAGCCAATAAAGTTTTTAATAGATAATAAAGTCTGTAGATTTTAGATCTCTGCACAATTAATGGATGTCAGCTATACCAGTAACAGTTTGGCTCTTGGCCATGTTACAAAAATTAGGGAAAAATAATCACATGCTAAAGATCACTTCATTTTGTTACCAATAACCTATTTCACATATAAGGTCAACCTTTTCATTTTTCACAGCCTCTTATAGAAAAATAAAGCAGAATGAAATGGAATGATGGAGAAATGCCTTCTATTTAGTAAGCCACCTGTTGACAGTGATCAAAGGCAGGAAAACACCAGACAGAGCAGATCACTCAAAAAGCACAACTATCTGGGATTTGTGAAGGATCAGAGGAGAGCAAGAAATCCCCAGAAGGTGTCACAGTGCAAACTGAGACCCTAAATTGGTGAATTTGAGTCCTCAAAAGAGTTCATTTAGTTCATTTTACTTAAGAAGCATGTAACAATACAGTACATTTTAGGATACATTTAGAACACAATAACAAGCAATTAAAATAAAATTAAGGCTACTGATGATCTCCAAAATTTTAGAGTCAAGATAAATAAATAAACCAACTATCCTTTTATTTTCCTTCCCCCTAACTTTCTTCCAATCAATGACTAAGCCTGGTCTGGAAAGAGAGGATGGGAACAAGAGAATTGCTCAGGAAACCTAGGTCTGGAAACATAGTAATCATTATTCAAAGCTGGGAGAAAGTGGGCAAAACTGAAGTCTAAATAATTTACTTAAGCTGAAAAACTCAAATTTACTTTCAACACCATTTCTACAATTCCTTCCCTTCCTAGCCTCCTTTCATTGTCCAACAAAAGCCATAGAATCCCTTAGTTCAGTGCTTCTCAAAGTGTGGAACTCCAAGCAGCAGTATCAGCATCAACTGCAAACTTCCAAGAAAAGCAAATTCTAAGGCTGTACCCCAGACCCACTGATTCAGAAGCTGTGAGGGTGGGCCCAGAAATCTGTGTTATACCAAGTTCTCTAATGCTCGCTAAAGTCTGAAAACCACTGCTCCCGATAATATGAATGGAAAAGGCACAGGAGTTTTCAGTTATAGAACCAAGATAATTCTTAAGTCCGAAGTGACAAAGGGGAATGGAGAAGGGAAGTCTATTATGTAAACAGTGATTAAATTAATTTCCAGATTAAGGACCAACTATAACACTTAGCAACCTCCAATAAGCAGTGCATAAAGCTGGTACCTTCCAGATGTTTCAGGAGCGCCCTACTGCTATTTCCATGAGCAGATATCAGAACGGTTTTGCCACTTAATACTTCAGGAGCAATCTTTTCATTCCAATAGGGAAGGAGTCTCTCCAGAACATCCTTTAAGCTTTCAGATCGTGGCAGCTGATCCAAGGGTACATCGCACACTTTATACCTCCGGTCATTGTGGATTTCATGGTAGTAAGGATGAGATTCCTCAATGGGAGGTGGGGTCACATTGTAGCTTCTTCTCCAGAGCCTCACTTGTTCTTCACCGTGATTCAAAGCCATTTCCTCCCTGTTAAGACCAATCAAGGCTCCATAGTGACGTTCATTTAAACGCCAGGAGCTTTCCACAGGAACCCATTCCTGCCCCAGCTCTTCCAGGATCAGCCAGGCTGTGTGGATGGACCGATTAAGGACAGATGTGAATACACGATCAAACTCAAAGTTCAGTGCTTTGAGTTGCTTCCCACAGTTCCGGGCTTCCTCCAGTCCATCACTGCTAAGTTTCTGATCCACCCAGCTACAAAAACGATTCTCCTTATTCCAAGCACCCTCTCCATGTCTTAACATAATAAGTTTGTACTTGGACATGCTGATGTCTGAGCTTCTTTGGTGTTTTCAAATGGGCTAGTGTTCAAGGACAGTAAAACATCTAGAGAAGAAACAAAAAGTTTAAGTTACATTATTCATTCAACTGACTACCTGGAAATGGAAGCACAATGTTACAACAGCCAGTTTCTAACATAAACTAAAATCCCTTTGAACAGTTTTGACGTCAGACATCCAGTAACTCACACACTATGGCACATACAAGCATATTCTATAGATAATTAATTACAGGGAATGTAGTTGACTTAAATTTTCTGATGGCTGGATAGTATGGCAATTGTCTGATACAAAATAACAGAACACTTCATTCTAATGGCATGCTGTGTTTCCACCAGATAAAAAGGCAGTTCAGGCTTACAGTCAAGAGGATTTAATAGATTGAGTTATAGATGTCTAAAAGAATGACTAGTACCTGGGAACTCCCAGCTCTTAGCAGCTGACTCTGGCTTTGCTTTTCCTCTGGTGGAAAAAGAAACATTGTCTCACGTTCTTGTTACTGACTTGCTAAACAAGTTAACTCAATGGAACTCCACATATATCTGGTATGTATCACTGATTTGTAGCAACTAGCTCTTCAGTGCCACAGGCTACAACACAAACAAGAAAATTCTAAGGTATGCAAGACACAAGGTGGTTCGACATTCAAACAGCATTAAAATTGATTTAAAGTGGCATTAACACTAAATGTGGTATTCACCTAAATAATCTCTCACCTGCCTCAAGATATAGCTTTTATCAGGAATAAATCCGGGTGAAAAACAAGCTATCAAATGTGAGCAGCTGCGAGATGCTGCCGGTAGAAACAGGTTATCAGGAGCAAGGCTGTGGGAGTGAGAGGAACCACACTGATAGGGAGACCCGCCTCCTCCTGCCCAGACCTTCGGACATCCTGCACACACCAGCCACACACGTTAACACAATCTAGTAAGGTGGGACAGGCACTCCTCCAGCGATTCTGAACTCCTTCCGTTTAAACTAATGGCCGAAAATCTGCTGGGCCCACTGTGCCCCAGGGGATCTGCAGACCTTATTGCTCAGCCTGCCTTCACTCTCTTGTGGTGGACATGTCCATGAATGCTGCTCAGTCTCCACGTCCATAGGTCTCCACCTTCACCCCAGAGTTTTCCACACTGGGGAGTCAAGATTATATGAGTACTGGGGCCTGGTCTTCTGCCACTCTTGGCAACTTCCATTAACTGGAGATTTTCTGTCCCACTTGAAATCTCAAAAGCTCCTTGTAATAATAAATATTCAGCAATTAGTTAAATGGGAAAAGTCAGTTGATAGTACCTTCTGTGTGATTCACCCACAGTTATATAACAATCTGTGACAAAGTTAACTGGAATCTACATCTGGTTTCTACCTTTCTGTAGTGATTCCTAGAGAGTCTAAAAGGAAAGAAGTCTTTAAAATAAGGCTTTTTATTTCAGTGGAAGCCAAACAGAGGATCTAAGGGAGGAAATCAGATTGAGGTGATTTACAAGTAGTCATGCATAGTTTAAGGAAGGGGCTATGTTCTGAGAAATGTGTCCTTAGGCAATTTTCTTGTTGTATGAACACAGAAGGTACTTACACAAATCTAGATGGTATGTATACTATTTTTATATTTTTTATATGGAAAATCAAGTGTCCCAGCGCCATTACTGAATGTCAATCATTTCCCCTAATTGATCTACATTTCCAATGTCAAGTACCATGTATCAGATTTCTACATATGCTCCATCATAATTTCATGGGACCAATGACATGAGATCCATCATTGACTGAAACATCATTATGGGGCACATGACTATAGTTGAAAGGCTACAGAAGTTAGGATTACGATTCCCCTTTTTTGTCAAGCATCAGGTTTGAAGCTTCAGTGCATATGGAGCAGGGAAGCACCAGGGAACTCTGGAAGTGCCTGAGTTCAGGGATCAGGTGAAGGCATCTCACAGAGCTGAGAATTCCCAGGGCGGGAGCACGATGTCTCTACTCTCAGCCTAGGAGGTGCATCTGGGTGGCAGAAGAACAGAGAAGGGGACAAAAGATATCTGGGAAGTATTTTGCCAGGTGATTACCTATGTCCAGGGGCAGAATAATCATGAGGCTAATGAAATGAAGCTCAAGCTCCAGGGCCCCTCACCTGGGAGAATTCCCATGGATGGAAGGGGGTGTGTGTGTGTCTGTGTGTGTCTGTGTGTGTGTGTTTAATTTGCAAAAGAAAGATATTTTTGTATTGTTTCTTTATAAAGTCCCATTCTGCCAAGTAGTAGGAGCTTTGGGCCCATCAAAAACACTCTTTGTAACCATTTATTGTTTTGTTTCTTTTGGAGGAGGGGATGGAGGAAAAAAGAGCAAGCTATCAATTATTCCCCTACCTCAACCCTTAGTTTATCTTGTCAAGCAAGAAGCCTCCATAAGCCAATGAAGCCATTTGCCCTTCAAACGAAGAAAGGTATAGTAAACAAATTTTGGAAGCAGAAATACTTCTCTATCATCTTTTGATTATGAACCATATCAAGGGAACCAAAGAAAAAAAAATAGCAATAAAAACAGGAACACTCAGGCACTCACCACCAAGCTTTATATTATCATTCTGCTATATTTGCTTACGTCGTTTAAAAAAATAAAACAATTCTGTTTTCTTTTTACTCAAAATATATATAATGGAGCACAGGAATAGTACTACAGCCACAAAAACTATGCAAATACACACACTTCCCTCATTCTGATGTACAGGAATACATTCACTTGGATGAATATAGGATAAAGTACCAAACTAGTATGTCTATCTCATGTAAACAAAAACTCACTTTGCTCTTTCCTCCCCGGTACTATCAACTGACTTTTCCCATTTACCTAATTGCTAAATATTTACAAAGGAGCAGTTGAGGTTTAAAGTTTGCAAACTTTAAAATTTCAATCAGCATCTACTGGAGCTGGTTTACCAAGTGTTTACCAACAAACATACAACACTGTAGCCAGTTTGGTTTAAAGTTTAAAGCATGGTCTGCAAATTCAAATGCCTCCACTGCCAGACAGATGGGTGAAGAAGAGTGCAGCTGGACTATGGGGAGTAGGGAGTGATGAGAACAGTGGTGAACTGCAGGGAACATACATGCTTCTCTGATGGAGGCAACTCCAGTGTAAACAGACAAAGCTTTCCTATAATCTCATTTTGCTGAACCAAGAGCACCATTCTTAGAACTTTTCCAGAAAACAGAAGATGTGACTGCTGACACTGAAAACTGGGGAGAATGCAAGACCTAGAGGCAGACTGTAGAGAATCTATGGATTCTGTGAGTAGATAAATGTCTTAAAAAAAAAAAAAAAAAAAAAAAAAAAAAAAAAAAAACAACAACTAAAACAATCATTTCAGCTCCTAAAAATCGATATATAAAATAAAAAGAGTACCTACTATTTAGTTCTGGCCCATTGCCCTGTGATACTGAGGAACTGGGGTTTCTAGATCTTTCAATTTTCAAGGAAAAAAAACTAGAAATACACATTTTTATGTGATATCTGATTTAAATATTAACTAATACAAATACATTTGTCAAATATGAGCTAAACAAAACAAATCTGCAGGCTAGATTGTGTCTGATAGCTTATGACCAGATGAATGATGAGGCCTCCAGGCCCTAGGAGACGATCAGAACCCAGGCCTCCAGGCCTCTTATCCCCGCTTTCCTCTGTTATTGTCCAACACCCCCTTTCAAAGGACAGACCGTGTACTCCCCATAATGCTCTGGGATTCCTTCTTCCTGACCCAACCTTACAGCCCCCTGCTTCACCAAACCCTTCTCTGTTACCCTGCAGAGTTCCCAGCTCTGTAAACAAATTCCCACTCAGCTTTCAGGTTCAATGAGCAGAAAATGAACTGAAAACTACCTCTTCCCAAGTGACACCACTTCTCTCTCTAGTGGGGAGTGCTCAAGCCTGATACCCTAGGGTGAGGGTTAGGTGATGGGCAGGGTCCTGCACCCTCTCAATGGTACTTCTGGACCAAATGATCCCTCCTCTACCATCTTGGGGTGCAGAGGGAGCTTTGATCCTGAGAGTCTTGCTGTATTCAGCTGTAGCTCTCTTGCCCTCCTCATTTATTAGCAGCAAACTTTTTGAATATTGAGCATTTTATTTAAAAGCCCCACTTCTTCCTGTTGATATTAAGATAAAGTTCAAAATCCTTAAGGTGACATGCAAAGCTTTGGTTTTTTTTCATATCCTTGAGCATGACAGGTTCTTTCTTGCCCCAATGGTTTTGCGCATACTGAATCCCACATAGGACACTCACCCACCACCTCCTCCCCTCCACTACCACTTCAGTCCCACCCTGCTTCAGGTAACCACTAGTCATCCTTCGGATCAGCTATGTCCAATCAAACTATAATGCAAGCGACAAATGTCATTCTAAATTTTTTAAAAGCCACGTTAAACAATAAAATGAAATAGGGGGAATTAACTTTAATAACATTTTATTTAATCCTATCGTCCAAAATATTATCATCCCAACATATGATCCATATAAAAATTACTAATGAGGTATTTTACATTCTTTTTTTTTTTCATAGTAAGTCTTTGGAATCTGGTATTTTATACTGAGAGCACATCTCAATGTAGACTAGTCACATTTCTAGTGCTGCATAGCCACATGCGACCAGTGGCTACCACACTGGGTAGGGCAGCTGTAGAACTCAGCTTAAATGTTATTTCCCACAGGCCAGTGGTTCCCAAACTTTAACGTGCATCAAAAATCACGTCAAACAGATTAATGCAATTAAAGTAGATTGCTAGGCCTTCCTCCAGAGCTTGATTTAGTAAGTCTGGGGTAGGCCTGAAAATCTGCACTTCTAGCAAGTTTCCAGGTGATGCTGACACTGCTTGTCTGAGGACCATGCTTTGAGAACCTCTGCTCTCAGCAGACTTCTCTGCCCTTTGTCCTTACCCACTGGGAAGGAGGTCAGGCTTGCCTGTTACACACTCCTGTAGCATCCTGCTTTACCACATCTGGTGCCCTTGTGCCAGATTACTTGTTCAGTGTCTATGAGCCCTGTTAGACTGGAAGCTGCACAGAGGCAGGTCTTACTGCAATCTCTCTAGAACCTCGCATGCCACTTGACACATTCAAGTCATTTAGCAGATGTGCTGACTGAATCAAAGTCAGCCAAAATAATTAGATTGTGCTAATGAGCCTAAGGCATGACAGTTTTAGGGGTAATTGCCTAAGTAAAAACAGTCAGTTGGCAGGGCCAAGACGTTAGGAAGCATTAACTCAAGAATCCCTGTGTATTTAACAGCAAGCAGGAGCCAAGAATAATTATCCACTATAGTTCTGTACCCTGTACTTTTGTTCTGTAAGTTTCATATGTTCATGGATGGCCATTATCTCCACAGAGAAAACATAGATTCCGACTGACTTGTTCAAAAACATATGGCCACTACATGGCAAACTGGGTCTGAGACCCGGGTCTTCTGCCTCCAATCCCTGTGCTCTTTCTTCTTCACAACTGGAGATCTTAGAGTCATGGTTTGAGGATCTGGGCTCCCTTGGCTTCACAGGAGCACCTCCAGTCCCAACTTGTCCTTTTAAACACAGGCAGCCATTTCATAAAACACAAGCAAACAGGTGAGCATAAAAGAGGGTTCAGCTCATTACTGCTCTTGGGAAAAACCTCAGGGCAATAGTCAGGCAATAGTCATCCCAACTTATAAGAGGTACCTTACTAAGAATGTATACTCTCTACCCCAAATTAGAAACTATTCTTTTTAAAACCTCAAACTTTGGTGTTTTCTTTTGTTTTTGGTAAAACCCACCACCCTGCAGTTGGTTCTTAAGGTTCCTCATTTATCCCACAGCAAAAGATACTGGCACTTGCATTAAGTGCTAGTTTTAATCAATAATTTACCTTAGATCAAAAAGGGGACATATAGGTCATTGAATTATCATTCTATTGGGTTTGTTCCTTTTTAAAGTATGATCTGGCTTAAAGAAAAAGTTTACTAAGCAAACATCTTTTGCACAACTCTGTATCTCATCCCCCTCCCCTTCCTCTTCACTGTTTTTCTTTCCTTCTAGCGGTTCCTTTTTTTGGCCCGACACCTACTTTGTGCCTTTTCCACTCTACTAAAATAGTCTCTCAAAAGACTGCAGATTAGCTACTTTTAACTAAGTGGAAACCATCTTATCTCAGGACTCACTCTGCTTTGACCCCCTAAAACTGACTACTTCTATCAAGGAAAAAAAATCCACTAAGATTTGCTGCTGCTTTTCTTCTAGCTCTTCCACTGTTACATCTTGGTCTTGGGTCTCTGTACTTTCTTAACCACCTGTAACTGTATTATGATGATGATGGTATTAGTCACAGCAGCTGACATTCATCGTGTGCTCACTGTGTACTTGGCACCAATTAGATCCTCAACCACCATTCCATGAAGCAGGTACTGTGATTACCCCTATTTTCCAGATGCAGAAACAAGAGGAGAGGTTAATTGCCCAAGGTAACACAGGTTATAACTGGCAGAACTGGGATTCAATCTCAGACAGGCTGGACCCCAAGGCCTATACCTGTGCCCTAAACCATTCTGTTACACTGCCAACTGAAACCCAAGGCTCTGTCCTCAATCTTTGGAAACCCTTTTCTCACTACCTTAGTTACATTAAAATGGATGACTCATAAATTGAAAGCCTGGCCTAAACACTCGGTAGTCTCCCCAGCCTGATCAATGAATTCATTCTTCAAACATGTGTTGCAAACACCATTTGGGCATGGCCCAGTGCTGGGCCTGTGAGGAATATGGACTCCAGCACGGATTATGTGTTCAAAAAACCGTTGGGGAAAGGTGACATGTACATGTGTTTGTGTCATTAAAGCTCAAAGTAATTTACACCATGAGAAAGCACTTCATTCATAAAAGGGAGGTGGGAAGGGAGAGATTATTTCTGAGTAGGGCTTCATGGACATGGCACTATTTAAACTGGATTTGGAAAGATATTTAAGATACATATTTACAGAAAAAGGAAAAGGAATTCTAGCCTAAAAGCACAGTCGGTGGAGGCCAAAGACCAGGTGCTTATAGAGAACCCATTCAAACTGGCTGGGGTATACGAGGGCTCTCCACAAAGTAACCAGCATTGTTAATATTAATATAATAAATGTCTCTATTTGGCTGGATACTTTCTGGACAGCTCCTGTAGGTAGGGTGACCATGTATCCTGATTTGTCTGATTTGCAAAAAAAAAAAAAAAAAGAAATATTGTTCCCATAAATGCCATCATAAAATTGAAGTTATGTTTCAAGATTAGCATTCTTTTCACAAGGCAGGGACAGAGAGGGTAGACAGGAAAATGATGCACATGCATCATTATTATAGAACAGTATTGTTGTAGGCCGGTTTCCCCACTATAATTATTATTAGGGCACCTTTCACACTTAAGTGTCCCATTTGGAAAATAATATGGTCACCCTAAGTATAGGGTATAACAGGAAGTAGGAGGAGACTAGCTTAGAAAGATAAGACTGAATAGTGCTCAAGAAGGGCCTTGTGCCAAACAATGTAGGTTCTTCTATAAATATTAAGACATCATTAAATGTTTAATAACATGCATTTTAGGAGGATCAGGTAGCATTTACATATACAGAGACAGATATGGGAAAAACCCGGGGTATAAATACTGGCTGTGAGGTTTCTGTAATAATTCTGGTAACATATAATGAAGACCTGACTAGGATAAGGCTGCTGAAATGGGATGAAGGAGAGAAATGTGAAAGACACTATACCTTAGCTCACATGTTAGCAACTTTTTCTGTAAAAGGCCAAACAGTAAATTTTTTTAGGCTTTGTGAGCTTTGTGGTCTCACAAAGGCTAAGATATGTATAATTATGCACAGTTGTTTAATTCTGCCATTGTAGATGAAAGCAGCCACAGATAATATATAAATGAATAAATGTGGCTCTGTTCCAATAAAATTTTATGTATGGACACTGAAGTTAGAATTTCATATAATTTCCATGCACATGAAATATAATTATTTGATTTATTTCAACCATTTAAAATATAAAAACCATTCATAGTTTGTGGGCTGTTCAAAAACAGGTAGTAGGCCAGAAGGCCTTAGTATGCCAGTCGTTGGTCTCACTGGATCCCATACTCAGATCTACTGATCACATTAACATTTTAACCTTTAAGCATACTGTCATAGGTAATTACAATAAAATCACCAGATTTCATTCTTGGCCAGAACTGCAAGTACCTTGAATAACAGAATCCCACTCACAATTGTTTTTATCCCTCACAGAAGACAATACTGAGCACATGTAAGTCAGTCTGAGTAACTGATTTTTGTTTAATTAAATTATTTAGGAATGGATTCAAGATAGAACTACAGGGAAAAAGTGATTCATCCTATTACTCTCCTTCAAAAATATGATCTGTCATTTTAACACACTTTACCCCAATTAGACATCTTCATAAATTATGTCACAGTGCCTCACACTCCTGGTAAATATACACTTGCTCAGGAGTAGGGGGTATGCAATTGCCTTGGCAATAAACAAATAGGTGAGTCACAGAACACACTTTGCAGGTAACTTATAACCTTCAAAGACCTTTCACTATATGGGTATTGAAATTCCATCTAACTTATCTATAAAGCAAAAAATATTCTTTCAATACATGCCACCATAAGACTGAAGTTATGATTCTAGATTAGCATTCTTTTGGCAAAGCAAGAACAGAGAGAGGAGACAGGGAAACAATGCCCATGCATGGCACTGCATTAACTGAGGTTACTCCTCTATTATTTCTGGAATCTCGAATCTCTAAGTAGTTTCAACAAATGCAGCATGGTCATCTTGCTGCTGCTTCCTGCTTCTGCTCTTCATTAGACTGTATAATTTCACATACGAAATTGGGTGAAATATAATTTTACATGATATTTCCCCCACAATTGAGGGTCCCCTGTTATAACTCCCCCCATAACTGAGGCTTTTCTTGTCTTCCAAACTAACACTCCTGGGACTTTGCTTCCTTCTTTACATGTTTGAAAATTAATAATGTCTAAGACTCTAGTATCATAACTCATTAACAGGTCAGGGCAAAGTTCTAAAAATGTAATTTTCCTTCCATTTCCAAAAATTGAGCAAAAAATTTGATCAACAATATAATGTTGAAGTAATATAAAATACAGGACACAGAACCAAGAGTCACCTTGACCCAAAGCTTATATTTAAATATTAAATATCCAATTGCTACTCTGGACCACTCAGATGTTTTCCTTGGTCCAAATCCTCACCGCATAACTTTGAGCAACTTTTAACCCCCAGTGCATTAGGGGGTTCTAACTTTATAGAAGATGGGCTGACTATGTTCGAGGACAGAGAGAAAGAAAGGTTAACTATGTCTCTGACAAATTAATAAGGAACAGTTCTCAAGAGAAATGAAATCTGGGGCTCAGTTCCTCACAGCTTTTCACATCTTAACAAAATGTGCCTTCCCCTAAAATCAAGTTCAATATTAAAAGTTCAAACATGGCTGTACCTAAAAGTACCTAGTATTCCATAGTTTATTACTTCTCCTAAAGCTTTGTCGTAACTTTACCATTTGTATTTGCAGTCATAAGAACATCTTTTTACCAGGAGCAAATTCTACCACTCCCAGGTGTTTTCCAGACACTATAATCCTTTCATTCACCAAACTTACACCTATTAACAACCCCTACTGATCACTTGTTACAAGAGTAACACACAATAGCAGGTAGACCCCTAATCGCAGAGAAAAGCTATAGCTGTGTAATGAAATGTGTATTTTCTTGGGTCATGTTGCTTGTTCTAGCCTGCATGGCATCACCACTGTGCACAACACCCACTCATGACACCTCCTTCCTATCTCTGGTCATTTTCTTCCTCGGGATAATAGATTTTGTCAACACAAACTGTTTCCACCAAATCCTAAAGGTTTGAAGCAAAAAAACCCTGGATATGAACCCAGCTCTGCTATTTATTGACAGTGTGGTCTTGAATAAGTTATTTAAATTGTTGGGACCTCAGGTTCAATATCCATAAAGATGAGTATAATGTAACTACTGTCCTCAAGGGGCTATTAGGAAAATTAAATGAGATTATAGTGAGGCACTCTACCAAAAAGTGAGAATTAGAATGGAACAGATTTTGACGAACTCATGAAGAATGGTACAGATCTCAGGCTCGTCAAAGCAATCCTACCTTGCCAATGGTATGGACAGAAGCAAAAGCTGGAAATAAAGTAAAAAGAGGGAAGAGTTAGAAATGAAAAGCTTAAATTAGTGTAGGAAGGAGGAATACAATCAAATTGTAATCAAATACTGTGGCGTGGGAGAGGGTGATGGTGAGGTACAGTCCTAGAAGCATACCAAATACTAAGTAATATTCTGCAATCCATATGCTTTAGTGATATGGTTAATATTTAATTTCTATTTTATAAAGTACACTTTTCCTATATTTGTGGCCAAGTTTCAGTGAAAGAGTTTTGTTATTAATACTTTTTGTCCTATTTTGTCCTGTCACCCATATAAACGTCCCCTCACACCAGATTCATCTCAAGGATGTTTGAAGAAACTGTTCAGTTCAAACATGTGTGTGTCCTCTGTTCTCCAGGCACCAGACACACAAAGATGAAGGCCTAAGTAAATTAAGATGTATCAATCATTACTGAAAATAAAAGGTGCCTCTTAATCTCAAACAACCATAGAAGGCAAAAGTAGAAAGACTAAAAGATCTACCCAAAATTAACAGGGGTTGCCTCTGAGTGATGGGATTAAGGATGACATCTGCTGTCACATTATACTTCTGTGCTGTACAAATTTTCTACAATAGTTTGTGATTTGGTTTAAATATGAACACAAAAGAACTTAGTCTTGAAGCTGGAAACTTTTACTTGCTAACAGATTGGTACAGAATTTACTGCAATGAGATTCTGCTTATGCACCTGTGATGAAAATTGTCTAATCCTTTTTATTTTAAAACAGACTTTTACAGGCATAGACCTCAGCAATAATCTAATGCAACATCTGCTTTTAAAAATAAAGAGCCAGAATTGAAATGATTCGTTTAAGATCACACAAATAGTAACAGTTTCAGGACTAAAACCAAGGTGTCTTGACTTCTAACTGAGAGCTCCTTCCACTATGCCATTTGTTTGAACTATGCTTCTCTTAAGTTCACCGCCATCTGGGGAGCATCTATGGTTTATGAGATGCTAGACGAATACAATGATGGATAAAACCTAGTCCCTGGACTCAGGGGAGACAAGTTGACACAAGTTCTGCTTTCATGGCATAAAATCTTAGTAGCTACTGGTGGTGAAACAACATTTGATTGTTTTTTCCCCTCTGAAGGAATCTGCACTCAGTCAGTTAATATTGTAGTTCCACTCAAAAGCTATAAATCCTCCATAATTTGGAAGTGAGGCAGTAGGGGATGGGAGTCATAATAAGTTAACTAACAACCAATTATCCTTCAAAGCTTAACTGCAAACCTAACTTCAAGAATGCATTTTTATTGACCTTCTCTAGTGTAATACCAGGCCTTGACCCTTAGAAAAGACGGAAATACACTTATCTTTGTATTTTTAGTGGTTCTAAAAACCCGTGATTTGGCCCCAGATTTCAGTGGTACATGAAACCACTGCATATGTTCACCTCCTTCTCCTTTCATGGCATTCAAGTTTTTCCCTCTTCTTACACAAAATGATAAGGCCAGTCTACCATCGCCCTAAATACATCAGCATAGCCCTGCTTCTTTCCAGGAACCTCACTACTTACTCTTCAGGCTCTGCCACACCGTGCCTCAGACGTCCAGGAGAGAGTTCATCATTCCCTTCAACTTCTATTTATTCTTGCCTCAAGACACCACTACAAAGGCGGCTTTCTCCTTTCAGTTGAGCGAACTGTGACTGCCTAAGAGACTCACGCTGAGAAAGGGACAGCGAAGGGAGACCCGGGGGACACGGGGAGTCCCAGCTTGAGGGGTGGAGTGGGCACCAGACTCCCATCAAAGACTAAACTGGGGTAAGTAAAGGCCTTCCCTACACCCCAAAATAAAACACCACATCACTCAAAAATGGAAACATTCACAACAGTAATATTCTAAAACAAGACCACTCACCTGCAAAGATGCCGGCAGTGGCGGCAGCGGCGGCAGCAGCAGTGGCGGCTCCTCGGGGACGCCTAGCAGCCAGCACCTCCTACAACTCATCGCTGTTGCCGGCATCTACGCTCTTTTCTATCCCCGGAGCCATAAGGGGCAGGTCCCGAGGCTCTGCCTATTGGAAGATAGAGCCGTCAGTCCCTCATGGCCGTCCCCTACTCCCGGCACAGGCAGCGGTCTCTTCCGTTTCCCATAGCCCTAGAGTAAAAAAGGGAGGCTCTGATTGGCTTGCTGCGGGCACGAACACACACCTGGACCAATAAGGGGCCGGGTACGACGCCGTTGGGCGGGCTCGGGACTAGGGAAGTAGAGCGTCGCTGGGGCAATAGAAAAACCTCCGGCTTAGGGAGTTCCTCAGTTCTTGAGGTTCTAGAAAGCGTTTGGCGTCACAAGGGGAAACTCCTGCCGGTGAAGAGCGCTGTCGGCGCGGAATCTTGGAAGAAATGAGGTGATGTTTCTTTTATTCATGGGCAATTTAGGGATTGAAACCTAGGGAGGAAGCCAGACAATCCTCATAGAAGAAAGTTCTTTTGCACAGATACTCGTGGTTTTAAGTCTTGAATCGTAATTAAAACAAAAGACATTAAACTGCCCGATTTATAGGCAGTAGCTCATCCTTACTTTCTTTCTGTTAGTACTTTTGTAGAGATTTCCCCTTAGGAAGTTTCTCAACAGTATTTTAAATGGGGAAGAAAAGTGATGAATGGAGTGCGCTAAAAACTTTAGCACAGAGGAAGGGAGGATGGAGTTGTAGGAAAATTACAAATTTGGAAGCAACAAGTACAGAACAAGAGAAACCTTTGAAAAAACCCGAAACCTCGCAGAAGGCGCTATAAGTTTCTAAGCAGCCTTGAGCAACCACACTAGGTTTTGAAGCATATATGTCAGAACTTTTGAGTGGGCAAGAAAGATAAGGAATGGCATATTTCCTGAACACGTGAGAAATTCCCTTCTTGATTTCTAGAAGCTGCCTTACCTAGAGTTTAGTGTCATCCTTTGAGTTTTTCCTGTTTCATCCTCCTAACAAGTCCAGTAGGTTTGTGACCACAAGCAGGTTGTCATCATAATTATAAATACATGTGGAAAGATAATCTTTTCACATTTTCAACTCTATGACACGTTATATTGAACTCATTAAGACCTGATTGTTTGTAGCTAGTTCTGTATCTCATTTATCCATCCTAGAGCATAATATTTACTCCTGGGAGTTCCAAGAACAGAACTTTACTTCTGGCAGAGCAAAAATCTGAGGTGTGACAGGTCCCAGCAGGTGATAGGTCCCATCTGGTGATAGTTAGAATTTAACTTGGACAAGATTAATTAGAGTTGAGGTCAGAACAGACAGAGGAAGCAGCCTCCAGTCTTGACTCTCAGGAATACAGCTTTCAAATCTTACACACTTGCCCACTTGCTCTTTTCTCAGTACCAGATGAAGACAAAATAAGGAGAAAGCTTTTCTACTGCAGTATAATGAAGCTTCCTACTCAGAGTGCCCACCATCCATACACTGGAGGATAAAGACAGCCACTCACAGGTTGGCAGTGTCTTATGGCATTTGACATTTAGGATTACTTACTTTGGACTTAAAGGCACCTACTCACTGGATTTAGTTTTACTGTTGTTACAGATATACTTGGAATGGTAGCTTGTCATATAAAAAAAATGTCAAACATTGCCGGCTTTTGGAATCATTCACAAGAGTATTAGGCTTATGGATAAGTTATTTTGATTATAAGATGGAAGCAATTTTATCAGTGGTTCTGTCGAGAAGGAATTAAAAAGCAAATTTTACTCAGGAGCAAGCATAGTCTTTGTGAAACAAATTTGCACAGAGGCTATCAATTTCAGGAGTCACTATTGTCCTGTTTTCCATAATTATCTATGTTACAATGTCATCTCTTGGATCCTGTGTTCTGGTCTGTTTGATGAGCTGTCTCCTTTATGAACATTTATTTTTTTATTTTTAGAGATGGGATCTCGCTCTGTTGCCCAGGCTGGAGTGCGGTGGCACAATCACAGCTCACTGTAACCTCAAACTCCTGGGCTCAAGCAATCTTCCCTCCTCAGCCTAATAGCTGAACTACAGGCGCACACCACCATATCTGGCTAATCTTTAATTTTTTTGTAGACACAAGGTCTCGCTATGTTGCCCAGGCTGGTTCCAAACTCCTGGCCTCAAATGATCCTCCCACCTCAGCCTTCCAAAGTGCTGGGATTACAGTCAAGAGCCACTGCAACTGGTCATTATGAACTTTTAAGTAATGAGATCATGGCTCACAAAGATGATAGTAAACCCATTTAAGGCAAAGATGAACTCCAAAGGATATTAGACTTATACAAACTTACTGCCTAACCGGGCTTTAGAAACTAAACTCTAGTCTCTCATTGTACAGGTAAAGACACTGAAGATCAGGTGATTCGCTCAGAATTGCTTGGTTGGGGGCAGAGCTGGGACAAGGACTTAAAGTTGCTGATTCATAATTCTGGGAAAATGCTTCCTCCTGCTTCTGCCTTCTCCCCTCCCCTCCCCCCCAAAAAGCAATGTATTTTTTTTAATCAAGATTATTTTAGGATTAACTTCCATAAAGATTAATCATGAGAAATTCAATTCTGATACAGGAAGTAGTTTAGATATGAAAATAACTTAGTGTCATCAAACAACTTTGGTGTAGCCTCACTTTCATCCAAATAAGAAATGAAAAGCAATAAATTACTGTAGCCTTTTTGTCTCCTTTTCTTTGTCATGAGTGTATATTGAAGAAGTCAGTATTAACCCATATGATACTTTAAGGATAAGTAGCAGATTATCTTATTCATGACCTGAATAAGGTACTCTTTTATGATAGCATACATACCTGGTCAAAATAATTTCACGGTTATGTACACAGAGCCTCTAGCCTTTTCTACATAGGGCTGAGCTGGTCCACCATGCATCAAAACATCGTCTACTGACCTAGGCTATTTTGCTGTTTGCTAGCCTGGCAGAATCACTGGCTCCCTCTCTCCAGCAAATTCTAGAGTTAGCTAGTCCTATGTCCTACGTATAGGACTATCTCCTTGTCTTCCCAGTGTCAGGACACACCATGAGCTGGTTGTTTGCTGCCAATATCTAGTCTCTAACTATACTCTTTCTTCTTCATGGTCAGATTGAAATCTGCCACCCATAATCTAGTGTAATAGGCCCATGTCTGGTCCCCATCATTGACCTAAGTACAGGACTCCCTTTACTGAAATTAAAAACTGGAAATGTTTATAGATTAGCCATGCAGACTCTCAAATGGGACCTTAAAGCCATCTGTCCTTTTGTTTCAAAAGTTAAAACTTAGAATCTTCACCTACCTCACAGAGTTGTATGAAGAATAATGGAGGCAGTTTTGAAATAGCTTTGCAATCTCTGAAGTACCTTACATCTGCCACTTTCTAGCTCTGGGAACTTAGACAAATTCTTTGACTCAGCCTCAGTGTCTTTATCTGGGAAATAAGGGATAATACCTAAATGGCCAATGTGTAAAGTAGATGGGATAATGTAGCGTGTGCCTGGCACATGGAAAGCATTCAATAAATGATAGTTGTTATTCTTAAAGATTGATAATGATAAACATAACGTGTTTGAACTACTTAACAAGTATTCTTTTTTCTTTTTTTTTTTAATCGCCATTTTTTTTTTTATTTCAGCTTATTATGGGAGTACAAAAGTTCAGGTTATATATATTGCCCATGCCCCCCCCCCCATCCCAACAAGTATTCTTGTAAGAACTCAGGAAAGTCTTGGCTTTGCGCTTTCCTCTCTTTCCTGCTCTCTGCTCAACTGGAGACCTGGATTCCTGCAGAGGACATAAGACAGGGATTTCCTCAGCTATCCTGCAGCCACCCAGAGAGGTGACTGGCAGGAAATGAATGCTGAAGAGGACACAGACCCATTGGCAGAGCCAGGAGCCTCTGGTATCGGGAAGTCTGAACTATGTGAAATTCCCCCACTGTAATTCTCAACATTGAATGAGCAACTTGGGGTAGGAAAAGAGCCAGGTTGATTTTTTTTTTTCCTACTTTCAAACTAGGACAAGGACAAGAGAAAAGGAAGAAAGTTGAGAAAATCAAGAGAGGCACTTTTCTCTTTTGCAAATTCATCCCACTGCTCAGAAAAAAATCCACATTTCTTTAAATGCTTGTTTTTCTGTAGTAGTAAACACAATTTCTATCCTGTGGACTTATTTTTAAATGCTGTATCATATCTATTGTATCTTTATATTTGAAAGTATTTATAAGGTTTAGAAAAGAAAAAACTTACAATACCCATAATCCTACCATTCAGAATCTATTTTTAACATTTCGTATATCCTTCTATTTTTGCCCCAAATCAATTATTTTAAAAAGGTTGGAATCATAGAATATATACTGTTGTGGCAATACTTTTTACTTAATTTATTATGACCATTTCCTGCAGTCATTTAATATTCTTCAGAGTATAATTCCCTTATGCAAATGTGCATCCAGGTATTATGTCTCACAATCCAATCAAAAAAGTAGTCTTGGGCATTGAAGTTGTTTCAGTTTCTTGAAAAGATTCAATGATTTAAATGAGTTGCTGCTTTCTGTAAATCAGCAGTCCCAACCTTTTTGGCCCTGGGATCAGTTTCACAGAAGACAGCTTTTCCACGGACAGAGCATGGCGGGGAGGGGTGAGGGTCATGGGGCAGGAGGAGGTGGTGCAGAGCTCAGGTGGAGATAAGCAGCCCATTTCCTAACAGGCCACGGACCAGTACTGGGCCCAGGCTCAGGGGTTGGGGGCCACAGCTCTAAATGACAGGGTGCTCTGGGAATGTCTAATGAACCAATGGCAATGCCTGCTGGCTCCAGCCCTCATTCATGGAGACTGATAAAGTAGCCAGGAATTCTTTTCTCTTTTCTCTGATATTACAGAGCTAAGAAAGATTATAGCTACTGGAGGGTTTCCCCTTAACCCCTGTCTCCCCAGGATTTCCTATTCTTGAACCTGAAGAAAAGATAGGTAAGGAAGAATGGGAGTGGTGGTGGAAATCAGAGGTCCGTCAATAAAGCCTCTCAGAACTCCTCACATATGTATCTGCATTTTACAGATGAGGAAAGTGAAGATGAGAGAGATAATTTGTCCAAGACTGTACAGCTAGAGAACCAGAACTCTTAGCCCTGGTTCTAAAATCTTCCCACCATGCACTGCTCCTAAAAACTGACAGATATAACCTCATTCTTCTTTTCTGTGAGAAATTTGTTGTCAATATTCTATTTCTTATCTGCTCCCTAACAATAAAAAAATCCCCTCCTGATGGTCCAAGAATGCCTTCTCCTAATGGATTTCCCCAGTTGTCTAGCTCTTTATCAAAGGAACATACTCTTACTCTTGGATGAAGAATCAGGTAACTTAGCTTTTCCCCCACGTATTTGCTTATTTTCTTAAAGAAGTGACCTCACTGTATCCATTGGAATGTCATAATCATAAAAAGAAGCTCTTATAAATCCCACATAAATTAAGAATATTACACATATTTGTTTCCTTAGCTTTTGAGATTTATTAAGTCATCTCTCTCTCTGGCAATGTGCCTGTTTTTCTGGTTTGCCTTTTAAACCGGTTCTGAAGGAAGTTCTAAAAGAAGCCTTTCAGAATTGTTTAGAGCCATGACGTATCATTGAAGTGGATACATAATATGACACTTTGAAGGCAATGACACTTATTTGGAAGTATAAATGCTGGAATGTTTTGTTAAAGCATCTTTACACAATCTAATCAGAATCAGTTTCATTCAAAGTGTATGTTTCAATACTTTTTTCCATCTTCTCCACCCCTCACACACACATACCCCTACACACTGCCAACACCCTGGCCCAAGCTACCATCACCTCTTACCTGCATTTTCTCAGTAGCTCCTAACAAGTCTCCCTGAATCCACTTTCACTCTGTTTTAGGCAGTGGGGTGATACTAGTAGAATATGTTTGTGATTGTGTCACAAGTAACCCCCACTGTCTCCTAGCTTAGAATAGTGGCTCTTCATATGGATCTTCTTTCCTTCTCCCTATGATCATGAGGACTTTATGCATGTGTTTTCCCTACCTACAATGCTGTTACCTTCCCCTCCCTCTCTCCCTCCTTCCCCCATCTTATCCCCTTGGTCTAATGAATTCCTGTTCAACTTTGGTATTAGTTGAGTGATCATGTCCTCAGGAAAACTTGATGCTACCTGGCTCAGATCTCCTAGGTTAATTACATGTTGTCAAGGCATCACGTACTTCTTTTAGAACTTTACACAGATATACAACATTGTATATTATCTGTCCATTGGTGCAAGCCCCCTAAATACATGGGCCCTGTTGCTTTGGTTTACTACTGGTCCACATTATCTAGCATTAGGTGCTCAATTAATATACATTAACAAACAAACGCATCAGGGAAAGAAACAGGAGATTAAATTTTCTCCACCATTTTTTACTAAATAGTACTTCTTATATATCCACTCACACAAATAAATAAGCACGTGTCTTTTTTTAAAACTATGCATGTAGACCTTAGGAGCTTAAGATAAAATGAGATATACATAAACTTATAAGAATAAAGTTAAATTTTGTGTGTAGACTCAGAATGTAAGCTCTGAGAGAAACAGTGAAATTGCAATTCAAATTCCTTATTTTACAGTTGAGAAAAGAGAGGCCCAAAGTGGGCGAGAGAATGGCTTAACTACAAAAGCAGTCAAAGCACAGAGTAAGAATTAAAGTTTTCTAACTCCCAGGCTGAATCTCTAATGCAAGTGTATTACTGGGGACTAGTCATGATCCAACAAGAGGAAAATGCGAGTTAGGGGTTCCAAAGAAGTACAGCAGTGCAGTGGGTAAGAACATCAGTTATAGAGCCAATCTGCCTGGGTTCTAATACCAACTCTGTTCTGTACTAACTGTGTGATCTTGGGCAACTTGTTTAACATCCCTGCCTTATTTCTTTGGTTGTGTATTGGGCATAATAAGGGTACCTACCTCACAGAGTTATGTTATTTAAACAAGTTAATATATGGAAAAAGCCTAATAAATTACAGCTTTCAAAAGTCTCAGTGATAGATTAAATACTCAGTATAATTTCTCATGTATAGGAAAATAACCTTGTTATTTTCTCTTGTTTTCTTCTAGAGAGAAACAGAGCATGCAGCTGAGAGGCCTTCCTAAGGCAGCAAAAAGCTGGTCCTAGCAGATAAGGTTTCCGGGGCTGCACTAGATAGAGAAAGGCATGTGATTACTTAGTCAAAACAAATGCCAGACCACAGATGCTAGTCAGTTGACATAACATAAGCCTAAGGGGTCTGAAAAATACACAGAGGGAAAAAAATGTAAAGAAACCTAAAACACTTAGTATAAAAATCAAAACAGAGAATACAAGACGGTCTATTTAAAGAAGAAATCATCCTAAGCTTCTAAACTATGCCCTTTTATGTAAAATACTTTTTCCTTGGTTACAAACATTTTAGAGGCTAGCTGATGTTCTAGGTAGCACCCTTATTAAACAAAATGTTCTCTACTGGCTTTGAGAGATGCTATTTGTATAGCTGCTTCTAGTTGCTATTTTCTGTCCAGAGAAAGGCTACTTTCTTATAGATCTATGACTCCAGCATCAGTGGGACAAAGCTCTTCATGTTTCTCGTTTGAGTCCTCCCAGAATCCTTATAAAGTAAATTTAGGAAATAGCTTGACTGGCTTTATTTATTAATAAGTTTCAAATAAGGAATAATGAGAATAAATAATTCATTAGTGGTCTTGTATCATCAGTCAGTACCAACAACTGAATTTTGATTTCTTCATGCCAGGTGAGTGTCCTAACTAGTCTCTGACATCGTCACTTTGTGAGGTATCAGATAAAAGGAATAGATAAATCAGTGTTGGCAACCAGAGGAAGTAAATCAGAAAGAGAAGAGAAGTTACTCTCACATGTGGTGTTCTGTTTACTAGTTATGATTTACAAAGTGAGTAATGGCAAGCTCCAAAATTCGATGATTCTAAGATCATGTACTGAAATTTAGGTTGTTATCATCCATGATTACTCTGATAGCTGAACCAAAGAACTGCAATGCCAAATGACGTACATTTCTTCACCATCAGAACACCAAGCAAATATATAAAGGCCAGGCATTCATATCTTTAATAAGTTTCCCTTCCATAGAGAATTAATTTTAGGAGCAATAGGACCTGTATCCTCAGCTCCAAACCCAGTTATATTAGGCAAAACAAAAATAGATAACTTTTAACAAAATATTATGGACGACATTTTCATTTTTCTTTAAAAAAAGTTAATGTAGTGCATGTATATGTATATTTTCCTCTCTTTCCAAACTTTCCTTATGCTTTGTTGCATCTCCATATTCTCTAAAGTTGGGGGATGGTAAATTGATGCCTCCTAATTTGTTCTTTTTGCTTGAGGTTGCTTTGGCTCTATGGGGTCTTCTCTGGTTCCATAAAAAGGCTCATTTTAGTGATGTAGTGTGGTATAATACACAAGCATGGCCTGGAGTCAGGAGACTTTGGTCTACTCCCATTATCTATTATAATATATTGGCTGTGTGACCTTAGGATAGATAAGTTGCTTAAAATTATCATCCCAGTTATTTGTGTGAAGCTGTTAAACTACATGACGTCTAACAATCTTTTTTAGCATGGCAGTTTTGAATTCTAAAAGGTACATACATAGGTGCTTATTCTTTGTTGAATAAACAATATGGAAGAAATACAGTCCTTATTCTCAAGAAGCTTATTCATAAAAATATCACTTATTTTAAGTGGTTAGCTCTAAGGCAACATTTTCTCTTTTTCACTATTTATAGTGAACTTAGTTTAAGCTGTTCTAGCCCTATTTATGACTTAACTTTTCTCCATCTATTCTGTGAACCTTATTTCTAGCCCTCAGAAGAAGCAGCATGGTATAATTAATCATGGTTCAAGAAACCAAATCCTGCTATTCAGCACCTCTGCATGGCTTACTACTTACTTCATACTTCCTCTTTTTTATTCTAAAGTCACAACCTTCAACTGATATAGATAACATTTTCACTTTCCATTCACTGCTAGGATTCTGATGGACTTGATAGAATGACTGTCCCATTATAATATGACTAGAGCCTGGATGAATTTCAAGTATAACTTTTAACGCATTGCTGACAGAGTTTTTTTTCCTCCTAACAACCAAATAACATGATATCTTTTCCAACACCACTTCTCTAACTTTCTGACACTGACAACCCAGAGTTAGTGCAGACCCCACAGGTTAAGGGCTCAGTTCTACAAAACTACCCTCCCAGCCACCCCTCCATACACACACACACACACACACACACACACACACACTTCAGATGCCAGTCATAAGTCCGGGTCCTCCCATGCTTCTGACTGACCAGCTATAAAGCACAGGTTCCCATGACCTCTCCTCAGGTTTGATGATGTGCTAGAACAGCTTGCAGAACTCAAGAACACACTTTACATATTGTTACTTGTTTATTATCAAGGCTATAACTCAGGGACAGTCAAAGGGAAGCAATACGTAGGGCGAGGTATGCGGGTGTGTGGGGAGCTTCCATGCCCTCTCTGGGCATGTCAGCCTCCCAGCATCTTTATGTGTTCAACAACCTGGAAGCTTTCCAAATCCTATCCCTTAGGGTTCTTATGGAGGTTTCATCTGTAGGCAATTAATTCATCCTCCAGCACCTCCCCAGATATTGGGGAGAGAGGCAGGACTGAATGTTCCAAGCTTCTAATGAAGGCTTGGTCTCTCTGGCAACCAGCTACCATCTTAAAGCTACCTAGAGGCCCACCAAGAGTCTCTTCATTAGGAGGAAGAAAAGATTCTGCTATCACCCTTATCATTCAGGAAATTCTAAGAGTCTGAGGAGTTCTGTGCCAGGAACCATGGACAAAGACCAAGTATCTTTCTATTAGATGATATCAAACTGAGTTACAAGAAATAAGGGCTATTCTCATGTGCCAGAAAAAGAAAAGAAAAAATAGCAAAAAATGGAATGATGAGCAGTTTAAACAAATAAAAAGGCTAGGATTCCCTTGGGGAAAATGTCAGTGTCAGCACTGGGATACCAAGACTAAGCCTTGGACTTTCTGCAGATAGGAAAATGAGATGCTCTCATTAAGTCAGTGTCTTTGAAGAGTCTAGAGTGGTTCCAGATCAATAGCTCTCACCTTGGATCCTTGAAGAAGCATATGCCCAATTAAGTTCTTCTGATTTGAAAAGACTAAATCCAGCCAAATATAACTTATAATAAAACAGTAACAAATGTATCATGAATGAAAGGAGAAAACAAAAACAATACTATTAAATTCTTGAGAATTTAAGATATTGAAATTATTAAGTACAGCATAAAATATGTATCAAGTGTTTTAAGAAATTAAAGATGGACTAAAAACTGCAAAATGATGAAAATATAAATCTAATTAAAACACCAGGCATATTTGAAAAAAATAGAATATTTAGAAATGAAAATATAATTATTTTTATTTCTATATAATTATTCAGGGGATGAATTAAGCAGCAGAATATCTGCAAGGAGAGAGAGAATTAAATCTGAAGGAAATAATCAAAATACAATACAGAAATAGGAGATATTAATAAAAATGAAAGAGAAGTCAAGCTACATGGAGGATGGAATGAATAAATACAACACATCTAAGTGGAGTTCCAGAAAAGATAGAGAAAATAGAGGAAAGACAACATTTGAAGATATATAAAGACTGAGAATTTTCTAGAACTGATGAAAGGACATGAATCCACAGAAGAAACAAGAGTTCAAGGTAAAATAAATAAACCCACACTGAGATAGAAGTTTAGTAAAACCAAAGAATATCAAAAACAGAGATCTTAAAAGCAGGCAGAGAAAAAAGGTAGAAAACTTATAAAAGAGGACAAATAGGTACCAAGTTTCTCAATAGCAACAATGGAAGCCAGAAGACAGTGGTAATAAAGACATTTTCAGATAAGCATATTGAATGTACTAACAAGAAACCTTCCCTAAAAGAACTTGTAAAGAACATACTTCAGGGAGGAAAAATAATTCTAAAAACAAGTTCAGGGTAGCCACATGCAGAAGAATGAAGTTGGACTCTAACCTCACTCCCTGTACAAAAATTAACTCAAAATGGATCAAAGGCCTAAAATGTGAGAGTTAAAATTTTAACACCCTTAGAAGAAAACAGAGATAACTCTTCACAATCTTGGCCTTGACAATGAATTCGTAGATATGACACCACGTGCACAAGGCACAAAAGAAAAAGTAAATTGGACTCAAAATAAAAACTGCATTAAAGGACATTATCGAGAAAGTGAAAATACAACACAGAATGGGAGAAATTATTTGCAAATCATATAAATGGTAAGGATCTGGTACCCAGAATATATAAAGAACTGTTACAGCACAACAACAAAAAGACAAACCATTTAAAAAAATGGGCAAAGGACTTGAATGGACATTTCTCCAAAGAAGATATACAAATGGCCAACAAGTACATGAAAAAATGTTTAGCATCATTAGTCATTAAGGAATGTAAATCAAAACCATGATGAGGTACTACTTCATACCCACTAGAATGGCTATAATCTTTTAAAAATAGAAAATAACACGTTGGCAAGGATGTGGAGAGATTGGAATCTTTGTAGATTACTGGTAGGAATTTAAAATGGTACAGCTACTGTGCCATATTAATATTGTATGATTCTGTTTATATGAAATATACAGAACAGACAAATCCATAGAGACAGATGGCAGATTCCTGGTTTCCAGAGACCGGAGGGATGAGGGAGGAATGGTAAGCGATTGCTTAATGGGTATTGAGTTTCCTTTTTGGGTGATGAAAATGTTCTAGAACTAGATAGTGGTCATGGTTGCACATCACTGTTAATGTACTAAATGCCACTGAATTGTACATTTTTAAATGATTAAATAGTGAATTTATGTGAAATTTACCACATTAAAAAAAAAGTTCACAGATGCAAAGAAATTAGCAAATATGTAGTTAAATCCAGACATTGTATATTATAATAGTAGATGATGATGGTAATGTCTAATTTGTGTTGTTTTGAAAATGAGAATTAAAATCGTGGGCAGCACAAATATGTGAATTGAGAAAAGGGTAATCAGAGTTAAAGCATTTTAAAGTCTCTATGAGGACTTACGAAAGCCATTGGCTCTCAAGTGCTTTTGACTTTGATCCACAATAAGAAATGTTTTACATTTCTGTGCAGTGTACACACATATGTATATGACTGAAACAAGAATTTCACAAAATAATACTTGTCATAACTGTGTTTGTTGTCTAATGTTCTATAAGCAAGCATAGGCAAATGGTGAATTGGCTGTGTTTTCCAAAATCTTTTGAAGATGTCATTCTGTTTCAGTATTATAATCTCCTTAGGGCAAAAAAAAAAAAAAAAAAAAATAGAAAAGAAAAAAATTCTACTAGTGCACTAGAAACCTTTTAAATATTTCTGTATTTATATAGTGTTCTGTGAATTACACAGATAAAATTCTCTTGCATTATTCAATATGGATGTGGCTCATGGAAAGCATTTCAGATTCATGCGCATTGTAAATAGTCTACTTCAATTTGAAGAAATCAGAAGATCTGAGCTGTGGTCTTACCCTTTGTCACATTGAAGAAGTCACTTCCATTGCCCTTTGTTTGTTTTTCTTCAGTTTGCTGTCATTCATAAAATTAAAGGGAACTTTTAGTTCACTTCCTAAAAAAGAAATCTGTAATTCACTGTAACAAGTCTACAAAGAGCCCCAGTTTCACACACATATGCATACACACACACACACACACACACACACACAAATGCATTGCATTAAGATGAAGGAAATCTAATGTAGATTCTTTTTGAAACACCTGCAGCATTGGCATTAATCTGTTTTAAAATATGAGTAGGATAATTTATGGAGCATATTTCTCATATATTTACAGATAATTTTTATTTATAAGACATTTATAGTTTTTTTATTAGTTGATTGGGTGTGGTGTAGTTAAGTTACTACAATTTCAGGTGCTTTACCAAGTTAAAAATGGGATTATACTGGTCTGAGCCTGTACCATTAAACATGTCCATATTCCATGGTAGCTACATGACTCATATTTAAATCCTTGTTCCAGTTGTTGCCAGGTACCTCAAGTAACAATATTTGATAAATTATAAACATCTGGGTATAAACATCTGGGTTTTTCCACCACAATTACTCATTTATGTTAGCTAGTCATTGTAACCATCTATGCTCTAGAATCAAATGTGACTAAGAGATTTGGTGTTTTTAGTTCACCACTGTCTGGGAAGATTCCTGTAAGATGAAAGAATGGAAAACACGTTCTCTGCTCCGGCCATACTGAACTATTTTCAGTTTCCTGAAAGACTTTTGTTCATTTTTGTTTTCTTTCTAAAAACATTTTTTGTGGAAAATTTCAAACATAAATAAACAGAATAGTATAATGAATACCACTTTTTTTTTTTTTTTTTTTTTTGAGACAGAGTCTCACTCTGTTGCCCAGGCTAGAGTGAGTGCCGTGGCATCAGCCTAGCTCACAGCAACCTCAAACTCTTGAGCTCAAGGGATCCTCCTGTCTCAGCCTCCCAAGTAGCTGGGACTACAGGCATGTGCCACCATGCCCGGCTAATTTTTTATATATATATTTTTAGCTGTCTATATAATTTCTTTCTATTTTTAGTAGAGATGGGGTCTCGCTCTTGCTCAGGCTGGTCTCGAACTCCTGAGCTCAAATGATCCGCCCACCTCGGCCTCCCAGAGTGCTAGGATTACAGGCGTGAGCCACCGCGCCCGGCCAAATACCACTTATTCATTACTCAACTTCAACTATTGTCAACATTCTACCTCTCTTGTTTCATCTATATCCCCATTCCCCAACCCCTCCATCTGATTGTTATTATTTTTACAGTTTTTAAGGTAAAATTTACATACATTGAAATGCACAAGTATTGACTGAACAGTTTTGACAACTGGATACACCTGTGTGCCTACACCCTTACCACATTTCCATCTCATAAGAAAAAGTCCACCATTAAAGTGATCACCCAACCTTGCAAAGGCAACCACTGATTTTTTTCACCTAAGATTAGTTTTACCTATTCTAGAACTTCATATAAGTGGAAAAATACAATATATACTCTTATGTATCTGACTTCTTTTCTCAGCATTATGTTTCATTCATGTTGCATGTACAGTAATTCATTCCTTTTTATTGCTGATTGCTAATATACCACAACTTGTTTACCCAGTCTCTTGTTGACGGACATTTGGGTTCTTTTCAATTTTTGACTACTGTGAATAAAGCTACTATGAACATCCTTACACAAGTCCTTCTGTGAACATATATTTTCATTTGGATAATTACTGACAACTGCCATGAGTATTTAACTTTTATAAGAAACTTCCAAACTCTTTGTCAAAGTGATTATATCATCTTATAATCCCATTAGCAATATATGAGTTCTAATTTTTCCACATCTTTACCAATACTTGGTATTGTCAGTCTTAAATTTTAGCTATTCTAGTGGACATGAAGTAGTATAACATTAGGGAAATCACCATTTCAGACTCAATTTAGACTCACTTTAGGCTCAATTTTTCTATCAACAGAATAGGGCAATAAAACTTAGAAGTCAGCGTATTTTGTTAATGTCTTTTGATCAATACAAGATAATATCATCTTGACAGAAGCTGAGGTACAAGATGCTCAACATACCACACAGAGCTCTAGGTGTAAATATAGAAAGGAAAAGATCAGGCTGGGAAATAAAACATGTTACTTTTTTTTTATTATTCAGCATATTATGGAGGTACAAATGTTTAGGTTATGTATATTGCCCTTGCTCCCCACTCCCCGCCGAGTCAGAGCTTCAAGAGAGTCCATCCCCCAGACGGTGTTCATCACATTCATTATGTATGTATACACCCATCCCCACCTCCTCCCTCCCATCTGCCCAAAGCCCAATGAGTGTTATTCCTATATGTGCACTTAGGTGTTGATCAGTTAAAACCAATTTGATGGTGAGTATGTGTGGTGCTTATTTTTCCATTCTTGGTATACTTACTAGAATGGGTTCCAGCTCTATCCAGGAAAATACAAGAGGTGCTATATCACCCTTGTTTCTTATAGCTGAATAGTACTCCGTGGTATACATATACCACATTTTATCAATCCACTCATGTATTGATGGGCACTTGGGTTGTTTCCACATCTTTGCAGTTGTGAATTGTGCTGCTATAAACATTGGAGTTCAGATGTCTTTTTTATAGAAAAAACCATGTTACTTTTTAAACCACTTTCTTGTTGTCTTGTTTTCCTCCTTGAAAGTTAAGTATGGGAAAACAAATTCAGATAATTGGTTAACCGGAACCCCATTGTTCAAGACTTCTAATCACTCATTCTAATCATCTAACTGGCATCAAATAAATGTTAACGCAATGAAGTGTCTAGTTACGCATTTCTCGTAAGTACATGAATGTGCTTTTATTGTCCTTTTAAAGAACTTATGATTTATTTGAGAAGGCTTGTAAATAATCAATATAATATGAGAGGTGTCTGGAAAGTATGCAGCCATGTAACCATTCTCGTTATATTAACAATGGCTGGATACTTTCCGGACAGCCCTCATATCTTCAGGAATAATCTGCCTTTGATCTGTTACTGCTCAAGCATGCTGCAGAGGCTTCCAACCGGCCACCCACCCCTACCACTTCCATCAGCCGTGGCCTTTCTCATATTTTCGTACTTAATAATTACATTTATTTACCATTAACAAAAACATAGCAACCACATAAAGATATTTTATTTGAAGCAAAATATTATGCTACTTGTAGAGTTTTTTCTTTTTGTATTATTAATTGGCATTCAGTGCTGCCTTTCTGTCCTCACTTTACCAAAAGGAATCCTTTCAGTAAAGTTAAGAGGTAAGGAAATCAGCTGCATGAGAACTAATTTTCTAGAATCAGCATGCACCATTGTCTTTTTGTAGTTCCCTGGAACCTTAGGATGTGGGGAGGGGAGCAGCATACTCTCCCTTCCTGCACTTTTCCCTGTTTCCCAATTTAGGAAATAAAAAATAGCCCAAGTCTTAATTGTTCATTCAGTTTGATATGATGAGGTACAAAAAGCTTCTAAGCCTGGTGACATTCAAGGGGAGACTAGGGCACCCATAAAATCTAAAGAGGAAATACTATGTGAAAATTGTATCTAAAGGACAGTAAACACCTCAGCTTCAGCATTTCCCTTTGAAAGGATAACTCCTTATGGCTTTCAGCATATAGAGAAGTAGGATGACTAAAATTTACAGCATGAGAAAGAACTATTATTTTCTTGGAATACAGGCACTACTTTACCATTAGTTAGAAAGTCATTGTATTCTCTTGCTGACTGTGCTCTGTAAAGCTCCTCCCCTGACCTGCTCTCAGTGTCTTCTGAGAAGATGAGCAGAAATTTTTTTCAGGCTTGACCTTCAGTGATTGCTTGGGGGTTGAGGAGAAACATGCAAAGACCCTGTGTGGGAGGAAAAGTAGAATTACAGTTTATGCTTTCCATGTCTTGCCACCCTTGGTTACCTGCCTTTTGTTTTTCTCCCATTAAGAGGAGGTTTTAAGAGTGTGTTTCTAATCAGTTGTGCCTCTGAAGTTGGGGCTTTTAGTGCTTGGTGCATATCTCCTTGCACTCAACATTCCTATACACACCGATAGCTCTCTACTGCAAATACCTGCATCCGTTGGCCTGAGTGCTTTCTCTGACCATGGGAGCATGCCGGGTGCCAGACAGGCTGGAAGTACCAGGGAGTTAACATCCCTGGGAACAGCTCTCAAACTAATGACAGATGATAGTTAGTAGCCAAATGCTCCAGCTTTCTCATCCTTTGAGTGGGACGACTCTGAGGCATGCTCTTCACCACTGCCCAGAGTTGCCCATAGAAATGAGCCCCAGATACCATAGCTGTAAGCTACCCATTAACGCATCCTCTCCTGGCTTCCTTCTCTTCCCCGTCTCATTGTCCTCCCCACCAATGCTTCCTGGGACCACCTTCTAAATAAAATACTAGTACTCCATTCTAGTCTCAGCCTGTTCTAGAAAAACCGAACCTAGGCTAACTTAATATCAAACTGACTAATAAAATAATAGTAGGATGAACATATTGTTAGTAAATCTTGTGATACTCTAAATATGCCACTTCACATCCAGCATTCCTAAAGACCTAGAATTCTTTAAGAAATATCTGGTATTTTCACCCAAAATATTATTAGAGAATTCTTAGGTAAAGATCTAGTTTAAGGAGTAACCCCAAAACCAAGAAAGTATGTCTCACATATTTGCATTCAGATGGTTAATCACTACTTGATTTCTCAAAGCAAATTAGTATAATGTATAATATTGTTCCCTAGCATATTAAGATACTTCTGTGTATAATGAAAGACATCCTCAACATGTTGATGTTTTGGTTTTACTCACTTTGCTCATTTTTGGCAAAAAACATGGAAAGCTAGAGTAATTTTGCTAAAGAAAGAGATGGCTAATGCTGGCGTATGTATATGCATGTATGTATAAGTGGACCAAGGAGTCTTCAGTGTCCCTTGCACTCCACATTTTCCTTCATTAACAAAACAACACCTAAAATTTTCTGGTAAGTCTGGGTTTATGGATGTGTCACAGGTTGATAAATTTGGCAAATAGCATCACATAAAATTTTTACAGGTCAAGAATCAGATTATTATAAAAAAATTGAAAAACTCAGGTTTTCCTAGCTCAGGAATCTGCTGGTGCTGAGACACCTTTGCTTCCCTATCCATTTAATTATTTCTTCTTAAATCTCAATTTCATGCCCAGAGATTGAGGACAGAAGCCTAGTTCCATAGCCAAAATAATTATCTTCCAGGTACTATAAATTTCACTGATGCCTCCTAGTGCTATAGGCTTGTCATGATACTTTCAGAGAAATTCTTAAGGTCCCTTAAATCTCTTATCTCACTTTGCTTATAACATATTCTCAAGATTCTTGGAATTTAGGATTATTTGATTTCTTAGCTAATTACTATATAATATATTCCTAGGACAAAATTAAATGTTGGAAGTTGTAAGAAAAGCACACCCAACCTTGGTTAAATCTAATTCTTCCCTACTCCATGCCTGCACCCAAGCAGCTGAACATGACTGGAGAAAGACACAGTCATGCTGACTGTTCTTGCTTTAAATTTATGGCTACTAACCTCAAGTGATCCTTTAGTGCTGCTCGGCCATCCTTCCCCATTTCCCTCATCTGTTCCTAATCCTGGATGACTATTTCACATCTCCTCTCTCCTCCACCATCCCCTCAACCCCAGTCATCAGTTACCAGCTGACTTCCTTGCTTCTGTTAAAATTATTTCCACTAAATAATAACTAAATTATTCTCTAAGAAGAGAATTTCTACACACTCCACCATCGGCGTGCATCTGTGACCACACTCACTGCCTTCTCTCTGTTACTATTGGTGAACAGTCTGTACTCCTGAGGAAGCCCCTCCCCCCAGCTGTGTACAAGATCCCATTCTCTCTCACTGTCTTAGTCTGTTTTGCATTGCTGTAAGGGAATACCTGAGGCTGGATAATTTCTAAAGAAAATAGGTTTTTTTGGGTCATGATTCTTCAGGCTATACAAGAAACATGACACCAGCATCTGCATCTGGTGAGGGCCTCAAGCTGCTTCCACTCATGGTGGAAGGCAGAGGGGAGCCTGTGTGTTCAGATCATATGGTGAGAGAGAAGAGAGAGAAGAGGGGTAGATGCCAGGCTCTTTTTAACAAGCAGCTCTCAAGGGAACTAAGAATGAGAACTCACTCACTTCCCAGGAGAATAGCAACAAGCCATTCGTGAGGAATCTGCCCCCAGAATCCAAATATCTCCCAATCAGGCCCCACCTCTGACATTGGGAATCATATTTCAATATGAGACTTGGTGGGACCAGACATACCATATCCAAACCATGGAACTTACTAAGGATAACATTTCCATAATTTTCCTTTTTTCCACATCATCAATTTTTCCCTCTTGACTGAAACAATTGTATGTTGATGGGTTCAATCCCATCAACATACAACCATACTGCAGCATTTCCCATCTTAAACACACACACACAGACACACACGCCCCACAGCCTCCCTTTTGACCCCCCTCCAGATACTGCTCTATTTCTTTACAACAAAATAGTTTAAAGAGTTGTCTATGCAGGCTGTCTCTAATTTTTTTCTCTTTTGAATCACTACCCATCCTGAACCACACCTCCAAAACTGCTCCTGTCAAGGTCACCAGTGTCCTCCAAGTTCCTAAATCCAAGGGCCAATCTTCAATCTTCACCTTACTTGACCCTTCTGCAGCACTTGACATGGTTGATCTCGTCCTCCTGCTTGGAGCGCTCTTCACTTGGAATGCCAAGACTTCACTCTCTCGTTTTCACTGGTCCCTCCTCAGTCTCCTTTGTTGCTTCCATCTCATCTTCTTGACCTCTAAATGCTGGAGTACTCTCTGACTTCACTCACTCTAAGGGCAATGTCAGACAGTCTCATGATTGGGTGCCCTACCCATATCCCCTCAAGACTCACCTCTACATACAGAAGGCTACATGGTAGGAATGCTTCTGATTCTCTGCCTAGGTGCCTTTTATTGGCCCAGAGACCACTGCACTTTCCTGTGGATAAGCTGGAAATGCTGAAGGGTTAGTACCCCCAGAGCAGCCCTCAGCCAAAGATGGTGGCAGTTTGGTGGATAATTACCTATGTTTCTGGTCCCTGAGTTAGGATAACTTTGGCCTATTCTACACTCTATCCTAGAGTCCCACAATGGGACTGAACTTCTGTCACCTGCATGAGTAACGTACTTCATAATGTACGTTTTATTGACTTCCTTCCTTTTCCTGCCTTACTTCTTCACTGTGTACCAGTATTTCTGGGACTCTCCTCCCAAATAAAGTATTTACACTCAAATTCTTGTCAGGGTCTGCCTCTAGGGGAATCTAAGCTAAAACAAATAATATTTATATGCCAATGACTCCCATGTTTATATCTTCCAAATTCCAGAATCATATATTGCTTACTAAGGTGCCAGAAATGCCTCTAAATGCTTTACAAATGTTAAGCTATTCAATCCTTAGTCCTGCTATGTGGGTTTTGTTATTATTGCCATTTCTGGTGAAGAACCCGAGGCACAGATTGGTGAGGCAAATTTGTGACATTGACACAGCCAGTGGGTGAAGGAGTCAAGATTCAAGCCTGTGTTTCACACTCTGAATGACAGTGCTACACTGCCTCTGTGAAAAAAAGAGGTATATTTTAGAAAATGGGTTTTTTTGTGAGTGAGGGGGATGGAGAAGGGCAGTACATCTCAGATGTTGGTACAGTAGTCACAAAGAGTAAGTCATTCCATGGTAAATTTATTTTCACTTTTGATAGAGCTTCAGGACTAGAAGAAGGAATGAATGAATGCAGCACAAATTGTGCATGTGAACTTGAACATGGTATTTGGCAAAGTCCCTCATGATTTGTTTTACAAAATGTGTCATAATGTGGACAGGATTTTAGATCAATTATATGAATTCATATCCAATTGAATGACTATACCCAAATAGTGCTGCTTAATGAATTTCCTTTCAGCCTGTTAAGAGGCTTCTGCTGGCAGGTCACAGGGCTTTGTGTTGCCTCTTGTCCTGTTTAAACATTTTAGCAATGTCTTCAATAAAGGACATCATTGGAAAATGAATCTAGTTTTCAAAAGATGGATATGGGGAGTGGCAACAGAGCAGGATGGTTTATGTGCTAAAGGCTAGAATGGAGAAAATGAATCTAACAAGATGGAATTTAATGGGCATGAGAAGTCCTTTACTCAGGTCTAGAAAAGCAAACAACTATCCAAGATCTGGGTGGGGGAGAGAAGGCTTAACAAACATCACATGGGTGAAGAAAGGCTCGGAGGTTTCCTTTGGCCAGAAGCTAAATGTGAGTCAACACCAAGTTGTGGCTGCTAAACCAAACTAAACCAAGCAAAACAAAACCCTAAAGAAATATTAATACTTAGCCTGGAAAAACATAATTGTAGTATCTAAGCTGAGGTGAAGAAACCCTCTGTTTCTCCTTCATTAGTTAGCCCATAACTGGAGAATTGAGTGCTTTTTGAGGTATTGCATCATACAGAGACAGAAGCAAACCGTAAGTGTCCAGAAGAAGGGGACAGAAAGGGGGAAGGATGAAACAATCTCATATGAAGAATGTCTGCAGGAATGGGGAAAGAAATTGGTGGGAGGACATGTCTTCATTTATCAGCATGGGGGGATGGTCAAAGAGGGAATTTATAGGACAGAAATTGCTTATTCTGTAGGAAAAGGACAGGAAAGGAACTTAATATTCAGTGTCTACTGTGTGCCAGGAAGTGATAACCATTCTACATGTGTTGTTACATGGCACCCTTACACAACTCTCTGAGACAGTTATTAATGTATTTCTAACACCTTTGCAGCATTCTAATTACTGTCTTCCTTTTGATGATCAAAAAAGGGAAAAGCATTTGCTTTCTGATGTAAACATGGTGTTTTGATCCTGGACTTCAGTACTCAACTTTAAGTGATCAACTTCAGAGAAGGACCTTTTGCACCCAGAGTCTGACACAGAGGTACTTTCTGTATTCAGATCAGTATCAGACTGGGGTGGGGTGGTGGGTGGACTTCAAGGAAAGAGGGACTTATTGGAGGCACCCAGATTCAGAGGTGGTACCTGAGTAATGGGCACCTGCCTGCTTCCACCTCAGCTATTGCTCACTAGTAGACCAAACAAGAACGTTAGGCTCTCCCTGTTCCCTAAGTCCCTCCCATCAGAACAGTGCTGCAATAAAGTGTGTGGGTATCTTTTTGATACAATGATTTATATTCTTTGGATAGATAGTAGTGGGATTGCTGGATTGAATGGTAGATCTATTTTTAGTTCTTTGAGAAATCTCCATACTGTTTTCCATAGAGGTCGTAATAATTTACATGCCCACCAATCGTGTATACGCATTCTCTTTTCTCCACATCCACACCAGCTTCTATTGTTTTTTGACTTTTATATAATGGCCATTCTGACTGGAGTAAGTGGTATCTCACTGTGGTTTTAATTTGCATTTCTCTGATGATTAGTCATGTTGAATATTTTTTCATATGTTTCTTGGCCAATTTGTATGTCTTCTTTTGAAAAATGTCTGTTCATGTAATTTACAAGATGGATTGAAGACTATAAAAATTCTAGAAGAAAACCTAGGAAAAACTCTTCTGGACATTAGCCTAAGCAAAGAATTTATGACTCAGGCTTTGTTTTCCATTATATCCCTACATGTGTTCTTTATTTCATCTAAATTAGATTTCTCATTCCTAGTATCATACTACCATGCCTTTTCCTGTTGTTCTCTCTACTTGAAAGGGCTTGTTTCTCTGTGTCTTTCAAAGTCATACTCAGCATGTCAAGTTCCTTTAATGTATCATCTCCTTTACAAAAACTTTGACCAGCAACCCCACACCCATGGATGAGATATCTATTTTCCTGCTTTGAGCTCCATAACACATTGCTAAAACTTTTGTATGGAACTTACTTCCCAGTCTTTAAAAACAGTTCACATAATATGGTATGCAAGTTTAACATATTTTGTTTTCTGTGCTTATAAAGACAGAACATCTGGTGGTTTCACACTGCATGATGGCTTATTTTAACCCATTTCCTAAATGGTAAAAAACAAGTCAAAGAACTAGGAGGCAGCAACACTGTTTTTCACTACAACACTTGTGCAACTGGTTATTTCAAGTATCTATAATTGGTGGTGTATACAGTGACGAAACAGCCTATTTTTCTTCCACCACTGCCTTCAAAAATATTTTTGGCTCTCTTCCCTGTTCCTTGGAGGTATCACAGGCAGATCTAATGGCCTTTAAATCACTTTTCATTCACTTATGGGTACTAAAAGAATCTGATTTTTCATGTATTAAAAAGTACTATATGGCTAAAACTTCAAACTGTAATACATTTCAAAGTGTTTCCCTTCCCTTAGTTCAGAACTGAATTTTGGTTGGAGGACTTAACAGTGGGAAGAAGAAGCTGGCCTATACTTTGATTCTCCTTGCTCTTTGCTTTCTCATCTCCCAGCTTGTCCTGGCAAGGACACCTAGAGACACTCCTAATAAATCTCCTTGAAGCTTGGAAAAAGTGATGCCTGAAGTAAATGGGGTAGAGATTCTGGAAATTCCTTGGTAGAGGAAGGAGTCAAAAGGCTCAGAGAGGTAGGCATGTTAGAATTGACTTATTGTGCACTACCAGAGAACAGCTAGATGATTATGTTTCCCAGGAAGACCCAGAGGATGCTTTCTTCACAATAAGCAATAAGGAATAAAGCCAGGGTTAATAATAGGAGATACCATGGGACACTGGGCTCCCTGGTGTCAGTAGGGATGATAGGATCTAGAATGGCCAGTTGACAGCATAAAACTGTCAGACGGAAGATAGGATTGGTGGAATTAGTTGGCTATATTAATTGCCACAATGACTGTATAGAAAGACAAGTGTGTGCAATTATCCTCATGGGTGACAAAGCTAGAGTGACAACCAAGGATTATTGACCCTCAGGAATCTGTGGCAAAGACTAATAAACTATGGTATTCTAGGAGCAAGATATGTGGGCAGGCAACGAAGGTGTTGTTTGATTTATATATCCAGAAAAGATCTTGAGTTGGTCAGTACCACAATAGAAAATCATGGTCTCTTGTCCAGTTTTAAGAACTGAGGCAGTTTTCACACTTAGAACACATTGATTAAAGGGCCATGTCCCCTTGAGGAAGTTTCCTGCAATACCATAGCAAGTAGTTACAGTAGCTATTCACAATCCTTCCTCAAAGGAACCTACTGCCATTCATCAGAGTAATTATACACTAGGGAGAGTAAATATTTAACTCTTTTTAAGGCTATGGATAAGCTGACATGGATACCAACCACGTAACTCCAAGTAGCATCAGCCTCCTTGTTAGAATGATTATGTTTAGAGGCCAAGTAATAAACGGAATTTGAGCCTAAGTCAGAGAGCTGTGGAATACATAGCAAATGGAAGAACCATCACATTGTTTTGCTATGGTGTAAGTCTCTCTCTCTCTTTCTCTCTTTTTTTTTTAGAGATGGGGTCTTGTTGTGTTGCACAGGCTGGTATCGAAGTCCTGGCCTCCAGTGATCCTCCTACCTCCACCTCCCAGAGTGCTGGGATTATAAGCCTGAGCCACCATGTGCAGCAGAGTAAGTCTTTATGATGGGAAAGACTAAGTAGAAACCCTTAAAGTCCCTAAAAGAAACTCCCTGATCCTCATCCATGGGCAAAGATAATAAGTTGAAAGCAAGAAAGCATCCTGCAGTGATTCATGTCACCCTGAAACACTTAAAAGGATGCAGGAGTATTGCTCTCCATTGAAACTCATTCAATTCATCAGTTTGGTTCTTGCTTAAACTAGATAGTTGATGAACAGTGATAATGGTCCTTGGCCACCTGGACATTCTGGTCATTGATCCACTATTCTGATGATACCATGACAATTGGACCTGGTAGCAGAAAGTGGCTACAGCTCTAAATGCCTAAGTAAGGCATGTGCATGCACCTAAGCTGATGGGAGATAAACCCTGCAAAGATTCAGGGGCCTGATGCATCTGTAGGAGTTTTAGAAGCACAATGGTCTAGACCAGGGATTGCCACACTATGGCCCATAGGTCACATCAAGCCCACTGCCTGTTTTGGTATGGTCTGCAAGCTAACAATGGTTTTTACATTTTTAAATGGTTGAAAAAGCAGAAGAATAATATTTTATGACATGTGAAAATTATTTTAAATTACAGTTAGTATTATAAATGAAGTTTTATTGTAACACAACCACACTCATTCATTTACATTTTGTCTATGGCTGTGTTTGAGTTTCAACAGCAAAGCTGAAGAGTTGCAACAGAGACCATATGTGGAACTTTCATCACTTAGTAAGTCACCTCAACAGCATTTCAAGTGCCAAGTATATTTACTTTATTTTACCAGTGAATATCTTTCATGTCAAAGCAAGAAAAGTAGACGTTCAATGTTGCACTTTTAAGTCACTATGGCATGCTGTTTATCTTGTTATTGAATTAGATGGGAAAATGTGTTTATTATGCATCGATACTTTGACTATGCTAAAACACAGTACATGTCAACATTACCAGACTAAGCACTCATCACAATATGCTCAACTCACAGGAAAGCAAAAGGCAGAAAACTTAGGAAATTTAAACTGGAATATCTCATTATAGAAGAATTTCTTCACTAGAATTACAAATGTAAATGAGGCTGCAACCAAAGTTAATTTTTCAAGTGGCTCATTTGTTAGCAAGCAAGAAAAATTATTTACCAATAGTAAGTTAATTAAATTGTGTTTGGTTGTATCAGCTAAATAAATATGTACACAGAAAATAAACTTGTTTAAGACTATGAGCCTTTTGATAAGAAGAGTTGGTTGAAAATTTGAGGACATTGGAAGCAATATCAATAGTTAAAAAAACAAAGCTAATGGTTCTGAGTATCTTTCCTTGTCTTCTGATGAGTTGACAGATGCTACTGATACTGCTCTATCGTTTTTTACTTGAAATGTCAATGCTAAGTTTGAAGTAACTGAAGAATTAAGCTTTATGAATACTCTGTGTGGAACAACTACAAGTGAAGATAATATAATATTTTCAAAGAAGTCGAGAAAATCTTTAATTCAATACAACCTGAAGTGGAATCTGCTAAGATGTGCATGGTGGAACAGACAAAGGCTTAGTTGGACAAATTTATAAAGCTTATGGGGGAAAAAAGATGTTAAAACCTGTGATTATTCATTGTATTATTCATCAGCAGGTACTTTGCATAAAATATTTGAATCTATCATGTGTTATTGCACCAGTACTGTCAAAATGAACTTTATTCACTCTTGTGGACCTAACCATCTTCAATTTTCTGACTTTTTTTTTTTTTCATTTTTGTTGTTTTGTTCATTTTTTTCTCTTTGTATTTTTTAAATTGTTTTTTCAGTTTTCTGATTTTTTGTGAGAAATAGAAGCTGAATATCCTGAATTAACCTATCAAACAGTAGTTTGATGGCTTGCCAGTGGTAAAGCTTCATTGTGATTTTTTTGGTTTTAGCTCCAGGATGAAATTGAAATTTTTCTGAACAAGAGGAACTACTCTCATCAACTATTATTCAACACTGAATGACTTTTGAAATTTTTTTGCTAGATTTTGCTAATTTTTAGGTGTGCTGTGGTATTAAGAGTTTTTATCTTTTAGAACTATATATTGATCTATTTACACATGAAAAGATATTATGTTTGGGATTTTCTTAAAATAATCAGGGAAGAGAATGGAAAGTGAAAGAGTACAAATGAAATAATATTGGCCATAAAATGATACTAAAGCTGAGTGATATTTATATTACATTCAATATAGTATCCTCTCTACTTCTGTACATGTTTGACATTTTCTATAATAAAAGGTTGGGGCCAGGTGCAGTGGCTCACACCTGTAATTCTACTACTTTGGAAGGCCAAGGTAGAAGGCTTGCTTGAGGCCAGGAGTTTGAGAGCAGCCTTAGCAACACAGTGAGATCCCTTCCCCTACAAAAAGCACAAAACTTAGCTGGGCATGGTGGTCCTTGCCTGTTGTCTCAGCTACATGGGAGGCTAAAGCAAGAGGATCACTTGAGCTCAGGAGTTTGAGGTTGCAGTGAGCTATGATGACACCACTGTACTCTAGCTGGACAGCATAGTGAGACCCTGTGTCTAAATAAATGAATGGATGGATAGATAGATAGAGGAAAAAAATCAATATCTGTTATCATAGCTAACAAAGAAAGAAGTCACCTTATAGATAGATTGGCTTGAAAAGATATCCCAAGGCTTAGGAGATAACCAAAATAGTCATCAAAGGGGCAGCCAATTCTTCAGGTAGCTGAGAGCCTAGGGAGTCACCTCAAACTTGCCTCTAGAGCCAATGAGCCACATGTGATTTAAATCAGTGTCAGTAAGCGTCAAATAGATGATTTGGGATGAGCAGAAATAAAGAACTCGCTGCATAAGGAATGAAAAAAATCTCTAAAAATCCTCTGGCCTTTCCAGAGTGAAGAAGGAAATCCCTCTGGGTTGGCCAAAGACTGAGAACAGCGTGAACAAGAGCCAAGTTATCCAGGAAGCAGATATGCAGGTGTTAACTAAAAAAAAAAAAAAAATTAATTAGTGAGGTTTATCCTTTGGAAAAAGGAGAACTGTATTTCTCATAAAGGGTAGCAACCTGCTGGACAGCCATTCCAACAGGTTGGGAAGCAGAGCCTAGGCCAGGAGCCAGGCACACATGCTTCAAAGAAGAGACAAAAGACAACAGGATTTTATACTAAGCAGGTGGTCAAATATACATATTTAACAAACTATAGGATGAGTCATGAATTATTATGAAGGGAAATCATATACATGTAATTCTGCTTTATCTCTCTTATGCCCATCATGCCTGGGAACTCAGTTTTAAGGACCCCGTTGGCCAAGAGGGGTCTGTTCAGTTAGCAGAGGGCTTAGGATTTTATTTTTGGTTCACGCAGGAATTCCAAATTTTCTGGAGTAGTATGGGAAAGTAGAGTAACTAATCCTCTAAAATTTTTACAAACTCAAAAAGGAGGAAAGAGCAGGTAGGCTTTGGAGGGTACAGAAACTTGTCTGAGATCAAAGAAAGTCAAATTGCCAAAAGCAAGGGCTCTTATCCTTTCATGGGCCAAACAATCCTTTAAGAATTTAATTTTTTTTAATGAGAGAAAATAAAAGTTTTCACAACACAAAATTTTGCAATTGATTTCAGGGGAGGTTCAAAGCCTGAGGCCCAAGAACCCTAGATTAAGAACTCCCGGATGAATATCTTGCTTACAGAAAGTTCACATGGAGATAAATGACAGGGAAGATGAGAAAGGCATTGTTAAGTGTGCTGTGCTCCTTTCAGGCAAAGAGAACACAGCAACATCAAGGATGCTTTCCTGCCCTAGGGGCATTTACATGAAACTGTAAAGGACCAGGAATGGGGAGCTTTGCCTATTGGGGATATGCTGAGGCAGTCACTGAAAGGTTGAAAATAGCTGTTTGGCTTGGGAAAGTCCAGTATTTGAAGCTGTATCTTTTATAAAACTATAGATCAGGTAATTCATAGTTGTAGTCTCCACTCTGTTCCCTACAATCACCATTAATGATTTTTCAGCATTCAAGTCAACTAAACCAAAATTTTATAGACAATGTATTGGGAAGTGTGGGGGATAAAAAGTTACTGAAACATGGACCTGACCCAAGGACACTCATCTCTAAGTGGAAAATGTGAACATCCCTTGCAACAACCTGGTCCTGAACTCTTTGACCTTCAACTTCAATGTCCTTCTTCAGTCTTTTCCAGCTGCACACAACCATAGCCACTCCTTTGGTATTCTCCTCATTTAATACTCCTCCATTGTCAAGATCTCAAATTCTGAAATTCTTTTAGACCATAAACTCTTATTCTTCTGTCTTTCTTGTACCTAATATTTTTTCTCTTTACCCTCATCGTGAACTCTAGACCCCTTGAATGCTTATATCCAAGTCTTCCAACTCTGTCTGGGTTTCACTTGCCTCCTTCCTATCCTCGACACCAATGACATGTGAAATGACCAAGGACCATTAGATGGCAGCATAGTCTCAACTAAACTGCTCAGTAGGTTGAGGAAGTCGGGTAAGATTATTGTTATTTATGAGAGCCTCAAGTTTGAAGGAGCAGTACGATAGTGGAACTAAAGGATATAGAATACAGGCAGATCATTCAGCTGGGGACAAGAAGATCTTGACCCCATACAAGTGTAAACCAGAGAAGTGGCCAGTCCTAAGCAATAAGGGAGATGGCAGGGTACTTTCAGGTTCATTGTGTGTAACCACTTCATACCTATCCACGTAGGCAGTCTTCCGCCTGCTTTGAAACATTTCTTGCCCAATGACCCTGAAGGATTTTCTATTTAAGAGTCAGTTACTTAATGCCAACAAGCCTCCTGGAATCCTTTGCTCTTAACTGCCTTGCCAGTTCCCAGTGCTAGGTAAAGTTGACTTTCTTGTCTCTCTCCTTCCGGGCATGCAGGTGCTCCTGCAGAAAGTTATACAACACTGCACCTTGATTCAACTCCAAAGCATAATATGTAACTTCAGTGGTGACCTCAAGGCCGTTCAACTTTCCTTCATTTCATTCTTAGGTAACTCCTTGGGGCATTCCTCATAGAAGCAATTCTATGCCTTCCCCATTCCCTGAGATCCCTTACCACGTTTCGGCTCACCCAACCACAGCAGTTGACCTCACACCCTCCTCCTTATTTGGAGGGGTTGGACCATCCATCCTGGCCTATTCTGAAGCCCTCTCCTGCAGACTGAGCACAGGAGCTACAGAGTCCTATGTGCTATATTAATAGAGTTGGATAGAGAAGACATCAGAAATTCCACCCTCTTCAATGGAAAGGAACAAAAAATGGATATCTTATATATCTTCTTTGAATCAACTTACTCCTCAGAAAAATATGTTACAAATGTTAATACCTGGAGTGTTTCCTAAATCATCATCAGAAGCCTGGGGTTGTATCTTTTGCAAATCTTATCTGGAAAGACAGTGCTTTCAAACTATTCACTAAGTAATTAACAAACTAACATAAAATATACTCTAGTCCTTTAAGTTTCAATTGACTTTAGCCTATCCCAATGACTTGTGATTTGTTTATTAGGTCATTCATTTAATATATACTTTAGAGCCAAGACTCATAGCCACTACACATACTGCCACATACAGAAATGTAATAATGGAAGACTTTTATGGCAGATAATGAATATTGAAAAACAAGAATCATTCATCCAGAATTTGTCAGTATGTCCCTCCAGCCACCACTGCAGCCAAAGCTGCTGCCACCAGTGCCAGAGCCAGGGCCACAGCCTGAGCCTAAGCCGGCACAGCCACAGCTAGAGCTGCTGCCATGGCTGCCCAAAGGTCTTCTTCAACATGGAAGTTTCCTTCTGATGGCAAGACAGGGTTCTTAGATCTGCCTTCTTGTTCCCTGATCTTCTTGAAGGCTTCTGTCTTCTGCACTAGAATCTTACATTTAATTTCATCTGGATTGTTTTGATACAGAAGCCTAAAAGACTGTACATGAGAGATTTCATCTCATTGCCCAACATGATAACAAAATAAATCTAACTGGAGAATAGTACTGTAGCTCAATAATCCATGAAGGCGCCCTAGCTCCCAGACCTGAGAGAGTGCTGGGGCCAGGCAGTATTATAAAAATATACCATTTTTTTCTTCTTTATAGGCTCATAGTTATATTCAGGCCAGTTTGTAAAAGATGGTTGGATCAAATTGTTTTTTGACAATTTGGAAAAAAGTTGGAACTTGTTCACATGGCCAAACTTTAGTTGCCCCAATAGGTAATATAATGAAAACTATGGACCAAAATTTTGGGTAAGGCAGTTTTCATGGCAGTTTGAGTTTTTCTTTAAAAGGCCTTTTTAACCTTTGTTTTCCCTTCTGTTTCAAATGAGTTTTCAATGTTCACATTGTTGCTAGAACTGGGTGCTCCAATTGACCTTGAATTAATGATAACAAAGACACTGAGTTTTATCTCAATACCAGTAACCCAGCAGCTACAGTTCACAAGTACAGAGAGATAGAGAGCTTAACAAACTCTATATTTTAACTCTATAGTGGCAGGTTGACCATTTGAGCTCTGATATTTTATTGATGTAATTTGCCCATAAGTTTAAACATGTGCACAAGAACAGAACATAATATGTGGAGACCAGCTAGAGTCCTAGAAAACCTGGCATCTCTTTAAACTTTCTTACAGACAATACATTTATGTGCCACATATGAATATAGATAAATACTCAATACAAAGACAAATTTAAGGGTTTCAAACACAAGCCTGGGAACACCACATCAAACAAAACAAAACTCAAAACAGAGTACTTCCAAACAAATCTATATAGGGGGAGACTAGATAGAAGTTTTCAAGAATCTTATCTCAAACCAACTTGTACCAAAAATGACCTGTCCTATGTCCAAATGGCATAAAAGCCCAAATGGCAGAAACAGAGGACTCTCAGCATGCACACCAGTTTTGAAGAATGTAATCAAAAGGGATACATGCAGGAATTGAATTCTTATTTCCCAGTCACACACACAAACACATACACACCCAAATGGATTGCAGTTCCAACAAATAAGCCCCTAAGGAGTGCCAAATACAAACAGTCATAGGTCCTACTGTCCCAAATGGCTGAGGCTTCCAACCCAAATGGGAATTCCTCTGGAGCTCTCCAAATGGAGAGAGGAGGTTTTGGGTCCTTCTGGGAGTTAGCTACTCTCCCAGCAAAAGAGGCCCCAAGGCAGGATCATCGCAAGGGATTTGGAAATATTAGGAAATAAAGAGATAATATAGATGGAGAAATGATTGAGATGGAGACAAAGGGTAATTTAAATGATGGAGGAGTTAGGGAGTCCCCAGCATTCCCATGAGCTGTGAGGCCACAAGTGAAGTCCCACATCACTATTTATTGTTAAAACAAATAGCTGTCTTTTGTTAGAGAATTATCTATACAGCTCATTTTTTGAGGTTCCCAGGGGAACCTTACCTAATTCTGTCTACAAGAATAGGTGTTTAAAAATTTTTTCAAAGATAAGCATGTTAAGCCCTATGTTAGAAACAGACCTAGCTGAGCATACAAATTAAAGATAAAATGTATAAAATGAGAACTGAGTCTGTGTATTACTCTAATCTACTTCTTCTAAACAGAGAGACATGTAGTCAGGAGTGAAGCAGGAATAGCCTTGAAGTCTAGGATAGTTCCAGCTGCACGTTACCTGCAGGGCAGGCATTTTAATCAGCTTCTCCACCAAGGACCCAAACCAAGCTTTTGCCTTGCAAAAAAGCTCAAGGCGATGGTCAGCAGCAAAGAAGAAACGTTGCTTTGCAAACATCCTCTGACAATGCCTCCCTTGTTGGAAGCAGCTTCCATTCTGTGAAGTAACATGTCCACAGATTCCTTCAAGGCAAATCCTTGCAAAACTCCTGAAACTTTTCACATCTCTCAGCCTATTTCCCAACAGGGTCCTACTCTCCCAAATGGTTGAGCCTCTCAACCCAAACAGGAGTTCCAGAGAAATTCCCCAAATGGAGAGAAGAGTTTTCAAACAGCACTCACCCACCCAAACACAGATGCCAAATCCAAAGGTCAAAGGTCCATTCTTCCCTCACATGACAGTCAGGGATGCATTTGGGACTGGTAACAGCAAAGCTGGTGGGAGAAACCAAAACCAACCTCTGCCAGAAACTCAGCCAGGCAGCCACTAGGAAGGCTTTAAAGTCTCTCGTTATCTCATGGCTTCCAAGCCACAAGCAATGAATTCTGAATGAGCCCTCAAATTGTTAATGAATCCACAAAGGGGGTTCAATGTTGCTTGCAGCACAGAAAGCCAATTACTGAGACAACAAGGATTATCAAAGAAGAAGGGGTTTATTGCAGGAGATATGTCTACTGGGAGGAAGAAGGTATAGACTGCCTCAAATCTGCCTCCCTGATCAATAGATCAGGGGGTTTTTGGAGGTGAAATGAATAATGCATATGGGGAGTGAGTATCATTGCATGTTTGCAGTGGCATGCATAGCACATAAGTGCAGTGAGAAATCATGCTAGTGTATATAGCCCATGATCAAAAAATGGTGGATAAGTCCCTCCCAGGATGGGGATTTTAGTATTATAATGAGCTAGGGGTTAATATTGGGCATTCTTTCAGCTTGTGCACAGGCTCAGTGGGGTCCTTGGGTACAATCTATGGTGGGGTATCACTTTTCTTGTCTTCTCTGGACAAATAGGTGATGTAAGGTTTTGTAGTTATCTTGTGACCACAAGGAGGGTCTGCTGTTTCTGGGAAAGAAACTCAAAATGGAATGCATCAGTGCAACAGAAAGTTACAAAGTTCTGGCCAGCAAATCTTACTGGCCTGACATATGAAAAAATGCTCAACATCCCTAATCATCAGAGAAATGCAAATCAAAACCACAATGAGATATCACTTAACCCCAGTGAGAATGGCCTTTATCAAAAAGTCCCAAAACAACACATGTTGGCGTGGATGCGGAGAGACAGGAACACTCACACACTGCTGGTGGGACTGAAAACTAGTGCAACCCCTGTGGAAAGCATTATGGAGATACCTTAAACAGATTCAAATAGACCTACCATTCGATCCAGCAATCCCATTATTGGGCATCTACCCAAAAGAACATAAGTCATTCTCTGACAAAGACACCTGTACCTGAATGTTTATAGCAGCACAATTCACAATCGCAAAGATGTGGAAACAACCCAAATGCCCATCAATTCATGATTGGATTAGTAAATTATGGTATATGTATACCATGGAGTATTACTCAGCTATAAGAAATAACAGTGATATGACATCTTTTTGGTTCTGGAGAGAGTTGGAACCCATTATATTAAGTGAAGTATCCCAAGAATGGAAAAACAAGCATCACATGTACTCACCAGAAAATTGGTTTCCCTAATCATCACCTAAATTCACATCTGGGAATGATACCAATCGGATATCAGACTGAGGTGGGGGGTGGGAGGAGGGGATGGGTGTATGCCTACATGATGAGTGCATTGTGCACCGTCTGGGGAATGGTCATGCCTGAAGGTGCTGACTCGGGGGGGGGGGGGGGAGAGTGCAAGGAGGGGATGGGTATATACCTACATGATGAGTGCAATGCACACTGTCTGGGGAATGGACACACCTGGAGCTCTGACTTGGGGGGATAGGCGGTACATGGGCAACGTATGTAACCTGAACTTTTGTACCCCCCATAATAAGCTGAAATTAAAAAAAAAAAAAAAAGGAAACATAAGAGAACTACAAAAAAAACAACTATAAAAAATGTTTTCTTGCTTATGAAGCCAGTTGTAGTTATAAAAATCTTTACTTCTGTATTTCTAAACTGATCTGTCTATATTGAAAACCAAGAGTTCATACTAATTCTTACCCAATTCCACAAGGTTCATTCTAGTTTTGTAACTTTTTGTAATTGTAACCTTCTCTTACAGTGAGAAATCAGGCTCCATAGGTGGCTACATAATTTGCAGAACCCAGAGGAAAATGAAAATGCAGGGTGGTTATCCAAAAACCAGGAAAAACTGCTGTCAAAGGTACTAAAATATAAGGCTCTTTCCCTATTTTGCATGGTCTTTCAAATTGTAATAATGTTTTTTATTTGTTATTTAATGTCATTTTTAAGTAAAGAAAAATTAAATCTTTTAATTATTAGCATTAGTTATACTGTTTGTCTTTTTATTGTGCAGTACCAGTTTTAAATGCAAATACAAAAGCATTTAACGTATATACATATTTGCCAATTTTACACAAGTCATATTTTGGGGTTCATACATGCATATGTTATTCTTACCAGGACAATGGACACACTGTCCCAAACTAACTCAAATGTTGTCATGTACACAGTCTAACCAGCATGTTGTAATTTGGCTTACTGTTGTGTAAGGATGTGCTGAAAGGAAAAGAAACCATGGTTTGCCATATCTTTTCTTTCCTTCGATGTCATTTTCAACATATGTGATTGTGTAATACACAGAAGTAAAACAAGGGCTCATGTGATTAAGTCAGGCCCTCCCCAGGGATCTCCCAATCTTAAAGTCAACTGATTTGGAAAATTAATTATAGCTGTAAAATCTCTTTTACAATACAATCATGCCAGTGCTATCTTAACATATTCACAGGTTCCACCTACACTCAGAAAAGGGGATTATACAAGGGTGTGGGTCATTGGAGGGTATCTGAGAATCCTGTCTACCACACTCACCTTGGGATAGACGGTAGCTAGGGACCTAGAAAGCTAGCTATATGGCCTCCAGTGGGCCTGGCTATGAAGAGCAAAATGTCCCTAGGCCAGATGCATAAAGGCCCACTAAACCCTTCTAGTCATATCAAGCAATTTGGACTCTTCTACAGGGGCAGCAAATGTCAATTATGGGACTAAACTGCATGAGGCACAATTTCCATGTCAAAGTTCAGAGACTGCAAATGCAAAGTCATGGTGCTGGGGAAGCTGCCAATACTTGCAAACACACTGAAAATGCTTTGCCCTGGGTAAAATAATACAGAGTCCAGGGAGCCAAAAGAAAGAATATATACAGAAACAAACAGGCTATTGAGAAAAGCAGTGCTGAAATATGAAGTAGATAATGTCAAGAGATACTATTTTAGCTATTTTGGTAACAAGTGAAAACAAAGTTTTTATCAAAGATATCCATAAGTATAATCTCACAAATATTGAGCATAGTTGACTATGGGCAGGGTGATACGTCAGACACTATACTGGTGGAATAGTGTTCCCTAAAAGGCCATGTCCACTCAGAACCTCAAAATGTGACCTTATTTGAAGACAGGGTCTTTGCAGATACAGCTAGTTGAATTAAGATGAGGACATACTAGATTAGGGTGAGTCATAAATCCAATAACTGGTGTCCTTATAAGAAGGCCATGTGAAGGCAGAGGCAGAAATCAGAGTGAAACTATAAGACATGGAACTCCTCAGATGGAACCAAGAACTAGGAAGAGGCCAGGAAGAATTCCTTCCTAGAGCCTTCAGAGGGAATATGATTTTGGATTTCTGGCCTCCAGAACTGGGAAGAAATAAATTTCTTGTCTTTTAATTTGTGGTAATTGACAACAGCAGCCCTAGGAAAACTATTACTATTTAATACTAGTAGGGAAGAAATAAAAACTAGAATAATCAGAATATTGCTGTTTATGGAGAGTGAGGTTATGAATTCTGCTTATCAATAAATACAGAGGAGCCATTATCTTTAATTTTCAGGATCATCCCAAGGTTGTAGCACTGGGGAATAGTTTTTTTCCAATCAGGTAGCCAAAGGCCCCTAGGAGGCTGACATACAGGCTGTCTTCGCCCCTGCTTCCCACCTGAGCTATCAGCATCCCCTGGCTTATGGACAGTAGTACCATGGCCATTCTCCTCTGCTCGGCGCTTCTCATTCCTCATGAAACCTGTGTCCTGGTAGAAAATAGATTCTGGGACTATGACCTATATGCAAGCAAGAACTGTAGGACTCACACTTAAGAAAGAATTGCTGATAAGAGCAATGCACCTGTTTCTAGTATGGAGTATAACAAGCAGAACTGAAGTGTGAGAATAGTAATGGTCTCTCAATATGTATTTTACCCTTCACCACTAGACTCAAGAACAGAAGTAAAAATCTGATCGTGAATTAAACACTGACATTCTCCCCATATCATCCCTGACTCCTAAAAGACCATCTCAGTTCCAGCTTAAGAATGCTATATACAGTCTTTGCAAAATTTATGACTAGTTTTAGAGTTCTTCATACAGTTACTTCAGTTTATGTGAGTAGGCATCATGGGTTGTAACAACTGACAGATCTGGTTTTAGTTTTTCCTATTTATAAACTTGGAGTAAAAATATTTTCCATCCATGCACCCATCCATTTATTCAACAGATATTATTGAGGCACAGGAAATGCGGCAACTAACAAAACACACAAAAATCCTTCTCCCACAGAGCTTACATTCAAGTGGGTAGAAACAGAAGAAGAGAAAAAATAACGAATATATAAATCATAATATGTTAGATAAACAAATGCTATGGAGGAAAAGAAAGCACAGAAAGGCAAGAGGGAGTATCAGAGGAGATGCGTTCCTTTTAAACATGGTGAAAAAGGAAGGCCTGAGAGGATGATAAATGAGCAAAGAAATTAAAAAGAAAATATGAGACAGAGGATTATTTCAATATCTGAGGGCAGAACATCCCAGGCAGTGAGAATAGCAAAGGGAAAATCTCCATGGCCCGAGCTCAGTGATGAAGCCAAACCACCTATCCTGTGTACTCTTTAATGATGGTCAAGGTCATCTTCATCCCCATCAAGCCTCCCTAAGTGGGGGCTGACATTTTTGAATCAGCCAACGTGATGAGTGGAAGCAATATAAAGTTTTAAAGGTGAAAAACTTTCATGAAATTTCTGGGAAAATATTTACCTACTAACAAAAAATAAGGAAAACTGAACTGGGTAGAATTTAAAATAAAATGCAATCAAATTCCACTGCATTGTGCATTCAGAATATTTGTTTACTAAAGTTGAAACATCCATTAAATGAGAATAATTTTAAGTAAAAGTGTTTCTTTGACTTTCCCAGTGCATGTGTGAAATAACTAATTGAGTCGATTTCTTATTTGTTACTTTAAGTCCTTAATACTTCTGATTTTAAAAGTAAAATACTTGTCTATTATAGAAAATTTGAAAATTATGTAAAAGAAAATAAACTGGTTACCATGTAACAGAAACAATCCTATAGATTATGTATGGATGTACATATAAATAGTAAAAATGTAAAACTGTAGATGGGAAGTATATCAGTCAAAGGTCCTGATAGGAGAAGAGAAACCGCTCTAAGATTTTTGGACATTAGATATTTATTCCAAATAATTGGTGGCACAGGTGATGCAAGAGCTGGGATGTCAATGGGAGTAGATGAGGCAATCAGAGGTTAGCAGCTGCAGGAAGAGACCACCACTCCAAGGGGTGGAGGACACAAGAGGAAATGCCACATTTTTATCCCAGCAGCCTCATCACCCACCTGGTAGGACACAGAACCAGGTGGAGGTTGCCTTGGCACTAGCTGGGACCACAGAGGAAGTGTGACTTCTGTTGGAGATGCCACTCAAGGTGGAGAGAGAGACACCTGGCTCTTCCCTTCCTCCAGCCCTGCTGTCTCCCCACAGTCCCTCCCACGGAGCAAACCCAGAGGAATCCAGGTGGCAAGGAAGCCTGGGAAGTGAGGGGTAGAGCACCCCCGCCCCCATGCCATGCAGAATTAATGACGGTAAGGCAGCAAAGGACGTGAGAGTAGGTGAACGACCAGGAGAGGAAGGATGAGGGGACTCATGAATTTGAGGACAGGGATTTCCCCTGGGGAGGGAGTCGTGGGAATGGGGATGGGGAGAGGTCCAAAGTGGGCCTCAGCTATATTGGTAAACACTTATTTCTTTAAAAAAAATTTTTTTTAAATAACTTTGGAACCAGTATGGCAAAATGTTAGCATTTGTTACATTTGTAAAGTAGGTGACAAGATGCTCACCGTTCCCTATGTATTTCTATATAATTGAAAATTTTCATAATTATTATAGAAAAAATGTGTCACATTAATGGCAATAGTAAGCATTTTTCTTGCTCAGACTGGGCCGTTTTCCACCCCACTCCCAAGGACACACCACACCTCTGTCTCAGTGAACAGTGGCACCTTGTGGGTCCTGCAGGCTCTGTTACCAGCACTGCCACCCACCTGGCTCTGTGTCCTACCAGGCGGGTGGTGAGGCTGCTGGGATAAGGACGTGGTGTTTCCTCTGACACTTGGGGGTAATGGCATATTCAGGACAGAAGTGGGGACCCAGACAGGGCAAGAGTGCAGAAAGGCAGGAAGGGAAGAGGCCAGGAGAGGACTTGGGAGGATGAGGGGATGACAAATCATGGGAACTTCCCAGACCCTGCTCCTGTAAAGCTTGGTTCAGCTCTCACTCCTGGGGAGCCTGGAGCAAGTTCCCTGGTCTCCCCCAGCCGCTATGTCCTCTTCTGCAACACGTGAACGATAAGGGCTCCTACCTTAAAGAGTTGTTTCCAGGATTCAATTTCTACACCCACATGAAGAGCACTTTGATTTGTGTGGGTGCATCGTAAACCCTCAACACGTGTGTTACTGTTATTACGTTTTATTCATTTTATTCTTTGCATCCTCCTTGTTACCACAGTTTCTGGTGTTTGAGAATCATTTGTTCAGATCAAATAAGTGAAAACCAATTGTCATTTCCTTATCTGAGCCATGCTTTTCTGTGATCATCTTCTCCTAGTTGAACATGTGCATCCAGATACAACACTGCCTGGATTCTGGCCTACAACGGGGCCAGGCTCCGTGTGATTTCAGACAAGCTTGGCTAAAAGGCGACTCAGATAGGGAGAGTTGTACATCAATGAAGAGAGAGAACCTACTGGGTAATCGCATCAGGAGACTCAATATTCTGCACTGAAGGGAAAATCCTCCAAATGAGAAAATCTGCAGGAAAAACAAGCATAAAGAAGAACCTGTTCCACAAAAGCAATAATTGGGGTTTAAAAGTCATTCTTCTCTGGTGTGTTCTATGGTCTCTGCGTTCTCTCAGCCTCCTCCCCAAAGACTTTGCAAGCACACAAGAAGGGTGCTGTCACCTTGACCCTCCCTCATGCTGATGTGAGGGCTGTACTAGGAAAGAGGCCAGGCAAGGAGGGACCAGGACACGAGAATAAACCCGCAATGACAGCTCATGTGCACCTGGTGCCTTCCCAGGACTGTCTCACCTCACTGTCATGGCATGGTGAGGTTGGAAATAGCACTTTTGGGGTTGTTGTGAGTATTAAATGACATAGTAACACAGGCATAGGGCCTAGGACAATGGCACATGCTAAGCTAACATTCAATGGACCTTAGCTGTGATTACCATTTTCGTTCCTACTTACAAAGAAATCATCTTGGGAAAGAGCAAATTTACCCACAGTCGCACAGCTCATAAATCAGTGGTAGAGCTGGGATTTGAAGCCATGGGATTTACTCCTGACCCCACGAATCCACTGCCTCCAGGAGAAATGATGTTCATAGGAGGACAAGCAGCTTAGTTTGGGGCAGAGACACACTTATGTTCGCCATTCCTCTTTAAGTAGCTGCTGTCTGGGGACCTCGGATAAAAGTAACAATTGTCAGGTGAGTACAGGTTGCTATGAGATGCCTGTAGACTGTGGTATGGATGGATGTGGAGTATCATGACAAGCAAGCAAGGGTGAAGATAGTCAAAAGATTTTTAAAAAGTGAAAAATCATGTTCTGGCTTTAAAAACTCAGAAGAGATTTCAATTGTCATTGTATTTGGGACTTGGAAGTAATAAACACTAGAAGTCATCTTCCCAAAGACATATATCTTTGATTTGTTTAATCAGCTACATTTATCAGAAAGTAATGGCAGGAAAGAGATCATTTAGAATGATCACTTAGCCAGAGTAAAACTTTCTCTTAAGTACTTATAAATATTTAAATCATTTACGGTAAAGTTATTCCTACCTCCTTTAAGAGGCATTCAAATAACAATGCCTATGACTAGAGAATCCCATAACTGACAGAGTAATTCTCCTGGCTACCTATTTATGCAATCTTGTGGCCTTAAATACCACCCACGTGTCCTGACTGCCAAATATTTATCTGCAGACCAGACCTTCCCCACTAACTCCACACCGATATGCTCAACTGCCCGCCTGACACCCGCCTTAGATGTCTAATAAGCATCACAAACATGTCTCCGACCAAACTGTTGATGTCTTCCCCCAAATGGCAAGTCCCTTCCTGTGTTGCTCAGGCAAACACAAAAATAAACAAACAAAAGTTGGAGGCATCTTTGACTCCTAATTTATTAACAAATTCACTTGGCCCTCTTTTCCCACTGTATGCAGAATCTACTCATTCCTCTGTTCCTGCACCACCATCACGCAGGGTCCGTGCCTGTTTCTTCTCTGACTTATGTGTTAATGTTCTAATGTAAAGGTTTAACTGGAAGATTGGAAGGCAACTGGGATGATGATTTTCTTCAAATGCTACTTTCTGGTAGTTTTAATAATTAAAATTGGAGTATCTGAAAATCTTTATGGGGACAGACATATTCCTAATTGCTGTTCGTTGTCTGAACTGCTGGATGTAGAGCTAGAATGTTAAGAGGGGACCAAGTCATCACTAGGTAGTATGCAGGGGATTCATTCAGTCACTCAGTAAATATGTATTGGTCATCTTCTATGTGTCAGGCATTTTCTAGGTGTTTGGGTTATTATATGACACAAAATATAATTCTCCATGGGCTTATAATCTAGGGAGGAAGAACAGAAATAAGTCAACTCAAACTATCTATGTGAGACAGTAAGAAATGTGATACAGAAAAACAGGATAACATGGGTAGGAAGTGCTGGGCGGTGGTGGGCTTGATGCTTTATGTGGGTGGGTCAGGAGAAGCTTTGCTGATGAGGCAACTGAGCAGAAACCTAAAGGAGGTGAGGGAGGAGCCTTGTGGATATTGGAGGAAAATTATTCTTGGCAGTGGTAACAGCAGGTGCAAAGGCCCTGAGCGGGGATGGTGCTTTGTGCATTCCAGAAGGAGGGCATTGAGGCTGGAGCAAAATGAGTGAGGGCAAGAGTGGGAGGAGATGCAGTCAGAAAGAGGTGTCAGGAGCTCGGAACATGCACAGTGGCATAGGCCACAGGTAGGACATTGATTTTAGCTTTGAGTGGGATGAGAAGCTATTGCAGGATTTTGAGCAGAGGAGGGGTGTGATCTGACTTATGTTTTAATGGAACCACACTGACTTCTGCACTGAGAGAGCACAGGAGACTGTTGTAATCATCCAGGGACGGCAAATGGTGGACTCCTGGTGGTCCACTTAGTTAAGTCAACCTCATGCCACTTACTTGTTCCAGCGGTAGACCCTCCACTTTGTGCTGAAGCTGAGTAAGGTCGCCATCTCCTCATCATTCAATTTAAAGTCAAAAACCTGAGAAGTGGACAGTTTCACTACATCACTGGTAAGGCAATTACTGTTGATATTTCAGACCACCAGCCATTCAAGCATGGAGTGAGCTCACATCCAGAGCACAAATTGGACATAAGAGGTTCATCCATTATGTTCATTGGTTACAAACTTTTCTCTAAATTAAGTCTTACACAAGGACTCAGTGTTTATAGGATTTAGTGCTACAAAGGGAGGGAGACCAGGCTGACATTTAACCACAGGTGTGCATGTTGTCTGTGCTCCCTGATGGGTTCTTCCAGAGGACGGTGCTCCAAACACAGTCCACACCTCCTCTGCTGCTGGCAGATGGGCGTTTAGACCAGGCCAGTCCGCTCTTTGTGTGGTCCATGACCTCACTGCTCAGGGGAATCCAAGGGTCTTCTCAGTGGTGTGAGGCACAGCAGGGCTCAGACCTGACAGGGCTTCACCCCCACCAGAGGGCAGGGACTTGTCCTTAGCCCATGGATCAGTCATTTCAGCTCTGCTAGGTAGCTCCCTGGACTGAGAATGACAGGGTGGCGGGAAGGGGGTAGGGCCACAGACAATGCAGAAATGGATTGAGAAGCCTAATGAGATGGTCTCCCCTGACGCTACTCCACCAGGGACCAGCAGGGCCAACCAGCCGGGATCTTACCTGAAAGTTCTCAACAATGTGTGTTGGTGTCACAGACCTAGCAATCACAACCAGATTCCTCTGGATATGGAACCGGATCAGAACCTGTGCACAAAGCGGACATCATGTTCCCACTGATCTACAAGACCCCTCCTTCTGTGGAAAGGAAAAATAAAACAACTCTCCAGCTCACTGTGGCTTTAGTTACAACAGCTAGTGTTCTCTGAGCACTTAACAACTATCAGAGACACTTCCAGTCCTCCGCTTGATCAACACCCTCAATCCTAGCAACAACCCTATGATTTTCCTTGTTTAGAAGTAAGGAAAATGTCTTTGGGTATCGTAAGTCTGGTAAGTGGGCCGGGCGCAGTGGCTCACGCCTGTAATCCTAGCACTCTGGGAGGCCGAGGTGGGCGGATCGTTGGAGCTCAGGAGTTCGAGACCAGCCTGAGCAAGAGCGAGACCCCATCTCTACTAAAAATAGAAAGAAATTATATGGACAGCTAAAAAAAATATATATAGAAAAAAAAAATTAGCCGGGCATGGTGGCGCATGCCTGTAGTCCCAGCTACTCGGGAGGCTGAGACAGGAGGATCCCTTGAGCCCAGGAGTTTGAGGTTGCTGTGAGCTAGGCTGACGCTACGGCACTCACTCTAGCCCGGGCAACAGAGTGAGACTCTGTCTCAAAAAAAATAAATAAATAAAAAATAAGTCTGGTAAGTGGTAGATTGGGATCTGGAGCCAGATCTTAAGAGCCCAAAGCCATGCTTTGTCACTGGGCTATAAAACTTCATAGGAAGCTGTTAGACAGAGGTGATCCTTGTTTCTGTCTCTGTATTTCCTGGAGGTCCCAACAGACTTTCAAAGAAGCACATTTGTGGGCTCCATCTTCTGTTTTCTTCCCCTTCAGGAACTTAAATGAACATGGCACAAACACAAGACTGGAAAAAAAATTCCTGAATTAAAAAAAGAAACCAAAAACAATGTACCTGGGCTGTGGTTTTCTTGTACTTTGCAGCAATTGCCTTAACCTTGGGATCCTCCAGTGGAGAAGGGAAACCTAGGTTGGGCCTGTAGGCAGAAAGATGGTGGATGTGAATAATCACCATGATTACCCTATGCAGATGGATGTCACTCCAATGCCGACTCCAGGAGAATCATCACAGCCTCTCCATCTGCCAGACAGTCAGGAAAACCTGAAAGCTTTGGCTCCTTCCCATGGGCTCTGAGCGTCAGCGTTTTGCAAAGGCTGGTCCAGTCCAGCCCTGAGTGCATGAACTGGAGTATTCTCAGAGGGTCAGGCATGTCACCATTTTAATTCTTATCTTTTCCCACTCTAATTCTATTTGGCTACTTCGAACACATTACCTTAGACACATTTTTCCTTCTGATGAATAGTCTGATAAATACATCAATTATAAGATAATATTTTTAAGAATATCAGCAGAAAGACCCACCACTCAGAAGCCTCACCAAGGTTTATCTGGATAGCCTAGGGAGGAGTATGCTGTGACAGTGATGCCCTTGGAGTGGCAGTACTGGATCAGTTTCTCCTGCGTAAGGTATGGGTGACACTCGACCTGCAAAAGCAAACAGTCCTCAGCACCACGGAAGTCGGCCTGCTTTTTGAGTTGCTTGTAGGGGGTTCTACACACAGAAAAAGACCACCAAGCAAAGGCCAAACACCTGCCCACTGACACACTTGCTAACCCACCCTGAGGAGAGTCTCACAGCTCCCCAAAGTGCCCTGATCGCTGATGCCTGAGGGGAGACTCAGTACGTAGCATCAAACTTTAAGCAGCAGTAGGCCAAAGCCCCTACCCTTTTCCCAGACAGAATTTACCTGGTTAGTCACTGGTTTATATTTCAGTCCAGGTTTGTTCAAGAGCCTTTCGATCTGAAAGTGGTTGAAATTGGAGATGCCAAGGGCTTTCACCAGCCCCTCGTCCACCAGCTCCTCCAGGGCCTGTCAGGGAAAGGGACACCTCTTGTGCACCCAAAGGGACAACAGGGACCCTGGCTTGCCTCAGTCTCTCTGGGGCATGAGACATTGGTAAAGCATCCACCGCAGCAGCGTGGGCTTCAGCAGTGAAAGGAAACTTCAGTCAAGGCTGGGTGCCCATCAGTGTCAGTTCCAGCCCTACCGCCCCTCCCAGCCCCAAGGAAACTGGGAGTAAAAGAGAAAGATTTATGTGCTTGCTGTTCTGGCCTTAGCCAAACCTGGGGGAGCTGGGTCAGCCGGGACAAGGCTGCAGCATGTGGAGAAGCATCACTTGTCTGGTTCTGGGTGACTCTCTCCCACACCGCCCACGGTGTGGTTTGCAGTAGGAGACGGCCACACAGATGCATTGTGTCTTGGCAGGGGCGCCCAGCCCAGGGCTGTGTGGGGCTGGAATCTGGTCAACTCCTTACCTACCCAGTTATGCTTTCTGCTTCAGAAACTATGTCAACCTCAAAGAATGGAATCTCCTTATTATTTTAGAGATTATTAGCCTTTTGCAAACTTGCCCAAAGATACCATATAGGTTAGCAGCAATCCAAACTCTACGTGTATTTATTAGGCATTTATTCCATGTCCAGATCCTGTCCAGTAGTTGTTGGGATATGAAAGCATACCATGTGCTTCCTTCATCTGCGATCCTTAAGGTCCAAGTAGAGTACGGGGGTTCCCGTCTGTGGAGCAAACAGCCACAACACTGAGGCTGGCTCAATGTGACAGTGGCCCAGCACTGAGAAGCAGGGAGGGCAGAGAAGGAAGGGACTCACAGGGACCGCAGTCGTCAGGGAAGACCTTAAGGGTAGAGTTTAAAAATAAACAAAAACAACAAACCTTGCAGACAAGAGAGGGAAAACAAGAGTGGCGAGGGAGGAATGCAGGAGCAGAGGCTTAGAGGCAGGAAGAAGCGCAGTGTGTTCAGGGCACACTTGCCTCATGGTTCTCAGCTTTGGCTGCAATGTTGAATCACTTGAGACTTTTAAAAAATACTGATGCCCAGCTTCCACCCTCAGAGCTTCTGACTGATCTCCTCTGGGATGCAGCCTAGACACTGTGATTTGAATTTCTTCTCATGACATGAATGCACAGCCAGTGCTGAGAACCACTAGGGGAGATGATGAAGGTCTTCAAACTGGGCAAATGAGTTTAGAATTGGTGAGAATTTAAGTCCCAGAAACTCCCAAGTGGGCACTGAGGTAATATTAAGATAAATTTTTGTGTGTGCCATAGGTCAGGTTTAATTTGCCCATATGATACATCTGGACTTCCTTATACTTTTTGGGGCCCCTCTTTGCTTCCAGGTGGTCAAGGAGGTTTCTGCTGGACTTGTTCTGGGTCCAGGATCTATCTAAACATCCAGTGCTTCCATTTCAATCCTGCCTGATTCAGATCAGACCCTCTGACCTTGATCATCAATATCTTTTCATAACTTCAAAATGCTTTGCATAGCAATCGTTCTTGTATTCATGCAGAAGACATAGCACTGTGGAAATGAGGGTACATTCTGAAGAGGACAATGAGACACTTGTCATAGTTAATTATCATCATAAAAACTAGGGTAAAACATTTTGTGGAACTGATGTTACATGTATGCTAGTGTCCACATCTCACAATGAATAATTCCTAAGATATTTAAGAGGTCATCTTTTGCCAGGGTAATAGGTATGACAGAGCCCTCCTGGCAGATTTAATGCAAAGATGAGTACTGAAAACTTAGGCTTCTTGTGAATCTTGCCACAATTTTTCTTCTTAATGATAAAATATTCCCTGGGTTGAGTCCATGCACACAAACCACTGTATTGCTCATTAAACCATCCTTCCCCCAATTTTTCTCCAACAGGAAGTTTTTCATGGCAGGAAAAGAAATATTTTAACCTTTTTCTATAGTTCAGTACCAGAATTCAACTTTTTTTATGGCTACAATTTTGGCACTCTCAAAAAGGAATATCTTTTGGGTAAAGCTTAATAAATTTATTTCAGCAAATATATCAAACAGGTATCCAAGACTATATATAGTTGGATAATGACTTTTGTGGTCATTAAGGCAAAAACAATATGTAAATTTTTTTAAAAGAACAGGAGTTTCAAGTTGTAGTTTGAACTCACTTCTAGTATATGGGCTCAACCAGCTCACAGCTTGTAATAATAGTGTTCTGTCACATGTTACCATGGATTTATACCTAATTTTATGAGGAAGGTAGCACACATGTCTGATATATTAATGCCTTCATAAGTTTCCCAAGAGTATTTGATTTACTTCTATTTAGAGTCTCTTGCCCATGAGCGATCATATTGTTAATAATTTATTTAGTATGGCTCTTAATTACATGAATTGTTGCTTTGTCTTTATTGCTAATTTTGACTTGCAGAACTGAATTGCAAATAGCATATCCTTGCTGAGCAAATCTGGTCACATTACAGATGGCTCTTTATTATGGCTGGTAGTACTTTGTTCTTTTGCTTTTACACATAACCCAGAGAGCTTCAGACCAGTCTTTAAAACCTATCCATATGTGGAGAAAAGGGAACTTCAAGGTAACATTTTAGGTGGGACTGTAAATTAATACAACCACTATGGAAAACAATATGGAGATTTGTCAAAAAGTTAAAAATAGAACTACCATATGGATTCAGCAATCCCACTACTGGGTATCTCCCCATAGGAAAAGAAATCAGTATATCGAAAGGATACCTGTACCTGCATGTTTATTGCAGCACTAAGCACAATGGCAAGGATATGGAAGCAACTTAAGTGTCCATCAGTGGACAAACGGATAAAGAAAATATGGTATATGTACAATTTGAATACTATTTCATCATAAAATAAAATGAAGTCATATCATTTGCAGCAACATGGATGGAAGTAGAGGTCGTTATGTCAATGATGTAGGCACAGGGCGACAAATACCTTATGTTCTCATGCATATGTAGGAGCTAAAAAACTTGATCTCATGGAGATAGAGAATAGAATAATAGATACCAGAGGATGGGCAGGGTAATGAGGGTGGGAGGGTGAAATGAAGAGAGGTTGGTGAATGGATATAAACTTAGATAGAAGACATGAGTTCTAATGTTCCATTGGTGACTAGGGACACTATAGTTACCAGCAATACATTGTATATTTCAAAGTAGCTAGAAGACATGACTTGAAATGTTAGCAACACATAGAAAGGACACATACTCATGGTGATGGATACCCCAAATACGCTGACTTGATCATTACACGTTCTATGCAGGCAACAAATTATCACATGTATCCTATAAATATGTAAAATATTGTATATCAGTAAAACAAACAAACCAACAGACCAGTAGGGAAGAGTACGTGCTTCCGTCTCTTGCCACTGGCAATCAAGCCAGGTAAATACACAGGGCATATATACAAAGTATATACAGCCGTTTATGTTTAAACTAGTATGTTGGGGGAAAAAAAGTCTGTAGGCAAAAAAAATTAAAAACCCACCCATAGAAATCCAGATAGATTTTCCACATTTCATTTTAGCAGGCCCTTGTACATATTTAAAAAACAGGCAAATTTAATGATTCACAGTTGACCCTCAATATCCGTGGCCGATTGGTTCTTAGACAACACCCACCTCTGCAGATACTAAAACCCATGCATGTTCAAGTTCCTGACAGAACATGGTATAGTATTTGCACATAACCTACACACATCCTCTCATGTACACTAAATCATGTCTATATGACTTTTAATATCCAAGACAATGTGAATGTTTTGTAAATAGTTGCGATACTGTATTTTTAAATTTCTATTATATTTTACTGTAGTATTATCTTTTTATTTCTGAATATTTTCAATCTACAGTTGCTTGAAATCTTGAATGCAGAATCTACGGATACAGAGAGACAACTGTACTTGCCAAAGATCATTCCTTTCAAAAACATTCACAAGATTGCTGGCATTGCCATCATGAAATGATTACTTCTCTGTAATCTGACCCCTTCTTCCCTCAGTAACCACGTCAGTTGTGCTCTCTAAATTTTCTTACTGCTAGTTGTTAGAGGTCAAAGCAGCAAGAATGCTGTGCTTGTGGATAAATACTTTTGAAGAAACTATTCACAGAAAAGTTACATTTGATTTAATCATATTAATTCTAAGTAATTAAGAAAGGTTAGGCTTAATACATTTTCAGGTTGTAAAACAATATAAACTCCCAACTACATGCGCCCCCACTCAAACAGCTAACCAAATGACACAATGAACTCTTGGAGTCCTTCTGTCACTGTTCATTGATACCATGTTCATTCACTTTGTTCTCTACTAACATTTATAAGAAGATATAATAGCTTAGGGAAAAAATTCTTTCATCTTTTGATACAACATTCAGTATGAATTATGTGAAACAGGTCATGATTTGATCTGAGAGGTGTGTGGATTTGCATTCACTGTGTGCGAAGCACTGTGTACATGGTTTTGGTGGTTGGACTTGTGAGCCAGCACGAACTTGGGTCCCCTCCCAGCTCTGTCATACACTTTTTCATGACCTGGACCAGTTATCCTCCTATATTGGTCTCAATGTCATCAGATGTAAAAGGGAATAACACAGCCTCCTAGGTAGATGACTAAATGGGCTGGCTCCATGACTAAAGTTCCTGGCATGGCAGTTATCTTAATCTTTACAATATTCTGAGAGATAAGTATGGATTATAAGACTTTTGTTTTTTAAGATAAAGAAACAGAGGCTTACAGAAGTTAAATAACTTGCCCGAGGTTACTCAGCTAATACTTGCAAACCTAGGCCAAACCTCTACTCCAAATGCCTCCTTATACTTTGAGAACAACATGTGTGTCCCCCAAAATTGTGGCACATCTTATCTCCAGTCTCATTTGAGGACTCAAGGTTAGCCTGGCTTTAAATAGTGTCAGATGGACCCAAAAGCCAAAGGTGATGAGGAAGGAGCGGAAGAACTAGAGAATGACAATGAAGACATCAGACAGCATCAGGATATGCTTCATACCAGCGTGGAGGCTCACGGATGGCTGGAGGAAAGTTGTCTCTCCAGCACACTTAGAAGAAGCTGGAACCTACCTCCCAGGCATCCAAGAATGTTGTTTTACTGCCAAGCATATTGCCTTTGTCATCTTTGGGGAGAAAGTCCTCCCCAGGCTGTAAATGCAGAACAAGAAGTTTACTGGGATGTGTATCCAGACCCTTGGTTCTGTTAAACAAGGTTTCAAGACCCTGACTCGCACACCATATTTTCAAAATCTGGAGTATACACTTTAAAAATATGAGTTGCAATAAAATTTCTATATGAGCCTACCATAGTATGTAAATCCTTATATTTTGTAAACTGCTGGATTTATTTTAAAATCCATTGTCAGCACATTCTGGAAGCCACCGTTATCATGAGGGACATTAACCTCATACACTCAGACCCCATATATACCTGGGGGAAAACTCTAATTTTAGGATCAGTAGATAACAATTAGCTCTTAAGGGAGTGGTACTCTGGGGGAAGATACCGGCGAAATTCTCTCCTTGAAGTCTCTAGAAGTGTGGAGGTAGGGGTGGCACGCTGTCATCACCCTGGCTGCGACTGTGTCCCTCCCACCTCTCAGGAGCAGGCAGGAGCAGAGCCCCAGGCCATGAGTGCGGATTCTTCAATTAGGACTGGCCGGGACCTTCCAGCAACACCACAGCTGGACTTTTCTCCAAGGTGCCACTCCCAGGGCATGCTTTCGTTAGTAAGAGGGTTGAGCCCTGAAAGAGTATTATGCAAGAATATCCCAAGAGTTCTCCTGGAAGGGGAACCCTGGGCACAGATTCAAGACAAAGGTGATATGGCAGTGGAGGCTTGTCTGGGCTTCCAGAAATCATGGTTTCTCTCAGATATAACATCAACTACAGCCAGGCACATGGTTAACTCAACAGCCACATGTGGCCTTGGCCTCCCTTCCAGGACAATACTTTCTGCTGCATCCTCTCCTCTGGACCACCCACAGTTCACAGTTCTGAAAGGCAAGTCCTCCAGCTCCAGCCCACACCACTCCCAGCCCTGGCACAACTGCCATGTTCTGGCATCTGCTCAGAAACTAGACACCGAGCAAGGGGGCAGCTCAAACCTGTAATCCCTGTGGCCAGTGAATCAGATAGAGGTCCAGATAGCTCAGCTTCAGATCCTTGAGGGTCCTCTGACAGGCTTCCTTCACTAGGGATCTCTCAAAGAAGGTGGGCCACAACTGCAAAGGGGATAGCGATGAGGCCTTAATACTGGGGAAACAGAGGGCCCCATCATTCTCATTCTCCCTGCTTTTTTATTTGCACCCTGATCTAACCTGGGGACAGGCCATTTATAACAAAATTGGTTACAATACATGATCCAGTGTGGAAGGTCACCAAGGCTCAGCAGGTCAATGATATTACTCAAGAATTAAAGGCCATTTATTTTGACCTCTATCAGTACTCTACATGTCTCTGATATCATTTAGCAAATGTGGCCACTGATTCAATATTTATTTTCCTGTGTAATTCTCTTCCTCAGCTATCGCCTAAGAGCAGGACTTGTGTCTAGCTTGCAGATCTCAAGCATTCTTAAGCCTTTGGGAGCGGAGGGTCCTATTTCTGCACTGCCCTATCTCCAAGCCTATCGGGCCTTAAGGATGACTTTACCAGGAGTTTCTCTACGCTTGGCCACTACACACCTTGGGGTCTATTGCTCCTACCACATGCGTGTGCTTTCCAAGTGCCTGTAACTAGTGTGTTTTGCCAAGTTGTGTATTATAGAGATCCAGTGACTCTCTACCTCTCACACCCAACAGCCACTTCCTTATTTATGACATTTTATAACTCACTTTTGGAAAGGTGGTCTTACTAATAACCTAACAGAGGAAAATAAACTATCAAACTGAAAGTAAAGGAAATAAACTCACACCACACAATTGCCCCTTTGAAGAGAAAACTCACAACACAACTGCCCCCTTTGTTTTCATTAAAACACTTGTGGCCTAACTCGTTCTCTGTAAGTGTTTCATTTTCTCAGCTTTGAGGAGCCCTAAGCAGACAGCAGGGTGTGAGCTTCCTGTGCAAGCTCTCTGCCTCCACTCTTGGCAGGCAGATTTCAAGGACTCAGAGAAGCTGGCCTCATCAGGAAAGACAAAAACAAAGAACACCTGCAACAACTTCTCTGCTATTTCTGTTATCAGTCTGCTGAAGCAGAGAAAGAAAAAGCCTTTTACTCTTTAAAACTCCAAGCAACTTTCCATCAGTTGCCAGCATTTTCACTCCCTCCTCTGTGTGCTGTGGCCACTCTCTTCTTCTGTCTCACTCTCTCTAATAATTAACGTTGTTCTTTCTATCCTAAACCCTGTGTGAGAAATCTTTCTCCCCCCACATAAGAACTTCACACCCTTTCACCTTTTACTGCACTGAAACAAGAAGAAATTCCTATGTGAGGACAAAAGCCCCCTTTTGTTTTCCAAAATCCTCCCTGGCTGAGAAGTCAGGAGGACACCACTGAGACTGCAGTGTTGGAAGGCGGGGTCGGCATGGAGCCCTCACTGCGCCCCCAGCCTGTGACTGCCACTGGGCAGATGGGTCCCCCAGGCAGGGAACGGGGGACTCACTTAGGGTTCTGAATAACTGGACTCTGGGTAACTACAGGAAGCCAACCCATAGGCGGCTGTAGGGGAGCAGCATCTTCAGCCCCAGTGCTGGTCTGCAGCGTGGACATCGTCGTACCCACATCTGTTATACTGGCAGAGAGGAAGAGCGTGGACAATGAGTCCATACAGGAGAGGCCCAGAGAGTTCTTGCTGCAGACCTGATCCACATACTTCTCCCTGCCTTGAAGGGAAGTCCTCCCACCAGAGGAGCCCCGTGTACCTTGCTGACGATGAAGAGGTCCTCCCGCCTCACAGCCTTCTCTTGGAGCTTCTCTTGGATGGCTTCCCCCACCTTATTCTCGTTCATGTAGATTTGAGCACAGTCGATGTGGCGATACCCTGCATCAATGGCTGCCTTCACAGCTTCTTTGACTTTGTCTGGGGGAGACTGCAAAGCAAAGGCAAAAGGAAAGCCCATCATATACTCTTTTACTGATTGATTTATTTAGAGACAAGATTACACTTCATCACTCAGGCTGGTCTGGAACTCCTGTGCTCATGGGATCCTCCTGCCTCGGCCTCCCACGTAGCTGGAACTACAGGTGCCCAGCGCTGTGCTCAGCTAACATTATATCCTCCTGTCCCCAGACCACCTTCAACAGCCTCTCCCACACAGCTCCACTTTCTAAAGCCTGCCTGCATCCACTTCCCAGGGGATACCTGTGAAGAACAAACTTTCAAATACTTTTCAAAGAAAAGAAAGTAAATTACATTTCTGATTCGGGCCTCATGTCCTCTCCTAGCTAAAACTCAATTCCCTTCTCTCCAGGTTACTCCTCCAGCTGTGTGGCAGGGGCAGATGCTGCTCTCTGTAATTTTCTGAAGACCACGCTCAAAACTGGACTTTAAATAACCCAGAGGAATTTTCAGACCAGTTCTCTAAATAGTGATAAGAATCTGGAAAATGGTCTTTGCAGCCTAAATCCAGACTCCATCACATATATACTGTGGGGGGTTGAGATGATTCAGTATCTCTGAACATTGTCTGGAAAATGGGAAAAATCATAGCACCTGCCTCATGAAGCCGTGCTCGCAGGTGATTACCTACGACGATGAGTGTAAAGTGTCAGCACATCACCTGACACACACTAAGGCCCAGTAAATGCAATGCGTTACATAATTTTTGCCTCAGGAAAAGGAGAAATGAAAAACCTTTTTGGAGTAGAGTTTCTATTCCACCCTCAGGAAAGGAAAAGGAAAGGGAGAAAATAATATTAGAAACATCACATTTTGGTCAAACACAGCCAAACCAAACAGTGAGAAAAGCACGTAAAACTGAAATCCCACAAAATTGTTTTTAAATCTCTTCTATTGTGAAATACACACATATTGGAAAGTACACAAAACAGAGATGAGCAGCTACGCCACCACCAGGACAAGAAAGGGACCCCTGCCAGCAACCTAGAACCACCCTGGGGTCCCCCACCCCAGACACTACCCCCTTTCTCACCTCCACACAATCCTTTCACAGGACATCATCCCCACATCTTGAAAATGGCTCCCTTCATAGTCCTTAAATCTAATTCAGAAATTCTGAAAATTTCTAGAGAGTAAGTATGGGGTGAGCAGATTCCCTGGAGATCTGGATGGATCCTTTGCCACATTCATATAAGACTGAAGCTCTGATGTGGGGCAAATCTAGCTATTGAAGCAAGAGAGGCTGAGAATGAAACAAGTGGGACTCATCTGCTCACCCAGGATGACCAGGAATGCATCCTGAGAAAGGCCCAGCACTGACACAAAAAGGGCTCCTGCCCTCCAGCCCGGGACAACAGATGGTGACGTGGGTGCAAAGAAGGAAAAAGTAAAAGAGGCAGAGTCTGCAGGACATTAGCCGTGAGGGACAAGAAGGAACAGGAAATGCAAGCATTGCTCCTGGTACCTAGTTAGGGAGGTGCTACCATCGAAGGAAATGCCAAAGAAGGCAGAGGTAGAAGATGAGGAACAATGCCAAACTCACCACAAGAGAACTGAGAATCTGCCTCCCTGAGCACTGGGATGTGCCTTGCTGAGTTTTGTCAGCTGACATTTACACAGCCAGCTGGAAACAGAGCTCCTGACCCCCAGCCCAGGTCCTTTATGGACTCAGACTTTAAGGTACATGGGAATCACCTGGGGATCTTGTCAATGTGCAGACGCCCGTTCAGTAGCCTGGGGTGTGGCCTGAGATTCTGCATTTGTAACAAGCAGCTGGTCCAAGGCCCACATTGTGGACAGCAAGAAGTACCAGGGCATTCAGAGCTCTGCAACCTTTCTTCTCAGCCACCCAGTCATAGAAACGGCCAAGACTCCTGAAATATTGAGCCCCCTTAAGTGTCGTAGACCAAGGAGTGTTTTAGAGAAATTTCCCTGGGAAACAATTTTAAGTCCAACCCCAGCTTGAAGCTCTCATCGGTCTTGGAGCTTTGCAGCCTGAATCAGCCCTGAGAAAAGAAGGCAACTTGGGTCCTGGTTCTAGGGCTGAATCTCATCTTGCCAAACCACTGCCCACCGTCAGGGCTTTCCCAGCTAAATGCAGAGAGGAGAGAACACCCAGGTGTCCCTCCAGGGAAGTAGAGTGTCCAAAGATTTGCATTTTACCTTCCCAGTGCCCAGGCCTATCATGGGCATCTTGGCTTTGGTACTGAGCTCCACGAAGGTGGCCATGGTTGGTGAGAGACGGTGGTGAGTGAGCAGATAAGAGGCTTGAGTCCTGGTTAAGAAGCTGGCACAGGCTGCATGGGTGGACCTGGAGATAAGCCATGGTAGTTTACCACCCTGGGTAAAGTAGAAAAACATTCCAGGCTTTGGTAAGATTAGTGATTACCGTGAATTAAATTTTAACAAGGCAACCTCATGCAAAGCTCTCTCTCAGATCATGGTACAATGGGAGTTTTTTTGAGTCAACAAATTGCACACAGCTGAAAGTTGTAAAGCTGAAATTCTTTTGTGTAAAATTAACCCAGTTAGAGGAGATGAGAAAGAGAAAAAAAGACAGCAAGAGAGAGGGAGGGAGGAAAAAAAGGATGGAAGGAAAAAGATAAGGGCCTTCGTTCCTTGCCATTGTTTCTTTCCTCTGTGAAATGGGGTCCAGAGAGGAGAGGTGAGAAGCATCTCACATTTTAAAAGTTGCAATTCCAGGTTCATTGCGGACATAGTCAAATCCTCACCTGATTAGCTTCAGCTGTGACTAGTTGGGCAGTCAGCAGTCCAAGCAAGCTGACATAGGCCTGTGGCATGCCACAGCATCACCTTCACCCTGCAGTAGTGGGGTTTTTGTCATTTATGTGTTCTGAATTGATGTGAGTAGGCTTTGGTAGAAGCTTGAGATGGATATTAACCTCTAGGCTGTGGGTTATGACATAGCCCACGGGGACCAGTTGGCGTAATAGTTTGCACGTATAACACATTTTATTAATGTTGGTTAAATTACCTTCCTCCATGTTAATTCTGCATGTGTGTTTCATAATCTAGTGGCAATAGGGAGCAGGAGAAACTCTCACAAACCTAAACATGGGGAATCTTATTGTCCCATTTCATACCCAATGACATGGCGGTATATTGTTGAATTAGTAAACAATTTGTGACTGTCAAGCTAAATAGCAAGCAGAGAAGGCTCTCTAAAAGAAAAGGTATGTATTAGGGAGTACAGCACTGCAATGGGAATATGCATGTCACAGTAAATTATCTGTATATTCAGGGAAGTAAAGGAAGACAAAAGTTTTTAAAGGAAAAAATGAGGATGATTACATCGGTGTTTTGAAATACTTATCCTAGGCTACAAAGATCAATAACAGGAATCATGGTAGTATGTGGTTGGAGAAGCAGTCGTTAGGCAGATGTCCTTGCAGAATTACTAATATTTTTTGTGTAAGGATGAAATGGGCTTTGTGCAAGGTTGTGATTTTTGCAGTCATTTGTGATTGCTTTTGTTATCAGGCACACAAACTTAAGAACTCTCTTCATGGTGATCCCAGCTCTTTTTGATCATTTTTTTTTTGTCTTTTTGTTTTATTTTTACTATTTGTGGCTCTCTTTTGATTCTGACAACTTTCACACGACTCACAGAATAAAGAAAGGTGTATTGCTCTTGGTAATATTTTGCTTAGAACCAAGAAAGCTATGAGTCAGTGAGAAGAGAGAAGATCATTATTAGACAATTGGGATTAAGAAGATATATCAGTTAGCTGTTTCTTGTAACAGACCAGCTTATTGTCACAACAACCATTTAAAGGCCCATGATTTTGTAGGTTGGCAATTTGCGCAGGAATTGGTTGATAAGCTTGTCTGTGCTCCATTTGGTGTCAGCTGGGCTGGTTCACTTGTTCGGGCTTCGGTTGGGTGGGCTTAGGAGTGTTTCCCCTCCTCCCAAAGGCTAGCTTGGACACCATGGACATGGGAAGTGATCAAGGACCATTAGGTGGCAGCAGATAGATACTCTACCAGACTGCCCACCAGCTTGGCACCAAGTCAGGTAAGGTGATGTTCATAATGGGATCCTGAAGTTCAAAGGGGCAAGACAATAGTGGAATAAATTATATGGTAGAGAATATGGGGAGAATAATCACCAGGATACAAGATGATCTTGAGCCCATACAAGAGTAAGCCAGAGAAGGGGCTAGGCCTCAGCAATAAGGGAGATGGCAGGGTACTTTCAGGTTCATCATCTGTAACCACTTCATACCTATCCACGTAGATAGTCTTCCCCTGGCTTTGAAACATTTCTTGCTCAATGACCCTGAAGGAATTTCTACTTAAGGGTCAGTTACTTAATGCCAACAAGCGTCCTGGAATCCTTTGTTCTTAACTGCCTTGCCAGTTCCCAGTGCTAGATAAAGTCAACCTTCCTGTCTCTCTCCTTCGGGGCAAACAGGTGCTTCTGCAGAAAGTTACACAACTCTGCACCTCGATTCAATTCCAAATTCATAATAAGTAACTTCAGTGGTGACATCAAGGCTGTTCAACTAACTTGCCTTCATTTAATTCTTAATTAACTTCTTGGAGCTTCCTCATAGAAGTGATTCTGCTTTCCTCACTCCCTGAGATTCCTTCCCACGTTTCAGCTCACCCAACCACAGCAGTTGACCTCATATCCTTCTTTATCTGGAGGGGTTGGACCATCCATCCTGTCCTGCTCTTATGCCTTCTCTACTGCACATTGAGTACGGGACCTTCAGAGTTCTATGTGGTATATTAATAGAATTGGGTGGAGAAGACATCAGAAATTCCACCCTCCTCAATGGAATGTAATCAAAATGGATATCCTATATCTCATCTCTGAATCAACTTAACCCTCTAAAAGATAAGTTACTAATGTTAGTAACTGGAATGTTTCCTAAATTCTAGGAAGAAGCCTATGGTGGCATCTTTTACAAATCTTTTCTGGAAAGACATGTTTTAAACTATTCACTAAATAATTAACAAACTTATATAAAATGTTCTCTACTCCTTTTAACTTCAACTGAACATATCCCATCCCAATGACTTGTGAGTCATTTATTTAGTCATTTATTTAACAAAAACCTACCCTAGAGCCAAAATTCTTAACCACTCTATATACTGCCAAGTACAAAATTATGATAATGAAAGACATTTATGAAGATTAACTATTGAAAAAGAAGAGACATTCATCCAGAATTTGTCAAGATAATTCTTCAGTATTATCAAAAGGGAATCCACCTGCTGGACTGCAGGCATATGCTCGTTACCATCAGTCCAGAGACAAATGCCACAGGCTTAATTCATTTATTACAAACCCCTCTCTAATATTCAAATAGTTTTCAAAGTCTTTCTAGCTACTTCAAAGATAATGTTCTGGTCTGCCTGATGGATATATCTCTCAGAAAAGTGATGTCAATAAGAATTCCACCAAATTTATCAGTTTTTATGAACTAGATTCCTATGGATCATCCCCAAGATTATTCCTGAGTGAACTAACAAAAATACACTTGCAACACTGTAGACTGGGTCTCAAAATGTCCATACCAATGAACGGATGTGCTATAAGATTCAGCTTCAGGCTTCTGTCTCTCTCTTAAAGCTACCAGTATTAACTTAAAGACATCCATTTTAAACTGCATTAATTAAATTTACCTAATTCAGTTAATCTATAAATTTAATATTAATACTTTAGTTCATCAGCTTGTAGCCATGAGTGTGATGCTTTGTATTAACAAAGAAAAATAAAACCCTAAGCCCCCCAACCAACTGAACTCTTGGCCAAGGAGCCCCCAGAAAAACCTTACAACTGAGTTCCTGTGCATGACAGGATGGGAAGTCAGACATGCCTCATTATACCCCCTCCCTCATTAACCACCATGAGGCTTTCCTTTCTAAGGGGTCAACAGAACCAGCCCTTTGGAAAGACTTGCTCCACCCCGGATTTCAATCAACCACATAATTCTTCTCACTTTTTGCATTTCGGCACAACAACTGACCTGCATTCTTCCTTGATAAGTGGCCACCAATCATGGATTAGTTTTAACCACACTTGGAATATGTACAGTAAGAGTTTACAGTATGTTGCTTCACCTTCTCATGTCAGAGGGCCAAAACCCCACCCTAAGTTCACATTAATACTGCCATTTTGGGTACATGCAACCTATGAAGGGGCATTAAGCTCAATTGTGCATGCCATGCTTTTCCATTCATAAATATTCATGACTCCTCCTATAGCTTGTTAAATATGTGTATTTGGCCACCTTGCTCAGCATAAATTCCTGCTCCCATTGTCCCTCCCTAGAAGTACATGCCCTGGGCTTCTGCCTGAGGCTACTGCTTCCTGGTCTACCAGAATGGCCACCCTACAGGCTGCAACTCACTATGAGAAATAAATCTCTCCTTTTCAAATTTGTTAACCTCATCATTTTCTTCAGGTGACAGTACCTGGCAAACTCATAACGGATGACATTGCATGGCTGATAATTATGATTATGATGAAGCAAGTGTTTATAAATCCTTGTCTGGGTGCTTGACTTCCAGCTGACAGGTAGAACAGAATTAAATTACAACACATTAGAACACAACAATTGCAGCAGCATTTTTCTGCTTTAGAATATTAACTGCTTGTTTGTAAGTAAACCAAACAAAGCTGAAAGACCAAAGTAGGACCCTAGCGTTGGAATCAAAGAAGAAAGAAGGAGCAGAAACAGTTACTTTCCTGAGATCACTGTTTTCCACTGAGAGCTCAAACACAATTTCTGGAGTTGGGTTCAAGAGTTCCAGAGCCTTTAGGACAAGCTCCAAAATGTTGCCCAGTAAAGAGTGTATTATCTAGAAAGAGCGTTTTCTGGACATACATTATCTGAAAGGCAAGAAGAAGAGAGGGAACTTTATTTTGTCATATGGAGAAATAGTAATATTTTAGGAAGAGTTGTCATTTCTGTCTTCACCAATTTAATAGGCTTCTGATTTTGCACTTGTGAAAAAAGTACTTGGGATGGAATTTATTCTGAAGAATATACATTCACAATGTCCACATTTCTATTTTTAATTAACACCAGAAAAATAGCTTCTTAAGAGAAAGAATGAGCTGGGGCTTGTGGTTATTTTTGATCATCACAAGCCTGCTGTCCTTGAAAACCACAGCCCTGGTCTTGGTGGCTGAGAGAGTGACAACACGTGTCTTGTACAGACAGAAGGCAAAAGCCCTGAATCCAAAGACGGGATGAGGCAGGGATATGTGCAAAGTCATGATGCTGGGAAATAGGCCAACCATTTAACAATTAATAAGATGGTATTTGGATGTGGTCATGCACAGTGTAGAGAACTAACCCATGCAGAAGTCAATAGAGTTCATTCAAATAGTGGAACCTCATGATCATCAGGTGATGTCTAAAGGTTAAAGTTTACAATATTACCAACAAAATAAAAATTCTGAGCCTGGGTGATGTTCATTTTTACAGAAACCAAAAAGTAGCCCCTGTGTATTTACTGAGTGTTGAATTCCAGGAGAAACAAATAATAGTAATCAGTAAATATACAGTGCTTATTAAAGTCTTATGAGAAATAATATAGGGTGAGATAGGCAAAATAATGTCCCCAAAAGCTATTCATGCCTGAATCCATGACACCTGTGAATACGATGTATTACATGGCAGAGGGGAATTAAGGCTGCAGGTGGAATTGAGGCTGCCAATCTGCTGACTTTGAGATGAGGAGATTATCTAGGATTTTTCAAGTGGGTCCAACGTAATCCCATGGGTCTTCACAAATTGAAGAGCGAGGCAGAAGACAGTCTCAGAGGGGGTAGCATGACAAGAACTGAGACCAACATTACTGGCTTTGCAGATGGAGGAAGGGGGCCATAAACCGGGGAGTGCAGATGGGGGGCCTCTAGGAGCTGAGAAAGGTGAGGACACAGAATCCCCCCTAGAGGGGCTTCAATAAAGAGTGCGGCCCTGCTGACACCTTGATTTTAGCCCAGGAGAAACATGTTAGACTTCTGACCTATAGAACTGTGAGACTGAAAATTTTCAATGATGTTAGCCACTAAATTTGTGGTGACTGATTACAGCAGCAATAGGATACTAACACATATAGGATATGCTAAGGTAGATTTTAGGGGGAAGGACAAAATGATTACACTGTAATTATGTCTGATTTATATTATAACCAGTTTTGTGTGTCCAGGTACTGCTGCTTGCTATCATACAGGAAACATGGATAAAATTTATTTTATATGGCCAGGCATGGTGGCTCACACCTGTAATATCAGCATTTTCGGAGTCTGAGGCGAGAGGATCGTTTGAGACCAGGCATTGGATACCAGCCTGGGCAACAAAATGAGACCCTCGCTCTCCAAAAAAATGTTAAAATTAGCCAGGCATGATGGTGGGCACCTGTAGTCCTAGCTACTTGGAAGGCTCAGGTAGGAGGATCTCTTGAGCACAAGAGTCTAGGGTTATAGTGAGCTATGATGATGCCACTGCACTCTAGCCTGGACAACAGAGTGAGACTATGCCTCAAAAGAAAACAGAAAAAGATTACACCTGGAGTCACCCTGCGTTGTAAAATGGAAGGTGGAAGGATATCGCTTTCACTATTTATTAAGGTGATGAGGATACCACTATCCATTATCCCTTCCATCTATTGCCCATACTAATCTTTAAGGAAGACTCCTGGAGCTTTAATGCCCAGTTCAAGGTTTTTTTGGGATCACTAACAGTATTGTCCTTGGAAAACTAAGGCTGGAGAGAGGCTCAGGTGGGTCAATCCTAGAGCTGCAGTCCCCAAGCTTTTTGGCACCAGGGACCAGTTTCATGGAAGACAATTTTTCCAGAGACTGAGGCGCGGTGGTGGTGGTTTAGGGATGATTCAAACACATAACATTTATTACATTTGCAGCTGCTCCCCAGCACTAACATCATGGCCTCAGCTCCACCCCAGATCATCAGGCATTAGATTCTCATAAGGAGCATCAACCTAGATCCCTCACATGTGCAATTTATAGTAGGGTTCACTCTCCTATGAGAATCTAATGCCACTGCTCATCTGATGGGAGGTGGTGATGTGAGTGATGGGGAGTGGCTGTAAATACAAATGAAGCTTCACTTGCTTGCCCGCTGCTCACTTCCTGCTGTGCAGGCTGGTTCCTAACAGGCCACGGACCAGTACTGGCCCAGTCTGTGGCCTAGGGGTTGGGGACCACAGTCCTAGAGCACTGGTATTAAAAATCATCATAGAGGCTGCCCTGTTGCCGCCCCTCCCGCCCCGCCCCATTAGACCAAAGAAGTCGGCTTTGCCAAACTGAGTAATTAGGCCGGAGGGGTAGACTAGCTCTGGTCTTGAAGGAGCTCTACCTCCTCACACAGAGCAAGGCATCATTGGCCACGACCTGGGAGTCTTCTGTGTAGCGCTGTGTGTCATGGAGTAGGTATTAGTGCCAGCTTGTCCATCACTATTGCTAGCCTCTCTGAGCCTCAGTTTCTCCATGGGTAAAAAGACAATAATGTGGCAGTTCTCAACAGAGAGAAGGGGCTGCATACCAGAGTAGCTTGGAATGCTTTCTCAGCATACATATTCTTTCTTTTCTCTTTAAAAAAAAATCTCCAAATATTTCAGAAATACCCACCACCCAATGCTGAATGATTGTGAAAGCCCTAGCAGATCTAACACCTGGTTTGAAGAACTGGCTCTGCATAGTAGCCTGTGGTAAAGCTCAGCAAATGTGGGATCTAAAGGTTTGGTACGGAACAAACCTACAAGCTTGGAGGAGTAAACCTAACCCATTTCCTGGCTTAGAAAACCCCATCCAGCACCAAGTCCAGGGTGGGGCAGATTTGTGTGCATGTCAGACTACAGCCAGCAGAGGGCAGTACATACCTAGGCACCAGGCTTTCCAGAAAAGTAATAACTTTCTGGAAAAGTCTCCTGAGGTAGTGCTTCTTGAGGTAAGGGAACAAAAATTTAAAAAGCCTATGTGGGCATATAAAATTAAAATCCATTTAGAACAGAATCTGACACTCAACCCCAGGTCCAGAGGTAGACCAAGGCCACTTTCAGATGCTGCAAAACTTTGTCTTTGCAGGCCCCATTTCCTGTTCTATGTCCCTCTTTTTCTTCCAAAGTATGGATAGAGGACAGACAGTGTTGGCATCACCTAGGAGCTTGTCAGAAATGCAGAATTTCAGGCCCCACCCCAGACCCACTGAGTCAGACTTTGCATTTTCACAAGATTCCCAGGTGATTCCTATTCACATTGAAGTCTGAAAAGCAGTGGTGTAACCACCTCTTCTCTACATACACGTGGCACACAGAAACCTACCCTGCTCCCTGTGTGAACCTCGCTCCCCACCCACACACCCGAAAACACGATAGGAGAAGATTCCTGCAGTTTCAGGGTCACCAAGAGTAGAGCAGTTAGTGTGGCCGTAGTTGGGCAGATCTCAGATATTCCCTTCAGGTGACTCAGAGATCTCATAGCACCGATCAACCACTCACCTATATTTGCCTTTAAGTAACAGCTGAGCAAACGAATACTGGGACTAGATGCCCCAAAAAGATTGATAGGGCTCAGAAAACAAAACCCCAAACGATGGCATATTGAACTACAAGAGATTAGATGTCCTCAGAAGCAACCTTAGAAGCAAATTCTCACCTTCTCTGGCCATCCTGTCCCTTGCCCCTCTTTCTCCCATAAAGTGAGTCAGAGGAACCAGATTCTTCTTCCCAATGACAGGTCATAGAAATTAGAACCCCTTTCCCCCAAAACAAGCCATAAAACTAGAAATACTGCTCTAACACTTCCTCGTCTTTCCGTGTAGGAACTGGCCATAAAGAAATTCTCTGACCTGCTTTGTCTGATAGGAGGTCAAAAGACCTTTATTCCAGTGGCCCTGCTGTAAACCCAAGAGGAAGGAATGTTAAACAGAGAGGCTAAGACGAATCTCATCAGACAGGTCTTACTGGCTTCCCTACACTTCAGTCTATTACCATTAGATCCTAATCTTTTGTCCAATGACATTTCTACACAGCTGTTCAATCTTCATCAAATCTCAGCCTAAAAAGAGACAGCTTTCCCTAGGTCCTTGGGGTTTTCATTTCTGAAGGCTACCGTGCCACATACAACTTCGATGAAATAGGAGAGTGATGTCAACAAGAGATGGCTAGAGATGCCTGGTGCTTGTCCCCGCTGACTCACACAAAAAAACAGGCCAAGGCCATGAATAAACAGCTAAGAGCTGACAGGATGGAGAAGAGAGAGTGTAGGAGTGCAGTGGGGGAGTGAGGAGGCAGCTGTGGTTATTGGAAGCCCAGGAGGACAGTGTGGAGGCACTTGGCCTCGCAGCCCAGTTTCATCTACCCTTAGAACAACCCAGAGAAAAGCAACTTGATGATACTTCTCAAGGAATTAGAAAAGCAAGAACAAATGAAACCCAAAATTAATAGAAGGAAAGAAATAATGAAGATAAGATCAGAAATAAATGAAATTGAGACTAAAAAACATACAAAGGATCAATGGAAAAAGTTTTTTTAAAGATAGACAAAATTGACAAACCATTAGCTATACTAAGAGAAAAAGAGAGAAGACTCCAATGATTGGAATCAGAAATAAAAAAGGAGATACCGCAACTGATAACATGGAAATAAAAAAGATCATTAGAGACTACCATGAACAATTAAATGCAAATAAATTCAAAACATAAAGGAAATGAATTAATTCCTAGACATATACAACCTACCAATATTGAACCAAGAAGTAACAGAAAGCCCGAACACAACAATAACAAGTAATGAGATTAAACCATTAATAAAGTCTCCCAACAAATAAAAGTCTAGAAACAATGGATTTGCTGCTGAAATCTGCCAAATCTTTAAAGACAAATTAATAACAATTCTTCTCAAACTATTGCAGGAAGACCCAGGGATCCATCAGCTATCTCCCTCAGGACACTTGCATGGAAAAGCCTAGAATTGAGCTGAAATCTTGAGAGTGAATTGGTAGAGAAGGTTTGAGAGGTGCAGAGGCTGTTATTCCAGTACAGAGAAGCCTAGATCCCAAAGTACAGTATATGGTGAGGGGATACTAAGTATGTCACCCAACCTAAGGGTTTTTGCTTCTTTGTTGTTGGTTATTTTACCAAGACTTTGACTGGAATGGCATATTTTCAGATATGCCTTGACTGCTTTAAGGAAATGAAATTGACTTTATACAGTCAATAAAAAGCTTCTTGGAAAGACCTGCCTGGTACCTTGTCCTTTATACATTTTCTCACCTGTAGTAAGTAAAGAATGTCACTTTCTCACAGGCCCAGGATGCCCAAGTTATTTTGTGACCTCAAGAAAAAAGAAATTTACCCAAATCATACAGGTATCTGCAGACAGATAAATCCTTGGCTTGGCTTGAGAGGCTTTTGAAAGTCTAACCTGAGATTCCTTATGAAAAAGTTCCAGCAAAGCCAATTGTAAAAGAGCCTATATGTCCAATAATTATTCTTGCTACACCTTATGCAAATAATCAGACCAAGTCTAATAAGACTGAAATTTATTTTGCAAATAAATTAGTCCTACTATGATTTATCCTTGTAGAAATGGAAAACTAGAGAGAAAAATGTTTCAGAAGTATACCTGTTGTTATTATTAATAGATTCTAACCTTATTCCTTGTTTTTGAGTTTTTATTATTTGCCTGCCATTTGGACTGAATCTTGAATCTTTCCTAACAAGTCTCCCCTTCTGTCCCCAAGGACTGTTTTTCTTCTTTGATTTCTCGCATTCCCCATGAAATCCAGTTTATGTTTTCTGATTGCTAAATTTAAGCATTTCAGTCTTGCTAATTTTGCTTATACTTTATAATAGAGCCAAACATATATTAAAATGTTGTAATAAAACAGTGATGGAAACTAAGATAGTGATAGTTCAGAACTATGGCACCAGGTCTGAGACTCATGAATATCTCAAGCTCCTGCTAGAAACTTTCTCTCCTCATACCTTAGTCCCCAATCTTTGCCCCAATTCAGCAGGAAGTATCCAGAAGGGTGTGTGTCCTTCAAGACTGAGAAGGGACATAAAGATTAGTATTTTTATAAATTTACACAAACATGTACTTATATATTAAATGTTAAATCTCTGGCAGATTGAGACCAAAATGTACTAATTTATAAACAATAAAAGCTTATTGCCACTGAAACTTCCATAATTGACCAGGCTAAATATTTGTTTTTTCTGTGGTGCCATTTTACAAAGGCCAAATAACTAAATGAATCCATTTCTCTACTTTTTAGTACTATTGTAATATTTAGATTATTCTCAAAAGAAGCCAAATTTATGGCTTAGTCCACAGCCTGTAATTGGATAACAATTATAATTAGTAAAATCTTAAGTTGTCCAATCATTTCCCAAAAGAAACTAACTTCCTAAACTCATTTTACTTTTTTTCATTTGTTTCTAACAGCTTCCTGGTCTTGCTAACGGGCAAACAAGAAAATAAATTTCTAACTGGCAGCCACTTAGAGTAGCATAAACCCCGCCTCTAAGGTTAGTAACATAAATCCCACTCCTACAGAGATGTTTACCTAGCAATCAAAGAAGCTGAGCAGACAAAAGAAGGTATAAATCCTCATTAACATTCGTCAGAGCTGCTCAATTCACATTCCAAAAGGAAAGAAAGTTTCTGGGAGAGGGGAGGAAAGGGTAGACTATCTGATGGACCTTCATCAAAACTTCACTGCCTGTTAAAATGTTTTATGCGTAATGTTTAAACAGCCTTGAAAAGGTTCCTGAGTAGACAGTAGGAATGTGAACTTTCCCTGCTTCCTCAAGAACAAAATGTACCAGATGCTTCCTGCTATCAAGAAGACAGAAGAAACTAATTTCTGCTATCAGTCTGCTATTTGAGAAACAGAAAAAGCCAACACAACAACTTCACAGCCACCTTTGTTATCAGTCCCCTGAAGCAGAGGGGGAAAAAGCCATTTTTACCTTTTAAAAGCACCAAGCAACTTTCCTCGCAGCCCGACATTTCATTCCTCCCTCTGTATGTTGTGGCCACTCTCGCTCTCTCTCTCTCTTTCTCGTTTCCTCTCTTTCTCTCTTCCTCCCTTTCTCTCTCTATCTCTCCCTTTCCTTGTTTCTTTCTTGGGAAAATAAATACACTCTTACATCTGTATATCCTAATCACTGTCTGAGAATTCTTTCTCCCCCACGTACGGACTTCACACTCTAACATCTCTCATGTTCTTTTCTTACCTAGTCATCTGATTTGTCCTACTGTCAATATCTGATTCCTAAATAAGGCTGCACTTCAATGATTTCAACTACTTTAAAATTTTCCCACCTAAATTCTTCCTACTCAAGACTTCAATTTCTACTACTTTAAGGGAAGGGCTTCTGTGGAATGTTGGACACCCCCCCGCCCCCCCCCCAACCCCAATAACACCAAAACAATCTACCGATCCTGTCTCTATGAAGTCCTACTGGCATCTTAGAGGGGAAAGGGCAAAATCGGAAAATTCAAAAGTTGAGATTTTTTGAAGGTTAGTTTAAGGTAGATCTTTCAATAAAAGAAGGGAAGTCTGGAGCTTGATTACAATTGGGTAAGAATTATGACTTAATAGATTAGGACTGGTAGACTCAGCAAGGTGGAGATTTTTCAGGAGATTATTCGAAGAGTCTTAGAGTATCAACTAATATTTGATGCTTTCTGCTCAAGAGTTAATGGGTCTTTTAGAAAGTTCCTGGCATGAACAATAAAGTTATCTGCAGCTTTTAATTTCCTGGGCAAGAATCTTCTGGATGAGTTTGCTCATGAAAGGTTTTGTTCTTAGTGTAGTTCTCATTAGAAGGAAACAGAATCACATGATTTTTGTGAGAAAAAGATGCCTCATAACACACACACACACACACACACAAATTTTGCATTTTGAATATATATCATATATAAATAATATAAATTATAAAAAATGAATTAAAAGATATTTATACAAATTTATTGAGTGAGTGAATGAATGAATGATTGGAGACTTCAGGCAGAGAGGAGCAGCAGACCACACAGCTGACTCTGTTCCCCAGGCTTCTCCTTCCCCTTTGAGTTCTGTCATTTAGTACATGCCCAGATTTCCCGGAATACAGTTTACAAATCCAGCCCAAGTTGGAACAAAAATATCCTTTCTTTTGGATTCCCTTAGCACAGCTAAGTCAGGCAAAAATTTTAGAAATTATTGCTAGCCACTTAGGAAACATTGAGAGAATTGAACAAAGAAATAACCGCAACATTCAAACAAAGACAATGACCCCTACAATGACCAGTGGTATGTCCACTCACACCAATCAGTGCTGAGTAAACAGAACCATCTATTTACTTAATGAAAAGGTCCATCATTGTTTCTTCAGGGCAGTATTGCTGATACAACTTTAACGCTGCTTAGCAATGCACACACTCTGGTTTCCTGAGGTAATTCCCAAAATGGTCCACAACCACAAGATGAAGTTAAGGTTCCTTTGCTTGGTACTCAAGACCTAAACGATCTGGACCAGTCTGTCTTTCTGGCCACATTTTCTGCCCCCTCTTTCCCCAATGCCTTCTTAGATGCCCTCCCAAACTCTCTGCATGCTGTTGCCCAATTTCAACAGCTAGAATTAATGCCAGTGGGACACCCTCTGTGAAAGCCATCCTACCCTCCCTCCTCTGCATTCCTGTTGCCTCTGCCCTGCCATGTCGCCTGCTACAACTGAATTGTGTCCTCCCCAAAATTCATATGTTGACACCATAACCCCCAACGTGATGGTATTTGGAGATGGGGCCTTTGGCATGTTAAAAGATAGACTTAGGCACATCAAAAATTTAAAGAGTTTATTTGACCAAACAGCAATTCAAGTAGCATCATACCACTAGTGGGACAGGGCTCCACTGAGGGGACAAAGGGAGAAACTTGTGTAAGGTGTTCACAGAAGCAAGACAAAGGAAATATTTGGTTGGTTATAGTGGAAAGTCCCTAGTTAGAGGGTAGTTGATGGTTTCTGATTGGTAAAGTCTCTAGTTAGAGGTTAGCTGGCACTCTCTGATCGGGTAAGTTTCCTTTTACCATATATACTGACTTGGGTTTTGGTTTCCGTATGTAGGGCCTCAAGGTGCTGGGGCCATCTCAGCCTAATGGCTCCCAATTAATTATTTTAACAGAGAGTTAATTAGTTTAAATCAGGTTATGAGAGCGAGTCTGTCATGATGGGACTATTGTCCTTATAAGATGAGACACCAGAGAACTCGTTCTCTTTCTCTCTTTCAGCCACATGAGGACACAGTGAGAAGGTAGCCACCTGCAAGCCAGAAAGACAGCCCTCATTAGAGCCAGATCATGCTGGCACCTTGACCTTGGACTTGTGAGAAATACATTTCTGTCATTTAAGCCCCCCAGTGTATGGTGTTTTGTTATGACAGCTGGAGCTGACTAATACACATGGCTAATTCTGCACAGGCTGTCAGCTCCTTGAGGCCTGGTGGCTGGTACACAGTGCAGCACACCTTGGCTGAACCACATTGACTTGGCCTGGTCTGGTTTGATTTAGCTTTACGAAGCCTATTACTTTGTACACTCCTATGGTTCTAGTGTACTTTTAACCCCTGTGGCAGTTTTCTTTTCATATTACAATGGTGTGGTTATACTTAAGAAAAGTGGAAGAAGAGTAAGAACATTCAAGGAGCTTGCTTAACTCTAAGTTCCATGAGAACTATTCCCTATCAAAGTTGTGTTCCTTTTGCTTCTGGTTTCCAGAAAGCAGGCAAATAGAATCTTATTTAAAATATGTATTTTTAAATATTACTCCTTTTTTACATAATAAAACTACCTCCTTTCCCACAGACAATTGATCCTAGATATTAGGAACTGATCCAAGGAAGGAGAGCAGATTCCATCTTATGTGGCGTGAGACCACCGAATGGCTCTCTTTCCTTTCCTTCCAGACACCTGACTGGGATTAGCAGGGCATAAAGACAAGGCAGAGCCTTCCTAAACTGGCCATGCTGTTTCTTATTGTGAAAAGGGGGCGGGGGTTCCCATTCTCTCATTCCCCCATCCTCTTCTAGGAACCCCTGATCAGACATCACTTGGGGGATGGTGGAGGATGAGGAACCTGATCAGATATCAAAGTGATCAGATATTGAGGATGGGGATTCATGCAAAACTGACCTAGCCAGGTTCTTTGCTAAAACTAGATTTTACAAAGAAGTGCCCACACGGACCTAGCAGAAGATTCAGAAGCCGGACTAAAGTCTGGCCAAGCAAAGAATCTTGGTCAGCTCCAACACCACGCTGCCTTTTGTTATCAGTGAAACTTAATTTTAGCTGGATAAGTGCTGCCAACTGGAATTATGAAGCAGCCTAATATAGGAGATGTGTAAAGAGAATAAATAGTGAAAAGGGGAGAGAAAAAGAAGATACAAAATTGATGCAAACCAGGGGTGGGAAACCTTTGGCCTTCTGGTTTCAAAATTGATCTTAAGCACCAAGGGAGGCAAGAAAAGCATCATCTTTCTCTGCCACACCCATTTTAATCCTTCTTGGCCCATCAAGAAAGGTTTTTTTTATGTGAAATCCAGTCAAAAGGTCACACTTAAGGACCAAGAAGGCCACATTTCCCCTGTAAGGCGGCAGGTTCCCCCCAAGCCCCCAGCCCCACCCCATTGTCTAGTTGAGGTTCTCATGAGAGCGACAAGGTACATATGGTAGAAGTTCCTGGTTATCTTCCTAAATATCAATGTCATCTGTTAGAAATGGATGCCAAAGTTTCTAGTTTCCTTTAATAATGCACTCTAGACCAGCCATCCGTAATTAATTGTACTTAAAGGTTTTTTTTGTTTGTGGGGGGTTTTGTTTTGTTTTTGAGAGACAGGGTCTCACTATGTCACCCAGGCTGGAGTGCAGTGGTGCATCATAGCTCACTGTAACCTCAAACTCCTCGGCTCAAGCAATCCTCCTGCCTCAGCCTCCCAAAGTGCTGGGATTATAGGCATGAACACCTATGTAGGCACCTGGCGCTAAAGTGCTTTTTAAAGATAATGATGTTGGCCTCACTTTGTAGATCTAGATTTTCAAAGCATAAGCACATGAACCCCTGACCTGTCATTAGGCAGCAAGCCTTGTTCTGTCTGTGAAGTCATGACTCAAACAGAAAGGCTTCCTGTGGGTGAAAAGGAATGTGTCTCGGATTTCAGTGGAGCAGAGGGGACAGAGCTTGAGACTGGATGTCAGAAAACTTGCAGTGAATTCCAGTCTGCTACTTGCTGGCTGTAAGAAGTAACTTTTTAAGCTTCAGCTTTCTCATCTACAAAGTGAGCAAAACAAAGACTAATTCCAAGGGATCTGGTGAAGGCTTAAGAAAACAATGTATGGGAACTGCTCATTGTAACTCTATAGTGGTATAAGAAGATTAGTTTTTGGTTTGAAGCTCAGGAATTTCAGGGGAAAAACAGAAGATTAGTTTTGGGGAATGTATTGTTGTATGTTGAAAGGAGCAGGCAGTTTCAGACCTGTGTACTTAGGTTACTTAGTATTTTTTAAGCCTGAGGATCTTCATTTGCTTAAGATCAGAAAAGGACAGGCAAAGACAGACAGAGAGAGACACCGTGAGAGACAGAGATATTATAGCTTACTTTTCCAGGTTCTTGTGAGGATTAAAGGGGATAGATAATGTGTGAGCAATGTCAAAAATCTCAGCAATGAATGTGCTTCCTTCTACCTCTAAAAATATAACTCTTTATTAAGTTAATAAATCATTAGTTACTTGAATGTTACTCTGAGTGTATATTTTCAAATAAAAAAAGAAATCAAAGAACTGGCTACACCCAAGTTCTATCAAGTGATATCCACATTTATCTTCCACTCTTAGCCAAAACCATTACCTTTTCCAGCTCGACAAAGAATCTCTTCCTGAATCCTTCTTGGCCCATCAAGAACCTGTAACTGTGAAACATAAGACCCCCAAGCTAGTATTACAAAAAAGTTGTGGAGATTTATGACTGATAGATTATGTACTCTCACTGCTAGCCAGTACTCGACACTGTTACATAGTTAACAAAGCCTCTTTCTGAAGATTGCATGGGAGGAGAAACACATTTCTGTTCTGGACACTTAGGTGAGCCAGACAAAGAAATTCTAAACTTATCACATATGCATAACTCCCTCACCATGGGTCTTATCTATTTACAGATCTTATAACCCTTCCTACTGAAAAATCTTAAGGTGCAGATCAGTTTGTGTTATCATAGTCTCCAAACAGTTTCAAACTCTTGAGAGATAATTCTCTAGTTGGCATTGAGATAAGGTGAAAAGTGAAGGGCTTTCTAAAGTTATTCAATCTGGCTCATTCCCTAAGCAGCTCTATATGGTCTTGGGCAAGTAACTTAACCTCTCTGGGCCTTAAAGGTCTCATGTGTAAGATAGCACAATGCCCACTGTCACCACTCCTATTCAACATAGTGCTGGAAGTCCTAGCCAGGGCAATCAAGCAAGAGAAGAATATTAAGGGTATCCAAATTGGGAAAGAGGAGTTCAAGCTATCACTCTTCACTGATGATGTGATCTTGTATCTAGAAAAACCCGAAGATTCCACCAAGAGTCTCCTGGAATTGATAAATACATTCAGCAGAGTCTCAGGACACAAAATCAATGCACATAAATCTGTAGCATTTCTATACACTAATAACAGTCAAGCCGAGAGTCAAATCAAAGACTCGATATCATTAACAATAGCTACAAAGAAAATAAAATACCTAGGAATACACTTAACCAAGGAGATGAAAGATCTCTACAAGGAGAACTATGATACTCTGAGAAAAGAAATCGCAGAAGATACAAACAAATACAAAAACATATCATGCTCATAGATAAGTAGAATCAACATTGTTAAAATGTCCATCCTACCTAAAATGATTTACAGATTCAATGCAATCCCCATAAAGTTACCAAAGTCATATTTCACAGATATAGAAGAAACTTTTTATCAGGGGGATTCTAGCCTCCTTTAATTATCAGGCCTGAGAGGTGCTGAAATGCAAGAGCAGTCATGTTTCACGCCCCCCTTCAGCTAAATAATTATTATACTTCTTGAAGCCAATTGCCATGTGGGCTCTAGACTAACTGATGCCATGTAGCCATAAAATGCCATATGCTTGACGCTGTAACTGATAACCTATAGCCCAACGATGTATAGCCAATCACTAACCAATGTTATTTCTGTAAACCAATGAGAATTCCCATCAAACAACTTTTCATCAGCCCACTCCTTGTCACTTCTGCCTTTAAAAACCTACTTGTAACAAAAGCCAAACGGAGCACTCCCCAAGGCAACTTGGAAGCATGTCCCAGGCAGCTGTCCTCAACCGTGGTCCCCAAAAATTCTCTATATTAATTTTCCTCAGTTTCAGCATCTCTTTCTATCCTGCTGATTTAACCATCCTTTCTCATGATTCTAGCTGGCTGCTTGAGCTCCAGCCATTATGTCCACATTCTACGTAGCAGAAAGGAAGAAAGGACAAAGAAGGACTAAAACAATCCTTTACTGGTTTATAGGTTTACCAAAAAATGTTCTCTTAGAAAAACGCAATTCCCTTTGCTTGGTTGACATAGAAGTAGAACATTTCTCAACTATAATTTTATTTCCTATAATACCTACTAGGAATTTTTTTGCACTAATAATCAGAACCAATTATACAGTTTCACAAAACATCTTATCCCAAGCAGTATTACAGATTTACTAACAGTCTTACTATTCAACTTTTTTATATAGGAAGGCTACCTAAGCATTTTGCCATAGATATATGACAAATTACACATATATGTGTATGTGTGTACATTACATATATGTATATATATTTATGTGTGTGTGTATATATATAGAGAGAGGAATGTTGCAGTCTACAGGCTTATAGTATATATTTTTATTATTTACATTTTATGGAGGTTGCTAATATTCTTAACAGTTTTGGGGTCAGAAACCCATTCTAGGATCTGAAAGAAAGCTTTGAACTGTTTTCTGGAAGAATGCACATAAAAACATGCACTCCAAATTATACGTGTAATGGATTTTTATTGCATTGGAAATGTATTTTCTTCACAAAAATAACAGCAATAATATTTGCAATGATTCATGATTCATTCACTCTCAGAAATGTGTTCAGGCTTGGCAAGTGGCTTTGACAATGGTCTTTCCTTTTCTCTCAACAAAAGAGAAAAGTGCCTGAAGTTCAATTCTGTGCCTCCAGACGGCCTCTGCATAGTCAGAGAGTTTCTTGGGAGTCTGCTCTCATTTCTCGACAAAAACTTTTTGAAAAATGGTGATTCAAAGCCCTGATTCTCATGAAACTGATGACTCTCGCAACAGTGAACAAGACTTCTTTCAAGATTTCAGCAGAGTACTTGAAATTTATAATGAAATGTGTGGCCTCCTCAGAGGCTAAAATACTCCCTCCCTGTCCCCACACACTGTCACCCCCACTGTCCTGTTTTAACTCTTTCAATGTTGTTATCACTCTATTAAATCATTGTATTCTTTGTGTAATGAATTTATTCCTTTATTAGCTTTCATCTGTTTCCTCCACTAGAGTGTAGTTTCCCCTGAGGCCATGTTCTTAGTCTAATGCCTACAGCAGTGCACAGAGCTATCTATTAATATATTCCTATGAAGACCATCGCTCAGTGGTGGGCTGGAGCCCACTTGCACCGGCTGGGGAGAGGTACTGGGCTCATCTCTTCCCAGCTCAACCTTCAGAGAAGCCAGCAGTGCCACAAGGAATCATATTGGAACCTGAGGCAACAGGAAATATGTGCACCACCATAGACAGTTACCAAAATAACATCTCATATTGTGAACCAAGCAGAAAAAAATCTAATAAAAGCACTATGATCAAAAAACTACCACCACGTACAAAGCCCTGTATTGCCCAGGCCAACCTGTTCCCATGCCACTGTCAACTCGCATAAAACACCCTGCTGGGTGGGGGATTCAAAGGCCACTGAGCTTGGGGTGCTGAGGGCTGACTGGAAACTACTGTTCCCATGGTACACTCACGCAGGGTTGTAAAACATACAAACAGCAGCTCATCTTTATTTAACATTTCGATAATTTGTCATGGATTTTTTGCATTTATATTGATTTTTTACAATATTGCATCAAAATCTTCTTTATTATGATTACTGAATTTTTCCTAGTCCTTATCTTGGCCCTGGAGATCAGATAGCTTGAAATAGGCCACAACGGGGAGTATTTATCTCTCAGAAACTGGCAATCGCTACAAATCAGGACTCCCCTCTCCTCCTCCCAGAGAACTGGTTGTTAAACATTTATCGACAAACCACTGCCAACAATCCTCATTGCCCACATCCCTTTTTCTTTATCTTCCATTTCATATCTGAATGTTCATTTCGTGTTCTTGCCGTAACTGAAAACATGCGCCCCCTTGCAGAAATTGCTTCCCCTGCTGTTCTCCTAAGAGGTGGCTGGTTTTTCTCCATCAATCCTCACACCAATGAGCCTAAAAGAGAGGTAGATATCCTCTTTGGATACTGCAGCTTTTAGTCTATTTCCTCTCTCAACATCCCAGATACTCTGAAGTACAGGACAGCAGACCCTATGCCCCACTTTCCCTTTCACTGACCTCAAGGGCACTCTCTTTCTCAGTCATTAGAGGTTTTACCACTTTTCACTACCACTTTTATGATCATCCTTGGTGACTTTCCATATCCATATAATTCTTGGTCACTTTGTGATCTCAGTTAATTTACCTCCTCAATTTGTTATGAACTTCTCCTCTCTTTACTGTCATTACCAATAAATCTACGACCACTGAATCTAAAATTTTAGCATCACGTTCTGACCAATATGTCCAACCTTTCCGTCTCATTTGCTCTAACACTCCTACTTTATCAATGCTTTGACACCATGAAGACAACTAATCCACTAACCTTATCTCACTTGACTGCCCATCACTACCTTCCTGCACAATCAACTTCTTCTTCTCCCTCTTTATCCAGCTTAGATGCCCTGGTCTATCACAATAATTACTCCTTACACTTATGTTTAGCTGTCAAGTGGATTTTTTTCTGTTCCCATCAACAAAGAGGATTGGAGACAGTTTGCATTCAGACAGAATAGACAATAGTATGCATTTACAATTTCACTCCAAGGCTAAGGCTAAGTTGGCTCTCTTAACCTTCAAAGATGTCTAGACCATCTGGACATCTTACATTGATCCACTATGTTAATGACATCATGCTACTTGGACTGTATAAGCAAGAAGTGGCTAGCACATTGGACACCTTGGGAAGAAACATGCACTCCTGAGGGTGGAAAATAAACCCTGCAATGACTCAGGATGCATGCCACATTAGTAAAAAGTTTAGGGGTCCAGTGGTTGGGGCATTCGGGGAGATACTTGTTGTGCAAATGAATGAATTTGTTGAATGATTGAATGAAGGCACCTCTTCTATAAAGGTTTCAAACTTGCTAATACCACATGTGCTTCACCTGTGCACAGAAATCTTTTCTTCTAGTAGATTTGCTTAGCTAAGTAATTTTTTACCATCGCAAAGGTAGTCATGGCCCTTGCAATTTCTAAAAGATGCTCCCAAGATTAGAATACTTCATTAAAGGCATGGGTCTGGCCATCGAGGGAGGAAAACAGGAGCTAGTGGCCAGAGAGATGTCAATCATCTCGTCCAAGTCCATGCTGATGGGGAATGAGAAACTGCTTTAAAATATCAGAACGTGTGTTAGCAAATCTGTAGTTGACAATATTTTGGTATGGCAACTGGTTCACTGATCTCCAGAACCCCAGATAGGTAAGGAGACAGTCTCATCAGTAACCTATTCCTAAATGGGAGTGTAGGATACTTATTGATTTGTGCTGTGAGGCCCATTCCCCTGGGCAGTTGTATGAGGAAGTCTCTCCTCTTGCCACAAAGTCCCCTCAGGAAGGAGGAGCCACAGGCACGCACCAGAGATTCGCAGCCACAGAGCCACATGAACTTAGAGAACTGCAACAGCTCTAAAGGGGGTCACGGTTGCTGGTTTCTAGTGACAAAGAATTCATGAATGCCTCAGGCATTTCTTACAAATAAGAGCTGGTCTCAAAGTTATTTATTTCTGTTGGAATGCCTCCCTCCCTTACCTGTTTTCTCTTGGGCTTTCCTAATTTGAAGCAAAAGGGACGTGGTAACCGCTGCAGGGGCTGGGAATGGTGCTGAGCGCTGAGCGCGGGAGGTGCACTTGTGTGTGCACCGTTAACAGCAAGGCGGTCACGAGTTATTGCAGTGTGGGTAATAATCGTTCTTTGTGAATAACCCTGCTTCTGTGGGTTGATTCTTTGTCATTTTGGTGATCTTTTGCCTCGGTGCAAAATTTAAGGGGAGAGGGCACCAAAAATCTCAATAATCAAGATAAACTATATTGTATTACAATTTTTAAAGCTCTAAAGTAATGTAAAAAGGCCATGGTGAACAAAATATCAAAATTTTAAAGAAAGTCCAGTTACCAACTTCTTGGTCTTGGGCAAATTAGTATCACCAAACCTGCTTCTTCAATCTGAAAAATAGGGACAGGAATACAGCTAGTTGTCTTTGTGGGGAGGTTGTAAGGATAAAGTCTGATAATGTATTTGAAGTGCTCGATACTGGAAGGCATTCAGAAAATAGTGGATATTACCATCCACAGGAAAGTATTGAACAGCTGGACTAAAAGCGAGAAAACTGTTTTTTATTTGTATGTTTTTCTCTTCTTTTGGTGATTCTCCAATGTCTATCAGGAGTGCTAATGTTGACAGTACCCCCAATGATGTTTGCCATCTAAACCTCTCTGCACACACAGATCTGAGTTAAACATTGACACGCTGGAGCCGGCTCTGGGGTAGACCACTTCCTTACATCTTCAAGGGCCTTCTCAGTCCATGGCAGGGGCTGGTGTCCTCTGTCCTCTTCCTCAGGCCTTCATTCTCTTTCTGTTTGCCTTGCCTTGCCTCCCGGTTTCCCTCGGGTGTTCTCACCCCAAAATTGTGGCTGCTTGGCTGAGGGCACAGGAGGACGAGGTGGGCTCACGTGGGGAGAAAGGCATGTTTGCTGGCATGATAGGAAAGCTCACCCTGTGCATTTCTCCAAGAGATGTGACCATGTCCCTTGTGTGTGGTTGTCATAGTTCTCCTGCTACCCGCAGTGAGGAGAACTGGCAAGGCCACAGAGTGAATGGAGGGCAAAGTTTTTCAAACTGTAGGCTGCAATCCATTAGCATAGGTCATGAAATTACTTATCATGTAATCATCAGTGAATTGCAATTCAGCAAAAATTAAAAAAAAAAGAACAGCATACATAATATGAAATGCTGCATATGCTGCACATAATAAGGATGATAATGGTTTTGTAACTCTTATGTATCTGTCATACCTATTTATGTACACTGTGTTATAGGGTAGCATAATTCTTTTTTGGACATTTATTTTATTTTATAATTGACACATAATAATTGTACATACTTATGGGGTACATAGTGATGTTTCAACATATATAATGTATAGTGATCAGGGTTATTAGCATATCCATCATCTCAAATATTTATCATTTCTTTGTTGGGAACATTCAGTATTCTCCTATCTACTTAAAACTATAAAATGTTATTGTTAACCATAGTCATCCTACAGTGATGTAGACACTAGAACTTATTCTTCCTATCTAGCTGTAATTTTGTATTCTTTAACAAATGTCTCTCTAACCTCCTTTCTCCCCTACCCTTCCTAGCCTCTAGCATCCTCTGCTCTACTTTTTACTTCTAAGACATTAACATTTTTTAGCTTCCACATATGAATGAGAACATGTGGTGTTTAACTTTCTGTTCCTGGCTTATTTCACTTAGCATAATATCCTCCAGTTCCATCCATGTTGCTGCGAATGACAGGATTTCATTCTTTTTTATAGCTGAATAGTATTCCATTGTGTTTATGTACCACATTTTCTTTATCCATTCATCTGTTCTTGGACAACTAGGTTGATTCCATATTTTGGCTCTTGTGAATAGTGCTGTAACAACCATGGTGGTGCAGATGTCTCTTTGATATACTGATTTCCCTTCCTTTGGATAACGTTCAGTAGCAGGACTGCTGAATCATATGGTAGTTCTATTTGTAGTTTTTCAGGAATCTCTATACTGTTCTCCATAGTGGCTGTGCTAGTTTACACTCACACCAATAGTGTATAAGAGCTCCCTTTTCTTCACATCTTCACCAGCATTTGTTATTTTTTTTGTCTTTTTGAAAACAGCCATCCTAACTGGAGTGAGATGATACCAGTTGTGGTTTTGATCTGCACTGCTTGGATGTTAGTGATACTGAGAATTTTTTAAATATATATTTGTTGGTCATTTGTATGTCTTCTTTTGAGAAATATCTATTAGATCATTTGCCCATTTCTTAATCAGATTGCTTGTTTTTTTGCTGTTGAGATGTTTGAGTTCCTTATATATCTTGGATATTACTCTCCCACTGATGAGTAGCTTGCAAGTACTTCTTTCATTTTACAGGTTGTCTTTTCACTCTGTTGATTGTTTCCTTAGCTGTGCAGAATCTCTTTAGTGTGATATAATCCCACTTGTTTATTTTTGCTTTTGAGGTCTTATTCATAATATATTTCCCCAGAACAATGTCCTGAAGTATTTCCTCTATGTTTTCTTAGTAGTATTTTTATAGCTTGGGTTCCGACATCTAGATCTTGATCCATTTTGAGTTGATTTTTATACAGAGTGAAAGGTGGGGGTCTAGTTTTATTTTCTGCACATGGTTATACAGTTTCCCCAGCACCATTTATTAAGGAGACTGTCCTGTCTCCAATGAATGTTATTGGCACCTTTGTCAAAAATTGGTTGGCTATGGATATGTGGATTAGTTTCAGTTTTTTGGAATAGTTTGAGAAGAATTCATATTAATTCTTCTTTAAAGGTTTCATAGAATTCAGTGGTGAAGCCATTGGTCCTAGACTTTTCTTTGTTGGGAAACGTTATTACTCAATCTCATTACTTGTTATTGGTCTGTTCAGGTTTTCTTCTTGGTTCAATTTTGGTAGGTTGTATATGCCCAGGAATTTATCTGTTTCCTTTATGTTTTTTAATTTATTGTTCATAGTAGTCTCTAGAGATCTTTTGTATTGCTGTGGTATCAATTATACTGTCTCCTTTTTCATTTCTGATTTTATCTGGGCCCTCTCTCTTTTTTTCTTAGTCTAGCTAATGGTCTATCAATTTTGTCTATCTTTTAAAAAAATCAAAAATTTTCACTGATCCTTTGCATTTTTTAGTGTCCATTTCATTTATTTCTGCTCTGACCTTCATTATTTCTTTCCTTGTTCTAATTTTGGGTTTCATTTGTTCTTGCTTTTCTAATTCCTTGAGAAGTATCATTAAGTTGCTTGTTTGAAATCTTTCTAGCTTTTTTACATAGGTGTTTATTGCTATAAACTTACCACTTAATACTGCTTTTGTGGTGTCCTACAGGTTTTCGTATATTTCTATTTCATTTTGTTTCAAGGAATTTTAAAATGTCCTTCCTAATTTCTTCCTCCAACCATTGGTCATTCAGGTACATGTTGTTTAATTTGCATGTGTTTGTATAGATTCAAATGTTCCTTGTTATTGATTTCCAGTTTTATCCATGTGTTCAGGTAAGATACTTGATGTGATTTCAATTTAAAAAAATTTTTGAGACTTGTTCTGTGTTTGAAAATACAGTCAATCTTGAAGGAACGTTTCATCTACTAATGAAAAGAATGTGTATGATGCAGCTGTAGAATGAAATGTTCTGTAAATGTCTGTTAAGGCCATTTGGTCTATAGTGCAGTTTAAATCTGATGTTTCTTGGTTGCTTTTCTGTCTAGATGATCTGTCCAATGCCAAGAGTGAGATATAGATGTCCCCAAATATTATTGTATCGAGGTCTAGTTTTCCCTTTAGATCTAGTAATATTTGTTTTATATATCTATGTGTTCCAGTGTTGGATGCATATGTATTTACAATTGTTACTTGTTTGCTGAATTGATCCCTGTATTATTACATAATGTCCTTCTTTGTCTCTTTTTACAGCTTTTTATCTTTTTATTTGATCAATATACTACATTTGGTGGTGCTATTTTATAAACTGAAGCAAGAACTTTGTAGCAATATAAAAAAATATTAAACTTCTTCATTGACAAAACAATGACCTGTCTTCAAGTTCAGAAATTCTTTCTTCTGCTTGGTGTAGTATGTTGTTGAAGTTTCCAATTGTATTTTCTGTTTTATTCATTGAATTCTTCGGCTCTAAGATTCCTGTTTGGTTCTTTTCTATATCTATCTCTTTTGAATTTCTCATTCATACCATGAATTGTTTTCCTGATTTCATTGCATTGTCTACCTTTATTCTCGTTATTTTATTGAGTTTCATTAAGATTATTATTTAAAATTTTTTCTGGTATTTTATATATTTCCTTATGATTGGGGTCTGTTACTAGAGAATTATGATGTTCCTTTGGAGATGTCATGTTTCCTTGCTTTTCCATGTTTTATGTGTTCCTATGCTGATTTCTATGTATCTGGTGGAAAAATTTCCTCTTCTAACTTTATGGAGTAGTTTTTGTAGGGGAAGACTTATTTCTGTATGTGGGCCATGGGATGTCAGTTCAGTGGGGTGCATTGGCTTTGCTTCTAGGTGGATACAGCAGTGTTGTCTCCACATATTAAATAGTTTCTTCAGCTGTAATCCACACAAGTGACATTTATGAGCATCTCAGTTGCCTAGGTTGAGAAGGTTTGTGACAGTGGTGGTGCAACTTTGCCAGGGATGGGCTCGTCAAGCTGTTTCTCAGGTCAGGGGCGCACGCATACACATGTTGCATCAGCCAACCTGGGGTCTGGTTCAGTGGGATTGGGGCCACAGGGCTGTTTCTCAAGCCCAGAAAGCAGGTGCATGGCTGCTTGGATGGCCTGTGGGTGTGCCTTCTTGAGGTGGCCCACAGAGCTGCCTCCCAGGCCCAGGACACAAGCATATACCTTCTTGGCTGGCCTGGGTATGTTTCTGCTGAGAGTGGCCCACATGGCTGTTTCTCAGGCCTTGATTTTAGGTGTGGAACCTTAGGACAAGCTAGGAGCATGTCTGTGGCCCTGGGTGCAGAGCTATGTCTCAGGCCCTGAGCATGGGTGTGTAGGTGCTTTGCAGGCCTGATGGGTTGGCAGCTGCTCAAAAATTTCCCCTGCTAGGGAATAGTTCTCAGTGGTTTGACTGGCTCAAAAACCGCATTTCTCTGGGTGAGACTGCCAGATTGTTCCTCCAGCAGTAAGTGCAGATGGCAGGGGTTTGTTTACCTGCTGTATAAGATGAGTCAAAACACATCCTGGGCTCAGGCGCCACAGTGCTGGGGTTCTGGTATTCAGCTACCCATTTGGGCTTGGTGGAATGAAGATAGAGCCCCAGTGGTGGAGAGATGCAACAGCTCCTGGCTCCCAGAGCAGGGCATATTCCAGAGGTGGCTCTGGTCTCAAGATGGTGCCATGTTTCATTCAGCAGCTTGGCTGACCCGGGGTGGGCAGAGGGTCCTAATCTGGAGCAATGCAGCTGCATCAATTCCCAGCAGCTCTCCAAACTGGGCTCAGGGCTTGTGAGGACTGTGGGATTCTCCTGTAATAAGGACTGTAGTCATTTGTGGTGGCAATGGGGGCTGATGTTACCTTTTCCCTGCAAGAAAGAGTCCATCTTTCTCTGGGCTGATCAGATCTGCGTGGGTGAAACAGGGCTGCACAGGCTGTCCCAGTGCCTCCACACTGCCCTCCAGTGCTTCCAATCGCCACAGGTGCTTCTTCACTACCCCTGCTGCTCTCTGGCACTCTCCCTTTGACACCCCTGTCAAATCTTAACTATTTGTTCATTGCCTTGATCTTTTCTTCTGGGGAAGACAAGCACCAGGCATCTCTAGTCAGCCTTCTTGATGTCATCATTCACTTACAAAATTCTTAGTGCGAGTCATAGTAAAAAAGTTTGAAAGCCACTGGTAGTAGTTAAGAGTTTGTGTGCTATAGTCAAATTCCTTTGGTTTGAATCTTGACTCTAACACTTAATGTGAGACCTTAGCAATTTATCTCACTTCTCTGTGCCTCAGTTTTTCATATGTAAATGGACTGATAACAGTACTCACTGCAAGGACTGGTTATGAAGATGAAATGGTTTAATGCACATGGCACTCATAGAATAGTGCTGGGCATATATTAAGCTCAGTAGAAATCAGCTATTGTACTATTAGCATTACTATTATTATTGTTGGCAGCAGCAGCACCTTCATATAATGTATGTAAAGTACTTAATACAGTGCCTGATACAAAATAAGGACTCAGTAGTTGTTTGTCATTGTGGAAGAAACTTCTGGTGCTTACCATATCCCATTCATCCCTGCTTTCTGGTACACAGGATGATGCTACTTCCCCAACCCCTTGCAGCCAGGCTTGACTGGGCCCTAAGACTCCAACAGATTACAGGTAGAAGTGATGTGAAGTGATGTGTGTCACTTCCAGGCCTGAGCAATTGATTGCCCATTTGAGACTCTCAGATGCTCTTCTACCCACCTGAGCCAAACCCTGTAGACTTAGGCTGGGAAAGCAGTGAAACAATGTGGTGGAACCTCCATGACCTGAGTCCTTGAGTGACATGTAAAGCAGAGCAGACTGCCACCCTCACTTTCACAAGCCTGTGTTGGGCATATAGGACATAGCCTCCGTTTGTTTGTGAATAGCAGCTTTATGGAGATGTAATTCATATATAATTCACCCTTTTAAAGTATACAATTCAGTGGTTTTAATACATTCAGAGTTGTGCCAGATTTCACAGGGCCTTGGATGCCAAGCTCAGGAGTTTAAGTTTTATCCCAAGGAAACTGGACAGTTAATAAGAGGTTATCTTTTAATCACGAAATGTGATTATTAAGGAAATAATCTGACAAATGGTACTCCTTATTTCTTTTGGCTTTTTCCTTTTTCCAAATGTTATATATTTTATCCTCCTGCCTATCATCCTGTCATATTTATGTGACTTTGTATTCTACTTTCACCTTAGCATCATTTCATAGACACTTTCTCTGTGTCTGTATCACCTTTATTTTTAATGGCTATACCTTATCTCTTGCTATTGTTGGATATTTATAGTTTCATTTTATGTGTATAGAACTGTTTTTCACATACATACACATGTACATATGTGTGTATGTGTGCAGGTCTGGGACTAAGGGGCCTAGGCAAGTGCCTAGCACATTAAATTTAATGAAGTATCTACCTTCTGGCATGAAATTTTGCACCTACATACCTAATTTGCCTCACCCTAGTTGAAGCCTTATTATCTATAGTGTGTATGTATATGTCTCTATCTCTGTGTGTGTTTTCCTTTTAAATTATTTTCTCAGGAAATAATTCCCATGATGGGAGATTACCGGTCCAGAGTATGCTAAGATTCCAATTACTAGAGTATTTCTTAGGAGGATTCCATTGAAGGATTTTTTCTTTTTTTAACAAATTTGTAATATGTGCACTATGGCATTTTACAAAGATTACAGAGGCAATAGGGGCTCTTAGGATATCATCACAATAGTGTGTCCCAACTCTAGTAATATTGTTTCTGTAGAAATTCTACTGATATGACTTTTCCCATTTACATAGCCCAGCCAAAATACTCCAGTTTTAGAAAAAGTTATACCCTCATGCAATCAAGCTTATTGCTCAGTTATTATTGAAACAACAACAAGGCCTCTGATATCAAGTCCATGTCCCTGATAGACGACCCTTCTGTGTATACCAACCTGGTCACTCAAGTTGTACCATTTTCACAGAGATTGGCCCTTTGGATTTGGACCCAGAAGCTTCAATTGACAGAACAACCTCCAAATCAGGAGGGATCTCGTGGAAGAAGCATCATGGGCCATCTGCTGTTTTACACAAACCAAGTTCCCAGCTTTAGGCTCAAATTCAAATTCTATTATTTGGGGATAAATAGCATCAGAATTTGCCCACTAACAATAGTTTTTACAAAAGTCAAATGGAAAAATATCTGGGCTAGCATGTTCTGTGTAAATTTTTCCAGTGGGGTGGGGGTGGGGGCACTTTTTAAGAAGACACTAAATGGAAAATCACCAGAATGGAGTTTAAAGAGATCTAGTTCCTGAGTCACTACCGGTCAAATATAGTCCCAATCTTGTATAATTAGGTGAAAGATTGAACGGTGATAGAGCATAAAGAGCAGGTTGGGGTGAGGCAAGAGCATCATGGAGAGAGAGATTGCTGGAAAGAAACCAAAATTGTCTTCAAAGCTCTTCAAATGACTTTCCTTTGGCTATCTTGAAAAAATAATGTGTTTTTATACCTGACAATTAGGGCTGATCAATTTATTATTTAGTACCTTCTAATTTGAAATACTGAAAGCTATGATATTACGGTTAACTTTTTTTCTTTTTAGACAGGGTCTTGCTTTGTCACCCAGGGTGGAATGTAGTGTCCCGATCATAACTTACTGAAACCTCCAACTCTTGGGCTCAAGGGATCCTCCTGCCTCAGCCTCCTGAGAAGCTAGCCTGGGACTACAACATACGCCAACATGCCAGGTTTTTTTTTCTCTCTCTTTTTCTTTTTCTTTTTTAGAGACATGGTCTTGCTGTGTTGCCCAGGCTGGTTTCCAACTCCTGGCCTCAAGCAATTCTCCTGCCTCAGACTCCCAAAGCACCACCTAAGTTAACTTTTTCTTCTTGGGTTTCTGCCTATTCACTTTACTCCTTCTAGAGAGGTTTGCTAACTGACTGTACTGGAACTTGCCACTTTGATAAAGTCTCACTTTCCAAAGACTGAACAGACTCAGTCTTACTGATTGTGAATGGAGAGTCTTACTTTCCAAAGTCTTCTGTGTATTCTAAACCAACCTCATCGGGGCTTTCTAACCTTAAGAAATGCTAGCTTTTGTCGGAAGGCTTGTTGAACCACACTCAGCGTGTACAGACACGGCTAGAACCTAGGGTGGGGTGCAAAGATACCTCTAGGAGGCTACATACAGGCCGGGCAAACCCACAGTTCAGGAAGGTGTTCTGAAAAAAGGTTGCAGGCCATTTCTCTGACATGCACCTTTTTCTATGAATAAAGTGCACTAAACTACACGTCTAGTCAATATGATTCATACAGATTAAGGGCAGGGCATTTGTCAAATCCCCAAAGAGCAGCAAACTAGATTTGGACAGTAAGCAAATGTACTCTTCTGGGCTCTTAAATAAAATTAAAACTTCTTTCTAGTCTATTTATGTATAGGATGCCTGTTAGTTTTGATAAAGCACTCACTTTTTTCCACGCGCCACAGCAGCTGGCGAGGTTTCTCCCGCCTCATGGAGCGTGGGCAAACGACGGTTGGAGAGGGAAGAATCTGGAGGCGCTGGGACCTAGCGGAAGAAGCGTCCTCGCCGACCCCCGTGCGGCTGCAAGGCTGACCAATCAGAAGGCTCTTTCGTGCAGCCCCGCGCCAATTGCAGGCACCCTTTCTACAGAGAGCACGGGCTATTTAAAGGTCCGCACGCCCCGGCCCCTGTCGCACGGTGCCTGGTAGGGGTCTGTGAAGCTCAGCTATGGCCGGCCACATCGTACTCAACACCGGCGCCAAGATGCCCATGCTGGGGCTGGGCACCTGGAAGGTAGGTGCCCTGCGGGGCGCGGTCCCGTGGCTTGCTTCGGGCTCTGTGCGGCCTGGGGCAGGGAGGGACCCGGAGTGACCCTGAGCTGCCGCGCCGTGGACGCCCGGCCTGCTGGGAGCCACATTCGCCTTGCGGCGTGCCCGGCACCGTGTCCGGGAAACCGGCGGGCTGGAGCCGGGTCTGCGGGGATGGGGCACCGAGGAGGGCGGGACCCGGCCTAGAGCATTGCGCTGGGGTCCTCGGTTTGGGAGCCACACGCGGGAGGCAGTCCCGGCGACGCTTGATGGGCGGCTCCCCAGGCCGCAGTTGGAATGAGGGCCGACAACCACGGAAGGGGACTGGGAAAGTGGGCGTCCCGACCTGGGTGGACGGCGGAGCAGCCCGGGAGACGGAGCCCGGGGCGAGATGAGCTAGCGGAGCTCCTGCCTTGCTCTTCTCAGGCACCGGTGGCGCCTTTGCCTGGCTTGTAAACAGTTTGTCCTTAGTCGGTTTAGCTATTACTCTCTCAGGAATAAGCGTCTCAAGTTGGGCCCGCAGAGGGCAGATCGTTTAATTAGATGGCGCGCGTTTGCCCGGGCCCATCTCGGGCTGCCCTGGGTTCCTGGAACTCCACGGAGAATCTGGGCACCCCACTGCTAGTTGATAACTGATAGCAGGCACCAGGGTTAACATTTTCCCCAGAAAACTTAGATACCTCGTACAGTGTGCCTGAGAAATGCCTCGCCTGATAAAAATGGAAATGGAACATGAAATATCATAATAGGTTATCTGAAAAATTTGATAATAGGATGTGAGAAAATGATTTAAAAAATAAAAATGATAGCCTGATTATCTGAAAATTGAGGAACACAGAAAGGTGATGTTATGGGAGCTGAGGTAAAACCCAGTATTTTTTTTTTTTTTTTTTCCAAGAGGTGGGGGTCTGGCCCTGTTGCCCAGGCAGGAGTCGAGTGCCCTGATCATAGCTCACTGCAGCCTCAAACTCCTGGGCTCAAGGGATCCTTCTGCCTCAACCTCCCACAACAGACAAGGCCCACCCACACCCAGTTATTTTTTTCATAATATTTGTAGAGACAGGGCCTCCTCCGTGTGTTGCCCAGGCTGTCCTGGAACTCCTGGCCTCAAGCAATCCTACCACCTCAGCCTCCCCAGTTGCTCGCATTACAGGCAGGAGCCACCACTCCCAGCTTAAAACCCAGTGTTTTTAAGCGGTTTGTAAATTAGCTTCAGGGTATTGTATATTACATTTACCAGCTATGACCTGGGTTTTTCTCATACGTGAACTTTGAATATGGACCTAGGCATTGTATATTTACACACAAAGAAGGAAAAACAGAAAAGATTGAGTGTGATGGTTTGAAGTAGGACGGAAGTGTTTACCTCTACCTTAAAACCTTTGAAAATTAGTAAATTGAAAGTTGATAAGGAAACGGTCATAGATTTGCTTCACATGGGAAGTATTTCTTGGCCAAAATGATCAGTACCTAATTTCTGTTTCTTCCAAAAAGTCCAGTAGTGGCTCTGAGGGTGTAATTGAATTATGACAGCCATACTAAGTTAAATTCCATCTGTTTTAGGTAATGCTCTTAGAAGGGATGTGAAAAGATGCTTTCTTTGCAAAAGCAAATACAGTCTTTTTTTCATATATCACGATGCAGCACACAGACATACACGTGTAACTGGAATAAAAGTTTCACTAAAATAGTACTTACCCATACTGCATTCTGATATTTTTATTTTGTTCCATTTTTCCAGAAAGCTATGGTCATAATTTAGAAATTAGTTTCTGGACCCTTCATTTGAACATCACTACTCAAGGGTAAATAAGAAGTAAAATTTTATAAAAGTGGATTTCAAATCATTCATGTGAACACTCAACATCCCAAAAAGCTGTGTATTTGTTTAAAATAATATCATAAAATCTGCATTCTGGCAGACAAAGTTCATTGAAAACTAAGGTAGTGTCTAGCTTGTTCACTGCTATTTTCAGCTTTTCTCACAGTGCCTGACAAATACAGTAGTAGGTATCCAAAGTTATGTGTTGAATTAATATGGAGAAGTAAAATAACTTTAAAGATAGCTATACAGTAAAAATGCCCACTTGTATTTCTGGGGTTGAGGAGGTGGAGCTGGTATAGAATTAATTGTATGGAGGCACGTGGGTAGGGGCAAAATGGTGAAATAAATGGTATAAGTATGGACTTGGGGTAGATTTTCTTTCTTTTCTTTTTTTTTTTTTTTTTTTATCCAAATGACTTAATATCTTTCCCCTGGATACAGATGCTCCACAAAGATGTGGTCATTTGCTTGTCTTTGTGACACCTGGGGGAGGCTCTGCAAGCGGGTGCAGTTCCTTGTTTTCATGGAACTTTCCATATCACAGTGGCCATGTTGTACCCTTGAGACCCTCAACAGGGCTCTAGTAGTCTCCAGTCTACTGTTTTACTGAAGGCCCTCAAACTCCCTTCTCTCTTCAGAGGTGAGGGTTTCACGCAGGTAGGAGGCCATCTCTGCCCCACACCCCAGGTGGCCCAGAGAGGATTTCCTCCTGACAGGTTTGCCTTCCCCATTAGGATAGTCACTAAGCCCATAGCCTTGTATTGCCAGGAAGCCTTTAAAACAGAGATGACCTCTGATGCCAGCCAGTGTTCTCTTACTTGTAGTGTTTTTGACCTAGTTGAAAATTGTTGGTAGTAAATGGTCATTGTAACTCTCCCATGTACACTAGGAATGCTAAGAATGGAGGTACAACTGTGTTTATCAATCTTTTCCCCATTATCACCCTCCCTTCCTGCCTAAGAGCCTTGTGAGACATTTTTTCCCTAATTGCCCCCCAATAAAATTTTAATATCACAGATAATGTGCATTTGTTTATGTCCTGTAGCCATTTAGAGGGTTACAGCCATTCTATAAGCTAAGATTGTGTTTTGCCCCACCCCCACCCCTAGGAACCACTTTTTGCCTCTTTGGAGACTGTAGCACCCCCTTTGAGAATGCATGAAGTAGAAGAAAATATGCCAAGAAAGACTTCGTGCCACTTTGTCCTTGTGGGGGCCCGAATCCTGGGATGGGAAAAAGAATAGAGGCACCGTGGACATTGCAGCTAACACTGGAGCTCGGTTTACTGTTCTCCTGCCTGGTTAAGTCCTGCCCCTGCAGGTCCAGTCTTGGTCCATCCACACGTCAAACAAGTGGAAGCAGCAGTGTCTTAGAATCAAGGACAGAGTGATTAAAATAGACCGGGAGGAACTTAATCTCTCTGCTAGTTGCCAAATGTATTTATGAGCTTTAATGTAAGATATTAGCCAGATTGACTATGTTTCAGTGTGATAAGGCAGTGGGAAGGATCGTTCTTCATCAGTGTTTATCATTTGAAATCGTAGTTGTATTATTAAACTGTAAAATCAGTTTGGACATACAGGTCAAGTGAGGTTGGTTTATCTACATCAAACAATGAAAAGTAAACTTTCTGTTGATTGTGGATAGTACAGGAAAGAGGTAGCACATGGTAATTGTTCTCTGGATGTTCCTTGATGTTTATTGTTCCTTGATGATGTCTGGAGTCTGCCCTTGCATGCTCACGTTAAGTCCGTTCACATCAAATGCTAGAGTTTCCTATTTCTTGCTCCAGGATTATCCTTGGGACATTATTTTCATATTCCTTACCCAAGATGGGTTTTTTCTCCCAAAGTGAAGTTTCCTTTATTCCCCCCACCACTTCATTTCAAAAGTAATATCTGCTAACTAGAGAAATTTAAAAAAAAAAATACAACAAAAAAGAACAGAGTTCCCTCTTCCCAGAGATCACCATAGTTAATACTGCAAAGGATTCAATCTCTGAGGTACTTTGTTTTCACTATAGACACTGTCCTAGAACCATGTTTCTGTTTGGAGCTGTGATTTTCTTTTTTGACTTCCAGATGAAGTAGGAGGAGGAATAATATCCTCAAGTAACTAGCAAGACCCACAAGCAAAAGGGAGGAGGATTAGGTTTTGTTTTTGTTTCATTTTTTTAGAGCCCAGGCTGGAGTACAGTGGTGTGATCATAGCTCATTGTAACCTTGAACTCCTGGGCTCAAGTGATCATCCTGCCTCAGCCCCCCAAGTAGGTAGGACTACAGGCACATGCCACCACACCCAGTTAATTTATTAATATTATTTTGTAGAGACAGGTCTTGCTGTGTTGCCCAGGCTGGTCTCAAACTCCTGGCCTCAAGCAATCGTCCCGCCTTGGCATCCCAAAGCGCTGGGATTATAGGTGTGAGTCTGTAATCCAAGATTAGATCTTAAAAGGAGCATTGTGTGTATCTGCGTGAGAGAGACGCTGATATTATTTGAGTCAGTATTGGCTGGCCTGTAAGTGCTATAAAATGAGGAAGCAGGGCTTATAGAAGTGGGGAACTCAAGGGCAAAGGCTTCTCACTGCCATCGCTTGGTGCCATCAGCCCAGAACATTATAAAGTTGCTGCCCAACGTAGGGCTTTGAGGAGGCAGAAGGTCCAAGGGGAACAGGCATGCATGGATTTGCCCAAGTCACAGGACAGATTACTGGCAGGATTGGGTTAGAAACATGTAGGATTTGTACAATTCAGCTATTTGTAAATTGGGTTTCTATAGATAGAAGCATGTTTTCATGGTTTATCTTATTATAAGTCTCAATCTGGACTCTTTCCTTCTGTTTGCATTTTCCCTGTGTTGACATGGAATGGGGAGATACTGTAATCATTTTAGCATTCCCAAGTTTATTGAATGGTTTCTCACCAGAATTTAAGTTGGCTGCTTCATTATTGATAAGGGAAATTAGCCTCTTCAGGGAAGGATTCAACATTGAGATAATTAATGTTGAATGTAGTTGTGGATTCTGGTACATTTTTATTCCAGAAGGCAACTTTTTTCCCTTATCGGCACGGATAGCACTTGGATCACCTTCCCAGGACGTGTGTCTCCAGCTGATCGGTCTGCTGTTGGGCAGTCAGGAAGCAGCAGCTGCTTTTTTTTTTTTTTTTTTAAACAATTGTAACCAAAACTTTAATCCCAAGGATTCTCACAAAACATACTATGAATGACAGCATGAAAAAAAAAAATTCTTGCACAGTAACTCAAAGTTCAGCTCTGCAATGTACCCTTACACTGGCAGGACATTGGTATTAATATTTGATTATCTCAAATTTCCAAATAAAGAATGTTACAAACAGCTATATATTCATATATAGCAAACACATAAGGAACTTAATTTAGGACCTAAGGCAAAGGTAAACTTTCTTTGAATTTATTGGATTCTATACTAATTAGGCAACCTCTGCCCAGCGTGAAAACTAGCTGGATTTTTCAAAGACCTCTAATTTAGTATAACAGTGCAGCTTTTAGTTTTACCTGCTGGCTTGTTTCACAGCGACTTTTAAAGACTGCTTGTTCAACTATAGCTGTATACTATATCCCAGATATGGAAAAAAAGGTAAATCTTTGTTCAGTTTTTGTCAGTTTTGTTTTTATATTTTAAAAAATCCATACTTCAGCTTGGCAAGATTTAGAGGTTTATTATCAGTCTATGCAAAACTTAAGTTCAAAGCAAATTCAATTTTGCTCAAGTGAACATTGTAAAGTAACAATTCTTGGTATTACTATTACATGCCTCATATGATCCATCTCAAACCATAGAGAATTATATCTTTTGTGTTGCTGTTCCAAGAGACAAACAAGTTTGAACAGCCAAAACATCTTAAAAATACACCAAGCTTATGAAGTCAGCTGCTTCATGACCTCTTGCCATTATATCTGTCTTTGACTTTCTATAAAAATGTCACACGAACTTTTTTTTAGTTTTATGCCAACCTTCACAACCTTGATTTTGCTAGTCTGTGCTCTTTTGATTCCAAGGAACTGAAAAACCAACTTAAATAGGAAAAAAAAAAAAAAAAGATGAATCTATGCGGTGGGGATCCATTGACCTCCCAAATGACAGTTGCTGACTTTGGTTATCCAGGATTCCGTCTCCTCCGGCAGCTCCAGGCTCACATTCTCCCAGCACAGGGACCCCAGCAGAACCAGGGCTTGTCTCAGTAGTTCCAGCCCAAGTCCAAAGACTGAGTCTCTTGGCCTGGCTTGGGCCTTGTTCCTGCCCCTGTTCCAGTCACTGTGGCAGGTGGAATGTGGCTAGGGCAGGCCTGGGAAGTGTGTGCACCCCTCTGTCCAGGGCTTGGGGCTGTGAAGTGGCCAGGCAGGCACAGGACAGGGCACGCAGCAGCAGAGCTGCTCCTCAGAGGAAAATCAGTTAAGGTGCCGTTAAGCCAGAAGAAAGTTGTTTGTGTGCTGGGCAAACACTTTCCTCGCTCGGGTTCCCACTTCTTTCTCTTGGGCAGGGTTGTGCTCTGCCCTCCTTGCTAACATCTGTGATGGCTGTGCCTGGACACCATAGAAAACCTGTGGCAGGTCATTCTTTTCTGGACAAGCTGAGATTGTCTTCTCTGCTTACTGTTCCTTCAATCATGCAGGGTGGGGAAGGCTGCAGGTGCAGCTTCTGCAGTCCTCCAGGGACATAGGATGTTGCCAGATCATCTGAAGGCCTTCGGTTAACTCACACGTGGGCTAGCATCCCTGCCTGGCTTCCCAGGTCCCCCTGTGGTGGGTGGGGAGCCAGCTCAGCAGCTGACAGGCTCTGGGACTGGGCTCTAGTGGGCTGTGTTCTTCCCTCCTGCCTGTTCAAAACAGCTCATGTCAGAACAGCAGATGTCTGCAACTGCTGATGGCCCTGGGGAGTTTTCCTTTTCATTTGTTTCCACCCCAGCTCACCAAAGGAATGCGCTCTGTTCACTCACCAGTCTGTTGCACACACGTTTGTCGTTCAGCTCTCTGATCAGACCAGGAGCAGCACGGAGGTGAGAGGCGTGTCTGTGCGGTCTGTTTGGGTGCTCGTGAAGCTCGATGCTATGCAGGCTCTTCTTCCTCAGCAGCCAGGCTCCCCATACCTGTTCCTGTCACTCTGGTGGTCAGATGGTCTGGGCATGGATACCCATTCGGTCATTTGCTGGGCCGAGCACAGACCATGTGGGGATCTTCCATGGTTCCTACCTTTCAACTCTTTTCTCTCCACTGATATCTCGGAGGGGCCATCTCCCCATCTCCACCTCTTGAAGCAGATCCTCATGTGGTAAGAATTAATGCACAGGCCTTTGAGTCAGCATCGGTCACATTCGTGACTTCATGATAATCTCTCAGAACTGCTTAAAAACAAGTGATTGTCCCTGCCAGAGTCCATGCCTGATGAAACGGAAAGGGCAGGTAGTCACTGGCTGGCCTCGGGAACCAGTTGGGAATTGAGGTCAATAGCACAGCTATTTTTGAAATATTTTGAGTTATTTTAAGGCAGTGGTTTCCCTTAGTATCTCAGGATTCAGAAAGTGGGGAGTCTTTTTAATACAGTGGTTTATTAATCAGTGGATGTGAAGAAGCAAGGAAACAAGACAGCTTCAGCGTATCTTTTAAAAGTGACTTATGCTGCTATTAAGTAGCTGTCAGATTCTCCTACAGTGAAATAATGCAGCGTTTCGCCTCAATTCCCCCATGTCTGAGGGCTGAGAGTTTAGAATGCTGCTTCAGAAGCATGCCCTGGCCTGTCTCTGCTGAACATAAAGGAACAGGTGCCTCAGCAAGGGTCGGTGGTTTGCACTGCCCTCTTCGTTAGCTGCGTGCAGACTTGTGCTCTGTTTTGTTTTGGCTCTGTGGGTTACATTCTTTTTCATTTCAGTCCTCTCCAGGCCAGGTGACCGAGGCTGTGAAGGTAGCGATTGACATCGGGTACCGCCACATTGACTGCGCCCATGTGTACCAGAATGAGCAGGAGGTGGGGTTGGCCATCCAACAGAAGCTCAAGGAGCAAGTGGTGACACGGAAGGAGCTCTTCATCGTTAGCAAGGTGCCACTCTGCAGAGGACCCCAGGGGAGGGACTCTAGTTCACATTTATCCAGTGGCAGCATCAGCTTAGGAGCCAAGTCCATACTCTGAGTACAACCACTGTTATCACTTGGCAGGTGATTCTTCTAGGGGAAACGTGTTACCCAGGCCGTAGAGGGCTCCACAGCTTGCCTGTCCATGGCTCTCTGTTAGGCAGTCGTTCATCTGGACCCATTGGTTAGAGCCCCATGCTGATGAAGCTGATGTCTTGGGGTGGCGCTTCCCTTCCAAGGAATTACCTTCAAGGATGGAACTTGGCTCCCATCTGTAGATGAAGCTCCGCTGCTGACAGAGGCTACTGCTGTGCCAAGGATGTCGGGTGGGAGGGTGAGGCTGGCTCCACAAAGACCAGCCTGGTGGGAAAATTGCCCTGAGAACTCATGTTTAGGGCCTAGGGCTAACCTATCCATTCTATTTTGTTTTACGCCTTCTCTTTGGTCCTTTTGCAAGGTTTCCTTGACCTGGCCCTCCTACCTTTCTTTGGAAAGTTAGAATCCATAATGTGAAGTGGAAACTCCCTCCAGCCATTCATAGCATCACGATGAAACGCATAGGTTGTGGGGAGAGGAGAGTGCTCTGTCTTGGAGCTAGGCGGCCCCCAGCCGGGAAGCAGCCTTGTGCTGGGCAGTGCTAAGATGTGCTTTCTCACTGGCTCCAGCTGTGGTGCACGTACCATGAGAAGAGCATGGTGAAAGAAGCCTGCAAGAAGACGCTCAGGGACCTGCAGCTGGACTACCTGGACCTCTACCTTATTCACTGGCCGACGGGCTTTAAGGTATGGGGCGCAAGGCTCAGCCCAGATCCCCTGTGGCTCAGGTGCAACCTCTGGTGTGTTTTGAGCTCCCTTATTAGCAGTTTATATGTGGGTAGCCTCTCTGTCCTTGCTATACAGGGTGTGGCCCGTGGACCAGCAGCAAAGGCATCCCCTGGAGCTTTTTGGAAATCAGTCTCAGGTCTCACCCAGGCTGTCTGAAACCCAACCCTCAGTGACTCGTGTATACCCTTCCTCCAAGTTTGAGGAGCACCAGTCTTTGCCATTTGGTGGTTGTATAATTTAAAACTTGGTGTCAGCAAAGGGCTACTGTCCGTCCTGCACACAGCCATGCGGCACAGTCAGCCCTCGCCTTCCCCTGCTTCCTGCTCTGCCTCCAGGCACTTGCACACACCCACCCTATGCGTGTGTGAGTCCCCACTTAGATTGCACACACATACCCCATCCTGCAGAAGCCAGATCCATATTTGTTGGCAGCCTTGTTCTTTGTACAACAAGAACTCTAGAATTATTATGCCTTTTGCCTTCTATCATCTAGCCACTGGCTCAGTTTTCTGCTGTCTGCCAGGTTGCACGTGTGTGGCTTTTATCCTCGGGCTCTGTTTTATTGCAGTGTGGCTTACTGAGGGGGACTTGTCTTTCCTCTTTTGTTTTCCGTGATAAGCCAGCAAGGCTTGACCAGGTGGTGGTTTTATAGGCTAATGACCACCAGGACTTGGGCCCCATGAGTCCTGGTCTGGAGTCCTTCTGTCCATGTGCTGCAGTCCATGGTGGGGCTAATCTCGGTGACTGACTGTTGTCCATATCTCTATCGGACAGTCTCCCTGCTCCCACCCATTTGATAGAAAAATGCCTGGGGCTTCCGGGGCTGTCTGTCTGTCCGTTTCCTTTTCATGCTGGCACACAGATTGGCCCTTGATTATCTTCCAAAAGCTTAGCTAGCTGTGGTGGTTTAGAATTGTTTTAGATGAAGCTTCCCCCAGCAAGTCTGTGAGGGGCTCTTACTGATTGTTTTGTTCGATTTTGATTATAATGACAGGCTGGGAAGGAATTTTTCCCATTGGATGAAGCAGGCAACGTGATTCCTAGTGACACAGATATTTTGGACACATGGACGGTAAGGTGGTCCCTGATTGAACCTTATTCCTAATTGCTGGTTCCCTGTTCTCCTTAGGAGCGAGCTACTCTGCATTTTCTTTACATTGCATTTGTCTTCCTAGCACTGTTTTTTGCTCTTCTTGTCTCATCGAAGCCGGTCTGGCTTTTGTGTTACCGTCTCTTCGCTTCTGAAATCTCTAACTAGCCCTCACTGAGTAGTGAGGGCAGGGTCTATTAAACTGCTGCGAAAGACACTTCTGATCCCCGTCCTTTCTGGGCTCATTCTGCACCACACGCTCTTTTCTCTTTAGGCCATGGAAGAGCTGGTGGATGAAGGGCTGGTGGCAGCTATTGGTATCTCCAACTTCAACCATCTCCAGATCGAGAGGATCTTGAACAAACCTGGCTTAAAGTATAAGCCAGCAGTTAACCAGGTAAAATCCACTGGGGAAGCTGGAGTTGATGGGATCTTGTTTTACCATCTGATCCCGGTAGTTTTTTCTTGTCCACATCACCCAGCGAGTGGCCAGGAGGCAGCTCCTGGGCCTTGGCAGTGTCCAGGGTTATGATTCAGCATGACAGGGCACATCTGGGAGTGGAAGCTTGCAGGAGAGAAAGGGTTGAGCCTGGCTTGTGACGACTTGGGTTCTGACACATGAGCAGCACTCAGCCATTGAGATCCTTGGACCTGTGACAGTTGATAAATGGCTAAAGCCAGAAAAGGCCTTTAGGGGCCATGGCCATAGAACGTCAGTAACAAGATCATTGTTCTAAATGTCAAAGACACTAGCTGGGAAATGCAGAGAGTTGTTGTAGCTTATCTGGGCAATATGACGTTTGTAGAGGTAGGAAGGGACTTTAGCAAGGGGAACTTCATCTGTGTGAGGTCAACTTGTACCCTCAGTGCCAACTTCAGCCCTCCCATTTGCATTTGCAGATTGAGTGCCACCCATACCTAACTCAGGAGAAGTTAGTCTCGTACTGCCAGTCCAAAGGCATCGTGGTGACTGCCTACAGCCCTCTTGGCTCTCCCGACAGGCCCTGGTGAGCTTTCCATGGGGTCGTGTTCTCTTGTCACTTGGCGAAGATTAGAAATGACTAAAAGAAAATTCAGGATGCGGGGATTAGGGTTTGGGTTGCTGGCTGCCTTGAGTGGCATTGATGACTGTTGTTGACCCGGACCATCTTTCTGTCCTCAGGGCCAAGCCTGACGACCCATCCCTTTTGGAGGATCCCAGGATCAAGGAGATTGCAGCCAAGCACAATAAAACTTCAGCCCAGGTACAGCCATTTCCAGGTGCTGGTAACTGTTCCCGGGACTCCCTGTGTTCTTGCTCGTCCCCATTAGCCAAGAGTGGTGACGGAGCCCCTCAGGCCCTCACTGGAAGTGCAGTTTTGGGGTCCTGGAGTGTGTAATAGAAAGTGCACGGATTAGGATTTCAGAAGACTCTGCCACGGGCTCTTTTAGCAATAGTACCTGCTCCTGCTTCCTGCCTTATAGACTACCAGCATTTGGTGATTTATGTGGAAGCTCATTTCTGTAAAAATATAAGAGCTCTTATTATCAGCTGTGCGGGAAATGTTCTCTCCCAGGTGTAACATGAGTTCCTAGTGGTGGAAAGTCTCACTGTGGTCTCCTAATATACCTGGAAACACTGAAGCACGTGGCACGGTGGCTAAGAGGAGGACCCTGGAGTCAGATCTGGCCTTGAATGTGACCCCTTTCTGCTGCTAGGTGTGACCTGAACATCTCAAGAGCCTCTCTTTTCTCACCTGTGAAGTTGTAGCACGTTCCTCTTCGGGTTATGTGTGTGAGGTTGAGTGAGATGGAGATGCACAGTGCCTGGTGTACATGCACACTCGTCACCTCTCTGGGTTCACAGGTTCTGATCCGGTTCCCCATGCAGAGGAACTTGGTGGTGATCCCCAAGTCTGTGACACCTGAACGCATTGCTGAGAACTTTAAGGTAATGTCCCAGCTGGTCAGCCCTGGCCTTCCTCAGTGGACTAGGGGATGGGAAGACTCTTCACACAGCCTCTCATCCCATCCCTGGATTGTCGTCTGTGGGAGCCCCACGTCCTGTCCTCTCTCAGGCCGGGGAGCTGGCTTCAGTAAACCACAGTGAGCAAACCGCAGACTCGAGACTGATTCTTCATTGGCGGAGCTGTGTGCAGGAGGCAGGCCCTCTGCCTCAGTGGTCCCCTGCTATGCGTGCACACACGTTTGCTAGGGCTCTCAAATGACACCAAGCATTTGTCGTAAGAAAACCTCTCTTTTGAGCAACATCTGCCTGGGTTTGCCTGAGAGCACCATTAGTTACCAGCTGTATGATCTTGGATAAGTTACATAACTGGCTCATGCCTCAGTTTCCCCATCTGTAAAATAACTATTTCAAGGGTTGTTAGGAAAATTAAATAAGATGATGCATCAGAGCACTTCACACACTGTGTGGTGCCTTAGTAACTGCTCAAGAAATGTGCTGATGAGCCCAGGGATTGCAAAGGACCCTCCAGGGTATTTAGCCCACCCACTAGCTCTGCAGAGAGCCCGTGTGATAACAGGCAGAGCATGGGCTTGCGTCAGGGAACCAGGGAGTGTTCGGTGTGGGCACCCAGAGCGCCCTCGAGAGCAGCCGGGGCTGCCTGGAGTTGCCTCCTTCCCTGCCTGGCTCTTTCTTGCACCAGGGAGAGAGGGCCAGGCTGGGAGGAGAGCTGCTGCAGGAGGGTCCTGATGGCCCAGGAGCCTCTGCTCCCACCGAGCAAAGTGGCTCTGCCAGGGACACTCCCTCTTCACCCAGGATCTGGCTCAGAGTGTGGCCTAGCCACGGCCATGGGGCCCCTCAGCAAACCGACAGCTGCTTCCACAGCAAGCAGCTAATTTTGCCTTGTTCCACTGGCCAGAGGCTGACCTGTAACACATGCCACTTGTCACCTAGGAGGCTGGGGTGAGGGTGAGCATGGGGGAGGGGAGTGGGGTTTATTGTTTAGCAGAGGACACAGTTTTCTTCTTACATACAGATTTAACTAGTCAAGATACAGTGGCAGAACAATGGCCACCGTGGGAATAAAGGCATATCATCCTACTAGAGGTGGATCCTTTGTTTCATGTTTTATTTTTTTAAGGTATTAGAAAAGATGCTGACTCGGGAAGGGGGGGTGGGGAAGGGAGGGATATATACCTCATGATGGGTGCAATGTGCACGACCTGGGGAACAGACACGCCTGGAGCTCTGACTTGGGGGGAAAGGCGGTACAGGAGCAACGTATGTAACCTGCAATTCTGTATCCCCCATAACAAGATGAAATAAAAAAAAAAAAAAAAGGTATTAGAAAAGAAAAAACTTAAATGACTAATTGCAAAATGCTAACCTAGTTTTATTGTTTTTTCATCTTACTGTGTAGTCCTTGTGCATTTTTCCATAGTTGGCATCACAGGGTCTGTAGCAGCCTCTTTCTCTGATCTTCTGAGACTAAGGGCCCTCCTTGGCTCTGGCTGTATGTGCAGCCCCTCCTGGCTCCCACCCAGTGCTGCCGCCTGCCTGCCTTACCTGCCTGCCTGCCTCCATGTCTGCCTGCCTTACCTTTCTTGCCTGCCTGCCTGCCTATCTGCCTGCCTCCCAGCCTCCATGCCAGCTGAGTTCTTCCACACAGCCTCTGACCGATACACCTTTCTTGCCCTCTCTGTGAAAACCTTGTTATTCTTAGGCCATCTCAAATACAATCTCCTCTTTGGTCATGTCCTTCAGTTCCCCAGTTGGAATTCATTTCTAATATCTCAGGTCTTCCTGAGTACTTTATTTTAAGCTCTTATACAGTGTGTAATTAATTATTCTTTAATTACAATTATTCTTTGTATTATAGCTATTTAAATACTTCTGTCCTTTGTTTGCTTTGCTGTAAACAGAGGCAAAGACACATGTGTCATATTACCCATCATTATATTCATCACTGGTGCTTATTACAGAAGTGCTTAGTAGTGTTTTTGAAATAAAATAAATAGAATAAAAAGTATCGTTTTGCTTGGAGGTTCTGGAAGGGAATGACTGTTTTCATTGTTCCATGTAGTACCTAGCCAAAACATGTGCATTCCCAGAATAGTAACATGATAGTCCTCTATGTTCAGTTTACCTTACTATTGCTCCCTGCACAAGGCCGTGGAAGACAACTCATCTGGTCCTGCACATTTTCTGTCTTTGATTTTATTTGCAGAGTTTATTGGATTTTTATTTTTCAGGTCTTTGACTTTGAACTGAGCAGCCAGGATATGACCACCTTACTCAGCTACAACAGAAACTGGAGGGTCTGTGCCTTGATGAGGTGAGTGAGTCCCAGTGTGACGATCAGTTCCCAGTCATCAGATGCTGCAGGACAAAAGAACGATCCCTGCAGGCCTTAATGCCATGTCCTTTTGTCACAGCTGTCTTGCTTTTGCACATTACCTTGCTTTGGCAGCCACATGCAGCAGGAAACATTTAAACCTACGTCAGCTGAACTGCACAAAGCCATGGGGAAAATGCCAAGAGATCTGCTATCTTCTCTTCCCCATCCCGAGTCACTGTCAGCCTAACCTGAAATAACTACCTATTTTGGCATTTAATTTTTAAATCTTAATGGCTCCTCTGAAATGAAATGATCTCAGGTGGCCCTGAGTGAAATTCTGGCAGAATTTGCCTGGGACTCTTTGTCTTAATGGCCCTAATAAAAGGGATGTAGTAGGAAGACTGTGGTGCCGGGGTTCGACAGTCCCAGCTCTGATGCTAGTAAGCCACATGACTCTGAGAATGTCACTTATCTGCTCTGACCAGCAGAGTCACTAGAGGCCCCTCCAGCTGCACATTCCCTGGTTCTTTGTGTTTCCTCTGAATTATTGTTCGGAATCTGAGGGAGATTACTAGAAAGGTTTGTTTTTTTGTTTTTTGTTTTTTTTTTCCTTTTCCTACCAGTGCAATAGCTAGGTAATGTTTAAAACGTTCTGATTTCAAGAAACAACTTCCTATTTTTCAATGGAGACTAAGACCCTACTCCTCTGTCACCATCCTTGTTCTTGTCTGAGCTCTGTTTCTGCTCTCTTCTTTGGTACTTCCTCTTCTAAGCAAAATGTGAACATCCCAAAGAAGGGTATAGTGCTAGCTTTCTCTTTCCACTTCTGTGCTCACGCCCTGTAGTTCAGAGTTTGCTCCACTGGTGGCTTTAGCCACAGCCCTGGGCAGATGTCTGCCAAGCTTGCATTGTGGGCCCTAACTCTCCTGCCTTCAGGCAAGTGCGTGCCTGGCGAGCCTGTTCCTGTCACTCTGTGACCTCAGACTCCAAATAGGCCACAAACAGCTTATCACGGACAGCTACACCCAGACCCTTATTAAAGATTCTTAACCTTTAGACATTAAAATCTTTTTTGGGATCTAATAAGAAAAGGAAAGAGAAGTGAATCAGTCACCAAGATATATCTGTTCTTTCAGAATCTATCCCGTTCATTTACTGTTCCCTTTCCCCTCCCACTGTGGGCAGAGCATACTGAAGCGCTCTTGGGGCTGACAAACCACAGTGATTTTCTAATTGTTCCTCTTCCATTTAGACTCCTCCAACCCTCCAGTGCTATTCTAAAAGCAGCTGTCAGATTGTCGAATGCACTACTGATAGAGTAGGAGAGGGTTGGGGTTGGAGTGGGGAGGAAGAGGCCGGCCCTGATATCCCCAGGTCCCCCAGGGAGCTGTGAATATTTGAGTAAGAGCTGTATGCTGCAAGCTGGGTTCACCCTGGGCCTTCCACACCCTGCCGAGCCAGTCTTTCCAAAGTTCTTGCCGTTGTGTTCCCAGCACAAGCCACTGGCCCTAGCAGGTGGACAGTGAGCCTTGGCAAACACACCTGCACCTTTCAACCCCGTTCCTTCCCCCTGTGTTTCCAGTATCAAATCCTCAACTATTGTGATGGGCTCTCTCCACCTCCCGCTGATACCCGGAGGCTTCTGGAGGTGTCTCCTATGTCCTTGGAGCATTTGATGGTGTTTCACTCATCCTTTGGGATTCATTCACAAATAACTTTTAACATCTCTTATATTATTATCTCTTTGCTCTTTACATCCTCTTACTAAGACAGTAAGAGGCTATCTGGTGCTGCCAGCTGGACTAAATTACTGGAAGGCAAGAATCCTACTGTCGCCCTGCATGCCCCAGGCACAGTACTGGGCACGCGGGGAGGGTGGTGTCCATCACACATGTGCCTGGTGACAGCCCATGGCAGAGGGGCCTGGAGGGTGAGCCGCTGCCCCCAGCTGCAGACTTCTGAAGACTCAGAATTGGCCTGTTGCCTCCGAGGCCTCTGTTTTTGCCTATAATGAAACACGTAGCATTACTGTGTATTAAGAATTTGTCATAGTGAAAGTCACTTCTTTGAAAAGCAGATGTGTTCTCTTTTCTCCTGACAGCTGTGCCAACCACAAGGATTACCCCTTCAATGAGGAGTTTTGAAGCTGTGGATGCCTGCTCTTCCCAAGTGACCTATACCTGTTTTTCCTGCCTCATCTTCCCTGCAAATATAGTATGGCCTCAGCTGGGAGAGCAAGCTGCAGACTGACCAGTGAGGGCTTGTCTAGCTTGTTGTTGGGTCTGAAGAGCAGTATCAGTAGAGTAAAAGCCTCTTCCAGTTTTCTTCACCCTTTTTGCCCAGATGGGGAAAATAAAACCTGAATACCCTTTTCTGACCAAGGAGAAACAAAATCTATAAAGTCAAAATAGTGCCACTAACTAGTTGAGTTTTGACTCTTGGAACTGTAATCCTCTTAGTCAGACTTCTTTTTGCCTCAAATAAAAAGCGCTTTTCTGAGTTCGATGCTGTTCCATTTTGTTTTGGGTTTTGGAAACAATAAGGCACCTTCTGTTCCACTCCCGACCTTCATTCCCTATACCCACAGAGCAGGCCAGTGATCTATGCTGCAGGAATGAGGACGTGGCTTTTCTTTTGGTTGGGGACCCCTCACTTCAGAACTTTACCCAATTAGCTTTAGGGCAGTGGGTCTCGTCCTGGCCTCACGCTGGAGTCGCCTGGGAGCTTTGATGATTGGTGATGTCTGGACCTCACCCTGGAGACTGGGCTGTGGCCAGGACATCCAGAGTTCACAAGCTCCCTGATTCTCAGTGATTCTGTTGTGCAGCCAAGGCTGAGAACTGCAGCTTTAGGGCCAAACCAGGACATAAACCCATTTTCTATTTCACAGATTACTTGGTTGTCCTTGTACCTGTGAAGGCCAAAGTCAGATGCTTACTAAGCAGCACTACCTGAGAGAGACTGCCTTTGTGAAACCCATTGTATAGACAAGAGGGAAGAAAAGTATAAGTAAATGGCACCCAGCTGGGTGAGGATGAGTGCTTTCAATAAGGGTACAAAGTAAAGGCTTTGGGGCCCTAGTGCTATTGCTTGCTTTTATTACTAACATTTCCTCATCCAGAATTAAATTGATAAAAGCCAAGAAAGGGATGGACTGGACAGGTGCTGACCTCAAAGTTCGTAAACTCCTTCCAAAAACCAAAATCCTTGTTTAATCATGAGGGGAAACATCAGACGAATCACAATTGAGGGGTATTCTACAAAATACCTGACTAGTACTCCTCAAAACCATCAAGGTCATTGGGCATCAAAAACTAGGAAAGTCTCAGAAACTGTAACAGCCAAGAGGAGACAGAGGAGTCATGATGACAAAAGGTAATGTGGATGGGATCCTGGGACAGGAAAAGGACATTAAATGAAAACTAAGGCAAGGCAATCTGAATAAAGTATGGACTTGAGTTAAGAAGTTATCAATATTGGTTAATTAATTATACCAAATATAGTAATGTAAGATGTTAGGAAAGTAGGTATGGGGTATATGGGAACTCTCTACTATCTTTGTTATTTTTCTGTAAATCTAAAATTATTCTAAAATAAAATGCCTACTAAAAGAAAACTTGATAAAACACCCAGAATAAGTGGTCTTTATAAGTAAAAGACATTAAGTCTACCTAGATTACTTAGGTAGGCAAAAAATGCCCATAACTTTCTTAGATCAAGAAGACAAAATTATTAGCAAGGGTACAGATTTGAAAGGCGTAATTACTAATCTTGTTCTTGGAGAACATATTTCAAAGCACATATGGAACATTTATGCAAATCAATGCTATGATAGGCCAAAGTACTGGCCTCAACAAATTTCAAAGAACTGATATCACATGGATCATATTCCTCTGACCAGAATTACATAAAATTATAAAACAATAACAAATAAACTAGAAACTACTCACACACATTTGGAAATTTTGAAACAGATATACAATCACTCAAGGGTAAAGAAGAAAAAATAACAGCAAACACTATATACGGCATTTATTAATTACCCAATGTCCCTAACACTGTTTAGAGAGTTTTATTTAGGAGCGCCTCTTTCCTGTTTATTTTGGCCAGTCTGATGACTGTGTGTGGTGTTTGCCTTTTGCAATGAATCTCCCAGGAGTCCTTTGAACTTCTTGTACCTGGATATCTAGATTCCTAGCAGCGCAAGTGAAATTTTCCTCAACTATTCCCTCAGATAGGTTTTCCAACCCTTGGATATTTTCTTCTTCACCCTCAGGGATGCCTATGATTCTTATGTTAGGCCTCTTTCCATAATCCCATATTTCTTGTAGGCTTTGCTCGTTCCTCTCATTTCTCTGCTGTATCTCTGTGACTGACTTGTTTAATAATGCAGAGGTGTTGTCCTCAAGCTCTGAGATTCTTCTGCCTGATCTAACCTATTCTTAAGGCTTTCCACTGTGTTTTGTAATTCCTTGAATGAATTTTTCATTTCTAGAAGTTGTTTGATTTTTCTTTAATAATTCAATTTCTTTAGTCAATTTTTTCATTCATTTCCTGCATTGTTTTGTGCTTTGTGTTGGGTTTCTATTTTCTCTTGTATTTTATTGAGTTTCCATACAATCCATGTTTGAAATTCTTTCTGGTACTTCCCAGAAGGAACAAGCTGCAAGGTTGTTTTTGGGTCCTGTAACCAGCTGTAGTTCCTCAGGAAAAGCACTCTAATTCCCCAGGTGGTGGGTGGAGCCCTGGAACTTCCACGTGAGTCCTTATTCTCCACCACAGCAGACCCAGGTAGGGGAATGGGGCTAGGTGGGGCTGGGTCGTGTGGGCCTGCCCTCAAGCTCCACAAATGCAGGCAAAGGATCTGCAGGGGTCAAAAGTCTGCTCCCTGCCTCTGCACAAAGCTGCCAGGGAGGGGCTGAAGTGGGCCCACTCAACCAGAACGTCTGCATGTGGAGATGGGCCTGTCTGAAACCCACAAGCCAGCAGTCTGGAGCAGGCCTCACTCCTTTCCAACCTCCCCTATTCCATGCTTCTCCCAGGCTTCTGTCAGCAGACAGGACCTCAAGCCAGCTGAGCTCCCCTACAACTGTGATACAAGCCAGAATGTTCCCTGACCAGGATCCTGGCCTGAGCTGGGGGCACAGCCCTCCCGTGGGAGCAGGGGTGCCCCATGAGCATAGCAAGGACCCACACTGTACTCTCCCCCTGATCTGCCCCTGCAGCCACTGACACCTCTCAAAACTAACTCACAAATATCCCTTCTGTTCCCTGGAACAAGTCAATCGAGATCTGGGGGTATGGGATCTGGTCTGTGGGCCCGTCCCTGGGGCCCCAGGTTTCAATTCCTGACCATGCCAGGGAAAGCATGCTGGTCCCAAGTCACCCCCAGGGTGTCCAGGCTGGTTCAATGTCCCTCTGCCTCAGGGTGTGTTCTGCTCTGCTGGGTCCTCCAGGCAAGCAGCACCAGGAAGAGCCAGTGGGCAGGGAGCTCACAGTCTAAGCACTGTTTGGTCTGCTGCAGGACCCCAAAAGGGAAGGTCTGAGCCCTGCTCCCTGTGGGAGCCTCCATGTAATGGCTCAATTGTCTCTCTTGGCAGCCATAGATGGGGAAGGGGGAGGGGAGAAAAAGAGTTGAAGCATTCAGGTAACTTACAAAGGAAAATGCATCATATTAACTGTAGACTTCTCAACTGAAACTTTACAATCCAGAAGGCATTGGGGCCCCCTTCTCAGTCTTCTCAAACAGAATAATGCCCAGCCTAGAATTTTGTATCCTGAAAAACTACATTTTGTATATGAGAGGGAAATAAAAACTTTCTCAGACAAGCAAACACTGAGAGAGCTTGTTAAGACAAAACCTGCCCTGCAGGAAGTACTCAGAGCAGCATTACACACAGATCAGCATGATAGACACACATCAGTGTTAAATCACCCAAAAACTAAAGATCAAAGCCCAGATACCAAAATGGCTCAAGAGATAATACAAAGCAACAAAGTCCTTTGCAACAGGATGAACAGAAATCCACACCACTTATCAATTTTTCCATAAATGTGAATGACTTGAACTTCCCACTGAAGAGACATAGGCTGGCTGAATGGATTAAAAAAAAAAAAAATACAAGCCAAATATCTGCTGTCTCCAGGAAACACATCTAATCCATAAGAACTCATTCAGACTCAAGGTCAAGGAATAGAAACAATATTCCATGCAAATGGAAACCAAAAGAAAGCTGGTATGGCAGTTCTCATATCAGATAACATAGTCTTCAAATCAACAAAAGTAATGAAAGACAAGGATGGTCATTATATAATGGTGAAGGAAACAATTCAACAAGAAGACGTAACAATTCTAAATATTTACACACCTAACACAAGTGTGCCCAGATTCATAAAGCAAATCCTACTTGATCTAAACAAAGTGATAAACAGCAGCACTGTAATAGCTGGGGACTTCAACACCCCTCTGACAGAACAGGACAGATCCTCCACACAGAAAATAAACAAAGAAACAATGGACTTAAACAGAAACAGAACTCTAGAACAGAGAAATGTTTACAGAACGTTCTACCCAAAACCCACTGAATATATATTTCTCTCATCAGCTCATGGGACATTCTCAGGATGTCTCAGGATATGATCAGCCATATCCTAAGCCACAAAGTATGTCTCAACAAATTTAAAAAATAGAAATTATACCAAGCCACATTCAATAATGTGTAAAAGAAGGATCAATGCAATTTTGTCTCAGGAACACAATGTTGGTTTAATATTAGAAAATCACTAATGCAATCTAGCACATAAATAAATTAATCAAATTAAAGGTATGTTTATGTATTCAAATATAAAAATATTGGATAAAAGTCAAAATTGTTTTATGATAAAATCTTTTGGCAAACTAGGAATAGAAGGAAATTTCTTTAACCTGGTAAAAGGCATCTAATAGTTATCCACATAAACCTACCATAGCATAGTCTCAGAGTGTACGAACTATGGCTATATGCTTATACATGAAGGAATCTCAAAAACAGAATACTGAGGGGGGAAAAAGGTAGTTACAGAAAAAATACATACAGTAAAATTCCATTTATATAAAGTTCAAAAGTACACAAAACTAAACAACATATTTTGTGTGGATACAATCATAGATCACAAAACTATAAAGACCAAGAGGAGGATTTATTCAAAACTCAAGGGTAGGGCCAGGTGCATTGGCTCACACCTATAATCCCAGCACTTTGGGAGGCCAAGGCAGGAGGATTGCTTGAGGCCAGGAGTTCAAAACAAGTCTGGACAATGTAGCAAGACCCCATCTCTACAAAAAGTTGTTAAAAACATTAGCCAGGCATAGTGGTGCATACCTGAAGGCCCAGCTACTTAGGAGTCTAAGGCAGGAGGATCATTCGAGTCCAGGAGTTGGAGGTTCCAGTGAGCTATGATCATGCCACTGTGCTCGAGCCTGGGCAACAGAACAAGACCTTGTCTGAAAAAAAAATTAAAAAAAAAAAGAATTCAAGGATGGGAGTTGGAGTGAGTCTTGATATCAGGGAGGGACATATAAATAGCCCTAAAGTACTATTTATTTCTTAACCTGGGTTCTGAGAACATGTGATTATTTTAATTGGTTAAATGATATGCACAGAATTTATATATTCTTTTGTATATATGGTATATTTTATAATAAAAATAAACATTTACTGAATAAATAAATGATCTCATTTGATTCTTAACAGCAATCCTATGAGATTTGTGTATCATGGTTTTTACTTTATAGCTGATAAACTTAAGAGAAGCTCATTGCTATGCCAAATATCTCAGAGCTAATCAGTGGTTCCACTTCCTCATTCTGAGACCTTTCTCCTGAATCATACTGAAACTACTTTTTAGGACTATTTCTGCTGCTATCTTAACTCTAGACACAGAAAACTGTGCCCAACTGCATGTTATAGGGCAAAAGAAGCGAAGTCCTTTCAACAGAATTATCATCTGAAGATAATCTTCTCTTCCGCAGTTCTTGGTTTTCTATCCTGTGTAGATAAGATATCCATAAAAGAAGTTTTTCAGAGTTAAAAGATAGGAATAATTTCAGTGGTATTAGAGAAGTGGTCAGAATAAGACAATAGATTTTGGAAGAGAATTACGAGTACTGCAACCTATTAGATAGCTGGGACCCAGGGAAGGGAGAGCCAGCCTTAGGGCCTAAGACAGAAGTCAAATAAGTTTTGGTGGAACTGGAACAGAGGGTCAAAGGGGACCAAGAATGGGGCACTGACCAGAGGGGACAGGCCCCCATGGCTCAGCACAGTGGGGACAGCCTGAGGGCCACAGCATGGGATCAGGACAGGAGTGGGACAGGTGGCCAGAGCAGAGGATGGCCATAAACACACTCCCACTGCACAGATCCACTCGGCCCACAGCACGGGCCTCCTGGCCTGGTGAACTATGTGACCTCTCCCAGTCACCACGAATCAGCAGGTTTGGACTCTGGTCAGGCTCTCAGAGGTCAGGTGATCCCTTTGCTATACTCTGTCGAGTAACTCTGTCAAGATCAGCCAGCTAATCCTGATGGAACAGCCAGGACTAGAACTCACGTCTGCAGTTCTAGATGCTCATCCAATCTTCTTTTTCTGTTGGTCGCCTTCCTCTTAGTCTGAACACATCATTTTGGAAACCCCAAACCATCCACGTGTGGCCTGATCTGGATAGAGACTAGATCAGTTTGCCATCCACTGGGAGGCCACGCGGTCCAGACTGTTTCCGAGGAAGCCAGTGTTTCCACGCTGGGCTCCCTCCCTCCTCTTCCCACTTTAACCATAGAGGATTCCTTTTAATCTGCTTTGGTTGCTGGAATTGTGTATATGATTTCATTCATAAAAAGGGTTCTGATCTTAAAAATAAAAAAAGTTTAAGAAAAATTAAAATCATTCCATGGAGAACCAAGTTGAATCTCTTGAAGTGCTTTCTGTTCATTTCCCAAATTTTAATACCATTCAGGGAGTATTCTTAGAGCCCTAGTGACATGCCCAGCTTTATGGCATATGCTACGGGGCATATAAAAAGAGATTACTTCATCCCCATGGTACAGATCTACAAACAATTCCTAGGGTAGTTACTTGGAAGAGGGTACCATTTTTCTTTAAAAACCACTTTATAAATGACGCTTCATGTAAGATGTTCCTACCACCCTATTTAATTGCATCTCCTTTCTTGGATGTCCCTATCTTTCAAAGGGATAGGACAATAAGATCTTGGTGCCTTCAACTTGTTAACCTTCTGCCACGAAAGTAAGGGAGAGTTCTTTTTAGGTGTGCATGAGAAGCTCGGGTTCAAAAACTTTGCAGATTATCCTGTCCAGGCGAACATGAGTCAGTAACTTTATGGTGGCGCGAGGGAAGACAGAACAGGCCGTGCTAGGTTGGGTGTTCCTAAACTGGGCACAGTCTGTATAAACCCTGCTGATTTCTGGAACTGCCTGGAGGACAGGTCACATTCCTGCCAATGAGACAGCAGATGAAAAGTCAGATAACATGCAGAGCTTGAGGAGGAAGTATGTGGCCCCACTGCATGCTGTAGAATTCTTCCCTGGCCCTGCACTCTGCATATATATGGTTCAAATGCCACTTGGATAGTATGGAGCACATACGCAGCTGGTCTCTGGTCTCACTGTTCCCCATGGCATCTCGGCGGTCTGGGTGGGCTTGACTCTAGAGCAAGGACTGGACGCCCTTCGGGGCACTGTGGCCCAAGCAAAGGGGGCAGAAGGAAGCCTCGTTCATCTAGTTCAGCCCCTGGGAGCAGCAGGAAGTCTCCTCAACGTGGATGAAATAGAGTGAAAAGGAAGGGAGGGAGGAAGGAAGGAAGGAAGGAAAGGAGGAGGGGAGGGAGGGAGGGAGGGAGGAAGGGCGAAAAGAAAGAAAAAGTCCCCTTCCACACTCCCTTTTCTTAGCCTCCTGAGCTTATAGTATGGTGTATGCTTCCCCCTTCTGGCCACACACAGTCAACACTAAGGTTTTAGGGATTCCTGGAGACTTGGCAGGAGTCCTACCTGCTTGCTACTGGGAAGTCGGCCTTCATTGTAACTGTTGCCAGAGCTATTGAAGCAGGGGTTACAACGTAGCAGGCACCATACGAAGCCTTTCATATACACTATCTCATTTAACCCTCAGAGCGGTTTTGTGAGGGATTCATTATCATCCCCAGTAAGCAGAGGACAAACTGAGACAGAACAGTTGAGTGGTACGTCAGGCCTCCAAGTCCACGGTCAGAGCCACCGTGAAAATTCTCACATGCTGGGTGGGATATCCTCTGTCGACAGAGACGTCGGACACAACGCCCCTGCCCTTCCATGCCGTCAGTCCCTGTCCTGGCGACCGCCCGCTCATCGCTCCCCTCCATGTCTTGCGCCCATCACCAAGCCTGCGATCACCCAGCCTCTTTCTTCTCCCCGAAAGACGCCATTTGCCTCCCTCCTGCTTGCCTCAAACATTCACCCTAGGGCACTGGTTCTTAAATTGGGGTCCACAAGAGGTCTGGATGGATAATTCAAGAGGTCTGTGAACTTGAACAGGGAAAAAATTACATTCTATTGTGAGTGCAGAAAACAAACAGAAATGGAGCTCATTAGAAAGTTGAGTCACTATTAGAAAGTCACCGCTATTTCTATATCCCATTACTGTTGTTACCAATATCTCACAATGCCATTTATGCTCAGAGCTACTTGGAAATAAGAGTTACTAAACCTGTCATTAGACCTGTTATTTAATCATTAATAAAAAGCACATATAGTATCGCATCACAAATTTGGCTTTTAAAAAATATTTTGATAGCAGTCTTTTAAGATTATGGAATTCCTTTGCTATCCTGTGCATTTGATTATATGCACTTAAAAACATTATTCTTAGAAGAGCTCCAAAGGCTTCTGCGACTTGCCAAAAGCGTCCTGGCATGAAAAATAATCCAAGCCACTGTCCTTGCTTCTGTGCCAGCTTTGGGGCATCTGACCCAGCTCGTGTAAGGCAGCAGTGAGTGGCCACTCGTAGGAGGGGTTGCGCTTCTCCAAACAGGAGGATCACATGATTCATCTTCCAAACCAGGACACTTTTGAGTATGGAAGGGGCGCCATTAATAATTATGCAGGGAAAACAGAGTAAACTGGGACATATGGCCACCCCACTCAGCATGTATTCTGGAAACTGAAAACTTAGATGAAAAAATGCCAGGTGATTAAATGCAACGTACAAGAACCAACATAGAAACACCCTATCTGTAACTATGCTGCTGGTAAGACTCGATTATCTCCTAAAATCCAAACAGAAAAAAAACCCGAAATATAACTAATATAAAACATATCACCTTCAAAAGAAATAACTACCACACATAATAATAATACGATTCATACTAATGTACCACTAACTACAGGCCAGGTGTGGTTTCACCACAACCCTCTGAGGTTGGTGCTATTATTAGCCTCCCGTTGCAAATGAGGGAAACTTGCCCACTGCACAGCCAGAAACAAACAGGCAGAGCTGGAAGCTAACCCGTGCAAACTGGCTGCTGAATTGTGCTCTGAGTCACGGTCTCTACTGTCTCTTTGAGATGACGTCATGTTAGGAAGTTTCATGATCTGAATGGAATGCAGGAAAATCACAAAGGGAATACAAACATCAGTCTTTGTCTCCAGCAATGTGCGTGGTAGCAGCTGTTTTTATTCTAGATGGCTGGATCCATTTATTTGAAAGAAATTCCCCAGAATGGAGGGGGCAATCCGGAAGGTTTCCATAGAACAATCGTAATATCCCTTTATGACTCCTAAGTTGTAAGTAACACTCTGTCCAGGCATTAACCTTTCTCTTTTCACTGTAAGCCTTAGTGCCCATGGGAAAGGAAGCATGGCCCAGTAATTAAGAGCACAGGCTTGAAGTTCAAATTCCAGGCACCTATTAGCTGGGTGACCTTGAGTAAGTCATGTAGCCTTTTTGCACCGCAGTTTTCTTATCTGTAAAATGGAAATAATCATGAACCTCACAGATGATGGCAAGGAGTAAATGAGCCTGGCAAATACACAATAAACAGTGTCCTTTTATTCGTCTCTACTCTGACAGCTTTGTCCCCAGACTCATCACTCTTGTCTTGTTCTGAGTTCTTCCATGTGTTCTGGAATTTTCAACTTCACTTCCTCTTCAACTTTTTTTCATCATTCTGTAGCTATCTTTGGGTAACCATTATAACATTTGCTTATACAGCATTTGCACCAGAACTCATTTTGCTGATGCGACACAAACCGACAACGGGAAGTGAGAATGGGGACACTCGCTCTCATGATTATCACATATTCTGGATTTACCCACTCCATAATAGCATTTGTGCCAGGCCTCTTCATTTGCATTTTGCTGAGCCGACATGAATTTTTATAAGTTCTGAGGTGTCCAGAGAATGCTTCAGTAAGAATTGAGTTGACAAAAAATAGGATGGATCATTTATCACCTTTGTAGAAACAAGATGAATTTCTGTTTTCAACTGAAATAAGAAATTGCAAAAAGATTGCTGGACCTGACCACGTGAAAAATTAAATTGGTGCCCCCCCCAAAAAATTCAATACAAAAAGGGAAGCTACAGCTTGGGAAATGTTTACATCAAAATGAAAAGAGGATAATAAATATGGCTTATAAGACCCATTTTCTAAAAACATTTTTGTCGCATCTCCACTAAGAAAAAGAGCATAATGGTCACCTCCACTCTGGAGGGTTGACCCAATCCTTCTCCGGAACGAACTATGCTTTAATAAACTTTGGCACTTTGCCTGCTTGCAATAATAAAAAAAAGAGAGAGAAAAGAAAAAGAACATCATGACTGTCATGACCCAAATTAAATTAAATTACATTAAAACAAAAGTTTAACACAAAAAAGTTTATATGTACAGAATCCTCTAATATTTCTATTTTACTGTATTCTGATTTTTTCTGTAATGCTGATCATGAGCCACTTAATCAATTTTATAGTCTACTAATGAATTATCACTTATTATTTAAATACACAGTGATACCAAGAGCTCTGCTAAATACATACAGATACTTCAGATAGAAGTAAAAACAATCTTTGAAATATGGGAAAATCTTTGTCCCAGTACTGACCCAAGAAATATGAGTTCAAAACAATACAATACACTTTCCACTGATTAAATTAGTAGAAATTAAAAGTAATGATGATGTCTAATGCTGATGACAAGGCAGTAAAGGTTTTTTTTTTAAATGTAATTATTTAGTTATGCCCACATTAGTTAAAAACAAATTTAAGGTGGTTTTATGTACCAAAATTGCTAAAGGATTGATGGAAGAATATATTGATACAATTTTGTTTGAGAAATAACTTGGTGGTACATTTGAGAAGCCATAAAAATGTTCCTACTCAAAAGTAATTCCACTTCTGGGAATTTGTCCCAATGAAGCAGTTCGAAGAAAAAGAAAAATCTCTATGCACAACTTTTTATATCATTACGTAAATAGTGAAAACTGAGAAGCAATCTAAATAGCCAAGAATAGCAGAATGTTTAAATAAGCTATACTACATCAGCTCAAAATATTTTGCAAGCAATAAAATAATTACGATGACAATAAAGCAACATGAGAAAATGCTCATGCTAATAAATGCAAAAGTTATAAAACAAAACTATATGTGTTTCAGCTACTACGGCTGCATGAAAATTACCCTAAAATTTAGTGGCATGAAACAACCATTTGTTGTTAGGGATCAGAAATTCAGACAGGTTACAGCAGCGTGGCTGATCCTGGCCCACGATGTCTGGGGCTTCAGTGGGGTCTGGAATCATCTGAGGCTCATGCACTTGGTGTCTGGCGGTTGATGTTGGCCATCAGCTAAGACCTTAGCTGGTCAGGACAACCTACATTCGGTTTAGGCTTACTCAGAACATGGTGGCTGGGTTCCATGGGCAAAAGTGCCCATAGAGAGGGCTAAGTAGAAGTCAATTCATCACATATGAACTAGTCTTGGAAATTATGCAGTGTCATTTCTATTTCTATTCATTGCGAGGGTCACAGAGTCCTCTCGGTTTCAAGGGGAAGGAAAAGAAATGCTTATATGGGGGAGTGACGAGGATCTAGAAGACCATATAGTACTGGAAATACTGCTATGGCCAGTTTTAGACAATATCATTTGGCACAATCTGCGACCACTTTATAACTGCATGAAAATCTTAAGAGTATTAGACTAGGACTAATTCCTGATATTGTTTTGACTGTGTTCTTTGGCCAATAAGTACAAAATTGTTAATAAAATTATATTGACAAGGAATTTAGCTGACAAAGCTTCAGTAATTGATCCTATGGTAACCCAGGCTTCCCTTTGGCTCCTTCATGCGTAAGATTCTGCTGTCCCCACGTCTGGTTGACTGACCCACTGCATCGGCAGCGTCCCTCCCCTCCATGTGAGCTGGATGCCCTGTGGGCACGAGTGCCGCCCACATGCACGGCCTTCCTCAGTGACTCACGGCCGACCTCTCCTGCACGTGGCAGCTTCATCCACAGACAGTCTCACTTCTTAGTTACTGAAGAAAAATGGGGAGAAGGGGTCACCTCTGGTCTCACCTATTAATAAGCCCTCGTCTCCACCTGAGAGTACCTGTATCCTCACTGGCCTCCCTTCTTGGAGAGAGAGCCCCTTCTCCCCTCACAAGGCCAGGCCCTCTACCTGTTCTCTTAACCTTGCCGCCTCACCTTCCTCACAAGCTGTCGCATTCAACCATCAAGTGTAATATTTCATCTTTTTTTTAGCATCTTTAATCTTCACTCATTGTCTGGATCCTCCCTCTCTACCTACAGCCACGCCCAGGTCCCCCACGCTCCTGGTCATGCCACCCACTCCAACTGTCATCTGATTTCTTATTCTTCATCTGCTCCAGCAACAAACTCTTCAAGGAAAGTGCTCGCTCTGGCTGCCTCCACTTCTTCACCCACTCACGCCTTGATGCCGGTGGTTGACCTGGCAGGTTTCTTTCCCACTCCTACACTCATCTGACTTCTTAAATGTCATTTGATCTCCTCATTGTCAAATCACATGATCCTTTGTCCATCTTCAGCCCGCTTTCTCTTGTGACTTTAAATTGTGTTGTTCAGCATTGTCTTCCTAAACCTCCCTTTCCACCCGTCCTGGGACCAGCTCTCCCCCTGCAGCTCTGACCCCCTCTCCTGCATCTGCCCCTTCCCACCGCTGGCTCTTGCAGCCCAGTGCCCTCATTCTGTGCCCACTCCTTAGCTAAGTCCGGTTATTCCCACAGCTCCTAGGACCACTCGATGACTCCTCCATGCAACTGAAAATTTAACCCACATTATATCTTGGATGCACAGGATTAAAAGTGCAATCTTTAAGTAAGGCCTATAACTAGTGAAGTTTAGTCACTTCTAGTAGTGTAGTCTGGAGAACTACAGAAGTCCTTTAGGTATCTCAGTCTTTCTTGGAATACAATGCTCGGCCTTGCAGCTAGCGTGGTCTAGCTCTTCCAGAAGGGGCTCTGGCCTTGGGCGTGTTGGGCTAGTCCTCCCAGAGGGTCCTTGCTCTCCAAGGTGAAGTCTTTTGCCGGCCTCCCCACTGTGTGCTTTTATGGTCTCTGACCTTGAACCCACTGCTGTCTAGCTTGAGCCTGGGAAGTCTCGGATCACTGAGCCCCATCTTAACTGGCCCTGGCCACACGATCCTTAGCCCCCTGCCCAATCCTACACCCCCAACTTCCCCTTCTTCTCCCGTGGAGGGGGCAGGTTTTCTTCTACCTCCCTGATGCCATAGCTGCCTCTTCTGCATTTCCACCGGAGGCTTAAGGCAGGGCAGGGGGTCCTTGCTGGCAATGAGCTAACAGAGGAAAAGGGAAGTAAAGTACTCAGTGACTCCTCTCTTAGAATAGTACTCCGGCTTTGAGACTATTGTCCTGCCACATAATCCTATTCTGAATGTCAAAAGTCGAATACCAACCTAGCCTTTTTCTAGGCAATGTTTCTCTAACAAGTTCTAATCTCTTCCCAGATCTCTGGCTGCCTAGGGCGGATGATATTGTAAAGTTCAGAGGCTCACAAAGACAAAAGATAAAAATCACATGCAATTTCAAATTATCCCTCCAGTATGGTCTTGAGTCTCTGTCCACCCCAATCCCAAAGGCCTCTCTGAGCTCTAGCTTGCAACATCTAACTGCCTGTTAGACATCTGCAAACATCTCTAAAACCAAACTATCTGCCCTCTAAAAGCCTGCTCTTCTTCCTGTGTCTCCAACTTCCAAGTTTAGGGAAAGGAGATGGGGGTGGAGTGAGGGGGAAGGAGTCATGAATCTCTAGGAACAGATGTTTTCCACATCCCGGGGCTCCACACTTTTATTCCCAGAGATTTGGAGGGGGGCTCCAGAATCTGTCTTTGACAAGCATGCCAGATGGTTCGGATTCTGATGGAAGTGGCATGGGAACAACATTTAGAAAATGTGCTCCAGGTCCTGCAAGGCAGGAACCAAACCTGGAGTGGAGAGCAAGCCCCAGCCCACCATGGGTTCCCCTGTCCCTCCGTGTCTTGCTTCCTGACACAGCCATTGGCCCATCTGCCCAGCTGGGGAGATGGGGGTTCCTCCTGAGCACCTCTTTTCTCACTGACAGTCAGCTGACTTCTCTTTCCTTGGCTCTTGTGTCTGCCCTCCTCCAGAGTCCCTCTCCCACCACCTGGTTGAGACTTGTGTCACCTTTAGTTAGATGGCTGTGCTATTCTACTGATGAGTCCCCCAGCCAGAGCACCCCCAATCTAACCCTGCACTGGGCCCTTGGATCGTATCACTTCCACTTCAAGGCCCACAGTGGCTGCCATGTCCTCGGGCCCAAACCCTTCGCAACTGAGGCCAAAGCTCCAGCTGAGCCTCACTGCCAGACCCCTGCCCTCACAGAGCCTGCCCTCCAGCCACTGTGGACCTGCCATTCCTCCAGAGCCTCTAAGTCGCCCTGCCTGGGCCATCCAGGCCTGGCACCCCATGAGTACTTCCTCAAGGGAGCCATAGTGAGTGGGGTTTTAGGACATCACTCTGTGGTGCTACTTTCCTCTCCTCCCGCCAGCCCCATGCCACACTCCAAGGTTCTCCTGCTCAGTGGGACGGTGGGCCAGGCCCTCTCCTCTCAGCTCAAGGGAGTCCTCTCTGAAACCACAGTCTCTAAATACCACTGAAGGGCCTGGACTGGCCTGGCTTCCAAGGTGCCTGATGCCAGGTGGCCAGCTCTGTGGCACGAGCAACAAGCAACTTCCAACCCCGACACCCCAGGTGATCTTGGGCAAGATACTTCACCTTTCTAGGTCTGAGTGTCTTCATCTGAGAGTGGAGAGTGGACAGAAGGAATGAGTTGGACCAGGAGATCCATACGATTTCTACCAGACCTGTCCCTCTGTAATTAATCTGGGTAGCAGGGATATGGCTGTTCAAGACTCCTTCTCCAATGCCGGAGCCTGGGACACGATTTCATGGAAGGTCTGGAGCTGGATTCCTTCCTCACCCCAGGAGGGACAGGAGGACCACAGAGGAGGGGCCTCTGGGAGTGGGGACCCTGCTCAGATTTGAGACAAGGCAAAGCATTCCTCAACTTCAGCCTGTGCTTTGATCACCATGGAAATCTACACTCTGGTAGAATCGGTTTTCTAAGACCTTTGTACTTATTTTTTTTTTCCTTTGGGTTTCTAAAAAAAAGTTCCTTTTGGAAAATTCCAACTCAGTCCCAGCTGACCACAAAAGGGCAAAGGGATTTTCCACAAGGGGCGCAGGGTTGTAGGGGATCCAGAGGCCCCAGCTGCCACCTGTCTGGAAGCTGTAAAGAACCAGGAGCGGGGACAGACAGAAAGGGACATCCCGGGAGGGCCAGCGTGGGGCTCAGCCAGGCAGTCCCTTCCCCTCCTCACCACCACCCCTCGTACTGGACAGGGATGGACTTTTCACTCTCTGACTTGCTCTTTTTCTAGAACTCAGCACTTGGGTTTCACTGGAATCCCAGCTATGCAATATATTAAATCAAGCAATACGATAAATGTACTCAGTTTGAATTCCCATTCCAAAAGGAAAACCCTCCAACAGGACTTGGTCTAGGGAATCAGAATATTCTTTCACCTCTCCCTACTCCTGAGAGCCTCCCAGTCTTCCCCTTTGCTTTGATAACTATTTGAATGCTTTTAAAAATTGAAAGAATTCACCTAATTCATTTAACATAAAAGTCATCATTTTAAAGTGTACAATTCAATAGTATCTACTATATTCACTATTTCCTGTGACTTCCTATCCAGGTGGCATCTCCCCTGGGAGGGGGAAGGGAGCTGGGCTCGGAAGTTTCGCTGACGTGTTACCCCGGCAACCCAAGGCTGAGGTCCTAGAGGTCTGCTCCAGCCACACCCCTGCAGCTGGTTTCTTAGGTGAAGTTTTCCATCCGGGGCGCCAGGCTCAGAGGTCCCCTCACACACCTGTGAGGGTTGGAGACCCCGACCCCACAATGAAGTCAAACCCTGCGGGTGAGCCAACCAGGTTGGCACCAGGCCAGGGCCCCAGGGCAGGGAGAAGAGAGCCCTGGGACGCTGCTAGAGCTGTCGGGACCACATGGGTCAACCTCCTCCTCCTACAGATGAGGAAACGGAAACCCAGAGACTCCACAGTTGCGCAACCCAGTAATGGCAGAACCGAGACCAGACCCCAGCTCCTCTTGACTCCTGGGCCAGGGCATTCTCTGCCAGGCGATGCATTCGACAACGACTATTCATTGCACGCCCCCCACCCGTCCACGGGCCCAGGACTGCCCGAGGGGCAGACAGGGTTGACCTGGAAATCGACTTACAGGCCAGGGAGGGCCCAGCGGAGGCCTCAGCTGGAGAAGGAAGGGAGATCCGGAGGGGAAGCCCTCAGCGCGGCTTTGCTGCCTGCCTGGCGGCTGCCTCAGAAAGCCCACAGGTGCGTGCCATCCAGTAGCAGGGATGATTCCCTTTGCCTTCAGGTGCGTGTCTCTTTCAAACGTGGCCGTTCTTCCTCCTGCCCGTTGCCTTGACTTCCCCCTTCTGTAGAGTGAGGTGATGAGACTTCACGGCCCCTCACTCACTAGCTCCCCATGTCCTGGTTCCAAACTTTACCGTGCCTTAGACGCACCCTGGGGCACTGGTTAAAAATACTAACTCCCAGCCACCATCCCCAGAGAGTCTGATTAAGTCTGAGGCGGGCCAAGGTAGCGTTAAGAAAGGTATTTTGCAAAACACCTCCTGTGCCAGTGACTAAATAATACAGTATTCATTTCCGCTGCTCCATCCCCATGCTCTGGCTTGTCACCCTTCCTGGCACAGTTGTTTGAGGTTTCCTCTGTGTTAGCTGGCCCCATGAACCCTCCGCTCTAATGAACCGGGCCTGGGATCAGATTGGGGCGGTGTCACTCTCTGAGGATGAGGAGGTTAATGAAAAACCTGCAGCCAAACTGTCATTTGCAGCTTCACCACTGGGTGGCGCCATTGCCTCACCTTCCTTTTCTGGTCAGTTTTACTGGCGTTCTGAAAGTTCCTGCTTTTGTGTTGATGGTTGGGGGGATTTTGTTTCGAGCTGCTTTTCCTCTTCTGTTACAATCTTTGATTCAGATAGACAGTGACACAAGGAGCAGCACGTTGCCCGGAATAGGGGTTGGATTTCCTCTCACCCTCACCGTAGGCCTGAGTATAAAGTGAGACTCTCGAGAGACCTCTCCAAATCCCACGTTCTTCTGCGCACAGTTCCGTGTCTCTGCATGCACCGATCCAACGGTGATAACAAAGCAGATTTGCGAGCGATTCTATCGAGGACAAACCGACGGGCACTTGAGCCTTTGCCTGCACTCAGGAAGGAAAACGCTGATCCCCGGGAGCTAAGCAGTGGACAGGGTGGTCCCCTTCTGCTTCGACTGCCCAGGGCGGAGCGGATTAAGAAATAAGCGAGAGGAAGGGAAATGAAGTGCTTTCTAATGAATGGGTGAACCTAGTCCCACCAACAGCTAAAATCAAGGAAATAAAATAGATGGCCTCCAGGACCCAGAAGCCCTGTCGTCTTCCGTTTCCTGAGGACGTACCCGTCCCTCTCACCCCTGCAGACTGTGGCTCTGCTGTGACTCCAAAGACCCTGGAGGGCGCAGCTGAAACCACGTGGGATGTACAAAGTAGATGGTGTCCTTGCTGCTTTCATCTTCTCTTGTATCCAATGCGGGCGTAGACAGGATGGAGTTCTAGGTCAGCTAAGATACAAACAGAACTTTAAAAGGCTAAATTTAGGGATTACATAATGTCATTTAAGGACACTTACAAGCAGGCATGATATGGCAGGGTAGGAGGGAGCCACTTCTGAGCAAAACTATAGGAAGTGAGCTATAAGACGGTTGCATGAGAAGGCCAACTCTGGCAGGGGGAAAGTCCCCATCGTCCTCCTGTTCAGGTGGGCATCTATTTTCTTATTCCAAATGCCTTTTGGGGTCTTCACCTTACTGGCCTTCCGTAAGCCTTCAACATGCTCAGCCAGCCATCTGCCCCTCCTACAAGCAGCATCTGAGACCATCTGAAAGATCATTTCCTTTCCTGAGATCAATCTAAATGATTTGTATCTCCTCCCTCTGTCTTATAGCAGCTCTGCTCCCAGTCCTCCAAATCGGCCTAAACTAGACAAAAGGGGGAAAAATCCAACTAACCAACAGCCCATTTGGGCAACATGTAGCTGAGGGACTAGTTTATCTGATTTGTTTGGTAGTAAACCATAGATGTCAAAGTCACTTAATTGCATCTTGAAAGGGTTCGTGCTGTTTGGCCTGTGATGGCCACTCATGAGCAAGGTATTTGCCTCCGTGTCTTAGTTGTCACCCAAATCTATATGTGTTGGCACCTGTGGCCCCAGCCTGTGTGTGGGTGTCATTCAGCTATCTGTTCACCGTACACTTGCTCGGCAGATATTAACCTAGTGCCTGCTCTGTGCTCAGCTACCTATGAGGCAAGGGAGGTCACCGTGGTGGGTGTGACAATGAGGTCTTTGCTCTCAGAGAGCTGATGTCCAAGTGAAGGGAGACAAGCAATAAACAAACAAACAAACAAGCAAATCAGGTGGTGATGAGAGCTAGGATGGAAGTAAAGATATGTGCAGTGACCCAGCATGCCCAGGGGCTTAATTTACAGTCGGTGGGATCTGTCCCCAGGAACCGTGCACATCCGCCTTGACTGCACCCTTTTCTGGATCAACTCAGCATTGACTCCTGTAAGAGGAAGACCAAGAGACAGGCACCAGGGACGGTGGGCGATGTTATTCCTTCTCGGTGATGCTGCCCGTCCGCAGGGTGGAGGACCAGCTTCCTGAAGGCCACTCCACTCGCTGTGGTTGGTGTGCAGAGGAAGCCGAGATACAGAGCGGTCTGTTGTCCCACTGAGTCGTGGACGGCTCCAGCTCAAAGGAACCAATCTCTCCTCTCACAGATGACAGAACCGAAGCTGGACCGGTTCTCTGACATCACCCTGCTTCCCATCAAACATCTGTTTTCCACTCCCCTCCTGGGCCTCCTTATTTTCTGGAAAAGGGAGGAAGTGCATGGGAAACAATTGACAATAACTTCTGTTCACTTTCTAGATTCCTGGTTTCTTCATACGTGGCTGTGCTCGAATCAGCTTGGGAGAGAGGATTTCTGAAGTCTCTCTTACTCTATTATTTTGAAGCAGCCAATCATTGCCATGCAGTGGGAGATCTAGGATCATAGTCGTCACAACAGCCACGCTTTACTGAACACCCACCACGTGACAAAGAACTGTGCGTGAATTATCTCACATTTTTACAATAACGCTTCAAGGTGGGAGTTCACTCATGAGGGAACGGAGGTTCAGGGAGGTCATGGCACCCGCCAAGGTGTCACACTGTAAGTAGTAGAGGTGAGATTTGAACACACATCTCCTCCACTGAGAAAAAATGCGCATGGGCTCACTCGGTCTTGCAAATAATTCCCCAAAATGGTCGCGCCTGCAAACATACGCATTAGCCTAAAATTGTTGCTAAAGGGCTTGCTGGATTTACCTCAAATTATCATCCTCCTCCCCTCTGCATCCTGCCCCCTCCTACTCCTTTCAAATCCAAAGTCTCCCAAGCTTTCGAGTGACTATTTAGAACTTAGGTATCAAGGTCCCCATTCGTACCAATCTAAGACTTGTAAAAAATTTCCATTCCTTTTTCTATCTTATTGGAAGAGGTTTCATTAAAAAAATCCCAGCAGTGGGTTAGTTTCTCAGTAGTGGACTACATATAGCTTCAAAACTCAGCTCCAGATTGAAGAGAAAATAGCACCATCTAGGCCAGGCCAGCGGATCCTCAACCACGTGCCAGGTGTGAAAGTCGGAGGTTGTTTATGCCCCAGGTCACCTCCTCCCTCCTCTGTGCCACCTACGATTGGTGACCCCTGGGAGCCATGAATGGCTAATCAGGCCAGCAGCCCACATCTCTAGCTTTCACTTTGTGAAATCCTCTCCTCTTGGTGGCATGGGAAGTGGTCATTCCACAAATGGCATCCCGTGACTTAGCCTCTACAAAGCCAGTGATAAATTGTATTCCCGGAAAATCGATATTTCAGTAGTCACATTATTGACATTTCCCATTCATTAATCCTATTAGGGATATTCCCTCCAGGAGAAGAATAAAGGTGGAACAAAAAAGCAAGACAAATAGGCAACTCTGAAAAATAAAAACACCTCATTCAAAGGCCTGCTGTTTCCCTTGGGCACAGCTTATATATCACCTGTGTGCACATAGGATGCCTGAATTGGCGTAGATAGGAGAACATCTGCTGCCCAGAATATCTTCCGAATAGTCCCAAAGACCCCACGAGATCCCAGCCGGAGGAGTCTTTTGCTTCAAGGAAAGCTGCAGCCAAATATATATATTTTTTCAATCCAGGAATACCAAATTCAAAAAAAGTGTTGAGAGCACAAAACATGATTAGAAAACAGACCGATGGAGGACCCAGCAGGCACGGGCCGTCTCATTGGCTGCCCGGTGCTATCGAGTGTGCGGTGGGCTAAATACTGACCTGGCTGCACCAGCCACGTGGTGAACACAATCACCTGCATTGCAGCCCAGTTCCTGGCAGGCAGAAAGCTCGGGATTCATGCCAGGCCGTGAGGTCGTCATTGCTGTTTTGCCATCTGCTTGAGGAAATGCTACTCATCCTTCAGGGTCCAGCTGTCACACTCTCTCTTCTGCTAAGGCGTCCTCACATCTGTGCCTTCTCTGAACTCCTGCAGAATCGGCCCCACTTCTTTTCCCCAGTGTTTTTTAGCCCTGTGCCTATCTGATGCCCCTCAGTGGATTGTTAGCTCCATAAAAACTATGATTTTTTTTTTTTCAAACCCAGGTTTAAGTTTTTCAAGAACTATGATTCTCCGGTGTTTCAAGAACTTTAGCTTTAGCCTTCTTGGATTTTGAGACAATGGAAAGGGTCTCGGTCAATTAAAAAAAAAAAAAATCAAGAAATGTATAAGGTGGAGGCATAAGTTCCCAAAGTTAGAATTTTTCCCAGCTAAAAGGAATAATAATTCCTATTCTAACTACTTCATAGGACTCTCGTGAGGCTCAAATAAGATAATGTGCATATGAAAGCTCTGTGCTAGCAGGGAAGCATGATATGGGTGGAAGGTATTATTATCCCTTTAATCTTTCTAGTCTCATAATGGAGAAAATTTTCCAAAGACAAATTGGGAGCTCATTTCAGTTTCTCAGCTGCCTCCTGCTACATAATGTCCATGACAATTAAATGCTGCAGAAGAGGCTGGCTGAATCCAGATAAACAGTAGAGTGAAATGAATTTGTCAACGCTGTAGCGCTGCTAGGGCAGAATCCTCCTCCAGGCCTGCAGAACTCATTGCTGAGATGCCTATTCGCGTATGAACACCACAAATGCCACTCTGGGTGAGAGTTTTCTTCCATGCATCCAAGTTTTCTGCTTTTACTGTGCTGCCAAGGGTCATTCCATAGGAGGGCGCATGCTCCCTGTGATGGCGAATGCAAAGCCTCTGGAAGTGGATGCAGGGAGCACTGCCCAGACCCTCCCGCCCCTTGAGGACTGAGGGGCTCATTCTCCCGGCTCCTGGAAGTGATGGCAGCTGGTGGCTGTCAGCTTAGTCCCAATCTGGGCATTGCCCTCAGTGTAGCGGAGCCCCTTGTCCAAAGCCACAGACCATCCCACATCCAGTGGCAGGTCAGTGGTGGGAATGCATTGCCACAAAGGCCCGGCTCCCTTGTCTAAGGTGGGCCACTCTGCAGGGCCACCTCAGTGCCGGCGCTCCCTGTAGGATAAGCTGAGGCGTCCCTGATGCAATTTTATTGCCACTTAGCTTGTCCCCTTGCCCAGTCCTGTGTCCTTGGTCCCTGAAAACACTACTTAATAAAGCTCCTGATTACTGATCTCAGGAACTCCACCCATGACATCTCTCAAACAGGTTTGCTGTGGATGGGTTACTGGTCTGCAGGGATATTGGTCCCCAAAGCCCTTAGAGAAGCTGGTGTGTCTTGTGTCGGGCCCTGTCCCCAAGCCAGTCACCTTGGCTGTAAGCAGCATTCTCCGCCTTTCCCAGCTTGCCATGCAAGCTGTCTTTTCTAGGTGCCACAGTGAGAAAAGGGTGGAAGACACTAGGGCAGTATGCAGCATACTCAGAAATAAATCCATTTTAACACAATGTAGTTGCCTTTCCAATATCTATTTCCTCTTCTTCCTTCTAATTGAACTCTGATTTTTTTTCTTCCAGGTAGTAATTTTCCCAGCAAGAAACAAAAAACAAACAAGAACATTTCCCTGCCTCCTTTGCAGCAAGGAAGAGCCATGCACGTAGTTCTTGCTCAGTGGATAGAAGCAGAAATTGGCTGCTTCCCTACAATTTCATATTGTTCCCTTCTTTATCTTCCTGCCTGGAACAGGGAGGGGAGGCTAGTGACCAAGAAGATACTCGTGGGCTGAATATATTTATCATCTACTGCTGCACTAGGAAAAAAACTCCAAACTTTGGAAGCTTTAAACATTTATCTCATTGTTTCCGTAAGCCAGGAAATATGGTAGGGGTCATTTCTGATGTATTCCTTTGGCCACACAGCACAAATTTGGAACAATGTGGGACAAATACCAGGTTACAAATACCAGGAGGCCGGGCTGCCTAAGACTGTCCCCCTTCTGACCCCTGAGGATTCACGTCCATCCCACGTGTGAAATACAGTCACTGTCTCCCGAGGTCTCAGAAAGTCTCATCCCATCACAACATCGGCGTACAATTCAGAATCTTCTCATCTAAATTAGGTCCAGGAGTGGATGAAGCCGCTCAGGTGTAGTTCCTAAAGCTCAGCTGCTCAAGGGAGTTCCGTCTCAACCCATGCTTCTCCATGGGCTGGTGTTTTGGTTTCATGAGTTACACTTGATGTGTCAGGTTGGGAAAAGAAGAAAAAATTGGCCATCCGCTATTTCAATCATCTCTCCACCTCCTTATCCACTTGACCCTAACACTAGAGGGTGCATTTGTGAGCCTGTTTAAACACACACACATACACACATTGTGTAAAGTGGGGTTCTAACCCAACGAGCAAGACGAAGAAGAGGGCACCCAAGCAGGAATGCCAAAACGGGTATTTTTGCAATGAGAACACCACCACAATCAGAAACGGAGCTCATGCGTGGCTGATGCAGCAGATGCCAGCTGGGGCTCCAAACTCTTCTTCAATCCCCCCTGAAGCTCCCGTCAGAAGCAGCGATGAGCAGAGGGGGGTGTGGAGGGGAGGCTTGGCCAGTTAGGGACTGGGGCAGTAGGGTCGGGACCAGGAAAGGAACGGTGGAGAGTCCGATCGGGCAGTGGTGTGCCTGTCTTGCGTTGCTAACATTCCAAGGAGGAGGCTTTGATTTTTCACAACGCTGATTGAAATGTTCCCTGTGTTCTGCAAAACCGAGAATGTCTTCGGTTGCCGAACTGCTGGACTGTGATCTGAGGTCCTTCATTCCTGTCTAGTTGGTGGCACATCTTTGGCATTGTGTTAACTTCTGATAACTCTGTCAGGTGTGGCTGGCTAAACACTTCCTTCGCTGTCACACTTAAGGGTTCTCCAGATATCCTCCAGAGGATGACTCCAGATACAGATATAAAAGCCAGCCCTGAATGCCACTCTGCAGGCTTTGCTGCCTACGCAGATGTTCTTAGAGATTGTATAATATCACTCTTTCTGTGTTTTTAAAGATCATTCTACAACATTAACCTTAATAACCAATTGAAACCTCACTTTTTTGTTCTTCACCTGAAGCCACTGAAGCAGAATTTTAGGTTCAACCCTTCTCATCCTGTGCCTGGGCAGGAGAAATTTACAGCCAGCAGCTGGAATCAAACTGCCTTGGCTGTTAGTCCCTATGATCTTGGCCCCTTGGTTCCAATAATTGCCTTATTCAGTGTGGCTAAGTCTTTGCCCTGGCCCCCATTCCAGGTAGATCCAAGGACTTCACCGTGTCCAAGGATAGCAGGACACTGTAACCTGCACACTCTGAGGACTGATGTCCCATTTTTGCACCCGAATTCCTGAAGGAAGATTGTGGTTTCTAACCTGTGAGATTCTTCCCTGTGCCTACGTGTTTCCAGCCTGATCTAACCTGTGAGATTCTTCCCTGTGCCTACGTGTTTCCAGCCTGATCCTTCTCCTGCCACTTGGATCTTCGGGAACCCTCACTGCTCCCAGACCAAGGTATGTAGGTGGCCTTGGGCTGCATTCCTCACTCACCAGACCACCTGTGAGAACCGGAGTTCACAGCTGTAAGGGGCTTCAAACAGCCAACCATTCCAGCGTGCCTTGCCTGACAATAAAGTCAGGGAATGACTCCAACGACCCCTCACATTCAGAGCCCTCCTTTTCTCACACTAAATAACAACTTAAAGTTGAACATTTCAAAGGATTTCTTCCTAATGCTAAGGACGAGGGCTGCCTTACAGCTCCTAGGGATACTTTCTGCGAGATTGTTTTAATAACTGTCTAGCTAATAGCTAAAGGAAGCCTGGCCATCCTTGTGGGGCACACAGAGCCACGTTTCAGGCAGCAAAGAGGTGGCAGAGAAGGAAGAGGCGGCACCTCGCATGCTCTTGATTTCCACAGCGACAGTGTCCCTGCGGCTGGGCATTGACACCCAGCTGCCTCCTGATTCAGCCCATGACAAGGCCATCTCCTCAAATACTACAGAAAAGGCTCCTATCCAAACAAAGAAGACCAACCGAATGGCTGAAACCATAAGGATGATCTGATATTCTGTGGTTTTGAACCACTCTAGCTGGCCCTTTAAGACAAGAATATCCCCCCTGGACTGACAGCCAGCTAAGGAGCTCTGGACAAGCCCCGGAAACAATGCTCCCACCTTCTCCCGAGCTCTGGGGCTTTTTGCAAAGCACCCACTCTCCTGGACTATACTCTAGACCCACCCCGCCAGTCAGATTGCTGACCACAGGTCCTTGACCGAGCCTGGTCTGTATTTTTCTGAAACCACATCCTTTCCTTCAGACTGGCCGGCCCAGGGGACACCCAAACACATCAGGGGAGGCTGAAGATGCGAAGATGTGAACACACAGCTTTTTGTAAACTTGGAGAAGGCCCAGCCAGCAAAATTCTGGGAAACCCCTGAAGTGTGGCAGATCTGGGCAAAATGGAAACAGCGGGACAAAAGTCATTCAAAAGGTGCCCTGTTAGGGATCCAGGGCCCCCCATAGGATGCTCTTTGCTTGCACTAAAGCCCCTGCAAGTCCACGGCGGACACGGTAGCAGTGACAGCAGTGTCGGGGCGGAGGAGGGAAGAAGGGGAAGCAGAAAGGGTCAAGGTGCTCTGCCTGGGCCGCTTCTAGAACATTTATCCAAGCAGGCAGTTTGGAGATAGCTAACCAAATTGCATCAGATTACCAAGTGTTCCACTTAGTTGTTAAACCAAATATAACTAAATCCGTGGGAAGGGATTAGGCTCACCCAAGACTTTTGGAGGGGGTGGGGCGTGGGAGGGTGGAACTGTACAACTTCCAGCCGATATGTCAACCGTCACCACTGGCAGCCCTGACAGCTGGGGGCCAGGAAACCCAGGGGGACCCGAGCAGAGCATGGAGAAGGCGCCAAAGGGGGTTCCGGGAACCTCAGGCAGAGCACGTCCGTTCCCACACCGGCACGGGCAGGCGTGTGGAATCGATGGGACGCATTCAGACGCGCAGAACTTCCCAGGGAAAAGGCAATTTCGGAGGGAGAAAGCAGGCCTGATTAATGCACTGCAGCCTTGGAGAAGATTAATGTGTGGACAAGGGGGAAGCAATGAGTGTAATTTATTTAGACTTTCAAAAAGGCTCCACACCAAAGGCTATTTTTAAAAGTCACCGTGGAATCTGGGTTTTAAAGGACTAGCTGTTTGAGGTTAATGCCAACGAAGACGCCTACATTTTCTTGGTGTCAGTGCCACGCACAATGGATGACTGGTGACTTTTACCCTGCGTAGCGATTTCTAAGCAGATTCCCACCTCCTCTTCCCCCTCAGGAAGTGACCTCTCTCTCTCTGCCTTCTGAATTCCCGTCTTGTTACACTTTCTACCTTATGTGTAATTATATGTGTGTATCTTATCCCCCTAGTAGGCGGGGACCTACTACCTCAGGGTAGGGGCAATGTCTGACCCATTGTATCCTACACAGCACTTCTGATGAGGATCCTGTACCCCTAGGTCGGAGCAGACACAGTGACTTCAGCCCAGGTAGCCTTAACCACTGCATTTTACTGCGGCAGATACTGCACAGACAAGGCAACCTCCTCGTGGCAGCTCTGAGGCTGTCATTTCATCCCCAGCACACAAGGCTGCTCTCTACGCACCCTCTTGGTGAGTGGTACCTCTGCAAACTCACCTGGCGGTAGGCCCTGCAGCCTCCTGTCGGCTCGCTTGCCACCGCCAATCCAGTTGGTCAAGTTCTGTCCATTCCTCCCCTCAGACGTGCCCACTTTGTGTCATCCCCACGCTGTCTACCTTAGCCTGAGCCTCATGGCTGCCCCTGTAGTACGACACCTCCCGACTGGCCAAGTCTGTCACGGGCCTGGCCAGTCTGCAAGGCGCTCCGTGGCTTCTCCTGCTCTCGCCTCCAGCCTCAGCCTTTGTGACCCTCTGTCCACTTGCCTTCACTCCCTCCCTTTGTTCCACTTGATTCCTGCAGTGAAGTGCTACTGCTTAAAATAAATGTTCCCTTCTGCCACAGGGCCTTTGCATATGCGATTTCTGTCCCTCAGGAATGCTCTCTCTCCTGTGTCTAATTCTCCTTCAGATTAAAACTCAATTAGTTCCCCAGCCTAGATCAACTCCCCCTCCTTTATGCTTTTGTCACATTCTATAATTGTCCGTCAAAGCATTTAAGACAATTATAATTTTATATTTCTTTGCATCATTATTTGATTCATGACTACTAACTCCTCTAGACTAAGCTTCGTGAGTGCAGGACCATGTCCAGGTGTCTCACCTGGATAAAGCTGGCAACATAGAAAACTCAGCAAGTACTTGTTACATGAAGAAGTGATAGGTTAGTGAATAGCAGAAGTACCCAGCCCCGTCTACGTGGGGTGAGGGAAAGCTGCCCAGAGGAAGCGGTAAGTCAGGGACCCTGAAGGGAGGTAGAAATTTCCTGCCAGGTTGTCCCAGGCTGCTGTGCCTGTCTGCTGAGGTGGCCCTCTCCACTCCCCCGTCCTGTACTGCTTCCTCCCCTCCCCTCCAGGCCATGGGTGACAACGCTCCGCCTACATCGTCCCCTGCCGTGGGCACTATCCCTTGTGGTTTCCTTACACTGTGCAGCGCCCACACCTTTGCAATTAATCCCTTTATTAGGCGCTCCTCGATTACTCAGTTTGAGCGTGCCATCTGTTTCCTATGGGGACCCGAAGTGATGCAGATGCTAGAGAAAGCAGTTCAGCAAAGAACCCATACGAGGTAGATTCAACACATTCCCTACAAATTCCATTAGGAAAACTGCAAGCGCTCATCAGGATCAGTTTTCCTGAGTCCCCAAACTGTTACGTTCCAGCTCTCCAGCTTTCCTGGGAAACTCAGCCGATGCCTCCCCCATACCCTCTGCCGCCTCCCTTTCCAAAGTCACGCCCCTCTGGGTGCCGGACTCACTCAGATCCCTCAAGGATGCTCTTGGCCCTAACCCCACCTCTGCAGCCCCTCCCTTTCCCTCAGATCACTCATTTCCTTCCTTCTGTGCCTCCCCCCCACCCGGGGACCAGCTACCCACAGCCCCCAGGCCGGCTCCATCTCAGCTCTCCCAGATCGCGCCTCCCCTGCCCACCTTCCTGCACACACACAAGCAAAACTACTTTGGTTATTTAAATTGCTATGATCACTTTTATTGTAGATGTGGTGATTCACCAGTTCGGCCCTTTCTGCGGCGCTATACAGCTAATTTCCACCCGAGCTAATTTGAGATCCTTTCATTTTCCCGCCAGTCCCCTGGGGTGGCCCCCACCACCTCGCGCGCTCCCATAAATATGTATAACTCCACTCCAAATATTAGCAGCATGTTTTGAAAAACATGTCCAATTTTACCAGGAATCTGATATTATATTCAAAGCTAGTTACAGCCTTTCCTTCTCTGGCAGCTTACTTTGGAAGCTGGGGTAAAGAAAAAAAAAAAAAAAAAGCCCTTCTTGTCTACAAAAAAAATAAAAATAAAAACTTGACCTCCATTCATCATCGCAACGGTGTGTGGAAATTTTGCTTTAAATAATTAAAAATACTAATAAACTACAAAGCAGCCCTTCCAGCCTGCTGGAGCAAGAGATGTCCATTTTAATGAGACATTGATACAGTGCGGCGATTTTGATGTTCCCCTGATTTCATTAAAATGGGATTATGTGTGGGTGGGTGTGTGCAGTCACAACCACAAATTCAAAGACCAAAAAGTACAAAAGCTGTTTGAAAATTAATTAAAATGGCCTTCAGGATTCAGGGGACATCAAGAAAGTAAACACCATCTTCCCGCCAACCCCGTCTCCCTGTCACGAGCTCGCCGTTAGAGTCAGCCGGCGTTTCTGCTTCTGGAGTTTGTAACTGAGCCGGTTAATGGTCTCCTGTGTGGACATGCGCACTGCCAGCCGCAGGGCCATCGGTCAGCTGGGCCCCTCTGATATCCTCCCCCACCCAACCTCCGTTAGGCCGTGGCACCTTGGAATAGGGGATCCCTCTGAGTAAATCTGTTCAGCTGTGTGACCCAAGATTTTCTACTCAGCAGTGGTGAGAAGTGGCCTGGGACAAGACTTAGAGTCTCCGGGACCCAGGACTGCTGGGAACCGTAGCTGGACCTGAGCATCCAGGCCAGCCTGACCCCCGCTCTAGGCCTGACCCCCCACCAGGCCTGAGCCTCCACCTGGGCTGACCTCTACCTGCTCCAATACCCACCTGGCTTGACCCCACCCACCTGGCCTCACTCCCACCTGGCCTCGCCCCCCCCAACTAGAAGAAAGCTCCACACCATCCACAGAGCTTTTAAGAGGAGGTGACTTCTTTTTTTCCCTCTTTCACCATCAGCCTCCCGACTTGGGAGCCACTTAGAACAGGTGAAAAGTAAAGAAACGCGCCTCTTCTGGACACATTTCACTCTCCTGCTCTCTAAACCCTCCCTGCTAGCCACCCCCCTTCCTCCACTCTCTCCTCCCTTCCCCTCAAACCCACTTGGAGAGAGGCTGTCACATGGCCCGAGGACATAAAGAGGTTTGCCATGGACCTCTTGCCTTCCATCTTTTCTCCCTGGAATTAAGCAGCCAGGCCATGGGGTGAGCTGGTGGGTGGGGGCGGTCGGTTCTTTCTCACTAGTCTGTCTTCTGCAGTCTCGGAAAGTGCCTGAGCTTCGGGGTCAGGTGCCTTTGGGAAGTTATTTCACCTATCTGGTTCTGCAGTTCTTCATCTGTCGAGCAGGGACAATAACAGGGCCTAATAATCGCATAATTATGAGGATTAAATTAGGTAATGAATGTAAAGAAACTTTAGGCAGAACTTGGAATGCATCAGGGCTCCAGCCGCACAAAAAGATGATTGTTATCTACCCAAATCACTGCAAGGGCACAGAATCTACATTTTCTCTGGGAACTATTAAGAATAGTTAAGTGCCCGCTATAAATGCAGAAGTCGTGATACCGATGAGGGAGAAGTCCTTGCTTGGAAACTGAGAAGTAGTCCAAGTAGTTCTGGAACAGTTCTGTAGTTCCTAAGTTGCGTCTATCCTGGGGTACAGACCAATCTGGGCTTATCCTGGGCTCCCGTGGGGCACGTCCCCCTGGGATCAATCTGCATAAGCAAGGACCAGGTAGGTTGCACAGGTTTGATTCAAAGACAAGAGACCTGGTCCTGCCATACTGATGACAATGGGGTTCTCTGTCTCCCCTCCTTTATCTGCATCCGTGACCCCTGTTTTGCCCACAATCAGCTCGTACACAAAATCAGCCCTGATTCACTGGCTTCCATGAGAAATCCAATCAAACCAAGAATGTTGCAGTTTTTGATGACATTAGTGAAGATGAGTCACGTTGTGCAATACGTGATCTCCCACCACATTGCTGGCTTATTCTTCCTCCTTTCCACCCTCCCTTTTCTCTTCCCCAAGACGAAATAAAAACATAAATAAATAAAGTCTGTTCTCTTCTCTTCTCATACAGAATAACTTTGGCTCTTTCTTGGAAACCTTGGCACCAGAGAACAGCTATGTTTCAAAGGAATTGACTACACAAGTGAGCTTTTCAAGGTATTTTCCTCCAAAAGGCAAGTCTCTTCCTAAGATAAATTTTTGTACCAGCCTCTAAAGGGATAGCAATTTTTTTTTTTTTTTTTCCATCTCATTGTGCCTGGGAACTACGGCTGAGTGGAGAGAGGCATCTGTCACACAGACCATCTCCTGGGCCAGACCCCAGGTGCTCATGGCTGAGTTCTGCAATAAAAGAGCAAGTAGAATCTTGGAGAGCCTTTTCGTCATTGTCTCCACAGAGCTTGGAGAACACAGGCACCCGCCATACTGGTCCCAGTGACTCTGCAGTGGCGGGTGATGGTGCCAGAGGCTTCAGAAGTGCCATATGACAACTCCCTTGCTCAGATATCCAGACCCTCACATCAGACATCAGCTGGTGGCAGCCACAATGGTGACCCAGGTAAGGAGTCTATGCCTAGATGGTGCTTTTGGAATTAGCCCAATCTGGCATCATCCAGTGAGCAGAAAAAGGAACTACAGGAGCCACCACGTAGCCAAGAGAACTAATGCATAGAATTCACAAGAGACACCCTCATCTCCAGGGCGCCTTGAATAGCCTGAAAGGAATTTAAATACTAAGATTAACGGCTCAGCCTTCTCAGCAGGGGATAGCCAGGTGACCTAACCAGGGTCTCCACATCAGATTTCTATAATGAGTTGGAAATAATCCATACAACGAAACATGTGCTCTGTGCATTTGTCCTCCACGCACATAGCAGTGTGGCTTGTCTTGCTCAAGACTGTTTAGTTATAACTTCAGAGTGTGGAGGAAAGAGAGCTTGGCTAACCTGGCTCTCTAGCCTCTTCTATAGTGCTCTCCCATCTTCCTTTCTGCCTCCTCTCTGGGGGACGCAGATACGGGGATGATGTTACAAAGGTTCTTTTTGCAGATCCAGGAAAGGGCAGAAATGGCTCCATCCCTGAGTAAGATACTCCTAAATTTCCATAGCAACTTCTTCATCGCTGCGTCTTTTCCAGACATCCCAGCCAATGCTTTGATACACGTGGGCTAAGATCTCAGTACCTATGCATAAGGCATGCTAGACAATGCTTCTGTAAGGTTAAAAGGACTGTTCCTATAAATGTCAGAGCAAGTCTGTGGCTTTATAGCCTGCTGAATAGTTTAAACATGTTTACAATGTGTGGGCTCAAGCCCATTCTCCCATCTAATCCCCACTCTTTGTGTTGTCATCAATATCCTTCTAGTCCCCTTAAGTTGTAAATAGATGAGCCACAAATTGGGAAAGGTAAGAAGTACACCAAAAGAGAGTTGAAAGCTCATTGCTGTTGTAAACTTCACTTGATGTCAATACTAAATTTGCTTCAACTAATGATCTGCAGGAGAATACACATAAAGGGGAAAGGAAAGTTGTGTTAATGATGGTAATTCTCGTACTTGAGTTCGTGGGGACCAGCAGCTTCCATGGAGACCCTCTTGTCCATGCTGGCCACTCTTCCTGTACTCCCTGCGACCTCAGGCCCTCTCCCTCTCGGCCCCATGGCTGCTGCTTCCTCCCTAGCACAAAGGAATGAGCTTCTAATCAGCTTCTCAAAGGCCGAGTGTTTTGACCTCAGCATCTTTTCTTTCTCCCAAAGTTGAATGACAAGCATTTCTCTGCACCGTCTGCTTCACCTGCCTTCTTAAACGAGCAAATGAGACAAAATGTCAACAACTGTGTTAACAATTGGTGAATCTGAATAAACGTTACATAGGAGCTGTTTGCATTTCTTGCAAGTTTTTTGTAAGCATGAGGTTACCTCAAAATAAATTTTTAAAAAAATGTTCTGACTTTTAGGACCTCTGTCCACAAAGTACTCTTAGAATGTGGAAAAAGAGGAGTTTTTTAATTTAAAAGTTATATAATTTGAGAAACAGATCAATATTTCCTTTACTGTGCCACTGAATTGATCATCAGCTAGACTGACTTTTTTTTTTTTATCCTACATCAACAGTGGCAAATGATAGACTTATTTTTAAAATCCCAATTATTTTACTCTTCAGTTTGGAACTTTCTACCAGCTCCTGAATACCATGTTCAAAGTGCCCTCTGTGACATGGTCTTTGGCCAGTCCCACAACTGTGATTCTTGGCATACATTAACCTGCTCTCCCCCAATAAATGGGACACGCCTTGAGAGTGTAGATTATGCTTCATTTCAGTCCCATTCCATTCTTACACAATATTTGGCACACCTTACTGATCCATCAGTCAATCAGCAAGCAATGACTGAGTCTCACTCAGCGTGGTCACACTCTGACTTCAGGACAGATGGAGTCAAACACCTTGATCCTATTGGAAAAATACACACTTTCTGTGCACATTTTGACACTCATATGACACAGAGGAAGGTCCCTTATGAGTAAGTTCTGCTAAGAAACAGGATTGGGAGTTGAACTTTATATCTGAAAGTTTCTAGTCTGCTTCTAATAAATCTGTGTGTCTGTTTAGAGGGCCGTGCTTTTGGAATTGCACTACAGAATAAATGCAGAAGTTTGGTGAGCATATAGTTTAGCCTCTGGAACAACAGTTTCAGTCATGGCTATACAGGAATGGAGGTACTAACTATCCTTTGTACCCAAAAAAAGACTTGCCCTGCAATTCTTTTGTTTTTTAAGAGGGGGAATGTTCAGAGAGACAGTCACATCCATGTACCTCTTTCCCCTTGTGATCAGTCAAGTGTATTTGCTGGCCAGTTTGTCTGAACTAGGCCTGGGGCAAGCACCACTGAACAGAGAGAAGGAAGGTGGCCGCTAGAAGAATCAGATTGCTGTCCTGCGTTTTGTGCACCAGATCCTGTCACATCCCCTGGACACTAGACTGCTTATGTGGTGTGTGACTCTGTGATGAGAATGAACACATAATTCTGTGTCCTGGCTTCACTGCTGAGGTCCATAATGAGCAGGTATAATTAAGCACCATTTGCCTGGTTAGTTAGTTCAGGTGTCTAAATCTGTCACCATAAAGTATGTGATGTTAAACATGTTTGGATTAGAACCTTCTGGAGCCAATGCCAATGCAGACAGCTATATTAATCACATGGGAGGTTATCTTATTTGAGATTTTCTATGTACCTCTGAGTTACAGTGTTTCATCCATCAAGGGCTTGCTGAAGACATCTGTAAACTTTGATTTATTGCACTGTTCCTGGTACAGAATTAAATAGCATTATACTCAAATATATTGACTTAATTGACAGGTAGAGATTTAATCCCGTTAATTATCTAGCCTGCTTGAAATCTTCCATTAACCCCTTGCTGAATCGGCTGGATTCAGAAGAGGTATCTCAGCACCTATTTTGGGCACAGGTAAATCCATCATTATCCTTCTTCCAAAAGTTTATTCTCACCAGCCCCAAATCATGAGTGAACATGAATACCCCTGAGACAAGTGTGTCGTCTAGACCGTCTCTTCTCTGACTGCACACAGCCTACCTCTTAGGTTCTCAGTCAGGGTCTCTCCTGGCTTTGGGTTTTGTATGTGAGCATTTGATGAGATGACATGTGTGAAAGTTGTTCATTCATTTATTTATTCAGCACACTTTTATTGAGCACTCACTTTGTTCAGGAACTTTGCTGGGCTGGAGAAAACAAAAATATATGTAAAGACAGTTGAGACCCTCAAGAAACTTAGGACACTCATGAGTGATAATAATCTTTGCCATTATAGTAATGCATGTTAGTAGGTTACCCATACCAGAAGACATAGGTGCAGTTAAAATTTCTCCTTCTCAAACTAGTACTATGAAGTGCCATGAGTTGCTTTGTGAATGGATGTCCTGTGATGTGGTACACCTCTCCCAAATTTCTCAGTGTTTCTTTCCTCTTTGGAGCAGAGGGGCTATCACAGAAAATCATCCTCCAATCTTATGGGTTTCACATAAGTGGGAGAGCTTCTACAACCAAATTTTTGTGGCACAGTCTGAGAAAGATCCCCCAAAATGTCATTTAGACTCAATACTTATCAACATCACATTTTAACAAAAGCTCTGAGCTCCCCTGGCAATCTTTCTATTAAATTATTAATAAAAATATAAAATTATATCAGTGCTCTTGCTGAGATTTGGGGATTACATTATGTATACTTCTCCTCCAAGAGTCCAGGAGAAATGTTGTTCAGATATGAGTGCATGAATGGGCAGAATGGGGAAGAGAGGAGGATTCCTCTGCCCTCCACCACATTGCCACCTCTGACCACTTTTTGCTCCTTTTACTAGAGATTCCTCTCCAAGGATTGACTGATCAGAATATAAGACATTCTTTAAGCCACATAGTAGCAGAAATTAGGATATCTGCCAGTAACTTGGGCTCCACTCTCCTTATTCTTGGGGGGCTTAACCAACCATCAATAAAGTGAAAATCTGAAGAAAAGTGGTCAACCTTGATTCCTTCTCCCACTGCAAGCACCTAGGCATCCACAGCCTCTACAGAACAGGAAGTAGACAGAGAACTCTGGAAACACACTCTATAAATTCTATATTTAAGGAAAGTCAATCTGCTGGATATGTTACAAGTTCTTATATAGTGCCTGCCACTTAATAGATGCTCATGAAACATTTTTGAACAAATAGCTGAGTAGGATAATGTGAATTTGCATCTGATAATCTTTTTCTCTCATAATCAAAACAGACTGGTGGTTTTGAATCCCAGCAGCACAGCGAAATTGCTTTGTGGCTTCGGACAAGTTATTTAGCCTCTCTGAGATTAGTTCTGTCATTTATAAAATAGAGATGATGATGATGATGATAGTGTTGTTGGGAGAATCAAATGAGATAAAGTATATAAAGGCTTCTGATAAATAATCATCATCATAATGTTAAGAAAACTTCTTATTTCTCCACACCATCTTTCCATAGTTAATGAGTTTGACTGGGGCACTTTTTGGTTACTTGTTTCAAAGTTCTTAATAACAGTGGAACACATGTCATATTGGCCATTGTGAGCTTCCCCAAGCCCTTTTTTTTTTTCTTTTTTTTTTGAGACAGAGTCTCACTCTGTTGCCCAGGCTAGAGTGAATGCCGTGGCGTCAGCCTAGCTCACAGCAACCTCAAACTCCTGAGCTCAAGGGATCCTCCTGTCTCAGCCTCCCGAGTAGCTGGGACTACAGGCATGCACCACCATGCCCGGCTAATTTTTTTCTATATATATTTTTAGCTGTCCATATAATTTCTTTCTATTTTTAGTAGAGATGGGGTCTCGCTCTTGCTCAGGCTGGTCTCGAACTCCTGACCTCGAGCGATCCACCCGCCTCGGCCTCCCAGAGTGCTAGGATTACAGGCGTGAGCCACCGCGCCCGGCCTCTTTTGTTACTAGAGTTTTAGTTCTGCCATCAGTCATCTGGTAAACCAAGACATCTTCTAGCTTTCATTTGATGAAATAATTCCAGGAATGAGATTAAGTCTTGTTTTTTCAATGTTTATTATTATTTTTGAGTAGGCAATACATTGGGTCAAATATCAAGATTAATAAAAAGTTGTGCTCACTCTCATGCCTGTCTCCACCCACCCCAGTCCTAAGCTTTTGTCCCTCACTGGTAATCATTTTTATTATTTTTTATATACTCAGTTTTTTTCCTTTCTATATACAAAAGGTAGCATACTTTATATCGTGCTCTAAACCTTGATTTTATTATCCAGAAATATATGCTAGGGCTCCTTCCATATTAGAAGATACAGAGTTTCTGGATTTTTTTCTTGTGACAGCTGTATGGGATCCCACTGTGCAGATGTACCATGGTTGAATTAACCATACCCTATCGGAAACACTTATGCTCTTTCCAATCTTCCACCATTACAAACAATACTGCAATAAATATTTGCATACTGAAGTATCTCATGTGTGTACAGATAATAAGGAAAATAAATTCTCAGAAGTGATTTTGCCGGCCCAAGAGGTAAACGTACTTACCATGTTGATAGATATTGCTAACTTGGTCCCCATATGAATCCTACCATTTTCCACTCCCAGCAGCAATGTCTAAGAGCATGAAACAAGCATGTTTAAAGCAATTTAAAAAAAGATAAATGAGGATAAATAGTGAAAGTTAGCAGAGCCATAGACAAGGAGCATTGACACGTTGTAGGTTAAAATTGCATTGTGTGTCAGAAGTGGAAAAGTTTCGCGTTGGTTGTACTGAAGGTGAGGATATGAGATTTACAGCCCTTGTAGCACTTTCTCTAACAGCAACCGCAGCTTACCTGTGTTTGGCACCTCACAGCCTACGAAACGCTTTGTGTATATTAGCTCAGTGGATCTTCAGAACATCACGTGAAGTATGTGAGGGAAATAGAATTACTTGTCCTACTTACAGAAAGGTCAAATGACTTGTCCTAGGAGAAACAGATGGATCCTCGCAGTGCTGGGACTTAAGCTGCAGTCTTCTGATTCCAGATGCCGGGCTCTTGCTTGGAACCTGGATGGAAGCTATATATTCCTACTGCCCAACAGTCCATCCTCCCCTGCCACCCTCCTACATCTCTCATCCATCTACTCACTCACTGTTGTTCCCACTTCTCATGTCCTTTTTTCCTTAACCCCCAACTCTCTTAAGGGTGGTGAAGCAGACCATTGGATGCCCAGGTGCTGTGTCCTCCGCCAGCCTCTGATTTCAGCTGCAGCTATGTTGAACAGCTCTGATACACACCGAAGGGACAGCTCCCACTTCAAGCACTGGCCACATCTCTTCACTTTCCTGGCTCAGGGTATCTTCTAGGACCACAGGATCTCATCCAGCCTGGAAGTGCAGATGGGGGAGTATGGAAGCTCTGTGGGAAATCAACCAGTGGAACACAAGAGTCAGAGGATAAATGCCCCAGCTGCCATTTTTGGAGAAGAAATCCAAGGAGCATTCTACAAGGTTCCTTAGAGAGGAACCCAATGAGATCAAGCCCCAGTTTGCCGCAGCTGTAATGAGCTCCATGACATACCCCCATTGGCCTTTCCTCCTTCCACATCTCACTCTCTTTCTACCTGCTCCCTTCTGCTTCCTGGAATCTCCTCCCCAAAGACTATCCACACAGAAGTCCTAGTCCCAGCTCTGCTTTCAGGGAAATTCCAACCAAGGAAGCAAGGAAAGTGGGTTTATGTTTCAGGACATGTCAGTACATAGAGGTAAATAATCAGGTAAGTTTCTGCAGGTGAGAGATCTGGGAAGGGAGAAGTAGAAGCTGTAAGCCGTCCTGGGGCAGTGGAGAAGCCTAACTGGGAGTCAGGTAAGTCGAGCTATTCTAGGTTTTGCCTCCAAATTATGGGATCTTGGGCAAGTCACTTCCCCTCTCTGGATCTCAGTCTCCTCATATGTAGAGTGGAGATGATGAATAGTCCTCGCTGCCTCTTGGCGCTGTTAGGAGTGTTTGTGTCCCATTTAACCTCCGTGGGGCACTCAAGTTTCTCTCTTTCCAACACCTACCCCACCCACACTTTGGGGACAACAACTGATTGAGACTAAAGCTCACTCTTGGAACCTGAGTTAGAGGGAGGAATTCTTAGGAGGAGGATCAAAATGTTAAAATTCTTTTTTTTTTTTTTTTATTCTGAGGTGTATACACCAAAGTGTACAATGTGATGAGTTTTATTGGGTGTATACACACCAGTGAAATCAACACCACAATCAAGGTAGGGAACATTTCCCCCAATAATTTCTCCCCAAATTTCTCATGCCTCTTTGTCATCTCTCCCTCCTTCCCTTCCTTGTCACCATAGATACATTTGCATTTTCTGGAATTTTATGTAAATGGACTCATGCAGTGCATTTGTAACTCTATTTTAGGGTTTCTGAACTTTGGCACTATTGACATTTGAGATTGGGTCATTCTTTGTGATGGGGGCTGTCCCGTGCATTGTAGGATGTTGAGCAACATCCTTGGCCTCCACCCACTAGGTGCCAGTAGCAACCACTCCCTTGTCATGACAACCAAAAATGTCTCCAGCCATTGCCAAATATCTCCAGTGGTGGGGAGGAGGTAGAATCACCCCCAGGTGAGAACCAGTGGTCTCTTTATAACAAACTTACCGCTACCCTGTTGGAAAAAGATGTTAATATTTACAAATCCTTACATGATGTTTACTAGATACAGATAACTGTTCTAAAAACATAGCATCTCATAGCACCTGCTTTGAAATTCCCAGGGCAAAAAGTCCAGGAAGTCCAAAACAGTACTGTGGGTAAGAAGATGATATCACTTTATACACACTGGAGACTAGTTACCCATCACTTCATACACACTGGAGACTAGTTACCCATTGGGATCTGGGTTAAGCAATTAGTAAAATTCTTATTCTCTAAGTGAAGTTCCTTCTTCTTAGTATTGTCTCATCTTAGAACTGTTCTCACTGTGGAATTTTTTGGTTATTCTTTTTTAAGATGGCCTCAATCTCTTCCCTTCCCTCATATACCTGGTGCAGTAAGATCTGGGGCTCCCCCTACTTGAAAAGACCCTGACTTAGGGTGCCTCAGAGGTCCAGGCCAGTGTCCCATGGAGGAGAGGCACCTAGTGGGTGGCTGCTCCAGTCTCTAGGAAGAGGGGCTCTGAGTGCTGCAACTCAGGTGGCCAAGAGCACGGTTTGTACCTTAGGGAAAGGGGACAGGGGCACCCTTCACCTGGCTCCAAACTAGGCCTAAAGCTTGGGGTACAAATGGAATCACTAACAATCATTCCTGTCCCAGCGAGCTCGCCAGGGAGGAAGACCGCATGGAGAAGGGATAACGCAGTCAGTGTGCTCACCGCAGACAAGCATCCCCTGCAAGGGAGCCCCTAAGAGTGGAAGTGTCCTCAGGGACTTGGAGTCCCAGTTCCTCCTCTTTCTCTAGGAGACTCAACTAACAGTGACAGCCCAATGAGATAAAGTGTAATGGGGTCTGTGAAGTGATGTATATATTAGTATGGAACAAAAATGAGGAATTGATAGACAGCAGAGCTTCCTGCCCTTTCTCCTTTCTCCCAGAGCTTTGCTCGAGTCCCCACACCTGCAAAGCCTACCAGGAGAAACCCCTGGTTGCATCTTGATCCACAGAAGTTTGTGAATGATCCACAATTTTTAATATTTGAATGTAGAGTTCACTCTCTCCTGCTGGGTCTATGACTTCTGGAGTGGGCGGGGACAGGAGGGTGTTTCAGCCTAAGGGCCAGGAAGTGTGCATGGCCCCCACCCAGGCTGAGCAGCAGCTGATGGACTGGCAGGGTTGTGGGCATCAGAGCTAGGCTGGAGCTTGACTTGTCCACAAGATTTTGGGGAGTTTCTCCAAAATCTGAGTCTGCCCATGAGAGTATGGAATATGTGAATGTCATTCATCATGTCTATTACGGTGGGGAGAGAAAGCATTGAGAACTATTGTCTTGGGAAAGGCTCTCTGACATGGAGTCTTTCCTGTTTGGCTGGTTTGAATTCCAGCAGCGGCTGTAGCACTGTGTTAGGGTTCAGTGGAGGCTGCTCCAACAAGAAACCAAACGTGCAGCAGACTTAAGTTTGGGAGAGTTTGTTCCTCTCTCAGTACTAGATCCAGGGAGGCTGTCCAGATGGGGGAGGCAGCTCTGTTCCATCCAGTTTCTTCCATCTTGTTGTGTCACCATCTCCTGGGGTGTTGGGTCTGGAGAGCTGAAGCTGCCACACCCACACTGCAGTTGGCAGAAATTTAGATAAAGTAATTTTCCTTTAAATAACTGCCACAAATTTGGGGGGACAACTTGCAGTCTGCCACTCCCACCCCAGCCAATTATTCCCTACTCCCGCTCCTTTGTAATTTCATGCAGAGCCAATGCCATTGGTTCAGGAATAGCAGGAACCCAGAGCACCAGGGCTGGATGTATTATCGTAAATGCAGAGCGCAGCATTCGTGGTGCCCAGCTGTTCTCAACGTGCCAGCGAGGACAGAATATAAAGCATAGACTTAAAATTCAGGACAGAGACACACGATTGATGTAAGAAAGGACTGTCGTATTGGAGGTGTTAAAACATGCAAGCTGAGATATTGAAAAAAAGACCGTGGAATCATCCTTCCTGCAGGCTTTTTCAGACCGTCATTGTTACTAATCATTTCCACCTGAAAACCAGAAGCTGGGCAAGGTGACCCTGTGGGCTCCTTCCAGATTTATGATTTTTATTATTCTGGTCCCTAACAGGCTTGTCATCCCCTCAGACCCAAAAAAAAAAAAAAAAAATCAACTTAAAAATAATCTATGTAAAAAGAGATGCTACCTGAGGGAAAAAATAAATTTTTAGGTAATTCTACTTTCATGTTAAGAGCTCTTCTTCCTTATTTTTCTGACTTAGAATATTTGCATAGAAACGGAATCACGGTTCATCCGCTTGTGCCATTTCTCTTTGTGTTTGTGTTCTTGTCTGCTCTGTGACATGACAATCAGTCGCTGTGGAGATGACTGCATGTGTCAAGAAGAGAGAATTTCATAATTTCTGATGCAGGATGACTTACTCCATCCTTGCTTCCTAGTTTCTGTGATAGTTTGGGCTCTTTTGCTGCTCTTCTAGGCGTGAGAAAGATATCTCATTGAAAGGAATTCTTCAGATTAAAATGTTTGAAGCTTATTTCATTCTTTTCTTATTCTCAATTCATGGAGATGGTACCCACCTAAAGTCACTGTCACTTTACAGTTATGGCAATAGGAGAATATCTCCTGGTTTTCAGTTTTGCAGAAAATAAAATGGCCCTATGCATTCACGAACAAAAACATTAGTTTCCCCAGGATGGTGAGTTAGTTACCTGACATCTGGCAGGATCCTAGAATAACTGTTATTCTAGGGCTCTGGGTTGACCTCTGTCCTCTCAAAATATATTTCTCAACCAGCTGAAATTTCACAGTTAAACATTCCTTGCTTGGTCACCTGCTAAGTGGCAAAAGCTTCCTTTGAATCCCCTACCCTAACCCAATTACCTGGAAAATATACAGAGTTCAGGGGTTCTAGTGAGTGGGCTGGGATGGGAAACACATGAGACACAGAAACAGAGAGAAAGGAGCAGCTGGGGATACCAGAACCAATGTCTTCTTCTTAGACTTTTCATTGAAGGCAAGAAGAACGTATGGCAGAAGCTGGTGGTGGCCCGCCCATATCTCCTCTGCCCACCTGGAGGTCACCTACAACTTTTGGGGAAGTTCCCATAGAGGGTGATGGCAATTACCTCCAGCACCTGTTTCTGTCTGCGTGAAGGTTTCCTCTGGCCTCATACCAGGAGCACAGTCAGCTGATCTGCGGCACAGCTAGAAGTGTCAGGGAGTTAAAGCCCCAGGAACAACCTTCAGGCCAGTAAGAGACGGAGCTGATGACTCAAAATCTCAGCTTCCTCACGCCTCAGTGGAGCAATCCTGTGGTTTGCTCCTCATGCTTCTCAGAGGACCCCAGTGGGACTGAGTCCTTGTTGCCTGTGGTGACAACCTTCTCGTCCACTCACCGCTGGTTGGCTTTCCCCCTCCCATGTCACTGTCCCACCTGCTCACCTTTCTTCCTGGGATCACCTTCCCTTCCCTTAAAAACTGCTTGTACCCAATTCCTTACTCAAGGGTTGCTTCCAAGGGAAAAACCAAGATGGCATCTCTTCTAAAAACAATAACAACTCATTGGTCTCCCACCACGTCACCCATCACCCTAAATCAATTTCTCTTAAGTCCCTACAGGGAAGCCTTAAGTCACACTCTTTCCCTAGCTGTTCCCTGACACTGTCTTCTACATCTGTCATAGCAGTCTTCCCCTCCCTGGGAAGTTTTAGAGCCTTTCTCCGTGCCTAAGTCCTTCGAGACCCATGAGCCCAGTCCTTGACATTTCTGACAAACAATGGGATCTGCCAACATTGTAACCTCCTGGTGGAGTCACATCATCTACTTTTCCTCATGGTCATTCTCACTGTTTAATTGCCTCATTAAGTACAAGTCCGAGCCAATGATCTCATCAGAAGATGCAAAAATGGGCCGGGCGTGGTAGCTCACGCCTGTAATCCTAGCACTCTGGGAGGCCGAGATGGGTGGATCATTTGAGCTCAGTAGTTCGAGACCAACCTGAGCAAGAGTGAGATCCTGTCCCTACTAAAAATAGAAATAAATTAGCTGGACAACGAAAAATATATAGAAAAAATTAGCTGGGCATGGTGGCACATGCCTATAGTCCCAGCTACTTGGGAGACTGAGGCAGGAAGATCCCTTGAGCCCAGGAGTTTGAGGTTGCTGTGAGCTAAGCTGACACCACAGCACTCTAGCCCAGGCAACAAAGTAAGACTCTGTCTCAAAAAAAAAAAAAAAAAAAAAAAAGATGCAAAAATGAAATCCACCCTTGAGTTAACCTGATGACCGATGGTTTCCCATATACCACAAATGACACGTTAGTAGCAAAAACACCTGCACAGATATAGCATGATTAAAATGACGGAGACCATGATGGGGTGGGGTGGGGTTGCAAGACACTCTTGGATGAAGCAGTGGTGGTTCTTATTTTCTATCTTCATGAAAAATTGTAAATTTTACACTCTTGCAGAACACATAGAATTGTGACTTACGCTTCACAATTTATGTAATTGATTTCTTGGATTTTTGACAGTTCTATCATGTTTCCAATAAATATCTTTTCCTCCTCTAGGAAGTTGGTCATACGGTGTTTGGAGTGTGTGGTTTGGGGAGCCCTAATTATTTTCCTTTCTTCGATTCCAAGACAATTATCCCCTAAATTATTTATTTGGCACTTAGCAGAAGCTACATTGCATGTTTAATTCCTCTTTCTACCTACAAAAGCCCAGCATACCCAGGCAGGCATCTTGCCTTGTACTTCAACCAGGAGCTGATAATTGCCAGTCTTCTAAAAATAGAAAAATAATTTTTCATTGATATTGATGAGAATGTTTATATCTTTCTGGAATATATTCTAAAATTTCCCTGCCTTCTTCCAGAGAGGAGCCAGCAGCACTGGAAGTCAGGGATTGCACTATGCAGTATTACAATTCTGTGCTGAGTTTAGAGTTCCTGCCTTCTTCTTCAGTTGTCAGGCTGCTGGCCAGCTCTTCTGCTCCCACAGCAAGCCCCTTGGCTGCCTGCCCCTTCCACACTACAAGACCCCTTCCAGTGCCCTGATTAGAATCTGCTCCAAGCTAGAGAAAGTTAGAAATCCAACATCCTAGAAGTGATTGGACTCTGAGTACAGAAGGCACCAAGTGTCTACCCTTCACTCAGTGCTCAGAGACCATTTCCAGGTTGGGGGCTGTGTCAGGGGCAGAAAACCAACATCCCTGCATATGCAGGGTTTGGGCAGGTCTGGGCAGTGCCCTGTCACTGTTAAATGATACAGAGAAAGGAATCGTTGACATGTGAAAGCCAGTGTGAAAACTTTGTGTGCACTGCTGTGACTCAGGAAACATCACTCCCAGCCCTGGTTTTCCATAATTCCAGAGCTGGAAAAAATAAGGCAACTGACTCAGAATCCAGAAATACCTATTGAGCAACATCAGCTTTGCCCACACAGGAAAACCTTCCTCCTCTCTACTAGTTAGCTGTGGCCCATGGCCAGAAAACCTCATCCTTCACAGGCAACTTCAGATGGCCACCCTGAATCCGCCATGGACACTAACTGCAAACCTGTTTCCTACTAGAGGTGATACAGTAGCACTGAAGTTCATATTCCACTTTTTTTTTTAGCGAACACAAAATGCATTTTTAAAATGTTTTCTATCTCTTTCTCTTCTGAAAATTAATTATATTGGTTAATACGGGCAACTTGCCATTGCACAAAAATAGAGAGCTCTAACTGAACAGCTGATCTTGTTTGTAATACGAGGTCTTGGGAAATTTGAGCCAGATCATGAGTGAGCGTTGGAATTCTCAGTTTCAATGGAGTTGGGCATCACAACACTTCATACATCCATCCCCTCCCGCAGTACCACGACCCCACTAGAAAGCTTGCTCTGGCTGAAAGAGAACCAAGAAGTAGCTTTGGTTCTACTTTGATGGAAAATCCCAGAGAAGTTCATTTTCATGGATATGCAGGTGTTGCACAATCAGAAACAGCCTGACACGTTCATGCTGCAGGTGTGCCAGTAGTGGGCGCCAGTGGAAAGTCTCTGCAGCTGAGTGGAGTAAGCTCCAAGTCAGCAACGGCCCAGCCCAGGAGAACTGTGGAAAACAACAAAGAAACCAGCAGTTCTTGGAGAAATATGCATCAGTTTAGTGGTAGCCTGAAGAGATAGATGTTTTTCATCTGTAGCACACACAGGTATTTGTGAATTCAATGTTCACATTGAATGATGTGTCCATATCTGCTGAATATCTGCCCCTCCGCTTCAGTCCATGAATGGCAGTCAGACTCTGATCCCACGAGACTTCATGGGTGGTCATAGCCATTGAAATATTTTTTATTACAAATAATATTTTTGAAGGTAAGAGAAACGTATGTTCATTATATAAAATTACAAAATACTAAAAAATGTAAGATAAAAACTAGAATGTAATTCACACTTGCACACAGACACACCACCTGCCGGAAGTAAGATCTTGCCTTTTTCACTTATGGCATAAACACCTTGCTTTGTCTTTTAAAAAATCTCTGGTGACTTTACATCAATAGCTGCTTAAGCAATAGTTCATTTTAGGCATGTACTATAATGGATTTGATATTCCTCTTCTCAATTGAAAATTTTGAATACTCCCAAATATTTATTTATGGAAATAATGCTTTGATAAATATCTTAGTACCTGAAGGTCTGTTTGCCTTTTCTCCTTAGGAAAATTCCTGGAACAGGTACTGGTGAAGATGATCACAGAACCACATAATATTACAAACCTGGATATAAACCTGGCTATTATTATCTCAACACACCTTCTCAATCAGAGAAATTTTCCTTCCATTCAATACAGTTACCACGAATCCTAATAATTATCATAATCATCATTGTGGTATTACCTTTATGTGGCCTCTCACCTAGGACCCTAATCGTATCACATCACACCCCTGCCAGCCATCAAGTGCTCATTAGGGCTGGAGGCTTTACTGACATTCATTCATTCTCACCACCTCTCTGCTGAGGATCCAGGATTATTCCCATTTTTAGACATCTCAGAAAGATTAAAACAATTCACTGATACCTCCACTGCCATCAGAATAAAGATCAAGCCTTCACATGGCTTGCAAGATCACACGTGAGCTCACCTCATCTTACCCACTCTGTCTCATCTCTTGCTATTCTAACCTTGAACTTCATGCTTTTGCAACATTACACAACTTGCCATTTCCTGAACATACAGGATGGTCTCCAGGACTTGGTATATGCAGTTCCCCCTGCCCGGATCTTTCTCTTCATCACCAACCTCCAGCTTCACCTGCTTGATTCCTGCTAATCTCTCCAGTTTCTGCTTTGATATTATTTTCTCAGGAAATATCTGGGAAGTCTGACCACCGCACTGCACCCACCCCAAGAGCGGGCCACCTGCCCCTCCTAATGCCCCCACTGCCTTCTGGAATGCCACCCTGTCATTCGTCACGCCTGGTGTGGTTGGCCGTCTTCCTCATTAGGAACTAAGCTCCTTGTGGGGCAGAGACTGTCACACTAACTGTAACCTGTGTGCCTTCTGGCATATGGTAAGCAGGGAATAGGTACTTGTTGAATGAACAGAACACAGCCTATGTTTACAGTATGTGCTTCATTGCTGAGAAAGGAATGTACCAGAGAAAGGACCCAAGAGCTGAGCACTATGGATCTATGAGGAGCTGCTATTTTCTTGAAGAATTTTTCCCAATTAGAAATTGACTCACCTCAGCGAAAATGGCAAGAAAGTCAAAGCCAAATGTGTAAGTCTTTGGTTAGTGGGAAACATGGAGAGAGGAGGGAAATGTATCTTTCATCAAACAAGAAGTCCAGACAGTAGATCTAAATGCTAGCATCAGGTAGGAAACCCCCATTCTCATGGATTAGCAGTGCGGGATTAAGTGAATGATTCCTCCTTTAAGATGAGCTCAGCCACAACGTGGAGATCAGAATCTCATCATAACTTGGGGAGCAAAAAGAACCATGTCCAGGGAGGGGACATCTCAGACCTGCAGTGCCTGCTTTCCAGATACAGAAGGGAAATGTCTCCACATGTTTATCCAGCACTTGTGTATCAGTCCCCTACCGTGCTCCATCATCTTTCCCCAGGTTGAGCCACCAGATCCCAGTCTCTCTTCATACCTGCCAACCACTCCCTTTCTCCTCACCTACCCAGAGCTGACCTACACTTCAAGTCTCGTTCGATGCCGTATGAGTGAAGTAACGCCATCCATCCCATCCCTTCTGACTGCCCTCGGTGGTGTTCAACACTACACAACTTAGCAACTATTCACTTAGCGACTTTGTATTCTTCTGTGGGTGTTGGTCCCTGAACTTCAGAGTCTGTTTTCCTAAGACAAGATCAATAGAAGAGTCTTTTGGATGTCAACATGAGGACAGCACTTAGCACATTCTACCACTCAGATCAATAAATACTCCCCAATTTTAAATAAGCAGCATGTGAAGGCAGGTTGGGCCATGTGAGGATGTGTGTGTGTGTGTGTGTGTGTGTGCGCACGCGCGAATGAATGGCATTGTGTCAGCCAGAGTTTGATGCAAGGCACAGAACCATTCTAGCTGAAAGGGACTGAATGTAGGGAATCGGGCACTCCTGTAATCACTGCATGGACAGAAGTAAGAGGGTCAGCTTTAGACTGTTGGTTTCAAGATCAAATTATTCCGACTGTGATCCATAGGTCAGGAAGCTGTTGTTACTAATGACACCACGCAATTGCCTCACACCTCTGAAGCAGGGACACGGCGCTGGGATGCGATGCTGAGCCACCACAAACATCCACCTGTGACTGGCCTTGCTTCCAACGGCCACTGTACAAGCAGATGACCTGTGCCTGATTCTCTACTGCCGGTGCCAGTCCAGCTTGCTGGTGGTCTCAACTGCCTCTAGAGCCCTAGCTCTCAGAAATTATGAGAAGGTAGTTTGGGGCCTCTCTTCTCTTGCAATATTGAGGAGAGCACAGCAAGGGGTGGAGAGGGATTCTGAGTGCCAACAGAGTACGTGACTATGTGTGCGGATGTAGAGCATCTATGTGCTGCCGTCGTTCAGAAATCACACGGTTGTAGCCATGGCTAGATACCTAGGAGCCTTGTAGGCTCAACGAGGTCAAGATAAATTCTTCTGAGGTATTTTTACATTGAGCTTTTTTATTCTAGTTGGTGAAATTTGGTGGTGGGCTTCAAGATCCGCCTTGAAGGAAGCAGATGTCACAGAAAGACAACGCGTACCATGAGAGGAGTGTGTGGAGAGGAAAGACACCCAGCCTTCCCTTGGTGCCAGCATGGGTGGGATGGGGTGGGGTGGGGTACAAGGTGTTTTTAGGTGTATGGACCTGGGTCTTTTGAGCACCAACTGCTCATTAAAGGCCCCCCCTCAAGCCCTCTAGTGCACACACACACACAAACACACACCCCTCTTCCATCTCCAGCCTTTCTTGATCAACAGTGTCCCCTACTGGTACTACACGAACACTCCAGTTTTTGTAGCTTAGCAACAGATTGGCTCTATTTGAATACAACTTATAGATGATGAGGGGGAAACAGAAAACTAAGCCAAGATGAGCACACGTTGGAACTAGAGCGTGGTAACACTTACCTCGCAGGAGCTAAGGCAGCCCTCACTTCTCCTGAGGTGTCGGGCTGACTCTAGCCAGTCACAACTTAGAACTATGGTTCTCAACTGGGAGCTGTTTTGCCTCTCAAGGCACATTTGGCAATGTCTAGACACATTTTTGATTGTCATGGTGGGGAAAGGGGTGCTGTCGGCATCTGGTGGGTAGGGACCAGGGATGCTGCTAAGCATCCTATAGTGCACAGAACAAGAAAGAAGTTTCCAGTCAAAAATGTCAGGAGTGCCACGGTTGAGAATTCTGCCTTAGAAGAGGACAGTTTCCACCCTCCATCCCCTCCCCCGGGGATGGTCCTCGGGATGTCGGGGCCTCCGGCTTCACTAGGACTCAAGCCCCCTACACGGATCCCAGTTCTTGTCAAACTTGAGACGCTGGGAGAGGGGCCAGAAGGAAAGGATAAAAACCCACAAACCTCATACATGCTAGGGTAGCTATTATAAAAAAAAAAAAAAAAAGAAAAAAGAAAGAAAACAAAACAAAACACAGAAAATAAGTGTTGACAAAGATGTGGAGAAATTGAGACCCTTGTGTATTGCTGGTGGGAGTGTAAAATGGTGCAGCCTTTGTGGATAACAGTGTGTCAGTTCCTCAAAAAACTTAAACACGGAATTACCATATGACCCAGCAATCCTGTGTGTACCCAAAAGAGCTGAAAGCAGGTATCAAACAGGTACTTGTACGCCCATGTTCACAGCAGCACTATTCACAGTAGCGGAAAGGTGGAAACCACCCAAATATCCATCGATAGGTGAATGAATAAACAAAACGTGGCACATGCACGCGGTGGAATATTATCCAGCCTCAGTGATGATGAAATTCTGACACACACTACAGCACGGATGAACCTTGAAAACATTATGCTGAATGAAATAAGCCAATCACAAAAGGACAAATATTGTATGATTCCATTTATATGAGGTGCCTAGAATAGGCAAATCCACAGAGACCGAAAGCAGAATGGGGTCACCAGGGGCTGCGGGCAGAGGGAATGGGGAGTCAGTGCTTAACCATACGAGAGTTTCAATTTGAGAAGATGAAATAGTTCCGGAAATGGACAGTGGTGACAGCTGCACAACATTGTGAATGTACCTAATGCCACTAAAATTGCACATTTAAAAATGGCGAAAATGGTACATTTTATGTTATATATATTTTACCACAAAAAAAAAAAAAACATCCCACGAAGCCGGGATTCTCAGGTCTTTTAGACCAAACAGCAGCCAAGGTCAGCAGGGGCCCAGCCTGCCAAGGCCCTCTGACAGCGTCCCACGAAGGCCCAACAGTGTGTTTGCCAGGACCGTGTCAGGTCATGGCATATTAGCGGAGGATTTGCCGCACATGGCCTTGATCACCCCCAGCTCAGATCGGATTTACTGGGACCGATGACAGCTGGCAGCATCTGCGGCCGCCTCTTTAGCTCACTTAAGGCACCACTTAAAAGTCTGAAATGTTCTGTGTGGAGGGAGCTCCTCTGAAGCTCTTTTGGCTTCAGATGCAGAGTCAGTGGGCCTGTCTTTCTGAGGGAAAGAAGATAAGAGAAAGGGGCTGTGCCTCAGAGGAGGAATCAGAAGGTCACCAGGTCCTTCCGGCTGTCCCTGCTTCTTTGCCACACCTAGAACCTGCCAGCTCTGCTTGAGTTCAGACAAAATGACTTATCTTAGTCCATTTCTCCGTGGCATCCCGAGGTTGGTTTGTGTGCGTGTGTGTGTGTGCACGTGTGAGTGTGTTTATTTTACATTTTCCTCTAAGGTAGTGATCTGCGTCTTTAGAACACAGAGATGATGAGTCCAGGGTTGTGAGTTCAATTCTAATTATGAACTGTGAGTATCACACAGTGATACTAACAGTGGTAACAGAGACTAAACAGTGGTAACTGTTTAGGACACAGAGAGCACTCCTGCCTCACCTAGCCCACTGGCATAGGGAAGTCAGTACAGGAAAACCATCCACCCCCAGCGCTGCCAAGCCCTCTGGGAAGCAGAAGCCTTTGCCTCTGCAAACAGTGAGAGGTGTGGAAGGACCTTCAGTGAGTGGTGTGTGGCCGAGGTCCCCAACCTATGGTGAGTTGTATAGTTATTTCATTACATATTACAATGTAATAATAGTAGAAATAAAGTGCACAATAAATGTAATGCACTTGAATCATCCCCAAACCACCCCCCTCACCAGTCCATGGAAAAGTTGTCTTACATGAAAATGGTCACTGGTGCCAAAAAGGTTGGGGACCGCTGGTGTATGGCATATGCTGTCTTTTACCCTGAGAATGCTGCAGATCTCAGAAACAGTCAATGCTCTAGGTGGTATGAGTCACTTCCCATCAACCAAACCCTCACATGGCATGATTTCATGATTCTCTGTTTGAAGTTATGGGTGGTGTCCACTGTGTGTCCCCCAGGCTTTTCCCAGTGACACCTTTGGGCTTCCACTGAGGGGGCTCAGTGGACAGGAGCAGGCGAATGTGGTTGCTCAGTTATCGGGACTTGAGATATCTCCACGCCCAGCTCAGTGCCTGGGAAATCCACACCCCATCAGGACACCCTCCTGGCGGAGCCCCTGACCACCTGTGCTGGAAGTACTCCAGCATTCTTCTTGGACAACCACAGAAAAGCACTTTCACTGGGGGACTGGATAGAGGGTCAGAAAAGCCATGGATTTTCCAAAAATTATAGGAGTAATTCATACAAGTCATACCCTTGGGTCAGGTAGTGTCCCTGCACATTGTCTATTCGTGAAGAGTTTATGACAACAGAGAAACACCGGATCTCCTCCTAAGGCTCCTTACTGTCCACCCCTAACTTGAAATTGAGTGTAATGATTCCCATCTCTGTGTTTTTGATCATGTTATTGTTACTGGCTGTGCCTTGAATCCCTTGGTTCTTGTCTACCTGCCACCAAGAATGATAGCAGGAGACAAGGCCAAGGTAGGAAAAGGCTGACACAGTGGAAGTAGAAAAAGAATTGCATTACAAGCCAGGAGGAAGTGGAAGGACACTCCGCAGGGCGGAAGTGCGCCTTTGTCCACCGGGACTCTGGGCTCCTGCGCTCTTTGTCTCGGGGCTTTTATAATTTTTGCCTAGTGGGGAAAGGCCTTGTGATTCCGGTTGTCCACTGGGGTACTTGCCTCCGCCCCAGCTTCATTTGAACTGTCCAGTGGAGTGTTTGTCTCCGCCCTAGCGTCCCCCTGGGTGCACTGGGCTGTCCTGCCTTTCCGCCCTTGGCACGCTTGCGCTTGGCTCCACTTGGCGAGCTCAAAAGTCCCGGAAATACTCCTTTGTCTTTCCTATGTACTCGGCTCATTTGCCTCCCCTCCTCCTGCTCATACCTAACTAACCTGGCTAGTCTAACATTGTTACTCCTGAATATAATAGAATGCTTCTCCATCTTCACCTCTTTGCTCGGTTTCCCCACTTTCTATCCGTCTTTACGCTTGCTGCTACTAATCCAGTTGAGTTTGGAAGGCAAGCCCCCTTAAAAACGATCTTCAGAAGCTTTGGGTTTGCAATTCCAAATTCCGCCACCAGGTGGCGGTGGCACGTTGAGTTCAGCTTTCGGTGTTCTGGTTCCCAGGGAGAACTAACTGCCCACAATGTGTTGGGCGCTGCCCTGGGAGCCATGCCCAGGTGATCTCATTTTATCCCGCAATGACCCTAGTATTACCATCCCCGTTTTACAGATCAGAAGACTGAAACTCCGAGAGGCTAAATAACCCGCCCAAGATCACACCACTCATATGAAGCTGAATTCGAGTTTTGAACCCAGATCTGGCTGCTTTAAAAGCCCACATTGTTCCCATTGAGCTTTGCTGGGGGTTGGACAGTTTCCTGAAATGCCCCCTTATTATATGCCACCTTTTCTTCTAGTTTAATGCGACACACAGTTTGCCCTCCAATCAAAGCCATATCTTGTTCCTGTCTGATCACACAGCTGGTCTTTGTGGGGTGGCTAGCCCTCACCCTGAGTCACCTCGTTAGCATAAACCGCGAATGTCAAAGACATTCCTATTACTCAGAAATTCCACAGTTTTTAAGGTTTCCTTCAAGGAAAAGTCCAGACCTCTGTTAGTGTGAAGTTAATTCTTCACTATGCACATCTCTATGGCAAAATAGTCTCCTGGGATCGCTTGTTCTAACACTCCACAATGTCTCATAGAGCAATGGCACAACGCTAAAGATAGTTCAGAAAAATCTTGACACTGCTTATATGTTGATGAACCATGCTTATAGTCAAAATAATGTGGCCAAAGCGTGAGTTTTTAGATCTGCCTCAAGCTTGGGGCAAATTTAGAGTATTTAATGGGTTAGCTCCGATTTATGCTGTAGAGGCAAACTTCCATTAATAGGATTTCTCTCAGCTAAGCTTTTGAGAATTATTGTATAAGTTTACACCCCCTTATAACCACTGGAGAACAGATATTTTATGTTCTCGCTAAGTGTCAAGACATGCGCCTTAAGGGTTAAACCAGCTGGGTAAGAACGGTGTCCTCTGGTGAAGCAGGACGAGGACCTACAGGGACCCTCCTCACCCCAACCGTGTGCAAGCTTTGGAGTACCCCCAGCACCTGAATGGATTAAAAATGTTTCTCTCTCAAAAATCCATGGGTACGTATCAAATTAGCAGCATTCTTCCTGCCAAGAGAACGTGCCGGCTTTACGTTTAAGTTGTAATACTTTGGCAATTAAAGTTATTCAAAACTCTTTTAAGCTCCAGGAAACCTTAAAACTGTGAATGAAGTGTTGTGTGTGGTGTTGTTGTTTTTAAGTAGCAACCATCGAAACTGAATACACTTTGATGGATCTCTGAAAGCACCACTAGGAAGGTGAAAAGAGGGAGGTGTAATCACCATTGGCTCCATTTCCTACAATTGGGTCTATTCCCAGCTGGGTATGGTCATGATTTAAGTGGCACCTGTGAAGTAAAATAGAATCTTAAGGCCTCCAGCCAACTAAATGGACCCCCTCTTGGCCAAGGAGACCCTGGAAAACCTTTAAAGCTGAGTTGCCAGCCATGAGGAGAAGGGAGGTCAGACATCCCTCGTGAAGCCCTGTCCCTTCTGGCGTTACTCTTTGTAACAATAAGGTACTAAATCATTAAGACGCCTAACCAATGTACACCTTCCATGGATTGATATGATTTTATATGTAATTCCTGTTTCCCTAAAATGTATAAAACCAAACTGTAACCCAACCAGGGCAAGACCACTTGTTTAAGGCTTCTTGGGTGTGGCTCTCTGGACCATGGTCACACATATTCAGCTCAGAATAAACCTCTTTAAATTATTTTACAGAGTTTGGAGTTTTGTTCTGTTAACACCAGCATTGCAGTTCAGCTTTTTCCTCTGCCTAGTCCTCCGCCTTCTTTTCACAGGTGTTGATGCCTAACAAACATTTGAACCCCAGACTCTATCTCAGCATCTGCTTCCAGAGAACCCAGCCTCAATGGTCCCACTACCCTCAGCCAGCAACTTAGAGGAATCCTGAAATGGCACCTCCCCTTGGTAGTATTCCTGGGGGCATGAGATTTTCACTGCTGAGGTGTGCAGAGAATGCAGACTTGAATCAATCACAGAGCAGAAGTGCTTTTAGGTGGTCCAGTTTTGGGCACCATCCCCGACTTCTTGTGGATGGACACAGATATAAGGGAGAAAGCCTGTGACAGATCTGAATATTTTAAATTATACATGGTCATTTAGAAGAACTTTGTTGCAGATGGGAAAGGGGGCTCACTACCTGAGGAAAGGGATGACCCACAGTGATTCCTTACATCAAAATGACCAGGTTATGAAGCTCAACACAACACCCCCTCCAGGGCTGTTTTACACTGGGCAGAGAGAAGGGCTCACCACACTCTGGTAGGGAGGACCTAGGAACACTCTAAGTGGGCCAGTCCAGCAAATTTCACAAAAGGTATTTGAAAAGAGTGTTGATTACATATATTTGAAGGGGGTCACGGTATTTGCCCAGAAAAATATTATGATTTATAAAGGAGTAAAAATATTGGTACAGGGAGTAAAATGTTAAGGGTCTCTATGTCATGAGTTGATATTCTAACCTTCTTTCTCTAACTACTGATATGAATATTGAATTATTATGGAGGTACTGAACTATTCCTGGATTTAGTCAGGAGACTGAGACCAAAGATTCTGCTCTGGGTCATTTCAGAGGCTCACAGCAATTTATCTGAGCCCAATTTAGCATTTATTTCATTTTGCCTTGACTCATAATTAGTTGTGCATATATTTATCTCCTCCATGTGGCCATAAAGTCCTTGAGGATAGAGATGTTTTGACTTATATTGACACCTCACTCCTCCATACCCTACTCCATGCCCAGTGCTTTGTGCCCACTAGATTTGCAATAATTAGAGGAAAAGGCAACAAAGAATAAGGAAAAGTGGCAGAATAGTGAAGACTCAGGTTATGGGAAAGTACATTGCAACTGTGCTATACGCTAAAGCCTAGAATAAGTGACATGAAATTCTACCAAAGGAGCTGTAGCCATGCAGTTAGGCAAATCTCTACAATGCCAACATTACTTAGCAGGGTATTGAGATCTTTCAACAGGTCTGAAGATGGTCCTGCCATTAGTTCATTTGAAACCACAAGAAGAACATGCTCAGCTTATCTGCTGAGTTCACATGGTCCAACGTGGTCCTGGGACACCTGGCATGTTCTGTGGTCCTGGCAGAGAGAGAAGGGGCTGGGAAGGTGGGTATATTGTAGGCAAATGCCCATGCGTTTTCCCAACTCTGACTTCCTCTGCTCAGTGGGATGTGTATGCACTTCCAGGTATCCAGGGACCAGAGGCTCCTTTAGTCTCATTCTCCCATGAAGTCCCTTCCTTTGGCCTCTCTAGCTACCAATATCCTCCTGTCCCTTTTTGGCCACCAAGTTTTCTGGGGCAGAGGTAATTCCACTACTTTTTTAAGCAATGGGTGTGTTAACTTAAAATCATGAGATCTATGAATTTGGAAAGGAGAACTTTATTTCTTATCATTGGTTGTAGACTGGAAAGTATAGTCTCCCACTGAGACCAAAAGCAGGCAGTTTGCCTGGGCAAGAGCGGGATAAGAGTTTTATGCTAAGTGGGCTGGCTAAATATACATATTTAATAGATTGCAACAGATTATAAGAGGATCATGAAGATTCACTGGGGCTCATTCACATTCATGGTACACAAACATACATGTTACACAGGATCTATGTTCACTTTGGGGTGGAGACTTAACATTAAAGAGCAGTAAAATTAGCCTCTGTATGTGAAAAGGTGAAGCAGAGAACATGAAGGAGCTTCATCTAGAGCCTCCATAACCTGGCCAGTACCAGTGCATGGTCAGTGGTCATTTATCAGGAAGGAATGCATTGTGAAGCTGGTCAGCTGTCACGTCCAAACAGCAAAAACGGAGGGGAGTCTGGTTGCAGTGTCAGATGGTTGGTTGAAGTCAGGGAGGAGGGAGTCTTCCTTTCTCTGTTTTCCCAAGGCTGGTTTCTGTTTAACTATTAGGAGAGAGATCTAGTATCCGTTAGCAAGGAAGGGGGTGTACTGAGGTGTGACCAACAGGGAATGGCCAGTCATGGCTGGGAAACTTAGTTTTGTAAAGTTTTCCTGGGGTTTCCTTGGTCAAAAGGGGTCCATTCAGTTAGTTGGGGGGCTAAAGATTTTGTTTTATTTCTACAGGTACATCTAAACTCCAAGCTACCCTTTCCCCATTAATGTAAAAATACATATATTTCATTAGCAATACATGTGATTTGAGAAAAGAGCACATTTTTTATATAAATCATTCTAGACATCTTTTAATACATATATTAATATTGTTTTATATGAGAAAAGTATACTTTTGACTTAATAATGTATTTAAATCAACTGTCCATATCAATAGATATACATTGCCATCTTTTTTTTTATGTCCATAGATAATTCTGTCCTATGGATATAGCATAATTTGCTTAGCAAACCTTAATGCTGGCATGTAGACCCTTTCCAATTTTTTGCTATTTTGTTCAGCCATTGCTGAAACTGTTGCTAATAGCCTAGAGGAGAAATAATAATGTCTTCATGGTTCACAGTTTGTGAAACACTTTCACATGCATTGTATCATCAAATCCTTCTAACAACCAGGGGAGGTAGATATTTTCAGAAAAGAGAGGATTAGGAATGTTGCAACTTTGCCTAAGCTGAGAGAGAAAAGTGTATCTCATAACTAGCATTTTTAACTCTAAGAAACTTAAACAGAACAAAAGGACAACATGGATGCAAAGATAATTTGATTAAAAATTAATATCTTGCATACTAGCAATTTTAGCCCATTGTGGGGCTATTTTGTAATCTTTATTGCATTTTTAGGGAAATCTGTCAAATTTCCGAGTTCTTTGGAGGCACTTTCAACTTTTTTACCCTTTACTTATAATTCATTCCCAACCAATGATTCCTCATCTGCCTTATTCATAGTTGGAAAATATTGGAACAAAATGTCCAGTTATGGAGGATGTGCTAGGTCAACCTAAATATCTTGGCTTCTGTGCGCGAGTGTGGAGAATTTCCCTCTCTGCTCTGTTCACGCAGTGAGCACTCCGGAACGTGAGCTCCCAAGAAGCGCTGGTCTCAGCCTCCAGCCTCACTCATCCAGGCTGGGGCAGGGGTCCATGAGCCACATGACCATGGCAGTGACAGACCCCAGCTCACAAATGCCCTTCCTCATTGGTTGATGGGGGAGCAGCCACATGGTGGCTGTATCACTAACACCAAATACTAAGTGCCACATGGTGAGGTGCTTAATGAAAAATTAAGTTGTAAAATGATAAAAAAAATCCATCTCTTTCCCTTTCCTGACGTCAGCCAAAGTCCAAGGCAATCTTTTTTATTCTAAGTAAGATTTAATATAGTTTTCCTTCTCTCCTCTCCTCTCCCCACCCTACTGCATGCGTGTGCTGCACATACATGCAGGTGTGCACACACATTTGTGAGCCCCAGTCCTCACTTAACAAAAAGGATTTAAAATGAAAAAAGAGGGGCAGGGAGGGTAGAGAAAAAGAAACAAGCTAGTTGGATGGATGTGCCTCCAAATCTCAGGGGTACTGGCTAATGTTAGCGTAGCTTGGAGACGGCCTCATCATTTAACGAAATATAGAGAAGAGAAAGAAGCATTTGCTATTCTAAAACACCACAAGTCAGTGAATGCAAATGTGCCCTATTCAGAAAACCAAATTAAAGGAACTACTGGGAATTCTCTGCATAGTTAAGCAGAACAATTTTTTCCCCTTTAAGGCCGTGTTTACCCTTCAGAAATCACATACCCTTAAGTGGGAAACCTAGAAACCCATCATTTTCAGGAAGGATGTGTTGCATTAGCCAGGCTGTGTCCTTCAGAGGAAGAAACCTTAAATCCATCATTGCCCTGGACAGCTTCTGCCATGCACTGCAGCTGCAAAGAGAGAGAACGGGCTCCAGGGCCTGCATCTAACTCTGCTGCGAAATGACAGGTGTCTGGGCGGTCAGAGCCCTGCCCCTCCTCTAGCCCACAGCCGCCCTCCAACGTGAAGACAGTTCAGGAGATTGTAGACTAGGGAAGCGCCTTCCAAAGCCGAAGACAGGTAACAGGCAAATGAATAGTCATGGGAGAGCTTGTGACCCAGCTCTTGAAATTTGTCACTGGGTCAACTGCAAACATTTATTCAAGATGTATATTCTTTGCTCAAATTGCTGGAGGGCCTTTTTTCCCAATTGCTCTGTCTCCATCTCCAGCCAGGCCATGTTAGTTTCAGGTCATGGAAATGCCCTCAGCCTAGCCCACCCAAGCCAAAAGGGGACCTGTGTGAGGATTCTGAGACCTCATAAGGAAAAATCCCAGAGTGGGCAGTGGTGCGTCTGCCCGGCTCTGGGTCTCTGCCCCTGTGTCCGTGCCCCTCTCTGTCTCCATCTCTGGGCCTGTGTCTCTCTCCCTGTGGGTCTCTCGTCTTGCTCTCTTCACGTCCTCCTCTCTGGAAGGAGACTCATTTCCACAGCTCCAGGGGGATTTGTCTTCAATGCTGCTGCCATCACCTGAGACTGATTCATCTCTGATTCTCAGTTCCAGATTCCTAGATGATAGAAACTTGAGAACAAAAAGAACACACTGCCTGCCTTTATGGAGTGATAATTTAGTAGAGAGAAACACTCCCCAAAATAGGCTCATAAATAGATAAATCACAAAGTGAGAGGCAGTAGTACACAAAGGTGGAGACTGCTGTGGAAGAGAATAATAGTGCAGGGGGATTATGAAGATTGGGGCTGTCCTCAGGGAGTGACACTTAGAGCCATGAAAACGAGTGGGAACTAGTCATTCAATGGGAAGGAGAAGAACATTCCAGGCCAGGGAATCACATGAATGAAGCCCTGGGGCAGGGAAGAGCTGAGCTTATTTAAGGACCTCACATGGGAAGCTATGGAAGGAATTTTAAGCATGTGCATCATTTTGTTTATTTGTTTTGAAAGATCATTCTGTCTACAGTGCGGACTGATAGGACTAGGAAGCAACAACAGAGGCAGGGAGGCCAGTTAGGAGCCTATTTCAGGGGGGCAGAGGAGAAACTATGCTGGCTTCTTAGTCAAAGGGTACAGGTTACAGTAGTGACCAAACCAAGGTTATCTGGGGGTTGCAGCTCCCCAGGTTTCTGGTCTGAGCAACTGGGCACCTGCAGGTGCCAGCACCCAAGATGGGAAGCCCTGGAGCAGGAGCAGATGGGATGGGAGGGGACACCACTCTGGTTTGGACACATTAGGCTTCAGCCGCCTCTGAGACATCAAAGTAGAGTTGAAGACCAGGAAATTGTAATATATAAGAATCTGATGCTCAGAAGAGAGGTCTGAGGATGATTAATTTGAGAGCCATCAGCATAAAAAGTGCTTTTTTTTTTTTTTTTAATTCATGGGAATGGATGAGGCCACCCAGGGAGAAGTGCAGAGTGAAGCGGGCACAGGGCCTAGGATTGAGCTGGGCAGCTCCAACATCTAAAGCAGGGACAGAAGAAAAGCAGCTAGGAAGTCTGAGAGAGAATGGCTGGAGAGGAAGAATGAAAACATGGCAAGTCGGCTATCACGTAGCAAGGAAGCAAGAAGTAGGCAGCTGGAACAAGAGCTGCTGGGAGATTTGGTTGCTTAAACCAACACCAACCCCAGCCCTACTTGTGGAAGTGTGGGCTGGTCAGTGCCCCGGCAGGTGTCTACTAGACATAGCAAATGGTGGCACTATCCCTCTTTTCTTTCCCATCTCTTCATATTTTATACCTATTCTGGGTAGACTTTTTCCTCTAAACTCCATATCCATCCCTGCACCCACCCATCCACCCATCTACCCAAGTCCCAGACTGCCCACTAAAGTGCGTGGCACACGAGAATGCACCAGGAGGAGCCCTCAGTCCTCTTTCCTTTCACTTTTCCTTTTCCTTCCCTACTGGTTTTTGTTTCCTGGCTCTGAAGGAATTGTGCAAGATTTGTATCACGTACATATAACGATATCCATTCTGGTATTTGGTCTTGGTAAAGCAGCTCAGATCCCAGTTTAATTATGTTGAGTTAGTAGTAGTAATAATAGCAATAAAAATAACATCATGATTGGAACAATCTCCCTTTTAATGAAGAGAAGGAATATTTCTAGCTTCCAAATTACCCACACTGTGTTTTCGCGCAGTCTAGATTGCCTCTAACGCATTTAAGACCACTTTCCCTCAGTTAACTCAGTTCCTTTCAACATTTGCATTTTTTTTTCAGCCTGTCAGCATGAAGAACTCTCATGTAGTGATGCCTTAAAGGTCAGTGTAGTACCGTCATAAAGACTGATGAGACTGTTTTCTCAAAAGACAAATCTGTTGTGCTACTCTTGATGGCGAGCCTCATTGTCTTCTTGCAGCTGACGCCCTGTCCTGGCTTCCCCAGCGCCCCTGCCCATGGTGGACTTCTTCCCTGACCTCTGTCACCATTGGAACCACAAGTTCTCCCTTGCTTGGGTAGGTCCCTCCTTCCCGCTACCAGCTGGACTTGGCTGTTATATATCATTTATCCATCCAGGTTTGGAATGACAACAGATTTTACATGAACTTCCCCACATAGGTTCACATACTCCTGGATGAACGTCTGTGGCACAAAGTATAAAATAAGGCATTACCAGTCCTTCCTCAAATCTTCTATTGCGTCAAAATATCTACCTACCGGTTGTTTCTTTCCTCTTTCCCTAGACTGTTTCAAAGTGACTTAATGGTTCTTTCACTCTGGACCATCTGTAGCCCCTTGGCCTCTCTACTCTCTGCCACTTACCTGGTTCCAACAATGCTCAGTCCACCCCAGATTTTCACGACCTGAGGCCGCCCTTTATCTTTCTGCAGGGCAGCCTGTCCCATAGCACTCAGATTTTTTTAACATTCTCCTTTCCCTAAACCCTGAGCCAGCTCCATCAGCAGATTGCCTCTCAACCATGTTGGAAGCATGCAGTGTACCATCATTGGACACACTTTAAAACAGACTAAGGACATAAATCCTTAGTAAACGATAGACTCCATCAGCTTGTGTTTGCTGTGGCAGGTGATGAATTAGGGGGATTCACCTTCCAGCAAGCGAGGGTTGTTAACGCCGCAAGGGCTCTGCCAAAAAAGAGGTTGCCGAGTGTCTTTCCCTGGGGTCTTTCAAAATGATATGAACTTGCCTCCGATGATTTAGGGGGACAGATCAGATGACTTTTCAAAATTCCTTCCAGTGTTGAGTTTCTACTATTTATCTCTCCCCGACTCTGCTCTCGAATTGCAGGAACGTGAGAGTTGTGCCGTGATGGACAGCACTCATCCTCCCCGCTTTGTGTCCTCTGTTGCTCTGATTTTATTGATGGGGTGAGGTGGACTTCTTGTAAATCCATCAGAAAGATATCTGAAGCACACCCTGGGGGTACATATTGAATCTAAGAACCTGCTGTCCTTTTGTTTCTTTCTCCAAATACCAATTGTGCATCTGTTCCCACACTGGACCACGTCTTGGATTTGCTGATTTTCTTTGCTCATATTCATCATTACAAGTTTTGAGAGAATGAGCCCTTCTCTGAGACATTCAAAGTCTCCTGAGACATCATTAATCCATGAAATTCTTTACTTGAGAGAGTAACTAGGAACTCAGAAGCGTATTCCTATGAAGCTTCTTGAATGTAAAAGCTAAAGAGGATTGACCCTCACCCTCTCACTCAGCGCAGGTGCATTGCGTGGATTAACGTGGTGTGTGCCACTCAAGCCATTCACTTGCTGCACAAACATTAGCAAGCACCCACTAGGTGCTAAGCTCAGTAGTAGGGAGACTCTCAAAACCATAGTGTTGATGGCACAGCAGTGAGTACAGCTACCTTTCAAAGACACAGCATGCTCTATAACAAAGGAGGGAGAGAGTTTCAGGAAGACAGGTGAAAGCCTGGATTCTGGAGTCAGACAGACCTAGGCTTCTACTCAACCCAGCTTCACTACTTCACAGCTGTGTGACTTTACATATTTCCAAACCCCCCACTAAGCCTTGGTTTCTTCCTCTGTGAAATGGAGATAAATGTAAAGTTGTTGCAAGCGTTAAGTGAGCAAATGAATGTGAAATGTTTGACCAGTGCATTAAAGTGCATTAAACCTGTAATGACTACTCCCAGCCCCTCAATTTAGCTGGATGATTTTGTTTAAGGCCTCAGTGCTGGCTGCATTAAAAAAAAAAAACACAGTTTCTCCCACAAAAAGCTTTGGAACCAACGTCTTGTCTGCAAGTGCCATAAGGAGGTGGAGAAGAGACTGCATTGCACAGTTGAGAGCAAGCAGGGCTCCCCAACCATTCTCTTTCCTCGTCTCTCTGCCCCAAATCCCACCCCTCATGCAATGACCCCACCTCTCTCCACCTTCCATAAGTCCTCTCTGCCTCCTGTCCCAGCCACCTGGCTCCCCCACTCCTCCTCACTCCCAAACCACCTCCAGCACACCCCATCCCACCTTCCCACCACCAGGAAGCCTCCTACAGAAGCAGTCCTGAGTTTGCTTTTATGATGTCTTTGCATGATTTTTAAACCATGCAAGGCATTTATCAGCATTTCTAAGGATTGTGTTAGCTTGAGGGAAGTAATTTTTCCCACTTGTATTTACCAAAAAAAAGAAACAAAAAACAAAAAAAAACCTTGAGTTTAAGGGAAAAAAAAAATCTACAGGAGAATCTGAAAGGATGGAGGAGGAAGCAGGAGAAAGTGGAAAGCAAGGTTTTCCCCTCTTTGCAAGAGATAATGAGCACTTGTCCTTCCAAAGCAGGAGGGAATAACTGCTCAGTAGATTCACCCTGGAAGGAAAGAAAGGACACTAATTGCACGCACTTCAGTGGTTCAGAGTCTGTGGTTCTTTCCTCTTTACCATCACTACGAGAGCGAGAGCTGGGCTTTCTGCAGTAGTTCTGAAATGCAGTGGGGCACCCTGCACCTCCCTCCACCTGGGAACACAGAAGGAGGCACACATCCCCTACCTAGGCCAAAAATGCAGAAACGCACTCCCAGGCCAGTCTGACTTCCCGGAAGTCACATGGCATCTCTGAAGAGGAACAAAGCATTAAAGGACCTGGATACAAAACGAAGCAGGTGTGTGGTGTGGAGCTGCCCACAAAAGCTTCACGTGGCTCTGGGTTTGATCTGGCCCCTGCGAGAGCGGGTGTCTGCAGGTGCAGTCACAGCAGCCCTCTGGTACATCAAACGAGGCCTTCTCCATTAACCTTGGCTGTGTGTATCATCAGATATCCGTTAAAGTGGACAGAGGGTAGGAGCCTGAAGTCAATTGCGTGCGCGCTGTATGCCAGGAGCCTGATGTCTGTCCTTTTACTGAATTCTCAGGGTGAAGTAGGTGCTATTATTCTCTTTTTATAGATGAAGAAACTGAAGCTGAAGGTTTTAAAAACAACTTGCTTCAGTCTCAACAACCAAGAAGAAGCAGAGTCAGGATTTAAAGCCAGATTCATCTGATTCCAAAATATCTATTTTCCCATAACTCCATATATTATTCCCCATCTTCAGGGTTTTATATTACAATTAAAGCTTCATTTAGCTCATAGAAAAATTTTACACATTCCTAAATTAAGGCTTGATAGAGAGACCCCCCCCCAAAATCATTTTCCATTGATAAGTATGTGAGGTGATGGGTAGGTTAATTAGCTTGATTTAATCCTTCCACAATGTAAACATATATCAAAACATCACATTGTACCCCATCAACATATACAATTATTATTTGTCAATCAAAAATCAAATTAAATTAAAAAATCATTTTCACAGAAAAACAATCACATAAACCCAACTCAGTTAAAATCATCTATTTACCCCATTGCTCAAAAACCTGCTCACACTCTGCTACTTTCCATCTCTGGCTTTTATTTATTTCCTGGGCATGTTCAGAATTGGCAAATGACCACGGCATCTGACATACAAGTCAAATAGAATTTTCCTGCAAATGGAGGAGGAAACTCTCTTTTTGAGATCGCAGTGGTCTGAGTCTCACCTCTGCACAGACTCAGAGCACCTTAAGACCATTCACTGAGGCAGCCATGGTGCCCTAAATTCATACTGAATGATTGTGCATTCGAATGCTGTCATTCAGCATTTCAGGAGCCGAAATAAATGTATCTGTATAACTGTTTTCACAAAATATAGAATCACAGCAAATGAACCTACTCCCTGTCTTCTAAAACACGTTGCCTAAATGTGCTTCTTTGTTCCCAGACTTAATGAACTCTCCTCACTGTCAGGTGAAGGACCAAAGAGAAAAAAAATCTTTGATTAAAAAGAAAGAAGAGTCATTTAATCACTACCCTCCTAGTCTGAGAAGTCTGCATAGAGTGTCTGATGTGAGCTTTCTTTCAAGAAAGGGACTTCTTAACTGGCACTTGGCTCTTTTCTTTTTATATTTCTAATTTGACCTTCTCAAATGGCATCTGGGTCTATAAGGAGATGGGAGGGGCGGTCTCAAAGAGAAGGAATAATTGCAAAATTATTTGACTTGAGAGAAGTTAGTAAGCTGCAGAATATTTGTTCTTCTGTCATTTCTTCTGCAATTCACAGTCATAAGTAGGGCTAAGAAGGCTGGCCTTACTCCCTGAGCTGTTGGGCAGAGTAAAGCCATCTGCAAAAACAAAGCAAAGCATCAGCTCTGAATGTGCAAGGCAGTGTTCACTTTGAGGAGAGAAAAAGGCAACCCCAAGTGTTCTTTCTCTCCATCACACGGGCCTCAAAATATCTCTGGGGGTCTTTTTATTGTGGCTGGTCCATCCTGGATTCTCCTTGGCCAAATAATCACCCCTGAACTCCCTGCTACTGAAAAAAACTGGTTCCAGAGGCTCCCCACACAGTCACCAGCACGTCACGACCTCATTTCCCAGAATGTCACATGTGGTTTAGCTTCTCAAATTTCCTGCTCAAACTTTCCTGTGAGGCCTCCAGCCAAGGACTGCGTCTGCCTCCTCCAGCTCCCTGTATTGCTGTCTGGCATATTGTTGACTCTGTATTAATGACAAAAATAAAAATGATGCTGACACCAGCCGATAAAGGAACTAGATGGGGAAACCTCTGAATCCTCTTGATGCATCAGCAAATTGCAAGTTGAAGACAATCATTGAAAACTTAGGTTGGAAAACACATTAGCAGCCATATATACAGCCATTAAGAATCTTAACCAGATGGAAGGCAGAGAAAGCACAGCAGCAAAGCACCCCTTCCACTCTCCCAGCTACTTGGAACAGCAAAACTCACAACCAGTTGAAGCATATATTGTGCAAACAGCCCATGCCAGAGACTTCAGGTACCTGTAATTAGAGGAAGAGGGGAGTTGGCCCAGATTTATAGATTTTCCTATAATGAGATCATTACTTTATACACTTATCCAATTCCGCAGTGAAGAGGTTCTTTCTAATCCCTTTATGACTTTCTACAAGTTCCTTCAATGTATAAGGCTAGGAGTTTATAGACATAAAACTTGGATTTTGCTAGGAGATGACCAAGGACCAAAGAAAGCCCTGAGAATTCAGGAGCTCTGGATTGAAAACTGGCTCCTGCCATGTAAGTTTTCCTCAAGTTGTGAGTTTGTGCCTTAGTTCCTCCCTGTAAATTGGATAGAAGAGCACTAGTGTACACCTTAAGACTATTGAAAGGGTGAGAATTTTGAGAGATTAAAAACATGCTGCAGATATAAACTACACATGCAGTTTATAAGGTTTCTTAATTTGAGAAACCCAAGGTACATCACAAAAATTCATTTTGTTAGTATTCACTGAGCATGTGCTGTGAGTAGCCAGGAAGTGATGTAAGTGCTGGTGATACAGCAGCGAAGAGACCAAGTCCCTGTCCTTAAGGAGCTTACACTCAAGTCGGAGGGGACAGAAGAAAAACATTAACATAATATGAACATACTATAATAATCTGTGGTATTGATAAGTGTGAACGTTGTCAGAATCAAAATGGAGTCACTAATGTTAAGAAAGCACTGCCAAATAGAGCCAGGGAAGGCCATGAAGAAAGGGTTTTCAAACTTATATGGCTGATAACAAAATTTATCACAAAAGATTGCAAAAACCATAACTTTGCACATAGACCATTGCAAACTTTCACAATAAATACTTCTACAAGGACATCTGCCTCACAACTGCCTGTCCAACTTTGGACTGGTGTCATCCTTGTTATGCATCTTTGTAGCCAAGGACAATCATTTCAAAACAATTACATAATCTTCCTCATTTTTTTCCTTTAAAAACCTTTGTCTACCTTCACCTTCCTGAATGCACACATAGCTTACCATGGCATGCACTTTTCCATTGCAATGCTCTACTCCCCAAAAAATATCTTTTCTTTTAGAGAGCCTCTCTGTGTTTGTCGTTTAAGTTGGCATAGTATGCCTAAAAGTAGAGAAGAGTAAGGGGCTAGAGAGTGATGGAGAGGGGAGGGTGCTGCTACTTTAAGCTGGGTGACCAGGAACAATCTCTCTAATAAGTTGGCATTTGAGCAGAATCTGGATGAAGTGAGGAAGAGAGATGTGGGTACTTGAGGAAGGAGCATCCCAAGGAGAGGGAACAGAAAAATGCAAAGGCTCACCCATCCCTCAGTATCATAATCAGATAGGGACAAAGATTTGCCTCCTCAAACAGAGATTGAGAATGCTGAGGCCCAGAGAAAGGGGAGAACTGGGCAAATCCTAAACTACAGCTTCCAAACCCTGAAATGGGAGTTCTGGTTTCCATTTGGCATAAGAGAGTGAGGCCCTGCTTGTTTGTTTGTTTGTTTGTTTTTCCACAGTCTGGACAGGGGCAGAGTAAAGATGTGGCAGGTCCTGCTGCAGTCACACCTATTCTGTCAGTGCTCTGGTCTGAATGGTTCTGTCTGTCCAGAATTCATATGCTGAAATCCTAGTGCCCAAGGTGATGGTGTGAGGAGGTGGGGCCTTTGGGAGGTGAGTAGGTCATGAGGTAGAGCCCTCATGAATGAGATTAGTGCCCTTTAAAAGAGCCCCCAGGGAACTCCTTTGCCCTTCCACCACGTGAGGACTCGAAGGGAAGGTGCTGTCTATGAATCAGTCTATGAACTGAATCTGCCCGCACCTTGATTTTAGACTTTCCAGCCTCCTCAACTGCAAGAAATAAGTTTCTGTTGTTTATAAGCCACCTACCCTATTGTAGTTTGTGGTAGCAGCCTGAACAGACTAAGATAGTCAGCTAGTTGAAAACCCGAGACTGTGGTAAAAGCTAAGCTATACCAGCTTTCCACTGTTTTCTCAGACCCATATTTCTCTGACTGTAAAAATCCTTCTACTTTTTTCTGTAAAATGGAGGTTGAATTGTGTGTGCCACTGAAAACGGCAGCGGGAAGCTCTGGAAGTAGTCTTGTTTGTACAAAGCAACACCGTTCTCCACCTACCCCATGTCTGTGAGTGGGCAGCAGGCGAAACAAAGCCAGGGCCCTGCATGTTATACACAAAGTGCCCATTACCCTCTCACTAAATATTATTTTTTGCAAAAGCTCTAGCTAAATTACAATCCACTTTACAGTCTGAATACACTGTGTTGTAGCGTGTACATTATACTTAGCCATAAAATGTTGTAAGGTTTCTTGGGTTGGGAATAGGTATAAAATTACAGTCCATTATTATTATAAATTTCTTTTCATTACTCTTTGTTATATTTCTTAGCCCTAACCAAAATAATTCTTACGCTGCTGACTGTTTACAACCTTCAGCTATAAGTGGATGGTCCCCGAGTTCCTCCAGATCATCATTTGCTGAGCTCCAGCTATTCAGCTCTTTTAATCTTTCTTCATAAATCAAGTTGTCCTTCTCCATCATTCTTGTTGCTCTTTCCCCTAACACTCACCCCATTTGTCTGTACCTGGCTGGTAATTAGGTGCTCAGAGCTGAGCACAGCCTTCCAGGTGGGGTCTCAGCAGAGTCGTCTGTTTGTCCAAGCGCACTTAGCAGATCCATTTCCGTTTCCTCCTGGGCCCACATTTCACTCCAGACAGAGCCAAGCCAAAGAGAGCACAAAGGAGAACAACACACAGTGTTACCCAGGCCCAGAAAATGGGTCCTGGGAGGAAGATATGGAGCCAGGCTGTGCTCCATTTAGGGCCCAGGAGCAGTCACAGGAAGAGAAAATACGAACAGGGCAGGGAGTAATTTTCTCCTCCATCTTCAGGAACGGTGAGAGAACAGGTTTTATGCTGCAGTAGAAACACTTTGTCTTAAATGTTATAAAAACCTGCATAGGGCTGAGCTTTCTAGGATTTCTTTCTTTCCAGAAGTCACCAGAAGCCTCCTCTACAGTGAGGTGCCAGTCAAGATGGAGCCTCCCATCCTTTGAGCGCTGAGGTCACAACCCAGAAACTGGCTCCTTCCTGCCCACATTCCCTCCCCTCCGACATGCTCCTTCTCTTTCCCGAGTCACAGAAAGGGGCGCTTTCCTAGCTACTCACCCACAGTGACCTGAAATGGATTCATTTTCTCCTCAGCGGGTTTATGGAAGAGGAAAAAAACCACATCAGCAGGCAGCTTGTATAGCTTCATGTGAATCAGTCACACCTCTCTGGCAACTTTGTTAGCTCTGTTTTTCTCCTCTCGTGTATCTACTCCAGATTCAAACGTATCACTTACCATAGAGTAGGTAACCGGCAGACACTTGGGAGATGGCCCAAAACAGTGGATTAACATGGTTTTTAAACCAGAAGCCCTGAGTTTGTTGCCTGGTGCTCCTATCAGCTGGGTGATACTTGGGTAGGTAACAACCACCTTGGGCCTCAGTTTCCTCATATATAAGACATCTCATTGGGGTTTTATCATATGTAAATAACAGAGCATAAGTAAAGCCCTGGATATATAACAGGCATTTATACTAAGTTAGTTTTTCACCCCTGCAGGGAAAACCCATAACGGTGACTGGCTCTGGTAGACCTCACGGTTTCTCATGCTTACAAAATTTCTGTAATCATCTCTGCTTAGGGAAAGCTACTGTTTGGAGAAAAAAAATTCAAATAATGCAGTTAGTCTAATCCATTAGCAAGACAGCATAGAAGTTCATAACCTAGCTTTGATCTGCAATTTGGAGAAAGGAATTTCCAAACACTTGAGGGATCATTTCTCCCCCTTGATGTGATGTTGGAATTTAACTCCTATTAACTATAACAGGCATAATGAGTTGGCAGCCAGGGGAACATATCCTCTAGTGCTTAATGAACACAAAATAAAACATTTCCTTTTATCTTCAACATCTACCAGAGTAATTTGAATAATGATATTCATATTCATAACACATAAGACCCTTCCATCAGTTCAGTATTGTCACTAAGGCTCCTATGGAATGCCAATAAGTACGCAGAGATCTTTTAGTGGTGGTGTGGTATGGAAGATGCCACTGCAAGTGAATCATGAGATCCCAGGTCAATGAGGCAGATAAAAGGTAAAGGACATTCTACAAGTAGCTGCAGCTTCCCTTTCAAACCGATGGAACTGAGTGACCTTGAAGTGATAACCTTCAAATAGAAGACAAATCACCTTTAACAAAGCAGGGACACTGCCAGCTGATTGGATGACAGTGGGGCAGAGGCAATACTGAAGGCCATTCCCCCAAACATGAGGTTCTGCAATTTGCCCAGCTGGGCCTAGAAGGGACAGATTTGGAGGTTTGAAAAGGAGAAGAGGGTGGGTTGGGAAGGTTCAGGCTATACTACAGTCCCAAATGGGACCTGAGATAATCGGTACAGGGAAACCATCTCTCTCCCCCATTATATCTGTGCGCTCCTTGAGGCAAAAGACTATATCTCATGTGTGTTTGTATTCTCACCTCTTAGCACAGGGCTTGGTGCATGGAGGGCTGACAGTTTTGAAGCATTCACTATGTGCCAGGCACTGAGTTAAGCATCTTACTTTATACTATCTTATTCATTCCTCATTACAAGTCTATGAGGGAGGGAGGTATTATTATTATTTCCTTTTTACAAATTAAGAACATGAGTTTGGTTTAGAGAATTCTAAAAAATTTGTCCAAAGTCTCCCAGTAAATGTCACAGCTGAGACTAGAACCCAGGTCTCTCTGGCACCGTAACTTACGATCTTATGCTCAATAAAATGTTTACTTAACAGCACTGGCTCAAGGGTGAGGTCAGCATGGGCAAAGGCTGTGTGACTTTTATACACGAGTCATGGATTAAATCTAGAGGAAGGATGCATGTTTCCACAGCGGGATTGGTAAAAGATTTCTTTGAAGGGCAGATAGTAAATATTTCAGGCTTTACCACAACTACTCTGCTGTTGTAGCACAAAAGCCAGCCATAGAAAATAAGTAAATAAATGGGCATGGCTGGGGTCCGATAAAACTTCATTTATAAAGACAGGCAGTGGGCAGACTCTGCTGTCCCCTTCATGGCTTGCCAGGCCCTGCTCGGTAGTGTCTTGCCCACAAAAACCAATGGCTACATTAAGTTGGGGAACACGTAGATCCCCAAAGAAGACAATGTGGAATTTGACATTGTATCAGTCAGGGTTCCAGAAGGAAATAGATGACATACTCAAAAGATTCATTAAGGAGAGGTTTTTGAAGGAGCTTTCTACAGAAATGCGTAGGGGGTTAAGAAAACCAACAAAGAGCAGTGAAACATCCAGGAACTAGCAAAAGTAGGATGCAGTTACCAAACCTAGGCCTGAAGGGACAAATGGAGGGAACATTATTATTGGAACCTAGCATGAGTTATATGCATGGGGCTTCTATCAGGAATTATGGCCCTAGGTAGAAAGATGGAGCTGTTGCTAGAACCATGGCCCAGAGGGAGAAGGAACAGGAGTAATAAAGACCCCAGGCTCTCTTTCTTCCTGTGCTCTGTTCTAGCTGGTGCCTTCTAGTTACCAAACTCAACTAGAAGCCAGAGAGCAAGAGAGCTCTGGCTCTGGGTGACGTGCTCCATAGAGATGGGACTCTCAGGGCTCAAAACAGAGACAGGTGGAAAATGGACCTGGAAGAACAATGGAGAATAACCTGTATGGTTTTTCTATGACAGAGTTAAGCATTGCTATTCTGTTGAGCTGCTGACTAGTTTTCATAAATCAACCAACAGTCTTCTAAACCTCCCTTTCCTCATCTTTTCTGGACCAAGAAACTAGAGAAGGACCATTTTCTGGACAAACTAGTAGCAGTCCTACAGAGAGTAGCTCTTTTCAGAGAATAACCTCACAGTTCCCTACCCTGTTTTGTTGCAAAGGTTCTTCATGCACAGCTGCCCAACTGTCCCTTGTCCTATCTGCTGAGTGCAACTTACAGCTTTGTCAAACCAAGTCAAAACTTAATAACCAATACTGAATCAATGAATACTGAGAAAGAGTTAATAATACTGTTAAAAAAGAAGATGCTAGAAAATTATCATCCCTCAGTGTTGAGATGATGGGTGATTTTATGCTTTTTCTTGACACTTTTCTGTATCTTCCTTTTATTCTATGGTAAATAGGAGAAAATAGTATCAAAAAATGTAAAAAGGAGGAGGAGGAGGAGGAGGAGGAGGAGGAGGAGGAGGAGGAGGAGGAGGAGGAGGAGGAGGAGAAAAGAAACACATGTTCTAGTAACACACTTCATTGTTTGGTTTGCAGCTCCAGGCTTTCCCAAGGATGTGTTACTGCTAGCCCACACAGAGTCATTCATTCAGTCACTCATTAATTTAGCAAGTTTTTATTGAGCATCTATTATGAACCAATTACTATGCTAGGCACTAGCTTTCAGTGCTGAAAAGATAGCACAGTCCTGCCAACATAGAGCAAACAGAGCAAGAAATAGATGAATAAGGCCCAGGGTCCTTACTCTTGAGGTCTCCCCAGTTCAAACCCATTGAATACCCAGAGGGTAAGTGCTATGAGAGAGGAGGGCAGAGGAAGCTGTAAGAACACAAGAAGGCACACCTCACTCAGTCAGGATTCATGGAAAGGTTCCTGGAGGACACAAAGCCTGAGCTTACATTGGGAGATATGTAAAATTGATCTGGGAGGGTAAGGGTAGAAAGAGCAGTCCAGGCAGAGGGAACAGAAAGGTACAGAGGCCCAAGAAGTTCCAATCTATCAGCATGTCAAAAGTGATGCGAGAAGTGGGGGTAGATGGCTCTAGAGCAGCATTTTCCAGCAGAAGTTTCTGCAGTTATGGAAATGTTCTATAAATCTGCTCTGTCAGTATATGTAGGATGAACAAGTCTAGAGATCTAATGTACAGCATGAAGATTATAGGTAATAAAATTGTACTGTGTATGGGATTCATGCTAAATGAGTATATTTTAGCTGCTTTTGCTACAAAAACAAAAAGTAATAAGTAACTATGTGAGATGATGGATATGTTAATTTGCTTCACTGTAGTAACCTTTTAACTGTCTATATATATCCTATAACATCATTTTGTATGCCTTAAATGTAGATAATAAAATGTACTGTCTAACATGTCAGCCACTAACCATGTATGACTGTTGAGTACTTGAAATGTGGCTAATGTGACCGAAGAACCAAACTTTTCATTTTATTTAATTTTAAATATTTTAAATGTCTTAATTCCACATGGGGCTGGTGGCTACCAAATTAGACAATGCAGTTCTAGAAGAAAAGGTTGAGGAAGGGACTTCACAGCAAGAGGGTCGAGTACCAGATGCCATGCTTCCATTCAGACATTGGACCTTAATTCTGTGCACCATGGGAAGCCACTGGAAAGTGTTAGTCTGGAAATGATGGTCAGATTTGTGTTCATGGTGAATTGCCACATCATAGAAGGTACATAAAACACAGGGTGCTATCGAACCCTTAAGAGGGAGCCCCAACTCAGGATAGGTGAGAGGACTTCCTAGAGGAGGAGGCCACACCTGAGCAGAATTTGAAGAAATAAGCAGACATTTGCCAGGTGGCACCACAGGGAGGGCATCAGAGATGGGGACAAGAACAGATGCAAAGCACCAGGGCAGGACAAGGCTGCCATGCTCAGGGAGGCCCAGGCAGTTCTGCCCAACACAGGTCCAGGTGCAGGTGGTGGACGGGTATGGAATGAGGTTGGGAAGTAAGGTATGAAGGGCCCTGGAAGGAACTCTGGATTTTTTTTTTTTTTTTTTTTTTTTTTCTGTAAAGATATGAGAGATCCATGAAGGCTTTTAAACACAGAAGTGAATCTTACATGTGTGTCCTTGGGTTAAGCTTCAACCTTTCTAAGTTTCTCTTTCATTTTTTTGAGAACTGTGAATTGTGGATAATGATGCCCAGCTCGGGGTTCTGTGTGAGGAACTGCCACGTTGCCTGTGGCAGAGAAATTGTACAATAAACATTAGTTCCCTGGAGTCCTCCTGGCTGTCTTGTCAAAACTTGGCACCTTGGGATGGGCATGCTGCAGCTTCCCTTTCCTCAACTGTCACCACTGTCAGGTGTGGGGACCAGATGTCAGGTTCATATTCCCTGGTTTTTGGTTTCCAGTACCGAAGAATGGTTACTGGTATCGAGTCAACGAAGTAAATGAGTAGACCAAGCAGATGTAAGCAAGTAAAGTGTCAACGTTTATTAAAGGATAGTGTATTTCAGAAAAGGAATGGGTCAACTCTCACAACTAGAGGAGACCCTGAGTGTAACAAGATTTTCCCTTTTATGCTGATTCCCTAATTTTATGTTAAGTGGGGGGATGGAATATTCATGTTTTGTTTTTATTTTTATTTTTTGGAAAGGGGTGGAGAATTCCCAGAACTGGGAACCCTCCCCATTTTTAACATTGTAAGGCAATTTCCAGGGGTTGTCATGGTATTTATAAACTGTCATGGCGTGGGTGAGTGTAATTTTTACTATGCTAATGGGGGTAGGTCATTTAGGGACACTTCTACTTCAACTGTGCATGTGCTCTAAACACCCTCTTTTGTGGCTTTCTTCATATCTCTATTTTGTGGCCTTTCTACCTTTTTTTGGTTGGTCAGTCCTTGGAGGGCTCCTATCATAGACCAAACATCTGTTCAGTCCTTGGAAGCCTTCTTGACATGTCATCTGTTCCTCCTTGAAAGACCCCCTTCTGGTCAATTTATTCCTTCTATTGTAGACAAGGTATCTCTTAGAGCCATTTGTTCCTCAATGGACACCTCCTAGACAAACATCTGTTCCCCTTTCTCCTGGTCCCTACCTAACACCACCACAGGCATGATGCTGTGCCAACTAGAACTTCTTTCCAAAGCCACCTATTCTCCTCTGGAACATCCCCAACCCTGTTTCATGAATTATGGGTGTTTGGGGCATGAGGATGGATAGAAATGCTGACTCTAAAACAACAACAAAAGGTTTCTTAATAAAGAAATGCCTAAACTTTTATTTTCAACAAAAACCCAGACCACCACTTTGATGCCTCATGAGAAACAGAGTTGACATGAATTCTGAGTTGTTTTCATTTTGCATGAAAGACCTGCCTTCCTTCATCCCTTCCCACAAGAACAAGCTAAAGCGAATGGAGTGGGTTTGTCAAGTACCTTCCAGGTTCCGTATTCTGAGTATGATTGTTCCACAGAAGGGAATCAGGGACTGACTTCCCACTTTCAGAGGACATGATGTAACTTCCAGAAATCAGAGCAGCACAAAGAAAGTGGGTTGCAAAAACTGCACTTAAAAAAAACCTGTTACCACATCATCAGGACTTTGGAAAACATTCTCCATAGGACAAGCTTTCCTGGTGTCAGTGAGGTGGGCAGGTACATAAAGTCTTCTCTGCTTTGGCATTCCTCGGACCACTCTCTTCATTACTGCTCACAGAGTTATTTGTTCCTTATGAGCTCTCAACTTTTATTTTGCCTATCAATAAATATATATTAAGTTCTTACCATGTGCAAGCATTGTGATATATAATCCCACACTTCCCAGTATTGTGTTGGCCACATAACTCAACTCGATGAATTTCTGTAGACTTACAAAACAGCAGTAACTTTTTAACCTAGCAATCAGCTGACTGACAACTCAATTCAAAACACAAGAGCCAGGAAGGAAACAAAATACATCTTTGAATTCCCAAAACACATGTCAGGAAGATTATGCACTAAAGTTATAAACTTGAATAACGGAAAGACCTCCATTTCTTCCCCATTTTTAAATCCAGTCTTACATGCTCAGTCAGTTGGGCTCCTCAGGCTGCAGAGGGTGAGAAGGGGCCAGCACACTGAACATAAAAAGAGCAACAGTGCGAAAGAAGACAAAAATAAAAGGTATGAAAAGCAGAGAGAAGAACTCAAAAAAGCAATACAGAAATCTATTCATTTGCTTCTTTGTCCATTTAGTCAATCATTTATTCACTCAAATATTTATGGTGACTATTGTAGGCTAGGCATTATTGTTAGGAGCTGGGTACACAAAAGTGACAAGAACATCATCCTTGCCCTCACAGAGGCTTTCTTGCTCACACATAGGGTGTGGTGGGGGGAGACAGGCAAGGAAATTATTTCAATACCGTGTGTAAAGGGGCTGGGGTGGCTGAAGGGGAGACAGGAGACCAGGGGGCACTGGAGGAGCACTGATCAGTCTTCAGCCATCGGAGAAGGCTTCCTGGGGAAATGGGGCCATTTGGTATCAGGGCACTGTGGTTCATCCAAGGGCTCAGGAAGAAACAGCACACTATATGCAATAGTGGATGCTCAAACCCACGAGGTTGTGTACACAAGATAAGGACAGCCAACGTTCAGTGTATTATATTTGATATAGCAGGGAATTGTGTGAAGATTTCCATTCAAAATTATTCAGTACAACAAATTTCAGTTCTGAAATTGATGTGTTATCCAGAAGTTCTTGTTTGGTTGGAATCAGTTATTTCCCAGAGATATTGGACTATGAAGAATTACTGTAAGGATATAGTTTTCAGAAAATGCATAAACTTTACTATGTAATATTTTCTATTGTACATAAGTATTAAATAAAGTGTCTGCATTGGTGTTTTTTGTTCTGGAGTTTGGGGCTTTTTTTTTTAAACTATCTGGTTATAAGGAGAAGGTTTGGCAAGAAGGATCCTTGGCTATGCGAATCCTTTGAAAGCTAGTATTATTAATGCTATAGATATGAATCTAAAACATAAGTCAGTCAGTTAACTTGACTAGGTTTCATATCTAAGTAATGGCCAGCTGTCCATCTATTTAGTTCACTCAAAAATACATGTCATTGATTAAGTGCAATGTTGTTTGTTAGAGCAAAAGATTGAAAACAACCTAAAGATCTAACAACAGGGAACAGGCTAAATAAAAGATGATATATCCATAAATGAAATATAATGCAGTTATTAAAAAGAATGACATAGTATGGAATATTCTCCAAGACATGTTGTTAAGAGAAACAACAGCATCTGAGTGAAAAAAAAAAACAAACCTATATAGTTTGTAGTAAACGGAAGAATGCACAAAACACTGGTGAGAATGGTTGCCTCAAAGTAAGAGTAGTGGGTTACTGGGGTTCAGGATTATTTTACAGTGGGATCCTTTGTGCCTTTTGCATTTTATACCATTTGTATGTATTACAAACTAAAAAACAAATCTAGAATAAAATTTTTAAATTAAGAAAAAGTAAAAAGGTAACATATTAAGGTAAGATGGTGGAGCACAGTGAGCAGGTGTCAAATGAGGGGTGTCGAGAGCTGCAGCCTCCTTTTCCTGGCTCTGTCACTTAGCGCATGATCAGGTGTCATAAGCCAGTGGCCTATAGAAAGAACCTGGCTCAAAGACTGGTGTCTACCATGCTTTAAAAATGTGAATCTGAAGAACTTAAATAGACACTTGTCAAAAAATATGTATATACAAATGGCCAATACACACATGAAAAGATAGTCAACATCACCAATCATTAGAGAAGTACAAAATCAAAAGCAGAATGAGATACCACCTCACACTCATTAGGATGGCCACAATACAAAAAAACAAACAAACAAAACCCCCCAGAAAACAGCAAGTATTGGCAAGGATATGGAAAAACTGGAACCCTGTGCACTGCTGGTGGAAATATAAAATGATACAGTTGCTGTGGAAAACAGTATGGTGGTTCCTCAAAAAAATTAAACATAGAATTACCATATGGTCCAGGGATTACACTTCTAGGTATGTCCCCAAAAGAACTGAAAGCAGAATGTCAAACAAAGATACATCTGCACACCCATGTTCACAGCAGCATTATTCACAATTGCCGGAAGGTGGAAGCACCCAAGTGCCCACTGATACATGAATGAATAAACAAAATGTGGTATATAATAAAATGAAATATTATTCAACCTTTAAAAAGGAAGGAAATTCTGACTCATGCTATGACATGAATGAACTCTGAGGAAATAAAATAAGCCAGTCACAAATGGAGAGATACTGTATGATTCCACTTACATGAGATACCTAGAGTACTCAAATTCATAGAGGCAGAAAGGAGAATGTTGGTTACCAGCAGGTGAGGGGAGGAGGGAATGGGGGGTTGTTTAATGGCCACAAGGTTTCAGTTTTGAAAGTGAAAAGAGTTCTGGAGATGGAGGGTGGTGATGGTTGCACAACAGTGTGAATATACTTAATACCACCAAGCTTTACACTTGAAGGTGGTTAAGATGGTAAATTTTGTTATGTATGTTACCACAACTAAAAACAACTTCTAAAAATGCGATTTGCATGTATTCTGACAGAACTTATGCTTTCTAATTCTCCAAAAAAACTCCTAGGATTTACAGCCAGTTTTACACATTTACCTTAGAAATCAATTTTACACATTTACTTTACCTGCCTGGCCTCTTAGGCATTCAAATTTGTGAGTCTAAGAAAACATATCTAATCTTTTTGACCCCCTTATTTCTCCTGGAACTAACAATTCCTAATTACGTCACATGACCAATCAGGGAAAGATGAGCTATGTGTGGAAGTGCTTTATAAACGAAACTGTCAGAAACTGGGAAATGCTGCATTCAGCCCCTGGAACAACCAGTCACAGCATGTTTGGTGTGTGAGTTAGTAACATCTTTACACATGCTTAATGCCTGAGTAGGGCGAAAAGTGACAGCCAGGGTAGGAAAACTAAATGATCCCAGGGGTTTGGGTTTTTTTCCCCTTAAGATAACACCAGTTATACAAGGCAGGGGAATAGAAGCATAGTAAAGAACTTTGAGACTTGTCACACTTGATACGGGTCAAGAACTAAGAAAACTTGGTTGTCAGACATCATCATTTTTCTAAAGGTGGTAGAACAGTCTCATTTCCTCATAGTTAGATTTGCTGCCTCAATTCAATAATACAATTTAACAAACAGGAAGGGGAAAATGGTGAGACACGTAGACACATTAGACATAGCTTCTAATTAATGTTCAGGAGCTCACCCACGGCTACAAGCACCTGAGGTCTGTTTCTTCAGGTAATTATTCTTACTTAGTTTCTCTCATAGCAGGTACCATTTTTAATCCCTCATCTGTTTTGTTTATGAGTCCCTTAAAAAGGAGCTGCTTTTTCAAAAGGTCCTCTTCCTTCCTTTACTCCCTTGCCCTCTTTTCCTTCCCTCCCTCCCTCCCTTCCTTCCTTTCTTCCTTCCCTCTGTTACTTATTGAGCATCTACTATGCGTCAGCTGTCATCTGGATGTGGAGGATACTGTGGCTAATAAGGCAAAGCCCTTGCTCTTGTGCCACTAAAGTTCTGGTCAAGAAGGTTTCCTTCCTAGCTAAAACTTTATGTTCTTTAACTATAGTAATCTGAAAAAAAATCTGTCTTTGAATAATGTCCTTGAAAAAGTTAGAGTTCATAAATCTATCAATATACTGGGGCATTGCTTGAATCTGACCCATGAAACAAGCAACAAGGATGTCTTGACTTTATAAATAATAGCTTAAGTATATTTATAGTGTGCCTTTCCTGTGCACAGCTGTTAGCATCTCAAGATTTATGTGATACAAGGAGGAGAAAATCATCTTCATGTGATAGATGTGGGAAATGTTTTAAAAAATCGGATGACAGGTCTCTGTAGGACTGGCACCTTGAGACTTACAAGGCAGTACCCCACAAGAGTCATCTTATTCAATTTTTTGTCAACAACTTGGTTAAGTGGATTTTATAAATGATTCAAAATGTGATGGAATGGCTAGAACTAGAAGCAAAAATGGCTTTTAGAACAACCTTGACAGCTTTTCCTGCTGACAGCACTAAGGCAAAGATGATGAATATCCCTGAAGCAATAGGTCCCTCCTCACAAGGACTGTGTGGAGGTTTAAACATGTTGAGCCCAGCTGCTGTCTAAGAAGTTGCTATTCATTCAAAGATGTTAGAATTTTGCACGTGGGGGAGAAAGAAGAAAAAAAGTCTGGAACATAAAGCCATAATTACACTTCATAACTTTGGTTTTATGAAGAAACAATTAAAATGTTGAAGGTGACATGCCCTCTAAAAATACTCCTGGATGTTCCAGTTGTCAATTTACAGCCTCTCAGCTCCAAATCCACCCTTCATGGCCCTGTTTGTGATGCTGGAGCTTGGCCCCGTGGACATTTCTCCTCTGCCAGGTGGCACAATGCGGTGCTTTGTCACAGAGGGGGTTGTAGGGACACTGCAGGACAAGGTGGCTTCTCTTCCTGGTTCTGGGTGCTTGTTGCTGCAGCACTCAGGCAGCATGTGGGACACACTTGGGCATTCACCCCAGTGAGTTTAGCAATAGCCTTACAGGTGGTATCCAGAGAAATCTGTCAGAGCCCCAGCCAGCTTCCTAGCGAGCACAGTACTCCCACCAGCAGCTTCCCAATGAGTTGGCCAGTGTCCTAGCTGGGCCCTAGAGGGTAGTTCCTAGTGAATTTCATCAGTACCTCGCCAAAATTCTCTGCTAGCCAGAGGACTTCAGCCACACCATCTTTAATGAGGTCTGAATCTCAGTCTGGGGAGGTGGGGAGAGGGCCTTCTTCTAAATTTTTTCTTTGCTTGGGTAGTCTGCCTCACTCTTAGGTAGTAGCCACTTCCTGTATCTACTATTCATCTTGGGAGTTCACTTAACCCTTTATAGTAGCTATAATCTTCTGATACTAGTTAGTAATTCTTTATATTAAACTTCCTCTGTTCAAATCACTATATGATTTCTGTCTCTTGACTGGACCTTAATTGATATACTGATATCCAACAGAAATGTGTTCACCAAAAGATATGCACAAGATATTTCACAGTAGCACTACTAATAATAGCCAAATTGTCTGTCCCCAGAGAACAAATAAATAAATTGTGGTATATTCGTACAAAGGAATGCTATAAAGCAGTAAGAATAAATGAACTACAAATACACACAACAACATAGATGAACTGACAATGTAATGTTGAGCGAAAGAAGCAGAAACAAAAGAAAATATACTGTATGATTGTATTTATGTAAAGTGCAAAAGCAGACAAAACTTATCTCTGGTGTTCGAAAGTCAGAATAGTGGTTACCCTTGGAGGGGGTTAGCGATTGGAGCTTCTGGAATGCTAGCACTGCTCTGTTTCCTAACAGTGTTGGTTATACATCATTATTTAGGTAAATTCATTGAGCAGTACATTTTTGATGTTTACATTTTAAAAATTCGTCAGGCTAAAAAATATTACATATTTATATGGTATAAACTATGAAGTGATTAAATCAAACTCATTCATTCATTCAGTAAAAAGTATACACACATATTATGTTCTAGTCACCATGTAAGATGCTGAGGCTCTATAGATAAATCAGATATTCGTGGTTCCTGTCCACAAAGGACACAGTCTGGAGGGGGAGACTGACATGAAAAGAGATAACCGCAAAGCAACATGATTAATGGATTAATGGATTAATGGATTCACACCTAACGGGTACAATGCACACTATCTGGGTGATGGAAACACTTATAACTTCAGCTCAAATGATACAAAAGCAATTTATGTAACCAAAACGTCTGCACCCCCATTTTATTCCGAAATTAAAAAAGTATTAAAAAAAGAAATAAGAAGGAATAATATGTAAGCAATAAGTAAATAAGAAGATAAATGTTTTAAAAAATGGATTAGTGGAGGGATGGACAAGTACTGGAGGTACAGCAAACGGAACCATGAATGGTTCATTGAAAAGCTATACACAGAAAGGTGACATCATAGCACAGCACCTTCTCCCTCACAGTGTAGAGGTGTCTACTCACTCCACCATCCTCTCCTGCCATAAAAGACTAGATAGGAGTTGGCTAAAGAGAAAGAGAAAAGAAACGGTATTCCAAGCAGACAGAACAACATGTGCACAGATATGAATTTCGAAAGTCACTGTAAACTCAGAGAACAGAGTGTTACGTGGCTGGAGTTCAGGTAGCAATGGGGAGCATGGCAAGAGATGAAACTAAGGAGGCAAACTGAGGCTTGATTGTGATGTTTGTGTGCCTTCTACAGAGTGTGAATTTTATATAACAAAGAGCCAAGGAACATTGTATAGAGCTAGTCTTCAAGGATGCCCCTCCAACACACACAACTGATGCCTTTGTTAGTCCCCTCCCACAGTGAATCAGGGTTGGTCTTGTGGAACCAGTAGAATGTGGTGCAAGTGGCACTGTGTGACTTCTGAGGCCACTGCAGTTTCTGCCTTCATCTCTTGGAATGCTCACTGTAGGGGAAGACAGTCACCTTTTAAGAATTCCAACTATCCCGAATCCACCGTGTTGTGGGAAGCACAGCACAAGAGAGACCAAGTGAAGACAGCTGTTCCTGCCATCTCAGGTATCAGTCCAGTCGAGCCTTCTGATAACTACAGCCCCAGCCAACATGCGATCTCAACTGCATGAGACACCCCAGTAGAGAACAGACTAGCTGTGTGTTCTCACAACATACAGAACCGTGAGTAAGGAAAATGGTGTTTTGTTCTTGTGGTTGTTGTTTTGCTTTGAATTACTACATTTTAAGGTGGTTTATTATGCCTTACTAGATAATTAGAATAGACATCTTAAAATAGTAGAGGAACATGAAGATTTTGGAGGAAAGACTGGAGGCATCATGGAAAATGGGTTGAAAAACGCAGAGGCTGAAGGTACCAAGATGTCAGGAGGCCTTTACAGGAGCACAACGGGATGTCAGTGGGAATAGAAAGGAGAGGCTGGAATCTAGAGGTACTTGTGAGGCTGAATTGACAGGATGTAAAGAGCAAATGAATGTGTGGTGAGAAGGACAGGAAGATTGAAATCTTTCAGGTATTTTTGCCCAGTGAGAAGAGGTGGTGGACAATGTCCTTAATAGAAATAAAGGCCTATGATGGAGGGTAGATAATGAAATGTGTATGCACTGATGTGGAAGGGTTTACAGGAAATATTAGCGAAGATTCCAAAGCAATTGGAAACTTTGATTTAGGACATGAGGGAGATAGGGGCTATACACATGTATGCACACACAAGCACACACCACATGCACACATGCACATGCGCACACACACAGGATCACAGTTACTTATGGTGATGATGGAAGTTCCAGGGTTGAAATCACCAAGAGAAAGTGTTCAGGGCAATAAGAGGAGGGAACAAATGATGGAACTTTCAAAGGATAACTCAGTAATTAGAGGAGGAAAGGCCCACAAAGGAAACTGAAAAGGGTTAAGTAAGAGAAGTTGAAAGAGAAACAGGGGTCTCATATCTTACAAACAGAGGGACAAGAGAATGTCAATAAGTATGGGGCTTTCATTGTCAAAAGTCACTGCCAGATCAAGTAAGGTGAGACTGTAGTATATATGGTTTTGACAATTAAGAAGTATTCCTGGGCAACAGAGCAAGACCTTGTCTCAAAAACAAACTATAACAACAACAACAAAAAGCATTTAAGGCTGTGAATGAGACTATTTTTAATAATCTGGCTTTGATCAGAGTATTTTAAAAAACTGATTGGAGGTTTAAGAAGCAGAAACTATGATTATATATTACTCTATAAAGATACTTGGTGGTAAAATGAAGGAAGAAGAAAGATAAGTTAGTTTCTTTGAGTATGATTGTAGGCTAAGGACAGGTTTGCCAGCTGGAATTCCCTGAGCCAATGACAGGGGAAGGATAGAGAGGTCTCCAGAGTCAATTATTTTATAGGCTTCTCCTCTTCAAGTATGGTCCACAGATCAGTAGCATCAACATTACTAGTACCTTCTTAGAAATGCAGACCCTCAGGCCACACTGCAGGCCTAGTGAATCAGAATCTGCATTTTAACAAGATCCCCAGGTGATTAGTATATACATTAAATTAATATGCACTACAGTAGATCAAGACTGAAATATGGAGGAAGTAATGAAGATACAGAATACCTGCAGGCATTACTTGGCCATCTTTTTGTTCAATCACTTAGACATTCTTTGGTTTTTATCTGAGATATAATAAGAGATGTTTGGAACATCCTTTAAGTGCTTCCAAATTCTTGGGGTATATGGAAAATGAAGGTCTATGTGATGACAAATTGCCTCTAGTGAAACCCAGAGGAAAAGGTGCTGTGCTCAGCTTTTCTCTTAGCAGAATTACCTACAGTGGAGGTGGAGATATTGTCATTGCTTGAGCCTCACTCTCAGATAGCCTGCTTTACTTGGTCTGAAGGGGGACTGGTACTTTAAAAAAAGTTTCTGTGTGACTCTGTTATACAGCCATGTTTGAGAACCACTGAAAGTTAAAGTAAAGCAGTGGACTCAACCTTGCCTGCACATTGGAATCACTTTAAAGACGACTGATACCCAAGTCTGACTCCCAGAAATTCTGATTTAATTGGGCTGAGGAGCAGCCTTAAAGGTGACTTATTGATACTGTCCCTAATCCCAGCCCTTTAAGATACTTCCTTCCTTTACTTCAATGGTTCTCAACCTTAGCCGTACAGTCAAATCACCTAGGGAGCTTTGAAAACTACCAGTGTCCAGGAACTTGTGTCAAAAATGCCTTATATCAGCAATCAGATCTTTAATGGTGAAAAGAAAGCACATTTCCCTCTTCTTCCATTGGAATTCTCACAGCATTTACAATATGAGCCATTCAATGTAATTCTTATTCACTCAATCAACAAATGTTTGTTAAGCACAAATTGTGTACGCAGGATAGTGCTGCACTGTTCTTTATTTGTAAAATATGTATGCATGCCTTGTCCACCCAGCAAGACTGTTTTTTGTTATTTTGTTGTTGTTGTTGTTGTTGTTGTTATTTTTTTTTTTTTGAGACATAGTCTTGCTCTGTCACCCAGGCTAGAGTGCCATGGCATCAGCCTAGCTCACAGCAACCTCAAACTCTTGGGCTCAAGCAATCCTCTTGCCTCAGCCTCCCAGAGTAGTTGCTGGGACGACAAGCATGCACAACCATGCACAGCTAATTTTTTTTCTATTTTTAGTAGAGACAGTGTCTCACTCTTGCTCAGGACTCAGGCTAATCTTGAACTCCCAAGCTCAAGTGATCCTCTAGCCTTGGCCTCCCAGAGTGCTGGTATTATAGGTGTGAGAGACTGTGCTGGGCCAAGATGGTTTTTTTTTTTGAATGGAAACAACATATTTACATTTCCTTTCTGTTTCCCAGTGCCCAGTATAAAATGTTAGCACTACTGCTCAGTATTTTATTACATCACACATTTATGTTGTAATTGAATCCAACAGCAATAGCAAAGTACATGGGTTTTTGGAGTTTTATTTAATACATAGAATAGGGTTTTTGCTATTTGGAATTTTATATACATATAAAATATATAGGGTTTTTGCTATTTCCTGTGAGACACGAACAGTCTCAAGTCTTTCTCAAGATTCACAACATATTTCAAAATGGTTTTTCTCAATTTGTGGCCTGGAGACCACATCAGAATCATCTGAGTGTTTGTTATAAGTGCAGATTACTGGGTCTCACTTCAGACCTACCAAATCAGAATCCTTGTGTATGGGTTCTAAAAACCTGTTTGTTTGTTTGTTTGTTTGTTTTTAAGAAACAACATCTCGCTATATGGCCCAGGCTGGTCTCAAACTCCTGGGCTCAAGCAGGAGCCTCGGTCTCCCAAGTAGCAGAGATTACAGGCAGAAACTTGCAATTTTAACAAGTACCCCAGGTAAGTCTAATGCATTCTAGAATTTGAAAACCGCCGCCTTACAAAGGTGAGTAGGAACAAGAACTAACACGAATAGAAGGCCTACTACCAGTTAAATTCAATATTTAATGAGCACCCACCTTGAGCCCGCACAGTGCTTGCACATTACAAAATGATTGAAACAAAGTCCTTACCCTAGAGTTGCTAACAGAGTCAAAGAGTTTTGGGTGCCTCACCAATAATGATAACGTAAAGCAATAAACTTACTATGTTAGGCTTTTCATTGACCATATCTTTTAACTCTCCCAACAGCCTGGTGAGATAGGCGTTACTATTCCCAACTTTACCTACGGTGAGACTGAGGCTCAGAGAAGTTAGTTGCCTGAGATACCGGCGCTGATAAGGCAGGATTCCACTTCACAACTTCCGAGTCCCCTATTCTTTTCTAGAGGTAGAGAGGTAAGCTCAGAATTTCTACTTGCACTCAGTTCAGGAGAATCGTTTCAGATGCTACAACACCTCCAAGGCACACTCACAGGTCTGTAGTTCTAGTGCCGCCAGACGCGAGTTTGCTGTGGCCGTGGTGAACTAACCCCTTTCCGAGCTCTTGGCCGTCTCCTAAGAAACATTGACAGCGTTGGGACTTCGCTTCCCAGCAAGCCCCGCGGCCGCCGATCGCGCGAGGCATGCTGGGCACTTGGCCCCTCTCTCCTCTTTGGTGGAGGTTCCTGGCAGAGGCGGTTCTACGACACCGCCCGGCGTAAGGGCGCGCGGCATCCTGGGACATGTAGTCTGACCGGGACTTGGACGCCCCCTCGGATGAGTGGGGCCGGGGCTGACTGCGAACTACAGCTCCTCAGCTGGCGGCGTCGGTGGCGGCCGCGAGGAAAGGGGAGACTGCGGCGGTCCCCGGAGAGAGCGGCGCTCTGGGACCGTGCGATGTTCCGTGCCGCGGCGGGGGCAGCTGGCCTGCTTCCTGGGGTAGCGGTATAGGCGGGCGCTTCCTCTGCGCGCTCGCTCCCCTTCCCCTGCTCCAGCCATGCGCCCGGCCTTCGCGGTGGGCCTGGTGTTTGCAGGCTGCTGCAGTAACGTGATCTTCCTAGAGCTCCTGGCCCGGTGAGTGACCCGTTCGGGCCGCACCTGGGCTGGCTCCTTGGGCGGGTCTGAGGAAGCCGGAGGAGAGGTGCTCCCGCGCGCCGTCCCCTGCCCCGCTTCGTCCCCACTCTGCTGCGTGCGGGGCCGGGGGCGGGGCGACCTCAGCTCCCGGTTGGGCTGGGCAGCCTGGGATCCCGCTGAGTCTGCTACTCTGTAATCCTGCGCCCCGTCCGCCGTCCCGCCTAACAGTTTCACACCGTCCCGGTGAGGGGAGCACTCAGGGTGTTGCTGTCATCACCCTTTTGCACAGTCTGAGGGAACTGAAATCTGGAGAGTTTTTCACGTGACCGGTCCAAGGTCGGCGGAGAGCTAGTGACAGAAGCAAGGTTTCTCCACCAAACTACGTCTCATTTCCTTCCCATACAACTCCGGCTCTTTTCTTGATCCTGTTAATGTCACATGCTTGGCTTGAGCAAAGCATTTGGACTTCTAAAGCAGTCTGATTTTGTACATGCTGCAAAGAAAGTTTCATTTGTATTAAAGTCTCCTGCAAAGCATTTGTTATATTGGCCTTAAGAGATGGTTATGAGGACTTTGCCCAGACATACATGTCAATGATGTGGTAGAACAGATTCTTATGTGGAAGATTGGTCCAAATGACCCAAAAGATCATTTCCATCTTTAAGATACTATTTATAGTCTTTAAATTTGGAAGCATGCATTTTGAAATATAACTTTATAAATTGAAAATGGCTGTGACATTTTCCCAAAGGGAAACGAGATTGTCTTTGTGTAAGTGGCTTACAAGTACTATTGAGTAAGAATGTACAAATTCAATGGGTAGAAGCTGTTACAGAAGAGACAACAGTTGGAGTGGAAAAGGCTCAGGACTAAAAAGCTCAGTGTTAACGAATTTCGGTCTTGACTCTGTCATCCGCTGGCTGGGTGGCCTTATCAAGTCATTTAGCCTCTCTGGGCTTCCTTTTCCCAGCTGCAAAAGAATACCTATAGTACTTTCTAGCTCCATGTTTCTGAGGCTATTCATAAGTATCCCTTATCCGAAATGCTTGGGACCAGAAATGCTTCAGATTTCAGATTTTTTAAGATTTTGGAATATTTGCATATGCATAATGAGATATTTTGGGGATGGGACCCAAGTCTCAACGTGAAATTCATTTATGTTTCATATATACCTTATACATGTAGCCTGAAAGTAATTTTATACAATATTTTTAATAACTACTTTGTACATGAAACAAAGTTTATGTACATTGAACCATCAGAAAGCAAAGCTATCAGGTGTGGAATTTCACTTGTGGAATCATGTTGGTGCTTTAAAAATTTTGGATTTTGGAGCGTTTTGGATTTTGGATTTTTAGATTAGGGATAGGTCAAGAATTATAATCATTGTTTTGCTAAAAATGAAACAGATCCAAAGAAGTTAAGTGGCCTTTTACTATTTGTTAAGTGGCAGAGCCAGAAATGGGATCCGAGATGTCTGAACTCCTCGTCCAATACCTTTTTCAAACTTCCCCTGATTTTCAAACTTGAGCAGCCCATAGATTTTCGTCATGTGGTGCCAACTACGAGTGTATTTTATTTGGTACCATTAGTTAAGTCATTCTCAAGCAACTGGTTTACTTAAGGTAAACTCTGTGTTGGGTTAACTTTTGCTGTTACAGAGCTTGAAATTATATTATGCAGAAAGTATTGATAAAGATCTGTTGTTTGTCTTGGAAGTAGGTGGTAAGAGATATGAAAATGAAATAAAAATTGTATCCAATTGTAAGTCTGATACACTTCAAAGTAAGGACACTTTGGAAACTGATTTAAAAATAAAAGAAAGTGGTATCAGGCCAGCCCTGGAAATGAAGGTCAGAGAATAATAGTGTAATATTCGTGTTGAATATGCCATTAAATTAAATCTTGCCAAAGGCTATATGACATCAAAATATGCAAGCAACTGAAGCTCCTCCTAGTTTGTAAGCCCTTGACTAAATTACTTCATCTCCCCTAGTCTGTCTCAACTATAAAAGGGGATGATAATTCTACTAGCCTCCCAGGGTTTTGAAGAACGAAATGCAATGCATGTGTAAAGCCTAAAACACATTCATAGGGGCTTCCTTTTCCAACAACTTGGTTTCAGTATAGATATATCTTGTTTTATGAGATGTTCCTGAAAAGTTGTGGATAAATCTAACTTTACAAAGTGATGTTGTACATTATAGGAGCATCTATTTAGAATACTTTGAATAAATTATAAATAAATCACCACTCCCTATTTATCTTTTTTTGTAAATCTGCATTTTTGCATAAAACAATGGGTTTTCATAAAGTGGTAAACAGGTACATTTATTAATAAAATCAGTGGTACCCAAGACTGAATAGCAACCTTTTCCTAATTTGCTGAGGCAAATCATGACTTCTCATGTTACAGATCAATAAAATAAGAGTTGGTTGGACCAGATGGTCTTTAAAGTTCTTTCTAGATATGGCCTTGGCACTTGTGACTTTATCTTGGGACATCAGAGCAGAAAGCTCATAAATTTTTATAGAGCAGGAACTGTGCTTTTTATGACTTCCTTGGAATCATTAGGTGCCCTAATAAGTAGCAAGTAGAACACTAAATATAAATGCTAAAGTGACTTGAAGGCAGAAGAGAACATTTTTAACCATTTTCCCCAAATTGGAAAACAAATTTAGATTTTCTTTCTGATTTTTATACCTATAATTGGAACCAATAATAAAATATAAAACACAATGCAGTGGACAGTGCAGATAGGCAGTAATGAATGAGTGCCTTGACCCCCCTCATTAGGGAACTTCCATTCTACCTTGGAAACAAGATATAAACACATCAGCTAACTAACTAGGCAAGATACTGTATATCTTACTTCAGAAAAACAGTCTGAAACATTTTCTTTTTCAACCAAGTGGCTGATCTTGAATTAAATAAGGAAGTTTCCTAAATTCAGCAAAAGAAATGCAAAAGGCATAAACTATCTGCTCAATTCCATCTCTTCAAAGTTGCATTTTTTAAAAATAAAACTTTGAATTCTTGCTAAAGAAAATTCAAAGTAAGAGAAACTGTTTGCAGTTAGCAATTACAATTTCTGAGGAATAAAGTTCAAGAAAAGAGATTTAAGGATCTAAGTTTTTACTCTAAAGTTTTAAAATGAATTATTCAAGCTAAAATAAATAATTCCATTGGTAGCTATAAACAATGTATTCTTAAAAAGCTTTACAAGTTGGTTTTTTAAAAATTAAATTATATGAGTACATTAGGGAGATTTTAAAATTCTATGGGAATAGAAACAAAAAGTAGATTAGAATTGTCAGGGGACTAGGAGAAAGGAGAAATGGGGAGTGACTTATAATGAGTATGGGCTATCTTTTGGGAGTGTGCTAAAATTAGATAGTGGTGATGATTGCACAACTAAAAACTTATAAGAACCACTAAATTGTAATAATAAGAGTATCTGCAAACACCATTTATTTGCCATCTAATTCTGGAAGACTTATTTAACTTGGTCCCTCGTGGCTCTCAGTGTCTTTAGCAATGAAATGGGCATAATAATGCCCACCTCCATAAAATAAAAGTTAAAATTAAAAAGCATTAGGATGCATTTTTTAAAAATCCTATGGAGAATATAAAGTGAATTTTTTTGAAATAAATTATCTTTTTATCTTTTGTGCAAATCTTAATATTCTAGATCACATTTGCTTAAAGTGAAACATCCTCTCATTCATCCTCTTACTTGAGTGCAGGCCTGACACTGCCCCAAAAGTGGGGAGACAAAGATGAATGGGACATGGTCTGTCCTCCAACTGTCCCCGCTATGGCACTGGGTTTTTACTATCTCATTTTTCAAGTTTGGTTCCCTCATCATCTTTGTGAGGGCAGGGATCAGGTCTCATTCAAGAGTTCCCTTGAAGCTGCCCCCTAACTTTATGCTTAATCAATTCTTGATAATTATTCTTTAATTGGCCTAAGCTTTTAGTAAAGAGAAAATAGAAGGGAAAACAAGAAAACTTTTGAGCCTCTTTTTGGTTAAGTCTTGCATTTAACCCAAAGTTAAATGTTGGCACTTCATGTGTATTTTCTCATTGAGTTCTCACTACAATAATATCATTTTCCTTTTATAGATGAGAAAAATTGGCCAATATGAATGTCTTTAAAAGGGTGACTATACTTAGATTAAAGATCTTTCAATATGCAAGATCCTAACACTAGCTGTAGTGGTTCTGTTTGCCTTTTTCACTCTTTGGCAGGCACTGCGTTAAGTGCTTTTCAGGAACCTTTCAGGAACCGGCTCATCTACTTTACAATAAACCAATGAGATAGGCACTAATACTGTTCCCATTTTAAAGATAAGAAACTAGACTTAGATAATTACCTTCCCCTGTCACATGGTAAGTGACAGAGCTGGATCTCACATGTCAGTGTGTACTTTTAACCATGATGGAGCACAGTGGTTCTCAACCTTGTGTCAGCACGTGAGGATTTGTGCATCTTACACACACATATGTGTGCGCACGTGCACACACACACACACACACACACACCTGGCCCTTTCCCCAGACCTAGACTGGTGGTTCTCAACTCTGGCCACACATTAGAATCAAGTGGTAAGCTTTATAAAAGTGTAGATTCCAGGGCCCTACCCCAGTCTGATCAAGTCAGAAGTGGGAGAAAGGCGTATTCTCCCACTGCTCTCTAAAGAGCAGCCTGGCCAGAGTACCAAAGCAGTGTGCTAGCAAACGTCTAGAGTTAAATTTCCTTCTCCTGTTGCTCATATTTAGGCTAATGGTTTTAATTAGCTCCTTGAATGAGGTAAATGTCTTATGTGATTATTTATGAATTCCTGCAACATTTAGCCTTGTCCCTTGAACATAAGAAGTGCTAAAAGAGAAATTATTGAATTGAATGTAAAGCAATAGTTTTCAAGGAACGCTTCAAAGGCAGAAGAACTTAGAGTAGCAACAATTCTGCTTCAGCTAGTAGGCCTAGCTCCGTACAAGAATGGCTTATGCCTGAGGTTGTCTATTGTTATGCCTGATAGGTATATTTAAGAATTTGTGTATCTTGGCATAGCTGTTCAATATTAATACCACCAATGGAGAATGGAGTTGTTTTTGATAAATACCATTATATTAATATGTAATAATGTAATAAATCCCGCTATACACTAGCTTCAGGTAAACGACTCTGGTCAAGATGAAAATCCACCCTAAATAGAAAGCAGAATATATTTTAAAAAATGAAAATCCAGAATATGAAGGCTGGTAAATATAGGTTGTATAGGAAATCTAGAAGCTTCAGGAGGACAAAGATAACTGGTCACTTTGTTCTTCTTCCAGTGATTGAGCAGAACTGAATGGAGGACAAGCTGAAGAAAACCATAAACATTTTATGCGACTAATTTTCACAGAATGCCTCATGGGGGATGTCAGAAGGAATTTTTCTACTATATAAACTTGTTCCTAACAGTCACTATGGAAGATTCCCCAACAATTACATAAAGCACCAAAGACATTGAAGTCCACACACATTTTTTTGAGTCCCTAATATATTCTAGTAGTCTACAGCAGTGTTCCTCAGTCTTGTTTTCATTATTGCCTCCACCCTCTGCCCCCAATGTGTTTTAGATTTTTTTTTTCTTAACCACCTCTCTGTAGGTATGCTCTATACTGGTTTAAGTACTGTGTATATCTGTGCTTTATACTTGTAAAAAGAGTAAGATTACCTGCCATCTCAAGAACCAATTCTGCCTTCTTGGGGATGCTATCTAAAGTAATGTCCCTGTCATCAACACTGGGTACATTTCTTCATTTGACAGCAATCTCGGTGATTCCTGGTCAGGAGGGATGTACAAACATTGCAGGAGACCTGAGCATATTTCTGTCCTTGGACTTTGCTACCTAAGTTGACTGACTAGGATCCTAACTAAAGGCCTTTTGGTGAAGTGAGGATCCCAATGAGAACATATGATCAATTTCCTACAGTTTACTAGGAAAGCTGTAGCATAGTTCTAGGAACAAGTGTGTCAGAGTAACTCTCCCTCATGGCCTGCTACACCTAGGGAAGAGTGTAAGAAAGCTGACGTTCTTCCCTGTGAGGCAAACGCTAAATGTGTGTGATCCTTGGGATATAAAAACCAAAATAAAGGACAGTGGGTAATAGACATCTATCCCCCCTGTTGTTCTGGAACCAATAACACATTTCAATGCCCTTTATCTCAGTTTTTGTGCCTTTTTCCCCCTTTTTGCTATTCACTATACAGGAAGCACCCAGGATGTGGGAACATCGTGACATTTGCACAATTTTTATTTATTGCTGTGGAAGGCTTCCTCTTTGAAGCTGATTTGGGAAGGAAGCCACCAGCTATCCCAATAAGGTATGGCACACTGAAGTCTTTTAGCTTTTAGTTTTTTTGTTTTTTTAAAGTGAAGAGGTGGTACCTGTATAAAAGGAGTATGAGACATTCTTTTATAAGATTTATGTCAAAGATATCAGTAGAATAATTTATTTTCTGAAGTTAACATGTTGTGAAGCTACAGGGAGCCTATTTTTAGAATAAAATTCCTGCCACAAGATTTAAAATAACTTTGATGGACACGAGAGAGAGAGAGAGAATGTGTGTGTGTGTGTGTGTGTGTGTGTATAATATAGGGTCAATCAAAAGCCTAGTGTGACCACAAATTTTTAATAATTGTTTTGCTGTCTTCTGTGTTGGTAAAGTTATCAAACATGCTAAGAGTGGTATCATTGTTCCATTTTAAAAATGAATGTCTTTTGCAAATAAATAGAGGTGGTGGTTATACAACACTGTGAATGTACCAAATGCCACTGAATTATTCACTTTAAAGTGGTTAATTTTTTGTTACATGAATTTCGTCTTAATTTTTAAAAAAAGTGGCACGCTAAGTCCAAATTGTTGATGCCAGACCTCTGTCCATTAGTCCAAATTTGCATAACTGTACTCATGGGGCCAAATAGAAAGCAGGGCAGTTCTTATAATAAACAATGTATTGAAAACTCAGCATTTTTGCTGTGAAAGACTTGAGATAAAAGTATAACCCAGGCTGGGCTTGGTGGCTCACGCCTGTAATCCTAGCATTCTGGGAGGCTGAGGCAGGAGGATCTCTTGAGCTCAGGAGTTTGAGACCAGCCTGAGCAACAGTGAGACCCGTCTCTACTAAAAATAGAAAAAATTAGCCAGGGGTGGTAGTGTGCACCTATGGTCCCAGCTACTTGAAAGGCTGAGGCAGGAGGATCGATTGAGCCCAAGAGTTTGAGGTTGCAGTGAGCTATGATGATACCACTGCATTCTAGCCAGAGTGACACAGCAACTCTGTCTCAAAAAAAAAAAAAAAAAAAAAAGAGTGTACTCCATCCATTTGTGAGTATATAGTAGGATAGTGTCTCTTGCTCCCTTTGAGAGAGACTTTCTGGTGTGAATATATCCAAGTACTAAAGTTCAGGCTCATCCTTGTTGGTGTTCTTTTGCAGCATTCCTGAATAGCGTACTGTAGAAAATCTGGCTGAATTTTGTTATTAATATTGTACTTTTAAGCTTCCCAATCAATGTGATGCTAAATATCCTGAATATTTTTTGTTTGTTTTTCATTGGCTTACAATCCGCATAAACTTTTCTGCTCTTGTAGACCATTACATTTACATCACAGTAGGAGCCCCAGCATTTTTTGACTCCTCTGGCCCTTTCAGCTGCCTGCTCCCACTATCTCTTCCTATGCCCTCTGTCCCTGTCAGCCTAACATTTATGATAGTGTCCTAGCTGGCGGGCCTCCCTGCCTCCCACCTCTTCATCCCTCCATTTCATCTTCTGCCATTTTATCACATCACCTCCCTCTCAGCGGTGATCACGATGTTTAGAATAAAGTCCAAACTCTCCAACATGTGCTTTGAGGCTCCCCGAGATCTTGCCCTAACGGCCATACTCCCATGCGTGTCCTACGTGTGGTGGCTATTTTATTTTCTGTATGTGAAGCTATAATCAGAATCTTGATCATGACATTCATCCCTGTAAGTGATTTCTAGGCAGTGCTATGTAGGCAGCAATGTGGAATAATTGAATTAATTATCCTGAAAGACCTTGACAGACTAACTCGCTTTATCTCCAAATGGCATCTCTTCAAGACAGGACTGAGAAAATTTGGCAAAAAACTTTGTGAAGTCACCAGTAGTATATTATTTAGAAGCTGTGAAGAAGCTGTTGGTCGTAATTTTGCATGTATGAAATACTGAGTTCTGCATTCATTGTCAGGCTTCTCAAACTTTCCAGACTGTGTTAATGTAAATGTGGCTTGGCTGCCCATTGTGGTACGTAGCTCCAAATCTAACCAGCAATACAGAATCGGTTCTTGTCAGAGAAGATAACTTGGGACTCAGCATTGTCATATCCTTCAGATGTGCAGAGGTGGAAAATGGTTGGGAATCTACTCAAAGATCAGCATTTCCTGAAGCACATGGAACCATTTATTTGCTTTTGCCCTGCATTCATTAACCATTTATTTTAAATACTGTTTTTTCTCTTGTTGAATATATTAAGTTAAATTATATGAAATTGCTGATATTCAACCTGTTTTGACCTATAAAAAACATGGCACTTTTATATGGTTTAACCTAACATGTATGAAAGGCATCTTACATATTTTCTAGATCACAGTGGGGACGTACAACTGTAAAATTATTTGTTTAATTCATTTATCTGTTCATAATTATTCATTTGTATTTATCACTTTATCTTTCCAAATTATTAGGGTTACTGGATTTTTTTTTTAGTTTTTGTTTTTATTTTAAGAGCTATAAACTCTCAAAAAGCAGGTACCCTGATTTTAAATAAAAATCCATATAAGTCAAATCATGTCCTCATGTCCTCATTAATTCACAGGCCACTGATTCAGAATATGGGATAATTTCAACAGTTGCTAGGGTGAAAGTAACCCTTGACTTAGCAAATCTTTTCTTTAGAAATAGTGAAAATTAATAGTATAAGCAAGTATATAGAAGAAATATTTGAGATAATTAACTCATTTCAAGTTCTTATAGGTAAATGAAAATTATATACAAAGAACTGATACAATAATAAAAAGTTATCCACTTTAAAAAACCTATTGATGTCTATTAGGTAACATTTTTAAAGCTTAGTTTTAAGTTGCTATGTATACTTGGAAAATATTAAAATAGTGTTTTTTTAAACATATTCTGTAATTCAAACTTTTCCCCATGTTAGGTCTGGCTTTGTGAAGTATTTTTATATGTACTTACTATTTGACTTCACATGATAAGAGTGTTACAATCTTTTAATGCAGAGGAAATAAGAAAAATACTTGTCTAAGCAGAAATATATATTTCTTTCCATATTTTATTTTCTTGAAATAGTAGATTCTGTGTGATGTGCTGCTTTCTGCATTTCAGGTACTATGTCATGATGGTAACGATGTTCTTCACTGTCAGTGTGGTGAACAACTATGCCCTGAATCTCAACATTGCCATGCCTCTGCATATGATATTTAGATCTGTAAGTGTTGCCAGCTCAAATGTGTATGTTCTTCTGAAAAATATAATTAAGTAGGTAGATTGAACATATGGCAAAAGTAGAAAGGTCTTATAATTTTTTCCACAAAATTACATTTACTTTTACATGAAACAGCTTCTTCTCTTTTCTGATTTTTTTTTTTTTTTGAAGCAGAAACTTGAGGCCATAAAGGGAAATTCCTAAGGAAGGTAGCGTTTCTCCCAAAGCAGTACAGGTTTTCTTCTTTGCCTAATGTATGGTGAGAGATCTGTGTGTATACAAACAAGAATAGTGTTCCCTGAAAAGCAGGAAAGACTTCAAGGGGAATGTAGTTAGGATTGCAGAAGAATGCAAAATGGGTGATAACTGGAAGGATAACATTCTGAGTGGCCTGAGATTTTTGTGAAATTGAATGTGCTCTTCCTGAAGGGACTTTGCAGAGCTAATTTTAATTATTAAGGTGACCTTCAAAGCATTGAACACGTAGTAGACTTTCAATAAACACTTGTTGATTGAGTGATACCTTTCCAGAAAAGAGAAAAATCCTTGCATGACTTCTTTCATTAAAATTAGGTGTGGAGAGATGATTAGTAAAAGCTCATATAAATTAAATAGATGGAAAATTTGACAAAATAAATCTATAATATCATTTATTCCTGCTAACCTTAGCTTCCACTATGACAAATTATTGAGAATTGATCATTTTATTCTCATTGTCATCTTTAAAAGGTTTTATTATTTTACATGATATATTTTTATGGTCTGTACTTTTTGCCATCATAAGAACAACTGAACCTCATTAATTATTCATCCTAGCTTCCTTCATTCCATGTTTTGCACCACTGCCTGTGTTTATATTCATCTTGGATTATGTTGTTTTCTTCCCCTAGTGCACTAAAACTCTGGCACTTTTGTCTTCTTTTATAGGGCTCTCTAATTGCCAACATGATTCTAGGAATTATCATTTTGAAGAAAAGGTAAATGGTACACTTTTATATTTCATGTACAGAATGACATCCTGAGCCACCATCCATAAGCTGGTCATCTGGATTCCGTTTCCCACAGTGCTGATAAGTTAGTTCTCGGCTGGGTGCCTTTTTTTCTTAGTTCTTCCTTTGAGAGTGGTACACAATGATGCAATTTCCTGAGGCAGTTGACCTGGTAAAAGGCCCCACCTGTGGTATTGGAGCAGCCTTTTCTCAGTGTAGAACTGTTAGCTCTTGTCATCATTGAATTTTAGTACCATACTAACTTGTGAAGCCAATTGATATAGAACTTCATTCACTATGCAGTATGGGCATCACTAGCCACGTGATCATTTACATTTACAGTTAAATTATTCAAAATTAAATAAAATTAAATATTTAGTTTCTCAATCTCATTAGTCACATTTTAAATGCTCAGTAGCCACATGTGGCTGGTGGTGACCATACTGGAGAACCCAGGTGTGGAACATTTCCAATATCCCAGAAATTCTGTGGGATGGTGCTATCCCAGAAGGTGCTTATCAGTGCAGTGTAATGAACTAAGGAGTAATCATTCGTATTTAAAAGGAAATTCCTAACAAAGGCCTAAATAGCCAAGAAGATGGAATGAAAGATTCAGGACTGTTCTTTGTGACTGTCACCAGTGGCTGTCTCTGGGGTAGGAGTGGGAAATACCAGGAATACCTGGAATGCTTCCTCAAAGTACTTTTTTACCACCTTCATTCTGGGCCTTACCCTCACTTCTAAGGAGGAGGGACACTGGGGAGAGATAGCACATACAGTCTAGAAAATTTCTCAGGACAAGTGCACTCTCACTGTTAAAACCAAAATTGTCCAAGTTGATGGCAACTTTTCAATGTACTCAGTACCCAACCCCAGCATTAGAACCAGCTTGGAAAGTGGCTGTCAATTCCGAATGTAGGAACCTAGAGTTTTTAAGTAATAAGGGCTGTGTCATAAAAAGGACAATTGCGCTCTCTTATTAGGCTCCTTATCATGGACGTTTTGTCTCCTGAGGCTTATGTATTCCCTGTTAAATACCACTGTAGTTGCTCCTTCTTCCAGGTTCTCTGCATTTAGCATACGTGTATGTGGTCAGGTTTACTACATTTGGAGTGACCATTGTGCTTCTTGGTAGCATAGAATTCACCTTGGGACTGGCCTGTGGTCCTTCTCAACCTTTGATTTTGGCCCATAACAGGGATACAGAAGAACATATTATAAGAGGAATTGTATTCTCCTGATACTGCCCAAAAATGTCAGGGGTCTTTCTCAAACATCTGTTTCCCTTAAGAACTTATTTTGAGTCTGTTGTCTTGAATCTATCTAAGCCTTTTTGACTCTTTTTGTGTACCACCCCTAGAGCAGGCATTTCCTAAGTTAACTATCCAACATAGTGAATTGGGAACTTAGTATCTCCTTGGATTTATCTTGGGTAGAAGGCCCCCAAGTTCGTAGTGTGCTCCTCCTTCCAGGATTTGAAGACCAAATCTACGTTCCCGTCAACCAGGCCTTTCCTTATTTCAGGGGCTGGAGCTATAAGCCTCTGCATCTTGATCTCTCCAGACTGAAGAGTTGCATTATTTTTTACATTTACCTCCAGTAGTGCCTGCTTTCTCTGCCACCTCTCTCCTCTAGCATGGTCCTCTTGACCCTTTTCGTCCCTTTCTCTGCTTCTTATCCAGTTCTGTTGGCCTTTTATTAGGTACTATGACCAGAATGATACAATATATTTTAGTAAAATACTCCGGATGGTTCATCTTCTAAGTTGAAGTTGTTTTAATTCATACCTGAGGCCTTTTGCTTGATCACCAAGAATGTGAGAGGGATGCTAACAAGGCTATTTTAGTTAATGTGAAATGCCACAGTTCTTACTGCCCATAGTTTGATAAATTGAATATTCCTCCCTTTATCCCAACGTTTAAAAACAACACCAAGTCATTCAGAGATTTTTAAAAAAATACCCTCCCCAGAGAATGGATAATTGGATTATTTTCTGAGTATGGAATCCTGGTATTTGTACTTGATCGTCTGTTCTTCCTCTTGCATGGTGTGTGTCTTATGACTCAGGTTTGGGCTCCTTAAAGACAGGAAAAGCAACAGGTCCCAGTTAAGTGTAGGTCAGTGGACTCTTGAGCAGAATGGAACATCATATCTGGTCTATGTCTGTTTCTGTTTTTGTTTTCTGATGAAATAATCTATTGGTCAACCAACTGTTGGAAACAAATTATTTTAAACAACATCAAGGAGAGGTGTTGTTTAGAAACCAGTCGGTATCCTGATTCCGTCGTGTACATACTTATATGGACTCTGCTGTAAAGTGATCCTCTCAGTCATAGTGATTTGTACTTTCATGTACCATCTGACTATAATTATCACTTGGAAATTCGTATCTGTGTTTTCCTAAGCGTTTTTGTTCTTATTTTTACAGATACAGTATATTCAAATATACCTCCATTGCTCTGGTGTCTGTGGGGATATTTATTTGCACTTTCATGTCAGCAAAGCAGGTGGTAAGAATCAGCTCACAAATCATTTATATTCACTACTTGCCACTGGGGCTCAGTTATCAGGCATGTATTAATAATTAAATAAATTCAAATCCTTTTGTAACGCAAGGATTTTGAAAGCGAAGAGAGGAGGAAAATGGGTAACATAAATATTTCCCCTGTGTCTCGGCACCTTGCATGTACCTAGTATATTTTCTTATTTCCTAGACTTCCCAGTCCAACTTGAGTGAGAATGATGGATTCCAGGCATTTGTGTGGTGGTTACTAGGCAAGTACAGTAATTATAATAAAGCTAATTGCCTTTGCAGTTGTGTTTGCTGAGTTTTCTCCTAAGAGACATGTTTCTTGGCAAGAAGCTTCAGCTAAACAAATTATGCCATAGAAAAGAGAGGCACCTGGGATCATATATCACTGATCCTTAGTGCACAAGAAATGAAAAAAAGAAAATGTCCATGTTCATAGCAGTGTGTTCTGCAGCATGGATCCATGTTTTTCTTAGTTGCCACTGGTATAGAAAGAGAAGTAGATGTCTACTTTCCCATCACATTCTTTGAGAGCAGTGCTTGGAGTGTCACCATCTCTTCCCAATCTCTCTGCTGAGTTTAAGCTCCTGCAAAAGATGGGCACATGAGAGCAGTTGACTCTTTAAATTTCCAAAGGACCCATTTCTAAATCTTAGATTTATTTTCTTCTAGGTTAGCTTTTCCAAGTGGCAGTGTTCCCAAACCTGACTGATCATCAGAGTCTTCTGGGGAATTTTTTAAAATACAGATATCTCTTTGTGGAATTAATTAGGCAACCCCTATGGAGCTTTGTTTTCACATTTTTTGATACGGAGATGAAACTGTTTTCGGGTGCTTTCAGTGATAACAATAACAGATTGAGACTGACCAGGTAGAAGAGAACTAGCAATGAAAGAACTGTGTTTTCCTTGCTTCTTGGTTTTGAAACTTTATCCCTTTAGGTTGTTCTTAACATAGAAAGATCATTGTGAACTATTAGAAAAATACCTTACCCAATGAGAAAAATTTTCAAAGGATATGAACATATAATTCATGGGGAAAAATTAATGTCCAATAATTTTATGTTCAACCTCACTAGTCTAGTAATCAAAGAAATGCAAATTGAAACCAAAATGCAATGTCTTTTTATTTTTGGTCTGTCATATTGGAAAGATGATAAATGGCTATTCTCCTTGCTGCTGAGGGTGCAGTAAGACAACTATTTTTATATAAACTGTTTAGGGCATAATTTGACACAGCTTTTCTGGAAAAATATTGTATATTGAATTTTTAAAATACTCACAGCCTTTGACTCAGTAATTCCACTTATGAGAGTTTATCCTAAGGAAATAATCAACATTTGTTCAAAGATTTGTATACAAGGATATAAATTGATTTTAATGAAGATGTAACTGGAAATAAAAATAATCTAACCATTGTCATATTATTATATAAGATATTTAAGCATGGTACATCCTCATGATAGAATAATATGCAATCATTGTATCATACTTTTGAAAAAATTTTAATGAATGATTTGAAGGAAAAGTCTAGGAATAAGATGATGAAAAAAGCAAGATATAAAATTTTATATACAGTCTGCTCCTGTCGTAATATAAAAAATATTTACACAAATGAATCTAGAGAGATGTAGAAAACTATAAAGGACTGGATGGTAATATCGTGGTTGATTTTTATTTCTTTTTAAAATTTTCTACACATTCTACATTTAGTTTGTAGTATTTGTAGAACTTTAAGGAATCAGTAAATGTTCTTTAAGAAAACATCTGGAAATTAACAAATGTAGGCATCTTGTAACCCCATGTTTGTTTTTTTAGGTATTGCGGCACTGACTTTTGCTCTTCTCATGTCAGCAAGGATGGGTATATTCCAAGAGACTCTGTACAAACAATTTGGGAAACATTCCAAGGAGGCTTTGTTTTATAATGTAAGCAACTTCTTGAACCTGGGGGAAGATGAAAATTCCTGAGTTGTAGTATGTTATTTCAACTGAAATATGCCATCCTTCTGATAATAGTTGAAGGATCAGTTTATTATCCTGTTGTTTTCAAACACCTTAATCTTTGCTTATTTATTGTTTCCTCTTCCCCTTCAACCTGTTTTTATTTTTGTCTTCGTTGCTTTTTCCCTGACTTCATATTATCCTTAAATCTTTTTTCCCCACTAGTTTCCTAAACTCCCTGAAATCTGCTGTTGCATTCTTTATAATGTTAAATCCATTATGTTTGCTTAACTTTTCTCAAAAACAGTAAAATGTAGTAAATCCTTTTGGGCAGAATGACTATGTGTTTAAATATTTCCATTCCCTTTTGTTGAGGAAAGGATGCTGGCTCCATTTTTTGCTTTATCTGTGATGGCCATCAGACTGCACAATTTGGGTTTGATACCATGTCATGCAATGTCAAGTGGTCAGAAGCACTGTATGCATTTAACTTAAGTCTAACTTGCTTTTGTTGATATTGTTTGTCAAACAACTTGTACAACTTTTGTTTATTGTAAAGCTATTCTAATTATTCTATAATGTTTTCACACTTAAATTTATGTGACCTATTTCTTCCCATAGCATGCCCTTCCACTTCCTGGTTTCATCTTCTTGGCTTCTGATATTTATGACCATGCGGTTCTATTCAATAAGTCTGGTAAGTTTGTGGTTATATGGTGGAATTACCTGACAGTTTCTGAGGCAAAGTCTCAGTTTTACTCTTGACTTGACCGCGGCTATTTTCATGATCTTATGCAAATCATCTTTCCCTCTTGAAACTATCCCTATTCCAACACAGGAATACAGTGCCATTAATCAGTAGTTGCAGCAGCAAAAGCAAAAGGCTGCTTCTCAATTATTTACAAATGAATTAAGAAAATATCTTCAATTTTTCTATTTTGCTTTGGAATTTGTGTGTTTGCATTTGAGCATAGAGTGTTTGATATTTTGCAAGTACAAACAAATAGTAATGGCACACTGCAGAGACTGGAGTTCTGTGAAGTTGGGCAACAACAGTCCAGCCCTCTCTGCTGCTGTTCAGCCTTTTCTGCCATGAAAGGTAGAGCTGCTGGCAGATCCGGCCCAAGCTGCCTTGGAGCCAGAGCAAGAGGGGAGCTAAATGATGACAGGGCTTTTCTCCTAGTTACCGGTTAGATAGGCAGCAGGAATAAACAAAATTAGTTTCAAGTGTCTATAGTAAATTAGCTATTACTCTTTTAAGTGAACATTTAATAAATTAGCTATAGATTGTCAGTTAACATTAATAAAATCACTTACATGATCTGATTCTCTAATAGACATAGAGTATTATACAGAGAAATGAACACACAAGGAATAAATAATCATTTTTAGGATCAAGGCTTTATGTTGCACATGCCTTGAATGGTAAGCACATTTTGTAGAATGACAGTTTACAAAATTAGTTATTTTGTAAACATTAGTTTGCTGTCTGAGCATGAGTTTTGAAGTTAGGAGTGCTGTCTGCATTTGTAATGTTGCCTTTCCCATTTGGCCAAAAAAAATGTGATGAAGCCAGTAAGGAAGTTTGTAAGGTCCTGAATTACTCAGAGGATCATTTCTGATTATTAACACAACAGTTTTTAAGATCTCTGAGAATCTATATAGCAAAAGGCTATTGAAATAAAAATATTATCAAATTCCATGGGATTGATTTGGTTATGAGAATGTATCTTCTCAAAGTCACAGGGCTGGGTATTTATGATAAAACTTTTTTTAGAATCTGCCTTCAACTTCTTCAGAATTATCCCCAAGTTAAGTGTATTAATACATGTTGCTTCTCTGAATTTTCTTGAGGTTAAATATCTGAGACCCTTAAATTTTCCAAGAGAGTTAAAATCCATCTAAGTATTTTAAGTCACGCTGATTGTGTCTTTCCTCAGTAAATTGATACAGTGGGTCTCTGAAGTTATTTAGCAGTAATCACATTTAACTTCCTTTTCATTTCAATACTTGCTAAGAATATCAAAGACAATAGAATACAAGATTATTGGCATTACCCACTGGTCCAGAACACAGTTACAAGAACTAGTCTTTATACACACACACACACACACACACACATATATATGTATGATTTTTTTGGCAAAAGAAAATTAATGGTAATTTCCTTACCAGATCGCAGCATCACTTTATCAGAATTTCTCAAATTATGCTAATAATTCAAACTATGAAAACAATTTAACAAAACAAAAAAATTGACCCTTTGAGGATTACTATGTCTTTATTCTCTTTGATTTTAGATATCTTATTTCCTCCCAAATATTTACTATGACAGTCTCATTATATAAAACTACCATAAGAATATATTTAAAGGAAAAACAGTTATTCACAGTTCTATTGGCATACACATCTGCTAATTTTATTTTTACTGGTTTTCTTCCAGACATTGTCTATTTACATACATTCTTACATAGCTGTAATCCTTGTGTAGATATAATTTTATATTTGTTTTTCACTTTTATTCTGAGTTTTTTCATGTGACTATATAATCTCTATGATTTTTGTTTTTATAGTATGTGTAATACTTCATCTAATAAAAGTATCTTTGCTTACATAGCCTTTGCTCTATCACTGGACATTTAGATTGATTTTTGAGTCATAGTTTTTCCTTTTGTGAATAGTACTGCAATGAATGCAGAACTTTTTTCTTGTTTTGAATAATCTAGGATTAATTCCTAAGGATAGTTATGAATATAATACCTTTATGGCCACTCAAGAAGGATTATAGGAAACTTATTTTTAAAAGAGTAATACCAATTTATACTGCTACCAACTGCATGGCTGCCAGTTCTACTACCAGCTGCCAGTTAGGATATTATTTAGTAGATATAAAATAGTACAGTCTAATTTAATTTGGAATTCTTTGGTTACTGGGAGGATTGAACGTATTTCCAAACGGGGTTTAGTTACTAGTTGTCTGTCTTCCTCTTGTATTCATTGTCAGTTAAGACTGTATTGTTCTGAACTTCTCTGTGCTTCAGTCTTTCTTTGTCAAGTGAGATCCTATTCAGGTGAATGGTAAAATTAAATTAAAAATTAAAACAAGTTATTTGTTTTAAGAAACCAATTTAATGACTCCTGTGGCTGCTATAGACTGGAATCAAGGCAAGTATAGTGGTATATGGTCCAAATCTATCTGCAAGGGAGATAACATTGCCGTCCCTATTATATTCAGTCTGTATAATCTTGTTCAAAAGATGAAAAATTTTGCTGTCAAAAAATGATATGATTATATCCTCTCTAAATCATTGCAGAATTATATCAAGTTCCAGTCGTCGGCTTGACAATGCCCATCATGTGGTTCTACCTCCTCATGAATGTCATCACTCAGTATCCTTTGGACTCCTCTGTCATCTGTACGTTTTCTCCATGTTATTTTGGCATAGGATTGTTTATTCTTTTCTTTTAAGAGTACAGTGACATGATTTTGGTTTTTGCCTGGATTTATTCTGCAGCAAACAGGAGACAAAGAGACCCATTCAGGGAGCTCCTTTGTAGAGAGCAAAAGAGATGTTAGTGGTGCAGGAGGCCAGAAGCCACAGGGCAGCAGGAGGAAATGCTCTGGGTGGAAGTGCAGGAGTCCTTGGATTGATTAAAAACTAGCATATGACGTGAATGATCTGTGACTTCTACCTGGGGTTTTTTGGTATGCCAGGATATTTCCAGTTCTCACATAGTTCCGAAAAAATTTCAAATTAATCAACACTTAATTTTTTTAAATGGTTATTTTGAATCTTTAGTTTATTATAAAAATTATTATGTCTTTGAAATTGTGAAATGGATTGAGATTGACTTCATTTCTCTGAAGTCACCTCGTAAATTTGCTATACAGAGTTCTTTTTTGGAGGAATGGAAGGGCTGGGGACAAGGTAAAATAAAGGTGGATGGTGTCACCCTCACCAAGAGTGTCACCCTGTGTCATTACCTCAGAGGTGACCTTCAATGGAAACTGCAGGAAGAATCCAGAATAAGAATAATGGGAGGTTTTTAGGCAGTTTGGATTAGGATCCATAAATGGAACAGCAGGACAGGAACTCTGCAGGGTGTTCCACTGAGGAGAACAGCCTCAGGGAAGCCGTGGCAGACCCTCGTGTCCCTCATGTTTTCGTAGAATATGAAAGTTTAAGCTGAGAACCGTGTCAGAATCAGCTCCCCCACTGATTTCCCAAGTGCAATCTACAGAAAACCACCTTAACTCCCGTTCTCCAGGTACGTGTGCATCCGGGGCGTGTTCATCCTCACCACAGAATGCGCCTCCCTCACTGTCACGCTCGTCGTGACCCTGCGCAAGTTTGTGAGCCTCATCTTTTCCATCTTGTACTTCCAGAACCCTTTCACTCTGTGGCACTGGCTGGGCACCTTGTTTGTCTTTGTTGGGACCTTAATGTACACAGAGGTGTGGAACAACCTAGGGACCACAAAAAGTCAGCCTCAGAAGGACGACAAGAAGAACTGAGGTCTGCCTGGAATAGAGAGACCAGTGTTGTAGTGAGGGAGGGATCTGGCAGGGGTCTAACCACCATTTCACTTTTGTCAGTGCAGAATTACCGCCAGTATTGAACCAAACATGCACCAGAGAATGCTCAGAAGGAGGGGACTTCTCAAATTTCTCACGGCTATACAGACCAACATTTGTAGACTCTGAATAGAAATCCCTCAACCCTAACATAGAAAAGAGAACAGTTCTGTCCTATTGAATAGCTCGTTCATTTGTTATTTCTGTTTTGTTTACCAAAATATTCAGTACTGGTTTATTGACTTCTGAGTCCCCAGAACTACTGGCTTAATATGTGTGGTCTTGGACAAGATTATCCCTTTTGTTGCTGTTCTGATGTTTCTCTGCCTAACAGTCATTATCATCCTGCGATCTCATCCCTTTTGTCTCCTGTCCTTCCTCCACTCCTCAGCAGCACTTTTTAGCCAGTTAGACGCTCCAGGCGCCATCACCACCAAGAACAACCGAGTGGCCAAGTAAACTGAGACACAGTAACATGGGGGCCAGACTTCCTCCAGCGTGCTGGGAAAGAAGCCGTTCACCCTGTGAACCGAGCCCCAGTGACACTGGAGCAGGACTGGTGGGACCCCCCCCCCCCCCCCCGCCTGCTTTCCCACATTTTGCTTTTTTCTCCTGTGCAAAAGTCAGATGCTTTTCCCATCTGTTGCTTTCTGTGCTTAGAGCAATCCTGCAGCGTATCTCATGTCAGGCAAAGTGTTAATAAGAAACAAAGGTTGTTTATGGATGGGCAGAAGGGAGGCTCTTTGCCTCAGTCTTCCTAGGCCAAGTGGTGACATCAGGAGGGCCCAGCAGCAGCTGGCCCTGCTCCACCGGCATCCCCTCCTGTAGCAGTCACAGGGCAGGAGGGTGGGCCCCAAGTGGGAGGGAAAGTCTTTGCAACCAGGAGATTCAGCTTTGCCTGACAAGCCTGATAGAGTAACAACCAGTCAGGTGAATGAACAGACTAGGTGTATAGTGGGTGTGGGTGTGATGTATAAATCAGATCCAATCACGACTACAATTCAAAGTTATTCTCTTTTTTTCTGTAAGGTATCTTAATATTCTAGATGGGTACTGGGGAAATGGTTGTGTGTGCTTTATTATATGTAGAAATGTGCCTCTCTCTTGCTAATCATTTCAAAGGTCTGGTTTTCCTCATACAGGATGATCTTGAGAAAGAGGACTGCTGTCACTATAGTGCGTATAGCATGTGCGTGCTCTCGTGTAGTTTGCGATGAAAGAGCATGGAAGTCAGTGTTCTTTTATTTTCCCTTTCTTCACTTAGCTGGGACCTTTATTAACCTCATACCAGTACATGCTCCTCAGTAAGCAGCTAAACTTAATGGCCACTTCCCTTTTTGCCTATAGACAGGGCTTTTAAATTTTTTCTGGGTGTAAATTGTGTTCTTAAATTGAGATGGGGCTTTCTGTGTCACCTGGGCTCACTCTATGGTGTGGTATAGTTATTCCACTGTCTAGAGCTGTTCTTTGGTGGGTCTGAGCAGGGGCAGTGAAGAGAAATATCCTAGAACCACTGGGTTGCATGGAGAAGTCATTTAAACTGCCTCGGTTTTTTGTTACTTAAAATGTGGATACTATTTCTTTACCTAAGTCATTGGGTTTGCAGAGTTATTTGTTATTCTGGACATTGACAACTTTCCAGTGCCAGTAATGGCCTTTTCTAAAAGATGCTGAATTAGATGTGAAACCATTCATAGAATCAAAAGCCACTTGCTTTGAAATATGTGGAGTTCCTCAGAATTGATGGTGCTATAAATGTCCTAGTGTTAAATAACCTCTTAAGAATGAAAACAACAAAAGTTACTTTTATTGCTTAATAGAAGAACCTGTCCCTGGGGGCTATTTGATTGCTACACATCTGGAGTCTCTGGGTAACTCTTAATAGGATATAGCCTTACATAACATAGCATCACCCTTTTTATGTTGATGGGAAACATTACAATTTTCAGTTATTTGAGACATTTTGATGAACACAGACAGCATTTCGGCCCATTAGGTTTTAGATCCTGGTTTTAAAGCATGTCTGTTCCTCTCAGCATGAATACCTGGCCAGTCTTATTAATAGGAGAATATGTATAGATGGATCATAGATCAGAGCACACATACAACAAAATAAGTGCATGGAGGAACAGAATGCCTGAAATGCCCTGTGAACTGGCTTTTCTCTCTAGTAGTAAGATACAAGGAAATAATGTCTAAAGAATACCAGTTAATACTTTACTCTTAAAAAAAAACTTATTCCCCTTGGTTAACTGATTTTTCAATCTAGGTTGAAAAAATTTTCAACCTTTATTAAAAGGGCAGATAAACCATTTTGTAGTCGATCATATTCATTATCTAACTGGAGGAGAAATGTCTGTTAAATGCCTTTCCTCTTTCTCTGGGTCAAGACCATGTAATTTTGTGCTTCACAGATAGAGGATATAGTTTGTTTACAAAAGAGTTTGGTATGTAAGACATCTAAAACTCTACACTAGAGCAAAAAGCAAATAGCAAAGGGCATTAGCCAAAAAATGCAGCGTGTGTGTGCATGTGCATGTCTGTACCCACTGAATAGCGTGGCCAGCGTAATAAATAATATAACAGGAGAAGACAGTGGATGTTTGAATTACATGAGTTTAATGTCTACGTATCGTTTGCCAAAATTCTATTATCACATTATAAGTGTTATCCTTTTCTTGTTTATCAGTAATTTATTTTTGATTTGTTTTCTTTTTCATCCAACTAAACCAACCATTAATGTACTTGATAAGTTTATATCGAGTTCAAAAGTATGTAGACACAATCTAAATATTTGGCTTGGTTTTATTTTGTTTGTTTCCTCCTTTCTGTCCAGTTAACCAAAATGAAATGCTGCAGGATTTTAATTTAGTCAGTGATACAAACAGAGGAAAACCACAAAAGCTGCATTGATCTATGCCGCCCAGAACAAACCTCTTCTATTCCTCTGGGAAGAGGACATGATATTTTTAAAGGATTCTAATAAATATTTTGTGGCCTCTCCTGAGCACCTTTCCTCTATTTTTTTCACTTCCTAACCCCTACCTCCAGTTTCTTCACTGCAGCCTCCATTCACTTGCAGTGTTTTCTACCAAGGTAGACCTATAATCTCATATCTGTTTATGCCTCTATTCTTTGGGGCCTCTGAATGTTTTTGTGGAGTTTTACAGGGTATTTATATCTGCACAGCATGTATTTTGTTATACATTCTTATAAACATTGATATTAGGGGTGTGCATTTATAAGGCTGAGAATATCTGGCAGGGTATGTGACTACTATATGTATTGATGAGTATGAACATTAAGAGTTATGTAGAAGTATTTTATGTATTCTGTTACTGTTCAGAGTGGGGGCTGAGAGTCATTATCATCATTTTCTTCTATATTTGGAAAATGATAGTTTTCTTATTTGTTTTGTTTACTCTGTGGTTCACTGGCTTCATTCAACAGTGCCAGATACCTATGAAGAGGGGAAGTAAAAAACATTAGGTCAGGAATAATTCCAAACCGATGAATCGGCTCTGGGCCGGTGGACGTGTTCATCGTTGGACCAGTTGACGTTGACGTAAGCAGATGCACAAATACACATGGAGAAGAACCACGTTATAGAGATCTGAAATCACGATCCTACATTTATTGTCTTTTGTTTCTCTTTGGCTTAGAGTAAATAGAATTATGAATAATTCTGTCCTTATTAGATGACCAAAGCATTTTTGTCTCAATAGCATTCTCCTGAAAAATATGACTGAATCTTATCTGTGGCAGTTCATTCTTAGATGGAAAGAACTGTCAATATAGATAAAATCCATTCATTATTATTATTGATTGGTGTGCCACTTGAAAATGAGTTAAAACAATATTTGTAAGTAAAAGAACTAGTCATAAGTCTTGGATTATGTTCACCATGTACCAAGCTGGGGTGGGAGACTGGCCCCTCTTGGCTTTGTAATATGTTCTGTCTTCCCAGCAGCTCCCTCACAATAGACATTCCAGGGATGAGAAGGGCCAAGGATCATGTTTTATTCATTTCTGTATTGCCAGCCCCTGGCATAGTGTGCCTGACTTGTGTTACATGAATAAACAAATGCTTCCCTAAAGTTTCTGAGAAACCTTCTCATGGTTTCTGATACCTGCTCCCACCCTTCATCAGCTGGTTGGCAAGAAGGCAAATGAGGGGAAACATTCCTAAGATTCCACGCAAGAGAAGGATGGAGGAATACTGGGGGGACAGACACTGGCGAATGCTATCAGTATGCAGCCGACTTCCTAGCTGTTTGCTCTCTGGATTGCCTGGTGGTAGGAGGGGAGAGCATTATGTATTTAGCATCTTACATATTTGATGCTCGGGAAGAAAGTGCACAGAGATGCCTATTAGAACATTAAAGATTCTTAAAAGTTTTTAAAGTAGGCTGTCTGGGGTGACCAGCCCCACCCTTCGTATCCACAGCTGGTACAGTTAGTTTATATTGTCTGATGCCTGGAGACCATTGTCTATTTGTCTATTCTGAGTATCATACTGAGACACCTCCCCTGAGCTTTACCTACTTAAATCACTAACCATCCTATCCACATGCATCAATTTTAATCAAATGGAGCAAGCTGCAAGGGATGGGTGAAAAAAGAAATCTTGGTCTATGTTTAGAAGAAATAAGACCCATACATTTTAAGAAAAAAATTGTAATAATTCTTTAGGCACACTGAATTATTGATATCTTTTGAGATGTAAAGACTTCTGTGAACCAAAAAGAGTAACAGTGGTTATTCCCCAGTGCCATAAAAATGTCTTTGTGTATCACTAGCAATTGCAAGTCATTTCTGTGCCAGTTGCTTTCATACCAGAGAATAGCCTCATCCTCCAAAAGAAGAGGATGATTTTAGAAGTAGGATTTCCTAAAAAATTATGTGGTAAGGAGGAACGGCGGGGATTTTATTTATGCAGTCTCTGAGCTCTTCAGTGTTACGTTTTAAGAACAAAGATGGGGGAGGGAGGAGTAGATAGCAGTAGAGAATGTAGAACAGCTAGAAGACATTAGTGAGCATTCAGATTTTGAGCCGTGTAAATATTAAACATCGGCTTCCAGCCTTATGAGTTATTTGAGCAGAAAGTTAAGGAGGAAAAAGAGATTTTGTGAATAAAATGTTTTCCAAACTTGAATGAGTCTTTGAACCATTATTTCTTACAAAGAGCCATTTGTTACCTTCTGAAACAACTCATCAGGCATCTGGGGTTTATCTAGAATTATGCAATCATTGTTTCTTAATAAAAGTGATGAATTTCTTGCAGGTGTTTCCAATCACTGCTACCTTTGATGTGCTTGTGTGCAGTTTCAAAATCTCTCCAATTTTTACCTTGTGTAGTGGTGGCGGCACATTTTACTGCAGACAATCATCAGCAACCTGTCTTATGAATTCCCAGCAGTTGGATCACTAATAAACCACTTCTCAGGCTACAGGTCTGTTTCTGCTTCAGAAGTTTAAAGAGGATCAGCCTACTTTTGGAGGTTTTAGAGGTTCATGGCAGTAAGTTTCTATAGCAAATCCCTCAAAACCTCTTTGCCTTAATAGAAATACACTGACTTATGTAAGTCAGCTGTGATAGCCAGCTCTCTTTCTCTATCTTTAATAAGTCGCTTTTAAATAAACCTTAATGGGAAAGCAACTCTCAAAGCCGTTTACTACACTTGGTCTAGTGTAGTAATTGGGTTATGCAGTAGCCCCTAGGTACGGAACACGAAAAGAAAAATGAGAGATTTTGCACTAAATACAGCATAATTAAAATTAATCCCTTTAAAAAGTGCAGCACACTTTTATCAGAACAGGGCTGGATGTTGTTAAACAGCCCCGAGCCTGTAATTGCAAGCTGGAATAGTCTTGCTGCTTCTGAAGCCCGTTCACTCAAGTCATATAGGCAGAGGGCGTGTTGAACTCTAAAATGTTATGAACCGCAAGCCTACAAAAATGTGAAGAACCCTCTTAGTTCAACTCTTGAGCAAATTGTATGATCTCATTAGAGGAGCAGTCTTCTACATGGCGCCCTGTGATTCTGGCGCCAACAGCAAAACAATCGCAGGTAATGCAGTGGCATCTCAGCCCGAGATAGCCCTCGTTAATCAGGGCTACAAGCACCTAGGTGGGTGTTAGCCAAGGTCTGATTTCTCTGTCCTCCCCTTACATTCAGCATTCCAGCAGCCATCAGAGATGAATATAGATCAATGAATTGCATTTGTGTTCATGTCAAAAACTCTCTTTAAAAGGAAAAAAAAAAAAAGAACATCTGGCTATGCAAGTATTTATTAATAGTCAAAGCTTTTCGGTTATGTTTTTATTTGCAAATTAATAAAATCTCATCATTAAAATTATTTTAATGTCTGATTGTTTCTTAATCAGCACTTTAAGGAATTAGCATATGGCTCTCCATTATCACATGTGACTCCATGATGCACAGATGCATTCTAAAGCCAAACGGGCTTATGATTATAATTACTGGAGCTTTATTATTTCCCATAATAGCTTTGAATGAAGTTTACTGCATGAACACATTCCTTTGAAGAAGACCATAAATCAGTGTCTATTTCCCAGAATCTTTAACATTGTTAAAATGATGGGTTTCATTCTAGCAGTTAAATGGAGTGACATAGTAATATAGTAAACATATATTTACCATGTGTGAGACACTTTATTTATATTTATTTAATCCTCCTGACAAATCTTTGATGTAAGAAAATCATCCTCATTTTACAGATAAGGAAACTGAGGCACAGAGGAGCTACCTAACTTGCCTCAGTTACTCATATGCGTTGGAGCCAGGATTTGAGCATATGAAGTCTGATTCCAGAATCCATAGCATTATGCTACCTCTAAAATTTCAGTAATGAGACTGTACAGTCTTCCTTTGTGCTACGTCTCCCTGGTTGGTATAGATTTCTATATGCTAAATGTCATCAATAAGTCTTGAATCTGTTTACTTATGTTATCATGTGTCTGAATTCACATCCTATTTCCTCTCTAAGAGCTTACGATCTGTTCTATAGTACAAGCAAGAAGAAAATAAAACCCAGAAAGTTAGTAGCAAAACAGAACTCTGAAACTGTTCTGATTCTTAAATGCTCACATCAGAATGTACCCACTTTTCTTGGTAGCTGAAGCACACAATTGTCAGGTTAATTAACAATATCAAATATGCAGTATAGAAACTTTGGTAATTAAGTCACAAAGCCTTTATCAATGATTTGCTTAAGTAGTTGTAATTTACAGAATGTGTAATATGTGTGTTAAGTTTCTCCAAGTTCTGTCCCAGAAAACATTTATTAATAAATTATGTTATCTACCTAGATAAATGCCAAACCTGAATTATACTTTGATAATAAACCTTCAGATTTTACACAAGGATCATTACAAGAGTTTTCATTTTGGATGATTCGGTATCTTTGGCAAAAATGGAGTTTAATGCATTATCCATCTGATTTCCTAATACCCCCCATTCAAACAAGAATCAATGTTACAGTATTGCTCAGATTTCAGTTCTAGAAAACATTTGTTTCTGCAGAAGTGTTTGCATATGTAATTTTGTCAGAAAATGAAAACTGTCATCCCTTTTATACAAATTTTTTCAGGGTTATGTTTAACTGCATGTGATATTACTAGAAACCCAAACTTGAGTCATTTAATGGTTTATTTTTCACAAGAGGCACATTGAGGCTGGTTCAGCCACTCAAGGAAGTCATCAAGGAAAACAGGTAGAAGCTGCTATAAAATGTCACATCTGCAAAAGTCCACACGTATGCCCACTATTGCCAGAGGAGTGATCAAATGGCGTCTGCCTTCCAGATTTCACTAGTACCTGTCTTTAGAGAAATCCCAGAACCCTGCTGGCAGAGATTATGGAAATGTAGATCCTAAGACTCCCAAACCTGCTAGGACAGGGGAAATAGGCTGAGTTGCCAACAAGCAATCCAGCATGGTCCACCCCTGGGGCTGGTCTATTGAACAATGTTCAACTTCTAGACAAAAAATTAAAGTAACAACAGCATGCTTCTGCCTAATAGGATGTGACTATCTCCCTTACAAATGAACATGCTATCATTCTTTCCCCACATGGAGACCCAAAGTCTCTTGAATCACCATATCCATTTTCATTCAGTCTCACGTTGGTAGCCCTGTAAGCTAAAGCCAAAGTTAGAGTTAGCCACACATCTTATATAAAATGGAAGGGGAGGGGGAATTTGTTGCTGATAATAAAATTAATTTGCTAATGTTAATATACTAACATATTCATAACAATGCACAGGGTAAAATATGCAGAGTTGTCATAGTCTTCATTTTAGCAACTGTTCATGAAGCCATACTTGTTATTTATAGTGTCTTACCCCACTCAATCTATGTTCCCTTTGCCCCTCTGCCAGCTCCTCCTCTGGTCACGGGTCTTCACCTTGTGGACTGATGGAAACCTTCGTTCCTGTTCTTGCCTACGTTGGTAATGTTGTCTTCATTAACTTTTACCTCTGGACAGGTAAGTACTAAGAAACATACCCAGGGAATACTTAAGTTTCAAATATTTCTTATCCTCATGATGTAGCAGGAATCTTGTTTCCCTCTGATAACCAGGATCAATTCCCCCAGCAACTGTAATCATCCTCTTTGCCTATTGCTTCAGTAGCATAAGAAGGCAAATGTGACCAGGTGGCAGTCTCAGTTTCCTCTTCAACAGAACCTTTGTTGCATTCCTTGGTGACAGCATTTCTCCCTTGGGGACTAAAACTTCTAGGCCAGTGGCACTTAAATTTGTGGGAATAAGAAACAAAAATTTTGCAAGTGGGTTATTAGAGATAATAGTAAGAAGCCACTTCTACCGCCTAATTCTTGGCCCTGTGTTTTCTACCTGTGGATGAAAAGGTACTGTACTAAACTGGACACAGTTCAAGCATGCACTGTATTTTGTAGGATAGTGAGTTTTCATTAGTCTTACAATCGGCCTACATTGAGACTGAACCAAGCAAACCAGGATGCGTCAACTTACCTAGATCCTCATTTTTTTCTGACTGCCACATGAGCAACGAGGTCTCTGGTGTTTGTTACTGGTTTAAAACAACTTGAATGGCATGAAGCGATTTGGCTGAGCCCAATCTATGATGTCTTCCTTAAACGTTGCTTCAACACATGCAAATGGAACACACACATTTGCCGTGTTTCTGCTATGAATCTTGAAGGCTACATTTTAAAATTTTTCTTTTGAAGGCTTCCTGGCTCCCCCCACTCCCCCTCTTTCTTTGGTGGGCCCATTTTAAATGTGTTAAATCTAGGAAAAGATGTCATCAAAAGGAGAAAAACAGGTGGGGAAGAAAGAGATGAAAACACTCTTTGACAGTTCACTTCTGTTTTTGCAGCTGTGAGAGCTGTAGATTTGAATTGTGTTACCTCCCTCACCAAGCTAATTAATTCTCTTTTTAAAAAAAGCCACGTCTCCTTCCTTCAATCAGTGTCAACAGCCAATTACAATCTTTCATCACCCGAAGGATAATAACGCAAATGTTATCAAGGAAGAAAACAGTTGGACTGACAAGATTAGCAATTCACTCCTTCTTTCTTAATCTTGTAATCACATGGTATGCAGCAGTTTACAATAATATACACCCAAGTTTGCTAGTAGATTACTCTATAAAGGCCCTGTGTAAATTCCCCGTCATGTCATGTCTGTGCCTGGCATCGAAGTGCGTGTCTTCCTGTACGAGACACGGGATGAATTAATATCGCCTCCTTAGAGACCTTCCTCCTCATCCATTAACCACTGCAGAAGGTTGTTAATTATGTAAAGAGAAGCATACTTGGTAGATATATAACCATGAATGGCATTTAGGGGCAACAGAAAACCGAGGCAGCTGACAGTGACAGAAGGTATTTTGCCAATGCTAAGATTAACACTTTGCTGTCATCTACTGGAAGACAGAAGGCTTCGTGCCTTATGGGGGTCAAATATTTGTTGATATCATTTGGAACTTGTCCCTAAAGCCTTTGGGAAGCTCAACTTGTTATCAGCACTCAAGAACCACACTCCCCACTACCCTAGAGGGTGTGAGTGTCATACATATGAATTTTGGGCCACAAACTGGATAATGAAAGGAATGGCACAGAGAATTGACACAGAAATCGATTTAAAGAACTCATTCCCAGCCCCCATTCTGCAGGCTGGTGGGGCTCTCAAGCTGCAATCTCTGACCAGGCTCCCTCCTTGCCCTGGGGTCGAACTAAAACCCAGGAGGCTTATGTGATGCTTAGAAAATGAATGAAGCCTTCTGAATTCCACCCCTTCTTGGTTATTGGGGTCCTTGGAGCCTAGTGACTCTGCAGCTCCAGTGCCTGACCCTGGAAACAATGCCTTGGCTTCCCCAGAGGGTGATACTCTTAGCATTTCCCTGGGTCCAAACCCCTGGCCTAACTCAGGCAAGGGAGCACAAAGGGCCTGGAGAGGGGGAATTAAAGCCAGGCAAAGGGCTTTTTATGAAGAAAAAGAAGGGGAGAGCAGAGACAGATTTATACTCAGTGAAACACTGGAAGTATAGATCTTGTTTCTCCTGCCTTGGGGTGGGGGAAGGAATAGGGTGCTTCCTTGATTTAGAGCTTTCTGTACACCTGGTATTATTCTCCTAGCTTCCATGGGGGTTCCCCAACACCACCACCACCACCTCCTCCTCCATCGAGGAGATGGTGTGGCTTGCGCCCCATGTTGTCCGTGGGGTCCCCTTGCCTCTGCTACCACATCCACTACTACTCCTTGACTGGAGACCTGAAGGGGAATTCCTCCACCCTGGGGGCCACAGGAATTTCAGCCAATCTTAGATCTTATCTAAAAGCAATCACACTTTTTTCAGAGCCCCCTCTATTGAGGAACCTGGAACACATTCCCTACTTTCCCAAAGTCCTTTTCACCATTTCTGCCAGGGAATCTGTAGGACTCTCATGGCAGGAGGACTTGTGATCTTGTAACTGACTATCCCAGGAAGGCAAGAAGCCCAGGCCCCACAGTAACCACTGCTGGAGCCATTCACGGTTGATACAGGATCAGATCTTGGCTGCCAATGAGTACTATGACAAAATCAGAATATTTCTTAATGAAAACATATCCCCAAATCATGCTTAAGTAGCCAAAATGTAGCCATGGAAGACAACATTGCTGAGCTCAGTATGCTTGGTACCCTTGTGCTTGACAGTCTTCCACCAAGAGTGAATAAAAATATATCTATTTCAAATCAAACAAAAATGCACACACACTGCTGTGGATACTGCAGGTTGAGTTCAGTTCACACAGCTAAGACACAGATTCCACAGATCCACTTTGTCATCACAGTCTGCAGGCGTTCAAAGGTGCCAGTGAAAGGTATATTATGTGCCTCTGCCATTTCTGGGACCCAGAATGCCCTTGGTGGATGTGACCAACCCCCTGGTTTGTAAGCAGGAATGTATGATGATAAGCAAAGTTTTAGAATACATGATCAATGACAAGTTATTGATAAGGAGCTATGGAGAATTAAGAGTTATTACCATTTTTAAGTTGCTATTTCAATTAGTTAATTGTTGAGTACCACAATTTACAACCACTGAACTAAGCCATAGAAATACCATGCTGGAAAAAAACCTTGATACTAATTTTAAGGTGCTTCCAGTCTAATGTGGTAATTATATTAATACTTGTTGGTGATTCCTGCTACCCAGAGACAACTACTGAAAAATATTGGTGTGTTTCTTTCCAGTTTTTTCTATGTCTATATACCATATACCAAAATTGGGATCATACTGAAGATAGTTCTATGTTCTGTTTTATTCACTTAGTAATGTTTTGTATGCATGTCTTATATTCTTTGAAAATGTTAGTTTTAATGACTTCATGACAGTCTATTATATGGATATTCCATAATTGTTTAAACAAATTCATTATTGTTGAACATTTAACATTACTGTTTCCACACTTACTTTATTATAAACAATGATCCCATGAACATCTTTATTTGTAAATATGTCTGGATTAATCAGATTTCTTTCTTAGAATACATCCCTAGAAGTAGACATATTGGTTGGTTAGTGTGAATATTTAAGATTCTTAACGACAATTTTGTGGATCTATAGTTTACATAAGTCATTGGTCAGATATTTAATTGGGCAAGCTACCACGTGCCAGGTAAGGCGCTAGGCACTTTGGAGTACGTTGGTCAGCAAAATCAACAGGGTCCCTGTTCTTACAGAACTTACCATCCGCCAAGAGTCTAGATCTAATCTGAGAACAAGAATCTTTATAGAGTTAATGTTAAATTTCATGCAGAATTAAAAGCTTTGGGGGGAAAAAAAGAACAAAAACAAAGATTTGACTCTCAGAATACCATTTATGCAAATAATTCCAACTAACAAATGGTATTAAAATTTGCTAAGCATTATAGCAGCTGTCAAATTACCCATAAATTATGCATTGTGTTCAGTTAGTAAAGGTTATGGAGGAATATTAGAAATTTAAACTCCAAATAATACTCAAACGGAGAAATAAAAAATAATTATTTCACTTCCCAATTTAAAAACAAAAAGGAATAACTCCAAAGGAGTTATCCATTTATTTTTCCACAAAGGTATCTAAGAAAAACTGCCAAAATGCTAAGAATGGGAAAATTTAAGATAAAAAGTCTACTGGGAATTTCTGTATAATGTGATGGGTTGAATTCACATGGATGGATTCCCCGTGTGTTCCAAATCCACAGATATTCTGGGGAAGAGTGTAACAAGGAAGGGAGAGAGGAAGGAGAGAGGAAAGAAGAAAAACCACAAACTAGGAGAACATATTTATATATTAATACATATGACTGATAAAAGTTTAATATCCAGCATTTATAAAGAGTTCCTAAATTCAGTAAGGAAAAAACAATCAAATAGGAGAACAGGCAAAAAAGACATGAACGGTATTTCACATGAATAGGTATTTCACAAAATAAAAAATACCCAGTGGCCACTAAACATGAAAGGATGCCAAATCTCATTGAAAATTAGGGAAATGCGTCTTAAATCCAGAGTGATATATCACATCGTCAGATTGGCTGAAAGTGATAAATCAGAAAATATCAAGTGTGGACAGGGAGTGTATACACAGGAACTTTTATATGCCAGTGAGGAGTACAAATTTGCACAGCCCACTTGGGAAATAATTTGACATCTTTTTTTTTTTTCCTTCATTTTATTTTATTTATTTATTTTTTTGAGACAAAGTCTCACTCTTTTGCCCAGGCTAGAGTACTGTGGCATCAGCCTAGCTCACAGCAACCTCAAACTCCTGGTCTCAAGTGATCCTCTTGCCTCTGTGCACCACCATACCCGGCTAATTTTTACTATTTTTAGTAGAGACAGGGTCTCACTCTTGCTCAGGCTGGTTTCAAACTCCTGAGCTCAAACGATACACCCACCTCAGCCTCCCAGAGTGCTAGGATTACAGGCGTGAGCCACCGCACCCAGCCTGACATTATCTTTTAAGGCTGAAAACATTTTCATCCTGCAGCCAGAAATTCCACTTCTGGCTATAACCATGGAGAAACTCTCATACGTTTGCACCAGAGGACATGTACAAGATTGTTCATAATAGAACTACTTGCTTTGCAAAAAACTGGAAAGGCCAAAATTGTCATTGACAAGAGAATGGAAAAATGGAAAAGTAATGATGAACTATAGCTTCAGCCATCAACAAAGATGAATTTCAAAAACATAATGTTGAGTGTAAAAAGCCAGTCTCTGGGCCATGCGCAGTGGCTCACACCTATAATCCTAGCACTCTGGGAGGCTGAGGCAGGTGGATGGTTTGAGCTCAGGAGTTCGAGACCAGCCTGAGCAAGAGCGAGACCCCGTCTCTACTAAAAATAGAAAGAAATGATCTGGACAGCTAAAAATATATATAGAAAAAAATTAGCCGGGCATGATGGCACATGCCTGTAGTCCCAGATACTTGGGAGGCTGAGGCAGAAGGATCGCTTGAGCCCAGGAGTTTGAGGTTGCTGTGAGCTAGGCTGATGCCATGGCACTCTAGTCCGGGCAACAGAGCGAGACTCTGTCTCAAAAAAAAAAAAAAAAAAAAGCCAGTCTCTGAAGACAACAAACAGAATGACAGCATTTTCATAAAGCTCAAAAATTAGCAACATCAAACAGTGTGTCCTGTTAAGAAAACAAGGTGCCGCGCATGGTGGGTCAGGCCTGTAGTACTAGCTACATGGGTGGCCAAGGCAGGAGGATCTCTTGAGCTCAGGCGTTCGATGCTGGCCTGGGCAACATAGTAAGACCCTCATCTCATAAATAAATAAAACAAGGTAATGGAATCTAGAAATTCAGAATTGTGGTTATCTCTACCTTCCTGGGCTTACATTTTAATAAGGGGAAACACACAGTAAACACGATCAATAATTACAAAATGTTAGATGGTGAAAAATGCTCTGGAGACAAGTGATGCAGGCAAAGGGGATGAGGTGGGATGGGGGTGGGGGCTCTAGACAGAGAGATTTTAAAGAGGATGACCAGGGAAGACTGAGAGGGTGAAGGAGTGAGCTCCGTGGACCCCTGGAGGAGAGTGTTCTGGGGAGAGTTTCGGGAAGTGCACATACTTTCATCAGTAGCTCAGTTTCATACGTGAAGGTCAGCTTATCAACGCTGGTACAATGGAACCAACCAGCATCCTTCACCTTCTGTTATCTGTCTTCCCAGTTTTTCTTTTTCCCTCCTTCATCTGGCTTTCTGAACCATATACTATTTTGATTTGTAAGATCCTGCTCTAAGAACAAGCAAGTGTAGTAATTATTTAGGTGAATTTAGTGGCCCAAGCAAATCTTTATTTTGCAGAATTCATAGATCTGGAATTTTGCTACAATTTATAAGTACTGCAATTTCAGTGAAAATAGGTTGGATTTCTGTACCTAAGCTCAGTAATCTAGTAAATCTAAAATTTAAAAACAGTGGCAATTGAGAGTATTTTTTATTTTATAATTGGTACTTTTTTTTTATAGGAGTTAGAGAGTTAGAGGCAAGCATTAGGATAATAGAATTTTTGAGGGAACCTTATAAACTAGGGTGAAAATTAGATTTGGGGCTTTAGTTTTGGGATTCTAATTTAACATGTTGTGGAATTCACCTCATCAAATTGCAAAACTAATCTCTCATGCCAGCAACTGCCTGGGTTAATAAAAAACCTGAAGCTTTTCCCATGTTAATACATAAGTGAAAATATAAAACTGCAGACCTTTCTCCTTCTGAAATGCAAGCAAGTTGTATGTGACCTTAGCGCAGTGATTTGATTGAGGCATTCTAGTTAGTGAATCAAATTGCTCTCATTTTTCATAGTGTTTGTTCTACAAAACTTGCTGCATATGATTTTTTAAAACAGTGATATCATAGATTCTGTCTGTGTGCTAGGCTGATTATTATAGTAACTGTTTTTCATCATTTTTCTGAACAACACCCTGTGCTATCAATAGAGTTTGGGACTGGGGTGTTTTCATTTATCAATACTTTAGGGAAGAGTTTTCACAGATGAAAACTTTCAAAAAAGTATGAAAATAGTAACATATAATGTTTACACATTTGGAAATCTAAGCGGCACATATATAAATATGCCTGCAGTGTCTCACCAACACCGTTACAAGAAGTCTTTGTTTAAGGGATTTGATGTGGTTTGGGGGAGAGGGTAAGGTCATTCTCCAGGTGCATGTAGGCCTTGTCTCCCCCAGATGGACCCTGCTTGGGCCCTGCCCTGTAAGACCACCTGACCACAGAATTCTACGAGTTATTCCTATTCATGGACGTCCAGCTAAGCCTTGATTTTCATTTTTTCCCATTTCTCTTTTAGTTTCGGTTTATTTGTTTTACTAAGGAGATAAATATTATGTAATATATAATTATATATATGTAAACGTGTGTGTTATGTACACATATATGTGTTGTTTTAGTGAGTTTTTCTCACTCTGTTTTTATTCTTTTGCTTTCTATTTACATTCATCCTATTCTACAATTTATCTATTTAAATCTTTGAGTTCTCTCTTTTGTCTTTTAATATTTATTATTACATGTCTTAATGTTTAAAACACTTTAAAATGCTTATTTTGAATTTTTAGTTTAGAATAGTTCTTTTAATTTCTCAAATGTTTTTATTTAACAAGTTTAACATGGAAAATTTCCATACTATGGTATTAGTTTTTATTTTTACTTTGAGTTTTAATTTATTCTTGATTTCTTGGTTTTGAAATTCTTGTTCTTAAGCTTATAAGTATCTTACTAATTCAATTTATTATCCTTCTATATTGAAATTATTTAATTTCTCGATTTAAAAATGGAAATAAAAAGACTGACTCCCATGACCCACATGTAGAGTGATCACATAAAATATTATCTACACTAGAATATTTTCAACAGTGAAAGGGAACTCTGCTAATACTTCTGGGACAATAGGCATGCATAAACTGGGACAACCACAAGCAAACCAGGATGCTTGATCACTCACCCTATAAGGGAATTTTTAGGTCTTCCCCTAACCCAGCATTCCCAGGCACCATGAAAAGCTGAGTAGCATTTCTGGTTTCTCCTGAGAGCCTCCGTATCTTCCAAACTTGTCTTGCCAAATATACAAATAAAAGTAAAAATAGCTAATGTTTATTGAGCATTTATCATTTGACAAGCATTTTACATGGACAGTTGGGAGAAACGATATAGACTTTCCTTGAAGGTAGACGTAGCTTCTTCCAAAACTGGGGTGATGAAGCTGTTTACAGTCTGCCCCTCCTGGGCTTCTATGAGTTTGTGTGTGGTCAGAACCCAGTGGTCTCTGACATCCATCCCATTGCATTTGGGGTGAGCTTTGCCAACAGCGAGCTATTTGTCCTGGATAACTTGGTAAAAAAGTACACAGCCATAGGGAAGCGACACTGGAGGAGACCCTGGCAGGCTGTCCACTTGCTCTCTGCCTCCCTCTAATATGCATGTTCTCATGTGTGTTTGTGGTTTGACTCTGTTCTAGCAGACAAAAGGAATTTCCTGGTAAATGCAGTTCCTTGGTTCCTTTTCATCATTATGAGAAACGTGGGAAGGTGGCTAATGCAAGGTTAGCCCTGATAGGGATTTTTTTTTTTTTTTTTTTTTTTCTAATGAGAGGGCCGTGGTTCTGCTGAATGCCTTCTCATCTGACGGAGCCCTGACTGGACAGTCGTGGCCCTCTTAGGTTGCCAGCATTTTAGAGGAATCCATTCTACCTGCCCAGGCAGAGTTTGGCTGTCCCTGAGGAGCAGCTGGTCTCTTACAATAATTATTGCTACCATATTTTATTGAATCTCAGATGTTACAAATTGTAATGTGCACTATCATTTTATATTCTACCAAGAAAGAAAAACAATGCTGCCAACTCAACTATGGCACTCCATCAATTTTAAAATGTGTCCTGATTTTAGAGATATTAAAATGTGAAAAATGTTCCTCTTAGAATTAGTGAAATACTTTTTTTTCCCTTCCATTTTATATCCCTTGATTATTAATTCTCTTCCAAGACCCAGCCACAGGGGACTGGGGACTTGAGGATAGAGGGCTGCCTGCTATTGTTCAACCTGATCCATGACATCCCATCTGTCCTCCACCCCCAGCTCTGTGAATGACATCTTCATCAGTCCTTCCATGACTGAGCCTACCAATTGAAGAAATAGAGAGCTGAGTAATTTGTCTAAAGTCAGACTCCTAGCAAATGGCTGAACAAGGATTGGAACTCAGGAATTCTGACAGCAGTCTCACACCGGTAACCATTATATTACAGTGCCTCCCTACATATTTAGGCAGAGCCTCTCAAATTATTGCTTTGGTAGGGGTGGGGGTAGGGGAGAATTGTGATTTTTTTATTATATTTTCACATAGCCATTACAAAAAATGCCTTTATCAAACTCAAGACTGTATTTAAAGCCTGTAAGTTACTGAGATGTGATCCACACCTTCATACAGCGCCCCCTTTGGGAGAACTGGGAAAGAAATGTCTCTAAAGTCATTATCGAGAAAAGCTGTGCTGCTCCTGGGCAATTATTTGACTTTCTCTTAAGGTCACCATGAATCTTGAAACTGTGGCATGATCACGCTTCCTTCTTTGCTGTGGCTATTAGGAAGCTGAATTTTGCGACTCACCTCTAACAATTAGAACTTGCATTTGATATCATCTTTTCTCTCCTTGCCTCCAACTCCTTACCTTTTCATGTTTAATCTGATAGAATTTACCACTATTAGTGTCCTCAAATTTTGTTGGAATGAGATGATATACGAATACATATACACATATATACATATACATTAACTTTTAGAAATTTAGTGCTTTCTATAAATTGGAATGCAGGTGCCCAGTTAACATGGCAGCATATTAGCAGCTGCCTAGCCTAACTTTCCATTTAATGAATTATGAAAGACACCCCTTATAAGATCCAGGAGAAAAAAAAAAAAACCAAACAATTACAAAAGTAACTGGCACCAGGAATAAAATCTAAAGTTAAGTCCTTATGCCAAAGTCTTGGTATTTCCACTGAGCACACAGCATCCTGGGCATGGCAGAAAGGAAATATATCCTGGGAATGGTAGAATAAATATAAACAAAATTCGGTCACCTCTGCCTTCTCATCTCTCCTCTACTGCAACACAGAAATCAAGTGGATTCCTCCACTACTGTAGAACTATTTTCTGAAATGCTCCCCTACTCTCACTTTCCCTGATGGCTTTTAGATTAAGAATTGACAATGAGAAAGTTATCACATAAAAGAATTGGTAGTAAACATTGAAACTACTAAAAAATTCAAAGAGGAGTAAAATAACATAAATATTGACTAAAATCCAAAACAGCTCTTCAAAATTTATTTGAAAAAAAAAAAATAGGAGTAAGGTTCTATACACAGAGTCTGTAATTCCTAATTAAATTGATAATTGTGGGATTGAGAAAGACAGGGAGAAATAAAAAACATTTTAAGTTCCATGATATACATCAGAGTAGGAAAAAATATACCTTCTAAGTTACCATAAGTGAAAATAGCAAAATGTATGGCAAAAGACATAAACCAATAAGTGAAATAGCAAAAAAATACAGTCTCAAACTCACCAAAAAATATAAAACAAAATGGTAGAAATAGGACTGAACTTATCAGTATTAAAAATAAGTAAAAATAGTTTTGCTCTACAAGTAAAGTAAAAGGCAGACTTGGATTGAGTTAAAGAAGAACAACAGTGAGACCAAAATTAAATTACATAGAAAGAATAAGATTAAAAGGATGAGTATATCAGGCAAGTAAAAGCAAGCACAGGTGGTGCCGATAATATCAAAGGAAAGTTCAAAGCAAAAGTGATTCAGTAAAACAATGAAACAAAAAAGACCCTTTTCTATTGAAACAAGATGAAATCTATAATTATGATATAATAGTCCTGAGCATTTATGAGCTGATTAACATAACATCAAAATTTATATAACAAAAAACTTTGATATATAAGAAGAAAGAGACAGAAACATAATTATAGTGACATACTAAAATACCAATATTATCTAATACAGAAAAAGTTGATGAAAATAAGAGGATGTATCTAGGTAGTTTAATAACATACTTAGTAAAATTTAATTAATACATGTAGCAAAATTTTATACAATAGCTTTTCAATTTCACTGATTTTTAAAAATTGAATACATGATGAGGCATAAAGAACATTAATTAGGTTTACAAAATATAAACTACATAAGCCAAACTTTCATTTCTTCATTATAATCCACAAAAGCTAGAAATTACAAGAAAACTCTCAAAATAACCAGCAGGCCAATGATACAAACTTTAGATCTTTTCATGTAATCCTGCACATCCTGAGGCTGATTTTGTTTTTTAGTCTATTTTCTCTCTTGTAATTTCAATTGCTCTGTCTTCAGGTTCATTAACTTTTTTTTATATGTCCTCTCCATTTCACTGTTGTGCCCATCCAGTGAGTTTTAAAATTTCAGTTATTGCATTGTTTAGTTCTAAAATTTCCTTTTGGTTCTTCTTTATATCTTCTGTTTCTTTGCTATGCCTTTCTATATTTTTTTGCTGAAATTATCTATTTTTAATTTGATTCAATCATGTTCATAATTGCTTGTTGAAGCATTTTTGTGATTCCTGCCTGAAAATCCTTGCCAGATAATTCCAACATCTGTGTCATTTTTGCGTTGTCATATGTTGAATTTTTTCTCATTCAAGTTGAAGTTTTCCTGATTCTTGATATAATGTGTGGTTTAATTATATCTTGAATGTTTGGACAGTGTGTTATCCAAGATCCCAGATCTTATGCCAGTGGAGAAAAAGGACACTGACTCATTACTGCCAGGGGGAGGGGAAGTCCAAGTTCTCTACTTAGCCTCTGTAGACAGGGTGGGAAAGAGGGAAGTGATACTTCATTAATACTGGGTGGGGGGTTGGAAGTTTAGGGTACCCACTAGGCTTCTGCTGAATCACTCTGACTGAGGGAGGGGGGTACCTTGTTACTCCCCATAAGGCTTCTACTGACAGTATAAGGAGATGGGTCGATGGGGAAAGTCCTGGCTCTACGTGAGACCTTCTCTGATAGCCTCCAGTGAGAAGGGGGAGAGGTGCCTCATTTCTACCACGTGAGGAGTGGAATTCCAGGCTCCCCAAGTAACCTTCAATGACACTGTGGGAGGTTGTTCTCATTAATATTGGGCAGTGGTAAAAGTCTTGTATCTCCACAAGACCTTCTCTGGCACTACCTCAACAAGAATGTAATAACGAGGACAACCTGATTACAGCCAGAAGAATTTGGAAACCGTTGCTGACAGGGGTGAGGAGAAAGGGTGGGACCATAGTTTCGTCTCAGGTTGTTTGGCTGGAGCGGGGCAGCTATTGTCTAAAAGTTTTCTATCTTTTGAGTCTGCCTCTTTCCTAGTCCTTTGGCTGGAGAGAGCAGACTTTTGTTGATGCTTTTGTGGGTACATACATTAGTGTCTTTGGATTTTGGTTTTCCAGCACCAGTTCAGGATGTATGAGGAAAAAGTAAACCCAAAGACCTCACCACCATGTCACTCGCCTGAGTGACAACTCAGGTTCCAAGATCCCTAGCCTATCTGCCTTCTTCTTTTCACCTCTCAGAGTCTTCTTATGTATGTTTTATATATAATGTTCAGAGTTTTAGCTGTACTTAGTGGGAAAAAATAAAGAAATGTGTGTCTCCTCCATGTCTCAAATGGGAACTATTATTTTTATATTTTCTAATGTCTCTAAAATAGTTCATAATAATTTTTTAAAGATTGGATGATGCTTGTGAAAGTTAAACTATTCTTGAAGATTCTTGGGGCACAGTGAGCCACCCTCTGTCTCCCTACTTCTCCAGAAAAGATGGCCTTTCACTGTTCGTCCTTGTCCTCTACTCAGGGCTCTCCCCACCCCCACCCAACCCCAAGAAAAGAATCTGAACCAGCTCCTGTTTGAAAACAGGGCTAGATGGAAGACAGGAACCAATAGCAAACCGTGTTACATCACTTTTGTTATGGGGAAAAGGGTTACTAAAGGGGATTTTAATATTTTAAAAAGGAAAGTCATTAGAAGATTCTGATCTTTAAAATACTTAACAATTAGTACTATGGAGACTTATGTTCCCACTAGTCATCATGCATGGAGGACTGAGAAAGAAATCATTTACCAAGACAAAGGGATGTATTCAATGTTTTAACAACCAGGATAGCCTTCCTGGCACATATTAGAGGAATATCAATCTTGTCTATTAACTACTCAATGGGTTTTTTTCTGCAAAAACCACAAAGATGATAAAAGTTGTTTTAAAACATTTCTCGTGACAAGCAGTATATAATCAGATCAGGAAAGGGTGAAATAAAAAAATTAACTGATACCTTTTATTCCTTCATATTGGCAACGCAAGTCAAGAAGCCCCCAAACTACATTAATTAGTTCCCTTTGAGAGATGCAGCCGATACCATGTTGGTCACAAGTTAAATGGAACTCTACAGTCCTTTTACAATCAGAACAAAATAATTCAATCCCCTAGTGTATACACTAATGTTATAAATGACACATTGAAATTTTAAGGGCACAATCCCAGTTAGCTATATCCAAAAATTACCGTGCATACAGCTATGCAGAGATCTTGGGAGACTTTGCCATCTGATATTTCAGAGCAGGAAGCAGCTGGAAAAATCATTTATAGCTATGGGAAAAACCAAAATGACATTTTTAAAAGCTAAGAACAGCTCACATGTTTTAAAGAAAGAAAAAAATAATTAAATAAATAAAAGACACTATTCAGAGAATCACAAAAGAAATAGATTGAGAGAATTAAGGCAGGTGGAACATTCCTTTGCAGGTAATTGGTTGAGTGAGAAACAGCTGGGATCCATGGCCAGGTAAGACAAAGGGATCAGACGTTATCAGAGCAAGTTTTCCATGTTTAGATCAGATGTCAAGTGCTGGTTTACTTGCGGCCCTGAGGGATTGGAGGGAGAGTGGGTTTGGTATTGGAACCTGGGCGACTGATGACCAGGATCGACTGTTTTCTCTGTTGGAGAGGCTCTTTTTCATCTGGAAATGATTGTACATGTAGTGCTGTAAAACATTAAGAAAAGATGATACATTACATATAGCTAATCCCTTGGTACACTAAACAAAGAAAATAAGCATTGCATGATGTATACACCAGAATAATTTTTAGAATTAATTTATGACAAACTATAAGGAATAAATGACATCCAAACAAGAAAAATAGTGAAAGAGGTCAGAATATATCATGCATATAGTTGAACAAGCCTTAGGTTGTATAAACTTGGCCAATGACCAGAAGGTTGCTACAGCAAGAAATTACTATGCTACTCTTCCACCCTGCTCATACCCTCTGTAACAGTGCCCCATGCCATACTCCTTCACAGTCACACACGTGCAGATTCAGCATAGACACACACACACACAGTGAAGTCTTTCCTAGAGAAGCATCATCTAGTGCCCTCTGAGATTAGGTTGTTCACCAAGCAGGAAGACATTTGGAGCTAGGTTTCTCTGAGGACTGTGGGAAGGAGGAGGAGTTGGAAGATGGAAACCAAAGATAGAGGCCTGGTGGCCATAGAGGAAGCAAAATTCTTACTGGTGAGAAAGCAGTGTAACAGGGATTGAGAAAGTAAAGCAGAGGATTCTACAGAGAGTAGGGGAAAAAAGGAAGGAGGTATAAGATCAGGAAGACTGAATCTATTGGCCAAATCAAAGCAATTCAAAGTAAAAGGGAAAACGACCTCATTAAGGTATATTCAGAGAAAAACAGGACACTGCTTGAGGAGATGATATCATGTTAACAGAGGACCAAAGAAAAAAAGAAAGAAAAGAAAAAAAGAATGCTCTTGTTTGTTTCCTTTTGTTTTTCACCACAGAGATATTTGTTAAAGAGGAAAGCATAAGGCAAACATTTTAAGAGAAGAAAGCAGACAGTAGGAGAGTAGGCCTTCTCTGTTAATCAGTTCAAGCTTCCACAACCAGATAAATTACATCTTGGGATGCTGAAATTACTTACTGAAGTGGTTGTAGAGTAACCTGGCATTTGAGAATTTATTGACAGTGAGAAGTGCTCCCAGAGACGAATAATATTGCCATTTTTAAAAAATAGGAATAAGGATTTACAAACCAGTACATTTGGCTTTAAACCTTAGCAAATTTCAGTTTATTAAAGAAATAATTGCACATTTAGAAAGTACTGTAGTGAGTAATGAGGTTAGAAGGGATTTACAAAGAAAATTTACTTCAAATTAACGTAATTTCCATTTTACTGAAGCAGGTGTTAACAAAGTAGGGCCCATAGGCCAAATCTAGTGGGCAGCCCGTTTTTGTAAATAAGGTTTATTGGAACCCAGCCCCCTGCCCTTTCATTTACATCCTGTTTATGGCTGTTCTCACACTGCAAGGGTAGGGTGGTGTGGTTACAAAAGAACCCATATGGCCCATGAAGCCAAAAGCATTTACCGTGTGGCCCTTGACAGAAGACTTGCTGACCTCTAGAGTCAGAAAATACCACTGGTGTAATGTCTCTTGATTTCTGCAGGGCACTTATCAAAGTTTTCATTCGAATAGAGAGATGTGAGTAGTGATCACATACTAGGTGGGCTTTCCCTGGAATTGAGTCTTCAGAGACTTGTCACAGGACACTACTCTTGGCCAACTCCTGGGTCCTACTGTTGACAGTCACTATGACAAAGGCTTGTTGTTTTTATAGATTTCAAAAATCTATAAAATAGTGAATATGGGAGATGAATCAGATCCAAAATGAACTAATCAAGCTGGAATGTGAGGCTGAAACCAAAATGATAAAAAGATGAAAATAAAAGTTATAGTTATAAGAAAAGAAAGTCAACTGCACATATATTGGATGATAGAGACCTGGTTTGGAAATTCATATGAAAAAGGAAGATTGAACTGACTCAGAGCCAGTAATGTGATGCAGTTGCTAAGAAAACCACCACAATACATGAGCAAAATGGCAGACTAAGAAGCTCCTCATTCTCCCATGGAAACACTAATTAAATAACTAGAGACTAGCTAAAATAACTCTGTAGATGCTCTGGAATCAGTCAAATATCTATAGCAACCAAACAAATACCCAATCAAGAAAAAGCCACATTCAAAATGGGAAGAAATTCCATGGTGTTTTTACTTGCCCTTGCCCTAGGCCCTCCCCAGCACACTGCTGTGGGATTTGGGGCAGTGTAGCCAGGTCCCCAGTTCCCTTCTGTGAGCCACAGAGAGTAGAACAGACTTAATTTGCAATCTTTTGACCTGTCTGGGGGGCTGCCTGATGAGTCTCTGTGTTATCTAACTCAGAATTCAGTTGGCGAATAGAGGCATATCTGGGATCTCAAACTAGGGAAAGCCAAAGATAGCAGCGGGCATGGCTCATGAAAACCATGAGGGGGCTACTAATTGAGGAATGCAACAGGACAGCAAAAGCCCCAAGAAGAAGCAGAGGTAAGATTCTTAGGAAAACTAAGACATTTAAAAGCAACTGTGTATACTAGGGAATTGGGAAAAAGTATACACACAAGCCCAGGGAAAATGCATACCCAGAAAATGCCTGAAAAGATGTTAAGCCTTCATGCAGGGCTGATCCTAGGCTCAGAACACACCCTGATAATTAGAGAAAGTCTTCCCTACACTGAGCCAGTCTGTAGCCTTGGAGAGGTAGCTGTTTTTTCAAAAGCCCAATTTTTAACAAAATGTCAGAAAGCATACAAAGAAAGAGAAAAACATGGCCCATTCAAAGGAACAAAATAAATCTATAAGAACAACCCCTAAAGAAAACTAGCATAATCTTCTGCTATGTGTATAAAAATGTATAATCATAATACCTAGCAGGTATCTAAAAATTTACTTCTTACTTATACCATAACCTCATCTCATCTGGTCCTATAATATATATTGCCTTATACATATCTATGTTATAGTAATATATAATCATATATGATAATATTATACTATTATAGGACAGATACTGTTATTCCCAAGGCTCAGATGTTAACTGATTTCCCCAACATTATACAACCAGACAGTAGAGAAATGAAAATAGAACCCAAGTCTTCTGATCCCTAACCTAATGCTCTTTGCACTGTACCATATCGTAAATAACAGTTCCACTTTGCTTTGGCCACACTGTGTTTGGAATGCAGTGCTGGACTCTAAGGAACCCATTTAAGGAAGGATACAGGCAGGGAAAAGAAAACGAGATAGGGAAGGTCTGGGAACACTGTCCATGGTTCTGGGAAGTCAGAACCATGATGAGCCTTGTGCCATGTTTGGTCCAGAGCTCCTGGTCCCCTCAGGCCCTGAGGTGGCAGGGTATAGCCTTTAAGGGGGTCCTAGAACACTTCCCACTTCCTATGAGATGACATAAAGGTTTACTTGAGAATTTGGGATTATTTGCTGGGGCTTTGGTCTTGGAACTCTAATCTTCATTGCTTGTGTTCTTCATGAGTAAAATTCTTGAAAATATCTTATTTTGGCTAACAATCCTGAATACTACTACAGCTGAAGGGGAGTCTACATTTGAATTAGTTGGACCATGCCCGCTTTAGTGTTTCCCTTCCTTTTGGAAACACCATCTACTATGTCTTCTTGTCCCGGGCAACCTAAGAAGTCTATATTCTCTTTCTAGTTCCTCTGGTCACCTGAGCAAGCAGGGTTCAAGCAGAATATCCTCTTCTGGGTTCAGGTAGAGCACCCTCCCCCCGAGACTACAAATGGTGGCTCCCTCCTAGCCTCCAGGTCCTAGGGAATCCTCCCAACTTACTCATTCCTCTATCAATTACTCCCAGAGCCCCACCTTCCAACCTGACACCTGGCTTACTTTCTCTCATTCCCACTTTGATCTTTAGTGGTTCAGTTTCCCCACCCTGTTCAAAGTCTTCACTCAGTGTTATTTATGATCATTGTCCCCAAACGCAGAGAGAAAAATGCAATGGCCAGTCTGTCTCTGCCTGGACATGTGCACTCACATGTATGTTGGGGAACAAGGGGGAAAAAGGCGGTGAGAAGGGGCTAGGTGAGATCCTTCAAGCCCCAAACCATCAGAATTCTGCCAAGCCTCCACAGTAAAAGACTGGACAACAATTCAAAACCCTCCGTGTTTCTACTCTTCTTCACTGAATTAAGTCTAAGTCACCAAAGACCACCTCTAGGAGCATGTGCCCCTCGCCCCAGACTCCTCCAGGTGGTGTGGCCAGGTGGACAGAGCAGCAGCTTCCCTTCTACGTAGCTAAGTGACCTTGGGCATATTCTGACCTTTCTGAACTTTGTTTCTCATCTATAACAACGGGAGACAAAATAAGTCACCCTTACCCCAGAGGGAAATTCTGACTTAATATGCTCATTTAATTTTTAAAAATCTGGAATAATCAGAAAGACAGGAAGAAACGTATATAAATGTATGTTTAGATTTATGGAACCCATGTCAAATAGCTCCTACCTTTCAGGGCATGATCCGTCTCAGTATCACTTACTACTGATCCTGGATGTGAAGAAGAGCTCCCTTCTGGAGGCTGAAAAGGCCATTCTTTTGACCATGGATAAGACTGACATAATGTAGAAACATAGGGATCCTTGCCACTGGAAAAATGAAAAGTGAAAGATGTTCTTGAGATGTAAAACTGCTAATGACCGTACAATCTCTGCCTATGACCTCATTGGGTTACCTTTATCAAGTCCTGTCAGTCATTGGTAAACATGTCTCTATTGAGCTCGTTTTAAATGGTATCTATAGCAAATGCTACATAGCAGCTGACTTACCTTAAAGTACATTAAGTACTGTACACATTACCATAAACTTCCCATCCATTATGCAAAACATAACTGAGTAGCTACTGAGAACAAGGCATCAGGATAGGTGCTAGGGGATAGAACAAGTAGAGTAAAGGCACAGATTCTAATCTCTAGGACTTTGGAATCAAGTGCAATTTTTATATAGCAGTTCCTGCTATTTCAAGGATAGAGGAAGCAAAAGCATATTAGGTGGCCTGATCTGAACCCCACATTGGGCATATCTAAAGCTAGTTCTGGAGGACGGTGATTTTGTTTCCCTTTTTAGGATAAGGTTGGGGCATGATCTGGGTGCCTGAAATCCTTGCTTCTGGGCCAATGCACTTCTTACTGCCAGGTTCCTCTCCTTTGAGATTCACCTGTTTCCTGGCTGCCTTCCAGGGAGGCAGCTCTACCGGGGGAGCTTATGCTGCAAAGCATTCATTGCAAAGTAGCTGGACTTTGTCTGTAGTCCTCAGGTCTCAGTTTTGGACCCTTCACTCCTACAATTGTGCCTCACCCCCACCAAATTTGCTCTCATTAAAGAATCTGAAATTGATCACATGGAAATGGCTGATACTTAAAACATTATTGTTTTGGACAAATCATGCCTTTTAACAAGTCTTAAAGGAATAAAGGACTATAATTCTCATGGCAGGTTTTCAGGCTTAACCAGTAGAGTGGAAGAGATTTACTGGGTCAAGTTTCCTCACTAAACATTGAAGTCACACCATGAGTAGTCCCTGACTCAGTAAGGGGGACAGAAAGGTAGAACTGTTCCTCTCCTATCCCTCATCGCACACCCCCTACCTCCCACCTTTGGATCCCCAAGTTTGTTTAGGCTCTTGTCCCTTTTCTGGCAGGTTTCCACTCTTCAACTTAATGGTCCTGGAATGCTTCTTAGTCAAGATAAACTTCAGGAATGATAGAAAGAAGCTGGCTTGGAAGACTAACAGGACAAAGACATGGAGTAGATACTTTGAAAGAGAAGGCTCAGGGGTGGGAGTAGGATAATTCAACTAATAAAAAGGGAAGATGGAGAAAATATGAGACTTCTGGAATTGTACCACCATTGGGCCTTGGGGAGAAGCTGCTATAGCCAAAGTGATTCACTTCTCTTGTGAGACAGCCACAGGGGGCTTGTTCCAACCCAGGTTTCTGGGTCTCTTAGGCCAATGACTCCAAGACCAGATAGTGGCTGATGTAAACATTTTATAGACTGTGCTCTTGACCTCATCAACTGTCTCACTGATGGGTGCCCTCAGTTGCTGGAAGGACCTTGGCAAGGGATCATGCTGCAGCCAAGCAAAAAAGTTCTCCCCACTCCCCAGGCACACACAGAAAGAAAGATTTCCAATTAACAGCAAATGTCAGAAAGAACAGGTACGAATTGTAGGCAAACCCCTCAGACATAGAGTTGAAATATGAATACGGGGCTTTCACATTTTTAAAGTTTAACAGGGTTCCTTTAGGATACAACAGAGAAGTTGGAGATGTTGGGAGATCTTGGGAGGATTTAGCAAATAAGAGGTGGTTTGGGGAGAAAAAAGAAAATACAAAGAAAAAGAAACCCCTTTTTAGAAGATAATGAACATCAGACAAAAAAGATGTCTGAACTAATTGTTTTTCATTCATCACAGTCCTCTCTGTGTTTTTGGTGTTTCTCTCACATGCGTCTGATTTCTTCAGTTAGATTCTAAGCCTTATAGGCAGCATGGCCGAGTGGCTTAGCACAGAGACTCTGGAGCATTTTGGCCTGGACTGAGACCTCAGCTCTGAGACTTGTTAGTTATGTGCCCTAAGCAAGTCCCTTAGCCCATTGATTAACTTGCCTCATTGCCACATTTTAAAAATTGGGATAATAATAATAATGCTCATGGGGGTAATTGTTATCAATTAATATGTATGTGTGTTGAGATAACGTATATCACAGTCCCAGAACAAGAACTGGCACATAGCAAGTGTTGTACAAGATCTGCTGTCTTTGTAATTCTGCTTCTCATGGCCCATGCACATTTATACTTCAGTCCAATAGCTTTAGGTGGACTTCTCTTTACTCACTGTATTAATTTCCTTAAAATAAAGTTTACTAATTATTTTTCATTATAAAAGTAAAACATATGCATTATAGGCAATTTAGAAAATACAGAAAACTAGAAGGAAAAAGGAAAATCACACATAGAAAATGACCACTATTATATTTTGGCTCTTGTTTTCTCTATGTATAGTTTTACTTTTTCATTTTATGTGATTGTGCACATTTTCAGCGAAAAATTTTGTGTTATTAACAGTTCTCTGAAACCTGATAGGTACATAACAGTCTATCAAGTATATTCATACATTATTTGAGCATTCCTTTATTTTTGGACATTCAGGTTCTTTCCAATTTTTTTGTTATAATGATTATCTTTCCGTATAATAATTGTCTACATTTTGAGTTATTTTATTAGTTCTTCCTATGGCCTGAATGTTTGTGCCCGCCCCTGCCCCCAACTCATATGTTGAAATCCTAACTCCCAAGATGGTAACATTAAGAGATGAGCCTTTAAGGTCATGAGGGTGGAGCCCTTATGAATGGGGTTAGTGCCCTTATAAAAGAGACCTGGAGAGCTTCCTAGCCCCTTCTATTGTGTGAGGACACAGTAAGAAGGTGCCATCTACAAACCAGGAAGTAGGCCCTGACCAGACACTAAATCTGCTGGCACCTTGATCTTAGACTCTCAGCCTTCAAAACTGTGAGAAATAAATTTCTGTTGTTTATAAGCATACATGGCCTATGGCATTTTGTTATAGCAGCCCGAATGGACAGAGACAGTATCAATTCCCAGAAGTGGAATAACTGGGTCAATAACAAATACATTTTTTTATGATTTTGATATAAACTAATTGCTGTACAAAAAAATAAAAAAGACTCTCTTCTTTTTGCTGGATGACAGCTTTTGGAACGCTGGCACAGAATGCTAAATCCCCTTTAGATAGAGCATCCGTGTTCCTAGGAGACCTTGGTTCCTAATCTCTTGTTCCCACACAGGGTAATTGTGCTTGTCCAAGAAGCTACTTCCTAGAGAAGAATAAACTGAGACCAATCTGAGACCAATCGAGGCCCACATCTGGATTTTCCAATCACAAGTCTGTTTTTTTTTTTTTTTTTTTTTGAGACAGAGTCTCACTCTGTCACCCCAGCTTAGGGTGCAGTTGTCATCATAGCTCACAGCAACCTCAAAGTCCTGGGCTCAAGCAATCCTCCTGCCTCAGCCTCCCACTACAGGTGTGTACTACCACACCTGGCTAATTTTTCTATTTTCTGTAGAGATGGGATCTCGCTCTTGCTCAGACTGGTTTCAAACTCCTGAGCTCAAGCGATCCTCCCACTGTGGCCTCCAGGAATGCTAGTGGATAAGTTTTTTCTCTATATCTTGCAGTGGAAAAGTGCCATTATTAACCTGTGCATGGACTCTTCTAAATTATTACCTAGACAGTCTGTTCTGCCTGAATATAGCCTTACATGCATTTATGGTTTATGGGATAGTTCTTTTATTACAAATAATAGAAGCATAACAATGTTCTTCTTTCTTTTAGTAAAAAACACAATAATCCAAAGTTATATAAATATAGCATATAAAATATAGTATGTTAAATTTATAACATATAAATTAAATATACATATATAGTATATAAATATAGTATGTTAAAGGGAACACAGAAAGAAAAATGGTAGGAAAAATTTCCCTGGATTTTTAATACATATTGTGTTAGTTTGCTCTGGCTGCCATAACAAAGTACCATGAACTGAGTGGCTTAAACAACAGGAATTTATTGTCTCACAGTTCTGGAGGCCAGAAGTCCAAGATCAAGGCATCAGCAGGGCTGGTTCCTTCTGAGGGCTGTGACAGAATAGTCCCATGCCTCTCTCCTAGCTCTGGTGGTTTGCTGGTGATCTTTGGGCCTCCTTGGCTTCTGCTCCATCACTTCAATCTCAGCCTTCATCACATGGCTTCTCCCTCTGTGTGTGTCTGTGTCCCTTTTTATAAGGACAATTGGATTAAATAGGATGAGGGGTCCGTTTTACTCTAGTCTGACCCCATCTTAACTAATTACCTCTACGATGACCCTATTTCCAAGTTAGGCCAGATTCTAAGGTTCTGGGAGTTAGGACTGCAACATATGAATTTGGGGGGTGCCACAGTTCAACCCATGACACATAGGTTTGGTTCCTTATTTTTGGAAAAATATACATCTACATTTAACACACGTACCGAAATAGGAAACACAGAGCAAGTTCTGTCTTCCAACAGTTACTTTCCCTTTGTATCAAAAGTATGAAATGAATATGTGATGAAAATCAGAAGAAAGTGGTAAAGTTGAAAGACACATGCATGACCACATGTGAAGTGTCAGACTTGAGTCCCAGGTCCAACCCTTTCACCGTGGGAACAGGTGATGTGTCAGCTCACCGCAGCCCATTGGGAATTGTGTTTTCTCTTTCTCTCTGTATTCCCATCAGCTTGACTCACTGTACTAACAATTCAGAGCTCAACCAAATCCTCAGAGATCCATAGCTTCAACATTGTTACAGAAAGCTAACTAACTAATTATGGTGCTAGGATCTCTCACTAGTATCTAGTGAAATATGCAGACTTAGAGGGAACCATTTAGAGGGGACAGTTATTTTTCATCATCAAATTTATGAAAAGAAACTCAAAGTGTCACAATAATAAAATGCAGAAATGAAGGGAAGTATTGCTCATTTTTGAAATTGTCATTCTCATCATGACACATTGCCCTCATAAAATATCCCTTTGCTGTGGCAGACTTTTAAAATAACTTTTTAAAGTTATATTAATACTTCAAAAATTATAAAAATGCTCATTACTGAAAATATGGGGGAAGAACAAAACAATAAAAATCAGCCATAACCTATCATTAAAAGATAGTAATATAGTATTTTGGTGTATATCTTTTTGATGTTTTTCTCATTTACTGAATATTTAATCAAATTCTCATGGATTTTTATGTTTTTTTAGAATATAAATATAAAATATATATCCTGTACAGATAATTTAGAAGTTATAGACAAAAGGCTAAAGATGAAAATTAAAACAACTGGCAATTCTAGAGGAATAGCCACTGTTAACATTTTGGTATACTTTCTTCCAGTCACATTTCTTGTCTATTACATTGCCATGCATTTGGACACTCCAGAGAGGCTGCCATACCCACAGACCCTTTCTCAAGAGTCCTTCACTTATTTCTCTGTCACTGATCTGGCCACAGATATTTAGCTGAAGAATGGGTGTGTGACAGAGGGGCAGCCAATCTATAAGCCACCCCGGAACTACAAAGGCCAGAGCTCTCTACCCAAGAGGGCCTCCCAGTAGATGGCGACTGACCCACCAGCCAGGTATTTGCGTGGGAGGTTTGTATTCAAGACCAACAGACAGATGGTCAATTGCAGTGGCAGGGACAACTGAAGGAGAAACAGAATGTAGTAGAATGCCCACAAAAGCAAACATGAAAATCAGTGGTGGAGGCTCTGTTAGGGTCTATGTGAGGTCCTCAACCTACACATATTCAGCTTTTGAACCCCACTTTGACATATTCAACATTGGCACTCTGAAGTGTCCTTTTATATATTGGACATCAGTTGGTAAACGTTTTGAGATTATAGCATTGTACTAATCAGAGATGTTGGTGGCAAATTATAGACACCAACTCTGGCTAATTTGAGTATTAAAAAGGGAGTTATTGGAAGGCTATTGAATGGTTTCTATTAATAATATTAATGGAAACTAGAGAACTGGGGTTAAAAACTGGGCAGGAACCAAGGTAAGCTAGGATCCAAGAACACAGCTGAGTTGCAATACAGGAAGAGATCAGTAGAACGTCATTGTTTGTACTACTATAATGCATGCCTGGGCCACTTCTCTGAATTCTTGGTTCTTCTGCCACTGGTGACTCAAATAATTTCTAACTGCCCCAGCATCTTTGTGTCACTCCCTCAAGATTCAAAGTCCCAGATAAAATCTTCCAATTGTACGAACCTGCATTATATGCCTGTGCCCTCCCTAGAGGCGTAGGGTCTACTCCCTTCAAATTTCACAGTGGGAAATGGGGTCCTGCTTCCTGGTTTTAGGATTTCTCTGAAGCCTAGAGATGAGTACCGTGATTTTAATGAACCAGCAAGAAAAAACCAATTCCATCTAACAAAACTCCTCGACTTACCTCTTTGCAGGATGTGGGCCAAAGGGAAGTTTAAAATAATCTTCACAAAGCTCAAAACCTTTCTGTAGTTCTTCCAAAGTTGCAAAATACCGTAGACCACTGGTGAGAGGCACTGGTACAGGACCCCTGAAATTGGAAATTTTAGAAGAAATCCAAAGGATTTTATGATACCAAGCATACACATATATAATACCTAAATACTGACCATTATTTCCCACATAAATGCAAATGCCAATGAAATCTATGTGAAATAATGTAATATATCCACTCAGAAACATTCACTTCAGAGCTTGTCTTAGTCGCTGGCATGATTACATTCTAATTTGAAGATTAAGCAAATTTGCATTGTTGTGAATATTTCTTATCTATTAAACTATTATTAATAATATAGGCAAATTATCTTCCTTGAGATTCATATATACTCTCTTATAAACCCTAGACCATTTGTTATGCAAGGCCCAGCAATGTATCAACTGCTATAAACATTGAAATAGGTATTTTCCAATCTTACTCATAATTTAAGGCTCTGAAATGGGATCTGAGTAAAATATTTCTAAAAACCCTAATATTATAACTAAACTCTACTATAAAATATTCTTTTGTCATCTACTCATATATGCTAGCCTGTTCCCTCAGAGTGACTTGAAGGAAAAAGAATCATTAACCATTTTTAGTGAATAAACCCTGCTGCTGTTCACCTCAGACTCGCCAGAGTTGCTGCTATGCCCGAAGTAGCCCCATTGCAGGTAAATGCAAGCAAACTCCAAGCCCCTGTCTGTGCTTGTGATGATCCATTGGCAGCTCATGTTTAAAACCGCTTGGGTTCTCTGTTCAGGGTGTTTGAATAGGTCTCAGCTGCTCTGGGACACTGTCTATCTACTGGCCACCACCCTCCTGACCCCCTGTTAGAAATTTACATGTACCACACAGCCTGTATTTTGAATCAGACTATCTGAAAATAGCCTGCCAACATGGAGGAAATTAGTAACACTTTTTTTATATGGTAGCAGACAAGTAGATAAAAACTTAATTTTATTTATATTGGCTAAAGATTCTCAACATATAGCTTAAAATGACAGACAATAAAAAGAACCGAAATTGAAAAAAGACTTTAAATGGCTTTTAAAATTCTACTTCCTTGATCACTGCATTATTAACTTTACTAAAAAGTTTGTTTTTAATGCCATAATTAAGATTTTTGTCAGTGCTCTTAGCAACTTTCTAAAAATAGGAACTTCTCCATTTTATTATTCAAATATTCTAAAAGGTCACACAGAAATGAGAATTCAGAACACTGAAACCTGTAACATTAATGAGAAAATAACATGTAAATATTCCATAATCATCCAATGATCTGATTATTCATTCTGAGTGAAACTGAAAGCCCAAATGTGCCTCTTTGTGTATAATAATTAATAGAACAATAATTATCGTAGGCACTAACATCTATGAAACGCTTACTATGTGACAGGCACTCAGTGAAACATTTCATACTAAGGATTAAAAACTCATGGATTATTTGGCCGGGCACGGTGGCTCACGCCTGTAATCCTAGCACTCTGGGAGGCTGAGGCGGGTGGATTGTTTGAGCTCAGGAGTTCGAGGCCAGCCTGAGCAAGAGCGAGACCCTGTCTCTACTAAAAATAGAAAGAAATTATATGGACAGCTAAAAATATATATCAAAAAAAAAAAAATTAGCCAGGCATGGTGGCACATGCCTGTAGTCCCAGCTACTCGGGAGGCTGAGGCAGGAGGATCGCTTAAGCCCAAGAGTTGGAGGTTGCTGTGAGCGAGGCTGATGCCATGGCACTCTAGCCTGGGCAACAAAGTGAGACTCTGTCTCAAAAAAAAAAAAAAAAACCAACTCATGGATTATTAAAGATACAGTGGTGCCCACTTCCATAGTCTAATATGGAAAAGAGACATTAAACAAATGATGCCACAAATAATAAATTACTGTGGGTTTTGAGAGTCATGACAGACACGTACAAGGTACTCAACAGGATATAATTAACCTTCAGTCATGATCAGCCTTGGTGAAGGCTGCTACTTATATTCAAACACCACTAGAAATATTATTCTTTGCAGTGTGCAAAAAATCATCAGTTTCTAGTAGCTATAAGCATATTGTCCCTTTTAAAATATATATAAATGTAAAGGAAATATAACTTTCAGAACTGGATTGACTTTTGAATCACTGGGCCCATTTTAATACAGAGGTCCCTGTTTATGTTGATGATTTAGGACTCGGTTAGTATACCTGGACATCAGAAAATCAATCTAAAGTTGCTCAGGTATATATAAATATGATAAATTGCTACCTTTGAAATAGGAGTGTATGATCAGGGGGTGTCTTTCCCATTAGGGCTTTCCGGGCAGTCTCATGCTGTCTGTGTATAGAATCTCTTTCCTAGGCAAGAAATATGATCATAAAATTATATTGATATTAAAAATATATCACATGATTAAATAGCTAGAATAATTCTCTTCTTACTAGAGACTGAAAAACATGTGGAATGAAGAAGGGAAAAAAAGACAGGCTTAAAAAAACAAATGATATTTACTCAGGAAAGAAAAGAACAAACTTTATAAATAAAACCAAAATATTTTTATAAACACTGCAACTTAATATATAAACTTTGACAAGACTAAACTAGAATCTAAGGATGCACACTTGCACAACAAAACCGGAAAGGTAAGGAACTGATTACTATAAAAGTCAGGACGGTGGTTACCTTTGGAGGCAGGGGGCACAGGGAGGGGCCTCTGGAGTGACTGGCAAAGAAAGTTCCATGTCTCAACCTGGGGAGTGGTTACAAGGGTGTTTGCCTCATAATAATTTATACAGGTAAGAAGCACAGTCACATTCTTATTTGTCCTCAAGTCCCAATCTTCTGCCTCGTCTTCTTCAAGTTCTGTGTGACCATGATACAATTTATTTTCTTAACCTCTTTTAAATCATAAAATAAAGAACACATAAGTCTCATCTCAAGAAGTCCAGTGCATTGGATAGCCAAGTGACTGGGAAATTGCAATATATTGTAAGTGCTAATTTGGGGACAAAAGAAATATTGAAAGTGAAATAGTTTAGCACCATGAGGATCCTGAGTTCGAAGAACAGAGGCCAAAGACATTGGAAATCAAATTTATTCTCCCAGGATTCACACTGATATATCAACACTGAACTATGTACCTGAGTAGAAGAAAGCATTTTCTTCTAGAACCAAAATAGACACTTCTAAGCTGTGTGATCTTGAACAAGCAACCTCTCCTCCCTGAGCAGACCTGCCCTAGAGTACTGAAAGGAAATGGTGCTCGGCAGACGCAGATGCCCAATACTTTGTCACCACAGACCCACTTTCTCATCGGCCTTCTTACAGCTGGGCACTTAGAGGATTGTACTGGTCTTGTCCACTATACACACACATTTGTTGAATTGTCTCTCGATGAATTCATCAGTCGCCAATTTTTTTCTGGAGAATTGGCTTTCAGTGACTTGGCCTGCTTCAGGAGTAAAGGTGTCCCCTAAGGGGGTTGGAGGAGCTGGTTGAAGAAATATTAGTACAGAAAGTCAAGCTTCTTCTAGAAGGCAAAGACATAGTCACAACAATTCATTTTAATGTATATTTAAATAAAAAGCATTATTGTTTTATACAGTCAACAGTCCTTTAGATTTACTCATATATTAACCCTTTATTTTGATCTTCATTTTTTCCTATATCTCTGGCCTTCTGTATCTTAGATCATTTTCATTCTACCCAAAGAAAATTCTCTAGTGTTCCTTTCATGTAGGTTTTCTGTAACAAATTCTGTTTCTTTGTCTGGAAATATCTTTAATTCACCTTCATTTTTGAAGGATTTTTTTCACTGGGTACAAATCTCTAGATTGACAATAATTTTTTTTTTAGCACTGTAAAGATATTCTTCTGTCTTCTTTTTTCCATGATTTCTTTTGGAAAGTCAGCTGTCAACTTAATTGCTATTCTTTTTGAAGTAATCTTTTCCCCCTAGGACTGCTCTTTAGATTTTTTTGTCTTTATATTTAGCAAAACATAATTTCAAAACAAATGTATGATTAAGTTGGGTTTTTAAGATTTCTTCAATCTTGGCCTGATGACTTTTATCAAGATCATAAACCTTCATTATTTCTTCAAATCTTGATTCTGTTTCATTTTTTTCTCTTCTTCCATTTTAGGGTTCAATAAAACATGTTAGATTTTCTCATTGTTTGCTTTATGTCTTTTACCTTTTCACTGTATTTTCCATCTTGTCTTCCTAAGATTTATTTTTCTTACCAATTTTCCAGTCCATTAATTCTCTCTTCAGCTGTGTCTGACTGGATATTAATTTCAGTTACTGTTTTTCTTCCCAGTTTTTATTATTCCCATCTAGTTTTTTGGGTTTTTTTTTTTTTTTTTTTTTTTTTTTTTTTTTTTTGAGACAGAGTGTCGCTTTGTTGCCCAGGCTAGAGTGAGTGCCGTGGCGTCAGCCTAGCTCACAGCAACCTCAAACGCCTGGGCTTAAGCGATCCTACTGCCTCAGCCTCCCGAGTAGCTGGGACTACAGGCATGTGCCACCATGCCCGGCTAATTTTTTTTTTTTTTCTATATATATTTTAGTTGGCCAGATAATTTCTTTCTATTTTTAGTAGAGACGAGGTCTCGCTCATTGCTCAGGCTGGTCTCGAACTCCTGACCTTGAGCGATCCACCCGCCTCGGCCTCCCAGAGTGCTAGGATTACAGGCGTGAGCCACCGCGCCCGGCCTGGGTTTGTTTGTTTGTTTGTTTTGAGACAGGGTCTTGCTCTCTCTCCCAGGCTGGAGTGTAGTAGCATCACAATAGCTAAACGGAACCTCAAACTTCTGCACTCAAGTGATCCTCCTGCCTCACCCACCCAAGTAGCTGGGACTACAGGTGCTTGCCACCACACCAAGCTAATTTTTTTATTTTTTGTAGAGATGAGGTCTTGCCATGTTGCTCAGGCTGCTCTTGAACTCCTGGCCTCAAACTATCTCCCACACTGGCCTCCCACAGTGCTAGAATTACAGGTGTGAGCCATTGTGCCTGGCTCCATTTAGTTATTTTTTCATTGTTTCCACTTTTTTGCTGAAATTTCCAATTTTTGTCTTTTATCTTGGACATTACAAGTACAGTAATACTAATGTTTTGGTTTGATAAAATCAACACCTGGAGGTTTTAAAATGTGTTTTTGTACTGGAAAAATCTGGAGGCCCTGGAGGCCCATTTCTATTGCATGTTGATTCTGTTATTTTTAGTTGATATTTTCTCATCTCTCTGTGTTCCTGGTTATTTTTTATTGTGCACTAGACATTGTATTTGCAAAATTACTTGTAGAAATTTTTTTTCTGCCAGGTACCTGGGAATATCTAGGACCTTTTTAATGTAATTTCAGGGATGTAAGTGCCATTCTAATATTTGTTTTGTAGACAATAGTTTACAAATCAGTTTCATATGCTTTTGATACAATGGCCTTGTAAAGTAGGCATCATTATTTCCACTGGACAGAAAAGGAAATGGCATCTCATAGTAGATAAGTGGCTTTTGTAAGATTACCCAGGAGGTGCAAGATTGTCACATGACTCAAAGTAGTGCATTTTTCCTCTTGGGTTAAGGAGTCAATAGTCAAAAGGAGACAGAACAAGCACAGACCAAGAATATGTGCATAAACATATTCTTACCCAACTAGTTATGACATGTGCCATATGTGACTACCAAGCAATAAGACTGTTTTCCATAAGACACACACAAAACCAGACCCATTGTTTTGTAATCACACCTCAACACACTCGTAGTTGCACACTATGGCCAAGGAAAGAGCAGAATATTAGATTAGAGAGGTTATACTGAAAAGGCCTCATGTACATGATGAGTTTTGAGGTGGAGTTTTAAGTAGGGAAAGGTTCTTCAGAGAAATAGAACCATAAAAAAAAAAAAAAGAATTGGAGATGGGAATTGTCACTTTGTCCATCACTGTCACAGGCTCTCTTGGCAGCGTCCAAAGGAAAATATGAACACATTAAATATACGATTAAGACACCCCAAAAGCACAAAAATATCTAGCTTTTTTTTTTCTTTTGGACAATTTAAGATAAAGGTTTTGACAGAGGCAGTTGCAATTATGTTCTCTAATCCACCAAAAAGCTCCAAAAATATATGAAAAGTTATTGGGCAAGTAAAATGAGAAAAATAACATCTTCTCCTTTGGGTTACAGTGAGGGGGACATAAGATAATTTACACAAAAGCCCTTTCTAAATTATAAATGCTGTATAATGGCAATTTATGTTCTCTAACATACATCATAATGGTTCACTGAATCTTCTGTTGTGATAATGTTAAAGAAGTATATTGCTTGTTTCACAGCCTTATACCAGCTGTGCAAAAGGTTAATATCCTGTGAGATCTCCTAAAACATGATAAATGCTTGCAAATTTCAAAAGAGCATTGAATTCATAATCTTTAAAAGAAAAATGAGGCACTAAAAATAATCTTAGGTGAATTCACCCACACATATGACAACAGCAAATGAGTGTTACATTTGCACTAATTTCTCCATAGTGAATCCATTAGTTCTCAGGAGATTTGCTTTGCTTTTCTGTGAAACTTCCCTGTTACATTGTTATCTCCACCTACACTACAGGCACTGAGAGGCAAAGTGCCAGAGCCTCTGGGGTCTGCTCATCGTTGCCACCGTGGAGCAGTGACTGCCAACTGTGATAAAGGGCACAATAGACATTCCACGCTGGGCTCCGGATGCCCTGGACTATGGGGGCTGAACAGTTTCTCAGGGAGGTGCCCTGCAGACAAGGGGCGACAGGCACGTAGAAGTTCACGAGACTCTGGCAACAACAGGTGGTCGATAACACCTGTTCCATTCCCCCATCGACCACCACCAAAATGGCCCCTTCTACTCTCCTGTTGCCTTTCTATCACACACTCCCCTCTCCAGTTTCTCCACACTGTTCATTAATTTTATATTAAAATATTAGAGATGGATTACAATTAAGAGTACAGAGTGTGGTTTTTCCTGGCTGTTCCCCTGTCCCTAACCCCCAGTACCTTAGTGCCATTGACCAAAGCTGTCTTTAATTAGGCTAGAAAGTTTTATAACAGGTAATACTCAGATTGAACATGTTTAAATACACTATGGATACCCACTAACTGGAAGAGGGGTATAAATCAACGATGCATGTTTCTGCCTATCCAGCTGTGTGTCAGGACAGCCCCGCTGGGAAGTGAGCTGGCTCTCATGGTCAGGGCACAGGCTCATCATTAAGGAATCTAGGTGGCCAGGATTTAGGGTTTGCACACTGGATTTCCCATGTCCCAGGGGGAGATTAATGAACTGATAGTGCATTTGGAAAATCTAAGCTCCTAGAAGCATCAAGCCATACCATCCAAGAGGGCCAGGATACCAAGGGCAGAGGAGGAAACTGTAGACTGCTCTGGAAAGAGCTGAATGTCCCAGGACTAGAATGACAGAGGGTGATGGGCTCCTCATGTAGAGGGAGGCTTACCTATTCAATTCCACCCAGCATCCCAGGGTGTGGCAAGATCTCAGGGGCAGGTATTTTTAAAAAGCTACTAGCAGTAGGAGAAGAGAGGATATGGAGAATACCAGAGCCACTGGCTCAGGATGGAACTTAGGGTCTTAGGAGCAGCTCCATGGTAACCATGGTGGCTCCAGGCCAGAGGCCCTTTAGTGAGTTTCTAGGCTAGTGGCAACCCTCAGGATTCTTGAACTGAATCCAAATACAGGGAGTGTTCCCCATTTCTAATGACTTTATATTTGATTTCCCACAAACCCAGTAGAGAAGAACAATTCCAGATTTAATTGATTTGAGGTAAATAAGTATGACTTTCCTGCACTCAACTATGACACAAACTCATATTATGTACAGACGTTTAAAATGCATGCGCCTCCTCTTGCCTCTGAGAAGCCACAGTCTTGGCCGAGTGCCCTACCCTAGGTGACTGCACATGCAGGCTAATATGAGCTCCGTGGCATGGCTTGAAAAGTCAAGTCATGGGCCAGTCAGATTCTCTCACCTTCAGCAACGTAAATTAAAGAGATGGAGCAAAATTGCTTGGAATTACGGGGACAGAACCAAGAGGTCATGGAGAGCTGGGGCTGGACGGCCCACGAGAGCACACTAGCGGGAGAGAAGCCTGTGAGTGAGTGGAAGAGGCTGGCCAGGAGAGAGAGAGGGCAACAGAACATACAGGAAACAGAAGTGGAAGTACTGTTTCTTGAACCTGGAACACCCAACAACTATTATGACTTGATCAGAGTAGAATGCATAGCTCTGCATGTATACACCACAGCCTGAGACATTTTGTCTGAATTAACCAGTAACCAGTCTGATTCTCTTGACCACTGATTTTAGAAGATGATGCAATTATTTGCTTAGAACAGGCTAGTCTTATGGAATAAAAGCCAAGGAGTTAACAACCAAAACAAAAGTTCTGTCACTTCTGCTGCAAATTGCAATTGCAATTATTTAAGTCTTTTTGTAGTCCCAGATTATCGCATAAAAACAATTGCAAATGGAAAATGAGTACGACCCAATCTGAATGCCGTGCCAAGTTTGCCTTTGCTACTCCAGCACATGCTGATTTCTCAAAGTTCTCAGAGAACTGAGTTGGAACTAAGTTATATGGCTGGTTTAAGTAGTGTTAAGTTATAAAAATGGACTCTTTGAGTGGACTCACTTTTCAGGCTCAGCCCCAAAACTCAAAATCATATCCTAGCAACAAAGTACATATTTGCTTGAAATACATATTTTACTGCATTAATTTTATGGTAGTGCTTTTCTGTTCTTGCTAAATAGAAGAGTTGAGTGTCAGAGTTTTCACTGGGAGCCTGGGGGAAAGGTATTCACAAAATCTTATATTGGATATTCTATTTTTAGAACCAGTGCCTATCATTAGAGATGTAAATAGGTGAAAAATCTTATTTCGACGGACAGCAGTCAGAGAACAGTTTGGGGGAAACTTATTAGTCGCAAAATATGAAAATGCGCTTTGTGTCTGACATTGTGCCTTGCTCTCAGTTGCTGCTTCACTCCTCTTTCCCTCCCTTACCGCCGGTGTTCTTTTGTCTGAAAGTTTGGTCCATAATTTAACAAAGTAGTTTCTGTCTGTAGAATGCAGGAAATCATCCATATTTGTAGAAGTATACTTCCTAGGAGGCTCTTCAGGTTTCGCATAGGATGTTTTAACATCTGGTAGGGGGAAAAAAAAAAGTTTAAAATAAAAGGCATAAAATAGGATAAGGGAACTTTCTGAAGTGATAGAAAAGTTTTATATTTTTATTTGCCCAAATACAACAAACTGTATATTTAAAGTCTGTGCATTTCAACCTGAAAATAAAATAAATAAAATATATCTTAGAATAAATAATAATAAAGTCAGCCCATAACACCTAGTTGGTGTTATGAATATCCTATTGAGTGCTAGGTATATATTGAGTACTAGGGTATATGAATATACCTAGCACTCAATCAATATAGGCTTATAAATGGAATTAAAGGAAGTAAAACACGTCAAAAACAACGGCTTCTGGACATTTAATTGAAAAGTCACCATTATGATTACTTTCCACTTCACAAAATGCTTCTAAAAGGCCAAGAGGAAAATAAAACATGCAATGCTAAGAAACTTTGAAATAAAATGGAATGGATGATGAGGTCACTATTTAATGGAATTTATTCATAAATAATGTCTAATGTTTCCTTTAAAACATTGGAATGTCCAGAGACCTAGAATATAAGAATACTGTATAAATTTTTATTACTACACATCTACAGAGGGCCAAGGTGTAAATACCTTTGGCTATACAGGGGCATCAACACTTTCAGAAGTATTGTTTTTAAAAATGCCAACGTAAATGACTTCCACATGTGCCTCCAGTCAGTAGGCCTGACTGAGCAAATGCAGGAGTTATCCTCAACCAAATAAAAAAATACTAATGTATAACAGAAATTTGTTTTGTTTTTAATGCATAGCAAGGCTGAAACAGAGAAAGAAAATTTTCCAGGTGCTACAAGTAAAGTGAAGACGCTAAGTCCGAGGAGTGGGACTTTATGCCAAGAGGCCAGAGGGCATCAGGGCTGATGCTGGAACACCTGAACTAAGAGGGGAGGCACAGCCCCTGCGTGCTTGGCATACAAGATCTGGGCTCTTTGGTAAGGTGAGAAGTTGCAAACGGGGTGTTGCCTGGGCACAGTCTCACCTGGATGGAGGATAGCAACACCTGTGGGAAATCAGACCTCTCCTGTGCTGTGTGCTGCTACGGAATCTGAACTTGAACTCCCACCAAATTGTGTGGCAATTCCAAGCCAGTAACACAAAGTGAAAGTTGCTGCAGATAGGATTAATAAAATGACTTAATAATGGTAGGGAAGTCTAAAGCTCCACAACCCAGCACACGTCTTAAGAGAGAGGGTGAGAGATTCAACAGATGCAACAAATGGGCAAGGAATATATACAAGGAATTCCAGGTAATAGAGCAATCTAAAAAGGAACATTAAAGTAATGCTGGTTATCAAAAGGGGATAAAAGGAGACAATTGTAGGTAGAAATATTCTTTGTTGAATCTTTGTGATAAAGAATCATTTGGCTCACATTCATTGAGTACCTGCTATATGTCATATGAGCCTCTGGACATTGGGGAGATAGCAGTAAGTAAAATTCTTGACCTGCTGGGATTACATTTTAATGTTAGAGGCAGACAAATAACACATTATTAAATAAGGTCAGGTAAATAAGTGTGATGAAGAACCAGGAAGCTGGATAAGGGGACAGCAGGAGAGATGGCATGGTGGTCAAAGGAAGTCCTCTTTAAGGTGGTGACATCTGAACAGATATCTAAAGACATGAAGAGAAAAAGGATTCAAGTATCTGGGGGGAAATATTAATATATTAGGCAGAGAAAGTGGCTCGCATAAGAACCCAGATGCATGCTTGATATAACTAAAGAATTTGGTATAGAGGGGGAAGAGGGAAGAGAGAGAGAAAGAGACAGAGACAGAGATAGAGATGGAGGGCTTGGATCATGTGCTAATTTTTATTTTTTAAACAACCCTGTTCTGTTGATGTGACTCTAAGAACAAAGCATTACAAAAAAGACCAGATAAATCTGAACAACTTTAAATAAGATAAAAATTAAAGAAACATAAGCTATATTCATTGAAATAATTTCCATGGAAAAGATTCTATATAGCATATAAAACTTATTCAAAATATAGTTTTTTTGTGTGTCAGGGTTCCTTTTTCTAGTTTTCTAAGACATAAGCCATCTGTACTATGGTGTAAACAAATCAAGTTCAATCTGATGACACAATGCAGCTGTAATTCCAACAATTGATTGTCTTAATGGTTTCTCAGCAACAAAACATTTTGCATAAAGATAATGTGTTTAGATTACTATTACAATGCATTGTAATACCACCATTATAATGACTTGAACTCTAGTAATGAAGAGTTTCATACAGTCTTAATATATTTTCTAATGTCTTAATACATCAATGGACAAAAGATCTTACTTCCCAATTTAAAAACAACATAATTACCAATGTTATAATACCCTGCAACAAAGTTTCTTAATGTGTTCTTATTCAAAGTATCTAAATTAAAGTCAACCCTGAGGCAACATTTAAAAAATATATAAGCTACTTTACAGTCCATAAAAAGAACCAAGTTCTTCAGTATATAGGCTAGTTAAATTTATTTAAACACCTACAATAAAGCATAAATGAATTTAATGATCCAAGTCAGATTTTAAAGTTATTTTATGGATTAGTATCATTACCAAATGCAGGAAAATATAAATGAAGTATCTGGAACAACCAGAACTACACCTCAAATTAATTCTAAATGGCTTAAGCCTTTTATTTAGACTTCTATTCCACTGAAGTCAAATGAATTAAATCAGTATTTGTATACAGCATTTTAAAAGAATAAGCATAGAATCCAACCAAAATAACAAATACAGTAGAGGCCATGTACCTAAGAATAAAACATCCTATGTGTATTTAATACCATATCATCACACAGACTAAACAGGGCCTTTTATTGTACAAAGGAAAGGAGAAAATAGAAGATGTTGATGATTTGGTATTATGAGCACATAGCCAGGTCAATAACTAGTGATAAAATTACCATTTGGGGGGTCAGATTGTGAATATTTTGAAAAACAAAAATCCCTGTTTTAATGACAAATGTTTCTCCATTAACGAGATTACTTGTATAGCAAAGCAACTTAGTCACTCTCCTGTCCAAAAACATGAGACTGATCACTTTTGAATATAAACTTTTATCATTTAAATAAAAACTTGCAAAAAATATGTATCAATGCTAGAGTTGATCCCTCTTTGAAAGCACTTAGAAATGGATGAGTTGGCTTTAATTTTGAGACAAAAGTCCTCAGAGGCCCAGATGACTTCAGAATCATTCATTTTTTTCCCCACTCAGATGGGGCTTTAAAAAATATAAAGTGAGGATTTTTTTTTTAAGCTAACAATAGTAATTTATACCTACCATGATTAAATGCATAAATGTATATAAATGTAACTATCCATAAAATCCCTATAAAATTCTCAATATTAAAATATGTAACCATGCAAAGAGCTTACAACAAATTAAACACAATAATCTGCTATAGAATTTAAAATATTTATTTTTAATGAGATAATTAGATAATTTTTGTAGAAAATTAAGAAACAAGTTTAGTTTGTTAGGAAGTGCTACCATAAAACTGAAGGTGCCCCAAAAAGCTATTTTTCTAGGATGGAATTACATCTTAAAAGTCTTGTCTATCAGTGCTTCTAAGAAAAGAATAATAGCAACTAGAAAAATAATAATTTCATATAGTATCCATGATCATTTTCCATAGCAAAATAAGATTTTATAGTAGAAAGCTACCATGTAAGTCCAGGAAATATAGTAATAATATTCATGTTATATATGGCAAAGTGGTTACATTTATTAAACTATACTAACAGTAAAGAGCTATATTCTTGGGTGTCCAATCAGAGGAATAATCAGGTATTTAAACAGAAACAAATTCTACATCAAGAAAAAGGAATGCATATGAACGTGTATTTACAAGAGATAATGAGATACGAAAACATTTCTTTCCACTAAACTTCAGACTTTATAATGTCTTCAGTGGAGTTGAACTAGTGGGTCAACATTTGGGCACTGCATCCAGAATGTTTCAATTAGAACATAGAACAATAATGCCCAGAATTTCAAAATAAAATGGATAGATTTATCATAAAGTAGTTAGTTGACACTTTAAAGGAGATAAAACATAGAACAGATAAATTTCAAGACTTGAAACTTGGTATATAAGATCTACATTGTATAGAAGAATTTGCGAGAAAGAAACAAGAGGAAAAGGGTAGCAATGATTGGCAGGAAATGGGATAGAAATCTTCAGGAAGCTTCACTACACACTAAAGGTTGCCTCTCCTTTAACCAATACATTCAAGTAACTGTATTTATGATGTGATTTCCACCCAAACCCACACCTCCATCTCAAGTGAGTGTGTGGTATTTGCTTGCTAAGGGCTTATTCTTCAAGAACAACTTTTTCAAAGATGTAGCTTCATTGTCACTTTCTCCAGCAAAGACATTTTTTGTCCTCACACTGCTTTTCTGTTTTTGCCCTTGGACACTGAGGGTCTATCATCTGGTAGCCTATAGAAGCCAGTCTTTGTTTCAACCCATCACAAAGAGAAAACAAAATGTCCACTATCTGGACAAGTGATTTGCTAGCATTTACTATCTAAACAATCTGAAATCCAGAATATACCTGACCTTGATCTTATCAATAATGAGATAATAGTAAATACAGTATATAATGTTTATGGAACATTACTATGTACTGGATGTTATTACAAGTCTTTTCTGTATGTATCACATGGAAATTCATAACAACTTCAGAACTCATGTTTTCCCACTCACTTCTCCAAGCTGCAGCGCTGCCTGTGAATGCCCATTGAAGAACCTCTTGATCTTAGAAACATTTGCTAAACAACAATTTTTTCCAATATTATTCTAATTTTGTTTAAGCCCCTTTATTCAATCGAGGTTGTCCAATTTTTAAAAAGAATTCTCAGAGAAGACCATCCCATTTACCAAATATCTCCACCTAGTTTGAACAGTGTTGTCAGTGTTGTACTATTTCAATGAATGGTAAAATGCAAAGGTTTTTTTGGTTTTTTTTTTTTTTTTTTTTGCTGCTTATGTGTAATACTAACAATCATATAAGCATTTACTGTGTCCCAGACATTGTTCTGGGTGCTTTTCAGTATCTTAACTCATTTAATCCTCACAACAATCCTGAGATAGGTACTATTGTCATCTCCACCTTATAAATGAGAACTCTAACTTGCACAGGGTCACATGGCTAGATTGTAGTGCAACTGGAATTTCCAGTGATTATTTTGACTTTTAGTGTTATCTGCAATCATGAATTTCTAAGGTTACAATCTCTAACAAAAGGTCTTCAGCTTTTGCTAATCATGACTGCATTCTCATAACCAGCTTTCAGATTAGAGGTTTGGTCCCCTCACATTGCTTTTCTATCATCAGCACAAAGAAATGGTTAGGCTCTTCTCATCCTCTTCTCTGAATGCCTGGTCAATCAGAAAAGTGATTTCTAGAATTGTGTCTTTCAAATTGAACCAGGCAATTAAATTCATTTATGGACTCCAGTGCTAGATACTATATAAATAGTACAATTATCTGAAGTGGAATTTGGAGAATCTTTTATGGAAATAAGATGATTTTCAGCCTTGTCACGGAGCAAAAGGCAAGGGAGTCCACTACTCGGTGGTGAAAACACTATTGATCAAGATTGTTTATAAGTGCTTTTTATTTATTTTTGTTTTGTTTTTTATTTATTTATTTTTTATTTCAGCTTATTATGGGGGCACAAAAGTTCAGGTTATATATATTGCCCATGCCCCCGAGTCTGAGCTTCAAGCGTGTCCATTCCCTAGATAGTGCACATCGCACGCATCATGTAGGTTTAAATTAGCCTTATATAAGAATTTATTCCTGTACATAAGAATTTTGGATATATCTTATCCCGAGCCCCAACACTGACAAAGAACATAACTGCCAGTGCACCAAATTCCTGTCCTAGAGAATAATGCAGCCTAAATGATGCCGACCCAGCCAGCCTCACTGGAAGGCAGCCAGAGCAGGGAGGCAGTCTGGCGAGCAGCCTCCCAGAGCAGCGCCACAGCAAAGCTCCAGAGTGCTCAGCGCAGGGTTTTCAAACTGCAGGCTGCAAACTAAACTGTGAAATCAATTTAGTAGGCCACAACTAGCACTTAAAAAATTAAAATTCAGCATCATAGAAAATATCAGAGTGTACCACCACAGTAAGGGTGTTTTATGATACATTTTTATTTCCTACGTGTGTATATGTTTACTGGGTCATGATATTGTAAAATGTATTTCTAGTTTTGGATCTTGATTAACAACAGTTTGAAAGCCACTGATCTAATGAGTACTAAGTGCATACGATTTTCAAGTACCAAGTGCTATTTTTAATAAAATAGATAGCTGGATTCTTCACAGCCAGCAAGTAGAGCCAGTTGCAGCAAATGGATTATAGATCATAAAAGGGATCTTACATTTCATCCAGTCTAACTAATCACCTAATGTGAAGACTTTCTGTAAGATTCCCATAACAGAACATCTAACTTCTTGAGGAAGACTGTTTGTTTCTCTGTGAATCACTTCTAACTCTTAGAAAGTTTTTCATTATGCCAGATCAAAATAGAACATAGGCTTCTGCTTTCAAATGACAGCTCTTCAAAGTGTGTGTGTGTTTAATTATATGTAACATTTTCCAGATAAACAGAGTCATTGTAGAGAACTTAGAAAATACTAAAAAGCATAAATGAGAAAGCAAAAACTACCCATAATCTAACAACAGGACCCATACTGGCTATAACTCCTTAACCTGCTTTCTACTTAATAGATAACAAATGGTTTCCTCTAATTAAATATTCTTCTACAACATGATTATAATGACAACGTAGCATTCTAGCATATGACTACACCATAACTTATTTTAAGATCCTATTAGATGGCTAGATTATTTCTAGGTTATAAAAAATATTGACATGATATCCTTACATTGAAGTCATTTCCTTATAATCTTCAGATTAGAATTACTAAATTAAAGATGTACAAAATGTTAAGGCTTTGAAAGGTACTGTAAAGCTGTCCCCCAGAAAAGTTGTGCCACTGATGACAGAGAAAGTGCATTTACCCACAGCCTCACCAGCAACAGGCATTATCCTGTTTTTCATCTTTCCCAGTTTGGTACTCCCCCCACAAAAGTCTATTCTGTTTTAATTTATAATGAAATTAAATACTTTTTGACATATTTATTGGCCATTTTTAATTCCTCTTTTGTGAATTGCCTAATCATGCCCTTTGTCCAATTATCTTTAGAGGTTTTAGAAATAATTGATTTAGCTCTTTAAATATTTGAAGAAGGCTTTCATGCCCAGGGGCACTATTATCTCTGTTGATTTGAATATTAGGTGCCAGACTTCTTTAAAAGAAGCTGAAGATGGCATTACTGATATAATGACTATAAGGGACAATATTTTTTCCTATAAAGATCACTTTGCTGAGGAATGTGTCAAATGGAAGTGATAGGAACTTTTTTCTGTAAATGTATATGGAAAAACAACAATTTAAAAATGCCTATATTCTACATTTAAAAATCAGAAGTTTCCTTTATACCAAGAAAATTGATAATAGCAATAAAAACGTCTCAATGATCTTTTCTTCTCCTTTCCTCCAACCACAAACAAATGTTGCCCAGTTGCACTGAATCTGAGACATTAAAAACCTAGACTACCAAAACAAAAACATAAGAACAAACAACAAACTTGTACTACCATGATGGACCCCAGGGAAAGGAAGCTAGAGCTTCTTCCATGTCAGATGAAAGAAACTTTTGCTTCCCATTTGAATCCTAAAGAAAATGCGACTCCAATTGACTCCAGGACCCTCAGAAACAGTTGTCCAAAGAGGAAAATTATAAATTTCTAAAAGTAATTTTAAATTTCTAAAGTTCTTCACCTAAACGAGCCATTGGTGCCTCTAAAGGGCCCCACACCCAGCTCATAGAAAATTGGTGGTTATTTTAATTTTCTTCCTCTCTTTCACAATCTACCCTCCCCACGTCCAGTCTATACGCTTACTGACATCGACCATTCCTGCCACCGCTGCCTTATTTCAGGCCTTCCCATCTTGTCCAGACTACTGCGGTAGCTTCCCAGCCGTCCTTCCCGCCACCTGCATTGCCCTCCTCAAACTCATCCTCTATGCCACCTCCAGAGGGATGCCTCTGGATACAAATTTAACTATTCAGGGGCTCCCTGTTGTGACAAGATCAAGTTTCCAAACTCTTTAGCTTGGCACAAAAGGCCTTTGGATCTACGTACACCTACCGGTCTCCTGCCATTTGGGCCCTGAGAAGATGCTCTGCCTGCTCGCGCCTCCATGCTTAGGCACATGCTGTCGCCCTTTCTAAGAACACTTCTCCTCCTTCATCAGTCCACTGACGAGTTCTGGAACCTTGATGACTTAGCTGACCTTCTCTTGGAAGTGTTTCCTGATCCAATTCTCCTATCCTAGGCTGAATTCAGTGTCCTTCCTTGGTATGCTTATGGACAGTCTGGAAAAGTTAATAAACGGGTTTTCTTGTCTGTAAGATGCAACTATAGGCCTCCAGGTTCCCTAATCATGTGTTGTTGTAACACACCCTCTTCTCTGTCTTTCATGACAAGACAGAGAGCTCCTTGAAATGTCCTCACCATTTCACTATACCAGCAACTATCAGCATCTGGCACATAGGAAGTGCTTAGTAAATGGTTGTCAGATGAATGAACTGAACTGTAGTAAATATAAATTATGATGTTTTTAAAAATTACCTTATTACTTTCATCTTAGAAAAACCAGACAAATCAGAGGGTAATTCCTAGCATCATATAGGCGTTTCATTTTACAAGAGGATTCCTACATCCTGGATTTTTAAAATATCAATTTCCTCTACTGCACTTGATATAACATTTGGTGCTCATACAGTTTTGTGAACACATATCTTCTGTGGAAGATAAGATGCATATATACAGGCATTTAGTCATAAGTTCCATTTTTAAATATCTGGTGCCAAAGACAGCTTAGCCTGCTGCTGTGTACAGAGTAAGTGCTCAATAAATATCTTGTAACTTTTCAAGAGTCGAATCTTCAGCTGGTTGCCTTGCTCATAATTACTCTCTCTCCTTTGGGAATGCAGTCTCCATATGTAAGAGTAGGCCCAATGGGCATGTCTAAAAGGTAACCCTGTCCCCTGCCAGAGGAGATTGGTTTAAGAATGAGCACCTGAGCCAAGCTAGGCCAATCAGTCTTTCTCGGTATTTTTTTTAATCTCAGGATGAAGGCACATTTAAATTAATCCCTTTATAGTAGTGGGAGCTGCCAGAGGTAAAACCAGATGTGTATACTTGAGAACAACTGCGGGCCACATTCCCTGCCATGTGCAGAAACTGATACATAGTCGTTTGTGCTCCAAAGAATAAAGCCAGCATGGAGAAAGAAACAGAGATGAAAAATGGTGGGAGTCCTAGACAAGAGTCCAGGAGATGACAAAAGTCCCAGTTATGTTCAATAACTGGCTCCCAGTCTCTCTGAGATCCTGCTGCAGCACTGCCCTTCCCACCGTCTGCTTGCGTGAGATATTCTGCCCCCTCCTAATAGACTCACACAGGCTGGCTCACGTTGGGCTCCTGTCATGTGCCGGCAAGAGAATCCTGACGGGATGAACAGATACATGAAAAACTGATTCACCTGAATTTTTTTCCCCACTAAATCTTTTAACTGATTCAACCAGATGGTTTGGCATAATGAAGCCATGGGCTCGTTTACATGGGATTCCTATTCAGAGAGAGAAGGAAGGTATTCATTTTGAAATACATTTCAAACAAAAGTAAGTTTCAGACAACATATGCCAACGCAAATCTGAAGCATTTCGATCACAGCATCATGCAAGTAAAGATGTGTCCTCTTCCCTACAGAAGAGTCTCACACATTAACTGTAGGTTTGGAATCTCCAGAAATATTGATAGCAAAGGCCTCCTTTCTCCGAGTTCTTTTTGTTTCAGGTCGCCTGGATAATGCAAGAGATGTGAGAGAATTTTCTAGTCTAGAAGTGAATTTTCCTAATGAAGAGAACAAACGCCCCTGCTTCAGCCAGCATCAGAATTCATGTTGGAATCCGCGTCTGGACACAAAGGCTCCTTACTGATGCCAGCCGTCAAGACTGGCTCTATTAGCTGGCAGCAGCTGAGAGAGCTGCATCCCACTGCCGCTGCAGCCCTCTGCGACAGCTGCTCTTCCAGGCTGCAACGACAAGGCACAGGAGTGCAAAGATAGGCTGCCTTCTAGAAATCCAGGGCTGGGCAGAGCTGGACGGCCCCTCCACCTGCGCTGTGGGTGCAGAAGGAGGCCAGTGTGTAGACTCATAGCGCCCCAGCCATAGCTTGTCATGCTGTGACAGTGCTGCTTCGGGGGAGTCATGGGCCTTAGTGACCCGGCGGCTCCAGGGATGGCTTAGACCTTAGTGCTCTGGCTGCCTCTGGCACGCAGTCTCCCTTTCCGGCTGCCCTGCTCCTCCGCAGATTCCTGATTCTGGGGAGCGGCAGGGCTTTTGTCCTGTGGTACACCCCCATTTTTTCGGGTTCGTTTCTCTTTGGTTTGCTGCTTGGAAGCAAGTGCCTTGTCCCCTTGAACAGAGCTCCCTGTGGTCTGGCTGGGCCCCTGAAGGGCTTGTGTCTCTTTGACGGGCTGCTGGGCCGGGGCCTCACTGTCCTGCTCTGGGGCTTCCGAAGCAGTCTCTCTCTCCTGAGACCTGCCCTGTTTATGAACCTGTCCTTTCTTCCCTGGGTGCTCCACAGAAGCAGAACTGTCCTGTACTGACTCCGCAGCGGCCTTTTCACTCTGGAGACATCTCTTGTGTGGAGAATGACCTAGAGTCGGCTGATCACCACTGAAGGTAGTTTGATTTTCTTGAGATATCCTTCAAGAACCTCTCTTTTCAAAGATGGCCCTTTTTTGGACATCTTCTGAGCCAGGTCATTTGGGGGGAGGTTGGCATGGCCCTTTTTTCTGGAATGATGGTCTTTGTCCCTTTTCTCTTGCTGTAATTGGGGATCTTTAGGCAAGGGAACAGCGTGGGGTGGCTCAGGAGTTTCGTGGATATGGACTTTTTCTCTCTGGTTCCCCCGAGGGTTCAGAGGAGGTCTGGGGCCAGGATGGCGGGCCACCGCTGCCGGAGTCAGCTGACTATGGGATTCTAGCTGCGAGGCTGGTGGGCAGCTTCCAGGTGGTGCCTTTCTCAGATATGCTGGTCCCTTAGCTGTCTCTCTTTGGATAGGAAGTTTTTTTTTTCTAGCTCCTATCTGCTGCATTGGCTCTTGATTTTGGGTTGAGGCCTGCATGTTTGGAATCTTCTTGCTGGAGGAGCGGCCTACTTTGGGGACCTTCCCTTCCTTTGCAGGCCTGGAATCCTGACGAGCCCCAGGGTGCTGAGGCAGCTGTGGTTCCGCAGAAGGAGTAGGAATGTGAGGGAGCCTGACTTTCTGAGCCCCCTCTTCCTGGGACAGATTGGGGGGGTGCTGTGGCACCTGTTCCTGGGCGGGGGGACTGATAAGAGGGAGTTTCATCTCACTGACTTTCTCTTCCTGGACCTGCTGAAGATTAGGGGATGCTTGGGGGCTCAGATTTTGTGGTGGCTTGGAATGGGGAGGGCTGATGGGAGGAAGTTTACTGGTGTCACCTTCCTGAGTTAGGGCAGGCCTGGGAGATGGAGTCATGGTCTGGTCCGAGACTGCTGCTAAAGCCTCTTCCCTGCTGGGCGAGAGGAGCTTGGGGGTGGGCCTCCTGCTCTGGAAGGGGGCCAGCATCTGGGGCTGGGGCAGCCGAGTGGGGGCCAGCCGGCCTCTGGGAAGCAAAGTCGCTGGGTCTTCCCTGTGCTGGGTCTGCTTTACATTTGTTGGTAAGTCTTGGGGATGTGGCAATTCAGGGTAAGGAGTGCTGACCCGGACAACGTCTGCTTTGGGGGTTTCCTCCTGAAGAGGTTGTTGATAATCTCCAGCAAGTGTCTTCACTGAGCCAGGGTGGGAGGGATCTTTTGGAGGATCATGATGGGAACTGTCAGGCGGAAGTTTGGCTGATTCAGTTTCCTCATCATGGGTACCAGGTGCCTGTGGAGGTTCAGGCAGGGGAGGGCCAGTGGGGGTGGCCTTGACCTCCCCTGATTCCTCATCCTGGTCTGGCTGAGGGCTGTGGGGATGGGGAGGGCTGGGGTGCGGATGAGGTGCTTGGGGAGGAGTGGCAGGAGACTGCCCCACTTCCCCTGCTTCTGCAGCAGGGACCGCTGTCTCAGCAGCTATTATTCTTGGAGAAGGATCTGATTGTTGAACACCTCCTTCCGTCGGGTTTGGGGACAAGTCTTGGGCCAGCCGAGGAAGACCAGGTGCCGATGAGCTGAGCTGTTGAGGAGGCTCAGCACGCAGACTACTGTTGGGAGAAAGCTCTTTTGGATGGCTTTCTCCATCCTGTGTTGGCTCTTGGCTCTGGGAGTGAGCTGGGTTCTGATTTTCAGGGATGGTTGCATGAGTTTGCATTCCAGAGAGATGTTCTGTTGTCTGGCCAGCGGCCTGCAGTTTTGCCAAGCGCCTGGGAGATGGAATCAGGTGTGCTGGAACCCCAGAGAGAGTCTTCTTGCTAGAGGGGGCTCCTGCTTTAATATAAAAAGAAGTTAGCTAAAAATAGTCTTAACTGTTTAGTAATCAATAACAAAAAACATCTTTCCCTTTTTTATGCACATAGACCCTTGAAAAAAATGAAATTAGACACATAGGAGAACTTAACCTTCCTTTCTCCTTGGGGATACTAAGTGCCTAGAATTCTCTTTTTTAGTGGAACTTAGAAAAATCTTAGTCAACTGAAAACAGGAACTTTAATGAATAAACATAAAGAGGCTTATGCATAGAACCAAAATTTATATCCAGACCTGTGTGTGGTAAGAAAATTTTCCAAGTGAATGAGATTTTTAATTTTTACCACCTTAGAGATCAAAGATGCTTTTGATTGTAGAAACTAGGGGATGGACATTCAAGCCAGATGAAGTCTCATTTGTTCCCTTGTTTAATGGCAGCGCCCTTAAATTAGCTGTGAGCTCTGTGAAGAGTCACGTCTGTTTACCCATACCTGGCAAGGGGCAGGAAGCAGGAACACAGTAAATGAGTGTTGAATGGAAGAAGGAAAGAATCAGTCTGATAGAATCATAGTGCACCAAGGCTCAGAGAAGCTGCCCCTGAAGGGCCCACCATCCAAGCTGCTATCCCACCCACTCCCATCCCCAGGAGTCCCCTTTTCCCTCCAAGGCCACCCTGGTTTCAAAAATGGCTCTTGGAGGCCACTAGCAATGTTGATGTGCAGGGAGGAGTTGCTTCCTCCAATCATCATGGGAACAAGTTCTCAGAGTGACTCTGGTCTCATGGACAGTTTCATGGACACAATTGTCCCAGCAGGTACTTGTTTATGATAGAAGCCCTGGTATATTCTGGTGGCCCAAATACTGTCTTAACCCAGTCCTAGGGACATGGCTCTGAAATGTGAAGTGGTGAGAGGAGGCACACCAGTCTGGAACATCCTTGAAAAAACTAGTCTCAGCTCACTTGGGGGAGATCTGACACATACTCAGAGCCTCCAAACCAAACCAGACCTCCACGGTGACCCCAGGGAGGGGAATGGTGGTTAGGAGCAAACCAGGCTCCCAGCCACCGTTAACCTCCACAGAAGCAGGGTGAGCCTGCACTACTCTGGGTTCTCACTGAGCCTCCCAGTCTGGACGTGACCCTTTGCATCTAGTCAAACCAGATGTCTCTAGTGAGGAGACCTTGGGAACAAGGAGAAGCTTCCCTCTCGGTGGGGTTTCTGAGGGCAGGTCCTGCTCGTCTGCTTATTTCCCTAGTTGGTAACAATTATAAACTAAAATTCTAGTCAAGACAAGAAACAAGGTTATATTAAAACATAAAGCAGTGAAATTATCTAGAATAGGCAAATTCAGAGAGCAGAAAGTAGAGTAGAGGTTACCAGGGGTCGAGGGGAGTTACTGTTTAACGGGCACAGAGTTTCTGTTTGGGGTTAATGAAAAATCTTGGAAATAGGTAGTGGTGATGGTTATACAACAATTCGAATGTAATTAATGCCATTGAATTATACACTTAAAAATGGTTAAAATGGCAAATTTTATGTTTTATATATATGTATGTTTTCATCACAATAAAAAAGTAATTTAAAAAGACAGAAAAATATAAGAGGAGTGAAATCCAATAATGAGGGTTCTTTCCCTCTTTAATCCCTCCCGGTTTCCTATAATCAGACATACAAGGATTTTTTTCCCCACTTTCACAATTTAACAATTCACATAATTTGGCCAATGATACCAGGCCCTTTATTAAAGATAAAGACACCACTTTATGGGCCAGTAAATCGCTCAGCTTTCCTTTGACTCATCATAACCATCATCATTTCTATCACAAGTCAGAATCCTGAATAATTATTTGAAAATACTATTTTATTTTATGATTTATTTATTTATTTTGTTTGAGACAGAGTCTCACTCTGTTGCCCGGGCTAGAGTGCCGTGGCATCAAGCTCACAGCAACCTCAAACTCCTGGGCTTAAGCAATCCTCCTGCCTCAGTCTCCTGAGTAGGTGGGACTACAGACATGTACCACCACGCCCGGCTAATTTTTTCTATATATATTTTTAGTTGGCCAGATAATTTCTTTCTATTTTTAGTAGAGACGGGGTCTCGCTCTTGCTCAGGCTGGTCTCGAACTCCTAACCTTGAGTGATCCACCTGCCTCGGCCTCCCAGAGTGCTGGGATTACAGGCGTGAGCCACCGCGCCCGGCCTATTTTATGATCTTTATAGCAAAAACTCAGGGTGGTAATTGGTTTGGCTTCCTAAAGCTTTATTGAAAGCATTGACTATCCCAGAAATAGGTTGTATAGAGACAAATGGAGGGAAAGACACCCCTTACACTGAGTTGCAAATTCAGTGAGTTTTTCCTTATTTTATAGAAACTATATTGTTTACTCCCAGATTTTTTTTTAAGTCTTCATGCTTTAGAAACAAATGTTACCTATATTACTACAGGGAAAAAAAGACAATTCTATATCTAAATTGATACCTATTTTTAATTAATGGTACATCTCAAGATTTCAGGAGTTTATAATCACTCTAAAGTTAATATTTTATACATGCATTAAATAAAAATTCAATTAATTCATCCGCAGGTGAAGGTTTATATTTTGGGGTCCAGTCTGATGGATGCTGTACTCAGAACCAACAGACCTTGGGCTTACTTTTACCACTTTGTTCCACTCTCATTGTTATGAGTATGAATTAATATTGCATTCTTAGTTACAAATTAACAATGTAAAATGACAAGAGACAAAGCTATGTATTATTACTTCAAATCTTTGGGAATAATTTGCAGTTTGCATTGATACAGGATTACCACTTTAAGAAAAACAATGCTGTTGGCCATAAGATTTCTGTTTGTTCTGACACCTAACATACAGCCTAATCTAATTGGGGAAAACCTTAGCTCTGGAAGGCCAGATTCTAATAATGTCCCATAGTACATATAGGTTTTTTATTTTAAAAAATAGGAGTTCCAAATCATTTCTCTAATCAAATTAATGATTATTGGTTAGATTTAGAATAAAAAACTAAGGCTTCCTATTTCCAGTCCACATTTCTAATTGCTCAGACAATAACTGCCTTTCATAGAATCAGAATTTTTTTTATCTCAATTTCTTCCCTTTGACAGCTCAATTATTTTAAAAAATTCCACTATACTAAAATTGCTGGGTTATTTTTTTTTTATTTCTCAGGGTCCTATTTATGTAAGTAATGTAAGTATTTATGTAAATATACCTAAGCTACAGAAACTTAAAATCACCGGGACCCAGCTCAGAGCAGAAGCAAAGAGGCGAAGCACCAGCCAGGCCCATGACAGTGACTCTTTGGAGGCTCTGGGCCCCTTCTCGGGGGAATCCTGATACTCGTTTTAAGGTAATTATGGTTGGGCCCCACCCGCCTGCACTGCACCTGTTAACATTTGGCCCATGCTCCTTGGCACATTCATCACAGCCCTGAAACTCAGAGTGCTCACTGGCTCTACTTCTTGGGTCATTAGAGACAAAAGCTTATTAATAAGGGCCACAGTCATTAGAATTTCTTAGATACTTGAATAATGTCTGGCCTCCACAATGTCAGTTTATGTGAGAGTTGGTTCTTAAACCATCAACTGAAAAAGTAACTTCCTCTACAAATTAACTATATAAATAAGATAAAGTGGGTGGCTTAAGAAAACACATTGTTTTCCCAAATACTAAACCTGCCAGAAAAACAAAGTTCTGTTGAGGCCAGTGATGACAAATTCTCCTATCTACTTTTTTATTTATTTTTTATTTTTTTGAGACAGAGTCTTACTCTGTTGCTCGGGCTAGAGTGCTGTGGCGTCAGCCTAGCTCACAGCAACCTCAAACTCCTGGGCTCAAGTGATCCTCATGCCTCAGCCTCCCGAGTAGCTGGGACTACAGGCACGTGCCACCACACCTGGCTAATTTTTTTATATATATATTTTTAATTGTCCAGGTAATTTCTTTCTATTTTTTTTTCAGTAGAGACGGGGGTCTTGCTCTTGCTCAGGCTGGTCTCGAACTCCTGAGCTCAAACGATCTGCCCGCCTTGGCCTCCCAGAGTGCTAGGATTATAGGCGTGAGCCACCATGCCTGGCCTCCTATCTACTTTTTTAAGCCGGAATTCTATTAGTCAATAACTGGATGGCTCAGTTTCAGTTATGAAATGTATCAGAGAGTAATAACACATTTACAAATTCTATAATTCACACTTTTCATTAAATCAGACAGGCCTAACCAAATTAGTCCAAATAAATAAAGCTTTATTATACTCTTTAAAACGAGAGACCGTTTTCCTACACATACATTATCTGGTCTATTAATCTGCCAAATGGCAACTACACCCAGTAGTCAGTCCTGACAGTTGCAGATTAAGATACAGAGGTGGAGCCTCCTGGCTGTCGAGGCAAAGTCCTGTTCAAGCGCCACCATTGAGAGGCACCCACAGATTCAGAAACGGGCGCTTCTCAGTTACTCAGAACTGGTCAGGCTCAGGGGACTGACTCATGTTTATCCAAACCCACAAGAGGCTGATTTAAAAGTCAGGAAGCCAATTAATTAATTTACAATGGGAGATGGGCCTGGCTCGAGCATCAGGGCAGGGTGTTGTAACATAGGGTACAGCCCCACGGGGGCAGGTCCACCCGGGGGGGACCAAATTAAAGATCACAACCTTACTTGGTTAGCAAAAAATTAAACCAAAGGGAGCCAGATTTCCTCAAGAGAAACTTCTGTTGAGCTATGGAAGCTTTGTTAGGTTCACGGTGCTGCTCTACTCCACAGCCATGGCTCTCTAAGAGCAGATGCCTGGTGTGGAGAGGCAGAGGGGGGCTGGGTAGATACACTGACCTGCTCCTAATTTAATGGGCCCCCCTCGTAGACTGAGCACAGTCCTCCAGTCCTACATTAATGCCGATTTTCAGACAGGTCAAACTTTTTAAAAGTATTATTGTTGTAAAATACATGCAGTATAAAATATATTATCTTAACCATTTTTAAGTGTACAGTTCAGTGGCATTAAGTATATTCACATTGTTGTGTTACCATCACCACCATCCATCTCCAGAACTCTTTTCATCTTCTCAAACTGAAAAACAACTTCTGTCTCCCAGCCCCTGGCAACCACCAGTCTACCTTCTGTCTGTATGAATTTCACTATTCTAGGTACCCCACGTAAGTGGAATCGTGCAATATTTATCATTTTGTGACTGGCTTATTTCACTTAGCGTAAGGTCTTCAAGGTTCATTCATGTTGTAGCATGTGCCAGAATTTTTAAGGTTGAATAATATTCTGTTTTATGTGTATATCACATTTTGTTTATCCATTCATCCATTGGTGGACATTTGCCTTGCTTCCACCTTCTGGCTATTGTGAATCATGCTGCTATGAACATGGGTGTGCAATAATGTCTTGAAGATTCTGCTTTCAGTTCTTTCGAGAATATACCCGTAAGTAGAATTGCTGGATCTTATGGAAATTCTGTGTTTAATTGTCTGAGGAACCACCATACCGTTTCCCATACAGTATGGGACCATTTTACATTCCCACCAATAGCATACAAGGGTTCTAATTTCTCTACATCTTTGCCAACACTTGTTATTTTCTGTTTTTTGTTTTGTTTTTATAGTAACCATCCCAATGGTTGTGAGGTGGATTTGGGAGAGCCTTTCAAATATATCTCAAAGTACTCAGGTACCAAAATTCCAAGTTAGGGCTTTAGAATTCCTAGATTCCAAGGAGAATCACTTGCAGTTCGTGATCCCTGAGGCAGATAGGGAGCAATAGGTCCATTTAGTGGAACGGTTAACTGAAGCTCAGAACAGCTAAGCAGCCTGCCCTAGAGAACAGCAGGGCCAGGACTGGGATCACATCCTCTGACCAATGCTCTTCCCACTATATCCTGCAGTATAACATTTTGAGGACCAGGGCAATGTGCAGAAAAGGGGAAAGAAAACTCCTGCACTGAAATTCTTGGATGGAAACTGTTGGACTAAATACAAACCTGACAAGTAGAACAACACCTCAGCCCCTGAAAGGAACTAAACATCTGGAAGGCTGAGGTCTGAACCATGAGGCTAACCCATATCTATTACCTACCTCCAAGGCACTGCTCAGCATGTCCCCTGAGTTCTATTCTGGTCATGGACACAGCAGAGTCATAGGTCCAGAATGCTAACTCATGCAGTTTGTGGGGACAATCACCCAGAAGAAGTACAGGAATTAAAGAGAACCAGCTTTAGCCTGGCTGATGAGTACCCAAATAATAACTCAGCTTTTTTTTTTTTTTTTTTTCCTATCCATGAAAAAGCTATTCTGGTGTAAAGGCGATAGGATAGTACCTGCAGTTGGACCCAAACTCTTGGCAGTCTGCTCAGTCAATCCAAGGTACTCTCTAATGAGCTGACTCAGCTTTTGGTAGGCAACGTCCAGATCATCTACAGTAAATGGGAGAGCATGCTTTAAAGCAACAGGATCGTATCAAAATACAGTTAGTGTTCAATTGATGGTGGTAACAATTTATTCACTACATTTAATGTTATGAATATTGTGGTAGACAGAATTCTAAAATGACCCTAATGACATATCCCTTGTACAATCTCCTCCTTAAGTATGGCAGAACCTGTGATTGCAATGAGCTATCACTCCTATGATTATTTATTATACATCATATGGCAACAGGGATTTCTGCAGATGTAATTAAGGTTTCTAATGGGTTGACTTTGGGTTAGTCAAAACGGAGATTATCCAGGTGGGCCCACCCTGATCACATGAGCCCCATAAAATGGGAGAGTTTTCTCTAGCTGGTGGCAGAAGAGGAAGTCAAAGCCTCAAAGCACAAGGAGGGTTCAATGTCTTGTTGCTGGCTTGAACATGGTGGGGCCACATGGATAAGACCTGGGAGGAACCTCTAGGAACTAAGGACAGTCCCGGGCAGACAGTCAATAGGGAAAGCGGGCCCTCAGTCCTACAACCACAAGAAACTGCATTCTGCCAACAAGAAGGAACTTTGGAGCAGATCTTTCCTCAGAGCCTTCAGATGAGACCTCAGCCAGGCTGACACCTTAATTTCAGCCTCCTGATACCCTGAGCAGAGAATCCTGTTATTCTATATCAGACTTCTAATCTACAAAACTGTGAGCTAATAAGTGGGTGTTGCTTTAAGCCATTAAGTGTGATAATTTCTGTGCAGGAATAGAAAACTACTAAATTTCCGTTTTCATAGGTCAAAATAGTTGATTCAGCAATTTCATATGGTTCAACCTAATGTAATGTAATCAGTGTTATTAATTTTTTGAGGTTTCTTTCAGAGATTTATGTAGTGTAAGAAATATGATTACTATATATATATATCTATGGTTGTGGGGAACCTGTCTTTTTTAGTAACTATATGGCTTGAAGGTATTTCCTTATCCATACACAGAGTGTTTTCTCATTCCTTTTTATGGCTGTATAATATAGTGTAATTTAAAAATATATAGAAATTTTCATATTTCAATAAATTCTCCCACTGACTATTGCCTCAAATAAGTGGCCATTTCTAAGATAGTTCTTGAAAATGTTTGTTTTACCCAGATATTTTCATGGCTATGATATTTTTAGTAGTTGGGATTTAACCTATATGTAGATTCTGATAAAATTTCTTGAGTTTCATATACCTTTCAAGAAATTTATATGTGTATTTCAAATTATATATTATCTAACTTTGTTCTCACAATGTCTCCTAAAAAAGGAACCTAATTCAGGCTCATTTTACACCAAATCTTATCACCCAAGATCTTAAGGAATAATAGAGATAATCTTCTGATTAAAACAGTAGAAAGTTGGACCTCTTGGATTCTTACGTGTTTTTGAAGTTCTTTGTGATTCACTGTTACACAGAAAATATCTTTTACCCAGGAATTTTCATCCCATGAAACAAACTTTTAAACCAGTGACCTTACGCTTCAAAAATAAAACTTTGCTGAAAGTTACTGACCTGCATTGATAACTGCATCAAAATATCCTGGAAATTTCTGATTAATTTTAATATAAAGGTCCACTCTGGAGACAGCAAATTCAATTTCTGCACGACTGAATAATCCTTTTCTCCTTAAGTATCCTTCGTATTTTTTCTTGTCCATGGGCACCACCAGGATATATCGAGGCTCAAAATAGGAATATTTCAAACTTCTTACACCCTATGCATTTAAAGAAAGATAATAAATTGGAAACAGATACACGACTTAGAAATCATTTTGGAGACATCTGACAACATGGGTATAAGAATAGTATCATTCATATTGAAGAATTTATTTTACCTGTATAATTAGCCACTATTTTTCTATAAATATCTCAAGGTTGGATTACTTTTCTCTCTTCATCAAATATTAATTTGGCATTGGAAATATTAGAATTCGTTCCACCTGGTTTTCCTCTAATTAATCATTCTAATGAATATGACTGTTAGAAAACTGCTGGATATAAAATAGGTATATCATGGCAGCAATGCATTTTTTATTACTGAAAAGTAATTTCAATTCTATATTTCGTAAGTTTCTTTGGAGCACCAGGAGATAGAGATCTCTCCGGGGAGAAAAGCCTCTTCTGTTAGGCCTTGTCATTAGCTTAGGTTCCTGCTCCTAAACCTACAACCTGGTTGGGCTGGTTCCAATGACATCTCATAGCCTCTATCCAGAGCTGGGAAGGCTAAGCTCATGGCAGTCTGCTAACCGGGAGATCACAGTGTGAAGCTGTGTAAGGTACTGGTCTGTGGATCCCGAGAGCTTGGCTGTGGCAGCTCTCCGGCTCCTGTGGACTCTACAGACATCCTTCAAGCTCTCTGGGTATCAGTTTCCTCATGGGCGTGAATTATTCCAAATGGACTCTCAAAGTCTCTTCCATCTCAATTCTATCATCATCAGTTTAACTCAATGCTCAAAATCTTCGTTTTAAAAATTCAGTGGGAAGAAATACAGGTTCTTTTAAAAATGATTTTTGAAAGAGTCAATGACAAGGGCAGTTTGGAAAAATACTTCAGCTGGAGAGAATCGGGGGAATGAAGCATGGATCATAGACTCAACCTCCCGGAAATGAGTAAGAGTAAGGTCTCAAGGAGAAAAAAGTAAACAGGAACCATCACTCACATATCTGTTGAACTGGAAAAAGGTAGACACAAAAGATGGAGAGTTTCTGAACTGCATTAATTTTTGTTTCTGCCTTGTCCAAGGAAGAAATTTTTTAGAGAAAGACTTTTTTTGGGGGGTTTTTTTGCTAGGTAGCACAGAAACAAAGAAAGCCCTTCTTAAAGATACAAAATCAATTAATTACAGAGAGATAAGAACGGAAATATTCTGAAATCAGAAAAGAACTGGAAAATATGTGACCAGTTTCACTGAAGCTGGGGACACTTACACCAATGAAAGGAGCCAAAAGGGAATTACAGTCTCCTGCTCTGTGAAGTTACAAAGGAAGAAAAGCAAAAAGATTCAGAGTCAACAGTGAAGGAGTACGTACTCGATTTGCCTAGGTTTTGTTTTCTGTAAGTTTGGCCTAATTGAATCATTTATATATTTTTTTTTTTTTTTTTTGAGAGTCTCACTCTGTCACCTTGGGTAGAATGCAGTGCTGTCATCACAGCTCACTGCAACCTCATACTCCTGAGCTCAAGCGATCCTCCTGACTCAGCCTCCCGAGTAAGCTGGGACTACAGGTGTGCACCATGACACCAGCTAATTTTTCTATTTTCAGTAGAGACAGGGTCTCGCTATCGCCCAGGCTGGGCTCGAACTCCTGAGCCCAAGCAATCCTCCCTCCTCAGCCTCCCTGAGTGCTAGGATTATAGGCTTTTCTGATTACAAAATTGTTATACTCTTCAGTGAAGGTAGCTTGAAAAAAACAATCAACTATCTTTGAAGATTTCAAGTATTTCATAAAGCTATGTACTTTAAAAGTGAGAAATTCATAGTTTTACTCTGGATCTTCATTTTGGAGAAGCTTCTGTATATTCTATTTACAGAAGATTGTTGGAGGAAGATGAGATGTTGGGGCAGAGAAAAAAATTTCCTGAAATCTACAAGTATAAACTGCCAGAAGTATGAAAACACGACGTCCAGTGAGCAGCTGAGGTCAAGTGACAGCACAGCCCACACACTTCTGCAAAGAATGAAGGAACAAGGTCATCTACTCTGGGCTGCCATTGTCCTGAGGAGACAGGGAGCCAGTTCCACACCTTGTAAGGATCAGCTTTTATCTAACACCACTTTATATAAACAGAAACCATGTTCTAAAAAGAAAAAGGATAATATAGTGAGGATATAACTTAGAAAATAAACCTTGAGTGGCAGTTTTACTCATAGTACATGTGCGATTTCTTGTATTGTAATCTAACTCCTGTCATTTAATTCTTCATGTGTCTTGCCTCCCCATGCTAATTATAAATGGAATGCCTCCCATTTCTCTTGTGTCCAGCAGCCTGCTGCCTGCACATCGAAGCCCCTCCCCCCAACCTCAAGCATACACATATATATGATCACGTGTACCCCAAAAATGTGTACATCCATTATGTATCAATAAAAAATAAATAAAAACTTTAAATATATATATATATATATATATACACACACACACACACACACACACACACAAACTCACATACACAGTAGCTGATTGAATGAAAAACACTTACTTCTATTTCCATATGAATACAGCTTGCTAAACCATCTCTTGCGATACCTTCTACGGTGTCCCTACTTAATCCATAATTGTGATTACCGTAACTAAATGTTAGAATGAATTTCCCCTGGAATTTGAGAAGAACAAAGATTTTCATGTAACAGTGGCCATAATGGAATTTAATATAAGTAAAGTCATTTGATGGTTTATTCTATATAATTTCATAAGGCCTACACATATTAGCAACTACATAAGAATGACAATGGGGTTATGAAACTTCATATCCAACTGTGACAGAAAAATTTATTCAGAATTCTCAGCTGACAAAAAAATTAGGTTTTTGGAAATGATGTGCTGACAAAATGTTAGAGGAGGGTTAAAGCACAGAAGCTTAGGGTAGGACGGACTATTTTGCATACCTACTTCCTGCCAAACCCACACCACAAGCCTTCATTATTGAGAGAGCAAAACTAATAGCCTGCTGTGTGCCTCTGCCATTGCAGCCATGCCAGCCAATACCAGGTAGCCTGGAAAAGGCTTCCATTTCCAAAAGCCTTGCATTCCGAGATAAGCCAGGAATTACAGATAATTCCTGAAGGTCATGAATTACAGGGACATCCTAAATGCTTTGAAAAACAGACTTATCCTGTTTTCCCTCATAAAGATAGCTTTTTATTGAAACTGCCTGCCCCAAATGTTATTCAACAGAATTGGTGTCTGTCCTATAGTCATTTGAACTATAAATACCACCTTCTCTCTGTATTCTGGAAGGTCAGTTCTTCTGAAAGCTGTATTCCCTTGCGGGGAAGAAAAAAAATGCAAGTAAAAACACGTCTCTCAAAATTGTCTATGACTTTTTCTTGGACAATATTATATTTATTAAACCACTAGGTTGAATCTAAACTTAGGAGGCTGGTGATGATAGAAGGAATAAAAACGTGAATGACCTTGGCCAGTCTGACTTCTCATATACACGATTCTGAAATAAACAGTGAAGTGAAAACTTCCAGAGCTGCACTGAATCCCTTCAAATGGCAGCAGCTGCAGTTAAGAGTCCACAGCTGCCCTGTGTCTCCTGGCCCCAGCTGTTCTGCAGATGTGTGCGTGGGGGATGGGCTATCTGTCCCGGGAGAGGTGTGGGAAGCCCAGAAGGCACAGGGTATCTCTCAGGGCTTGGCTGGGCCTCAGGAGAATGTGTCTGCTGGAGGTGACGAGGAAAATCCACATCTCCCATATCAAAAGGAGTTTATGATCCGTGTTCTAAAGTTAAAAACTCCACAATAAACACCTTTAATATTTACTCCTTCAATGTCATACTCTCTTTGTTCTTTGGAACAAATACTGTGACTCCCTTTCTTTTAATATATACATTATATCTAGATAGATAGCTATCTGGCTCTCCTTTCAGGTGTGTGCTTTATCTTGTTTACTGTGTATGATGGTTAATTATTTGTGTCAGCTTGGAAGCTGTTTGGGGAGGAGATTCACATTTAAATTGGTGCACTTTGAGGAAGAGGACTTGCCCCATAATGTGGGTGGGCTTCATCTGATCAGCTGAATAAACAACAAGATCAGCCCTTGGCCTTCGCCTGCCCCAGCGGCTGTGCTGGCTCTCCGGGCTGCCCGGCCCACGCTGCAGATTCGGACCTGCCAGTCTCCACACCCACGGGAGACAGTTCCTTGTGCTGAATCTCTTTCTGTACAGACGCACATCCTGCTGGCTCTGTGACTCACCCTGCCTTCAAAATGTATACTTGAATTACTTTTCAGATATATACTATAAGTTGGTTTACTTATGTGCACAAGGACTTTCCTCTGTGGATCCCAAAACACCATTTTCTGGAAGGATGTATGGTTGGGAGAAATCTTGCATTGTACGTACATGTAAAAGAGACCCCACTAAAATGCTGTGTTAAGAACTGATGAAGTGGCCGCCCTCCACTCTGGCTGGCGATGCTCCTTGCATCTCTTGCTGCATGTGGATTCCCTAATAAACAACAATAGTCATACTTTAAAAGCCTCCAGGTCCGTGATTTTATTTCCACGAGAGAGGGAGGGTTTCTGTGGGTAAGTGACTGTGTACCTGTCCATAAAAAGGGTTCGTGTGTCTGTGGGCAGAGGGGGGAGGATCTGTGTGTTGGGGAGGGGTGTTTGTGGAGGAGGCACATGGACGTGTGAGGCTGTGCAGGTCTATGGCTGTACATGTCCGAGCAGACAAGAGCAACTGTCTACGGTAAGCGTGCAAGGCTGGGCAACAGGCTGTCAGGGTGGGTGTGGTGCGGAGGGGGGTTCTGTGTACAGAAGGCTGAGTGGGAGGGTGTGACTGGCCAAGCTGACAATGTGCCAGGGGTTTGTACTCACTAGGTTTGTCACTCTTCATGAAACAATCTCAAACTCACATCGAAGAAGAGAAAAGGAGATCAGAGGCAAAACTCAAGTCAAAGAAACTTACATTATATTGACGTAATATATGTTAGCAGAAGCAGTGAAAATGAGTACTTCTCAGACACACGGGGATTTCTGTAGAGGGAGTAAAACTATAAATATACTATAGAAGTACAGTGACTTCTTAGACAGGAATTGAACCAGACTAATTTGATTACAGATCAAATAAGGTATGGAACATCAGGGGAGCATATGGGCACTGAGAACAGATGAACTGAGCTAAGAAAAAAGCACTGCGTACTCTAAAAAGAGAAATGAACGTTAATTTTGGGAACTAGTTGTCTTTCAACCTAAAGAGTCCTAAGAGAATGCCTCCTACTAATATCAAGATAACTTCCCTAAATCTCTATTAAGGCTTTTAGAAACATGAAGTCCCAGAGTACTCTTAATAAATTAAAGTGAACTTTTAAAATATAGCCTTAGGAGAGAAAATTATAAATAATTTCCAAGATGTTCTTTCGACAAGGTTAGATGAAGAACTGCCTAGGGATTATAGGACTTTCTCACTTGTGTTTCTCTGTGAACACGAGAAACTCTGGAATTACACTCATAGAAACTGCAGAGCCCAGGCTTAAATGTGTCATAGTTATGCGCACTGAGGTATGAGCCGCATCCATTATTTGGGGTGGGAACAGAGAAAGGAGGAAGGAAAGAGAAGGGAAAAGACGGGAGGGGAGATTAGCTATACCAGCATCCCTTGTTGCATAGTAATCTTTTGAAAGCAGAAACAGATTAGTCCCTCATCTGGTCCTTCGGGAGGTTTCAAGGGGAAAAAAAAAAGTGGTGTAGCATTCATTTGGTGATAGAAAGCATGATGATATAAATAAAAATAAGGCCCATGGTGAAGAAAAAAATAAAGCTTTACAGATTCATTGGTAGTGATAAAGATATGAGATACTCTTTCAGTTTAACGGAAGTCATGGGCAAATACATATTGACACTAGATACACTTTCCACAGATAAAACACCCCAGGGTTGCGAGGATTGCCTTTGCATATGAAGGCCAAGAAGGAAGAAACAAATTGTTTTGAAGAAAATGAATTCAAAGACAGAGGTGTTGTGAGTTACTACTACCAATGACAAGATTATCAGGGTTTCAGTTAGAAAAAAGAACAAACGAAAAACAAAACACAAAATTGAAATTGAACAAGATTACCCTGAGCTCCTATGAAATGGACTAATGCAGGGCAGTACCTCTAGCCTAGCAAAGACACAGTCCTCAAAGAAATTAGGAATCTCCTCCTGTCTCCTAGCAAGGGCTTCCATCCGCATTAGCAAACGGCCTGGACTTCAAGACTCAGACTGCTCAAATGGAAATGTTACCGTGGAAGGTAACGTGTCCAGAACAAGCCAGCTAAGTGGGACACACTCTGATGAAACAGTGCTCAGGGTTGTAACAATTAGGAAGCACCACTGATAACACAGGGAAGCAGTGATCTCTAGACGGAACACCCCAACCCCCAGGAATGCTCATTCACAGGCTTTCTGCATCAAGTCAGAACTGTTCATCTTGAGTAAAAGTAGATTAATAGCAGTGGCATGTATAAGCACAGATCACAAGAATTTTTTTGTAGTTCTTTTAAGTTCTGTTTCCTTAAAATGTCTACTCATTCATTTTATTAGAAATTTATAATATTTTCTCCAACATCATAAAATAAAAAAGCAGGTGAAGAATGATATATTAGGTAGTTTAAGAAAAAACAACCCAATAAGAACTTAACTCTCATAAAAAGTGCAAAACTTAATTTTTCCCTTTTTTACTCATCATTATTTCCTAATATTCCTGCCAGAGAAAATGCATTTCTTGTGCAATACAAACAAAGGCAAACATTCTTACCATGTTTAGCATTTCATCAAAAACTTCTTGAGAGATAAAGTGATAATCAACTCGATCCCCTTCTCCAAAGTAAGGCTGTCTTGTGGTGTGACAGGCCCTGGAATCAGAAGATAGATCACCTAGACCCTTTCTATTAACTTGAAATTCAAAATGGATAATGTTTCTGTATAAAGTATGTTTTTGAAAAAAATGGAATTGATCCACAAATCATAAATCATAAAATAATATAATTGTGGAAACACTGTGGTTTTGAAGTGCTAGATGACATCCAGTTGCTATAGTCTATAATCCTTATACAAATTTCAAATTATCAGCATCAAATTCTTACTCATTATTATTTAACACCTTCTGAATCACCTCCTCTGCCATCACGTAATAATACTTTAAGAAGTATAACAATATTTATTATTCATACATTTTCCATCCAACTGCTTTCACATTCTCTTTGATCTATGAGCATTTTCCACGAATTCCCCTCCGCTCCCTCTGCCTGGCCAGCCCACTTGTTTTTCAGGACTCGGTTTAAGTGTCACCCCTCCAAAATGCCTTTCCTGATCTTGTATGGCTGGATAATTCACCCTTTTATACTCCCACAGCCTCAGCGCCTGCACCAATCGCACCCCAGTTACTTGTTCCAATGCTGAATGGAATTCTCAAAGCAACAAAGAGGCCTTTTCTAACCACTGTCTGAAACGGCACCTCCACCACTCCACACCTCCCAATTACTCTCCATCACCAGAACTGCCTTCTTTTCTCTATTTATCTGCATTTTTCTATCTTCCAGAAGAACATATGAATCATGACAGAGGACTTTGTCTTATTCATCTTACTCACCACTGCATTCCCAATGCCTGGCACCTAGTAGGCATTCACTAAATATTTGTAAAATGTATGAAAAATGAAACATGTGAAGTAGAAGCAGCTGTTAAGAATTCCATTTTATAGATGACTGTAAAAGTGACTTGTCCAAAGTCACACAGCAGGCCAGTGTTGGCCAAGAACTAGAATACAGGAATCCCAACTACCAGGACTGTTGACTTCATATCATTCTGCCTTTCCAGTGTGAAGTTTTGGGAATACAAAGAGATTTTTAGATTATCCTGTAGTTTAAAATAGGAGATGAGAATAGCTGGACACGTGACATATTATTTCATTTAATCCCCACAAAAAAACATGAAGTAGGTAATTTTTCTTATTTTGATTTATCTAATTAACTAATGAAACTGAGGCACAGTGATTAAGTAATGTTACTAAGTAGCAATGCCAAGATGACTCCAAAGTCAATTCTTTTTGATATAGTAATAATTGAGAGTAAAGTTGCAAATTCAAAAGGTTCTTCATTACAAAATCAAATAAATTTTTATAATTCATACCACTGTTCCCTCCCATCATAATCAAGAGTTAACTATACTACTAAATTTTGAGGCCTTAACATTACATTTAAATTGTATACACAGGAGAGAGAGAGAGTACATTCTAAGAGAAGACCGTCAAAACACCGTGACATTTGTTTTGTTGTTTGAATACACTGGCATTTCTTCACATTCCTTGGCAGAGACCTGAGACCCTCTGACTATTGGTGTCCTTGACAGTGAGGGAAGATAAATCAGCAGCTTGGCACCCGGTGCTGCAAACCCTTAGCATACAGCATTTACACACTACCCTGAATTTACATTTCCCAACAAAGGAATTGAGTGGCAGGAATTCTTTCAGAATTTCCAAAAGGAAGACAAACCAAAGAAGCAATTTGAAGCTTCTAGGAAGGTAAATAAAGAGATGGCTCCACTGATGTGGAGAATGCTGATGGCAGAAACTGCAGCTACTGCAGAACTTTCTATTAAGAAGGACCTGAGATGACCGGTGGTTTTTTTGAAATTGTCGTCCAATTTTCACATATACAAACATATGCCACCCAAATTGAATATCTTAAAAAGGAAATATTTCATAATGAAAGCAACATTTCACTAAACTTACTTAGAAAAAATGATGCAAAATTTTAGACAATGAAATTGTGCTTTAACTATAACTTTCAATATCCTTCCTCACCTTGTCTAAATATTTCCACAAGTTTATTAATTTACTAGTTTAATCGTGGTGAATAATTAAATCATGGTTTGTAATGGGAGCCATATTCCTTGTTAGTTTCAGTTAACAGCCAAAACGACTGAGTTGAAGATTGACCCCAAATGGCAACTCTGGTCCTAAAAGCCTAGGGGTGAACCTAGACATTCTAAAGGCCAATTCATGGCCACATGTCATTGAGGCTAAGACCGAACCAAGTCCATGGAAAGGAGATGATCAGGAAGGAAAGGAATCTGCAAAGCAAGGCCAAAAAATCGAATACTAAAATATCCAGGGAAATGTAACAGGAAGAAAAGATGTCTAAGAACAGCTAGCAGGTGGATGAGGAAATAAAATTATTTCAGTGTGATTCTGAAGCAAGCAGATTTAGAATCTTAATTCTGAACCAGATTGCCTCAGGAAGTAATGAACTTCTTGTTACTGCAAATATTTAGGCAGAGGCTTGGCTTGAATTCAGAGCACATCTGAATTCAAGCACATTATATTATAGCACGCCATATTGTTAATAAGTGAGCTCTTTCAATGGATATCGACAAGAGCCCAGGTATTATTAGAGGAATTTGGTAGGTCAATTAAATCAGTCTGAACACTCAATGAAATTATATTAATATGTCAATAAATTGCTGGGCACAATTTAAGTGATCATGAACACAAAAGATTCTAGCACATACTGCATCTGAGTATCAAACTCCATGCAGCCACTACTCTGCCCAATTTCCAGTAACTGCACACCACTTTCTAACTCACGCTATCATCACCTGGCACCATATTCTAACTGGGCTCCTTGTCTCCAGTCTTCCTTCCCTAAGCCCTTTCCCAAACCACTGACTGAGGACCGTTTCTAAAATGCAACTATGACCATGCCATTCTCCTGCTTAGAAACTCTTTATAGTCAGATCCTGTCTATCTTTCCAGCCTCATCACCTTGACACCTCAGGCTTTATCTGAACTATAATGTGCACTTTCAGTTAATGAAACATGCCTGTTGTCTTCCTCTGCCTGGAATACATCCCCCCTCAAGCCCCACCCCCCACTTCACTTTTACTTCTATCTCAGAGGCTCTTTACTCACCTGATTATAGCATTCATCAAATTATCTTGTTAGACAACATCTACCTGTTTAAATCCTGTATTAGATTATAAGCTACCAGGAGGACAAGACCCACGTCTATTCATTTCACAGTTTCATATGGCACATGGACAGCGCTCAATAAACATTAATTGAATGAACAAATGAACCATTCCACAAATATGTCACATATGTATAAACAGACACATCAGATAGGATCGCACTTAGATTGCTATAGCTCATACTGTCTCATGTAGATAAATAGCTATGGTCTTTTAATAATATTTACATAAAATATATTTAGTAGAAAACATCATGAGAAGGTTATGAAAATAAAGATTGCCATAAAATAGATATCTAAGGAAGAATAAGATTTTTCCTTTAGGACCATTCAGGTCACTTTCACAGCGTTAAATCAGGAAGATAAATAATCATGCTGGTATTGTTTTGTGTTGCTTTCATTATCTGGCACTTTTGCAGGAAGTCACTGATTTGTGTGGTACTATAAAGTTGGAAATCAATACAGAAACTTTGAAGACAGTAAATTCATAGCTCCAAGTCACCCATAACTAATACAAGTAAAGAAAGAATATTCAACCTATTTCTAAAACCAAAAACAAACAGTAAAATCAAAACCTAATACTGGAGCAAAATCTCTCAGTCACATCAATCTTTGTTATACTACTGAGTTATGTTTTCAATATTTACATATCTGGATATGCAACTTAACATGTAAAAATTTCATCAAATGTCTTGATCTTGGGTCAACGCAATTTTAAAAGGAAGTAAAATACCGTGAGAAAATTAAACAAATATGAGGGACAGAAAAAATTCAAGCAAATGGCAGAGACTGTATGTATGCCTTTTTTTGGTCTTTTCATTTAGTTAAAAATCAATAAAACTTATGTTGGATAAGGAATAAAAGAAAAGAAAATCCAAACAACAGCAATGACTTGCCCCTGAGGATGTTCTTTGGTTTTAGCTTTAATTACAAAGTTCCTGCATATAATGGTAGTACTATCGTACTTTCTCCATGGATGAAATTACTAGCTATCTAATACTCTTTTTTATCCAATGACATAGTCTTTGATCCATGCCTTGATGGAATCCTCTTCTGCAGAGCTCCCCACACAGTGAGCAGAGGCCTCCCTGGAGATCTTGAAGGAATTCTTAGAATAATTTGCCATTGAACAAACCCTGATCTCTGCCTCCATGAGAATGACAATGAACAGTTGGCCAGAGCTTCTGAGCCTGTGAGGGAGGTGGATGACTGAGTATGTAACTGGTGGAGGCAATTAGGAGTGTCTTTCCACTTACCACTAATTCCAGCCAGAGGAGAAAAACAGCAGTGGCAGCAGTAACAGTATAGGCAGATAAAGCTAATTTTAGCATTTTGTTTTGCCATCTTGTGCCTCCACTCAAATTTCATATGGCACTAATTATCTAAGGTCTGAGTTCCCTACTGGGTTACAAATTTCATCAAGGCAAGGACCTCACCAGTCTTCCCATTGTATTCTCAGGAACTAGCACATGGGAGAAACTCAATAAATATTTATTGAAAGAATGAACAAATGAATGAATCCATCTAACTCTCTCTATCTCCATCAGTGGTAGTTGGGGAAAATCACCTATGCTTCTTATTACAGTCATTTTTATTGAATGTTGCAGATAATGCCACTAATTCAGCCAACCAATCACTCATTCAATCAGTTAGTCATTTAACAAATATTTATCTCACATGTATTAAGTGCCCGGACATATGCTAGGTACTGTAACTCAATGGTGAACAAGGCTGGCATGGCCCCTGCCCTCACTGGGCTTACACACAAGTGGGGAAAACAGACATTAAACAAATCAATCACAACCATGATAAATAAGCATTATAATAAGGGAAATACAGGATTTAATGAAAAGGAGTAATTGGGGGGCCTAGCCAGGTAAGATTGTAGGGGCAAGACTGGATCAGAATCTTGCAATGAGCCAATAAACACCTCCAAGAACAGGACAACCAAGCATGTCTTGGCAGTAGCATATCACAAACAAAGAAACAGGACTGGGCTACCAACCGTTTCAACATGATAGGTATCAGAGATGTGAAAAGAACCAGAGAAAGCCTTGCTTCCCATAGGTCACATTGGTTTGCTGAAAGGTTCCAAATTTACACATTAGCACGATGGTCAGCACATACCCTTCTGCCCTAGTCTGACCTTCCATTCATTGTGTTCAGCTTATCTTTCAAAACAGGTTCAGTACCCCCACATGAGCATAGTTCACTCTATGCTTCTTTATTCTAAAATTAACTTTTAATTTATTTTTGTTACTTCAGGGTATTTAAAATATACTAATCAATAAATTATTCTATAGTATTTGTGTCCTGGAGTTGTTCAAATGAGGGAAGCAATTTTAAATATCTAAATAAATGGACCTGTTTAAAATAGTGTTTACATTTTTTTAAACATGTATAGCTTCAGGGAAGAGACCTTTTTTGTAATAGCATTAGAAAATAATTTGCACTCATTTTTCTTGCTCTCCTATATATCTTTGTAGTCACAGCCATAGCTCACCGACAGACACCGCTAAGCTAAAAGTAATTTTGTTGCCATACATAAAAAATACAAGAGGAAACCAGTTTAAGAGACCACAGTGACAATTCTAAATCTGATTCTCAGAAACCTCTAAAAAATCTGTAAATCCCGCTGGAGTTTTTTTTTTTTTTTTTTTTTGGGTGGGGGTGGGGGGATGGTTCTAGTTTTTCAGATACTCTCCTCTATTTTAACTGGGTCATTAGGAAATCACTCGGCAAAATATTTGCTCCAGAAAACTTAAGGTGTATTGCACGCTAAAAGAAAGGAAGGGAAAGGGAAAGGGAAGGGAAGGAAAGGAAAGGAAAAGAAAAACTTGCTTCTCCTTCTTCCTCCTGAAATATGTCTGAAAAGACATATTTTTGTCTGGAGACAAAGACACTCAAGTGCTGTTGGTGTGTGTTCCAAGCACAGTCAAGTAGAAGCCGTCCCTGAGGACATCCCTGCCCGCTACACATCACAACACGCTATCCTGCTGGCATACAGCACGGTAGCAGGAGCCTGCGTTCAAATGCCATTTATGCTTCATTAAAAAGATGTGTATTTTCAAACCCTGGAGAGCAATTTGGGCTGGGACTGAATTAAGTTAAACATTTGGAAAGTTAAAGTTAAAAAAAAATACAGTATATATCACAGTACAATAAATGACAAAGAAACTGATAAGCCTTTTATGGAAAAGGTGTATGACGGCATGAATGAGCCATGCTTATTTGATTGCTTGTTTGATCTGGGCGGGGGGAGTGTCACTCCTGTGTGTCTACTGCCTGCTTCATAAAAGACAAACTATTTTCTTTCTTCTTGCTATGTGTTAAGTTCTTCCATTACTAGGAGTATACTTCAGCAATCATCTCTACCACATTGATTAGAACGGCAAGAGAATCCAGATTCCCAGTCATTACAAGACCAGGTAATCACAGCGATCCAATGTTATCAATAATTTGCCTTCAAGGATTAACACTCTTGCGGTGCTCTGTCCTTACTAAGAGTTAATTATCTACTGAACATTCCATTTACTTACCACTTCTAGCTTTGCTATAAAATGTAACTTAAATATTAAGTTGTTTTATACATTTTTGAACTTGCTTAAAATTAATAGCCAAAATTAGAAATATCCGAGATTTTAGTAGGAATAAACTATTGATATATGCAACAACTTAGATGGATTTCCAAGTCTCACAAGCCAATAAACAAACTTACCCGTATCTGAAGTAAGCACTAAACTGTCTGCAGAGGCGGTGGGCCAGTTCTCGTTTCCCACAAGCTTCAGGACCAGCTAGTATCAACATGGGGTAAGGGGAATCCAGGCTGGGAAGAGTGCTACGACACAGGACCAGAATCAGTCGTTACCTACTCTAGCCAGAGAGACAGCACATTCACTGCTTCCATCAGGTAAAATTTCTGCGTCACAATCATAATTAACTCAGCTAAATGAGCACTTGTTATATGTAGACACTGTTTAAAAGGATAATCCTACTTTCCAGAAATAAGTTAATTATAATATGCCAAAAATAATATTCAAAGCATAGATAACAAATAAAGTAAAATACAAATTTATGTAAATTGACTTTAACAAGACTTTTCAAAGGAAAAATGTGGTTATGTATCAATTCTTGATTGCTAGAGTGAAGTATTCCACCTAGAACTCATCAATGAAAGAAATGAGACTGCCCTGTGAGGTCTAGTTTAACATCCATATTTTTCGAATTAGAATACAGATATGCAAAGCAAACTTAACAGGAATAACTAAAATTTACTTGAGCAATTACTATGGGTCTGGCACTATTCCAGGAGTTTTACATGTATTACCCCATTTAATTAATACAAGAAGCTGATGAAGATGTTTCTGTCATTTATACCCATTTCACACATGAAGAAACTGAAGCACACTAAATAATGCAGCACATGAGTCCAAAGACAAGAGTCAGGGTTCCTCTCCTGGATCCTGACTTCTGGTGCTGACATCTGGTGCTGACAGAGAGCTGTGTGCTGGCCCAGAGTGGGAAGGGCCCGGCAGGCATTCACATGAGCTACCCGTCCTGTCTCCATGAATGTTCCCAATAAACACTACTCCAGCCTGGAATATTTGGGTCTACCTGGGCTTTGCTCTTGTTTGCCCAATAGCCAGAAATGATCAAGGCATACGTGTTTATCAAACACTGCTGCAAATTTCTTTGATATTTATTTTTATATAGATGTACCCTAAAGCATGAAACAACTAGCAATATCATAAACTAGAAAAGAAATACAATGAGGACATAAATACTCTCTTTTAAATCAAATGTGCTTTTCCCGATGTATGTAAATAAATGATCATTCATTTCACCTTAGAGGGCTATCATAAACATATAAAACTGTCAGTGTCTGTATTATTAAATTATATGTAAAAATCATGTCCTGCGTTGCAAAACAAAACATTTTGCTCTCTGTCAGAAACCAACTACGTGAAGTACAGGAACAAATACCACATGAAGAAGAGAAGCCATTTATATCCAAGAGATTTTACAAGTATTTTTAAAACGCCTTTGGGTATTGATAGAATTTCTGCATTATACTTAGAGCATAAATGGCCATCTGCTCCAACAGATTGTTTAAAAAGAAATGGAGGAACCGTGGTAAGCCTGTCTTCAAATTTAGAGGTGAGAGACTCTATTCATGTGTGTTCCACCAAGCTGGGCGATTCCTCCCTGCTCGGTTGATAGCAGCTCCGTGCAAAGACTATTTCAGGTTTCCCCCAGGCTAGCTTGGCTTCCTTCTAGGGACTTCCTAATAATCTGAATTCATGGAACCCTCTTTGGCAAGGGTATTCAGCATTCACTCACAGCTAAGGAAAAATTTACAATGGATATAAACGATCACAATTTTCTGTTAATGAAATTCAGGTCTGCATGTCTAACCCAAGGCAGAAAAGCTGACAAACTTTTTTTGTTTTAGATTTCACTGTTGTATGGCACAGCCACTATAGAAGGGGCCAGATGAAAGAGTGAGGATTAATCGACTCCACACCGTGATTAGGAAAACACCAAGTGAACAACAGCACATTCAAGTGCATGGTAATACACCGTAACTGAGACAACACAGTCCATCAGAGGAAGACTTGGCCCCTTCCCTCCTAGAAGGTGAGAAAGCAGCATTTGTAGGAAATAAATGGGCCCGAAATAGAGGGCTGGGGAAAATGATTGGGGAGGGGGGCTTTTGCTTGCCCACCCTGGGTTCTACCCTGCGGATGCCTAATAAATACCTGTCAAAAATCCTCTGTGGCTGCATCACACTGTTGACAACGTGGGTCAGGTGATCTTGGGCTGCGACCACTTCAGGGGGAGGGTCATATTTATTCACTGCTGCAACCTTTTCCAGAATTAGAAATGTAAAAGGGAAAAAAGCTTTGTTTCTAAATAGAAGACAAGGCTTAGATTTTCTTCAGTGAGATACTCTAGACAGGCACCAGGTATACAAAATAATTTAGCACATGCCCATGAACCTGTGCATTCAGTCTTCATGTCTATTCTAATTTTCCTAAAACCTAAAAAAGTAACTATTTTAAAATATTGAATGGAGTCCTTTGATCTCCTACTTCTTTATACTCCCTTGTTTGGCAGGGGAAAAAGAAAAACAAAAACAATAAAAACCCTTGAAAATCCATGACTACTTCTAATATAATAAACATTTCAACTTTTAGTACGAGAAAACAGAATCAAATTTATAGTTCTAGATTCCAGGTAGCTGATACTTGGGGAAATTTTTTCTGATGCCATCTCACCAAGAACTATTCCCATGACCTCAAATTCTACCAAACCTTCTTTCTCTTTTAGCACAACTTTCTCCATTCAAGGATATGGGCCTTTCCCTCATAATGTACGGTTCTTTATTCCCTTGTCTTTGCCATCCCTCTAAATACATTTCCTCCACCTACCACACCTTTACTAATACATGGTTTTAAATTTTATTCCCTTTGCAAAATGTTAAAGGAAAAGAGAAATCTAATAAGTGCCTCTGAGTGTGAGAATAATGACAGACTAGAATCTGTAACTATTTTTAACCAAGATTTCAGAAAGGCATTTATGAGATGGAATATGTGCCTCTCTACATATTTATACCTGTTTTCATTCCCATCTCAAATTTGCATCCAGTGTAAGAAATCCCTCATTAGTAGAGATTTCAGCTGTCACCAGCCACTAAAGCAAGACAAAGCAGCTACCACGGGTTTGGCAGGGAGGGAGGCAGGTGCTAGTGTTCAAGGTCTGGTTACTCTGGAATTGTGTGACCAGAGGAATCATTATTTTAAAGAGCAGAATTAAGGATTTAACATATCAAAGTAGTGATTTGAGTATCTTTTGATTAGATGGTAGAATAACATTATATTTTATTGCTAAATGAATTTTAAAAGTAACACAGAATCATACATCCTCCAAATATGATAATTATCCAAACTGATCATCTGCTACCCAGATATAGATAATGCAGCTACTTATACAAGTGGAGTGTCGCTTCTGTTCCCCAAACTTTCACTGTACTCATAGCAGGCCTTTCACTGCATTTGTGCTGATGCTCAGCAGAGGGTTAAACAGATAGTTCCTCAGACAAGAGAATAGTCTCTAAATAAAGAGTTAATTTACATATTTTATGTCTCATTTAGTTCTGTGGCAGACAATGTGAGCTTTTGGGCATATTAACCCATAAACACATGAAATACAATTACATACCTTTTCTTCCACTTTAACCTTCTTCTGATCTAATTCTGTTAATCGCAGTAGCATAAAAATTACGAACAGCCAATATTCAGGTTTTTCCTATTTAAAATACCAAGAAAACTATTCAATTGCCTTCCTTTTCCCAAATCAACAAGCACCAGCATTCTATTCTCCTGAACCTGGGTCTTTCATCTGCTCCCTCATCATTCCCACACCCCTGCATAGGGCTCTGCACTTCACGCTCACCCCTTACCTTAACTCAAACGCAGACCCTGCCTTGTAATTCACAAAGCTCTTCCAATGCATGATCTTGTTAATTTCCCTTTAAGATTAGTAGAACAGGTAGGATTATCTTCATTTCTTTTTGTTTTTTAATTTTTATTTTTCTAGAGACAGGGTCTTGCTCTTTCACCCAGGCTGGAGTGCAGTGGCATGATCATAGCTCACTGCAGCCTCAAACTCTTGGTCTCAAGTGATCCTCTTGCCTCACCTCCTAAGTAGCTGGGACTAATTTGTCATACAGATAGGGTCTCATTATGTTACCCAGGCTGGTTTCAAACTTCTGGACTCAAGCAATCTTCCCCCCTTGGCCTCCCACAGTGCTAGGATTACAGATGTGAGCCACCACACACAACCTGATTATCCTCATTTCTAAAGGGAAAAACTACTAAGCCTCAGAGAGGTGAAGCAGCTCATCTAAGATTCTGTGGCCAGTGACTCAAACCCTGTCTTCTAACTCCAATGAATTTCATTTCTGCACATAATGAACCTTTACTACTTATATTATTTTGTTATTATTTATTTATTTGTATTATTTTGTATTCATTTTATCATTTATCATGAGTTTACCTTACAATAATAAAATAACATTCATTTATAAGACAAATTCCTTACTATTCCCTCCCATTTGCTGTATTAGAACTATCTGCCTTTTAGAAATATAATTAATTAGTTTTTTGTATTAAGAAGCTATGTCTCTTTGAAGGGAAAGACATTAGTGGATGATGCTTTTTATAGATGAGTAAATTCACATGACATGAATATATAAAGGTATCTTTTTTATACTTCCATGTGTAATGCTGGGGGGAAGGTTTTGTGATATAAGCGAGATAACAAGTGTCAATGGGTTTGTGATGCTTATCTGTGAACACTCTTTATGGATCTGAAACTGGGTGTGGTGGCCATTGTAAACGCTGCTCCTTACCTTGCCCAGAGATGCTTTTAAATTGCCTGCCACTATTCTCATATCAAGGACTGTTTTTATTTTTAAAATTTTCTTTCTTTTGTTTTTTTGTTTGCCTGTCTAGACATGTACATCAAGATACACATACAAAAAATGTACTTAGAGATACATACAAAGCCAGGGGTCTGTGGAAATGTACGTGAAGGATAGGGGTAGAAAATGGAATGAAGGACAGATGGACAAGGAGGGGGAGGAGGCCAGGAGAAAGGATCTACAGATGGAAAGAAAGAGAGAGACCTGAAAAACAGTCCTTGATCCTTAAATCCCAAAGGTTAAGAACCCTTAGGAAATATTATTCTATAATTACTTTACAACAACACCAAGTTCATGGCTATATCGAGGCAAATTACTTTAGATATCTAATCTTAGACTTTCTGTTCCCCGCTATAAAATAGAAACCATATTCTGTCTGCACCTTTGGCATCTTGCATTCTCTAATGTAAAGGAACGTTGCTCTACAATCCCATTAGCTCCTTCCTGTAATCACTAGCACTACCTGGGATGAGTCACAAATGACCAGCAGAACAGGTAAATGATATTCAGTGTCAGGCTTTACTTCATTGGCAGTGGTGTGACAACGTGTCAGTCATGAAAAAAGATGTTATTTCTAAAAAAACAAGTCAAGTCATTTAGGTGCCAGTAAACCCTTCTAGCCGTTCCCTAAGAGAGAAGGAAGATAAATAGGCTGTATTCACATTCCTGATATTCTTTACCAAAAGTACTTCTTGAAGAAGAACTCCAGGATAGTCCTCCTCTCCCCCCTCCCCCCCGGCCCATATAAATGATCTCTTACCTGAATTGGATTTTTCAGAAGATTGAGAATTCGAAGGATAGGTAGATTCTCAATGTATTCTATTTCACTCAGCTCAGCAATCTGTTTAATCAAAGAAAAAAATATTATCAACAGATTAAATGCACAAAGATAATAGAAAACATTACCCTAGGAGCCAGTTTGGATCCTTTAAATTTAACTGATTTAAAAAATTGCTCTGTTGAATATCCAGCTTTTTAATGAAAATTCTGCAGAGCTACACTAAACCAGGGAACTATTGCATGCCTCTTCAATAAATGTGAATGCACACAGCCATGTTTTCTTTTTCCCTCTCTGGCTAGAAAACAGTAAGGTTTCTCCTCTCACCCATTCTCATTTTAAGGCAGTAATAAAATGGTATGTGAAAGCAGAGAAACAGTACCAAAAATGCATGCAAGGAAGACCTGGCTACTCACCCCATCCCCACCCCTGTTCCTAGCCCTCTAGGCCCCCAATTTCCCTCCCCAATCCTGCTTCTGCTACCCTGGCCATTTGTGACTGGGTAAGCCTTCTTGCTGCATGTACATGTATGGCTCCATCACTTTTTCCACAAGAGAAATTATTTTAAGGAAAGGTAAAAATGGAAAATTGTATGACATATTATATTTCTTGACGGGCGCCCACTGTTCACATTAAATCTTTTTAGCTCACCTATATGTTTATGTTTTATACACTTTTCTATATGGGTTACTTTTCACAATTTTTAAAAGGAAGGGAAAAGAAGAAAAAAAAAAGGACTGCTTGATAGTTTCTTAATTTGACCAAGGATAGAGCTTGGGTTGCAGCAGTCTTGAATTCTCCACTAAAAGCAAAAAGGTTTATTTAAATTTTCTGTAATTAGCATAATATAAATTTTATTTCAAGTGTAGATATTGAACCTTTACAAAAATTTATTACTTTTTCACTTCTATTTTTCTCCAAATTATTTCTGCATGCATTGTCTTAATAAAAGTATTCCAACAGCAGGGTAACCAATAACTTCTGAGTTATCTAACCACATAATGCAGTTAAAATGTAAACTAGACCCAAAGCTAAGTCAAGTGCTAAACACATGCACCATGTTCAAAAGATGCCATTTTCAAAGATATAACATGAAAGACAAACTCCAGAGTTGCAATATACATTCTGTATACATTAATCTTGTTAGAGCAACGTTATGTTATTATATACATCTTTTTCCATAAGATGACTAGACTGCCATTTGGATCATCTATGAGACCATCTGTAAGGGACCCACTATTTCATATTGTGTTATTCAGGAAGGTGAAAAAGTAAACTTGGTTCACATGCTTCGTGAGAACTTTTGAACAATGAATTGATTTCCCTCTAGCATACAGCTCTTGTTCTTGGACCTAACACCAATGTTACAAGGAGATGTGTTCCTTCATTCATCATGTCTCACCAACAAGTCCTGGCCACATGCACTGGCAGACATTGCTGGTAAGAGTAGAAATTGGTACATCCTTTCTAAAGTGCTGATGTGTTACATGTGCATAAGCTATAAACCAGCCATCCTACTTCAAGAAGTTTATATTAAAGAGATCATCAGACAGGCAAAAGTTAGACACAAGAACGTTCAGTCTAATTTTATTAGTAAAAGTAAAAAATTTCTAAATTCCTACAAACTCCATCATTATGTAATTAGTCACAGTACAGACCCACAGTAGGAAAACTACATGCTCATTTTAGTAGATGGTGGTATTTACGATGATTGCATGGAAAGAGCTCCTTAATGTGTTGCAAACACCATGAACACAATGATTGCGAGCTATATAAAATTATATTACCATTAAGATGCAGTTGGGATCAGCTGATCTTTTGAGAGTCAAATGAAAGGGATCCAGCCTCCCTCCCAGTCCTTTAAGGGTAGGGTGAGGTAAGAGGGGAGCAAACACGGGGTGGGTTGGCTTCAAGTTCCCATTTCTGCTGAATTAACAAAATAAATAGATCCTGGCTGGCCTGCATGTGCCCTCCCTCTCCTGCACATCCTCACCCCATGCCAGACCCCACCCTCACATCTTCTCTATGCAAAGGCCACAAACCCTAGGCCATGTATGTAACAAATTTTTACAGTAGGTATAGGAACAACAGCATCCCTAATGACTTACAGGGAAATATAGCCAGAAAGGCTATACTCTTATAGGAACTTCACCCGTCTGCTGCCAAGAATGTAGTACCAGCACAGCTGATCCCTGGATTCCAGTCCACTCCCTTTCTCTAGCCTCCTTTGCCTCTACTGGCCACAGCCCACCCCAGAGAAGCCATCAACTTTCTTTTGGCTATTTCCTCCCAGGCCATGCTCTCCAAGCATCACCATCCAGACCTAAGTTCAGGGAGGGCCTTTTCTTTAAAAATATTTTTATGTACATTAGAAAACAATCAGATGCAACCTTTAAATTTTTTTCACCACCACATATATATGTGAATCTGTGCAGAAAAGCTTTTTCAAAGTGTGGGCCTCTATCAACTAGTTAATGATGATGATGATGATGATGATCATAAACTCACTGCTGAAATAATAATCAACAGATGGATCAATGAAACAGAATAAATAGTCCAGAAAACAGATCTTAGTAGAAATCAGAAACGTATACCAAAAAAGTGAACTATAAATCAGTGAGAAAATTATCATTATTCAATAGAGCTATTGGTTAAATGAGTTAATGAATAAGAATTATTTAGTACAAGGCTGAGCATATGATAAACACTCAATAAATGGTATGGTTATCATCATATTACTATTAGATTTTTTAAAGTAAATTTAAATTTCTGTTCCAATTATGCCATAAAATCAATTATGGATTAAGAGTTGACGGTAATAAAAGAAATTATTTAAAAAAAAAAAGAGTTTAAGTGAACCACTTGTCAGATTTCAGAAACGAAAAAGACTTCATAAAAATTTTAAAAATAATAAAGGAAAGGCCAGACATGGTGGCTCACGCCTGCAATACCAGCACTTTGGAAAGCTGAGGCAGGAGAATTAATTGAGGCCAAGAGTTTGAGACCAGCCTAGACAACAGCAAGACCCTGTCTGCACAAAAAAAAATTTTAAAAACTAGCCAGGCATGGAGGTACACACCTGTAGTCCTGGCTACTTGGGAGGCTAAGGTGGAAGGATCACTCAAGCCCAGTGAGCTATAATCAGGCCACTGCCCTGCAGCCTAGGTAACAGAGCAAGACCTAGTCTCAGTAATAATAATAATGATAATAATAATGAAACAAAATTAAAAAAATAAAGGAAGACACAAAGAAAAATATATGATTCATAAATAATTTTAATATATCAAAATTATACTAAGCACAATGAAAAGCAAAAGAACTGTAATTAAATAAATGATAGTCATGAGCATGAATACACAATTTTTAAAAAGGACATCAAATGTCTAACAAACAAGAAAAAATGTTTAACTTACTGGTAATCAATAAAAAGCATATAAAATATGATATGAAATACCATTTTTTCCTAACAGATTGACATAATTTTTAAAAGATATTTGATGACAAAGGTGTAGGGAGATGTGCCTATCATAAGGTATTCCAACTTCAAACACTGCTGTTGGGAGTATTAATTAGTATGAAACTTCAGGAAATACATCAAGAGTCTTAAAAATGCCCATTCCAGTAATAGTATTTCCAAGAATCCTAAGGAAATAATTAAAAATGCACTTAAAGATTCATGTATAAGAATATACAATACAACATTATTTTTAATAGCAAAAGTTGTAAACACATCAAATTTCAATAAGTAAATGACTCAATAAATCCTGGCATATCCATTCAATAGAATATTTTACAATTATTAAATCAGAGTTTTGAAACATTGGAACAATATGTTTCAACATAGGAATTAGATGCCTATCTCACATTACCCACAAAAATAAATCCCAGTTGGGTTAAAGACAATATGAAAAAAAACAAAACTTGAAATTATAAGAAAATATAGGAAAATATTTAAAACCTTGGCATATAGAGAAATTTCTTAAATAAAATTTAAAAAGCAGAAGTTACAAGAGACCACAATTAAGTATAACTTCCAGACTTCATTCTCCATTCTCCAGACACCTAGTTTCACTTACTGTATGTTTCCTACGGTTGCTATAACAAATTACCACAAACGACAGAAATCTCATAGTTATGGAGACCCGTAGTCTGAAATCAAGGTGTCGATTACAGGGCCATGATTTCTCTGAAGGTTATAGAGGAGAATCCTTCCCCGTCTCTTGCTCCAGGCATTTCTTGGCTTGTAGCGACAACTCCAATCTCTGCCCCTGTCTTCACAAGGGTCTCATGGCCTTCTGCCCTCTGTCTATGCATCTTCTCCCCATTTGTTTCTTATAAGGGCATTGGATTTAGGGCCACCCTAAATCCAGGATGATCTTGTCTTGAGATCTTTAACTTGATTACATCTGCAAAGACCTCTTTTCCAAACAAAGGTACATTCACAGGTTCCCAGGGGTAGGACTTGGGAATACATCTTTTGGAGGACCACAATTCAACTCACTGTACTTAATAAGGATAAGCTTCCCCAAAAGTAGCTCCACTGGCTTTCCTGGCTTGCCTTCCATTATAAGCTGGCATAGCATGCCCACATAGCAGCATTGGAATAGGATATCTGCCTCTAAAGTTCAGGGCAAGATGAATATCCAAGGACCCAGAGGTTCTAGACCACTGAGTAAGGAGGCTACATGGCTCCACTGTCACCCAGTCACCTGACTTGGAAACCTGGGAGTCTTCTTCAGCAATATCATCTTCCTCGTCCACCACCTCCAGTCTATCTTATTAATTCTACCTCAGAAACATCTGTGGACCTCAGCCTTCCTTCTCCTTTCTCACTACCACTGCCTGGTTTAAGGCCCTTGTCACCTCAGCTCAAACAATTCCTCAAATCTCCACTCTGTCTCCTCTCCATCCAGTAGAAAAACACTCGAGCCTCACTTCTTACACACAACCACTGCAGATCTTATCACGGGCACCTCAAACACCAACAGAACACGTGATGGAAAGAGGCAAACGCATTCAGCCAACAGATATTCTTCAGCATCAGCTGTGAGCTGCACAAAGTTCTTAAGTGCCAGGCACTGCACAAAGTGAACAAGATAAGGCCCTTGAGCTTGTGAAGTCAACATTCTAGTGGGAAAGACAATGAACTCGTAGAATATGTGACATGACATCATCTCAGGCAGCGGTAAGTACTAATGATGAGTGAAGGAGTGTGAAGGGATAAAGGCAACTGGGAGGGGTGCTGGAGTGGCCTTTCTGTGAGGGTCAGACAGAAGCTTAAATGAAATGAAGGAGAGAATTTTTTTGAAAATTTGGGGAAAAGCTTCTAGCAGAGACACCAGATGTTACATAGCTCCTAGGGTGGAAATCAGATTGGTCTGTATGAGGGTCAGAAGAAAATGCCCACCACGTGGCATTGCAACCCCCTTCTGCAAGGGAGCTTCATTCCACCAGGTGCTCCCGGGAGTGCTGGTCTCCGTCCGCAGTCATGTGAACTGGCCATAAGGGGCTCTCTGTCTGCACTGCTGGCCTAACCCAGTCAGATGCCTACGGCACACATGGTCTCAGGGTCAGCAGCCTGCACTCTGGTCAGTGCTAAAGCAAGGCAAGCACACCTAGCTGTGCAGGCTGCCTTCATCACCATGGGACCAGGGCACCAAGAAGCAGGCCAAGTCCATCGCCATGAGGTAGGCATTAAGTTAGGGACTACGCTGGCATTAGTCTGAAAGTTCAAAAAGTATTTCCAAAGTGATGAGGCAGCACCAGGACCTGGGCTCAAAGTGTACACCCCTCAGCATTCTCTGCAGAGAGCCAAGGCTATCCCAAGAGAGCAGTGGCTGAGCAGATTGAGCTATCCCGCCTTGGCAATCCTCTCTGAATGTAAAGAGCCCAAAACCCTCCAAAGAGGCCTCCTTTCTGTCTGCATCTCATGGCAGGAGCACCTTGGCAAGCTGGAGGGAGACTGATTTTAGGGGGATATGTGATCATGCCAGCAACTCCTATCCCCAGCCCTGGCTGTCTCTGCATCAATGTTGTCAGCCACTGGAAGCCCGAGGTTCCCCAAGGAATCATCTAGTTCAACCCCTCTCTTTACAGGGATAACAAACTGAAATCCTGAGAGAAATTAAGTTCACTTAAAAAGCAGACTGTGTTCAATTCCCCCAAAATTCCTTTTGCTCACATATATGAACAGAAGTGTGAGCCAGGGTCCAATGACGATGGGGATAATGCTCATGGATTGCTTGCCTAAGACATTAAATGGCATCTATCTCTGAACAACAAGAAGCAAGAAGTCCTCTGCTAAGAACTTCCCACCTATATAAAGCCTCAAAAATGTAAAGAGTAGGATAATGGTCTCCAGCTGCCATTGTCTCCGTTAGCACTCAGGGAAAATGATTTAGAAAGAAAGGCCAGAGCGCTGCAAAAAATGAACAGATTGGGAGCTCTGGGAGGAGTGCTATTGTTACTTAGGATTTGAGTTGCTTTTATTGCTTTATGAGTATCACCTTGTTAATCCATTAAAAAGAAAACCTCAGAAAAGTAGTTGGGAACAAACACTGTGAAATAATGACGCTGAGCCTCAGAGAGTTGAACTGTGTTCTCTAAGTCACTCCCCAGACCAGTATCTTGCTACTAGAAGAAAGGACTAAGGTTAGAATGGAGTTAACAGTTTGGGATACTCTTTAAATGATGGAAAGGATTTAAAATCGAACAAGGACTACTGTGCAGAGAGTAACTAAGGTCCTCAAATCACCAGCTGATGGTAAACATTTGCAAATCACCTTAAGAGAGATGTTCAAATAATCACATGTAGGTGTTACAATGTTTCGACAGCTAAAACCAAGTGCCTAATATGGATGAAACTGCTACAAATAAAACAATATTTCTCATATCAAATGAATCATATGAGAAGCAGAAGTTATGTTATGTTTCTGTTAAATGATAAATTTTCCATCCCTGATACATAGTATTCTCAGTAGTCCTGGAAAAATCTCTGAGGAACTCTTTGGATGGTTCAAAGAATATTTCAAAATACTGTCAGTTGCTCCCCAACCTGCTCAGCAGGGCACCAGGGAATTATGTTATTGTTACAGACATAATTGTTGCCAAAGGATCCCCCTTTGGGACACGTGGCCACTTTTTTTTAATAGAGCCTTTTTAACATTTGAAAATTATGAACCACTTCACTTAATGATACCCCTTTTTTCTTTAAACTTTTTCAAATGCAATTTAAAAAGTCTCTTGAAATGGAAGAGAACAATATACTATTTGTGAGGTGTTTTTAGACCTGTGCTATCCAGTATGGTAGTTACTAGCCACATGTGCCTATGGAGCACTGGAAATACGGCCAGATGAACTGAGATGTGTAAAACACATACCAGATGTCAAAAACTTAGCATGAAACAATAGAAGGTAAAATATTTCATCTGTAATTTTGTATGTAGATTACATGTTGAACTGATAATATTTTGGATATATCGGATTAAATAAAATATATTATTAAAAGTAATTTTGCCTGTTTCTTTGTACCTTTTTATTGTGCCTACACGAGAACTTTAAATTATATCTGTGGTTCACATTAGGTTTGGATGAGAAAGCACTGTTTTGGAGCATCACACCACACCCTTTTCAGAAGGAAGGCCCATTAGCATGTCATTTACTATATTATCCTGCAAAGGTTAAGAACATTGACTCTGGAGGCAAAATATTCTATATTTGAATCCTGGCTCTGCTACTTGCTAGATCTATAACTTTGGGCAAGTTACTTAACCTCTCTGTGTCCCAGTTTCTTCATTTGTAAAATGGCATAAATAATAGGGTTATAAGGAAGATTAAATAAGTAAAGCGATTAGAACAGTAGCTGGTGCATATGTACTCAATAAATATCTCTAGATTATTTTATTCCTGTAATTGTTACAATTATCATCATCATTACTCCTTTTCCTAAATCCTGAGATGCATTGCGTTGGGATTTAATGAGTGCATTCCACCTCTCCAACACTCCCTGTATGTATGTAAGAAACACTGTAAGTAGGCAATTTTCTAAAAGTTAGTCTTTAATGGCAAGTGCGGGAAAAGGACATAAATCCACATGAAACAGAGATTGTGCTGCCTTCCTAAAATACACAGCACAGGCATCAAAGGTCATCTGCTAGAATTAATTAACTTGAGAAGTTGCCAAAACAATTTAATATACAAGTCAAGGGAGAATGAAAATAACAATTTTGTCTGTGATTAAAATTTCACTTATTCCTACACCTAATGACAGACTTCTCTTGATTTTTAGTAGCTTAGCAGATGATGGGAGTTTGGTGGAGAAAGAGCCATCAGAGAAAACTGGTAAGTACCATCACAGCAGAATAGGACAAGGTCTCCACGTTGCCACATCTCACTCCATCCAGCACCGACTGTCTCTTTCAGTGTTGGCCCAACTTTTCATTTTTAAGAAGAATTAAACATTCAACTTCCTCATGAAATCTTTCCCCCCAAAATATGATAAAGTACTCAATATGAATAAAATCACTTTGTAAATCTATTGCATAAGAAATCAGCTATAGGTACCAATTTAATATACCATGATTAGGAGCCCAGATGCTTTTTTAAAAACAAAATGTAATTAAAAGTGAAAGCCAATTTATTTAATTTTTGAAGTAGAGTGTACATTAAGCTAGACAAGAAAATTTGAATAAGTCCAACCTGCAACTCATCATGCAGACTGGGAACATACACTGTTATTACCAACAGGATATAAGAATCTACCTCCTGTGGTCTTCTCTTTATTTTTAATAGTTTAAGCCTTTCCTAGGTATTTGCATTTTTAAATTTTTTTATTCTCTTTAAGTTGACCAATAAAATCATATGTATTTTTTGTGCACAATATGATGTTTTGCAATATATACATATTGTGGGATGGCTAAATCTAGCTAATTAACATATGCACAAAGTTGTCTTTTTTGTGGTGAGAATGTTTAAAATCTACTCTCTTAGTATTTTTCTGAAAAACAATATATTTTTATTAACTATAATCACCATGCTGTACAATACATCTCTTGAAATTATTCCTCCTACCTAACTGGAATTTGGTACTCGTTGACCAACATCTTCCCAACACCCCCCACCACCAGGGCCCCAGTATTTTCTCTAGACGATAGCAACAGTAGCCTGTGGCTACTCTTAGACCTCCAATCTCCTTACTCTGACATTTCAGACTCTCCTCATGCCATCTTTCTACACAAAATTTTGCATGAATGCACCTACTTCAGAAAATCATGCACACATGGTTGCAGTTTAAACCTTTAAAACAATGTAATTAGGAATCATTCAATTTTCAAAAATGAAGAATTATAAGTATTTATTTTTAAAAAACAGTCCTTTTTCAACTACTGCTCTAGGAAGTTTGCTAGAATAACATGTCTAAGATAGCATTGAATGTGACAACCCTTGAGAAACCAGTAATGGGGTGTTTGTGCTTTGTCTCTAATATGTCCTCTTATATAGACACTGAAACTGAGACATCAGCAGTACAACACTACCTTATTATCCTCTAGGTTGAGCACTTCCAGGAGGTCATGATTCTCTAAGCCTCGAAGGCTACTTATCTGATTGTGGGACAGATCCAAGTTCTGCAGGGCTTTCAGATGCTCCAAACCCGTGATCTTTTCAATGTTGTTATTGCTCTAAAATAGGCAAAATATAGTTAATGTCTTAAAGGCCTCTCATAGAAAAAGTTGTAATGGCAAGTTTTCACTTTGGATACTTCCCAAAATTTCTCAAAAAATCAGTAAGGCATTCTTGGCCCTCTCCCACAACCCCCATTTCCATCATTCACTTCCCCAAACACATACACATACCCCAGAAAAAAAAATCCCAGTTTTTCAGCTGGAAGACTCAGAATATAATATTTTTGTTAAACTTAAAGCAAGTTGAGTATTCAAATCAGTAAGAAAGACAAAAGGTAGCAGGATAACCTTTTAACACTTCCCATCTAAAGCCTAATGGCAGCATACCTCCATGATTATCTTTTAGAAATATAAATTTAGTGCAACTCTTTCATCACCATCACAATAAACCACTGGAATATTATACTTCCCACATACATTTTGCTTTCAGAAACATTCTAAATATAATCACTTCATATCACAAGGGCCGTAGTAGTCTGTTACACTGGTGGCCTGCAATTAGCCATGCCTCCAGTTATTCATGCTCTTGTGCAGTTCCCCTCTCTTAAATCTAGGTTGGACCTATGCTTGCCTTAACCAAAAGAACATGGCAGAAGTATGCCAGTTTCAAGCCTAAGACTTAGGAAGGCCTGGCAGCTTCTGCTTTTGTGTCTTGGGAGCCTAAGCTACCATGTAAGAACTGCAGCTACTCTGTTGAAGAGAACTTGTGGAGAGGCTGCATGGAAAAGAAGTCATATGGAGAGAAGCCCTGAGACTAAATAGAGAGAAAAACCCAGCCATCCCAGCCTCCCAACTGAGTTAAGCCCCCAACCAATATGCCAGCTGAAGGCAGCAAGCCCAGTGGAAGAACCACCCAGATGAACCCAGCTCAGATTGCACAACTGTTAGCTAATAAAACAGTGATTTCTCCAAGTCACAACAATTGGAGTGACTTGTTATATGACAGTAGATAACCAAACTACGTTTTTAAGTAATTCACACGTAAGCATCTTCTTGTACAATGAGAATAGAACAAAAATTTAAGACTCAAATGTTGGCTTCTTCCCCAACCGCCCATGTACCTGTAACAACAAATAAGAATGATAACAATAATTTGCATTTTCTTGCACATTTTCCAACATAGTTATCATTCCTTGGGTTCCTTAGCCTTGAGGTATAAGAAAATGCCATAGTAAAATTAAATTTTCAGTTTGAGTTGAGAATCATGATGAAGGGTAATTCTGAGGTTTCAACTAATGTCATGTAGTACCCATCCTTAAACTTTTGAAACTTTTAATAAGCATTTAAGAACTAAAAAATTACAGTATTCTCTTCCATTTACAATATTTTCCCTGGTACATTTAGTAGCAAGAGCTCATTTTCATCCTACTTTTTAAAATGAAATCTCGCTTCAATAATGAGCAAGATTTGTATCCATTACTATAATTCTATGGCTCTATAAAACATTTTAATATTATAGAATATTGATAATCTACAAAGCTGCATGATAGCATATGAGAGTTTATCATACTATTCTTTTTATTTGTATATGCACTTGAAAAATGCCAAAATAAATAGGAAAAATATTTATAATCTGTTTGCCAAAGTAAAGTCAAATTTCCTTCTGTTCAGCATTCAAAAAAGTCATAGAAAGTATAATAGGAAAGGCAAAGAAAAACTACATTAAACTTAACATCGTACCCTTATTAATTTAATATATTGCAATAAGATCTCAATATCCTATTCAAAATATGCCCACATATCAAATTTTTATACACTATACTTCTCCCCAAAGAACTCTGAATTAGTAGACTGTAATTCTTCTTCACAGTGTCTCTGACAGCTTTTAAAGTGTTAGATAATATAAATTAACGGAGGCATAGAAAAGTTTAATTAGATAGCCTATGGTCATAAAAGAAAACAGAACTGAGAAAATTTCAGAATTACAGAATTTTTGAATCAAAAATCATCTAGTTAAACCCTTTATCCAATGCTGAAAAACTGATGCACCACTCCTAAAAGTGTACAGCCAGCTTCTTCACGGACAGTTCTTCCTGATTGTTTTATAATGATTAGCGGGGAAAAGACTATTAGAGAGAAGCTTTTTTCTTAAATAAATGAAACTAGAAATCTTTTTTTTTTTTTTTTTTTTTTGAGACAGAGTGTTGCTTTGTTGCCCTGGCTAGAGCGAGTGCCATAGCGTCAGCCCAGCTCACAGCAACCTCAAACTCCTGGGCTTAAGCAATCCTTCTGCCTCAGCCTCCCTAGTAGCTGGGACTACAGGCATGTGCCACCATGCCTGGCTAATTTTTTTTCTATATATATTTTAGTTGGCCAGATAATTTCTTTCTATTTTTAGTAGAGACGGGGTCTCGCTCTTGCTCAGGCTGGTCTCAAACTCCTGACCTCGAGCGATCCACCCGCCTCGGCCTCCCAGAGTGCTAGGATTACAGGCGTGAGCCACCGCGCCCGGCCTAGAAACATTCTTAATCTACCAATTTGGGAGAAAAAAAACAACAAGGAGATCTTATAATGACAAAATGAATTTTGAAGTGTGGGATGCATTGTCATTACTTGCTAAGATGCTGGGCAACAGAACAGCCCCTTAGAGAACCACAGTTCTCCCTTAAATTTATCATAAAAGTTGATGGTCAAGAATTACCAATTGGTTTGTACAGTGATTATTCTGCTTTCACTAAATTGTAAAATGAATTATTTTCAAGAGTAACTAAAACAACTGGCTTTCTGATTCCATGAATTAAAAACAAAAGCATTAAAAACTATTGAAACAAATATGTATTATTTTATTTTATAGATGTAATTAAAATTTGGAAAAGAAAATCTTCTTATTCTCAATATTTTAAGGAGAATGAATGACAGCATATTCTGGATTTTCTAGTTCATCATGAGTAATGGGGGACAGGGATTGAGAACAATCCACCAAATCTATTTGTAAAAAAAATAAGTATTTTTTGCTTTTTCTAAAGGCTACTTGAGACAGAACTGTCAATATGGATTACTTATTTAGTTATTGAAACAAATTCTTAGGATGAAAGTGCTATGTGTTATTATTGTTAAGAATGAGCTCATTCTCATTCCCTTAAGCATACCCCCAAATCTCTTTGCACTTACCACTTAAAATTAATGGGAACGTCAATACAGAGAAGATATATAAAGAACAGGATAAGGTTCTAACAAACTACAAAATGAATAGTACATGCTGCCAATAATCCTTCAGATTATCATGATTTTAAAATATTACTTTCTTTTCTAATTTTAAAATTTTCAAGCCAATTTATCAAATTCATTTTCCTTTATGCTTTGCTAACATGCCTTAGTTAGCAGAAAGTATGAAAGCTCAGAAAGATTATTAAACCTTTCCATCCTTGGGATTGAGTTGCCAGTATCCTCATCTAACTCATGGTAGAGATAGAAGAGTTTTAAAAAGCACTTTGAGCTCAGGGAAGAAAAATTAACACACACCCAACCTTCAATGATCTATGGTTAAATAAAACAAGAATAGTATATTGTATATGTCAAAAAAATCTGCAGATAACCCAAGATGTTGTTTCAAACAACAGTTCAACATCCTCCAGTGGGATAGTTCACACACCATATTAATAAGCTACAAGCCTAATGGCTTGAAATCCTCCCTGCCCACCCTATGACGGATGTAATCAGGAACAGCAAAGCCATGCAAGGGTAAGTAGGAGGGAGGAGGAAAGGGAGAAGAAAGAATCCTGGATATTCCACAAACAATATTACAAGACCCCAAATTAGTGAGCTATATTGTTATTTTTAAAATACTGTATCTATCTTTGGGACTATTGTGACCAGCTGATGTTTTGTAAATGATCTCTATTTTCATTGAGTCATAGTCACACAGTGTATCCCATAGCGTGACAATGTTCTCCATGGGAAAAAATAACTTTAAACTCTCTGATTGGGATTGTTCATTTATTCTCAGCACTATTTCTGATTTTTCTAAAATGGGAGACTAGTGTGTATTAATATAAAAGAACTGCCAAAATTCTGTGCCCAGAAAACATCTTATGGTTCATTTGAAAGCAATAAAGTGTTAACAGCAATAAATATTATGCTTAAATATTTTCACCAGTAAGATATTATAAAATATATTTTTAAATACTTGCTAAAAGTATATCTTCCTTTCCAGTGTAAAAAGCCAATCTTTTAAAAAATTACATTTGGATACCAAATTAGAACATCATTTTACTTCTGCATGAAATATTGATCTCTCTCTCTCTCTCTCTCTCACACACACAGACACACACAGACACACATGGATATAGAAAGAAGCAAATAAAGCTGAAGACAATAACATTTCATGAAGGAAATAGCTCTTTATATAATTGAAAAATCCTAAAAGGTCATAATTTATGTATTTACTAAAACATTAACTACTATTTCCAAGAATAACATTTGGTTAGACTCACCAGACAAAGTATTTTGATTGGTAATGTGTTTAAGCCATTAATTGTTGTGATCTTGTTGTTGGCCAAACTCAGATGAGTTAGACTGTTGCACATATCTAGGCCATCGATTTCTTCTATCTCATTGCCTATATACCATGACTACGTTTAAGGAAAATGTTATTAAAAACATTTTGAAAGAAAAATAGAATCAGTGTTAAATCATCACTAGACAAATCAGACCACAGCTTAAATACAAAAGTGTTGTAGATCCAATATGAGATAAACATTAATCCTGAAATATATTTTTTCTTATAGAATATGTTAGGTTATGTTACATTCTATATGAAAAAAAAAAATTTTGTTAAAGGTGTAGCTTGGTTGCATTTGCATTCATATGTGATTCATTTAATCTGTATGGATAGGAAAACCACAGTGGATCATAGGTGCCTCCTTGGCAGGGTATTATTTTCTTTTGATTAGTTAATGGTCTCCATGAGACCCTCATGTGCTTTCCCACAGGCAGGGCTTCTGCATAGAGGGTTGCAGAGGCAACACATACCAAGCTTTGTCATCTTCCTAACTAGGGTAACAGCCTGAGAGACGTCAACAGTAGCAAATGACCAATACCCTGTCATAGAGAGGAACAGCCCTTTATTTCTATCTATATTGGCTTGTCTTCTCCTTTAAAATAAATGAGGCTTAAACTCTGCCTTAATTTCCTCATCTGTTAATTAAGTTTTCATTTATTGCTAAAATTCTAACCAATCTTCTGTGTTCCATCCATGTCCTTACCTAAAATCACAATCTCAAAGTCACCAATTCTACTCATCTCCCTCTGTCTCCACTTTGACCAGTTTCCAGGATTTAATGTCATTTCCCCATCAAAGCTCAGTTTTCCCTCTCAAGCAACGTATGACATTGCTATTTCTCAGCCACTCATAACCTGTAGACCTGGCACATTTTGCTTTAAAACATCTCCTTAATTATTCCCTTCCTTTTTATTCACTTTTATTCATTAATGTACCTATAATTATCTACTGCTTCCTGCCCTCAAGTCATCTGATACACCATAGTCAGGTTAATTTTTTGAAAATATTGGTTGGATATCATCTTTCAATTAAAAAATTGTCATAGGATGAATTCCAAATTCCTCATGCTAGCATTTAAGGCCCCTCACTATAAGCAAAACCTATTTATCCAATTTCATCCTCATTATAATCCAATGAGAATTCTCTATTTCTGCCAGGTCAGTCCTCTCAATAGATCTGGAATGTATCAGGAACTTTCTTATCATACTGCTTTCCTACTCCTTTCTAAACTATAACCTTTCTTCAGGACTTAACTCCAAATTCCACTTTTTTTCTTTTCTTTTTTTTTAAATTAACATTAAACCAATATGTTAAATATTTCTTTTTGACCAGCTAACTCTCATTTTCTTATTATTTTTATTACTTTTTAATTACATGAATAAGTAAAAGTGATAGACTGGGAGAACATATTCACAATACACATAGCACAAAGGATTATTACCTAGAATACATTAAAAGTGACAATAAATCAATAGGAAAAAGACAACCCAATAGAAAATGGACAAAGAATACGTCCAGGCAATTTCCAGAAGAGCAAATCCAAGTGCTAATAAACATATGAAAAGATGTTCCTTTTCACCTGTAGTCAGAAGAATGCAAATTAAGATAAGATGCCATTCTTTATCCATCAGCTTAGCAAACATTTTAAAGTAAAAGGTTTTAAAGAACATTTATTTTTATGCTACTGGGTGAGAGCTTTCATTATGATATAGCCACTTTGGAGGCATTTGGCAATGTCTATCATAGTTGTAAATATGCCACAGGAATTCCACTTCTTGGTCTCCACGCTAAACAAACCATTTCTTCTTCCTCAAAACCTTTTCTGATCAACCTCTAACCTCCAGCTCTCTCCTTCCACCAATCAGAGACTCAAAGAAATTTTTTAAGACGAAGGAATGGATCATAAATGTCACAAAAACATATATATTGCTTCATAATTATTTGTGATTATTCTAACTCTACTATTTGCTAGATTTTTCATTTATAAAGCAGACATAACACCAGGCTGCTGTTAGGGCCAAAAGTCAGGCCATGGGAAAAAAATTAGAAAGCGAGCTACACAAACCATAAACCACCTCATGATTATAAGGCATTGATACCATTACTAAATTACAATCACATGAGGCTAAGGGATCATGCCCTCTACCTCTTGGCCAATAGTATGGAAATGGAAGATTCAAGGCTGGGATTGAATCTACAAAGATCTAGGCCAGAGAAAGAAGTAAATAAGGATAATAGACAAAAATATATTGCTAAATGTACCAGATATTTCTGGGTTTTCCACATTGGTTTCAGGTTCAATCCTTGGACTGAAGCACAGTTCTGTTTGTTGTCAATATGAATTTTTAAATCTATTGCCATAAAGCTCCCTGCCAGAATAGCCCTACAAATACACATTTATGTTCACAAATACTATCTTTTCTGCCTCCGTTTTTGGGGGACTGTTTAAATAATTATTCTGGAACTAGAACAAAGACCAGATCTTTGTCAATAGAGACTGTAACAAAAAACGAAGGTGAATATAGGAAATAGGAGATTAAACTATCTCACACAGCCATCAATGAAATAAAATACCCTGGGAGCAGGCAACTTTGGCAACAAAGACTAGGCAAGGAAGACTTCACATGGCCATCTATCTCAGTTTAGCCAAGAGAGCAACGGTCTTGAGGTCCTACTTCAGGAGCACCAGTGTCCTGGACGCTCTACTCCAACCAAGATGAAGATACTTGGAATGGTGGCAGAGTAAACAGGTGCTTGTGGATAGCTGAGACAGGAAGCATTCCCACGGGAAGCAGGTGAGGATCAGAAAACTAGAAAACAGGGATCCTGGAACTATCAAGAGATACGTCAGGAACTGAAAAGGAAAGCTTGTTTATTGTGTCTCCAGCAATTTTCCAAGACATTAGAGGCTAACCACAGTTCTCTTGGTACATCTAGCTTCGACTACTACAGCTAGCCATGTTTTCTGAAATTAGCACTGCAAGGGCAAACAGCGGGAGCAGCAGAGGTGCCTCACTGCAGTCACAGCCGCGCTTCCCGCAGGTACAACAGCCACTCCCAGCGCTGGAGCACAGGGTCAGGAATTGACTGAACATCTCTGTTGAGAAATATGCTCATTTCAGAAAAATTGTCTCCTATTTCCCAACTTGTCACTTTCCTTTAAATGTCAAGGAATTTCAGGCCCTATAAATTAATCCAGCTCTTGAGTAAAGAGTATTTTTATAGTGATACAGCAGCTTTTTCCCCCTAATTGCTCCCACAGTCACATTGCGTGTGCCTGGCAGCAACTCTGACGGTCAACGTGCAGGACTAGGCCACATGGAACTCTGAGTTCACAGCTGGCCTCCGAGAATACCTTTATCTCCCAAACCTCTCCGTTTTCTTAAGAACCTTCATGAAACAATACTTGCCTTTCCTCCTAACATTATTCTTTCATAGGTCTTGGGACTTCCCAATAAGAAGAAATATAATCTGATAAACACTAAACTACTACAATGAATTAGCTTACTGGGTTAAATAAAACATACTCTTAGGTATGTTTTAATTTTAAAAGACCACTATCAAGGGAAAGAGACTCAAAGAACTCAAAATCATCATACTGCATTCCGGCTCTAAACTTTTGCGATTCTGCGAATAAATCTTTTACAGTGGAATTTTAGATCTTTGTCGAAACTGAATGAAGGAACCCTGTGGCACTTCAGCATAACTTTGCAACCAGGGAAAAGCCCAACAATATATTTTTATATTTTGGCGATGCTGTCAGTAGTTCACAATGCTTGACGTGAATTATTCACTAGTTCAGTATTCAATCTTATTCATTTGTCTACAACCATAAAATATGGTTCAGGTGTATACAAAACAGTTACTGAGAAATAAGTAGGAAATCCATCACAATTTTCTTAGTGGAGAGAGTTGCAATGATGGCTTTAATCAAAACCAATCCTGAAAGATCTATATCACCTTACCAGTGAAAAATGTTCTTCACTGTAAGAGTGAATCTCTCTAAGAAATGAAACATGCATACAGTTTAAATGGCTATATGATAAAAGTAGTAATTACTCAATGAATTGCAGCATGGGAAAAAAACAATAGGATTCAGAAGACTAGACTCAGTTTAACCATTTACCAAAATAATTTCTGGCAAGCTGCTGACCCTCTGTGGGTCTCAGTTTCCTCTTCTATAAAATATGTAAAATAATAGTTAGCGTTAGATGATCTCTAAAATCCTGTCTGGATTTAAAATTCTATAAATTTTTTATTCTGTCAATGTTTATAGGTAAAGAATCAACTGCATTCTTTCTTAAGAATAAATATATTTACTTAAATGTGGCAAAGTTTATCATCTTGCAATTTAGGGTAATTATCAATCAATCATCAGTTATGCACATATGGAAGGACAAAATAGCATAAAATGAAATTAAAAATTGATATCTTATAGCTAACAATTCATTCTGAAGTATTAATATAATCTATTACAATCACATTATTAGTATTATTAACTTAACTGATTCATTTTTATTTTATATAATCATGTTCAAAGAAATTAATTTAAAATTTCAAGTGTTTAAATGTTTACATAGAACTGGGTTAAGCTTAATTCTTGATTCATCATTGGCCCACATATGGCCTGCTTTTATTTACTCCTAAAAATACAATGAACATTCTTGAAACTACCCACTAGCAAAGCCCAAGAAGTAGAACATTAGCAAAAACTTAAATTTACCTCTGCACATCTCTCCTGTCGAATCCTGTGTCTCCCTCTCATATGCTCAATTTTCTCTTTTTTGTTCCCTTCCTCCTTTAGTTTTATACCTAAATTATATTTACTTTTATTAAAGTTCATCCTTATTGCTGTATATAGATATATTTCATTCATTTTCACTACTATATGATATGCTATTTTATGAGTACACAGTAAGTTATGCTTTCTCTTATCAATGGGCATTTGGGCTGTTTCAATTTTTTGTTATTACCAACAACACTGCTATGAACATTCCTACACAAACCTCTATGTACACGTATGCTAAACTTTCCACATGTAGGAATGAAAGCACTAGGTCATAGTGAACTTGGATGTTCAAGTTTACAATATAAAATTGTTTTCCAAGGTGGTTAAACTAATTTCATAACCATAAACAGAGTAAAAAGAGATCCTCTGGATCTACGTGTTCTCCAACACTTGATATTTTTAGATTTCTTAAATTTTGTCAATTGAATGGATATAATACAGTATCTCATGTGGTCTTGAGTTGCATTTCTCTGAATATAAATGAAGTTGATATCTCTTTATGCTTATCAGCTTTATCTGATTTATTTTCCATAAAATTCTTTTTCATATCATTTGTTGTGCCCATCTTCTTATCAAGGGATATAGAACATATTTCTCTTTATTTAGGCTTTCAATACTTTTCCATAAAGTGTTATTATGTTCCCCCCACAGGTCTTATTCGCCTATAATAAGATTCATTTTTATTGTTCTTATGAATGGTGTCTCTTTTTAAAATTGTGTTTTCTAATTAGAAATCATTAGAAATCAAGTAGGGGGGCAGGAGGAGGAGAGGAGGGGTAAAAACCTACCTAACAGGTACAATGAACAATATTCAGGTGATAGGCACACTTATATCCCTGACTAAAGCATGATAAAGCTATCCATGTAACAAAAACATTTGTACCCCATTAATATTTTGAAATTCTAAAAAATTTTAATTTAAAAAATAAAAAAATAAATTTGTATTTTCTAATTGCTTGTGTCCGGTATAGAGAAATGCTATAATTTCTGTTTATTAAAGTCATATCTATCCACCTTGTTGAACTCTCAAAACTCTATTGTTTCTAGTAGTTTACTGCAAGTTGTTTTTCGCATTCTCTGTAGGGAAACATGTCATCTGCAAAGAATAACTTCTATTTTCTCCTTTCCAATCTTTAGACCTCTAGTTTCTTTCTCCTGTTTTATGGTTCTGGCTATGACATCTAAGGCAATGATGGATAGAAATGGCAATGGTGAGTACCCTTCACTTCCTTCACTTGTTCCCAATGTTAAAGGAAAATGCTTAGAACATGTCTCCACTTAGGATAAAGTTTGTTTCAAATATTTTTATAGATATTCTTTATCAAGTTGTGGAAATTCCCTATTACTAATTTACTGAGAGTTTTTATTGTGAAAGAGTATTGGATTTTATTAAATTTTCTATATCTATTGAGTTTCTCTAGCTATTGATCATTGATCATAAGGTTTATTTCCCTTAATCTGTTAATATAGTTGATGATATTTATAGATTTTCTAATATTAAACTATCCTTACATTCCTGAGAAAAATCCAATTTGGTCATAGTATATTATTTAGCCCTGTCAGATTCAGTGGCTAATATTTTGTTTAGGATTTTTACAACTACATCATGAGTAAAATAAGCCTGCCATTTTCCTTTCTCTTACAGTTCCTTATCTGGTTTGGATATCAAAGTAAACTCATCAGAATAAATTGTGAATATGCCTTCTATTTTTAATGTTTGAAAAATTTATTCTTTATTGGAAGATCTGTCCTTGAAAGTTTGGGTCTGGGTTTTTTTCTTTTTAGGAAGATTTTTAATTTTTACATTTAGTTTATTTTAATTTATAATGAATTATTTTTATAGTTACAGGACTACTCAGGATTTCTATTTCCAAATCAGTGTTTTGATGCGTAAAATTTTTCTCGGAATTTGTCCATTTTATCTGAGCTTCCAAATGTACTAGCATAAAAGCTGTTTTAAAATTCCTTTTATTCTCATTTAAAGTTTTTTAGTCTTTTCAAAAAACAATCTCATCTAGTGCTTTTTTCCCCTAAATAGATTAATTTATAATCTTGTCAGATACATTTTTACTTTCAGCTGTCCAGAAAAATTTGTAAAACTCCACCACCTGCATCACGCACAATATATGGTTGAACAGAATAAAAGAGGAGGCATATTTAGTACTGTTTAGAAATTAGCCTATTATCTTTTCAAAACTGTAAGATACGCAAGAAGTTATTTCATTAATAGTCTATGAAGGGTAGTTTGTTTTGGCTACTTGTCTTATATTTTTAAAAAATGCAGGTGAGGAATGGTGTCATGTTACACTCTAATTATATAACCATCTTCTGAATTTCAGTTGGTTTTGATGTAATAATTACAGCTTTTTATACTTCAGTGATAAGAATCAATTGCTAAATCTAATGTCAAGTTAAAAGAAAAAAAAACCCTAATTCCTTTCTTCATGATATTTGACATTTACAAAGTCATAATACTTTAGTTTTTTACATGGAAATCTAAATTTATATAGAAGCTAAGACTCATGATGGAAATGTTTTTTTTTTTTTTTTTGAGACAGAGTCTCACTCTGTTGCCCAGGCTAGAGTGAGTGCCGTGGCGTCTGCCTAGCTCACAGCAACCTCAAACTCCTGAGCTCAAGCTATCCTCCTGTCTCAGCCTCCCGAGTAGCTGGGACTACAGGCCTGCGCCACCATGCCCGGCTAATTTTTTTCTATATATATTTTTAGCTGTCTATATAATTTCTTTCTATTTTTAGTAGAGGTGGGGTCTCGCTCTTGCTCAGGCTGGTCTCGAACTCCTGAGCTCAAACGATCCGCCCACCTCGGCCTCCCAGAGTGCTAGGATTACAGGCGTGAGCCACCGCGCCCGGCCGGAAATGTTTTAAACTGTATTTTGAGTCCCAAATACTGTGGAGTTGTTTTCTTTGGCAATTCCATGCTGTACGTGGGAGAATGTTTCTCTGGGAGGCAGAACACTCCATATCAGCCTCCAGACTGTCACCTTCCTCATTCAGGGGACTGGTTGTCAAATCTCTCCTGGCTAGCAAGGAGTTTGGGGGGCCGCTGACTTCTAGACCACTCAGTGTTTCTCAAGCTTTAATGTATGCTCAAATTGTCTAGAGGAGTGGGTCTTGTCAAAATGCAGATTCTGATTTCATGGGGCTGGAGTGGAGCCCAAGAATCTGCATTACTGAGAAGTTCCAGGAGATACTGCTGCTGGTGGTCTTCCTGGAGCAGCACCCTTCTACACAGCCTAAGATGAGTGGATTTCTGAGCCAGACAGCTTCTGGGCTGTCAGACTGTCTCTTTGCAAACTCAATATATAATGACAGTCAAGTAATGAAGTGAAAATTCTACAGAGAAATGCTGCTAAAATAAATACTTCTAGTTTGTCATCAAAACATTTCATTGTGGTCATTTTCTCATTTCTCTATTAGGCTACAATCAGGAGAACTTGCTCATTTAAGCACCATCTAAATGTCCACTAATTGCTCATTTTCAAACATAAGTTCTAAAGGGAGTGGTGCTATGTTCTAAGCTTTCTATCATTTATGAAAAAACAGTTCTTTTACAGAATATGCTTTCAAAAAACGCATCTTCCATTCTCCCTCCGTGTCAGCCTTATTATAAACATAGTGCATACTAGCTGCTGCCACATCCCTGGAATGAGGCACCCAGGGGTCATCAAATCATCCTCCGTTCTGCCCTGAAAAATCCTCAGGTGGATAGAAAGATCCGTACTGAGAAAGAGAAGGCACTGCTCTCTTGTCACCCAGAGAACATCAGTCTCTGGTGTACAGAAAAGACTCAAGCTCATTAAACGCACGCAGGTCCCCAGTTAGCCCCTTAGGCTCTAGAAATTGGAGCGCAGTGCCTTTAAAGTAGCTACTCTGTTTACATGGAGCCTGGCTCATGAAATAGATGTGCTCCTAAAGTTGACTGCAAATCAAAAGCTGTTTTTCTAATGAAAGCATATTTCAAATATACTAGAAAGTCTTGCTATTTAAAGGGAACTTAGTATAAACTATTTTGTAAAATATTCACTCATGTTCCTTATGACCATATCTGAATTTCCAAATGCTAAGTTTATTATATAAAATAGGGAAAGAGTTAAAGTAAATTTGAAGAAAGTAGTTAATGAAAACAGAACTTCTCTGGTTTGAGAATTAAGAATAAGTCTACATTTAACAGCAAAATGACTGTCTTGGCTTTTCAGGGGTAAGATGTTCTTGGCAAGCTTTGACTCACAGTTTTATTCCTTGGCAAACAAAATATCTTTCCTCATTTTGTGAAAATCAATTCTTAATCATTTAAATGAGCACACATCTTTAGTAAACTACTTATCTGGTACTACTCTATGTAATCTGGTAAATATTCTTTAATATGTACCCTTTAATTTTCATTTTCCTCTCTTTACTCATTCAAAGGATACTGTCCAAAATTAGTTTAGTGAGAGCATGATATGCCGACAGATCACACATTTCAGAAATTTGGTTGTAGGAAAAATCCACCTTCTGGCAGGAAAAAAAAGAACAATATGTTATACTTTATTTTTTCATTCATATGCAGCACAATAATTAATTGTACAAGAAAAAGGTATTTCTGGATGCCAAGTTAGAATTTGTTACTGAAAGTATACTAAGGTTAAAAGATTCATCTTTAATCATTTTCTAACTGGGATCTTTGTCAACTTTGAGGGATATTAAGAAGAAAACCCCTTCCTCACTGCCCACAAGATTCTCCCAATAATCTAAACATTTTCAATTTCTGTAAATTTTCTCTCCATTTTTAGTATTTATTTTAAACCTTCTTAATCTTCCTTCAGAATTTACTTCAATTACACCCTTACCTACCACCATTTCATTTTCTCTATGCCCAGTAAACTGGATTCACTTAGTTTATGGGCATATCTTATTTCCTTTTCTGTGCCTTTTCTATTCCTATCTCAATATATTTTCCCATGTCATTCCCCAAGTGCCAGAGTAAGTCTTTCTTATTCATCCCTCAGGCCATACTTTTTCAACTTTACATACTTTCTCAAAATTGACTACTGGAGGAAAGCATTTTTAGCAACATCTCTTGTTCCTAGTCAAAAATATGATACTAAAAAACATTAAGTAATTTTGTTTAATTATTCACCTACTGGCAAAAGATAATTTTTTTTTACAAAAAGAAAAAAAATCTGAGTTTTTGAAACACTGCATTGATAACTTGCTGGGCACATTATAATCATTTTCTAGAAAGCTGTCAAGCAATTATATAATAAGCACTATTCTATCTTCTCATGCCTTTTAAGACAGTGATTTCACCCCCAAAATTTATTAAGATTATTTTAGCAATGCAGTAAATACTTAAATACATTAAATACTAAAAACTTTACATACTAAATACTAAAAAATAATTTAGAAACAACTCAAGTGGCAAGAGTAGAAAACTGATTAAGTTAATTATAATATAGCAACAGGAAGACAGTAAAATACAAGTTTGTAAACCATGTGAAGAAATAGAAATAGGCAAATAAAATAGTGTTAAGTAAAAAAATCAGATCAAATTTATATATTACAAATGACGCTATATAAAATGCATATTATGAAATTTTAACTTTCACTTTTTTCTTCTATATAGTAATAATGTACTAGAAATAAACTAATCATTATATGGGTTACTTAGAATTGGTATTTTTTGATCAACATCTTTCATTCTTTGCCATAGCATGATGGCTATCTAACTACACCTCAGTCAGAGCTATAGCTGATACCATGCCCTCTATTTACTTATGATATTAGGTTTATTGAGAGACCTTAAAGGCTTTATGATATTGCTCTGACTTCCATTAGAACTCAGAGCTTCAAGGAAGAACCCATCAAATCAAAATTAACATTTTTACCTACTAAGAGCAAAAGCATTCTAACATATACAGAAAACATGTAAGTACAAGTCCCTGCTGTCTAAGAAATGCATGCTCTCTCTGGTTGATGGTATAAGACTCAGAAATATTAAATGAGCCGAGGTAGGAGGATCACTTGAGGCCAAGAGTTCAAGACCAGCCTGAGCAAGAGAGGGACTCTATCTCTACAAAAAATAGAAAAGATTAGCTGGGTGTGGTGGCACACACCTATAGTCCCAGCTACCTGGGAGGCTGAGGCAGGAGGATCGCTTGAGCCCAGGAGTCTGGGGTTGCTGTGAGCTATGATGACACCACTGCATTCTACCCAGAGTAACAGAGTGAGATCCTGTCTAAAAAAAAAAGAAAGAGAAGAGTAGAGAAGAGAAGAGAAGAGAAATATTAAATGAAAACGAAGTAGAGTTCCTCAAGAGGGTGGGGCCTAGTACACAAGCCTGACTTACTGGAAAGATATGGGCTTTGAGGGTCTCAGATATTGGGTTCAATCCCAGTTCTGCCACTTTCCAGCAAAAGTTAAGTAAGTTACTTAAGCTTTCTGTGCTTCAGTGTATTTATTTGTAAGATTGTACAGGACCAATTGCCTCACAGCTTTATTGGGAAGATAAATAAGATAATGCATTGAAAACACTGGAAGGTCTCAGTCATTCCTTCCCAGGGCCACACGGAGTTCACACTGGGTGGCAATGCCTCAGGGGGCAGTCTGGCCCATGGTACACACTCCTCTGCAGTTACTAATATATTTGTTCTTAATTCTCCAGGAGCTCCGGAACCTTAAAGATGAGGTATGTGATTTGTTTTTGTTCGTTTGTGGGGTATTTTTTGGGAGGGGGCAAGATAGGGATGTGAATGGAAGAAACTCGAAAAAAGTTCTTCCCAGAGTAGGGGTTATGCTGTTACCATGACTGATGTCCCTGGGACTTGGGGCAAACCCAATGGCAATGGGACAGCAAAGGAGAATGAAAACAACTTTGCAAACACAATTCCTGATAACTTTGAGACCATGAGGCCCCACACTGAGTACAAATAGGCACCTAGTGTGGCTTATTTGCACAAAAGAATGTCACCCTGGCAACAACTATAACTTCAAAGGGAAAAAACATACTAATGATAAATATGGAGCGGTGTGAAACAACAGAAAAAAAATTAAAAATTAAGATGTCTTACTATCAGTATAGGGAATGTCAGCTTCTTGATTTCAGACAGATTTTCATATTTGTGCAAGTCTCCATAGAGTATTCTGGATCAAAGTTAATTTAGTTTGTAAATAAAATAAAACTAGGATAATAAAGGGCAATAGTTGATGTCCATTCCTTAAAATAACTTTTTTATTAAATATTATATTTGAGTCCAGAGCCAGGCACAGTGGTGTGAGCCTATGGCCCCAGCTACTCAGAAGGCTGAGGCAGCAGGCTCACGTGAGTGAGCCCAGGAGTTCGAATCCAGCCTGGGAGACATGGTGTCTCTAAAAAAATAAATGAACAAATAAAATTTTTAAAAAATGTGAGTCCAATAGAAGAACTCTAATCACAAGTTCTGTGGCAATGGTTCCTAAATTTGTCAGCAAATTAGAGCGACCGGGGGTCTTTTAAAGCATCCAAAGCCTAGGACTTACCTTGGACCACTTAAATCAGAATCCCTGGCAGTGGATTCAGGCATTAGTAGGACTTAAAACTCCCCCAGGTGTTTCCAATTTGCAGAAAATTTGGGGAACTACTTCTCTGTGACCTCTCTACTTAAGTGTGATCATAGTGCAGTGGCAATGACATCACCTGGAGAGTATTTAGAAATCACAGTCTCAGGCCCCACCCCAGACCCAGAAGGTGGGGATTTCCTTCCACGAGAACCACAGGTGATGTGGGCAACATTATAGCAGGAGATGGGCCACTCTAGGGCACAGCAAACTGCTCCAGCTGCCGCAGTTCACAGGTAGTTTATTTCTGCTTCAGAAATGCAAAAGCAAGTGGATGGAGATCTGAAAGCATTATTTTCTTAAAAGATAAAGGTTGGATAAATAAAATGGCAAAGTTGGAGCCTCGAGGAAAATTTTTATAGATTTTTCAGATATAAAATTTTTCAGATAAAATTATTCTGCTATAACAAAAAGTGCAATAGTAACTGCTATTCAAATGAAAGAAAGAACAGAAGGAAGTTCTTTGGTTTGAACACTAGGTTTGAGCAAAGCTTCCTAGAAAGACTATCTGCTGACAGACCATCTCCCTTTCCAAAATAAATGATACACAAAGCCTTTTTTATTTCATTTCAGATACTTACACTACTTGCCCCATATGTTATTCTCTCTGAATCCTCTACTTGAGTGCCATTTAGCTTATTGAATGCACTTTGCAAACCACTTAACATTTGTAAATAGTGTTAATTAATAAAGTCTACCTTGAGATTTTTGGGTGGCTTGAAATTGAAGAATGTAGTCAGCTTATTTTGAGAAGCATTAAGTTCTAGAAGATAAGGCATATAGCTTACACAAGACAAATCTGAGGGGGAAATAGATGCAGAATAAGGTAAGCCAATAAAATAACTAGACAAAGGCATTAAAAACAGCATATGTTACATCAGTATATTTCTTAATTATACCAGTTGCAAGCACATCTTAATTATTGCAGATAAGTACAATAAATAAAATCAGGACTGTGTGAAATATACAAAAAAAAAAAAGTGTGGAAAACTCTTGATGAGCCAATAATTCAACCTTATTCCCCAGGGCCTGCCCACATCTTGCATTGCCCTATTTCGAGGACAGCCAAGTAACCAACGGCCGAGGCCTCTTCCATGTCTCTGCTCACTCTCCCACGATCTGCTAATGCTCAAATGCTTCCAAACTTGCCAGCCTTAGAGAAAAGGATGAGAAGCTAAAGCCTTAGATAATCCTCTTGATAATTAGCCTCTAAACAACTGAATTAGGTCTTTTCAGAAAGACTGGAAATGCTACAATTCGGCAACTCTCTTTGTTGTAAATTAAATTTTCTTTCAGTTGGACTTAATGCTAAATCTCATTAATGATTTGAAGTAATTTAAATCATCGCTATTATTTTACTTTGACTCTGGATTGGCTCAAAAGTGTATCTGAGTTTTGCATTTTATCCCAAGCATATATTCTGAACTTTGAATACTGAGTAAACGACTACTGGGCTAATAAAGGATACTCCTAATGAAATTACATATAAATTGTAAAAGTTGTGAAGTATTGTTTTGCCTTTCTCTTCCAGTTTACGGCAGGCATACTTCGATGTAGCAGAATGAATTAGGGAAGGGATCAGGAAGACTCACAGAGTAAGGATTGCAGCCCTGTCTCTACCAATAATTCATTTCTCTACCTGAAAACGGCAATGATAATAGTGTCTCCCTCTCTTATTCTAGATCATAGAACGAGGGGATGGCCCTAGTGGGAGAATGGAATCTCCACATCTGCAGCCAAGCAAAGTGCTTCTCCCTTTCCGCAGGTGGCACAGACACATGGGCCAGGAGAAGGAGGCCAGCCGGGGCAGCGGGGCCCTGCCCTGGAGCAGGTGGGGCAAGCCGTGTGAGGGGGCTTCCTGCTATCTTTCCTTCCCAGGAGCCACTAAAGCCAGAAAATTCCCACCAATTTCTATTTTATTTCTCTGGACTAAACCATACCCTCCTTTACCAAATGTAAATAGTTCTAGGAGAGACAATACATGGTGACATTAACACAGGTGGAAATTAATGAGCAAATCAAGGAAGGCTGCCTGTGAGAAGAAACCTGTAATTGCTTTACAGTCCGTATCTATTTGTCCTTTCTGAGCTCAGCTACATGTCTGTCAGTGATGGTCCCAACTCTACTGTCCACTGGGCTTCAGACTCCCTCTTGGAGCTGATCTTTCTCAGGGCAGGTAAACTCTGGTACCCTGGAGATCTATCTAAAAGAAGCAGCTAGTACCTAGCTAGAGACAAAGAGGTGGTAAGTATATTTCACACTCTGTAGACAGTCAATGTTTCCAAATCATTTGAACAGAAAAAAATCCCTGGTCTGGGTTGCTAGACTTGTAGCTTGAGCAAGTCCGTTGTCCCTACTCGGTGCAGTGCCCACTTTATCCACTAGATGGCAGGAGCTCCTCGTGTCTACCACAGCGGTACTCAAAGCGTGATCCTAGATTAACGGCATCAGACTCATCCGGGGAATTTATTCAAAATGCAAATGTTCAGGCCCTCCCCTAAATCTACTGAATCAGAAACTCTGAGGGTGAGGCTGAGCGATCTGTTTTAACAGGCTCCCCAGGTGATTCTGATGCAAGCTGAAATTTGGTCTATATCAGAACATTAGTAAGACTGTCAACACCAAAAGAAAAATGTACTTAACACACAGTAGGCTCTCAAACACTTGAATTAATGAAATGAGTCATGCAAGATTAACGAAGACCGATCCGGCTGCAGAGGAATGTTTCGATCATAACTGTGGACTCCCTGCTCAAGTGGCAAAGGTATGAAGCCAAATGTCTTTCCTTGTCGTTAGCACTAAGCACTGTTAAGCCTCCCACCACTCCGCAATTTCTTATCTAGTAAATGAAACCAACCTTAGAGATGGGGAGTAGGCAAAGTGCTCCTGCCAGAAACACTAAAAAAGGCTTTCTGATGATATAATCTGAAATTTGCTTTAAAATAAGCCTGGGGAAGGGGGCAGGGAGGTACAGATGAAACAGGATTGGCTCGAGGTCATAACTGTTGAACCTGAATACTCATTCCAATATTCTATTTGTGCATGTTTATAATTTTCCATAATAAAGCTTTATAAAACTAGAAAAAAATAATAATAAAGTCTTTCAAAAACAGCAGCATTTACAAAGTAAAAACAGGCTAGAATATTTCTTAGCCATTAAAAGAGTGAATTTTAATTATTGGTGTCATATGGGGGCAAAAAATCAGAAAATGAAACAGAGAAGACTATATCAGCAACATTTAATTGTCATAAAAAAGGCAGGCAAAAGAAACAAGTAGAAAGATTATTGGTGAAGAAAGCAGGTCAAAAGTAATGATTTGCTTACTTCTCTGGAAGTATAAAGAAAAACATTGTACACTGTCAACTTCAAATAAGATCAGAAAATTAGAAACAAGGATCAAGCTTTGAAGAAAATGTGACAATCGTAGGACTAATTTCATGAAATGTGAACAAGATGTCATAACAAATACATTATACAGAACTACAAATGGTGAAGTTAGAGTTGAAAGAATCAACTAAATAAATAAAGACAAAAAAAAAAGAGGGAAAAAAATTAATTTGTGACTCCCTGGTGCTCAAGTACTAAGAATAGAGGAGGTAACCAGGTTTAAAATGTAAATGCAAAAGCAAAATAAGGAAAATAATCCAGTAAAGGAAAAAAAATCTAATTCATTTGCACTGAGTATCAACTAATTAGAGGGGAAAAGAAGAAATCATCAAACATTCAGAAAGTATTGAAGAAGTAATGATCAATCTCTTAAAAGGAAAAAATAAAGCAAACATTCCATCTCATATTCTTAAAAATTGTGGAGTACATCTCAACCATATCATAATATTGCAAACTTGTGCCTTTTTCTTTACTCATCAATCATGGTGCCTTTTTTTGCATAGAAAGCAAAGGATCCATATGTAAATTGATCCACAAATTACTTATATCAAGTTTGGTAATATTAAACTGTATTACAAACTGCAACGTTTAAATTTTAAAATAATTCAGTGATCAATCTAGAATGACAATTACATACCTTCAATTTTATTTACTGAAAGATCCAACTTCTGTAGGTGAACATATCCACGGAGAATGTTAATGTCAATTAAATCACAACCCTGAGGGGAAAAAAGACTTTATAGACTTTAATATAAAAGACTTTAATATTGCTTTAAGAGATTAGTACTCAGCCTTCCTGCAACATCTGGAAAGAATAGTTGATGGAAAGAAACCCAGAATTTCTTCAAAAATATAGAAGTGAGAGAACAAAATCTTGAAGCCTACTATGAATACGATCTCAAAACAGACTACAGGTCCCATCAAAAAAATTGCATTCCTGTGAAGAAAATAATAGCTTAGAAAATTAGTGTTGTTAGCAAGAACGAAGACAACATGAAAAGGCCAATTAAAGCAGTGTTCATGGAGATGTTAGAGCAGAGTTTTACATTTTTCTTAAAAAAGCCAGATAATAGCAATACAGACAAAGCCTTTACCTAGTAGAAGAAAAGAAAAAGCAAATTCCTAGAATTTAAATGAAATTTTAAAGAGGGTTCACACCTGATCAGGAGATCATTAATAACAATACTACCTACACTTTCATGGGGTTCATTTTCAAAGCTCGTTCACAATAATCTCATCTGATCAAACACACCTGTGAAATCTGTAGGGCAGATTATTCGCAATCCAGAGATGAAGAGTGTGAGGTACAGAGAGGTATGTAAACAGCCTGAATTCACATAGCAAGTTAGTGATAGAGAAGCAGTATCCAAGTCTCCTGAATCCTTGTCCAAAATTCTTTCCATGAATAACTTCTAATGAACTTCAAGTGAAGTTAGGGGGGAATTTGGTCCCATGGAACCATACGTTACTGGTTTATGTCGTGATGTCAAAGTCAGAAAAAAGCCAACCAATGAAGAATCATTATAAGCAAGTTCTCATTCAGAATAATGATGACTGTTTAATGAAAACTGCTATAATAGTAATAAATACTTACTGAATATCTACTATGTACAGGCATTGTGCTTGGCATGATGAGGAGTATGATGGAATAGAGCTATACCATGCCCTTAAGAAACTTATGACTTTGGTAGAAAAAAAGATACCTACACAAGTAATAAGAGAAAGTAAAAAATAACATGCAATATAAGTAAGATATAAAGGGGGAAAAAATCACTAAATCAGACAACTCTAAAAAAGTGTATTCAGTAAGACAGGTTATTAAGGCAAAGTAATTCAACATGCAATATCTCAGATGTAAGGAGGTCAGTGGCAAAATAAGTTAAGCTTCAGTCCATCTGGCTGAAATAAGATTTAGAGGATTGCTTTGAGGGGTAGATCAATTTAAGGCATAGCACTATGTACATAAGTAGAATATTGATTGAAAGGGATGTATGTGGGGGTGCATTGGCTGCTGGAATTACATACCAGATTCCAATGTCTAACATAGTGCAGTATATACAGGATGCTCCCTGTATGTTATTGCCTGACTGGCAGAGTCATCCATAAAATGTTATAAAGTGAAAATAGTAAAAGATTATAGTCTTAATATGTTGACCTCAAAGGGCACGCCATGGACCCAGCATGGGTGAAAACAGCTTAACGCTTCTTGAATAGTGTACTAATTCAAATCTAAGACAGAACAGTCTTATAATCAATTATATACATTTTAGCCAAATCATGGTGCTATCGTAAAATTTCGATGTGCTTTTTTTTCACCTATGTTATCTGCATTTATTCTATGGATCTCCAAGGAATATTTAATGCTTTACAACATAAGGAAGCCAAAAGAGTTAAATTATTTTTCTAGAACTACACAGAAACAAACAAGGCAAGAAGATTAAGTACTCTGAGTAGTCTGCTCTTATAGCCTCTCTTATGATGAAATTGGAGCCAAGATTTTGTGCTACTCTATGACTAGTATTGAAATCTCAAAAATTGATAAATAACAATAGATTTTTTTTCTTTAATGATAGGTATCTTTTGGAAAGTACGATATAGCTCAAAGCTACTTATTTCTTGACATACTTAGGGGGTTAAAGTCAATATCAAAATGCTCCGTTCCCTTGGATTCAGATATAAATTTCAGTGCTGCTTCTACTGATCAGACGGAAAATTCTTAAAGAGTCTTTGATTGGTTTTACAGAATCAAATTCAACCTTCTGGAAAGAAAGCATTGATTACTATAATATAGACTACTTAAGATGAAAGAAATAGAGTGTGAAGAGAATGAAAACAAAGGAATCTAGGGGCTGATTACTAGATTGGCCAGGGCTCTTTGAAGTCTAATATTTACATAAATATCTCTTTTCACCAGTCTCCATCAAATGCAAGGCTCTGAAATTTGCTGCCACCACAAAAGCTATGAGTGCCAAAGAAAATGAATATGGTTTAGTCAGCAGCAAGCTGTAGCCCGCCGAGGTGATTTTGTCATACTCACCGATAAAGTTAGACTGAGGTAGACCTGCTCAGTCCCAGAGCCCGAGCGTCCCAATTGGTGGAGTGCTGCAGCCACGGCCTCTTCTCTCAGGACCCCATCAAATTCCTCCTAACAAAAACCCACAGAGGTGGACAAAGAAAGAGTTCCCATCAGAAAAGAAAAAATCCACCTTGTCATGTCTAGTATATCTTTAGTATATTTTATACTCAGGAGCTCAGCCCTTCAACATATACCATCCCTAAAGAAAATTCTGTGTTGAGGACATATACCTATTATATATAATTAAATAAATATCTACCCAAATCAGTGCTTTCACTACCACTGATCTTTCAGGTGGTCACTTGCATTAGGCAGTCAAAGTCGAGGGAACACTGTAGCAGTAGAAGCATCAGTATTAGCAGTGATGGCTACCATTGATTGAGTGTGTCTCCATTCCAGGCATTGTGCTAAGAGCTCTCAGTGGATTAGCTAGCTCATTTAATTCTTTTGACAGCCCTGAGGTAGGTGTTCTTATCTCCACTTTACAGATGAAAAACTGAGGTTTAGAGGTTAACTTGCCTAAAACCACATGGATAGTATGTGACAGTGCTGGAATGAAAACCCTAATCTGTCTGACCCAAGAGCAATTCTCCTAATAACTACACTTGACTGCTTGCCCACACTCCAAAGGATGGTTACATCAAATTAAGGCAATTGCTTCTTTAAATTTGGTACTTTTGCTAAAGAAAACAGGTCCTCAGTTTACTTCCTACTGGCTAATTTTGTTAGATTCATATCCAGTACTTAGTATATTTACAAGATTTAGTAAAAGGATGATGATGGTTTCCATAAGGAGGTTGGCCCTTGGTCTATAGACAACTCATGGACTAATGGCAGCCCAACACGTCCTTTCCCCAATAATGACAGACAAAAGAGATAACAGGTGGATTAGTATTGTTTGTGCCTCCTTCAACTCCATAATGGCCAGCATATTAACACTGACATCAGCATAAGGACATGAAGTACAGTAACCACATCATCACTGATATGACTAACCATGACTAGCATATGGACTACCACGGCAAAATACCCTCTTTCCAAATCCTTTATGTTAATTTAGGAACCAACAAAGCTGCTCAGGCTCTTGCTACTGAGGATATATGTATATAGGCTTGTGCTACTATAAAGAGTTTCTTTCCCCCAAAATTTCTGCTAACCCAGGGAAGCGAATATCACCTGCATGGAGATAGCACGTGGGCTTTGGAATTGAGCAGGTGTGGCTTGAACCCTAGCTCTGCCATTTTGGATGTGTGACTTTGGGGAGGTAAAGTTTTCACTGGGCCTTGTATTTTTCACCTATAAATAGAAAATGTTATTACCTATGAAGGAGTTCAGGACGTGTCACCCCAAAATATGTTACTTTAGTATATTGATTATTTTGAGCTGAAGGCACTTGAAAAACAGCAAATGCAAGGAGAGGCTTTCTCTGAATTCCCCTTATCTGCCTAAAGGCAGCTCCTCCAAAAGGAACTCAATTGTCCTAAATTCCCTCCCTGGGAGTTTTATCAAACAGGAAAGATTGACTCTTACCAGAGGAGGGAAGTCTAGAAGTCTATACCACACTCAGACAGATTTTGTCAAAAACTGTCATGTCTCCCATCTATTTTTCTAAGGGCCTAGCCCTCTTTCTTAAAAAGCATTTATTCTCCCCTAAGCGACCTACATCCCTTCCCCCTTCTCCTATTAAGATGGTGTATAAGTTTTCAAATCTAACCACTTTTTTGGGTATTCACTTTTAATGCCTGTGATGCCCCCATATATGTAATATTAAAAATTAATAAGTTTGCATACCTTTTTTCCTATTACCTGCCTGTTGTCAGTCTATTGTATAGACCTGGTTATCAAGGCTAGGAAGGTACAAAGAATGTCTTTCCTCCTCTACACCTTTTTAATGTTTTAGGTAGAAAGAAAAAAAAAATAATAGATACAAAACTCTTAGCGCAGTGCCTGTAACATAGCAAGTGTTCCCAATAAATGACAATTGTTACTACTAATTGATGAAGTCAGAAATTCCACATCTTAATGTTTCCCTCATCTATACCAATCAACCTGTTCACAGATGAGTGAAACACATTTACTTTTCTAAATACCATTCCAATTTTAAGAAATTATAAGACCTAGGAAAGAATGGTGGTAGAGAAATGTTACCTTCCCTCCAAAACTTTCCACCTAGACCTCTGAAGTTCGCCTGACTCCCTCCATTTCCTGGAGATAAGAAGGAATTGCATCCTTACTTATAGGCAGGTGGATGCTTGTTTTTCAATGTAGCCACTGACATGGAGACAGGCCACACTTGTCAGCATTTTCCCAGATTCCCAAGGCAAGACTCTTGCACAGCAACCCCCTCACACCTTCTTTGAGGTTCCTGCCATTTGGCAGTATCATGCCTCCCCCTTTTGGTCTTCAGTCATTTTCAAACCTTCACAACCCCCCCCCCTTATCTTGGCATCAGAATCCCTATGGATGACCATCCAACACCCCTACTCCCATCACACGCGCGCGCACACACACACACACACACACACACATTTCTTTACTGTCTCAACTCCAGACACCTTAAACTTGATTTCCACCCAACTTCAGCCACCCATTCCCAGGGCCATGTTCTGGACCTAGTTAGTCATCATGATAAACTGCTCCACCCTAGAAACCTCCATCCCCAGTATTCCACTGTGTAATCCCACAACTACCCATCCATCAACCTTTCTAGCACCTACTGAACTTATTCTTTGATCAAAACAAAATCTCCAGTTTGTTCACCTTTCCCTTTCTCAGAGTCTGTTTCCTCCTGACTATACTTCCTTCCCTACTGGGAAGCCTGTGGGCAATTTCAATTTCTCCCTACCCTCAAGTCTCTGACTACTTGTCCCCTGATTGCAACTACACACATCCATACCCAAACCTGAGTCAAGTTCACATTCGACTACTGCACTGAAGCAGGGACTATATCATATTCATCATTCCTTTGAGGAAAAAAATCTTTATAGAATTCCTAGCCCATGCCAGCCAGTATGCTAGGCTCAGTGGATAAGACATGGTGAATAAGTGAATAGGCAAACAGACATGGTACCTATCTGTAAAGGATTTACAGTCTGGGATACAGACAATTCCACAAGCAATTTCAGGAGTGTGGTAAATAAGAGATCAGCGGGAGTCTCCTAATATGAGACCCCCTCCTGATTTCCAGTCTTACAGTTTATAGATCCAACTCATTAACACATGGCTCCATCTTTCCTGATTCCTATTGTAGATAATGGCCTTCATATCTCCCCAGACCATGCCATAGGCCTAGTAGTCACCCTAGACTTCTAATATTCAATAACTGTCTAATATTCAGTAACTGTCTAATATTCAGTAACTGTCCCATCTTAAATATCTTAAATATATTTTTGTCTTTAGCTTCCTTTCCATTCCCACTGCCATCGCCTTAATCCAGACTCTCTCCCTTGCCCCTAGATATTGCTAGAGTCTGCCCACTCATCTCCCTGTCTCTGTCTTACTATCCTCTAATCTAATCCCACCTAGCCAACAAAGCAATCCCCACTGCTTAGAGACTCAAGTCCATGTCCCTACAACAGCACAGAGCCCTCCAGAATCTGGCCCCTATCTAGGCTGCTGCTTCTGCTCTCACCTACAACTCATCAGCAGGAAAAGCAGCTGCCTGCCTGCCCGCACACCACCTCTCCACCCAGACCAGAGTCTACTTTCCCTGAAGTCTTCCATGATCCCTGCAGTCGAGCTGTCATCTGTACTCATCTCCATGTAGCATACTACAGAGGCTGAATTACTATGATTTAGTATGTGATATTACTATCACATTCTTATCTCACTTTGAGAGCAGGGACTGTGTTTGTCTGTCCTCAATCATGTTCTCATCTTCTGTCATTACTGTTGCTATTATTTATCATATCTACAATTTTTGAGAGTCTACTCTGTATCAGACACTATATTAAGAATGATAATATAAAGTTTCTTATTAAATTTGATGTTCATAACCATCCCATAAGCAGGCATTATTAGTCACATTAGGTTACTGGAAAAAAAAAGTTTTCATGCATCCGTTTTGGGGCTCAGACACTTCTGTTGTATATAGTCAAAAAGTGCTTCCTACATAGCAATCATCAATAAATCTTTGTTCAATGAAGGCTAAATTAATGAAATCACTTAATGGGCTGTAGTTAGCAGACAAAAACATGTAAGTTACTATTACATGTTTTGTTAGTAATCATATCAAAAATATATTATGCTAAACATTTTACATATAGAATTTCATTTAATTCTCACAATTCTCCTATGAGATAGGTATTATTATAATTCCCACGTTATGGATGAGACCTAGAAAGGATAAGTAACTTGCTCAAGATCTTGCAGCTAACAAAAGGCTAAACCAAGCATCAGATAGAAATCTTTGAATCCAAAGGCAGTGTTTTGAACAGCTGGTCTGTACTGCCTCCCTTAAATTCATAAGGGCTTCTGAGATTTGAGGCTAATTGCATTACAGGCATTCAATAATCATTGTGATCATCATAGCACTGCAAATCTTAACCATGCTAAGATATGAAAAATAAATCATTGAGCATGAATGTCCAAATGTTTCCTTTTGAAACTTTTCAGTTTATTCAGCATATTACAATTTATGCAATACTATGAAAGCCAAAACAGAATGTAAGAACACAAAATAAATATTAATATTTAGAATGTAAATGGAAGAGATAATGAAACTTTTTCCACACACATCTACAAGCCAAAAAGAACTACTTCAAGTCAACCTCTTCTATGGTTTGTTAATGGCATACTGAAGACAGATTAACAATGGTACTAATGAACCCCATAGCCGAAGAGCTATGTGTTAATTACAATAATAAAGTATGCTGGTGGCTCATTTGTGAATTCCTCTGGGGTGGAAGCTGGTGGAAACCATACAAACATCTCAAAGTTGCAAAAACACTGCTTGACATTTTGCAATAGTCACTTTTAAAGGTAGCAAAGTAAATCAACAAAAGACAAAAGAAGTACTAACGAACAGAATAATGTTTAATAGTATTCTAACTTCTGATAGTGGCAGAAGTAATAGCTTTCTATGGTTAGCTTTAAGCAAAACTAAACTGTAACTACCTCATGTAGAAAGAATTAGAAGAAGAGGAAAGAAAAATGGGGGATGAGGGTGGAAAGAAATGAGCCAAATGTTGAAAGTGAACAGAGGACATCACAAAAGAAGGGAAACCCAAGTTGGGGAAGAGTATAAATCGTTAAATGTAGAATTGGAGTAACAGACAATGCTGCAGGTTAGGAAGGGGAGAGTGAGAAGAAATAAGACAAATGAGGAAAGGAGTTTGGGAAAGAGCACAGGCATAACAGAGAACATGTTTGGCACCAAGGAGGAAAAGAGACTGGGAAAAGATGTAAAGATGTCAAGCGGGAAAACCAGAAGAATATCACAGAATAAGGATATTGAAAACATTATATTCCTGAAAAGAATTTGAAGGAATTTATACTGTGAAGGAAACGGAAAGGGGAGAGAAAAACCTGGGAGACAAGACAAAGAGAAAAACCTAACAGTCTACTGAAAGAATGCAAATCTATGTTTCTGAAAGAAAGCAAACAATTTATTAGAAGCCAAGAGCAGGAAGTGATGTTATGAGATGTAGAAAAGGACAAGAAGACAGGCAATGGGCTAAGAAAGGAAAAGGATGATAATAAGTGCAAGAAAGAAGTTAGGTATTGTAGAAAAGAGGGAATTTGTAGTAATGTGAAGGGCAAATTGACCGCCCCAAGCAATACAGGTGGGAATGCTGGGAACTTCCACAGTGAGTTGACTGTTTGAACATTCTGTGGCTTCTTTCTGTTCTGTGTGCATGTTGCTTATATGAGGCATCTACCCCTGGCAGAAGTAATATATTAATATTAAACTTTTAAGTCACTTAGTCTTTGAGGAAGCACTTATCAGATTATTTCAAGAGAGTATTTTTTCCTCCCTGCAGGAAGGACGCTGAAGGGACTAGAACTGGGGAATAATGTTGGAGTACTTCAGAGTCATGCGAAGCAGGTGCTGGAGATGCCAAAGATGAGCCCTGCCTATTCACAATACTGTCAAGGGATAATTTTGAAAAAGTTAAAGCCATAACTCCCATACAAATATATAGATACTTTTCCAAAACGACACTGCGTAACTCGACTCCTAAGAAATCAAGTATGTTAATGAAATAGAAAGGAGATGTTTGGAGATATTTCAGGCAGGGGGTGAGGAAATGAGGTAAGAGAAATGAGAGGAAAAGAGGGGCCTCAGAGTCGTCGGGAAGAGGCGTTCCTGGAGGCGAGAGAGCCCGGGAAGGTGTGGGCTAAGCCTAGGGCTGGTGAGAGATGCGTCGGGGAGCTGCCTCTGAAGTAGCAGGGCCTGACGGCTGGAGGAGGGAACCAGAGAGTGAGGGGTGAGGGCGCGGGGGGCGAGAGAGGGACAGGCACACCTCCAGATTCTGCATTTCGGAGTCTGAGGACTCCTCGGATTCCAACTCGCCCTCGCCCCGGTACTCCTCTCCGTCCGTGTCCAACTCCTGGTAGCGGTGAATGATCTGCTGCAGCAGGTAGGAGGAGGGTCTGTTGAAAGTGCCTTTCGGTTTTTGCCCCATGGGAAAAGATGAGCAAGGTTGAGACTCCGAGCGCAACGGCATCGATTGGACTGCAGTTCGTGAACTGCCCAAGCCTCCCAGGAGAGAGGGAGCTCTAGACCTTTGGGGAGCATTATTGGAGGCCGCCATCTTGTTTAGCGGGTTGCCTAGGAGACTGATGCCGGAGAGCCGGTGCCGCAAGGGGTTCTGGGGGCTGTAGTCTCCGCGCTTGCTCGCCTGCTGCTCCGTGCTGCAGTTGGCGCTCGACTTTCCTTTTCATTTTGTCTGCCTTTTCTGTTATTTTTCTCTGTTTAGCCCGTTCTTTTTGCTTGTCTTTCTCGTCTTCATCCCTATCCCCCACTCGCCTTTTCTTTGTCTCCAGCTGTCTGCTCCCTACCTTGAGGCCCCTCTTAGGGCTTTTTCATCCAGCGCTAGGATCGCACGTGCTCCTCTCTTCCCGCTTCATTCACGAAGCCCTTTCTCCGCAGTCGTGCGTTGGCAGTATCTGAGGTCTCTACTATTGGAAAGCTAGTAATGTTGAAGTTCAAGTCTATGCGCACTAGGAGATGAGGGTGTGCATAATGAAATAGAAGCCATAGTTCTTGTCCTTATGATTTAATAAAGAGAAACTACCAGAGGATATCTGAGAGCTGATTTGCTAGTAATTTACATTCCCCCTCCCCCAAATGATAAACCATGTCCTTGGGGAGGAAAAACTGGCAGTGGTCTAACAATCTAAACAGAAAGAGAGAAAAAAAAAAAACTGCTGTCAAATTGACACTGTATCTGAAAGCCTCTGAAAAGCTATTAGCATCCCATAAATAATTGCATTAGTCAAGTGACCTGCATTGGTAATTACTTTAATTTTGTTGCATAGGTTCTCTTTGCAGTTTTATAAGATACTCTTGCAGATTACAAAGCATGATTTTATGCTAGTGTGATTTTATGTGACCTAAATCCCATAGCCTTAAGCTCCGCAAAGTAGACGCTCTATAGAAAAGCAGAATGAAAATTATAGTAACTATTATTGCCATAGTCATGACAATAGAGATCCTTGCAGGGAAGTCACCCTCATCTGCCTGGCCTTACAGGGCCTTTTCTCCATGCTCCAATGACAGTAGTTGCAAATACAAAATGATCCTGTCAATGGCTGTCAGGGGAGAAGGAGGAAAAAATCCTTATGGACACCATCCATTGACTATTATCTTTCTCAGTGCTTCAGGGACTGTTAAAACTGACATAAAGCTTTCAGAATTACCTTCCTTCATTATCTTGCTAGTCATAAATGTAAAGGACACAGTGAAAGTATCTCTTTCTGGCTGGCTCATCTTGCTTCTTGCTTATTTTTTCCGGTAGGTAGAGATTCCTCCAAGGGATTTTTGCCCACCCTCACCCCCACAGGGTCTGGCTTCAGCCAGCTGACACGGGGAAGAAAGGGGCAGAAAGTATAAAAATGCAAATGCAACATGTTTACTTTTTTCAATAACTTAATCAGCATTTCTAGCAAAGCAAGCTTTGCCAATGTCAATATATTGAGCAGAGTTAGTTAGGATCTGTCAAAGAACAATTTTCAAAAAGTTAAAAATAGGATTCTCATACTAAAAAATAGAATGAAATGTGTGAAAGATTCTATTCAACTCATTAATTAATGAAGGAACCAGTACAATGGTAACAGGGTATTTAGAGTCCATACAGAAAGATATTCTGAAATAAGTTTGCCAACTTAGAGAAAAAAAATGTTAATGCCCCATAAGACAATAAAACTATAGCCTTTGGGGTTATATCATCTAAGTATTTTGTCTCTTTTCACCTTCACATATACCCTCTGTCTATCCCCATTCAACAGACGAGGGCCTAGAGAAGTTAAATAACTGGCTAAAAGCCAAGTGGTGGTGCTGAAACCCAAACCTAGAATGACCACTCCGTAGTCTACCTTCAACTACCACATTTGCAGGTGAAAAAATGTGAAGCAAGATAAAGCTACACAATAAGAGGTCTCAGAAGAAAAAACATATCGGTCAAGATTCTTAAGTATAAATTAAAGACTTCACTCAGAGAATAATGTTTTCATATAGATTCATGGCATATCAAAATCAGAAAGAATTAACCCAACTCTTTCGTTTACAGAAGAAACTGATGGCCCTCAAGGGACAATGACTTGCCCAAAATTGCCTGACCTATTAGTGGCACAGCCGCCATTAGAGTCTAGACCTCTTGTTGATCATCAATCCTTGCTCTTGCTAGTTCACCAAAATGCTCATTAGGCAGGACTTTCACTAATAGAATCTCTACTTTAGTATTCTGAGCATCAAAACAGAAGACATTGTCTCTATAAAACAAGTTATTTTACCAGGTAGAAAAGACAGAATTAGGCAGAGGGAGAGGAGGTAAGGCGACAGAATGTTGTGTCTAAACTCTTCTCATTGGTACAAAAACATCAATAATCACTTCCATTTATTCATTGCTTGCTGTAAGCCAGGCCAGTGCTAAGTGCTGTATACATATGTCATTTAATTATTCCAACTCCCCTCTAAAATAGGAATTGATATCCCCGCTTTTCAAAAGGGAAGAATGAGGCTCAAAGATGTTAAGTTGCCCAGTCACACAATTTGTGTCTAAACCAACACCCCGACTCAGGTCTTCCTGGATCCAAGGCTCCTGAACTTAACCCTTAATACTCAATTTTTCCCAAAAGTATGAATTAGTTTCTTAGGAAGTCACTGTGAGGCACAGAGAGCCTAGCCCTGGTGAGATACTGAAAATGGTACCGTGTGTGTGTGTGTGTGTGTGTGTGTGTGTGTTGGGGCAGGCAGGAAGACCCCAGGTTTCTGGGGCCAGGGAAGTGATGTGGGGTGGGCAAAGGTGGGGGGATGTGATTGTTCAGGAGGGCAAGGTCTTCTGTGATAGCCTTGGATCCTTATCACCTCCAGTGAGAAGAAGGAGAAAGTAGGATAGTGATGCCATGGCACTGAAGAACTCCTCTCTTGAGAGAGCATCCAGGATAGGCAGTTATGAGGGGGGAACCAAAGGGGTAAAGAGCTTGAGTTTTAAAGAGGGTGCTAACTACCAACTTCAGTTTCATGGTAGCTTTGCCTCAGTGCTATCACTGACTCTTACCCCTAACTTTTCTGTGTGCAACTGAGGTGTTTCCCTAATTTGGAGCTAGCACCTTACCTCCTTAAGAATGGAAAGGAAAGGCAGGATGAGCCCTCTGTTGCCTATATTTGGAAAGAGTACCTTCCCAGGAGTGTAGACCTTGGGCAAGGCAAAGAATGAGTGTCCCCCCCCACCCCAAAGAATGAGTGCATTCGCTCCGCAATTCTGTGCAAGGAAAAACTGTGCTTTTTAGGCATGTTGACATGGCAGCATTTTGAACTGATGGTGATTCTTTACAGACACTATGATTTTTACAGGACACCATGAAATGGGTAGAGAAGATAGGCAAGGCAGTAGGAGGGACCACTGGTATAACAATAACAATTAGAACACAACCAAACTGATGTTTATGAGTAATCACTGTGTGCCAGACACCTTTCTAAGTGCTTTACATATGTTAATTCATTTAATCCCTACAGGAACCCCATAAGAGAGTGATTAATATTATTATTACCATATTGTAGACAAGAAAAAATAGGCCTAGAAAGGTCATGGAACCCTTCGACTCACTTTAGCAAATAGTAACAAAGCTAGGACTCAAATAGAGTTTGGTTTCCCAGCCTACATGCTTAATCAAAACACTGTACTTCAACTCAACTGCGTTAGTAAAACTTTATGGGGGAGAACCTTAAATTTGAGATAATTTGATAAATCAATTTCTTGTCCTTTTATGTTCTTTTATCCCTTTCTATGAAGAAGGGATGATTCTTCATAGGAAGGAAGCTTATTATCTAATAAAAGCCTAGTGGGTATATAGACATTAAGCAAATAATTACACCACTAACCATTTAGTTTTCATTATCATAAGGGCTAAGGAGGGAAAATATAGAACCTGGGGTCTTGACCCAATATGGCAGGGAGAGGTCCTTTAAAATGGTAGACAAGCACTTTGAGTTTCATGATGATTATAAAGAAAGTTGAGAAAAGACAGAAGAATAAATGAGGAATTAATTTGTTACCTTCACAGAAATCAACTGTATTCAGAATATGATTGTCATAGTTGATTGAGCTAATAGAACCTGAAAAAGTCTGGGCAGGACTTGAATGAACCAAATAATATCTGTTCTAGCAGATGTATCAAAGGCATTTTAGGGGATGCCCCAATAATAGATAAGCCAGCTCAAATACTGGTGTTGAGATCAAAGATAAAAATTGCAGTCTAGGAAAAGATAATCTTAAAAGCTCAGAGACTAAGGCAAAAAAGACAAGCCAGTGAAGAATCGTTGCAAAGGAATTGCGAGCATCATGTTGTAAATAAAATCTGAACAGAGGACTAGACAGGGATTACTGAGAATTTCTAGCTCAGATTATTTTAGAGACAGAAAACTGCATATTATCAGGGAAGTCACAAAGACTTGAGATAAAAATGATGAAAATGATGACCAGAAGGGACTGTGTGAAATCTTTTGGATGCAGATATGAGGACTTGGGGACATTCAGAAGATCAAAGGAGACCAGAAGGAATTCAGGAAGCAATAATCACAGGAGATGGTGGAAAGGAAGGTGAGCTTGAAAGACACAAGTTTTAATAACCAAAGCATCCCGATGGTACTGAATAATAAAAACAGAGGGAAGAGCAAATAGAAGACAGGTGAATGAGATGTGCAAGAAGAAATCCTACCATACCCTACACACTTTGAAAATAGCAACATACTTCATCTAATTAAGAACAAGTGTGGAACTGTATTGATTTGTGGAAAAGCAAATCACGCAGCCTCTGATGTAAAGCCCAGGTAGTGCTCAAGTCACCATTATTAGTGACTGGTTACACAACCTACAAGGCCTTACTACATAGAGGCATCTGTTTCAGGTGCTGGAGATAACAAAGAAAGTTAAAGTTTTGGTCTCTTTATTCAAGGGATTTGCATGATGTTTGGAGCAGAAGGATACAGACATCAAAAAAGTAAGTTAAGAGCACAGATAAATTCCACCAGACTGGTCTGGAGTTAAGTCACAGGCCCTCAGGGAGTAAAATCTTTGAGTAAAATCTAGTCTCTAGGCTGTAAGTGCTGCAGTCCCTTTAAGAAGCCGTCCAGTGAGTTTCATTGCTGGCAGGTTGGCATCAGGTGGGGGTGGTGGAGAAAGACAAGGGAACCGAACCGAACTTACTAATTTTTATCTCCTGAAATTGGTTTTTACATTTTTATACCCCTGTCTCTTTTGTAATAGCCCTTAGGCCTAGAGAGGATAAATAAGGTTGGGCGAGGTGGAATCTAATAGTTTAAATCCTGGAGATAACTTTGCTATTTACTCAGTATTACTTCAATGGCTTTGGAAAGTAAAGCATGAGAATTAATAATGTTTTACATAAAAAATGTTTTTAGTTCTTTCCATGACATTTTTCTAAAGAAGTAAATCTTGGACTGTGGTTGATCACAAATTGTTGTTTAAGAAGAATCGGAGCAAAACAACTACCATCCATGGATGGTAAAGATTTCACAATAGTCATGGTTACAGAGGTAAAGGAAATTTGGTTATTTTTGTGATACATAATTTAGTATATGAAATTATTATTGATAATATATATATATCAAGGCTTACTAGAACTTTAGGAATTTGACACAGCCTTGGGGCAGATACAAATAAGAGTGAATTAATATTTTAAGAAAACTTTGTTTTATCACATACTAAATTCCTTTTTAAATTCTCTTTATGAACTTTATTTCAATCTGCACAGACCATCTACCAAAATGCCTAAAACTTTCTGTTTTGTCTTAACTTTCCCATTTCCCAAATAACCAGTCATTCAGGACAAAAAAGTTCCACACAGGATCCTTTCTTACCAAAAATATATTCCCACACTTATTGCCTCTTTACATCTCTTTCTGTTACTCACAAGTTACTTTCTATTTTGTTTTTAATGAAATATTTGATGTAAGCCAATTAATTAGACCTCTTTTACATATTTTGGTAGGGAAACACTACATAAAGATGGTCACACAAACATATAGACATATAGACAATTTTAGGTGAAGTAAGGCAGAAAGTTTTACAGTTTGAAAGCTCAGAGCATCCCAGGGAAAAGTTGCACATAAAGTTTCACTTAAGCTTTTCCATAAGTCAGAGAGAGGAAGCCATAGGTAATTGGGGTAATTGGGAAGTACAAAAGGGGTGGGTAAATACTTTATCTCCCAGTGGGCAGAGAAGCTGTGGAATACATAGGGGGTTTGTATTTTACCTTCAGTCTGATGACGGGGGTGGGAGAGGGAAACAGAGGCCCTAAAAATTCAGGAAGAGCAGAGGACGCGGCTCTAGCATTCTTACCTGTGCCAGAGAGTTACCTAAGGCTCGGCCATCCTGGTGTATTGAAGTTCAGTCTGTTCCGCAGCCTGACGTGACTGTCAGACTGAAGCAGTTTCAGAGGGTCCGTGGGTATGGAGGATGTCTGTCCAGGGAGGGGCAGCCAATTCCGGAACGCAGGTGCAATCTACCCATTTTAAGAAGAGGGCACTGGCTTTTCCAGTGCCCTTTTGTCAGAGGGGGCACAGTCCTGGCCCATTTCCTGGGACATTTTACTCTAGAGTTGTAGCGGAGGCAGGGCTCAGTTCCCTTAGAAGGGTGTGGCCTTGTTAATTACTTGCCTGGAGCCTTTTAAATGACTCTGGAAAAACTCCTTTACAGGGCAGCCACGATTTGAAAAGCTTTTTTCTGTTTTGGGGGGCTGTTGTCAGTCCCATTCTCTTTTTCCTTTGCCTCTCCACATCTTGATTGTTAAAGACCTTGACGGCCAGGTTTAGATTTTTTTGTGTGGGGGGGAGGAGGGGGGTGCGCTTTGAGGACCTTCGTCTAATTTTTGGAGCTTGTGCCTGATGTCAGACTCCGACTGGAAGATAAAATGCATATTAAGGAGTAAAGTTCCCTCAGGGGTTCCTACTTGATAATCCCATAATGGGCCTGTTTTAGGGACCACGATTGTCCCCACTAGCTGGGCATGGTTACGTCTATGGATTTCATCAGCACGTATCTGGGCATTAAGCCAAACCCTCTCCTTCTCCTCAGGGGATAGAGGAAAGAATAGTGTAGAGGTCATGCCAGGTCAGATCATAAAATTGAGTTAAACAGAAGGGACATGCATCCACATGATGCCTTCCACCCCAGCCACTTCCCTGAGCAGGTACAAACCACTTGTGGTAGAGTCTGTGGCTCTCAGGGTTTGAGCAGAATGAGAGTAAGTAATAGGAGGGCTGGGAAGAAAGAGGGCAGGGAGCAGGTTGAGGGTTAGGCTGAGGGAGTTCTGGCTGGGGAGACCTGTTCGGGGGAGGGCTGAGATTGCAAGGGTCAGGATCTGAGGTTTCAAGTTGGTTTGGAGCAGAGGGAGAAGGAGAGGGAGAAGATCTGAGTCCCAGTCCAGTGTCTCTCTTTCTCTCAGCTTGGTTCAGGAGGTTCCAGGTGGACAATTACCTTACCTTAGCTGAGCTACAGCACTCTGCCTACATTCTAGGATCAGAGACAAGGTAGAGAGGGACCCCTGCATGGCTCGGGACTTCTCCCAGCCACCCCATCAGAGACAAGAGAGGTTACTGGGCTCTGAGGGACTCTTGGTCAACCGGGGAGACTGGCCTCTCTCAATTTAGTCAAAGATCCATGGAAACCTTACTGGTGACCCAAGAACCCAGAGGAAGGAAGGATTTGGGAGTTAGCCCAGGATGAGCTGCTTCCTGAGTTGCAAGCCTTGCCTGCTAGAGACCCAGAGGTCCTGTCCACCCAGTGTGCCTTCCCGGGTTTTGGCACCAAATGTTAAGTCTGGAGCTGAGAGACACACAAAGCCTCACGTGTAGCAAAATGCTATTTTGGGCATCTGGGCACAGATGGGTGGAGGTGAAAAAGTGTCCACACTGAGGGAGGGGAAAGCCTTAGGTTTTATAGAGGGTTTCATCGAGGGGAGTGAGTACCTGGGCCAGAACGGCTGCTGCAATATATATTTTTTTTAAACAACCAATTTCTGGGACCCCTGGGTCAGTCTCATCCTGTAGAATTAAGGGAGGGAGGTAGTTCTGTCCTTATCAGTGGGGATAGGAATATAGGAATGCCTTTGTTGCCTGTGCTTTCGGTGTCACATAAAAAAAAAAAAAAACATTGCCAAGTCCAATACCATGGAACATTTATTTTCAGCTTTACTGAGATATAATTGACAAAAATTATATACATTTAAGGTGTAACAATGTGATGCTTTGATATAACTATACATTGTGAATTTATCATCGTGATCTAGATAATTAACCCTCCTGCCCCCTCCCGCCTCTTCGCAGGGATTGGAGGGATCGGAGGAGAGGGGAGGGGTTGCAGGGATTGGAGGGATGGGAGGGGAGGGATCGAGGGGAAGATCAGAGGGGAGGGGAGGAATGATGAACTACTGACTGTGTGATATTAAGCTACTCTTTTCCATTGCTCTGCCAGGAATGTGGAGGCAACCATACTCCTCCAGTCCATGTCGAGTCATTGGTAGACAGAGGGGTCTCCGAGTCCTATCAGGTTAGGGGCTTAAACACAGTCTGGTTTAAGACATGAGCCCAGTAAACCGTGGCTGTGCTGCCTGCAAGAAATAAAAGGAGAAGGCAGCTCAGGGTATCTGATTCCTCTTATGGGCAACAATAGCCAAATACAGTGGAGAAGTGTTCCCCCATCCGTGGGAGCTGGAGGGAGAGATGTTTCATTTGTGGAATCTGGCTCATGACGTAGGCCAACTCGTCTGAAAGGGAACCGCTTGGGACTTGTAAAAGTTTCAGCACAAACATATCCTGCTCCCCACCTTAACACACCAAACAAGCTGTCCCTGGTTCCTGCGGAGTCCCATCGCTGCGCTCACTTGCTGTCAGGGGTCCAGAAAGGGAGGTGTAATGACAAAGGACTGAGGTGGAGGGCGGCTGGAGCCTGGACAAAGTGAAAAAATTAGGAGTGTCATCCATATAGTAATAGATGATAGTGGGTGGGAACTGGCACCGAGAACAGAGTAGGGCTTGATAGTGTTGACAAATAGTGGGACTATTTAACATCCCTTGCAGAAGGGCTTTCCAGTGATACCTGTCAACTGGGTGAGCATTATAAGTGGGAACAGAAAATGCAATCTTTCCCGGTCTTGCTTCATTGCAGGAATCGTGAAAAAACAAATCTTTTAACTCAATTAAAATCAAAGGCAAATCTTAGAATCAACGACAGCTGGGGAATAACGGGTTGTAGAGGGCCCAGCAGGACTATAATAGCATTAAGAGCTCTTAGGTCCTGTAGTAAATGCCACTTATTCTTTTTAGTTATGAAAAATACAGGAGTGTTCCATGGGCTCAGGGAAGGTTCTGTATGTCCCGCTTTAAGTTGGTCCTGGACGAGAGATTTTAAGTGTTTTAATTTATACTGCCTAATGGACTACTGCTCTATCGAGATGGACAAATTAATCCATTGTAAAGGTGTGGGTTGTATTGGATGCACCTGAGCAGTGGCCGCTAATGAAAAGGCTGGGTAGTTAAAGAAGATGCCATTGTTCTAGCAAACCTTGTCCCCATAAAGAGTACGGCAGGGGAAGGATGAGGGGTTAGAGTGTGGCCTCTTGTTGGTCAGGGCCTATATCTCGAAGGCGGTGGGTACTTTGTCTCCGAGAGGCCGAGACACCACCCACTCCGCTAACACTAAGAGGATTCCTGAGAAGCCTCTCTTGTAGGCAATGTTGAAAAGTGGATGGTTTACCAGGAGAGGAATAGAGAGCTCCTCTGAGAGGGGGAGGAGGTGGAGGTAGCTGCTCCTCCTGTTGAGCTGCAGAAAAGGATGGTGGAAAGAATGGCTCAGGATTCGGGAATTTTATGGCAGGGGATGCCAGCTCCTCCATCGAGCAGATGGCGGAGGAGGAGGAGCAGCAGGTTCCAATGGATCAGAACCCGTAGGAACATGCGAGGGAGCCAGCACTGTTCACACCAGACTTCAGGCTCCATGTAGTTAATACCAGCAAGGGGCACCGGAATCCCCTGCCTAAACTTAGTCTTAAAAAGCTTCCCTACTCGCCCCTAGAGTACTAAACCTAACGTGCCCTCATCTGGGAACCTGGGGCAATGTTGCCTTACTGCTCAGAAGAGTTCCTGTAAGGCTTTTGGTGCAACAGAACACTGAGCAGCTTTTAGGAGCTGCTGCAAAGTACACAGATAGATTCGGTGATCTTTCAACAGTTCTTGCCCCATGTTAGAAATTCCCTCCTGAAAATACACACGTCGGTCCCTTTGCCAAAGCAGTGGGCGGTACTTTCCCTTACAGTTCCCCTGTAGTCCGGAGGAGGAAAACGCTCACTGGACGCGTGGATTCCTGAATCACGACGGGGTTACCACCTGTGTGCGGCTGCTTTTCCCTCCTGAGCTTGGTAGCGAAGAAATGAGTAATTACTCGAAACACAGTGTTTCGAGAGAAGAGTAGAGATGACAGTCTGAAGGAGAAAATGGCCTCCTCAGTTAAGTTCCTCCCTGTATTTTTTTCCAAGGATACGTGCAAAGGCTCTGGCCCTTTGCTAATTTCTTTAACAACTTCCATCCAGGTCAGCTGTTTTCAGCTGACCTTTGTACACAACAAATAAGCAGCTTCAGGCAGGTGTTTTCACCTGATCCTTCATTCACCTTGCTCATGTTCTTTCCATCCCTCCATCCTTTCTTCTAGACCCAGCGCCCACATGAACCCAGGGCTGGATTACATTAATAATTTATCACAACAGAAGTTAATATGAGAGAGAGCAATCTGGGACTGCTCAAGTAATCTATTTCTTTTAGTCTTGCTCCTGTAGTCCTCTCTCAAAGGGATTATATCTTTGCCTGACTCATTGCTCCTCTACGCATTTGAATTTACAAATTGGGCAAAACTAATCCACACCTAGGACTACCTCAGATATTGAACCAATCTGAGTTTGGTGAACCTCTCTGTCATCTAACTGGACTTGAATTAAATCATTCTGTAAACTACACCCAGAATTCCATACCCGAGGAGTGAATCCTGCGCACACATGTTATCAGAGTTACAGCACTTTCGACACCTGGCAGCTACCCCCATTGCTGATTCAATCTATAAGACTATGCTTCCACCCTCACCCACTGCCTCCCAACGACAACTATCAGAATTACAGACTGAGTCTTGCCTCAGATAGAAATAATCAATGCGCTACTTGTGGGATATTTTGTAAATTCAACCATTTCAAGGATGGCAACCATCACAATTTAAAAAATTACATATCTAATTCCTAATTTCTTGCCATCTCAAAAATTACTCTTTATGTTAAAATTTTAAAAATAGATATGAATCATAATTTAAAATACAGATAGATCTTCCCCCTGTCCAATCAGCTCATACTTATTGAAATAATGACTTTAGCCTAGGAGAGAAGACTTCCAAATTTGATCCATATCTCTCTACCCAACCATTTCTCAAAGAAGATGCCAAATCTTCTTATTAGATATATCTTAAACACTATTTCATATTTTTATTACACTTGTTGTTAAAAAAATTACACTAAAAAGACACAGCATTTTTCACCCTGGCAATAAACCTGCACAGGCAGAGAATTATATGTCAGAATCTTTAGTAGAAACCACATTATTTAGCTGATGAATTATTAGGAATTCGTGGAAGAGGAGAGGTAGGATTTAAAGTGAAAGCTGAATAACAATTAGGTTTTTGTGTCATTAAAATTCCACTTTCAGCTGCTACTAATTTTCTTTTGACCACAAAAGACATTAGCTTTTCTGAGTAAAAAGGGAGAAGATCTGTATTGTTTTACAACAGCACCCATCAAAGAGGCTGCCACTGTAGTAAGAGGTTGTCATTTGAATTATCTAGACAGGAATAAATGAAGAGAAAGGGAAAGACAGGGAAAGAAAAGAATCCACTGTGGTGCATATTAAGTCCCGAAAGCATGAGCAAACTCAGATGGGAAGCAGTCATACTGTTTCCAGAGGTAAAAAAACAGATGAGGGAGCAGGCACGGTGGCTCACACCAGTAATCCTGGCACTCTGGGAGGCTGAGGCAGGAGGATCACTTGAGGTCAGGAGTTTGAGACCAGCCTGAGTAAGAGGGAGACACCCATCTCTACTAAAAATAGAAAAAATTAGCCAGGCATGATGGTGGTGTAGTGGCGAGTGCCTGTAGTCCCAGCTACTTGGGAGGCTGAGGCAGGAAGATTGTTTGAGCCTGGGAATTTTAGGTTGCTGTGAGCTAAGCTGACTCTGTGGCACTCTGGCCTGGGCAACAGAGCAAGACTCTGTCTCAAAAAAAGAAAGAAACAAACAAAAACAGATAAGAGAGGATTAGAAGAAAGAGCAGAGGCAAACACCTCGACCCAGGGGGAAGAGAGCACTGCACACCAAAGTGGGCATGGGCCAGGCATTATCAAGAAAAAGAGCAAGTGCTTTGAAAGGGAAGATTGGGGGTGTCATGTAAGATCAAAGACAATTCAACTTAACTTCAAATGATGTTGTGGCTATTGGCTTTAAGCCTTTAACAAATTTCCATCATTGAGATATTGGCTGGTATTTGGAACTTGGGGATTATGAGGTTCAGGAAACAGTATCCCAAAATATGGCAATTTGGTGTGTTGCATATTTTACACTGAAGGGATTTGAGAAAACTGCAGAAGCAGGAAAGTCACTCTCTGACCTTCTCTCACCCTTCTTCCCTGAAGCAGGTCATAAAACCTAAGAAGGATTTTCTGAACTTCTCCTGAAGCGGGTCATAAGACCCTCATGTGAGAGGTGGCCTCCCTAAATGTGGAGGAAGGGAACATCCTTATCTCCAAAGACACAGTGATGGCAAGAAGAATCTGAATGGGTTTTGCTAAGTTCCCGCCAGTTTGTTACCATTAGATCATTCCCTTTTTGCCGTATCGTATTTTTCCATGATTTTCCACTCTTCATCAAACTTTCTATAAAAACATACTCAGGTTTAACCTCTTCTTTGGGTCTTCATTTCCTTATGAAGTTTCACACATCATTTTATTACATAAATGTGAATACTTTTCTCTTGTTAATCTGTCTTTTGGGAGTCCCAGCCAATGAACCTAGGATGGATAGAAGGAAAAGATATTTTTACTCTCCTACAAGGTGCAGGACTTGGTTTTGCAGCATAATTCTGCCTTCCCAACCCCCTTTCCTCCCTTCCCCAAAACAAATGCTGGTCTACTGTAAGTGTCACCAGGGCTACCCACTCACCTAATTCCTCATTGCAGATAATAAATATAGAAACGGAATACATTTCATTGTTAATCAGGCCCATTGATGTATTAATTGAGAGCAAAAGTGCATAAGCATTTTAATTATGTGACAAACTGTAGAATCTGAGCTACAGACTGTCAAAACTACGATTCTGAGCTCAACCGTTCAAAAAACAAAGCATCTAAGGTGAGGAAATATCACAGCATGAGTAATGAGTGGAAATCCAAAACCAGGATAGAAGCCACTGCTGCTAAAACTCAAGATTGTTATTAGAAAATTAGACATTCTTCTTAAAGCAAATCTGGTCAACACAGATCCTGGAGAAAAACAGCAAATTGAAGAAAGCTGATTCCATAAATTTGGAGCCACTCTACTAGAATAGAGGAACAAGAACTCCTCTCCTCAAAGAACAACAGTTTTAAAGAGCTGCCAAGCGAGGCTGAGATAAAAAAGAAATGATTCAGCAAGAAGATGGCAGCCCCTTAAATATGAAATGTGGGTCAGCGCCTCAGCTCTCCTTTACCTTCCTAATGGCTCCTCGGAGGGTAGCTCTGTTAACTTTGCAGCCATCCCTTAAAGACATGAGGAAATGAACATCCCATGACCTCATCACATCACTAAAAGGGGTCACACTTTTGTTGGAAAATGGCAGTCTCTTTTTGTAATTTACATACTAAACAGAAGCTTCTAGATTGCTGGAATTTCCCTTAGGAAGACAAGATAAATAAGAAAAGGTGCCCCTGCTAACCCGTGGTCTAGTTGGAGGAGGTGCGCTAAGGCCACATGATTCATAAAGATGGGTAGGTGTGCTAACATGATGTGGTAGACGCTAAGAATGGAGCTATGGACCAGGTGTTAATGGAAAGCAACAGAAGGAGTGGCTAGCTGAGCCCTCCTTGAACCCAACAGTTCTCACTGTCATAGGCTAGTGAATAAGCAGAGTACCAAGTCCTAGCAAGGAGAGAAAGAATATGTAAGGGAAAATGCATTTGTATAGGCAACAGGTTTCTTAGAACAAACTAAGATGACTGCTGTAGTGTGTTTTCCAGCACAGCCCCCCCTGGCTAGCTGGCCTTCAAGGGGAGGCATGAAGCAGCATACTCATGTAAGCAAGGTGTTATCTCCTGTGTGAATCCATGTGATCACATTTCCCATGGCATGTTGCCGCTATTGTGCAGAGCCACATATAAGCCCTCGCCATGTTCTCAGCCATGCTTTTTCCCCGCTGCTGTATCTCCCTGATAATAAAGATGTCGCACCTGCCCACTGCCACTAGCCTTTCCTTCCAATTTCCAAAGCCTGCACCGGAGCACCAGCTAGCCACAGAGCATTCTCCTCACAGCATATCAATGTTTTCCTTTTCTGTTTGAGTCCCCTAATTTGCTACAGTGGCTTTTGTCGCGCCGCAGTTGCCAGCAAGTACGACACGACCAGTTGGAGTTCTTCCAGCAGTAGTTTAATGAGGCATCTACAACAGTTACATGGCGAGAGACCTCGAACAGGAAATGCAAGCTGCTTTTATAGCCCCGGATAGGTGTGTCCCACAAGCGTGTCCCACAGGGATAGGTGGAGGGCCTGACTATGCATGTCCTGGGCGGATACACTAGGAGGCCTAGACCGCTCCCCACAGGCTTTAGCTGCTTCCTTTCCTCAGTAAGTATGAAAAATACCTTATTCTACCAGTTTTCTCTGTGGACTTTGTGGAACCGTAAATCATTTAATGTGTTTCCCCTGAAAACAAATCTAGGATGTCAGTCCACTAGCAAATTAATAAGCTGCTGGCCCCCTGGGTACTGCCACCATTTTGAACGCAGATGGAATAAAGGGATTTCACAGTAAGGGCACCTGCTATATTTCAGGCACTATGCCGGGTTCTTTACATACTTTCTGTTTCTTAATATGTGCAAGGGCCGGAATTATTATCCCCATTTTGCAGATGGGCAATCAGTTTTAGGTTAGGTGACTTGCCTAAGAGCACAAAAGCTACTCCGTGGTGCAGCAAAAAATGTGAACCCAGGTCTTCTGATCCCTAAAGCCATGCTCTTTCTACACATTCTGTGTATTCCACAGAAAACTGAATACAAATACCACTGAAATGTCTTAGAGGAAAAAAAGCAGAATGTCATTAGTTTAACAAATAGACTTCGATACTGAGGCATGGGTAACCAGGCTGAAGCACCCCCCATACCTGCTGCCCTAACCTATAGACTCCCAACCCCCGCTCCACCCTCCTTGCTAAGAGAAACTCAACCCCCTTCAGAAACCCCGCCTGCCAGCAAGGGCTTGATTGATGTCAGCCAGTCAGGGGGTCTGGGAACAGTTTTCCTGGTTCCCAGGAAGAGATAAAAGTCTCTTCTTGCAGGGATTGGTGAGACTTCCGCATATAGGGCTGTTGTTACTGTGTCAGCCTCGTGGCGGTCTCAAGACAGGCGGACGTGTGAGGCTGTTTCAACAGTGGACAGACGCAACTATCCAAACCTGCGCATTTGGATATGTCGCCGAGCATCCCTGGTTACAACCCTGGCACCCATCTCGGCACTTCCTGTTCTACGGACCAATCATCTCTCCTGTTACAGCCACTACGCGTTGAAGCCTTGCCATCCCTGTGGCCCTGCTCTTTCCTCTAAAGGATGGATTCCTGCCCTGCGACCACATGTGCTTTGTGGGTCACAGTGCTTCGAGCTTCGCTAAGGGAACCTAGGAGAAATTACTTCAGGGTCCATCCCAAGGCTTCCCAGGTGTAGGGGTTTTTCAGAAATAGATTAGGGTAGAATCACCTTCCTCCGGCTGGTTCAGAAGTGTGGATCCTAAGTGTCTGAAAATCACCAGACTTCTTAGGCAGCAGGATGGGGTAGGAGTCTGTGGGAGGGCGCCTGGGTTCCGAAATGGCTGCATTCTACCCAGGCCAGGGACCGGCTTCGGTCTTTCATTGTTTCTGTTGGTGGTGGTAAATATCCAAACAACTTTTGGGTATTTCCAATGGTTAAACGGTTACTTGGCCTATTTTGCCTTTTTTTTTTTTTTTAAGTAGAATCTGGGGCAGCTAATCATTTTACCTACCTCCCTTCCTTCCTTCCTTTCTTTCTTTCTTTCTTTCTTTCTCTTTTTTGTAATTTAGAGAGCTTTCTCTAAAATGCAGAGCAATTACACAGGAAGCCATAGGAAACTTCTCTCCCCACCCTCCTGTTTAATAAGCTCAAACAGGTATCTGTCAACAAAGGGCAGTCAGGCTCTCTAATGTCCCAGATTTCTCCCGTGCCCTTCTAGGGTCTGCAGACTGCGCCCCGCCCGCACCCCTTCTCCCAATCCAATCTGTTTCAGCACCCTCCTCCCACATCTCTTTCTCTCTCTCTCTCAAATTTGAATGAATTTCTCAATATTCTCTGTGTTCTTTTTACTCTTAACCCCTTTACTTTACAACCTTAGGTTCACAGGGCACCTGTGACATGTATCATTAAATTCAACATGTGCTGTGGAGTGCCTGCTACATGCAAAGCACTGTGATAAACTCAGTGCAAGACATAAACCCTAGCGAAGTCAAGTGTCTGCTCTCAGTTAGCTCATGCTCTACTAAGGGAAGTAAATCAGGGTAAAGGGTAAAGTGAGGTAAGCAGAAAGTATAAATCAGGGTCCCATTTTTGACCAGCTGAGGCAGAAAGGGCAGAGCCTGCAGGGGTGAGGAGACAGACAGGTTCGATGGGCGTCCCTCACCCAGTTCGCAGATCAGCTGCAGGGTTCTGCAGCTCTCAGGGCCCCACCCTTCCTCTTCACCTCACCCCTGTCTTCAACTCACTTCTTAACCAGCCCATTGCCCCTTTGTGTACACTGCTGCCTTCTCTCTCCAATGAGGAGCTCTATTCCACTGCTTTTTATTATTGCAATTACCTTTTGCTCCTGTAAGATGAGTATTTCCTGGGACCTCCTAAGGTCTGGGCATGGGGAAGAGCCAGTTCTAAGGTAAGTCCCATCCCTCAGCCATGGGAACAGGAATGTGTTAAATAATAGGAGAGCAGGGACTGGGACTTCCCAGGGTAGAGGGTGAGTAGCTGGCTTAGACTTCGTTTCTGGATAAGGTTCCCTGCCTGTCCCACCCTATCAGATGTAAGTGGCTTCAGTGCTGTGCTGAGTGAGATCTGCATGGTGCTGTGTGGGGTGGGATGAGGAGTCTAGTGAGCACATGCCTTGATCAGAGCTAAGACAGGCTTGGATACCATGGGGCCTGCATCCATGTGACTCATTCAGTGCCAGCAATTGGGAAATCCACTAAGTACCACTGCTACTAGGGTTGGCCTCTGTCCTTCTGTTACTTAGAGCTAAAAGGACAATTAATACTGAAAATTAGGACCTTTTACTGGTAACACTTATTAGCTGTTACTGGTAACACATACTTGGGCAAGGTATTTAGTCTCTTTTATACTGTTTTCTCATCTGAAAAACGGGGGTAATGATGTATTGCCCAAGTTTAATGTGAGAATTAAATGAAATAGTGCCAGTGCAGCATCTAGAAGAGTCTGTGGCACATAGAAAACACTTAGTAATGTTAGGTTGATAGTTAGGATCTCTGGCTCTTCTCGGGACAAGGGTTCCCTGTTTCGGTGCTGTTTCGAGGAATTGCTCCACCTGCAAGAAGGATAAGGGCAGCACCCCATTTTGGTGTTGCCCCACCCTTAACTCCTATCCTGAGCAACTGCTACACCTGGGGAAGGAGGGAATGCTTTATTGATCTAGGAATTCCCCAGCCCAGGCATAATAAGATTTAGAAAGTGATCTAGGGTAATCTAAGCTTAATTGATATGCCATTAGCTTGGGTCTGCATTGCAGTTCACCTCCCCAGGTGGGCTTTCTTAAAGGGAGCTCATATAAGCAGATGGAATTTTGAGGACACCTGTTGATCATTTGATAACATCCTACACCTCCCGAGAGCCCGGGAGGGCTAATAAAAGGAAACCATTCGAGAAGTCAGAAAGTTGTGAGTGGGTCGGTGAGTGAGTTCGTCTTTCCCTAGTCGTGGAGACAGACCTGTTTTATTCTACAACAGAGAGCTGTTCTTGTGAAACTGCTTCCTGCCCAAGATTACTCCGTTGTGTTGGCCCTGCAGGTGATTTTTCCAAGAAAGGAGTCAGAGGACCAGGATAATAGTCTGGACTTGACACTTTGGTGTGTCTAGTCTATTCCTCAGCCAAGAGCACGCACCAGCCACCGAGGGCAGACTTCTACCCTGACACCTTTGGTGCCGAAACCTGGGATTCTGACAGTAAGTGTTAATTCTCTTTGCTACAATCCTTTTTCCATAAAAATTTGAGATTCTGGCTTGCCTTTGCACTGTAGGGAAGGAAAAATATCTTTTCCTCATCTATTGTTAGGTTTGGTTAGGTTTGTGGCTGAGGCCCCCTTAACAAAAGATAGATTAACATGAGAAAAGCATACACACTAAGTTTTACATGACATTGGAGCTTTTATATGGAAATAATGACCCCAAGAAACAATTAAATTTGTGTATTTTTATGCTAAGTTTAATGAAGAATGGCAGTCATGGAGAAATATAATTGGATAAAGGAGAGATGATCTAATGGTAATAAACTGGGGTAAACTTAGCAAGCTCTGTTCAGATTCTTACTTGTGTCTTGGTATCCTTAAGGATGTTCCTTTTCTCCACAGATAGGGAGGGCACTTCTGGAATGAGGGTTTTGTGATCTGCTTCAAAGGGAAGGTCAGAAAATCCTTAGGTTTTATGATCTGCTTCAGGGGAGAAGGGTGGGAAGTGGTCAGAGTGACCTTTCTATTTGTGTGGTTTTTCTCAAATAGTTAAATGTTTAATATGCCTAAAGGTGTCACATTTGGGGGTAGCATGTCCTGAACCCCAATAACAAAAAATAACACTGGCAAACTGAGTCTTGTAGCCATTAAACAGGAGGAAATACCTTATGATTTTGAAGAAATCTCTAGCAAAGTGGTCAAAATTTTTAAATGTTAAAACTTGGGGGGGTTGTTCATTAGGCTGGGGTGATTCTAGTGCTTTAAATTTCTAAGTAAGCAAACCGAAGCCCAATGTAAATGGTACAATAAGTTTTTCCAAGCTAACCAAATATATTTTGCCTTACTTCCACATCAGCCTGTAAGAGCTTGCTACCACACTGCTGTAGTAGCAAAGATCTCTGAACTTCTCCTGGTTTGCGGTGTTACCTGATTCATGAATCATTCTTAGCGCAAATAAACTTTGCTAAATTATTTTGTCTAAAATTTTTGTGAACTAAAATAAAATTCTAAGCTCCCCCAACTGAACACCACCCCCCCCCGTTTACCAAGGGGACCCCAGAGAAATCTTAAGACTGAGTTTCCAGCCATGACGGAATGGGAGGTCAGATGTGCCTCATTTTACTCCCTCCCATGCTAACAGCCATCGGGCTTTTTTCCTAAGGTCTAAATAGAAACCAACCTCATGATTCAGACCAGCATTCTTTCCTAATAAGAGACCACCAGCCATGGAGTGGTTTTAACCAGTCTATGGAGCGTGTGCAGAAAGGGTTTTTGTGTCCTTGCTTCACCTTTTTCCATAAAAGGGCTGCCATATTCTGAACATGGACCCCATAAAAGGGCATAAAATTCAATCGCATGGGCGCGTGGTTCTCCTTTTGTAAATATTCGTTACTCCGCCTAATAGCTTGTTAAATGCGTATATTTGGCCATCCTGCTCAGTATAAATTCCTGCTCCCATTGTTCCTGCCTTGAAGCATGTGTTCCTGGCTTCTGGCTGGGGGGCTCTGCTTTCCAGCCTGTTGGAATGGGCCACCTACCAGCTGTAACTCTTTGAGAAATCTCTTCTTTCCAAATTATGAACCTTGTTATTTCTTCAGTTAACACTTTCATCAGAAGTAAAGACAAATCATCCACTTTGAAAATTAGGTATGATCCCATAGCTAGAGAACTGATGTGTATAAATAGCTTAGCAAGGGCTAAAAGTCTCTTATTTAGAAGAGAAAGTGCTATGCTTTCCAATAAGGCCACATGAGGCCAATTAAACACTTGAAAGTGAGATACGCTTTAAGTGTAAAATATTTTGAAGACTTCATACCTGTTAGGGTAGAAAGCCTAGTGGGGGCTCATAGCACAGGTGGAGAAAGATTTCTCATGCAGAAGTAAGATATAAAAGTAAAGGAAGTTTAGTTCTCTTCTCGGAAGGATATAATGAGAGGGAAAGGAGGAAGGGGGGAGAGGAAGAGAGCAGGGAGTTGGCATGGCATCTCAAAGAAAGAGAAGGCGGTGCCAGCAGTGAGGCCAAGTGGCTTCCTGATTTTTTTTAAGGGGGACCAAGAGAAAAAGAAAAGATAGTGATGGCTGTCAGTTGATAGCAACATTGGCAGCAGGTAGATAACAAAAACTGCAGGATGTTGAAGTCCAAGAGTTGGTTTCCTGCCTTTCCTTGGAGAAGGGATTATCACAGGAGATGTGACTCTGTCCTTGAGATGTGGGTGAGGTTGTAGGTCGTTCTGCTGTTTACTCAGGAACTCTGTAAAAGCAGATTCTTAAAAAAAAAATTTTAGAGAGAGATATTTACATCTCTTTTCCAGCCATTCAGCTCTTTTAAGAAGTTGTGCAAAACAGAACTCCTGCAGGGTGCCTGTTGATGAGAGAACTCACAGGATTGATCTTTAACTGTTACTGGGGAAACTGGGGGATTAGGTATTTTCCTGTTATTTTTGCAAGGTTGTCCCTTTCAATAACAAAATGTAAAATACTTTGATAATTCTAAAATATTGCATATTGAAATAGTAATATTTTGGACATACTGGGTTAAATAAGATATATTATTAAAATGAACTTCACCTGTTTCTTAATGTTGCTGCTAAAATTTTAAATACATGTGGTTTGTATTCTTCTTATTGAATAGCACTGAGGTAATGAGTAATTTTGATAAGCCATCCTGTGTAACCTTTCTTTTTTTTTTTTTTTTTTTTTTCCAAATAATTGACTCCCTATCCAAGAGTCTATGGAAAAGGCTTCTGGAAATTTGAACAACAGACCTAGACCTCTGGGGACTTTTGTTTAATTCAGGAGAGAACACTTGAACTTTTTTTCTCTTTTATTTCAGCATATTGTAGGGGTACAAATGTTTAGGTTATGTATACTGCCCTTGCCCCCACCCAAGTCAGAGCTTCAGGCGTGTCCATTCCCCAGACAGTGCTGTGTAATCTCATTCACTGGTACTTGGTTTAGTGAGTGTTGGTGACAAAAGATCACAGGGCTATTATTCACTTGCACCTGGCTTAATAAATACTTAAGCATAGAAGTAGTTAAGTATGGTTGCGTATGAGTTAGGTATATCCTACTACCCTTCACTGCTTAACTGAACCAAGACTTTTCTTACTGTGACTTAAAGAAAAGGCTTTCTTTCCCTGTAGTGCTCTAAAAGCATCCAAAGTCTTCCCCAAAGCTGATTCTTCTTTCTCCTGATGCATCAATTAAGACTACTTTGACCCCAGCTTCCTCTCTGTCAGAGAGCTCAGTGCTCAGCGGCTAATTAACTCTCCAAAGAAAGCAGAGCTGCTATCATCTCAGATGTTTCCACTCCTGCTTCCTGCTGTGGCCAGGAGATCACCCCTGGGGGCCGTGGGGACCTCAGGCTTGAGTTCATGCATTGGTTTTTCCAGTTCGGGGACATTTTCCTTGACAAACAAGAGTTACTTCATCCTCCCAAAGAAAGAGATGACTTTGCTAAAAGAAAGATTCAAGTAGTTTTGGCCACTGACCAGACTTTTTCTTTGTTAATAGTACTTAAACACACACAGTCTAATAGATTAGAACAACCTATAAATGGATTAATACGGTGGGGTGGTTTTTTTTCCCTGTTTCACTTCATATCCCATGAACTATTTTCAACTGGTTTCAAAATATCACTTCTCTTGTTTAGATAGATGATGTCACATCTTCCAAGTCCAACTGTCTCCTGGCCTCTTCTGCTGCCTCAGAGTGAGTGTGTGCAAAACAAACTCCTCAACTTCCCTCATGGGGTCCCCCTTCCTCACTAAATCTGTGAATGGCACTGTTGTCCTTGCAGTCACCAGGCTCAAATGTTGTCAACATTCCATTCAATTCCCCTCTCTCCCTTCCTCCCCACTCGCAAGCATTTGCCAGGTCAACATATAATTTCACCTCTTATCTTTATCCTCTCTACTGTGACCTGCTGCCATTTTCCTCGTTGAGACCTTGCTTGCTTTTCGGATGGTTGCTGCAGCTTCTTACCTAGGCTGGTGCTCGTCTCTTGTTTCTCTGGGAGGTGCATCCACAGTCACTTTCCTGTGCTGGCTCTGATCAAGTCACTTCCTGACATACAACCTGGTTCCCCATGACCTACGTGCTAAGGGCGGCTGCCTCAAATCATGTTAGGCTGGGATGGATATAGATAAACATAAACATAGGACAAGCAAACTCCCCCAGGTAAAAATGTAGACGTCTCTCCCAGCATTCAAAGCCCCTGTCGCTTGCCCAAAAGACAGCTTCCCACAGCTCCTCTTCAGACTCTTGGTTCCAGCAGAACTGAACCACTGAATGCTCTCAATATACAAGTACATATTCTTAACCCATCAGCTCCTGCTCTTCCCTCACCTGAGGTTTTCTTTTCCCGTGTTTAAAAATACAGTGCTACAAATCTCTTAATTTGCTACGGCTGCTGCAATCAAGTACCACAAACCAGGTGGTTTAAAACAGGAATTTACTGTCTCACAGAACTAGAGGCCAAAAGTCCTAAATCGGGATGTTGGCGGGGCTGTGCTCCCTCCGAAGGTGCTGGGGAAGGATGTGTTCCAGGCCTCTCTCCCAGATTCTGGTAAGTTCCTTGACTTGTGGTGGCATAACGCCAATCTTCATGTGGCATCTCCCCTGTGAGTCTGCCTCCAAATCTTTCTTTCTAGTGGACAAAAAGTAATCTCTTTTCCTCATCCATTGCAAAGCTGATGGCTGAGATCCCCATGACAAAAAACAGATTAACACAAGTTTTACCTGCTACCGGAGCCTTCAGAAATAAAGACCCAGAGACGTGGAGAAATCTGGGTGTTTTTTGGATAGTCTTAAAGTATGATTGGAGGACAAAATGAATGATCTAATGGTAATAAACTAGGGGTGGGGGACTTAGCAAGGCCTATTTGTTCATATTCGTCTTGGCATCCCTGGGTGATGATCCTCCCCTCTGGGTATAGGGCAGGACATCTGTCCTGTGAGAGTCTTCAGGAGAGAAGGGAAGGAGGGAGGAGGTCAAAGTGGCCTCTCTAGGGTTTATGGTCTGCTTTGGGGATGAAGGGTGAGGGGAAGGGGAGAGTGACTTCTTGCCTCTGCTGTTTTCTCAAACGCCAAGGTGCCATATTTTGGGGTACTCTGCTCAAGCCTCATCACCCTTTTTATAAGGACACCATTTTTATTGGATCAGGGGCCCACCTTACTGCAGTAGGACATCATTTTAATTACTTGCAACTACAATGATTCTGTTTCCCAGAAAGGTCACTTTCTGAGGTACTAGGGGTTAGGACTTCAACATATACGTTTTGAGGGGACACAGCTCAACCCATAACACATGGCCAAGCCCAAATGCCATCTCCTCCTGGGAAATCCCTGAGCTTTCCCCGTCTTCCCATACCAAGCTTGACATAATCTACCTCCTCAAATGCCTCTGGCCTGAGTAACTCTTACAAGTTTTCTATGTTTTGTGACATGAAGCACTGGCTTTGCATGTGGGTCGGTACTATATTTTTAAAGGGAATGTTGGCCCAGACATCTCTAATTCTCTTGCCCATGTCTCATCTTCCTTGGAGGATGGAGGACAAGAAGCAGAAATGCCTCAGTGACAGCTCTCCTTGGCCCTGGAAACCTGCTGAGTGTGACAAGGGTGTGTCTTTGTGGTGATTCCCTGCCACAACAGTTGTCCCCAGAACCAGTGGTGGAGTTCTGGAGACACCTCTGGGGACTTCTTACCTCCAGCTGCTAGAGGCAGCACCTCCATTTGCTACACGTGGAGGCACTGATGTTGTTCTAAAGCCACCCCCACCTCCCGCAGCAGCTTTCCCATCCAGAGCAGTTAATCTGCTATTTAGGATGCAGATCTTGATTTCTTTTCACAGCCTGCTCAGCCACATTTTGCGGTTTTGATTAGGAGATAGCACCCTGTGTGCAAGAACTGGGTCGGGTCACACCGTTTAATAAAGCTATCATGACTGATGTGAGCACTACACACAAAAGGGAACAGGAGTCGCACAGCTGTACTCTTTGTGGCATGAAATCATGCAGCTTGCACTTGGGTAGGGACCTTTTTGATGTCACAGGGTGAGGGATTAAGTCATAATTATGTAGATCTAAATTACCTTCCAGCAAACCCACTGGCGGTTCTTCATTAACATCGCAGCAGGCTTTAATTCCAGCAAAAGACTGATCACCCTTCAGCTGCCCGACATTCAGCCTGCAGAATATGTTTGGAATTAAGCAGGGACCTTGGCTGAAAAGAACATCAGGTGTTGTTTCTCTACTTTGGTCTCGGATTTTATGTTGGTTAATACGCATGGGTGCTCCTTTGGTGACAGTGCCTGGGATGCAGGTGTGCCAGGTTCCACATATCTGAGTTCACCGCCCAGTGCTCATAGCACTGGAATCTGAGCATCCAGTAGTGATTAGGGACCTTGGGCATCACTGATCATCTGAGTATTGATCAGAATGCAGTGCAACTCCAAGTCAGATTTCCAAAACCATTTATGACTGAGGTGGCAAACTCATATCGCCAGGAACATTTTCCAGGCTCCAAATGACTCTTCATAATCTGAACCAGAGATATAACATCTTAGTAATAACCAGGAGGGAGGGGCTTATGGATAAACAGGATTGTCTGGGAACTTGGGCATTTCCATCCCATAGCAGGTTGTGGAGGTGGATCCTCAGTCAATGTGCAGGAAGACTTGGGATTGATTAGCTGACTCTTGTTTTAGGTCACCCAGATGCTTGTCTCAGCAAGGACTGTCTCTGAGCCAAAGCCACCTCCTTCATTTTCTATTAGGGTGAACCAAGGAGACTGCCTCCCAGGTTAGGCAGGATAAAACAGCCTTGCTTCGTGAACAATAGACAGTGAGATTTGCTTTTTTCCATTAAGGAGGGAGCTGGACTTCTTCATACCACCTCTGGGATCTGCCTATGAACATTTTTTCTATCTGTAACAAGGAATATTCTTCCACTTACCTTAAATCAGGTAATGTTGAGCCTCTGACAAAAGCGTGAAGGAGCTGACAAAGAGTTGGCAGGGACAGTCTGAGCCAATAGATCTCTCACTAGAATTAGACAGGAGGCTTAAAAAAGAACATATCATCACCAGGTCCCACTCCAGACCTACTAAATTAACATCTCCATTTTTCTGGGAGTTGGATTTTCTTCTTTGAGCTTCTATGTTTAATTTTAATTGTTGCAGTTCTCTTAATTCTTCTTTGTGGTTTCTGATCTCCATTTTTAAAAATTTTTCTTAATTTTTTAGTGTATGTATGTCATAATTCCACACTACAAATTCTTTCTGGAAAACAGATGGTAGTGCTGGTGGGTATCAAATTATAAGTTAGTTTGAAAACAGAGGTCATCTAAAAAAAATCTTCCACGCACTATAGAAGAAAATCACATTCATCATTTGTGATAAATGGCCATCTTTCTTCAGCTGAAATCTTTTAGTGACAAGTAGTACACTACTCTAAAATGTGACCTACTCCTTTGTGGGCAGCTCTCCCTAGGTAAAGTTTTTCCTTGTATTAAATCAAAATCTGCATGGCAACATTTCTCTATTTATCTTAATTCTTTGTTTTGATTGTTCTAGAGGACTTTTTCATTTCAGGATATACGAGTTTACTATTGCTACATAACTAATTATTCCAAAACTTAGCTGCTTAAACAGATACGGTTTGTGTGACATACGTAGGTTCCGAGCCTCAGGAGTTAAGAGCAAAGTGTCTGGGTGGTTTTAGCTCGGGGTGTCTCATGAGGTGGGTGGCTGGGGAGCTTGACTGGGGCTGGAGGATTTGCTTCCAAGATGACCCACTTAGATGGCTGTTGGAAGAAGGAAACCTAAATATTCCTCTCTAAAATTCTGGAGATTGTAGTTAAAGTTAAAAAGTTAAAACCCAGAGGCACACTCTGCCTGTCCTCTCTGCCTTTCTTAGCTAAAGAATGGGCCCCTTTGTAACACTTGCTTATTGGCTCAGAAACAGTTCAGAGATGGCAGCATAATCTTCCCACGTTTACCTTCCTGCATCTTCCTGCCTTTTGGAAGCCTGAAGATATTCCCTTCTTTGTCTTGTTACTACATAGGATTTATGGCTCTTTGTTAAAATACTATTTCAGCGAGGCCCCTAAGCCTCTGCCTTGAGAGAGAGATTCTTTTGAACTGAGGCTTCCCCCATGGTGGTCACATGATATGGGTATAGCAGTCATTAATAAACTTCTGCTTGTTTTTCTTTTGTTAATCTGACTTTTGTTTCTAGGAGAGTGTCTCAACTAAGAACCCAAAAAGGGAAAGAAAAAATGTTTTCTTCCTTATACATGTTATACACATGGCCTGAAGATAATTTTATATAATGTTTTTGTGTATGACATAGTTTTGCCTGGCCCCATCACATGAGGTCAGGTACGGAATTTTTCCTTTGTGGCATCATGTTGACACCTAAAAACTTTCAGACTTTGGAGCATTTAGGATTTCAGATTAGGGATGCTCAACCTGTACCTTCTTCCACCCAGGGTTTGTTCTTGTTGCTGTTTGTTTAGTAACATTCCTGAACAAATTCTGTAAAACAAGTATTCCTGTCATGACCGAAGTCTTTGTTCACTTAGTAGTCAGCTAATAAGTGAACAGAGATTTCCTTCAATGCTTTGAAGCAGTAAGTCTCTAGCCTTTGCCAATGGGCACGGTCAATGCTTCAGCAGTTTACAACTTCCTGCTTGCATACGGCCTCAAGGTCAGCCAGAGGTAGGCCTCAAGGTCAGCCAGAGGTAAGCGGTTAGGTCTCACTTAGGTCTTTCCTGAGCATACACACAGCCCTGTACATGTGCCTGGACTTCCAGATGCCCAGTGACATGCTGGAGCTTTCCAGAGCTCTCCCTATGAACATCACCTTTCCAAATCCTCCTTTTAAAATGTTTGGCCAGGCTTATGTTTGCCCCTAAGGTATCATAGCCTTAGGCAGCCACAGTGTTAAACAATTGCTATTTTTTTGATAAGTATCCTAGGGATAAGGTGCCCCCCTCCCCCAGGAGCTCTGAATCAGGCCAAATAACAACATCCTGTAAATGGGTCTTTTCCTAGGGCACTGTAAGGTAAAACAGTAGTAATTCTATGGGGCCACACTTCTTGAGGAGCTCTAAACCCAGTCTGCCCCTCCAGTGGCTGTAAGGCTGCTCATCTTTACAGCTACTATGATTGCAAAGCTGCTGGTTCTTAAGGCTACCACAGAGCTGGGGTGAGGGGTATTGGAATAGTGAGAGTTAAAATGCTGTAACCTTTGCTATTCTTACTAAGACTCGGCAATTGTTCTTGAATAAACTCTCCTTGGATTATAATTTCTAGAGTTAAAAAAAAAATCTGGGGGGTGGTGGGAGGCAGTATTCTTAGTGCTTTTATGGAGATTTTCAGAAGGTTTTGCTCCATCATTCTAGAAGTCTCCCAGCTAGCTCCACCTTTTGAAAAGAGGAGCACCAAAGAATTTGTGGACATGTTTTAAAATCGTCACATAGCATCTGTACTCAGAACTGAAAACCAAGGTCTACCCATTCAGCCTGGCCCACAGCTGCCATTAATAGTTATGAAATTTAGCAATAGAATTGAGAGGGTGGGGAAGCTTGTCCTCTTGGTAATGTCAACGGGGAAAAAAAAACCAAACTCTGTAAAAATAATTTTAAAGGATTTATTCTGAGCCAAATTTGAGGATCATGACCCGGAGCCACACCCAAGAAGCCTTGAGCAAGTGGACTCGGTGTGGCTGGGTTACAGTTTGGTTTTATACATTTTAGGGAGACAGGGGTTACAGGTAAAGTCATAAATCAATACGTGGGAGGCATACATTGGTTTGGCCTGAAAAGGGTGGGCCATATGGAAGTGGTGGGGGGTGGCTTACAGGTCATAGGTTTGACTTGTAATTGGTTAAAGACATGAAGCTTTGTCTAAAGGCTTGGAATGTTTTAACATAAGGAGCTGTTTATCAGAGATAAGCCACCAGACATACATTTGTTGTGTAAATTAAGGACTTGCAGGTTTGTCTTGCATACCCTTAGGCCTGTTAATGGGTTACAAAGGATGTCCCCAAGAAGAGGGGTGGCATGATGAGTCATGTTTGACCTCCCTGCTCAGCAGGCAATTTAGTTTTAGGATATTCCTTTGGCCAAGAGGGGGTCTAGTCAGTCAGCTGATGGGGCGGGGGTGAGCCTTAAGATTTTATTTTAGTTCACAGTAAGTATGTTCTTCATAGCTGAACCAAATGCTTTTCTAGGACAGCTTGTCCTTTCTTTGAGCACTTGGAAAGCCTGTGCCCTCTGTAACCACCTGCCAGCCTTGCAAGGTGGGATGGCATCAACATTCACGGAACCCTGTCTGAGGCCCTCCTGATACAAAGATAATCCAAGGGGAGCCCAGGTGTCAACCTAAGAAGAGAGGATCTGACAGTCCCTGGGGGCCTCCTTGCTGACTAGCTTTCCCAGCTAGGTTTCCTAGGACCCCTGGCAGCTATTGTTTGCCTCAGTGGTGCTCCAGCAATTGATAGCCATATTCTCATTTTTGGCCAACCCTTCGGTACTTTTTGTATAGCTCATGGTGCCCCGACAGGAGATTTTTATGCTGTCTATAACATTGGAACGAGCTGTCTCTCTACTGTTGGACAGATTAGGGAGTATTAATGGCTTCCACAAGAATGTCCAGGAATTATAACTTGGGTTTGTACATTTGGCCTAGAAGCAGCTGCCTTCAGAATGGCCAGTCATCGCTGATGACCAGCGTGATAACTAATCAGTGGAAACTCCTCACCCTTAGTTGAGCCATGTTTCCAGAGATGAATGGCTGAGGTGAGCCTGAGAATTTCTCCTTCACCGCAAAGGGCCTTCTCAGGGGAGCCAGGTTAGCAGCTCACTGGAGCCAGACAGCCTTGGCTCGTGTCACACATAGGTGTCAGAGTGAAATTACAAGGGATCGTTTACATTTGCTATAATCTCATTTTCTATGAAGAATGGAGCAGAGAGATTTTCACTTTACAAGACACTTCCAGAGAGGATTTGGCCCACACGGTAGAGGGGTAGAAGAGGAATGACTTGTATGTAAATGCCAGACCTTGCCCTCTTAGAAATCCTGAACTTTGGAATGTGGCAGATTAAAGATGGCTACAAATCCATTGACATGTCTCTTATTGAGAGATGGGATCTATTACTGGCCTATTGCTTTTTGACCTTTAGAGTATGGCCAAAGTGATTCCATGTTCATTTTAGGGCAAGCCTTTAAATGGACTGGCAGCTTCTGTTTTGCTCTCTTAAAGCCTGAGCCGCTATTAAGAAGTCTCACTACCTTCCTGAATAGACCTCACAGAGGGGCTCTAAGACTACATGGAGAGAGAGAGAGAGAGGGCCCAGTGGAGCCCAGCCTGAGAGCCATTCCCACCAAGGTGTCAGGCTTGTGAGTGAAGCCATCTTGGATGCTCCACATTGGCCCCAGTGTCAGCTCAATACCACCAAGAAACCCCAGTTGGTGCCACATGGAACAGAAAAATTATCCAGCTGAGCTGTGCCCACATTCTTGACCCACAGAATGAGAGATAATCATTGTTTTAAGCTACTAGGTCTTGGGTTAATTTGTTACAGAGATAAATTACTGGAACAGGAGCCCGTTAACCTTCTGTGGCAGTGTGCTTCAGACATGAGCAAGGGACCAGAGTAGACCTTGACTTTTCTGTAGCTGTGTCTAGATGGGGTCCATATAGCACTCTTATGGTGCAAGGGCTAAGGGACCTGCCCTGTGCCTCACCAGATGGAGCTCCTAGGTGCTTGCTTGATATGAAAGTTGGTCACACCCAAGTGGAGCACCTCCCTTGTCCTCTTTGTAGGCAGCAAATCTTGTACTTATGAGCAGCAAATAAATAACTAGAGGGAAGATTGTTGGGTCATGATATGTAACTTTCTAAGCTTCTTGATACATACTGCCCAATTGTATTTCAGAAAAGGTCTACCAGTTTCTAGTTCTTACCAAAGTCTGGAAGTGTGCTTGTTCCCTGCCCCTCAGTAACCCTGGCTGTTATCAACTGTGGTAGTGACTGTGATTTCTGAGTAATGCCACCCGTGTGCATGACCTCTGCTCATCTCTGTATCCACTGTGCCTGTAGTGTCTGGAACAAAGTAGGTATACAATAAATGTTTTTTTTGAATGGATAAGGACTCTGAAGTCTGCAAAATCTATTCCTTTAGCCCCCAGCCCTCTCTTATGTGTCTGTGTTTTCCTAGATGTTCCACAGGTGTTTCAAATTTATTGTACACCCACCCTTTCACCTCCAACCCTGCTTTTCTTCCTCTGTATGGTGTCCCTGAACAGCACACCACCCACTCAGTTAGCCTCGCCAGGAACCTGGGAACCTTCCTCTTATTTACTGCTTCCTCTTACTCAACCCTCTCCTCCAACCAACAATCAAACCCTGTCTATTATATCATCCTTCGCCTACTCATTCATTCTGAAAATGTGTATTGACCATTTATGGTGTGTCAGGGTTTGTTCTAAGTATTGGGGATACAGAGAACAAAAGATACAAAAATCCCTGCTGTCACAGTATATATTTTAGTTGGGGAAGTCAAGTAATAATCAAGTTAACAAATTATCTAGAATGTCAGGTGGTCATAAAAGCTATGGAGAAAAATTAAGCAGGGGACGGGCTACTATTTTAAATAGGTAATCAAGGAAGGATTCACTTTGAAGGTGAAATTCAAGCAGAGACCCAAAGGAGGTGAAGGAGTGATCATGCTTTACGTATCTCCTGACTCTGTCCATGGCTCTCCAGCTGCTCTGCCATCACCCTGTTCAAGTCACCACCATCTTCCTCCTGGACTATTAACTAGTCTTCCTGCCATCCATCCTTCAGTTCATTATCCATCTTCCCCCCAGGGTGATATTGCTGAAGTCAAAACCCAATACCACTTTCCTACTTAAAACCCCTTAGTGGCTACCCCAAATTCCTCAAGGTAAAAAAAGAAAAACTTAGTAATATCTCCTATAAGCCCCCGAGTCTTTTTCCAACCTTATCTCCCTGAAGTCCTCACTTGTAGCCAAGACCTTTATTTCCTTCAATAAGCATGGAGCTGAACTTTTAAAAACCTCCTTCAGCTCCTTTCTTCTCATTCCATAAAGACAACGGTGGGATTTTGTTTTTGTTGTTCATTCTTTATTTGGGTTTGAGATGCATTTTAGAGAACCTAGCTTCCTTTAAAAGGGCCATTCAGAAAGGGTAGGTTTTGTGATGGGATGAAACTTTCTAATCAGTAAGGTAAGAGCTAATCATGCAGATGAGGGACATTTATCACTCAACTAAGTCAGGGGCTGCAGCTATACATCATTAATATGCGATGGGCTGGTGGCATGGCCCTGGCTATTAATAGCATAAACTGGATGGACTCCAAGTGTTGGCATGATAAGCCTACAAAGCTCTGCACCGTCGGAGAAGGAGCCCATTTGTACCAGCAAGGGACTGGGCAGGAGTTAGGTTTTTATGGGGAGGAGAAGGTTGCACTGAAGCCTCCATGTACTAGTTCATGGGATCTCTGGGTCAGGCTTCCTGACTGTGAGTGACTGGAGAGAGAGCTCAGTGAGTCAGAGAAGCACTGGGCCACTGGGACAGAGCACAGCCTTGTTTCCAGCGGACCTAGTTAGTGTCCTTGTGCTCTGAGGCAGGGTGGGACTGCACTCATGGTCCTGCCTCGCAAATATGTGTTGTAGTTTCCAAGGTCTTGTAGCCAGCTCAATGCAAACCTGTGCCTGCAACTGGGAAAGTGACAATTAGCAGATGTCCTATTGCAGAGGATCAGGAGAACTGACACTACATCCCAAGGACAAGATATTAAGGAGGGACAGGATAGCCCAAGCTGGCAGCTCCCCGAGAAAGGCTGTCTTTAAAGACTAGACTCGGGAGCATCCGTCCAGAACCCACTCTCTAAGGGTGGCTGTGGCAAGGTTTTCAAGGATTTGCCATCTAAATTGGAACAGTACTGGAGGGTTGGTTAATCAGCGTAGGAGGGGTTAGAAATTGAGTGGTGAGATGTGTTCAGGGTATGTGGTTGGCTGGTGAGGCTTTATAGGTTTTACCACCTTTTTTTTTTTTTTTTTTTTAATTTCATCTTGTTATGGGGGATACAGAATTGCAGGTTACATACGTTGCTCCTGTACCGCCTTTCCCCCCAAGTCAGAGCTCCAGGCGTGTCTGTTCCCCAGGTCGTGCGCCTTGCACCCTTCGTGTAGGTATATATCCCTCCCTTCCCCACCCCCCCTTCCCGAGTCAGCACCTTCAAGTGTTACCACTCCCCAAACGGTGCGCAATGCACTCATTGTGTAGGCATACCCCCATCCCCTCCCCCACCCCCCACCTCAGTCTGATATCCAATTGGTGTCGTTCCCAGATTTGTATTTATTTACCACCTTTTTGTGAATGAATTCAAAGATAGGTAAACTCAGTACAGCTGTGGAAGAGCACGCTGGGTCCCCGATCCACCATAATGAATGGAGAACTCTGTCTCAAGATCTGTCTAGAAGGTGGGTCTAATCCTGCTGACAGAACATCATTGGATTTGCCTTGGAGGAAACTGTCCAATAAAGTGCTGGTCAGAGAGTAGGAACAGAGCGGGAACTTTATCAAGCTTTTAGAGCATGTTAGAGGATGACTTTTGTACTTGCTCACAAATGTTGTCTGTGGACTGCTTACTTTGTAGTATATTGCCTGCAAGCCATGTTGTGGGGAGGAGGCACATTCTTCCCACCCCATCTTATGACAGAAGGCTATGATGCTTACCAAAGGCACCTGGCAGATAGGAATGTCAAATTGACTTAGATCAGTCTACCATGCAGGAGTGGGATGTGGGGCAAATTATTATATGTAGATTTACTTCCTTCTGAACTCTGAGTAGGGTCTGGGACAGTGTGACCATCTCAGGGGGCAGCTAGGATGGGATCTTCTGCCTATAACTAACTGCAACCAGGAAACACAGAAATGAAAATTTGAGAAAAAATGATTACAGTTAATAAAATTGTAAAACATAAGAATTTCTATTGCCCCTGTGAAAATACTTTAATGTTTGCTGTATCATAGATGAGTAAATTGCAGCTCTTTAAAAACCAAAAGGCCTAGTACCTTATGCTTTATTGGTCTCTTAAAGTTGGCTGAATTAACAGCATTTCGGTGTTTTGTTTCCTCATTTTAAAGTTGCAATTTCAGATCTTGTTCAAAACCTTTAACATTTACTTCCATGGGGACATCAGAGAAATACAAGAAACACTGAGCTGTAGGGGAGGAGAGTAGAAAAACAGAAAATAATTTCTTTTCTTCTCCTAGTCTTTATCATATTTTGGTGAATGGCAGCCTGGTTGTCAGAGGATAAAAACTCACTCTGAGGACTGGTGACGAATGGTACTGAAATGGAAAGCTCCAGAAGAAAAAGGGGCCAGTCCAGTGAGATAATTAGACATCAGTTAGGAACAGAGATGTGTGGCCTCTTTTATGTCAAATTGACTGGACTAAGGGATGTCCAGATGGCTGGTAAAACATTTGTTTCCGGGCCCGTGAGGATGTTTCTGGAAGAAAATTTGAATTAGTAGACTGTAAAGATCTGCCTTCACCAAGGTGGATGGGCATCGTTCAATTTGTCGAGGGCCCTGATAGAACAAAAAGGTGAGGAAAGGGCAGATTCTCTCTATCTCTTTGAGCAGGGACCTCCATCTTTGCTTGCCCCTGATGTCAGAGGGGCTTGGGGTTCACAGGCTTTTGTACTCTGGGACTTACACCAGCACCTTCCCAGCCCCCCACTGAGAATTACACCATTGGCTCCCCTAGTTCTCAGCCTTTGGAATTGGCTGAATTACACCACCAGCTCTCCTGATTTTCCAGCTTGCAGATGGCAGATTGTGGGACTTCTCAGTCTCCCTAATCATGTGAGCCAATTCCCACAATTGGCTCAGAGAGAAGACAGAATAAAGAAGAAAATATCTCTCTCTGTCCTACTTTCTTTGTCTCTCTATATATACACATATGTACACATATACAGATGCTCCTCACCTTATGATGGATTTATTGGGATGTAACTCCACTATAAGTTGGGCATGCTGAATGTGTTTTGCTTCTGAACCATTGTAAAGATGAAAAATTACAGGGCAAACCACTGTAGGTCAGGCCCTGTCTGTATATGTAATTCTAGGGGGTGCAAAGATCCCCTGTATCCACTGACTCCCAGCAAGGTAAGAACAAAAAAGTTGAGAGCATTTAATGTGCCAGATATCTATCTATCTATCTAATCTAGATCTATATATAATACATCTTCTATTCTGTTTCTCTGGAAAACCCTGACTCATATACTCGTTGGGTGAATAACACATGTCTGTTGCTTCTGTCTTTAGGACAGATATGTACTGACTGAGGACTTGTTACTGGCAAAACACCACCTTTTCTCCTTTGAGTCTCTAAATCTGGCTCCAATTCCCAACACTCTGCTCAACTAGTTCTCTTTGATGTCAATAATTTCATTCTTCATTTAGAACTCCCTTGCTCTTTCTGTTCTCATCATGGTCATGGTCAGCCTCTGCTGTGTGTATCAGTTGGGATAGCCAAGGTTATGCTGCAGGAACAAACAACCTCAAAAGCTCAATGGCTTTAAATAACAAAGATTTATTTCTTGCTTCCATAATGTGTCCATTGCTAGTCAGCTGGGGCTCTGCATCTTCCTCTTCCTGAGTAAGTGGTGGGATCCACACTGAGTAAGTGGTCACTACCTGGACATTACTGACCAATGTGGCAGAGGGGGACCAAGCTCTGGAGGGTCCCACACAGGTAATTAGGTGCTTTGGTTAGGAAGTGACACCCTTCTACTCACAACTCATTAGCCACCTAATCACATGGTAGCACCCAAACACGGAGGAGCCTGGAAATGCAATCCTACTATATTCCTGGAAGGTGGACAGCAGAAAATACTGAGAATCTGATAAAAACAGACCCTATTTTCTATAATGCATTCACACACTATCACCCCAAATCATCCATGCTGCATACATGTAATTCCAGGGAGTGCAAAGATTCCATGTATCCACTGACTCCCAGTAAGGTAAGAACAAAGAAGTCAAGAACATCTAATGTGCCAGGCCTCCCGCTAGACTGGTTTTCCCGCCTGACTAGGTTTCATGACTGTGCTCTGCTGGCCTTCCCCATAATCCTGAGCTGTCTTTTGCTTCACTTTCTTTGCTTTTTTTAAACTGTGGAAGTTGCCAAAATGCATCCCTTCATCTCAGACCCCTCATCAACTCCCTAGTTTTACATTTTCTTCAAGTTGGTGGTCCAATTCCACCTCCTCTGTTAAATTGTATTTGGCTAACGGTAGTCTACAGTCATTCTTCCTTTTTCTGAATTCTGCAAGCATTTAGCCTGATCCACACGATGAGCTTTCAGTGGTGCGCCGCCTTGCAATATTCCATAGTGGATTCACGTGTGTTGCCCTGTTCCTCCCATGAGATGATCATGTCCTTGAAGGCAGGGCCTTGCTTTCTACCCCTGTACTTGGCAGCCTAACAGGGTCACTCACCTGGGGCCCTGGGAGGGATACTGCAAGAGACTTGGGTAGTCATTCTGGCTCAGACGGTAACTAGGTGTCCCTACTCTCTTCTCTTGGTCCTTCTGCCTTTGCTCTCCTGGAAAGTGAGATGGTTGAGACAAAAGCTCTCTAAAGCTCCATCCAGCTCTCAGGATCCACAGCAGGGTGAGCTATTGAGAAATTAACTGTCAACCTCCCACCCCAAATTAGGATAAAAAAAAAAAAAATCCCCTCTCCCTGCCACATTATAGAAACATGACCTGGGGACTACTCTTGAGCCCGGGCTCCCTTTATCCCCAGGGGTCTGGTTAACAAACTTCCTGTTTCAGAGCAGAAGAAAAGGGAGGGTAGGGGAGGAGAGGGGAGAACTTAGAAAACTCCCTCCAGCAGGCTCCTGTTTTGAAAGGTTTAGGCCAAGGGAAGGGAGCTTTAACCTCCCAGAGGCAGAAAGGAAGAGACTGGTTTTTTTGGAGGAAAGAAGAGAAGAACTGTCAACCTGTGGAGTGTTGGGTTCCCCAAAGCTGAGAAAAGAGATGGGGGCTGAAGTATCTGTGGAAGCTCCGCCTCATCTGGCTCCCAGTGCTCATTGGTAGATGGTCCTTAGGTGGGATGACTGTAGGGACGTTTGTGGAGGCTGAAATTTGGAGGCCTGGAGGGCCCTGGGAGGAAGTCTGGGGACACTGGAGAGGATCTCTGCATGTGGAGTGTCCAGAGCCCTTGCTTTGTCACAGGAACAGGGGACAAAGTGCTCAGGACACATTGATGGTACATTGTCTTCACCCCCGTTTTCCTGACCGGCTTCAGCTGTGGGCTGGATGTTGGTACCACCCGAGGGAGGAGAAGCCTCCCTCTCACCCTCCACTCCCGCTGCCCCATGAGGAAACCACGAAGAATTACTGACATTGGAATTCTGCCGAGAATGGTAAGTGGGAGCTCAGAGCTAGATTTGATTTAGAAAAATTAAAAGAATGTGACACTTTTCTCACCTCAATTTCGTAGAGCAATTTGTGAACTTATTAGAAATCCATGATCTGACATTCGCCTGCATGGGTGGAAAGAGGAATGGCGAACTCAGATCCCAGCCAGAGGCCATTAAGTCTGTGAAAGCCTGGTCCCTAAAGGGTACCGGAGCCTTTAGAGTTAATGAGATGCACATAATACATTGCCAGGCAATGAGATGCAAAACCCTCACAGCTAAAATGGAAGTAGCTTAAAGGAACCAGACACCTGGGGGCAGCTGTCCTGTGTTGGGGAGGGGGCTGAGGCAGTGTTATAACACCAGGGCATCTGATTCTCAGTGGGGGCTTCAGGCATCCAAACACAGCAAGCAGCTGTCTTGGGTCCCACTTGCCAGCCCAGGCCTTTCTAACAACCAGCCCGGTCAGGGGGGCTGCACCCTTATGCCACTTCTTGATATTGAGCAAAAATCCCCTCAAAGAAATGGGTAAGCTAACATTATTATTATGTACATGTGACATTTATTACATGCTAGGCAGAGAACCATTTCTGTTGGAGAGGTGCTGCTAGTATCATCATTATCCCATTTCACAGATGAGGAAACTGAGGCTTGGAACATTTAATAACTTGTATTTAGGTTGGTACAAAAGTATCGCAGTTTCAGATGATGAATTTTAAATCGTTATCAGTAGGCTCACACACATCTTTATTAATCAAAATAGGAGCCATTGTAATCCACACATTTTTGCCAGTGAGAAATAAGCTTGTTTATTCCTGTAGCATAAAAATCTGTGCTTTGATTCCTTGAACTCTTGGAAAGCATTTTCTGCATCCTGCTGGTTGTGGAAGCGTTTTCCCTGCAAAAAGTCGTTGAGATGCTTGAAGTGGTTGGTTGGCGAGAGGTCAACTGAATATGGCCGATGAGGCAAAAACCTCATGGCCCAATTCGTTTAACTTTTTGAGTGTTGGTTGTATGACATGCGGTCGGGCGTTGTCATGGAGAAGAATTGGGCCCTTTCTGTTGACCAATGCTGGCTGCAGCGTTGCAGCTTTCAGTGCATCTTGTCAATTTGCTGAGTATATTTCTCAGGGATTCAGAAAGCTGTAGTGGATCAGACCAGCAGACGACCAACAAACAATGACCATGACCTTTTTTTGGTGCAAGTTTGGCTTTGGGAAGTGCTTTGGAGCTTCTTAGTTCACTTCTTAGTTCAACCACTGAGCTTGTCATCGCTGGTTGTCGTGGAAAATCCACCTTTCATTGCACGTTGACAATCCAATCGGGAAATGGTTTGTTGCGCACAAGAAGAGAAGATGACACTTCAAAATGACGATTTTTTTGATGTTGGGTCAGTTCATGAGGCATCCACTTATCGAGCTTTTTCACCTTTTCAATTTGCTTCAAATGCCAAACGACCGTAGAATGGTCGACCTTGAGTTCTTCGGCAACTTCATGTAGTTGTGAGAGGATCAGCTTCGATGATTGCTCTCAATTGGTTGTTGCAGCTGATGGCTGGCCACTGTGCCCTTCATCTTCAAGGTTCTTGTCTCCTTTGTAAAACTTCTTGAACCACCACTGCACTGAACGTTCGTTAGTAGTTCCTGGGCCAAATGTGTGGTTGATGTTGTGAGTTATCTCCGATGCTTTACAACCCATTTTGAACTCGAATAAGAAAATCGCTCGAATTTGCTTTTTGTCTAACATCATTCCCATAGTCTACAATAAATATAAAATAGCAAGTAATAAATCCTTAGCAAAAAAACATAAAGCAAGAAATGTGCATTAAAATGATGTATAACATAACCACATTTATTTAAGAATGTACCCAATATCAAACGGCAAATTTCAACAATGCTAAAACCACAATTACTTTTACACCAACCTAATACAACATCAAACCACTTGTGAATGGTGATGGGGTTTGGGACATGCTACACCAAAATCTGGCACCTTGGCATATTGGATATTTTAAGACGAAAACATTTGAGAAATAGCATGTTCAGAAAGGTCCCTCCAATGAGCCTCCCCACCCCCCCCCCAAAAAGGTCATAAAATCTAGGAAGCCTTTTCTGACCCTCCCCTGAAGCAGGTCATAGGTGTCTTTGGGAGATATGCCCTCTCTATGTCTAGATTTGAATGAACAGGACTTGCTAAGTCTTCCCCAATTAACTCATGCTCTTTGTCCTGTCATTTCTCCCTGACTCTCCATTCTTCATCAAACCTACTACAAAAACACTCAGGTGTGGTTTTGTGTTTGTGTTTTTTTTTTTTTTTTTGAGACGGAGTCTCACTCCGTTGCCCAGGCTAGAGTGCCGTGGAATCAGCCTAGCTCACAGCAACCTCAAACTCCTGGGCTCAAGCAATCCTCCTGCGTCAGCCTCCCGAGTAGCTGGGACTACAGACATGCTCCGCCATGCCCAGCTAATTTTTCTACGTATATTTTTAGCTGTCCAGATCATTTCTTTCTATTTTTTTTTTTTTTTTTTTTTTAGTAGAGACGGGGGTCTCGCTCTTGCTCAGGCTGGTCTCGAACTCCTGACCTCGAGCGATCCTCCACCTCGGCCTCCCAGAGTGCTAGGATTACAGGCGTGAGCCACTCCACCCGGCCAAAAACACTCAGGTTTAACTCTTTCTTTGGCTCTTCATTTCTTCATAGGAAACTTACATTAAACAGACTTGTATGCTTTCCTTTTACTCTGTCTTTTGTCACAGGGTCCCCAGTCAATGAACCTAAGATGGATAGAAGGAATAGCTAGTTTTCCTTCCCTATAAAAGCTAGTGACATTTTAAGGAAAGATACACGGATTCTAGAACCTGAGCATGTAGCCCCCAGCCTGCCATCCTCGCCAGCCTTTGGCCCGGGTAGGGTCATCTTCAGCCTCCCATTGGCTGGGCTCAGCCCTGGGCCAAAGGCCTGTGTTTCCACAGTTTCTGTGGATGCACTGGCCACGTGGGTGGGCTCAGGCCGTGGGCGGGCTGAGGAGAGTGGGGAGGGAGCAGCAGACCCAAATTCAGTCCAGAAAGGGCTCCTGCTGGGGCCACAGAGGACAGAGCAGATGGAAGAGTCAAACTACCAGAGAGTTTCACTTGGCACTGAAATATAGCATGTGAGGGCCCCTGTCTTTGCCACACTAAACAAGGGGCTTTGACTTAAAATGGAGAAAAGAGGGGTTTCGAGCATGAACTTGGTGTTGGGCAGAGCTGGGTCACTTACTAGATCTGGGGTGAAGTCCCTGATCTGAGCCTTAGTTTCCTCTGTAAAGTGGGGGGTAATAATATCTATCTCTTAGGATTATTGTGAGGATTAAATGAAATAATGTGGTAGAGCACTTAGCACAGCATCTGACACACATGAAGTGTTCAGTAAATGGTGTGTACAATAATAGGAATCGTAAAATAGAAACAGTCACAAAAAACAGCTACTAATGGTTTCCTGGTCTCTCACAGTAAATAAATTCTTGGGATAGACAACTTGGCCTGGTAGGTAATTCAGTAAGTTTGGGAAGAGGAGATTGCTGGTTTTTCTGTTTGGAGTCAGGTTCCTGCTAGAGTATCTTTTGCAAAGTTAGCAGGAATCTGAGGTCACCTTTCTAAATGGGATCGAGTAGCATGGGAACTCCACTCACCGGAAAGTACCTAACCTTAATGTTTTTTCCAGGCGTATGTACACACATAAGCAGTATATGCATTTTTAAAGTGTGCATGTGGCTTTTACAGGTCATTGCATTCTTGGGTTCTCAGGGACTCCTGCTCCAGGTGTGTGAATGTCCTGGCAATATTTTTAATTACAGACATGTCTTTGGCCCCGGTATGTTAATATAACCCCTCAAATCATGTACTTTTCATCACGCTCACACCTCGCTCCATTAGCAGAAATTCTTTTCCTGGTGTTTGCATCTTAGTTCACTTTTAAAGAAATTTCCAGCTTGGTTCCAGTGGCTTTTGCATCTCATTACGTTCTTGATAATTAGCTCTATCTCATTACCCTCTAGCCCAGTCGGAATAGGATTAGTTGTTTTCAGGTGCAAATCTGTGGCGTGCATCTCGCTACACCTCTTCAAAATTCCAGGCAGGCCTTCTGCCTCAGCCGAATTAGGACAACTACTTCCAGCTGCGTACGGTTCATTACAACTACCATTTCAGGAAAAATACTCCACTGTATTTCACATCTGGTCACACGTTTATTAATTATGTACTTCTTATAACAACTGTGCCTAATTAGGACAGAGCTGAGACCTTGTGGAGCCTAGTGATTCGTTATGTTTTCTTGTTCTCGATACCTTGTTACCCTCCCTCCAAATTATGCCCAATTTGTTTTACATTTCTGCCACATTAACACAATTGCTCTCAGGTGTGTATTTCAGCATCCACTTTGCTTTTCAAGGAAAATTTGGTTGACCAAGACACTTCTTGTTTTCATATCCTGCTAGAAGGACATTCTGGTCACATTTGCCCCGAATGGAGTGAATCTAGCTTAGGCTGCTGAGCTCTGGGATGGACTCTGGTCTCCTTTGTTAGTTACTGTAAAATGTCTGTGCCGTCATCTGGGGTAAGAAGCCACAGCTGCACATCAGAGCAAGAATCCTGAATGCAGTGGCTTTGGTCCATTTACAGAGCCTGTGAGGTGGAAGCCATTAGTTCCACCAAGAAATGGTAAAGGGTCATCCATGTAACAAAAAACTTGTACCCTTTAAATCTATTGAAACTTTTTTTAAAAAGAAAAAATGCAGAAGTTCATGCTGATGATTTCAGTTCTCAATCCTATGAGAAGAAAGGGCAGTCTTGGAGAACTGAGGGGGAAATGTTTTCAGACTCTGGGGACGGCAAGATCAGAGAGGAAGGTGCAAGAAGCCAGTGGAAGTATAAGCTCCATGTCACCTGAGCGGTACTGGGAAAGTCTATCTTTTTGACTAACTGAATGAATGCGTGAGTGCTAAGAAATTCATGGATATGACTCAACAGTAAGATTCATCAGGCTTTGGTTGCCAATTCAGCTTGTCTGTGTTGGAGTTTTTCTTCCCAAGCTATTTGAAACAAATAATGGCTGTCGGGCTCAGTAAACATTCAGGCAAGAACTAAAGTCCTGGAGAGGGATCGGGCTTCTGTCAATAAGGTCACCCTGCAGAGGGCGGGAATTCCTTGTGGAAGGTCTACACCAGGAGTTCTGTGTGACTGCCTGTCTCAAGAGTATGGGCTGCAGGAGCTCAGGCCTGGTCCTGCCACCAACTTTGAGCCAATTTGGAGTGTTAGAGCCTGGAGGCAGGGCTTGTCCTCTTCTGGCAAAGGAAGCATGAGGAACCAATCCTTGTCTAATCATCAGGGATGTAATCAGCAGTGAGGGGGCAAAAGTTCTAGTTGGGTAGTAAGATTTAAAAACTCCACTGTGAGGTAGAAATAAAAACGGTTGTACTGGGATGAAAGTTACTGCAAGAAACTGTATTGATAGAACAGGTAGAAACGAGTGCTCATGGGGAAAAGGGCACAATATTACCCCAAGAGTAGTTTTGTTTACAAAAGATATCCTGACAGGCGATAATAAGGTAGCTAAAAGTAGCAAAAAAAAAAAAAAAAAAAAATCTGTAGAAGAAACCACTACTTAGCAGTTCCAAGGACATAATCTGCCAGTGTATATCAAGAGTTGGATCCTGTCTGTCGAATGAGAACCTCTTTTCAAGGAATTTAGGCTAAGGGTAGCCAAGTTGGGAGAGACTCTTCCTGAAGTGTCTGAAGCTTCAGGTTCTCTCATACCTTGGGATGGAAGAAAGGAAAGAAATAGTTGTGATGTGGGGTATTGTGAGGACAAAGCAGGAAAACGTGTTAAGCACCACAGAGCAGATGACGGGCAGTAAGAGAAGCAGGTGCTCTCTGGGAGCTGCCATTGCCTGTGGAGCTGTCCGATGACTGAGTTGGACGATATCACTCCAAAGCCCTCCTCCTCCTCCATGGTCATGTTTATTTTCCATCTCGGGATCCTTCCTAGTCTCATGAGCCTTCTCCAAAGTGCTGTGACTGGTGCCGTAGACAGTAACCCACCCATGTCCGTCCTATTGCCCCTCTGTGTAAGAACGAGACAATGGTCTGCGTTGTTTTCAGTGCCCCTTCTGGTGAGGGCTACCTTCTTGGCCTTCAGCTGCAGCAGCCCATTAGGGAGTAGTCTTCGTGCTAGAACACTACTGACTCTCATGGTGATGTATTGGTGTGTGTACAGGCTGGGCCCTATCCTGGGCAGACCCTGGCTTTCTCTAGCACTTTCTAGTCATGGCTGTAAATAGGGCACAAAAAGGATGTCACAAAATATCCCCTAAGTAGGACCATAACATGGAAGTCTTCACCGTGTCCCAAATGAAGGTTTTGAGGTGGCCATGCCATTGCCATCTGCACCCATCTGACCATTCACTGAATGTGTTGTTGGCTATTCTTGACCTATTGGAGGATAAAGACCAATGTACCAATCTTAAATTTGTGCCTTGAATGTCTTCAATATAGGACCCTAGGGCCCTTTTCTGTGCAGAATTGACATTCTTCAACTCCGTTATTATTGTAAGCAAAGCAGGGTTTCCACTTTCCTAGATGCTGTCCTTGAAGCAGCTCATCTGCCATTTTTCTGCTGGTTCTCGGTGTTCTTGATGTCCTACTCAATTCAACCCCTTGTCCTTTTCCACATCCAACAGAACTAGCCTATACACTCCCCAGTCCCACCCTGGCTGTCTGGCATCACTGTCCCCACTCAGGGTTCTCCACCTGGAGTGGACAGGAAGGGAAAAAAGACAGAGTCTATGCTGGGGGGTCATGGCCACTAAGAGGAGGCTTTCAAACAAAAGTGGCCAAGTCTAATCTCCCCTTATCTCCTTCCTTCCACCCCCACTTCAGGGGTAGACTACTGCCCGTGATCTTGTTTAGGGAAAGTGTATTTTTTTCTGTGGTGTTTCCTACAAAGATTCGACTTCTTCCCAGTCAGGCCCTTGAAGCCACACAAATTTACAACATTCCTGCCCACCAGAAGCCCCGGGGAAGGCCATCCTCCAGCGCTGCCTGACCGGATTTCTGACCCAGCCCTGAGTGTCCATCCGTCCCCATACTCTTAGACACTGAGGGTGACCTCTTCGTCTCTACATCTGCCCCCGTGCATAGCAGCATTTGGCACATACTAGGCCCTTAGGGAAAGAATACAAGAAAGTAACATGTGACATTTAAGCTTCTCCAAACATTTTTTTAATTTTCTGTTTTTCCCACTAAGATCAAAGTTGTACAAACAGGTATAAAATTCCCGACCATCGGGGCTTGAGGCATCACTGTGTGCAAGGTCCTTCCTGCTCACCTTCTTATGTATTTTCGAGCTGTGTCTTAGTACGAGGACTTGGGGACCTGGGGACAGTGGTGAGGTCTGGTGTGTCAGGAACACCATGGCAGGGAGCAAGTCAGAGACAGGCCCGGCTGGTGGCCGCCCAGTGGAGAAATGTCACACTGCCGCATCTTCCTTACACTCAGCTGAGCAAACCTGGGTTACTTTCTAAGGTGAGAAAAAACTAGGGGCTCATAAGGAGAATAAGTGAGTATCTAAGAATCATTCGCCCCCAGTGTTTTGGGTGAGATGAAAAGTTCTCCTAACCATTATTTCCCTTGGAAGTTAGAGGGGGACATCAAGCAGAGGGTCAACTCACCTTTCATTCTTCGATTTTTGTCACTAATTTTATGGGTTTTGGTTTGGATACAGCAGAAACAAAAAGGCAGTAAACCAACCCATAATGTGTATGCAACTTACACCATACAAAACTCTCCCAGGGATTGGGATAAAATGATTTTTTCCCCCTATCCCTGAATGAGGTCCTGTTTTGGTTAGGGAAATTTGTTGAAAACAACAGCCAGGTGAGAAACCATTTATTTGATTTTTGGCAATAGAGACAGAAAGCAATGCATATACACTTATTTCATTGAATTGAAAACTGACAAGGCCAAGACATTAAAAGTCCTACTGTTTATGTAATAGATCCCTAACCAGTGGTTTTAGGAAGAGACTTAAAACTTAGGTAGCAGTCCACGTCCCAAGGCTGGAATTTTATATATGTTGGGCAACAAATAAAACATTAGTTAGTAATTTGTCCATTCAGTTTTCAGAGTCCAACAATTTGACACCATGTTCCTCCCTATCCCACCCTAGTCCCTTTAGACTTGACAGCATTACAGTATTAATAATTGTGTAATCAAAACATTCTGAGTTTATATGAAAAGCCACAACTAAAGAGAAAAAAGGCTTATACCTTCTCTCCACTAAAGCATCAGTGTAGAGAAAACTAAGCTCAGACTACAACAAATAACATACCAGAGAAAAATGTATGACCAAGGAAAAAGGACCCCCTCCCCCCAACCACAGTGCACCCAATTAAACGGTGGTTATTTTCTTGTCCTTGGTGGCTTGCTTGATGGCAGCCTGCTCGCAGATGATCTCCTTGAGCCGCTGCAGCCGCATGTTCTGGGTGGTCTGGTCTCCCGTCCCGGGCTGACTGCGGTGCAGCAGGGTCAGGGCGTGGATGTACTCCAGCTCCGTGTACTTCACTCCCTGGTCCACCACCAGGTTCAAGAGCTCGTCGGCCGTGTTGTACAGCATCTCGTAGTACTGCCTGAGGAAGCAAGACAGAACGCTGCTCACTGGCTCTGTCGTCAGCAGCAACATTTTAGTGGGCACAAATGTGCTGTCTATACATGGATTTCCTATAAATACTTATTGATCACCAATGTTCTAAGACCCTACAAACAGAATGAAGAACAAAGCAGATGTGACCTCTGTCCTATAGGAGCTCACTGGGGCTCTCGTCAGGAGATATCTAAGTGAAGACCCAGGGAGACCCTCGTACCTTTCAGCTCATTCTGTATTTTCTCCTACTTTTGCATCTACCTCGGAAGAGCCAAGGAAAGAGAAGCAGTCATCTGTCAGGCATGGCCAGCAGGTTTTGTCTCATTCAATCCCTCACTCATTCATTTATTCATTGGAGACTCTGTGAAATATTGTAGATGAATTTCTTCTTTATGGAGAATCATAATGGTGCCTACCTCTTAGTGTTTTATATGTATTAATTCTTCCAATAACCCCAAGAATGGTGATGGTTCATAAAAATTAACTTATTAGAAATAGTAATGTAATAAAGTAACAGTAGTATATAATGATATGCAAGACATAGCCCTTAAGTGGCTCAGAGATGAGGAAGGGTCATAAAAAGCAGAGACATAAGGATTCCGGTGCTGTTGACAAGTTCATTTCCGTGTACTGTGCCACTTAGCCGTCACTCCCCCCAGGGAGCTAGATTCCCCCCAACCTTTTTCCAGAAAAGTAAAACTGAAGCACGGAGAAGTTAGAGGACTTGCCCATGTCACACAGACAGTGAGTGACTGTGTCAAGATGGGAACCCAGGTTTCTGACTCCAAGTCTAATACTGTTTCGTCACAGAAAAATCACAAGAATGTTCCATGTGCCACGAGGGACATATGAGGGCTGTGACTTCATAGCAGAAGGAGGAGCTATCATACCATACAGAGGGGAGGGTGTGAGACCAAGGGAGACTTCCTACGGGGTAGCATCTTGTTAGGCAGGGCTTCCAGGAAGGAAATTCTAGCTGGAGAGAAGAGCATGAGCAAAGACAGGGAAGTAACCTGGTTAGATTGGGGAGTATAGAGGAATAGCGGAGAATCCTGGGAAAAGGCAGTTGAAACCAGAAGGTAGAGCATTTGGACATCAGGCTATGCCTTTAGACCTAGTAAAGCCAATAGAGAACTTCCTTCCCTCAACCCCCAAGGATCTGAGAGCAGAGGCATCATTCAAAGTCAGGTTTCTGGAAGAGTAAGGTGACAGCAGAATGTAGGATAGCCTGAGAAGGGGACTGATTACAATTCTAGCAAAAAGGAGGCTTGAGAGCCATTTCGGTGTAAGGCCATTGGCCTGGATGGTAAAGAGAAGAGTAGTGGCTGTAGGAGAAACGCGCACTGGAGTGAGTCTTCAAGGCAGTGAGAGGATCAAGGTGGGAGTCAGGAAGGGGAGAAGGCTGCCATTCGCCACTCTTGGAACCAACATTATGCCACTGCTATCCCTCAAAGAGTGCACTGGGCTCTAAGGCTATGACTTGCATGGCCACTCCAAATTACCCGGGAGGTCAAGTTTAGCACAGGCTCTGAGCCAACAATGCTACCACAGCTTGTTAGCAAAAGGACAGAAGCATCGTAACGGATCTTGGTTACCTCCTTTTCTCTTCCTGACATGAAAGTTTGCTTTAGCAGGGACTGAGTGGACAGAACCAGGCCCTGGGCTAAAGGCAACTTCTGGGGGCGAGGGGTCTTACAGATCTAGCAGAATCACTGGCTCGGGAATCCTATATTATTGGACTCAGGGCCTTGGATTTGTTTCTTCCTCATCGGGAACATCTTGAAAAACTATGGGAAAATGAAGCTGTCCTTGTGGTAAGGAAAACATTCTAGAAGAGTCATAATTTAAAGAATATTTTATCTTCTGCTACAATAGGAACGAGGTCAGGAAGAGTTCTGGTGTTTATTCACATGTTTGGTTCCTTTTCTTGCTGTTAAATCTCCTTTTCTAATTGACAGTCTTTAAACAAAATAGGATAAATTATACTCTTTTGTGACTATTCCCTAAATGGTGGCAGGAATGGAAAGTCGTCTTTTTAGATTAGCAAATTTGAGTGTCTCCTGGGAGTAAATTGTTCAGCATCCTTGTGTACAGAGTCCTCTTGGGGCTGATTTTCTGTAGTAGTTTTTGTAGAGGTTTCGTGTTTAGGAATCACTGGTCAAGGGTAACTTTGAATGCAGACAGAAGTACTTCTGATAGAAATACTTCTGACAGATGAGGAAAATGAACTCTAACTTCCAGGGGTCTGAGCCTCCTATATCAGCCACAGTTAGGAAATTTTTTGAAGTTTCATATTTAGCATAAAATCCATGTGAACTCTGCATCCTACTCCTCAATCTATCTGTTGTAATTTAAAACTACTATTTCTAAGAAAAACTCAATGCTGTAAGAAGATGGGCCGTATTTATCCTACATCTTTGCACGTCCCCTGGCACACCTTGGCTTCCTGCTACTCACCCCTGTTCTGAGAAATGAGGTCTTGTATCATCTAATTCGGTTTCCCACAGATGCACAGGTAAGGGAGAGAGCTGTCTATCTAGGGAACTTCCTAAGAATATACATTTTAAAAATATTTCAAGAATAACCCATGTACGAATCTAGGTTTACTGAATGAAACAAGAATTTGGGGCACATGATTCTTTCAAAGCCAGAAGGAACCTGAAAGCTGCAGCTTCTAGACTTAGGTTTTCCAACCTCATAGTCCCTAATTACGAATTTACCTGGAAAGCCTGTGAAAAGCGCAGATTCTTGGGGCTCCATCCCTAGACATTGTGATTCTTAAAGGTTTCAACCAACTAGGAATCTGAGCCCGGGCCTGTTTGGTAGAGCAACAGTTACAGAACCATTCCTATCTCCTCCAGCCAAGGACCTAAAAGCATCAGGGAAGGCTACAGAAGCAATAAAAGGTTTGTGATGCTTCTCACTGAGATTAAACCAAAAGAACTGGGTTTCTTTGTATTATGTTGTTGATATTTTCATCATTTATCTTAAGAAGTAACATTGAACCCATCATACCAGATGAAATTGAATTTCTTTTGAAAAATCTGATGAATTGTTTCCAGGGATACTGGCTGGTTTTCTACAGACCATTGTTCCATACTGGGAGCAAACAAAACAAAGATGCCTGGATTTCCAGTCCCAGCTCCTCTAGTGTGCTAAGTGATAAAGGGCACGCCACTTAGGTCCTTAATGTTTCAATATCCTCTGTGCAATGAAGAACTTTATAAATCCCAGGATGATACTCTGAAGTGGACTGAAAGGCTCAAAGAGTCCTCGAGAGCCTCAGATGAACAGTGCCCCAGAACTGCAAAGCTGAGTTAGTCAACAAAATTGACAGGTAACTGATGGTGTATTTTCTATAGTTAGGGAAAAAAAAACATTCCCCCGTAACCATGATGATATATTAGATCATAAAGAATCATAAATATTTAAGATAGAATGAAATTCATTTATCTTTCTGAATGGTACCCAGTAGCAAAGACCACTAAATTGACATAGCAATAGTTACACTTGGAGGCGGGGAAAGGGTGCCACAGGACCCTAAAGAGAAAATAGAAAAATGCCCCAAACTACACAGTTAGAATGAGCTTCCATGATAAACACTGACAGACTGAAATGAAATCATGTCGCCTATTATGGATAAATAATTTATCAGCACTTATTGAGGCCCCAGGACAATGAAAACTTGGTCTTTATTATCAAGCATTAAAATAGCGGCCATGGCTTCCAGGGCAACGCGTTTCAGACTCGATGGCACTTTACTTCACTGCCTGGATGGGATCAGTGACACACATTTGATTGAGACATGTGCTCATGGCTTGGAGAGTGTCTCTTCATAGCCCATAGTATTCAGGGGCCAACTGCTAAATGTGGACCAAAGATCCTATTCTAGAGACCAAAGAGGTTTTACATTACCCTCGTGGATGGAATGTTCTGTAAGGTGTGTGCCTTCCTGTGGTTTCTCTCACCCTTTGCTGTGCACCTTTGGGCAGCAGTTCTCAAAGTATTATGAGCAGAGAGGGTGAGGGGGTGCAGTGTTGGAGAAGCAGTGGTGTGAAGTCAGACTGGTCTACTGTGCATAGTCTAGAACGTGACAACGTTTATACTTTGTTCTGGTACAAAGAGATCATTATCTTTCACAGACGGTTCTTCCTTGTGTTTTTTTTTCTTCTTTATTTCATTGGTATTGCACTGTGACTCTTTCTCCATTGATTCCATCTGAAAACATTTATATTAAATACCAGTAACGATATGTATGAAGGGCATTTTGGTAAGGAGGGCAAATCTTCTTAAAATTTTATCCTTCTCTGATTGAAAAGTTAATGCATATGCCATATAGAATACATGGGCCATAGAGAGAGATTAGGCAGAAAAAAGATTACTCATATAATTCTATCATAAAGACAAACCATGTTTTGGCATATTTTCTTGTAGTTTAAATATTTAGGTGGAAACACAATTGGACACTTCAATTGTTTCTAATTATAAAAACTTTCTTTCCTGTGGATAGATTTCTAAAAGCAGAATTAGTCAAAAGATAAGTATATTGTTTAGGACATTTGGCAATATTGCCAAATTGCTTTCTAAAAAAGTTGTATCGCTTTATCCTCCTACCAACAACATATGGACAGTGTCTAGCTCATATTCTTTTCTTTTGTTTTTAAAGAGACAGGGTCTCGCTGTTTCCCAGGCTAGAGTGCAGTGGCATGATCATAGCTCACTACAACCTTGAACTCCTAAGCTCAAGCCATCCTCCGGCCTCAGCCTCCTGAGTAGCTGGGAGGCGTGCCCGACCATGCCTGGCTAATTTTTTAATAACTTTTTGTAGAGATGGGATCTGGCTGTGTTGCCCAGGCTGGTCTCAAACTCCTAGCCTCAAGTAGTGATCCTCCTGCCTTTGCCTCTCAAAGTGCTAGGGCTACAGGCATGAGCCGCCATGCTCCACCTCATATTCTTTTAATTTACGTGAGGTTGAACATTTTTAATCTACTTATTAGTTTTTAATCTAGGTATGTGTAAACAAATCATTGATATATTTTTATCTTTCAGTATTAGTGCTTTTCTGACTTCTTTTTAAGACCTTTCATAAATTTCCATAGACAAGAAGCAGGGAGAGTTTTAGTGTCACATCCCACGTTGGCATACTCAGAGTAAAAGTTACAACTGCATCTCCTAAAGTTACTGGAAACGGTTTTGACTCTCTTCTTTGTAAGTTGAGGGAAGAAAGCTCCTGCTAAACAAGCTAGTCCCACCCATGGCAACTCATTCCTGTACCTGCGTTTCATAAAGTTTGGGTGTTGGGGAGACAGAAGGTCCTGACTGGGGGATTGTCCAAAGTCCTTGAGGAAAGCTTTGCCATCTGCCTCTATTTACTTGGTGAAATTCAGTCAGAGCCCTAGAATTCTGAGTGGAAATTGTGTTTTTAAATATACAGTTATGTCTCATGCTGGGTGTTCGAATCTGTCTGATTGTAGCAACATTAATAATAATGTCTAACTTTTAGGTGCATCAACACATTCAACCTTTTGGATTACGTACTACAATTATCTACATTTCACAGATGAGCAAACTGAGCTACAGAGTATGAGTGATTTGTCTCAGGCCTCAAAATGAAAGACTTTGAGCCCTTTACTTACTCCCAAAGCACCATAATACAGAAATATTTACAACTGTAAAAAGCATAAGTACTAACTGCAAAGAATATTTATACAGCTGATACATTTTTAGTCATGATTTCAGAAATATGAATTAAATAAAATCCCCATACTCTCTGCCTCCCATTGTAATGGAATGAACTAGTACTGTAGAAATTCAAAATTCATTTATACAAACTTCGAGGTTCTATTTGAACAACACTGGATTTGATCTGGGAATTCAGTGCTCTAAACCAACTAATGCAGTCATGTTGTAAATTCAGCACTTAATTAAGGACTTTACAGGAAAGATTTTTGGCTTTTTCACTTTGTTACCTTCCTTTCTTTCTCTCTTGTTTGCCTGTCCAAGCTGGTAATGGACAAGGTAACATTTCTTTCCAAAAGTTGGCTGTCCTTCTGATTCAGTACTTTTGGGGGGAAGGGGAATAATAAGTACTTTCATTGTAAGATTGTTTCCTCTAGTCTTTTTCTGATATAAAGCTAATATAATGTCAATAAGATAATTAAGCTCTGACGCTGACTTCTGAAATATAAGTTTAAGAGGGAGGAAAAATGACCTGGATAGGACTTGGTATTTACTGTGGTGCCCAAAATTATTTTTAGCCCATAGTGCAGTATTTTGACACTTTAATAAAAACCCAGTGGTAGATAGGTCGTTAAATTGCCAAGTGAAACATTCAACTCCTGTTTTCTCTGCCCACTTAGTGGTACCTGTGATCATAAGTAGGGAAAGGAAAGAGAAAAGAAAGGACCTGAATAATCCATAAACTAGATAATCATCCCATAAATAATTAAGCGGTGGTTCTAGCAGAACAACTTGGAGAAGTAAATACTGAAGAGATCAACTAAACTCCAATTCTGGTTAAGTCTTTTATTCCCCCTCCACTAACTAGCTGTGTGACTTTGGGCAAATGCTGTCAGCTCTTTGGACCTCTGTTTCCCATGGGAAAAACAGAAAAGTTATAGCAGATGCTATTGAAGCACTGGCAGTTTGGGGATTTTAAAGCCTTTACAGCATCTCTTGCTCGGTTCTTTAAAATTGTGTGGCTCCCATCAGAATTAGCTGATGCTGATGCTGATTTTCCTTACGCAATGGTAGACAAGCCTCAACACAACTGATCTGAAATCACTCTGGACAACTGTAATCTTAGCTCAGGTGGACTTTCCAGACCAATAATAAAATAGATGTAATCCTGTGTGTCAGAAGAATAAATTAATTTTTTAAAAATATAATTGCTCTTATTTATCTTCCCTTCAAAGAGCTTACAATTTATTACAGACATGATTGAAAAATCTAATCTGAAATGAATTGAAGTTATTTCCATTTCAGGAATGAGAAAATCCAGGTAGAGAAAAGCTAAATAATTTTCAGTTAGTGGCAGAATTTGGATGTATGTTCTATATGGGAATAGTTTTTAACACTCCTCACCAGATTGTGCAGGTTTTTGTTCCGGCCAGGATGCTCTAGAGGTAAAGAATGGTCTTTAGCAAGACATTGCCTATATGCCTTCAGCTGGTGGCAGCAGAAAAAGCACTCAAGAGGTTAAGCCAGCCTGGGAGTCTGTTGCTTTAAGGCTTGCTGGGGCTGCTTTGATTGGTCATCTACCTACACTTTCTTTATATAAAGTGACACTTGCACACCCCCACCCTTCATCAATAGCACGATATTAAAATGGCAGTTACCTATTGGCCTCCTTCTGATAACCATCATGCTTTAGCAGTACTGGGGGGTGTTTCTCCTGGGGGAATGTTAAAAGTTAAAGTCGGCTGTGTTTACTCCTCTCGGGAACATATTCTGATGTTTTTGATAGTCAGCCACAGCCAGAGCCTTGCTTTATTTCTCTTCAGAAAATACAACCACTCAAAACAAAAGAATTCCTCCGAGACATATCCTCATCACTGTTCAGATGATGACACTCTCCCAAGCTCGGTTACAGTCATTGAAATGGTAGAAAATTTCTTTTCATTCCCTTGGGCAGCCACTTTGCTCCCCCTCTTTGGAACATACTCTAAATTTATAAATATCTTATGGTTGAAATTTCCTTTTCAACAACTTAAGGATTCATATGCCACTCTCTGCTACATCAGATAATTTTTTAAATGAAGTTTTCTACAACAGCGGTAGAGGAAGATCTGCATTTTAAATTCAGCACAATTAAAACTGCGTCTCTTTGGTCTGGCACTGCCTTTGGTCAAACCCCATTTGTATGAATAATTATTCAGTCCATTAAGAAGTCTGCTCAACTCCTTCTCCCATTTTGAAGGTTTTTAATAAATATTGATCAGGCACATTTCTGTTTGCACTTGCCAAAGCAATTCTGATGGATTCATCTTCTGATGTTATCAAATAATGAAATATGAAAGAGTGAATAGAATTACCCTCTTGTTCTGTGATTTTTTATTTAGGTCCTTCATTTTACTTTCATAATTGTGTTTGTCTCATACTTCTGTAAATGCTCTTTTGATTATCAAAAGGTGAGTCCAGGTTAAGGAGCTATGCTGTGCTGAATATTACTTTAGAGTCTTTTCAATTTAAGAAAATAATTTATCAAATATCACTTGAGAGAGTCTTTGATTTTTAAAATAATTTATCTAATATGATAGGTCGATAAAAAGGATATAGTGTTATGCTTTTTGGTGGCCACAAAGCTGCATATTGTTTACCAATTAGCACAAGACTCTTGTGCAGTATATTACGTACATTTCCCAGATTAGCAATCTGGGAAACAATTACGGAGCTATGCTGAATAAAAACAACTCAGAGGCCCTATGGCTTTTTCAGTTGGAAGTAGTAAAATCAGATTACTAATTTTTAATAAATAATGCAAAGGATTTCTTCAAAGGAAAACCTAATATTATGCTTAGGAAACTCTAATAACATTTTAAATGCTAACATAACACAGAAAGGTAGAGTCCTTGGTTTCAAGAAGCTTCTTTTATTTACAATTAAAAAATCCAATTCAGGGCCAGATCAAAAATATTCAAAATGTTTTAATTTTAAAGTAAAACAAAACCAGGGCTTGCCAGTCTGCCTGTCTGCCCACCCTTTCTACCCCTGCCTCTTTGTATGTGAGGAAGGAGAAGAGGGGGAGGGCCCTCGATAAGGAACAGAAACCAAGGCTTCTGCTCCAAGTGACGACCAGAGTTAGTGATGAGATGAAGTGAATGGGTGATGGGCTTTAGGTTTCTGTATTTATAGTAAGCCAGCTCTATCTGTAAGTGTCTGTGGAGAAAGGTCAGCGGGGACAGGCAGGGACCACATGGCTCTAATGGGAACATGTACTCATGAGAGCATGATGCCAGTGAGGCCAAGGCAATGGATTGATTCGCGCAGGTGCCAATTAGTTCTGTTCTTTGGCTACTGCCTCTGCCCTTAACCAGCTACCTCATAATTGTGTTGAGACAGGGGCTGGGTGAGGTTGAATGGACGGTTCACTCCTCCCCAGAGACTGCGAGTCAGCTATCGGTGGGCTGAACCACTCAAACCCAGACTCCTGACCTACTGGTCCCAGTTAGTGACCCTAGGATACCTCTTGAAATTGTTGGATTTCTCTACTTTGCTGAGACAAAAAGGCCATATCTTTTAGGACTAAAGGGCCACAGAGGAAAACAATTTGGTAGACGAACCAAAAAAATCAGTGGATTATTTGCAAAATGTGAGCATATGTTAAATCAGCAGGTCCCAGTGGCCAAGACTGGAGGGTGTATTAACTAAACCCTTAGGTTATTTATGATAGAGAGAAAACCCAAATAAACCAAAGATTAAAAAATGGACCACCTGAGATTCAAGGACATGTGACTCAGAACAGATGTCAATTAGAAAACTAATAGACTAACTAGGAAGGAGCTGATGGAAATATGTACAGTATCCAGCAGGGTTCAATTAAAGACCCCGATACTGTGACAAACGTGATGGATCACTCTGGGTAGCAATGTGAGTTTGGTGGAGGAAAAGACCACTGTGGCTGATACATATTTGGATGTCAGTGAACTATTTCATACAGTGCCTCTACAAAAGAAATATAACTAGCAAAATGAATTTATTCTGAATGGCTGCCCTTGATAGGACACAGTCTGAAAAACAAAGGGTTATGATAATGGCAAATCAACAGATTCAGAAGAGAACGTATCTAGTGAATGCTGAGGACTCCGGCTTTATAACTGATCTCACTTAATTCCTTCATTAGCTTGCAGGAAGATACAAGGAGTGGTGAAAAGGGCAAATGTTAGGAAATGGGGAAGGGCAATAAACAGCAACAAGAAAGAGAAACAACAAAAGGACTCGAGAGAATTTAGAATTATAGGAAGGAAATAACGAAGGGAGATTCATCTCAGAAAAACCCAGGTGAATTTGTCTGGAAGAAATTCTAACCTCCTATATTCAATGACAGGGGGAAATCTTAGAACAGCACTGGATGAATGGTCCGTGTCAGTGTCGGGGGTAAGGGCCGTGGAACCAAAGCCCTTAAAAGTACCTGTTATAGGGCAAGGAAGTGATGATAAACTCTGTCTTTGTTGTACCTCATAGTTCTTTTTTTGCTTTATACCATAAGCCAATTGAAAGAAAATCAGAAAAGAGCATCAAATGGGATTAAAGGGAGAGAAGGTTGGAGGAAAACAGAAGATTAAAAGAGATTCAGTTCAATTGTTGCTGAAATGTCAGCTTATCAATAAGTGAGGTTTTTCCCTGACCACCTTATTTAAAATGATACCATCCTTATCAAGATTTGTCCTTTTTTGCGAGGAGGGGATGGGTATATACCTATATGATGAGTACAATGCGCACTGTCTGGGGAATGGACACACCTGGAGCTCTGACTTGGGGGGATAGGCGGTACATGGGCAACGAATGCAACCTGAACTTTTGTACCCCTCATAATAAGCTGAAATAAAAACAAAAACAAACAGCAACAACAACAAAAAACCAACTCAATCTCCATCTAGAACATTTTTCCCAAAATATATTTAATATATATGTCAATATAAAATCAGAGACACAGCATAGTACAGCAATTAAGATCACAGACTCGAGAGCCACTGGCCCGGGGTTTGAATCCCAGTTCTGCCTCTTATTATTTGTATGACTCTGGGCGATTTGTTAATCTCTGTGCCTTATTTTCTTCATCTGAGAAAAGGAGAGATAGTGATATAGGGTTGTGACAAGGGTTAAATGATTTAAGAACAGTGGCTAGAGAGAGTACGGATGTGTAAGCATTTATTACATAATAAATAATGGCTCTATGAGAGCAGGGTTGAATTCTGTGTCATTCCTTGTTGTCACCCCTTGGCCTGAGAAGAGGGCACCTAGAGGGTGCTGGATAAATGAAAAGGAATACATGAATGAGAGCACCAACAGTCTGTAAATGTCACGAAGTGACAGCACAATGTAAAAAGTAGTCTATGATTCTCTGACACTGGGAAGGGAGGACTAGAGGGAAACAGTTAATTCCTATAAAACGCAAAGCGGTACTGTGATGTAACTCTGGGCGGGAGATGTTCCGGATAACTGACTGCTAATGGAAAAGGGTTAGAGATCCGTTTTTGGCTAATGATCTGTAGTCCTCAACTTTTCTTTCTTTCTCTGGCAGAATTACACTCGAATCTATCTTTTGCCAAAGGTATATGACCTTGGAAATTTCTTAACCTGTCTGAACTTCAGTTTCTTCATTTACACAATGGGATAAATATTACATCACAGGTCAGGTTTGAGAATTAAATCAATGATATGATAGAACATCTGCTATATGTTATAAAAATAATACCTAACTTGCACACTCTTCTGTACTGGCCACTGGTCATGTACACATTCTCTTTTGGATCTTCACTTTATCTTGACTTGTGAGGTATCATATCTTTCACACTGATTTTTTTTTTTTTTTTTTTTTTTTTTATTCTTCCCTCTGGACTTGGAAGAGGAGTTTCTTTCCTTTTTTCTTTCTCTTTCTAGGATTAACCCTATGCCTTTGATCCCAATCCCTTCCCAGGGCCTTTGGGACTTTGCTGGGTTTTGTTTTTGTCTTTCACTTTTGTATCCAGTATCTTCCCTTTTCACTTGTTTTCACATCTGCCTTCAAACATCCTTATGTTGCTTACATTTTGGATAAACAAAATGAACAAATCCCAAACCCTTTATGTGAGCCTGTGTCCACTCCACTTCTTGCCCTGTGATCACTTTCATTGTTGAATTCCTTGAATGTATCATTTGTATTCATTGTCTGTCTTTCCACAGCCTCCATTTTGTCTGTGAAAAGGGTCACCAATGACACTCCTGTGGACAGACATAGTTGCCTTGCTAAGTCCTCTTGCAGTCTTCCATCCTAAATTCAACTCTCTTTGCACCATGTTTTTTAGGTACCTCTCCCAGCTACTTCTCAGGTACTTCTCTGATTCCTTTATTGGCTCCTGTTCTACTTGCCTGCTGCAGGTGTTCTTCCAGGCAGGCGGTGTCCCTCTGTTCTATCTCTGCTTCTAAAAGTCTTATCTGTGGATGCAATGCTCAGGTGTGTCTCTCAAAAGATCAAAGCTTCATTTTCATTGGTCTCCAGACATTTCTACCAGATGCCCTTATCAGGTGGCCTCCCCAACATTTGAATTTGGCTTCATAGAACTAGTTTGTAAAACCTCAAAGTCCCAGTGTCACCTTTGACTCCTCCTCCATCATTTCTTTTGCCCAATCATCATCAGGTCTATCAGCGTAACATCTTTCATGTTCACTTCTTCTTTCCAATCTTATTGTCACAGATCTGAGGCATTTCTCACTGAACTGTCCTCACTCACTCACTCCTCCTAGACTAATCTCCAGTTCTAATTGTACCATATCACTATTCTGTGTTTAAAAAAAAAAAAAAAAAAGAAAGAAAAAAACAACCCTTGTGTGTTCACTAGTGCTAATACATTCAAACTCCCAGCACTGATATCCGAAGCCTTTAAAGACTTGGTCTCTATTCCACCTTTTCTCCCACTTCTCTGCTGCTTCAACCTTCCATTCAAGCCAAACTCGGCTACTTACTGTCACTTGGATAATACTGGGCACTTTGTGGCTCTAAGTATCCAAAGCCTAACTCATGTGCAAGATTGCTCAAATCCTCTGTGAAGCTATCCTGAGCAATTCATCCTTCTTTCTGTTGTATAGGTCACCCATTTAACATGCGTCATTCAGAGTCATATCTGTTTTTTTTTTTAATTAAGATTCTTTTTGAGCTGATGATACAATAAAAAAGGTTACCAGTGAATTTACTTACTAGTCGTGTGCACTTGGGAAAGTTACTTAAACCTCTCCAGGCTTCAATTTCCTCACCTGTAAAATGCAGATACTGGCAGTACCTAGAGCTCATAGGGTTAAGAGGACTAAATGAATTAAAATTTATAACGTGCTCAGAACAGTGCCTGGCACATAATATATGCAAGTTTTTGTTAAATAAGCAAAATAAAAGGCATAAAAAGTATACTGTGCAAAGTCTCTCTCCCATTCCTGGCTCCCAATCATGCACTGTTTCTTTTCCTGGAGGCAATCACTGTTACTAGTTTCCAGGGTATCCTTCCAGATAAATTTTATACATATACGAGCCCAGAGGTTTTCTTTTTTGAGTGTGTGAACACATGAATTTTTAAACATAAATGGTGTTTATGTGCTTTTCTGCACAACAATGTATCTTGGAGCTGGTTCCATTTCAGTACATATGGACCTTCCTCATTCTTCTTAATGGCTGCAGAGTATTTAATTGTATGGATGTACCATAATATACATGTATTATCTTCATCCAGACTGCAGGCTCTTTGATGTCAAAGACTATGATGACTCTCTGTATCATTCTCACTGCTTATTTAGTGACTTTCAAAATACTTTTTAAATTTGTTTAGTTGCTGAACAAATATTTAAGCATCAGTCATACACCAGGTAGGGTATGGAAGGTACTGTGGATGCAGAGATGAACAAAACATAGTCCTTGCTTTCTGGTGATGCAGATGCTGGTGTGAAAGTAGCCATGCTGCACTCACAGCAATGTGACAGTGGCTATAATAAAGGGACGGAATAGAGTCTCTCGGATCACAGCAGGAAGGGTTGTATGCTTCTATGAGCCGTCAGGGAAGGCCTATCAGAGGAGACATTAACCACGAGGCAAACATGAGTGAAAGAGAGTCCTCCACAAGCAAAGGAAGCAGAATGTGCGTACCGGGTGGGAAAGTAGGAAGAATATGGTATTTAGGGGAAACTACAAATGGTTTATTCCTCACTGGAGTGCAAGGTAAGGAGGGTAAAGAGGTTAGAGAGGGAAGCTGGGGGCCAGATCATAACAGATCTTATGGGTCGTGCTAAACATTTTGGATTTTCATGGGAGGGTGGAAGGTGCATGAAGGTGAATGGACCTTTATGTTGCCTAAGTAATTAAAACAATTACCATCTACTATTATTAGGATTTAATGAAAGAAGGTATTCAACACTCCTCAAGTAGAAAGAAAATAATATCAGAACAAAACGGTTGAATGTTTTATGGGAAACTCACACTGTCATATTTATGAGAAACTTACAAAATACATTGTCATTTTTTTCTAATTTCCCTATGGATGCCAACCGTCCAGCTTCAGTTTACATACTCCCCAGCATTTGGGAACCAATGCTGTCATTGATGGGGAGGAATCTGAAGACGGACTGTTTTAGAAGGAAGTCACACATGATGACAATGTGTTTTGGAATAGAGGATGGACCTGCGGGATAAGAAGCCCTCAGACTTTGGATGACCTGGTTTTTCCCTGGTTTGCTTAACTTCTTTTCTTCTATCAGAAGAACCATAACAATCTTCTAGAAGTTTTCCTCCACAACTCCATGTCCCCGAATTTGTAGCTGAACAAAATCAACCTCAGAGAGAGTAGGATGCTGACGCCTCAGTAAAGAGCAACATACCCAGACTCTGTCTCCGGTATCTTCCATCAGGTGAGCACTGGCATGCAGCCATTGCAATACACACAACTGGACGGAGATGAGGCTGGATGCGAGAGGAAAGGGAAGGCTGGCAGTGGGAACACAAGGGACAAGAGGGGCACCTTTTATTCACAAGTACCTCCCACCTTACTCCTCAACTGGCCTGGTTGAAAGGTGAGGGAGGGGGACCTAAGATGCAGAGTATAAGCTAGGAGTACAACCTCTGTCTCATTTACGCGCTCAACAGCCATACAAGAAAGGCTTGAGAACCTTAATTTGGCAGATAAATAAAGGTCAGAGAAGAAGGTCACAAAGCCGCCTTGTGACTGACACTGGAATCAAACCCTGGTCCGTCTGATCCAAACGCTCAAGCCCCAACTCTCCACTCAAGTTACAGGGAGCTGCCAGGGGCACTGATAACTTGAAGAGTCATTGTGAGATGGTAAGAATTTACACTAAATTTGTACTTTAGAATCAGGATTTGAGTCTGGGGAGGATGTCTGGAGGGAAATGAGATACAAAAGGATAAAATTAACCATAGGAAAATACTTTCTGAGAGTCAGCAGACAAAATCAGGTATTGAGGGAGAGAAGAGCAAAATGGCCCTTTCTATATAAAAAGACTAACACTGAGACTGCTCAACAATGCTGCTCTTCTACATATATAAAGAAATAGGCCTTTGATGGGAAAAATATATAGAGCATTTGCATTCTCTTTTTAGGAAGAAAAAGTATCTGATCTGAAAAAACCTCTCAGAAAGGGTGATGTTATGAGAGGAAGGTCTTTGAGCAAGTTTAATGCCTCTATTTAAATGCTAATGATAACCTATAGCTCTGGACCACACACACAAAAAATTTTCAAAGACCATAAAGTGAATTTAAAATGAAACCTTAATTTAGGAAAGGATTTTTTTTTTTTATTTCTGAAGAGCAAGCGAACACACGTGATTTCATAAGAGCAATGATATTTTGATCCACGCCTGGTGACAAGGCAGGTGAGTTAATGGTGGGGGCTGGCCAGAATCTAGTGAGCAGGGGCTGCCTCTGTCACAAACACAGTGCCCCCTCAATGTGTGTGCCTTTGGAGCTCGACATTTGCCCCCAGGTGTACCTGATGGAGGTTGACGCTTCCCTCCACCCGGTCCCACTCACCTGTGCTGTTTCCTGGAATGACCTGTGCTGAGACAGTGCTGGTGTTTGGAAGGAAAGCTAGGGACAAAAGCCTGGGGGGGTCACTTAGTTCAGGATAGCGGGAAGAACTGGAGTGAGCGGAGAGGGGCTGTTGTGTTAGTGCTGCTTTACTCCCCCTGGAACCAACAGTAATGACTGCAGGTAACCAAGGCCTGGAGTGCTAGGAAAAGGTTTGCTCCAAATCAGAGTTGAGGCTTGGGGGACCACATACTGTGTGCGGACATACAGGAAAACAAACTCGGAAAAAGAAAATCAAACAAAATCAGGAAATAGCTGTGGTGAGGATGATGAAGCAAAGAGAGGCTTCTGGGGTGATTTAATGTTCTATATTTTTATCTAGGTGATGGTTATGAGTGTGTATTCACTTTGTAAAAAGTATAAGATTTATGTGGTTTGGTGTACGTATGCTACACTTCAAGAGAAACACATTACCTTCCTTCTCCCCACCCCTACAACAAAAGGAAAAGAAAAAGGGCAGGCAGTAGGCCAGGTGCTGGGGTGGATACCTGAATACACATTTTTGACTCAGTCTCATACCCTAACATTAAGCCAAAGGCTAATTTTAGAAACCTTGAAAATATGCTGGCTAAAAGGAGCTAGTCACAAAAGAGTACTTATTCCAATTATATGATATATCCAGAAGAGGCAAATTCAGAGACGGAAAGTAGATTAGTGGTTTCTAGGGTTGGGGCTTGGGGTTGTGGGGGTGGTTGGGAGTGACTGCTAATGGATACAGGGTTTCTTGGGGGCGTGATAAAAATGTTCTAAAATTAGCTGGTGATGATGGCTGTACAACTCTGTGACTACTAAAAACCAACAAATTGCATACTTTAAAAGGGTTAATGCTTATGCTATGTAAATTATATCTCAATAAAGCTGTGATAAAAATGCAAATTTTATGAACTAGAACCCTGACTTTCTAACTATACAGAAGACATTTGTCCACAGCCAATATTGTTGTGAAGATTGATCCATTAATCAGGACATTTGCTGTGATAACCGTAGAAGAGATTCTGTAAGCTAATGGATAATGGAAACATTTTTACCAGCTCACATTGTCGCTAAGTGCCCCTGAAATGTACTAAAGTCATTTCTCGGACACCACACTTTTGTAGGTTAAGCGTCCTCCGGCATCTTTGCAGTAAAGGCCTTTGAGCACATTCCATCCCCACATCTTATTCTCAGGAAAAATTTACGATGAGAAAAATAGGTTAGAATTGGGAACAATTCTTTGTGTATAATTACAGAGTGATAGAAATATAATTGAGCCAAAGATTCAGTAATGACTGTGTTACTGTTTATTATTAAGAAGGACAATAATTAAAGTGAACAATTTACAATTTAACATTTATTATATGCCAGGTTCTTTACAGCTATACCTGATTTAGTCCTTCCAGCCTGAGGCTCCAAAGGCTAAATACCTGCCTAAGGTCACTTGGCAGGTTAACAACAGCACCAGGATTAAATTCTTTCATTTTTTTCTTTCAGGAATGAATGTTGACTGCATAGCAATACACTATGCTACCCTACCTCCCCCAAATCGTTCCAGGAAAACTGCTGAGTTGAGCTACGAGAAAAGTTTACTGCCAAAAAACGCTTAGGGAGGCAAACATATTTACTCATGAAGAGATCCACTGAGATCATATTTGTGAAAGCCCTATGGAGACTGTAAAGTGCTGGGCAAATGTAAGTATCTGGCAAGTACACAGTAATGCGTATTAGATGGGGACGTTAGAAACTGCGGTGCAGATGACTGATCGACGTGCATGTCGCGCTAACTTGTGCCAAGTTAAAGTGAAGGATGAGACATCTTGCCTGCTCTTGTACAGAGCTGACCTTCAGATCTTATTCGTGGTAATGAATGACTCTTCACAGTTGAGTTGAGTTGAGGCTGTTCTAGAGAGGAAGGTGTAGGCCAGGATAGCCTGGGATCTCAGCCGATATATATTTTAAAGAAAAGTAGAAATTATTCAAAAGGTGGCAAAAATAGCCCGGACACTGGAACCTAGTTTTCCACAAATGCTGCAGGTGCAGGCAGGACAAAGCAGAAGGGGCTTATTCCTTTTTCCTCACACTTGCTCCATTCAGATTTAGGGTCTCATGATGTTCCAGTGCTTTTAAGAATCTAATGAACTTCTACAGGTGCTTCCCACATGTTCCAGTGGGGATGTCAGCAAGCAGGATGTGGCCTTATCTGATTGTTTCCCTGTAGCCTGGAGAAAACACTGCTCTCATGATCTGTGTATCAGTGGAGAAAACAAAATAGGAGAAGGTGGTGACAAGGACTCCCTTGGGCAAACTTTGGTCAGGCTCCTTTGAACCCTCTTCTCCACTAGGCCTGGTCCAGCAGTCGGGTGGATTAGTTGAGGTTATCCACAAGTGAGAAGTAGAGTGAGGAGTCAGCCCACTCTGCCTGGACTCCCATGGCTGATCTGGTCCCTAGACTGCTCCATCACTGATCAGGCCAGTTCTGCCAACCAAGGTGATACTAAACACCCTGCTTCCCATCAGCACTACTGTGCTAGGGCTGCAGAGACTGTGTTGGGGAGTGTGGAAAAAATAAGGAAGAAACAAGTAAGCCTTCAGTCTGTCCCCTTCTTCCGGGAGACTGCTCTGGCCAGCCTGCTGCCTCCTCTCTCCACAAATATTCTCAATTCACAGCCAGAAGACAGAACTCACCTGTCGACCCAAAAACTCACCTGGGATCATAGCACTCCTCAATATATACCTATTATAGTTTAGAAACCAAATAAGTTCAAAGTCTAAGGTGCTGCTGAGAGATGTCACATGTTCCTTACAGGCTAGGAAGGAACTGCTTATGCCTGGAGGTCCCTGAATGTCCCAAACCAGGTAGCTGGTGGACATTCCCACTCCAGATTTGTACTTTGGTTGAGAATCCGTTTTACTGACAAACACTTCTAATGTTTTCAAAGAGAAATATTTTAAATGTGGTGGTGAAACAAACATTGGTTTGTGACCCAAATGTTTCTGCAAATGTTTTCTCAGGCTGGGGGTTGTAAATGTTTACAAACCATTTGGGCAGGAAAATTGCAGTGATGTGCGCTTCAGTAATAGTTGTGTGGGGGAAAAATATCCCAGAGCTACCCAGTGTAGCCAGGATGTCATTAAGAAAATGACAGCCTCCATCCCACCGCAGATCCTGTGGGTGCCCAGGCTCAGCTCTGGCCTCTTCTGCTGCATTTGAGGAACTACCCCACTTGTGCAGAGACCTGCTGGGTGCCACACCCCACCTGAGCCAATGACATAGGCCCAGTATCTGTGCCAGTGTAGTCGAGATGTGACATCTCTGATGGGTGTATTCCAGTCCTTGTCCCATCACTAGCTAACTAGTGATCATGATTGTGACACTCAATCCCCGTGTACCTCAGTTTCCGTATCTAGAAAAATATTGGATTAGACTGGCATAGATGACATCTAAAAACCATCCCAACCCATGAGGGAGACTGGAGTCAGGGGAAGGGATAGTGTTATTAATATTATTTCCATTTTCTAGGAAATGAAATTTAGGCTTGGAAAGATTAGGCCCCATGCCACACAGCTAATCACTGGTAGGGCTTTGACTCAAATCTGCATCTCCTGACCCAAAGACTGTAACCTCTCTATCACACCACACCAACTCTTGAGCTTATCTGGTTCCCCGGCTTCCTCGGGGCCTCTGTGCTAATCGACAGTGTGCCCAGTTCATGGATGGCCCACGTTTGTTATGTGTCCTTTCACTTTCCTTGTCTTCCTAGCATGCACTGTGTCACTCAATCTGCGCTGAAAAATGCTTTTGACAAGAGCACTGAACACACTGGGAAATACAGTGGATGCAGCTTTGTTTCAGGGCATATTTAACTGAGAGTAATAGAGGCTTTATTGTAATAAAAAGCATTATTGTGCTTTGTAATGAAGGCACAAAGCACTTAGTTGAAATCACGTTCTTTTAAACTAATCTGCTTTATACTCTAGAGCAGAGATGCAGATACAAGGAAATTCAAAAGTGATTTCTACATGATGATTTACTCAAAGTAGCCATATCTCTGAGTGGGAGCCTCAGTTTTGCTTAGGTACCCTCCTGGGCCAGGGTTTCTCTTTTCCTTTTCCTGCCGTGTTTACAGCAGGCACTCCCTGATATTGCTCAGAGTTTATTCTACTTGTGAGGACTAACAGACTTCCCCCAAAATACTGCTACGTGTTATGATATCAGAGTATACAAATCCTGTGCTGCCTACCTGAGTGCACACCCTTACACAGGCACGGCAGACTATGACACAGCTAGCCCAGTGAGAGAAGAAGAATTGAGGATTTTAAAGGCTTTAAATAAAGATTGTAACTGTTGTTGGACTGCACAAAGACACAGAGTAATTAAAAAGCTCTTCAAAGAATGAAATATGCCCATTAAATCCAGTTAAATAATTTTTCAGAAACATTGCAGGAAACACTTCTTACTGTTTCATTCTCTCACAATGAACTGAAGGAAGAATATCTCATTTTCCAAATAGAACTTTATGGAGTTTTCAATAAGCCCCCTCAGCACTTATCTAAATCTTTAATTAGTTCTATAATATACTGATGATATCAAGCCTAATTAAATTTATATAGATAAGGCGCAATGAAATTCTAACCAAGTGATCTGGAAAGCATATATTAAATAATAAATTTAATGGTTCAAGCTGATAACCACCATTTTATATCAAAAAAATTAAATTCAATTTACATGTTGTATTCAAATTGATTTTGAGTGTGCAAATTATTGGAAAAATCTTTTAAATATATCAGTAAAATTGCTAATCCAGCCTGTTTAAATATCAGTTATTAATGTCTGCATTTGCAAATAAGCCACACACATTTGCATTTTTACTGCGTATAGTAAAAAATTATCTAAACCTTATGCCATTTTATTAAGAATACTAAGTGATTTTTCTTTTGGCTTCATGCATAAATTAAGGAGGGAAAAAATGACTATTGGGTATGAAGAAGAGAGAGTCAGCAATTCAATAAATAGCAAGGCAATAGATGATATGTATATTTTGCTGACCAAAGCAGTTTATGTTATCCTTTGAGAACAGCAATTACTATAGTAAAATTCTCCCATATTTAGGATCAACTGGAATGGAACCATCTACTACCATTTGATATGATCATGGAGAGAGGTAGACAGATGCAAATGTGGTATTTACCATCAGTTTGGGGGGGAAGGGAAAGGCATAAAGTTTTATCAGTGGGTAAAGGTGTGCACTGGCTGATCACATTTCCCAGTGCAGCCAAGGAGTAAGCTTAGGAAACTAATACTAAATATTCACCTAATTAGACCAAGAGAGGGCCCAACTACCTACAGTATAAATTGTTCCATAATAGTACCATTCTTGGTTTCCAAGGTGATTGGCTACCCTTTAGAAGTATTAGCCTTAAACATGCTTATATCTTTGATGACATACACAAATACTGAAGATATTACGAAGACTGTTAATTAAGCTTCAGTGACCTCAGACTTAGCTACATGTTGGTAAAAATTTGTGCACTGATTACTCTGCCATTATTATCTGCTTTCCCCAAGACAAGCCTTTGGTTGGAAAACTATCTTTGAAGTGATCAAATATTTATTAAATATCTATTATATGTCATGTGCTTGAATCACGGAGTTACAAGTAATATGCCAATGACTTCAGAGAAAGAAAAATGAGGGCCAACTGGAGTAGTCAATCATTCCCGAGGAGGGCGGGACGTTTCAAGAATAAGTCAGCAGAGCAGCCAGAACAAAGGCATGGAGAAGGGACTGTGAGTCGCACACCAGCAGGGCTACCAGATCAGCTGGAACCGAAGATTTAAGAATGAACAATTATTAGGCAAATTTTTATTCAAGCCTGAAAAGTTTGGGCTCGATAGAGTATTCATAAAAAAGTCACTCTAAAGATTGAGCAAAAAATTAATTTAAGAGGTGGTATTTGGGAGAGCTAGTCCAATCACATCAGAGACTGCAAGACATGAACATCGGCTCAGGGATGGCTGCTTTATTCCGGATGTGATACGGTTGTGATGGCGGGAATAGTAAAATGATCCTAGAACTGAGAACCATTTAGAGGAAGAAAGAGTCAACAAGTCTTCGTGGTAATAGGATATAAGAGGTTGACCGATAGAAATAAGCCATAGAGCAGTGTTAGGAATTTTTGTATGTGAAATCTAAGTTTGAGGGATGGGGAGTGGAACTGACGTTCAGATTCGGCCGGTCTCGAGCCTGCTTTGACAAAGAAACAAAACCGAAGTGAATGAACCTGTTGGCCTGTTATTAACATGGAAAAACTTGGAGGAAGAGTTGCTAAGACCAGATAAGGATGATGAAAGACAATCAAAAGTGAGTGACTATCCAGGACTTCCCTCCCAAAGGAAGAATGTTGTCCGAGTTAGAAACGGGCACTTGCTTTAGGAGAAAAGCTCATAATCTCTTTTTGAATGGAAACTCTTCAACACAGTGAAAGCCGATGTATTCTGGGGCTCTATCCCCATGGTTGCTCATTCTGTTGGAGCAGCTGAGCTAAACAATACGAGAGCAGGGGAAAGGTGGTCACTTGTGAATGGAGGACAGTGGAGAGGAGACCACACAGTCAGGCCCGGCCAGACTCTATCATTTCAGCATTCATATGCCTGCTCTGATCCCTGACATTTTATTCGGAATTCCAAGAACGACAGGGCAAATACAGAGGGCCAAAGAGAAAGGATTAAGGATCTTAGCTCCTTTTGAAAATTTGATAAAAATGATGTTGTCAGAAAAAATTCACATCTACATAGACACAGATTCTGCATATAATTCTGGGGTCCTTACGGACTCCCTGAAGCTTTATCGCACTCCAAGTTAGGATTACGTGGTTTATATTCTAAATATCACACACATAGACATATCTACACACACACATATCTATATAGAGACTCATCTTTTTTTTTTTTATTTCATCTTATTGTTATGGGGGATACAGAATTGCAGGTTATGAGACTCATCTTTTCTACGTGAACATATACCATACCTAAGTGAGTGCATATCCATCCAGCCATCCGTCTCTTTCACCTACTTCTATTTCTGATTAAGCAGGATCTCTATTCAGACCAGAAGGGAACACGAGTGTGGAGCAATGTAAAGGTAGGTAGGTCTTTCCATGTTGAAGCAATAAAAATGAAAGCAGAAACCTGAGTATCGCTAGAAGAATGTGGTGTAGACACACATATTTACCTGTCTACTTTGAGTGTCTTGAGACTGCTGGGTAAGCGTATTCATTTATCTCGGTTCTCAGCATCCTTACCTAAACCTAGTCAAGCCCTAGAATAGATCTTGTTTCAAACTCATAGCCCAGGGATCGTCCAAGAGCCCCTAGCAAGTGCGGCTGGTAATAGGCACAAATCAGGAGCAGCGTGCAGTAGGCCTGCTCTGCTTAGTCTAGGCCTGCTGTCTGGGAAGATGAGGGTGTGGAAGACAGTGAAGGAACATAAGGTAAGAAAGGAAGAAGCAAAATAGAGATGAGACTGAGTTAGAAGGGAGAGATTAGAAAAGAGATGAACGAATCAGAAGGAAGTAACTGAATAAACTTAATGTGTTACAAGTGATTTCTCAAAAAGATTACCCACATAATTTAGCTCAGCACTCTAAGACAATTTAAAGGATATGTAAGACAAACTAGAGAAGCCATCAGTCCCTGAATAACTGACTACAGCAGTGGGTCCCGAAGAACATAAATGTAAATACAGATGCCTAGAGTATCAATACAGTACTTACAGAAAATATTTTTATTTTGTAATACTTAGCATATCCTAGAATTAATGAAAGCTGAAATCTTTTTACGTGTTCACTGGATTTCCATGGGAGAAGTCCCAGGCTGTTACATCTCAGGCTTCGTGTTAAAATCCGAAATCTGCCCTGTGAAAGTTCAGCAATACCAGTCCGCCTGGTGCAAATGCCTCTCAGTTGAATGAGTTCAGACAGTCCCCATCTGCCAGATATGTTAATGCTTATACAATCAATACTGCGACTCCTTAGCCCATGCTTCTCAGACCTGCCTCAGCAAACGTGATGTCTGCTCCACCGTGGGTCCACAGCAGGTAAGGGAGGCCTATGTTGCACTGGATACTGACCTTTTAGAGGTAGCGAGTGGGAAGACAAGTTACCTGTTTTAGTTCCTTGTTATTCATAGTTCTAGGCATTTTGAAAAGAATTCCCTAGGTTCAGAACCAGAGAAAACCTGAGTTGCTGAGTAGTAAGATGCAGAGGATGACTATCTTATCATTAAACCACTGGAAATAAAAAATGTGCTTTTTCAAGTAATTCCTGGGCTATCATTGGGAAATAAAAATTTACTGTAAGAAGTCACAGTGAGTCTTCAGTTTGTTTTGACTGTGCCATTCTGTTCAGTAAACTGTTTGAACCTAGAGCAACTGCTATAAGGGCAGGCAGAGAAGAAACTAGAAAGATGATGCCTCCACTCAGGACCAAGAAAGCCCCCGAGGGAGGATGGAGATAATCCACTTATCAGCTGTGCCTAAAATCGTTCACGGCCAAGTTTATAAAGGCCCGGATGCCAAAGCTCCGCAAATACTCTTCCTGTCTCATGGCCTGGGGAGGGCGTGGGAATGGCAAGCCTAACGCCAGGCTCTCATCGCTATTGATGTATGCTGAAACTAATTGAGATGATACATTTGAACTTCTTTTCCCCTCTCCACGAGGGAAAAATGCTAGAGAAATTCAATTATTATTGAATTATAATCCTATAACATATTTCACTCATCATCTCATGCTTTTTGATCATCTGATTTCTTTTCATAATTCAAAGTGTTTCAGTGAAGACATAAAGTTGCCCTGGTCTCCTTCTGGGAGGAAACTATTCCACTGAAATCCCCTTCAGTGGAGCTCGGCAGGACCCAGCTCAGGGCAGTGTGGGAGCAGCTTGCAGTCTTTGAGAAAACTTGGTCAAAACCACTGGTATCTTCTTCCGTGGGTCTTTATCCTTGCTGCCTTTCATCTCTCCTCTTGTTACTATATTCCTCTTTCAAATGAGAATTAAATTCCTCTCCCTTGCCCCATAATTTGATTCGATTTTCAATAATGTCAACCTACTATCAAAAATGCAAAAACTGGGAAAAGCCAAGTGCTAGATATGCTCTTGCACCTTACAATAGAAAGAATAAGAACCAACAATTACTGACCTCCTTGTATCTGTACTTAGTATTTCTCTTTGCAGTTTCACTCAGTCCTTACAACTACCCTAAAGTGCAAACAAATCAGCTCCATTTTACAGATAAGGTCACTAGTTAAGTGGTAGACTGGGGGTTCAAACCCTGGTTTGCATTTTGTTTCCACTTCACCAAGTTGTAAAACAAGTAGACTTTGGGAAGAGATGTAAAATCCTTCTGTCTATAGAATCTATACATGATGTAAAATATATACATTATATAAAGAGATGAAGGATCTTTTAGGATCTATGAATAATATAAAGCTGTTTAATCCAAGAAAAAATTCACTTAGCAGCTCTGAGGATTCTGATTTGATACATAAGCTGGATAAAAGGAAGCCCTATTTCTATATCTCAAGGGAGAATTTACTGGAAAAGAGAAAGTCACCGTGGCCTTTTTACCCCTCCCCCCCCGAATTATGTCTGTAATTAAGCTGAAGGCAGGCATAGCACAGACAACTTTTCTTTAATTGGTCCATTGGTATGAACACTTATCAATTAAGGGAGAGATGAGATTAACAGTTGTCATGCTTAAGTCTTAGGTTCCTGCTGAGATATCAATTGCTATTTCCAGGGACCTTCCACCAAATCAAGTCTGCTGAGGAGTGGCTGCAAGAAAGCAGCTTTGCCTTTCGGTTGCCAGTGATTGGCTTAGGGGAGGGCGTGTGATAAAATTCTGACCAAGAAGACGTCGGGGGTGGGGGTGGAGGTGGAGGGAGGTCAGCTGAGGGCCTGCTGGAAAACATTTCCTTGCTGACAAAAATAAAGCACAGAAAAGGAAACACTCTTCTTGCATGGTATATTTTTGTGATGCTTGGAAATTCATCAGCCAACCCTGGACCCACAGAGGAAGCTTTGGAGGATGAAGCCAACACACCTTGAGGAAGGAAGAGCAGAGATAGCAAGAACCTGGGTTCTTATTACAACAGTGAGCCACTGAATTAGCCAATCCTCAAGCTACCCAACCTTAGGACATCACATTATATAAAAGAAAATATTTCTTTAAAAAAATATTTTAAGCCCCTTAAGTCGGGGTTTTCTGTTACATGCAGTATCCTAATAGGCGAATCTCCTGATGCGAAAAATAAAGATATGGCTCACCTCTAATACTGTTCTCCTCCTCCTAGTATTCTACGGTTATATTTTATGATTGTAGTGTGAAAATGCTGTTTTTTGTAATTTAATTACCTAAACCACTCTTTTTACTTCAACTATTCTCCTGCCTGTACCCACTTTCAAGATGAGGCAATAAATGACCCTTTTTTAACCTTTTTACCTTGCTCTACTTTCCATTCCCCAGTCCTTTTTCTGCCCCCACCTCCTATTTTCTCCCAGCAACATTTTTACTTTTGCATGTTAACATGTAGAAGGTAAACATGTATATACTGTTCTCCAAACACCACCGAGCCCTTCATGCTTTGTTAGCATGGTGATTCACGGAAACCAATAAAAAGCATTTAGACCATTGTGTGTACGTAAGTAGTGCTCAGTGTACAAGAGTCGTGCTCTGTGCTCTGTCAGTACTGCTAAGGATGACATTCCCTGCTCAGTCAGTCACAGCCCTCAGGCCTCTCAATGAGGATGCTTTTAGAAGTTTGCTCTGTAAGTACACCAAAAATTTCTTGCATAGTTTTTTTCCCTGAAAATTTCCAATTGACTTTCCTTTTTTCTTGCATTCCTTGTATTTATCAAACCTTAAATATTTCTTTTTCAACCTCTCAATCATACTATCTAATTTCTTGAGTCTTTTCTCTCCCCCAAAGAGCCTTCCCCACGGGAGTTGTGGCCCATTATTCCAATTTGGACTGGTTCTTTTCTAATCCTGCTTCATGGCTACCCTGCTTTCACTGTTCTTTTGAGTGGATCAAGGGTTTTTTAGATACTATGTTTTCTGAACTTTTGGGTTTTTTTTTTACTTGCTTTGAATACATCCTCAAATGGTTCCCTAGGAAGAAATGCATGAGAAGTAAAATTTCCAAGTCCTTATACATCTGAAAATGTCTTTATCGTGCCCTTAGAATTGGCTTATACACTGTTTGGGTACATAATTCTAGGTAGAAATCATTCTTCCTCAGAGCTGAGAAGACATGACTTCATTATCTCCTAGCACTTGGTGCTATCAATCACATCTGACGCCACTGACTTTTTTATGTCACACTCTCTGGAGCTTTTAGTAACTTTTCCTTACTTTTGGCATTCTGAAAATTCATGAGGCGGTGTTTAGGTGAAGCTATTTTTCAGTTCACTGCACTGGGCACCCAATGGATCCTTTTCATATGGAGACTTGTGCCCTTCCTCCGTTCTAGAAAAGCATTTCTACTGATTCTTCAGTACTTTCCCCTCCTCTCTTGAGTAATTTCATTTTCTATCTCTTTTTCTGGGACTCCAACTAGTTGGATCGTAGACCTCTAAGTAGAGGGAGGATCATGATTCTAAAAGGGCTCTTCTCTCAGTGGGAGGGAGCTCTTCCTGGGAGAGTTATGTGGGGAGGTGCGGAGGGTGCTAACAGGTGGTTTTCTGTCGGATGAGCAGGTGGGATGCCAACTGTCAGGCTAGGGACCTCTTTCTACCCATACTAGAAAAAGGAGCATTTTATTCTGGAGCTCCAACCCCAGAAGCCTGACTTTCCCCAATTATTTCCTAAGATCGTTCTTTTAAGAATAAATTCTGGATGTCAACATTTTAGAGGGGCGAATAAAATGGTGCCGTTTGACGTCATTTCACACGTACAAAATTTTCATTTTCATTAATACCTCTGTTTTCAGTCCCTTTTGGCATTCCTACATTTTTCTGGACTGATGATTATGCACCTGGAACTTCCTGAGGCTCTCGTTGCGCGTGCTAGACTGAGATTTATTCCCCACTACTGTATCCCATTAACAGTGTCCCATTTTCTTCCTATCTTCCAGAAATCTGTTGACATTTTTGTTCATTGGTAAATCCCCTCCAGTTCTTTCTCAGTTGTGGATTTATTCCTTTTTGTTCCTCTGTGAAAGTGTAGCAGTGAGGTCTGCCACGTTTGCCCTACGCATTATTTACACCTCACAAGCTTTGTTAAACATATTAGAGATGATGCAGGACATTTTAAAATAACTTTCAATATATGGCATGAGTCTTCCCCCGGTGGTCAGGAAGGACAGAGTACCGCTTATCTATGGTACCTAAGCAGGCACATGGTGAGGAGGACGCTGTTGATGTTGTCCACTGTACTGGGCAGAATAGTTTTCTAATTGCTTTCACCTCCAGACACCAATAAAGAAGAGATACGCTGGGACTCTAACATGCAGACCCCCAAAAGTATAGGATTCCTTGAGTCCCCGGGTCCAGTCTCACGGAGAGGCCCAGCTGACCAGCGAGGCCACCCAGCTCAGGGCTGGGCTGGTTCCTGCTGGCTTCCTTGCTGGGAGGGTGATAATGAACAGCAGAAGAAAAGAGTGTCAGATGGCTCTGAGCCTCGCAGGGGGAAGAGTGTCTGCACCTTGATGTGGTGTGGAGAGGTGCCAATCAGTCCCATTAGCAGCAGGAAGATGGCGGCAGGGGCAACAGATTGTATGTGATGGTGATGACAGCAGCAACAGTGAGAACAGGCTGGCAGCTGTTCAGACACCAGAGGAGCAGCCACTGGGCAGTGACAGCAGCCACAACTGCAGGAGAAAGTGTTGACAGTCTTAGGGCAACACACACCTAATACTTTGATGTAATATACTGAAATCACTTTCAACACATAGGATATTGCTTTCTAGGTAATGCGGTTATAAGAAAAGACTTCAGTATGCTTAAAGATGCCTATGACAGGAGGCTTCTTTTTCATAACAAGGTCAGATGACCTTATAAAAAGCCTTTGTCACCATCTGTATCATTGATCCCTAATTTCAGCTTTCAAGGAGTTGTTTCTCGTAATAGAAAGGCAAGTATTTCCAAAAAGGCTGTACTCTTTGTTGTCCTCAGGTGGCAATAAAGAGTCATAATGTGTAATCTCTGCCAACGGGGGTTACTAGGGAGATCAGGCATTTAGTATTTTAAATCATGACTTTATAAACTTCCTGTCTGCTTATTAACCACAGTGGAGAGATTTGAGAACAAATGAAAATTTACAAAAGAAAAATCTTTGTTGCAAATACAAAACAAAAGAATTATGTTAGCTGATCTTAACTTTAATCTATAATGGAATCTTAGATTCATTTGCGCAGAAGTTTCCTTCTCTTCTCTAGATGCATCCATTCTAACTTTGGAAGTGCTATTTCTTCAGTAGCCTACTGCAGCATAATTCCTTTCCTAGTATAAGAAAGTCTTCTTATAGCTGGATGGAGCTACCCATCAGATTTTGAACTAGTAATATCTGTCTCTACCCTCCCAAGTGTAATCTATTCTTCCTCTACTTGGAAGTTTCTTAGTCCCAATTAGCTCCAACAATCAACTCTTCATATAATAATAATGATAATAAAATCACCAGGACTACTAAAAGCATTTTCTTAATTCCAGCGGCAGTGTTACAGACTTTGTGTCTGTCTTTCCTCAACCATAAAAAATTTTCCCTTTTGGGGAGAGAGAAAAACAAACTAAAAAACAAAATATTTCTACCATTCCCTACCACTACTCTTAATTTTTGCTCTTATTAGTTTTTTAACAAATAGGTTTATTGAAATATAAGTCACATATCACATCATTCACCAATTTAAAGTGTACAATTCAATGGCTTTTAACGTATTTACAGATATATGTGACCATCACCACAGTAAATTCTACATCTCCATTACCTCAAGAACAAACCCTGTATCATTTAGCTACCATCCCCACCTCCCTACTCCCCACTCAGCCCCAAGCAAACACTAATCTACTTTCTATCTCTATAGATTTCCCTATTCTGGACTTTCATATGAATGGAATCATACAGTATATGGCCTTCGTGACTGGCTTCTTTCACTTAGCATAGTGTTTTCAAGGTTCATCCATGTTGTATGTAGCATGCATCAGTCTTCAATCCTATTACTGCCAAATAATATTCCATTGTATGGGTGTACCACATTTTGTTTATTCTTTCCTTGTTAATAGAGACATGGGTTGTTTCCACCTTTTGGCTATCATGAATAATGCAGCTGTAACCTTTGTATATAGTCTCTGTGTGGACATATGCTTTCATTTCTCTTGGGTATATGCCTAGGAGTGAATCTTTTTTTTTTTTTTTTTTTTTTGAGACAGAGTCTCACTCTGTTGCCCAGGCTAGAATGAGTGCTGTGGCATCAGCCTAGCTCACAGCAACCTCAAACTCCTGGGCTCAAGCGATCCTACTGCCTCAGCCTCCTGAGTAGCTGGGACTACAGGCATGCACCACCATGCCTGGCTAATTTTTCCTATATATATATTTTAGTTGGCCAGATAATTTCTTTCTATTTTTAGTAGAGACGGGGTCTTGCTCTTGCTCAGGCTGGTCTCGAACTCCTGACCTCGAGTGATCCACCCGCCTCGGCCTCCCAGAGTGCTAGGATTACAGGCGTGACCTCGCCCCGCCCTAGGAGTGAATCTTAAAAGATTTTAACATCTTTTTGTTACCTGACCCCTCCCCCTTAATTCTTGTTACACTGTACTGCTCCCAATACTGGGCCTACTGTACCACACAGTGTACAAACAGGAATCGTATCTTTATCTTTGCAGCTCCGGGAGTGATTAGCTCTCACATACATTCCACAAATATTTGATGCATGAATGAAATGACTGACCCCTTGTCGATCTGTCATAATCTCAAGTAAGTGACTTCTGTATGAAATGATTCAGATATTGAAACAGTTTAAATTATACGCTTTATGCTTGTACACGGCTACACTCATGGAAATCAGTGGAAAGAAGCTCCCAATGGTGGATGCGTAAGAGCCTGAGAACAGGTTACTTTAAAAAGACCACCAAGTCCCTACAGTGAGGAGGAGATGTAACGTACAATAGATGAGGGAGATTCAACATGTTTTAGATAATGGGTACATCATCCCTTAGCATAAGAAAGATAACCCACTGGAGGAACATCTGGATAAGGTCTGCTTCCTTTATCGCACTAACAGAAAGCCACTCGGGTGGGCATCCTATGGTCACGAGGACCGCTTCCCTCTGGTCCCTTCTAACCCGTCATAAAGACTGAAGGGGTCCCAGGGTCCTTCCACATCATTTGCTAGATATACTGATGTAGCTGAGAATGTTCTTTCAAGGCAGTCAGCAAGTGTCTAGATTGGACCAGATTCCTCTCAGGAAAAAAGGAACAAATTTGAGGATTATGTGTAAGTGGCCCCAACTCTTCACCTCTGCTCTCCTCCAAATTGATCAGAGGTATAAAGATAGTCTCTTCACCTAGCACTTTAAGGGTAATTTTCTACATCATGATCATGAACTCTGGGGCTCAGGAAAAGAACCTGTGCATCCTGGGGAGAAATCTTCATTGGAGGCAGAAGACTAGTACCAGGTTAGCACTCAACAAAGTAAGTGAGGAGACTCATCTTCTGAGCTTGGGCAATGGCACCGTGCCACTGCCAGCAACAGTGGAGTCCTGCCACCCTCCACGCTGGGGCTGACCTAAGGACTCCATGCTCTTCTGCTATAGATTTCACTTTCCGCTCCTTAGTAGCAGAAAATATCTCGTTCTCACATAATCACAGTTCTTTTATTTTGTTTTGACTTATAGTTTAGTTGTATTTAGATAGTAATTAATTATGTTACAGTTTCTACTTTCATTTCCTTAAGAAAAAAGATCCAAATTGACGTGGGCAGAGCAGATATTTTTAAAGTGAAGAAAGAACAAGATAATATCAATATCAAAAGCTAATAAAGCCAATAATCTTTCTGCATTTAATTAGTAACAAGGACATAAGTATGTGTAGATAGTGAACAGAAGTTATAATTATCATCACATAGTAATTTTTTGTTTGTAAAAAAGTACCCGCAGCAATATTACTGTGTTTTTAGAGAAGGCGGATATTAGTTAGTGGGGTTAACATGACACCATTAGGATTATATCAGAAACAGGGAGAGGAGGTTCAAACCACAAGATGATGCCCCATCTTCAGAGGATTCTATTAATAGTAATCTCCTTCTCCCCAGGTTGCCTGTCACTACCCTAGGGCGTCACTGTTTCTGAAAAGAAGGTGAACCAGCGTGAGAGCTTCTGACGTCAGTCTGCAGGGGGCATTGAGATCGCCAGGAGGGAGCCCAGAATGAGTTTAGGAAATCGGGGATCTAGTCCTATTGGGGTCATTCACTGGCCCCTTCCTCCATCTCGCAGATGACACCATTTCAAAGGTCCTAGCCAATGAAAACTTCCTGAGTTTCAGAAAATAAGATCTAAGTAAGCTGAGCGAACCAGAACTCTCCTCTTACCAAATTCTAAATTTATCACTGCCCTCCACTGCTTTCTCCTTCACCAGTCTCATGAAAACTGAAAAATCAGCTTATCCAATTCAGTTTTTGTTGCTTTTCCCCTCATATTTCTCAGTCCTCTTTCACTGCCTTTTTCAGAGAGGAGCAGGGAGGGGATATTTTGCTTTTATTTCCTCCTTAGCTCACGAGAGTGGAACTAAATTAATTCACATTCATAAAAACCTTCAGTTTCACAGAAGGAATATAAATATAGATTACTATTATTTCTGGTAATTTCAGCATCTTTTGTTAATCAAAGTGACAAAGGGCAACAAATGAATATAATGTATATTTTCAAAAGGCTTTTCTTTTCTTTGGTAGCAATCACCTTGCAAGTTTTATTTTTGTATGAGCCCCTTGAACACTAAAACACACTCATCACTTTCAGGGTTAAAAAAGAAATTCTTCTTAGAACCAATTAAATCCAAAACTATATAGTGTAACATGCTTTTCTTATACGTACAATTTCAGGAGAGCAGAAGCATCCCAAAATTATACTTTGTAACCTTCTCTTTTATTAATAGCCTCTGGTTTTTGAGAAAGCAATCTTTCCTCTGCCTATAATATTCTCCTTCTAAATCTTACTTCTTTCAGAGCACAGCTTAAAAACTGCTTTTGCAACATTTTCTCTAATTATTTCAACCCACTCTGAGTAATGTCCCAGCAGCACCTCTACCTCTGTCCATAAAAATGTCTTTCCATAAAATCCTTGTTTTTAAATGTCTATCTTCTTCGACACCTAATAAACTCAGTATTGTATTGTCTACATTACTCATTTATTACTTAAATTTTATTCACTCAACAAACTGCTATGGGTGTAAGGGTTACCTTTTGTTTATCCAGCATCTGTCCTATTTTTTTTTGGAAACAGAGTCTTGCTCCGTTTCCCGGGCTAGAGTGCAGTGGAATCATCATAGCTCACTGCAACCTCAAACTCCCAGGCTAAAGAGATCCTCCTGCCTCAGCCTTCCGAGTAGCTCGGACTACATGTACGTGCTACCATGCCTGGCTAATTTTTCTATTTTTTGTAGAGACAGAATCTTACTATGCTACCCATGCTGGTCTTGATCTCCTGGCCTCAAGCAATCCTCCTGCCTTGGGCTCCCAAAATGCTAGGATTACAGGCATGAGCCACCACACCTGGCTTGTCCCTCTTCTTTTGGTAAGCAAACCTGCCTTTCTCTGGAATATATTCTTTGAGGTTGGACTGATCAACCCTCCACAACAGGTGTAGACAGGTGATTTGGATTGTCCAATCAGAATGCTCCATTCCTCTTGGCCATAGCAATTGGCTCAAAAGTGGACAGAGCCCATTAAGAGTCCTTTCATGGATTTTGGAAGATTTTTCTTTCCTTAAGATCTCCACTATAAGTTGGGGCTACTATTTTGCCACCATGGGGAGACAGGCTATGTAATAATAAAGCCAAGCAGATGCAACTAGAAGCAAGAGTCGGAAGATAAAAAGGAGTGAGTCCTGCTGATATGGTTTCAAGCCTTGGATAAAGCAAGCATAAAACCAACTATCCCTTGAAAGTCTCAGTTTCACGATTCAATGTATTTCCTTTTTTGGCTTACACCAGTTTGAATTAGGTTTTCTGCTCTTTGCAACCAAAAAGAGTCCTGACAAATGCATGGAATGCCTACAATATCAGTCCCTGAGTTAGGTGCATGTAACCTGGAGCCTGAAGTTTAGATATACAGGTAGCTAAATCCCAAAGATAATCCCTAATGGACCAGGCCTCCTGTTATTGCCTTTGCTTAGTCCGCTCCTACCTTAAATCTGGGATAGCCCTGTGACTTGCTTTAAGAATGTGACAGGAGTGATACTGTGCCAGTTCTGGGTCTAGGCCTTAAAAAGGCCTGATACCTTCTACTTCCATGCTTTTGGGAGCCCTAAGTTATCATGTATGAAGGGTGACTACCCTGATGAAGACACCATGTGGAAAAACTACGTGGAGAGGGGGGAATCTCTGAGAATACAAGAAAAGAGACAGACAGGGACCTAGGCATCCCCACATCCCAGCTGAGCCCAGGCCTCCAGCTATCCCCACTGAGTCACCAGACTTATGAGGCAAGACATTTTGGACGTTCCAGCCCCAAGTGTCACCACACTGCAGCCCTGTGGGAGAACCCAGGGCAGTCCAGGGAAGAACCTTACGGCTGAGCTCCATCTGATCTGCTAAATCAAGAGAACTAATACTGTTGCTGTTTTAGGTATTAAGTTTTAGGATGATTTACTATACAGCAAGTGATAGTGGAACAAACGTCTAGATCCAATAATTAAGTAGCCAAGCTTCAAGGGATGCAATCCAGCCAATTTTGCTTTCACTTTAAAAAATAAAATTCTTGATAAATATATTATATAATATTCATAAATATTCACAAAAGTATTTATAAATATTATAAATATATAATACAAACATATAAATGAATATGATTTATAGATTATCCCACATATATCATGCTATCTATTCTATAATTGACCAAGATACAGAGAAACAATGTAGGTCAAAACCTCGTGATAAAATAGTGGTAACATGCAAGACCCTAAACTTTGCTGTGGATTGACAGAAATAAAAACTAAAATTTACACTTTTATACATTTCACTATGTATGTATGTATGTATGTAACAATCAGGGTTCAAAGTTGCAGAGAAGAGATTGCTGAAAGGATGCCGGTAACTCCTAGATGAACTGGGAGGGCCAGAGAATGAGATTGGAAAGTGAGCAGGAATAAACAAAGCTGGGCAGCAGCTGGGATCACGGCCAAAATCACTCCAGAATCACTCTTCAAAGATAGCTTCATGAAGATACCACTGCTGCTACTGCTAAACACAGAACACCAAGTCTTGCTCTGCCGCCAGCAGAAGTGGATATTGGCCATACTGTGGCCACTGCTGCCGCCGCCACCTTAGGTAACTGGAAGTTGGCACTGCTTTTGCAATGCCTCGCAGGAGGGGTTCCCCATGACCCCGGTACTTGGGGTCCCCAGCTCCCTGATCAGAGTTCAGAGCAGGTACGTCTGACTGGTCTGATGGGTCCAGCCTAGGTTGTTGCCCACATAGTAAGCAAGCCTGGCTGGACTTTTGAGATGGAAAACGGACTCTGCCTCATTCCAAGACCAGGTTGTGGGGAATTCCCTATACACAGATTTAGAAAGACGGTACCAAAAAATTGACAAACGTCAACATCTCACTACAATTTTTCCTTTTAAAATGACTGGATTTTCTATTGATAGAGCAAAAGGCATAGCTGCTTGCTTTCTCCTCCTTTTTGAATATTTTAAACTAATTCAGAAAAAACACACTAACTTTTTAAGAGCTATTTTAAGACAATTTCACCAGTCATTGTGTTACCACCACATGTAAGAGTTCTGCTGAGACTTCAGGAATTGAGGTTTGTACTTGACAGTTGCCCTATTCCTCCTGTACCGTCTGGTCCAGCCTTCCTCCTGGACTTGGACACCCTCCAATGCTGCTGCCATGCCAGGTCTCTCCGAGGTCCCACACCCCTCATGCCTTTTTTGGCCCCATCAATAATTGTGGTCATTCCTAGACAAATCTTAGGTGCTGTGCTAAAATCCTTTCTCATAATCTTTTTGGTCTTCTTTTGTTTATCCCTACAGGCCTACTAAACAGCATCTCCTTTCAATTTTCTCAGGGAATATAAAAATTCCCATACCTCCCTTTCAACTAGGAATACTTTGTTAACACTGTTCGACAGAGTCAACTAAAACACTGAGAATGTGGTATATATTCTTGAAATACTAATAAATGTATTACATTGTCATAAGGTGTATAGCACAATGGCTAAACTGCAGATAGACCTGGCTTTAAACCATGGTCCTGTCATTTACTAGGAGTGTAGACCTCAGGTTATGTAAATCTTTCAGAGACTGAGTTTTCCCATTTGTAAAACGAAAATGCTAATACCTAAGCACACTAGGTTGGTATAAGGATTAAATGAGATAATGTGTATAAATCACATAAGTAGAGTGCCTTGCACAAAGTAAGTGCTCAATAATAGTAATTATTTATATTAATAATAAGGTATATAAAATAATTATTTTAAGTGATTTGTTGATACTTAGTCTTATGGAAAAAATGAAATGCTATGACAGAATTATAAAGACACAAAGACTCTACAATGCAGCATGAAAAGAAAATGAGGGGTTACAATTAATCAGATATTCTTCTTTATTCTGAGATATATTGAGTTACCAATTTTTCAAAGACAGAATACAGTAAAATACATATAGAATGCTACAACTATACTAAATGTAATAGTATTCTTCTTTGATAATGAATAGAATATTCTAGACTCAGGGGCAGACATCATGAACCCCAATTATCATTGCAATGAAAAAGTACAGAAGTCACAGTTAGTATAATTTTCCCCACAGAAGAATTATTGATAACCAATTCTTACTGTTGCTATATTTAGTTCTAAATATTAGTTCAAACAAAGAGATTAACACTGCAAAAGGGAAAAGAAACTTATTGTTCTTAGAGAGGGACAGCTTGGTCTGGGAGATTAAGCAAACCTTTGCAGTTAGGACTTAACAACAGTTCACCGATTAGGAATGGACAAGAAAGATTAGACAGAATAGAAAACTATAATATTAACATTAATCATTTGAATTGAAAAGAAATGTGAACATGTCCAGTTTCATATTTTTAGGGGTGAGCCAGCCTTAGTGCACACAGCAGCGTATCTGTGTGTGATTATGTCATGCTGGCCAGGATATGGGCCTCCCTGCTGTATCTGTCTGGGCAAGGATCCCTCTTAAGGTAGCTGCCAAAAGAAAATTTCTTTCTCACTGTCCATGTGAGTTAACACAGATGTTGATATTATTCAAGCAGATCTTCACAGGTCCTACTAGAAGGAAGGAACCCCAGGAAAGGAGCGGCTTTGTTGGAAAATGGCATGGTTTTTTGTTTTTTTTTTTAATTAAAAAAAGGGGAAACAGCCATGACAGAGTCTTTGGCTTGAGGGCCCGTAATTTAAACATATGCCACCGGTGAGAAAGAGCCTCAGAATGCCTGCGAGCCAATTCTTCCCCTCTGTACAACAAACAGTAAATATTTAAGGCTCATTAGAGGAACTGGCAAATAGCTGATAGCCAATAGCTACAAAACTTAACTAAGGCAATCATCTCCCTGGCAGACATATGCTTTCCTTGTTCAAATGTTGGTTGTGTGTCATTATCATTTCAATACCTATGTCCCTGGAGAACTATGAAACCAAGAAATGAAAAAAGCAAAGTTTTTGAAAACTGAAAAATGAAAATTCTCCTATGCTATATAATTAAGGTTAACAAAAGGAACAGACTTCCCTTCATGGCGCAGGGAGACGCGGAAGCTTCAGATGACTGATTTACCACTGCAAGTAATTACTTTATGTTTTTCATAAACATTGGAAACCCATTATTATTTTCAGAGTGGCACACATCAACAGAAGACTGTCACCTAAGGGAGAAATGGGGAACTGGGCTGTAATTAATTTCTGGTCGAATATATCATGAAGCCTTTAATGTTGTCAATAAAAGGCTCTAGCCACTAAAAATCCCCAAGCTCTCCCTCCCTCCTCGGTCCCCAATACCCCAAAATGTTTAATCAGCGTCTCTGTGAAACAGATTGCCTGGAGGAGAATGAGAGGCAGCATTAATGCCTGCTGAAAAGTTGAGGCCATTGATCCACTCCTTCCCCTGACCGTGTGCGTCGAGAGAGAGAGAGAGAGAGAGAGAGAGAAGTCAATCAAGAGCTGGCCTCTCCTACCCCACTTGTTTTTTTCTCATTTGACTCTATCTGCAATTGAGAAAAATAGACGGTGCACAATTCTTTGGAGGAATTTAAAAATGTAGATGCCAGACAATGGAAATCATTACTGCAGCAACTGAAGCCTGTATCGTTAAAGGTTAGAACACAAAGATTTAAGAGTGCCTCCAGGAAAAAGTGAAATGGCTGATCTGAATAAAACCTTTCCATCAATTGGAAAACCACAGCACAGCGAAGGAGATGAAGAGCTACAGCAGATGTGACATTTATGTTTTTGAGTACCTACATGTTTATTTTTTGAATTACCGTTCAGAGCCTTAAAAGACCTTTATAGGTCATGCAAAGGCAGTAGCCAGCTTCTATCTGCCTTGCTCTTCCTGTACGTGTGGTGAGCAAATGCCACAAGCACAATCTTGACTATGAAAGTAAACAAGCCTATATTACTTCCTCCCTCATTCATTAATTTGTACACACATGCATTAGTATTTCCAATCAACAACATTAAAACGCCTGTTATGTGCTGTATATCCCAAAAATCTTTACAGTATCTTTATGGAATTGGATTGGAGCTAATTTCCTTCCTTTTAAAAACCTTGCCTGTGATAGTCTCTTTTGAGAGCTAGGAGTTGAGGCAGAGCTCTAGACCTCTCTGCCCCATCTCTGGCTCTGTATCTTGGAACTGGAAAAGTCAAATCTGCAAGAGACCCTACAGTTGATCTTCTAGTCAAACCCCTTATTTCACAGGTGAGAAAACTTCAACCAAGAGTGCTGAAGCGACTTGCTCAAGTTTATGCAATGATCAAGGGTTGAATTTATCAGCCACCCATTAGACAGATGAAATACTGTTTAGTTCACGGCAAAACTTCCAACACCATAACCTGACTCTGCCTTTAATATGTAAACTTAGAATAATAATGGTGTTGACCTTGTGGGGTTGTTTTAATGATGATTGAGCTCAATCCAGAAAAGTGCTTTCAGGTTATTTTTACTTTCACTGCTTGCAGTAGGAGATAAAATACTAACGGGGACTAAAGGAGAAAAGGAGGCTGAAAGGAAAATGGCCTGGATATACATGAGTCTCAAAGAACGTGGGGTCAGGCCAGTATTTCCCCAAGAGTGTCCATAAACATCCTCCGTCAGGATCTCCTGGGCACGTGTTAAACTGCAGATGCCTGAGCCCTACCCTCAACCTTCTAAACCAGAACTTTTAGAGATGGAGTTTCCACTTAAAACAAGTTCCCTGGGAAAGTCTTACATTCTTTAGCCCTTGAGAACCACTTGGTTAAGCTGCTTATTGTCTTAAAAGCATAGGCGTATGCATCTGGGACTAATGATGCGGTTGGCCAGTGCTGTGGACCATGTGCTAGTTCTAACCTGTGGCGTGGTTCCCAGTGAGTGGTGCTGGGCGTTAAGCTCCAGGACAGTCATTTGGAAGGTCAGGAGGAGACCAGTAGGCAGCACAGAACACCTGATGGCTGAGCAAAACCAACCCCATAATACCTACCAAGGTAGGAAGAATGTGCAGAGCCCTCTACTGTCAAGCTGCTAATTAAAGGTAATAAAAACTGCCAGCAATAAGAACTCAGTGGAAATCAAGGGGGTAAGACACATAGCCAGAAAAATAAAGGAAAAGAAAATGTTTCAGAACTAAGAGCCTAATTGAAAAAGGAAATCATATTTTTAATTAAACTAAGCAAAACAGAGATCAAATATTCGCCGAAACGGTAGCCTTATTCAACATGGTATATGTAGACCTTGAGGTTGGATTGACCTAAGTTTGAATCTTACCTCTATTATTAATATTATGTAAACTGGGAGTTTATTTAACCTCTTTAAGCTTTAGTGTTTCCAACTATAAAATGCGGTAATAATATTAGTAGTTACATATAGAGTTTCAGGGAGGATTCAGTGAACCAATGTAGGTAAAGCATTTACTATAATTCATGTCATATACTGAGTTCAATGATATAATAGTAGTAATAATTAGTCTTTTATTAAAATGGTAATATGCCATCATCATCATCATTAAGAGAAAGTAACCAATTTAGGCCTCTAGGATGATTTACACAAACATACTTGTCTTCTAGGAGCTGTCCTTGTTTTAGAGAAAGCAGTTTAGAGTCAAAAGTCTATAAGGCTAGGTACAAACACAATTTCTTGGTAACTTGCTTGTATTTTGCTAAGGAAGCTCTCTAAAACATACATGGAAATTCATAAACACCAAACATATTTTGAAGCCCAAATTACATTCATAAACACTTTAGATTGCTGACTATGAGCCTATTACAGAGAAGGAAAAAAAATAAAACCCAGAAACAAAACCAAACAAACAAAATAAAATCATGGCAACTAGTTACAAGAACTTTATAAAAGTGGAGAGGGAGAACATGCTGATAAAAATTAGAGCAACAAAATACTTAAAAGATGGCTACAAATGAACAATATGGCACATAACGAAGTATTAATTTAAGGGTATAGAAAAATCAGGAAAAAAAAAAAAAAGGATTATAAAGAGAACAAGTGATATGGGCCAGACACATTGAGGAAGGTTTTAAGAAAGCAAAAGAGCCTTCAGTGGAGTGCTGACCACGGAGTTCACAGTGGCCCTGTGGCCTGCCTTCAGTACTCTGGTCTTGTCGTCTTTTGATCAGCAAAGGGTGTAAGCAAAGCAGGGGGCGGGAATGGAGAAGAGGCCTTTTGGTACACCATGGGGCAGGCACAGGGAGGGGCTGGATAGGAAGCCTGGCCTTGATGTGGTTTGTAAGGGGTTGTAGCTCTGATTTTACAACAATATCAGTTGTGCCTGTTTCCTAGTTTTAAGCACCAAAATTTAAACACTACATCTCCATTTAGAAAACAAGAAAGGTCAGCTTGCAGCCTCAAGTTTTTCAGTAAGAATTCTAATAGAGTCAATAAATGATCATTCTTGAGCTTTAGTCATAGAACAAGCTTAATGTCTTTTCAGTACAATGCAATCCTTCCCTGGCAGAAAAATAGCCTCACTGGGTGGGTTAATTCAATTTCCTAACTATGATGACTACAGAGGTACTGCAGGATATATATAAACAGCACAATTTGATGAGAGATTTTGGACAAGTCACTTCTGATTTCTGTTCCTTGGGATCTTTATTGGATAATAATAACACCTGCCATCTATGCTAATCTCTGAATCATTCCAATTCCAGCATATGTGCTATGAAGGGAAGACTGCTACTGTCTGCCAACAATCTTGAGGAACCCCAAATATACGCTGACAATATACGTAGATATGGTGACATTAATTGAGCATAATCAAAAGAAATCTTACTTAATCAAAGCTTCACATATGAGATATGCTTATGAAAAATCAAACATCATTTACTGACAGGTTTTTTTTTTTAGTCTTATAAATTCTCATTGTTGTGAGATGTTCTACGAAGGCAATGAGAATCCTAATTAAACATTTAATTAGAGATCAATTAATTGTTACAATGTATGGAAACTACTATAAGTGCAATAAACACACAAAAAAGGAGATCAGTAGAAAGTGATGTGGTCAGAAATGGGGAACCAAAGTCAAATGAAGGTTTGATTAGAGAGATGTAATAGTACTTAAATCTACTTATATAAAGATCTTTAAAAAAAGTTCTCTCAGAGATCAGGCCGTACAAGATTTTGTTTCATTATTTAATTGTATTAACTGGTATATTTCCTTCTATCAAGCAACAAAAGCTATGCAATTTATCCCATTTCTCAATTTACTCTGGCCCCTAGGGAAATTGGGGCTAGCTTTTTATAACCATTAAATTCAGGAGATTTAATAGATTTTTTAGACACATCATCATTAAAAAGAATTTTTAGCAGCAGACTAATCTCTCCTACAAAATTAATCACATATCCACATAATTAATAATCTTGAGTCGAAAATCCGGAGTATTACAGGTAAAGCTTGGAAAAGGAACAGGTTACCCTAGAATTGGAAAGGCAAACAAGCCCAATGGCAGGATAAAGCTGGGGGAACAAAAGAGAGAAAAGGAGGTGGAAAATATTGTTTTCTTCCTTAGAAACAAAACTGTTCTTCCAGCAAGGGACTCAAATAAAATTTTATTTGAGAGGTGGGGGTATTTCAGCTTTTCAGCCAAGTCACCTCTGAAGTCTACCTCGGAGGCAGTACCCACTCTTAAATTCAGAGACCTCAGACATTCATCTGTCTAGATGTCTGTGGGTGTCTCCAGTAGGTGGCAGCATGTCCTTGCTAATCCCCCTCCATCAAACGACACCCTGGTCACTCCATATAGGAAAACTCATAACCTTTCTTGCACAAAACAAAAGTAATGTTCCTGGTGCAGTAGGTTTGTAGGAAATAAGTCTATGTAAACAGCTCCTCTGGGAGGAATTCGACATTCTCAGCCACACCAGAGATCATTCCTGGCCTTAGCGAAGGTACAAGATCAAAGATAAAGCAGGGATCCGAATCAGTATGTTTAGTTTCCAGGCTGGCTTTGTCACTCACTCTGTCATCCTGAAGAAGCATCTGGACAGCTTACCGCAAAGAGGAGTTGGGAGTTGGAGACATTAAACAGAGAAAATGCCTTCATTTATTGGGAAGAAAAATGCTATATCAATTTGTTGGGGAAGTACCATTTCTGAACAGGCAGCAATGTGGCCTTCATGAGATATCCTCTTTTGTCCCTTGTCCTCTGAGACCATTCCTTCCCTATCCTTTTCTGGGACTCCTCTTCCTTCTCATGCCCTTTACTGTTGGGTCTTCCTGGGGGATTGTTCCCCAACTACAGTGTTTACTTCCTCTAATGGGTTTAAACAACTCCTCTACGCTGACGATTCCCCAAATCTGTTTTTTCAATCCTGGCCTCTTCACCAAGCTTCTAGCTCACATATCCAGTAGCATATTAGACATCTGCACTTGAAGTCCACAGGCATCTTACACTCATCATGGCCACTGATGAGCTTCCCTCCATCAAACCTATTCCTCCGACAGGTTTATCTTACATGATGGCATTGTGATCTGCTTGGATACCCATGTCAGAAACTGGAGAGTCATCCTTGACTCCCTTTTTCTTTACTGTCACTATTCAGTTACTCTCCAAATCCTGCCAATGTTAGCTCCTTCACGCTTCTCACATTTGTCTCCTCGGCCCCCAGCATGGACCTAGTCAAGCCCCACACATCACTGTCTTAGCAATCACCTTCCAACTGGCCTGCAAGGCCTCCAGTTCCACCTCCCTCAATCCAAGTCCTACATAGCTGCTGAAGTAATCTACCTAGCTGACTATCTCACTCCTCTACTTAAAACCCTTCGGTCACCTAGGGGATAAAGATCAAATGACTTACCCCACAAGTATTTATTGAATATCTACTACATGCCAGATACTGGTCTAGGACCTGGGGCTGCAGCAGTGAACAAAAAGAGTCCATGCCTATGAAGCTCACGTTCTACTTGGGGTAGACAGATAAAGAACAAATAAGTATATATAAAATGTCAGATATGTGATAAAAAATGAATCGGGGTAAGGAGAGCAGGGAGTGCTGGTGGGGGAGGAAGACATGTCTTGAAATTGAAGGAGAGAAGGCCTCTGAGAAGCTGGCATTTGTCTCTTGCCTGAGCTTAGCCCTGACTTCCCCTCACGTCTCACTTTCAACACCCCTTCCTGGAACGTCTGCTTCAGTCCCCCAGAACTGCCCTTTCTCTTTGAAATGGCTCTCTCCCCTCCCTGGATAATTCCATTTAAGACTAATATTAAGCATCACCTCCTCCAAAAATTCTTCCTTTATCTCCTACCTCTTAGGATGGATTAGGGAAACCAATGAGCCAGATATTTCCTTTACAAAGTTCCCCCTTCAATGAGAGTATAAAACTTGAGCTACTCATTTCCTATGTCATATCATTTTGGATTTTTAAAGCTTTAAAAGCTCAGTCTCTTTTTTTTAAAAAAATAGCTTTATGAAGATATAAGTCACATACCATACAATTTGCACACTTATGGTGTACAATTCAAGGTCTTTTAGTATAGTCATAGGATTGTATTAATACAACCATCGGCACAATCTATTTTAGAACATTTTCATCACCCCCCAAAGAAATCTGGTATCCCTCTCCCCACTTTCTGTCAACCCTCTGGCTCTAAGTAACCACTAATCTACTTTCTAATCTTTGTAAATTTGTCTATTTTGGACATTTCATGTGAATAGTATTGTGCAATATACAGCCTTTTGTGACTAGCTTCTAAATTTAACATAATGTTTTAAGCTTCATCCATGCTGTATTACATATCAGCACGTCATCTCTTTTTATGGCCAAATAATATCCACTGTATGGATTGACCACGTTCTATTTCATCTATCAGTTGGTGGATACTAGGTTGTTTTTACTTTTTGGCTATTATAAGTAATATTGCTATGAACATTTGTGTACCAAATTTTGTGTACAGGTATGTTTCATCTCTTGAGTGTACATCTAGGAGTGGAATTGCTGGGTCATATAACTCTATGCTTAACTTTTTGAGGAACTGACAAACTGTTTTCCAAAGCAGCTGCACCAATTTACATTCCCACCAGCAACAAATGAGAGTTTCATCTTCTCCACATGCTCACCAACACTTTTATTGTCTGGGTTTTTGAGTATAGCATTCCTGGTGGGTGTAGAGTGGTATCTCATTGTGGTTTTGATTCATAGTTCCCTAATAACGAATGATGTGGAGCATCTTCTCTTGCTCAACATGAATTAGCCACCTGTATATCTTCTTTGGATAAGTGTCTGTCCAAATCTTTTGCCTATTTTTTTTTTTACTTTATTTCTTAGAATAATTTTAGATTTATAGAAAAATTGAGAATATAGTGCAGAGTTCCCATATAAATTGTACCCAGTTTCCTTATAATTAACACCTTTTATTAGTATAGTACATTTGTCACAACTAATGAACCATATGAATACATTATTAACTAAAATCCATAGTTGTTTCAGGTTTCCTTAGTTTCTACCTAATGTACTTTTTTGGTTCCAGGATCCCATCCAGGACAGCACATTACATTTAGATACTTGATCGTAGCCAAAAGGCCAAGAATTGATATATATTATATTTAGTCACCATGTCTCCTAGTTTCCTCTTGGCTGTGAAAGTTTCTCAGACTTTCCTTTTTTTTTTTTTCTGATGACTTTGACAATTTGAAGGACTATAGGTATTTCATAGGATATCCCTCTATTGGATTCTTTCTGATGTTTTTTTCCTGATTAGATTGAGCTTATGGGTTTTTGGTAAAGTGTCATTTTCATCACATCATATCAAGGGCACATACTGTCAACATGATTTATGCACGTTGATGTTGATCTTGAGAAAAGAGAGATTGCCAATTTGGTCTTTTTTTAACATCATAAACAAAATATGTATTAGGAAAGCCTCATTGGCATGCATTTCATTCTGATCATAAGGTTTAGGAATTTAAATTAATATCAGTGTTATTCAAGAACATGGCAACTAACATTAATATTATTTAGCATTTTTTATTTCAATAGATTTAAGGGTACAAGTGGTTTTTGGTTACATGGATGAATTGTATAGTAGTGAAGTCTGGGCTTTCAGTGTACCCATCATCAAAATAGTGTACACTGTACCAAACAGGTAATTTTTTCCCCCTCACCTCTGTTCTACTCACCCCCTTCCTGAGTCTCTTATGTCCACTGTACCCCTCTGTATGCCCTGGGACAATTTGGCCTTTTATATATCACAGTGTAAACATTTTAAGTGCATTTTTGTTTGCCTTGACTGCATCAGATCCTACCATAGAATTGAGGGGTGAGAAGCCTGTTCCCAAATACATACGTTTTAAGTTTGTTCCTACTTTAGGTAAATTGTGTAGGGAAGATGAAGGAATGTAAATCAAAGCATTTCAGCTTTGGCGAAGCCCACCAGTGGCCAGTTCTCTGTCTGAGCCAATTTAACCTATCAGCAGCATTTGACACTGATGAAGACACTCTCTTTAAAACACTTCCCTTGACTTCCGGGACACACCCCTCTCCTAGTTACCTTCCTACTTTACTGGCTGTCGTCTGCTTCCTCTGCTGGTCCTTCTTCCAGCATCTAAACAGTGGGGATCCCAAGGCCCAATTCTTGGACAGCTTCTCTTTTTCCTCTACTTGTGCTCCTATCTTGATCTCACCTTTCACCCTTTCTCATGGCTTTAAATCTCATCCATATGCTAATGATTCCCAAACTCTTATCTCCAGCTCTCTCTTGAACTCTGGGTTTATATTAATATATCCAACTTTTTCCTTTTCATCTCTATTCAGACATCTAATAGGCATCTAAACCTAATATTTCAACCCAAATTCCTGGTATCCCTTCTGTATCGGTCCTCTGCCCTCCACACACTCAACTCGCCTCTTCCAGAGTCTTGTTCATTTTCTTTTCAGTAAATGAAAACTCCATGCTTTGAATTGCTCAGAACAAAAACCTTGGAGTCATTGGTTCACTTCTAATCCCTCAGCAAATCCTGTCAGCTCTACTTTTAAAATATCTCCTAATCTGACCACGTCTCATCCTCTCTACCACTACCATCTTGCTTTGTGTCACGACTATCTTTTACCTAGAAGATTATTGCCATAGTTTTCTAACAGGTCCGCCTGCTTCTTCCCTTGCCTACAACCTCCCCTCCACAACTGCTTATTTTCAACATAGCAGCCATAGTGATTCTGATTATGGTGCTCTTCTGCTCTAACCCCTCTAACAGCTTCCCAGCTCATACAAAGTAAAAGTCAATGCCATTATAGTGGGCTTCAAGATCTCAGCTCCTTAGATCAAACCTCTCACTTCACCTCTTATTCTTTTCCTGCTCACTCACTTCATCCGTAATGGCCTTTCTGCTGTTCTTCAAATGTCAAGCATATTCCTCCCTCTGGGTCTTTCCCCTTAGATTCCCTTTCCTGGTATGCTCTTTCCCTAGATATCCACATGGCTTGCTCCCACTCTTTCTTAGGTTTTTCCTCTGATGTTACCATCTCATTAAGGACTTCCGTGAACACTCTAAAATTTCAGATTACCTCCAGTATATCCTGGCACTCTCTTGTTATCCTCCCATGCTTAGTTTTTCACCATTGCATATATCATCTGACATACTTTATAGTTTACTCATCTGTTAGTTTGTGTCTTCCCCGCAATAATGCAAGTTCCCTGAGAGCAGGACCTAGAGAGAATACATGCTCAATAAATATTTGTTGAAGGAACGAAAGCATTCCTTGATCCAGGGTGAGGAAGCTGCCTTGTGTGTCAGAACTTTTCTCCGTACCACTTCCTGAATCTTAGCGTTCATTTCTTTACCTTTGTCAGATTTAAGAATGAGAGATACCAGTCTACGGAAGACCAAAATGAAGAGGAAAGAACCGAGGAGCAATGGAATCTTGAAGGAGGAAAGCAGGAAGCAGTACGATAGGAGAAATAAAGGAGAAAAGAAAGGCACTGAGATGAACAAGACAGATACAAAAGGGAAAATGGGGTAGACGGGGAGAACAGAGAAGAAAACTCTGGGATATTCTTTTTGAATGATGGCTTCACTTAAACTGTAAAGATCGTCAGATACACCGCGGAGACTTCAATGCTTGAATATTCAGACCTCTCTTGTCACCACCTGGACTCCTAGGGGGCTTCAGATACTCACTTTTGGAAAGGCACATGACAGCTCGAGTTAAGATGATTTGTGATGAAAGGAACTAAAAAAGCACACTCATAGAGCCCTTCTACTTTCTAGTTAATCTCCAGTGATTTTCCTGGACAAAGAATCTTTTTGAGCCTGAAAATTAACAGTGGGGTCGAAGGGCTCAAAATCATAGCAGAGCTTAAGTGATCACGACCACAGAGGACAGGGGCTCTCTGTACCTCTGGTAACGTTACCGGTCGTCTTGATCCTTTGCTCACCCAAGATTTATCCTCCTATTAGAGATTAGTTAGAGCAAATGTGTGTATAAAGAGACAACACCATAAGCAGTAGAAGAATCAACATAAATGGAATCACTCCAGATCCCTATTTCTTTATTACTGAAAGGTATTACACTTTCCTCTGGCCAGGAAGGCTGCAGAAGTAAAAAAACTACAAGCGCTTTGCAACTTCTTGTTAAATAAGTTTTCTGACACATGGCAACTAGTGATTAATTACTGTGTTAGAAGATAACTTTCCCATAGAGATTTGCTGGAAATACAGATGCTGTCCACGCTTGATTAGACATTGCTTAAGGAATGCTGAGGCACACTGCTGCAGTCTATTATTTCTGGCTATTTTGGTACCCCTGTTGTATTTATTTTACATAGTTTCAAATTTGGTAGAATGGATGGAGCCCATTTCGCAAAACCTGTCCCGACCAAAAACAAGAAGGGGAAAAAAATAAGGCTATAAAGTGTTGTCTATATGAGAGTAAGAGAAAATGAGAAAGAAATAGCAGGGCTACATTATTCCTTCTTGCAATGTTTTCTGTTTTACAAAGAAAGAACTGCAAGGGAGATGCTGTTTCTTATAAGCCTATAAGAAAACTGACCCATGTCAGCTGGTTAAAACCTTCAGGGAACTAAAGATAAACTAACCTGTCATTATGCAAGCCCTTCATCAACACCAAAACAGGCCTTGATTTGATATCCCTAATCATTCATTCAATACACAGAATGAGCACTTACTCTGGTCCAGGCTCTGAGACACAAAGTGACAGCCTCTTGGTGCTCACAGTTTAGGCAGGAGATGTCTTCTGAGCCAGGATCATTCAAGGCTATATGTTCATGCTAGCCTATGTCCTTTCATAATCCTTATAAGAATAAAGAGGAATAGTAGCAGAACCTCTCCCAAGTGGTCACAATCCGCTTATACCTACTTCCTTGGACATAATTCACCAGTTCAACTGTGAAAGGCATGACTCGTTGCCATTCAATTATTTCCTGAAAAAAACGCTTCATCAGCACATGATCCACTGATGCCAACCTCAAGACCACCCAGTCAGCCTTACATTATTCAGACGCCCATTCTTCCAGTATGTGTTCAGGCCCCACACTGGCTGCCAAAAACTGTGTTAATTTACTTATATCAGCTAAATAAAAAAATCATTTAAAAAAAGATGATTGAATTTAGGAATTACATTCCTCAGAGAATTTGCAACGGTTCTCTGTATCCCTCAGGCCTCCATGTTCTTAACTTCCCCTTGTCAATGTTATTATGACTAGACTAATTCAATAATGAGATCATTCCCCACAAGAGCGACCAAATAAATGCAGCATTCAGTCACACCTGGTTTCCCTCATCTGAGCAAGGAAGGCTTTCCACCAAATTTAGCCTAAAACAGGGAATTTAATGAAAACACAAATACACAAACACACACACACACACACACACACACACACACTTTCCCGCAAACAGGAAGAAAAAGACAGGGAAGGAGAAGGACCAAAAAGCAGAGGAAGAAGGTAGCAATGGAACAAATGGAGTAATAGATTTGGGAAGAAAGGTTAAAAATGAACACATAGGGTTCATTTTCAAAACAATGATTATAGTATGTATGTCTTCATAATTGTCAAAGTAGATAGTATTTCATCATTCCATTAAACGATTCAAGAATTGTTTCAAATTTTCGTAAACTGTGGAAGGAATGAAAAAATCAAGTGAAAAGACATGGAAGCACTAAATATTAGGTAGGAGCATTCTGAGTTATTAAAAATAAATAACTTGCTAGCCATAAAGGCTTCTGGAAAATGAAGGAGTTTACGGAATAATCCATATACGTATAAAGAGCAATATAGTCTGGAGATACCTTAATTGTCATCTATCGCCTTCAAATTTGTTTAAGCTTTCAGGAAAGGACTAGAGCTTTGATGTTTTAAGTAAGGTGTAGACAGTGTTAAGACCAAATGAAGAGAGAGCAAAATTAACTCTCAAATTTGAAAGAGTATATTATAGAAAAACATTAAAAATTGAGGTCAGCAAACCTAGAAAAGAAAGGATAGTGATGAGTACCTACGTGCCTTACAGTGAAAACAAGAGAGACAGGTTTCAATTGGAACAAGACAGGAAGAGATGAGGAAATAGATTCATACAAAAGTGAGCTTAATACATGCTATTTACAATGAAAGAAAATAATGGAAAAAATTCAAATGTCCCAAAATATGCAAGTGATTGAAAAAATAAATTATGGCTCATTTATACCATGGAATATTTGTTCAGGCATTAAAAGTAATGTTTTCAAGGAATATTAATGAATGTGGGAAAATCATGTTTTCAAATAATATTACTGATAAGGAAAAACAAGTTAATATAAAATTACATTAACATAGTTCTAATTTTGTAAAAAGAGAAATCATACGCATATATGTGTGTGTGAAAAGTCATATATATACACACAGCACATGCCCAAAAGCCAGGAGAAAGTATCCTAACTATCATAGTCTCTGGATCAAAGATTTATGAGTAATGTTTATATTCTTCTTGTATTTTATCTTACATATTTTATGCAAGGAGTATATATATTTTTATACTGAGAAAAAAAAATTACTAATGTTTTGTGGTAAGAAGAACTTAGGTTAAACAGCAGGAAAACCTACTTGCCTAAGTGATGTCAAACACTGAATAGAATTTTGTAGAATTACCTTCTCTATGACCTAAGAACATATCTCTCTCTCTCTCTCTCTCTTTCTTCTTTCTTTCTCTCTTTCCTTCTTCAAATTAACGTTTTAAGTAACAAAAATCCATCTTTAAAAATGACTTTACAGGCAATGAAGTCTTGGCTTTGGCACAAGAAATTAAGCCCAAGTTTCCCTCCTACCTTGCAAAGTCCAAGTCTGCCTCCCGTGACATGGTGATGTTGGTCAAATTCTGCTGAAGAACAAAAATGTTCCTACACATTTTCTTGATGCCGGACTCACTGATGCGCCGGAAGTACTGGGCACCGTTAATGAGGATGCAGGAGATCAGGTGGCCCAGGCCTGAGGGGTCCGCACAGGGCAGTGGGGAGAGAAGAGAAGATAGATGAGTGGCATCCTGCGGAAACTCGCGCACAGAATCGCTCTCTTCTAACCCTCCATAAATTTAAATGACCAAAGAAAATGTATCTTTGATGGCTGCATCTGCTGATTTTACAGTAATTTCAGAGTATTTCTACATTGTCCTAGTAGTTATAGATGGGTGGACTTTATGCTGGTATATCCACAGATCCAGCATTGGCCTATGCACCTACTGCCACCAGGGCAAGGGCTTAGAGAACATGCCAGGTTGTTATAAACTATTAAAGTGCACAGGAACTCCTGCTTTTCTGTATAGATAATTGGGAAGCAGAGAAGAGCACACATACATACAATGATCTGTTTGGCCTCACCTTCCTCCCACAAAACAGAGGGGGTACTTTTGGCTCAAAAGTTGACTGGGAGCCTATCTAAGTAAAAATAAATCAATGTGAAATTGGGCATTGGCAATAATGCTAATATACTTCACCACTGACAAGTAAAAATAAATCAGTAAGAAACTGGGTTACTGGCAATAATGCTAACGCACTCCAACACTGGCAATCGGGTATATTTCTAAAGCAGTAATTGGAGAGAATGTAATCAGAAGCAAAGGGCGAAGGAAAAGCAGATCATACGTTGGCTGTTGAGTTTGCACGAGACACCTATTCTGGGGGCCCCTACGTGGTTTGTTCTTACATCTGAAGGGTTGTCTTATGGCCTAATGAAATTTAGCAAAGGGCAGCTCGGGACATCAACAAACTAACGGTCCCCTTCAGGATATCCCATGTAATTAAGTTGAGAAATGCTGGTTCAGAACAACATGAGGCGCATATGGGTTACTATTTTTAAAAGTTAGATTTTAATTCTAAATGGAATTCAGTAAACGTGTATTCATTCTTTTTTTCTTATTCTTGCAAAGTTGGACTCTAGTAGGACAGTTTCCTAGGAATTCTAAAGTTGGTCTGACTAGTCCCAAGCAGTCCCCTACTTTCGTTATTTTCTTCTTTGGAAGTCCTAGTCCCTTCATAGAGACTCAAAGGTTCAGATGTGAGTGTCTGGCTCATCTTCAGGTTCAATGGCTCTGTCTGTCTTCAAAATGACTTTTCCCTCGGTTAAGGTGGGGGTGGAAAACGATGGAGGAAGATGCATTCTCCTGCTTCAGCTACACTCACCCAACATTGCCTCAAGACCACAAACTTGTCTGTGGTAATTGAAAGTGAAAGAAAAAGGACTTCGCTTTTGTAAATGCACACAGATTGTACATTGAAAGCCAGACAACTTATTTGTCTGATAAATTTCTGTAGGTCAAGTTTTGGTGTCGTTCTTTCGAGCCCATAACTTTAGGTATAATTTTTTTCTGCCATGGTATAATGTGGTCTGCCAAAATGTAGGCAACTAGGGGGCGCATTGTTTACAGAGAATAAGAAATAATAACAAGTAATAAGAAGTATATTAAAGAAATACATTTTCTAATGTGATACTCAAGGCTGGGAAGAGTCACAGTCAAGAACAAAGAGGAAACTCTGTGTATTAAAAGTAAATTCCAGATGGTCACTGCAGCTTCAAGCTGCAGAGTAGTATAGGTGCCACAAAATTCACAGTGCCGTGGGGCAACTAACAGCTAATCCTTTAATCACTTATACTTTTTGGCTAAAGTCTTTCAGGGATATTCCCCATCAGAGCACATCTCCACCTTTACACCTCCATCTTTATAATTTAATGGGGGAATAGAATGTGGGGGTGTGCGTGTCCAAACTTGCTGGAATGTAACTGTTTTATAAAGCAAGCGTCGGTCATATATTGTCAGTTTTCCACAATCCTGTGGACAGTGTACCTTCTTAATTGTTTTAAATGATACTGGTTTTATTCTATGAGAGAACATAGATACTTTTGGCATCTAGGTCTACACACAAACAAACCAAAACAAGTAAAAAGGGAATATAATTTGAAATTCTAACAATGAAATTTACCATGAAAGATATTTGGCTGGTGGCACATTTTTCAAAATTGTGACGATAAATGTCTTCAGGTGGTACTTGCTGTCTCTCACACCCTTCCTTGCCTGCCTGCCCCAGAAGGCATTGATGGATGCAACCTTCCTAAACATCTCTCCTACTCAGAGGCTCTGTTCTTTCAGATGATAACGCATTCCGTGAGAAAACTTCCCATTCCAGAGATAACTTTAGCCAATGAGGGGTCTTTCAGGATTCTCTCCTCATTGTGTATACGTGTTTTCTTTTTCTTTTATACGCTCCTCTTGAGTTAATTTATGGCCCACTCCACACATTCGCTCAAATCTCATCAGTGGCATGTCAGGGAGGCAGCCATCTGCCTTATCTTGGATTAAATCTCCTTATCAACCAGGAGCAGATGGCAGCCATATTGTTGTCTAACTAGTCATACACAGAGAGGCCAGGTATTGCAGATTTAGCTCAAACAAACAAACAAGCAAACAGACAACTTTTTTTATAAGTTTTTAACGTCAATAATATAGAATCTCAGGAAAACCTTCACCCCCCCCCCCCCCCTCCCCGAGACAGAAGCAGGGTCTGACCTTCAAAGATATACTGGAACTTGTGCTGCTGAAGGCTGGAGCTCATGGCCTCTTCAATGGCACTGATATCTTTGTTAAGCTTGACCACTAGAGGGTCATAATCCATGCTTTCCACATTAGCAACAATGGCGTAGTTTCCCTCCTTTGCAAGAGGGATGAGATAGTGGAAACAGTGAACCCTGAAAAAGAGAGAGATGGGGAGAGCAGTTAATAATAAATCTTTCCAGTGAAGATAATGTTCTTCTTGGGGCCGAGAACCAAAATATCTGAAGCAGCAGTGGCCTTGTAAATTTTTATGTAAACTACTTCCCACCTTTTTAACCAGAAAGCCATCTTAGTTATTCTATAGAACAACAGTGATCTGGAACAAGTTGGCTTCTATGATTTTGGCTTGTTTAATCTATATAGTGTTGATATAGGAAGGAGTTCTAAAATTCTTTTCAATGCCAGGATTGTATGCAAAGTGTGAAAAGCATTATATCTTAAAACAGATATTGTTGTGATGAAAATGAGAGGCAGAGTTTACAAATCTTAAAAGTATAGGTTTTAGAAGGAGACGACTTTGGCTTTGGTTCCCAGTTCCAACATTTACCAGCTGTATGACTTTAGGCAAGTTACTTTAATCTCTCTATGCCTCAGTTTCTTTGCCTGTGAAATGGGGGTGATAATAATACCTACCTTATAGGGTGTTGTGAGGAACTACTACATAGAAAGTGGTACACGCTGAGTGCACCGTGTTGGCTGTTATTACTAGACATATTTATTACTTAAATTTATTAGTTAAATAAATCACTTTCCAAACATCTATGAATTTGTTAGAAATTATGCTAGGTCCTGGGAATGTAGATGATTTGTGCCCTTAAAGACTCCATAGTCTAGTGGGGCAGATCAAGAAAAAACAACTAAAAAAGAACATGGTCTCATTCCAAGCATGTCTATGCCGGGTGCCGTGGAAATTTGCCACAGGGTATCAGAAAAGGTTCATGACAGGAGGTGATACTTGAGTCTCACAGAAGGCATCTGAGTGAGCTTGAGGAAGGAGAGCATTTCTATGTTGAAATGGCCTGAGTCAGTTTGGTCATACACAATTCTTAGGTTCTTTCTGTTCGATATTAGCAACTGCAAAAAAGTCTAAGATGGGTGAGGAATGGCTATACCTCCATAGCTTTTTAAAGTTGGAATAAAAGTAAGTTTCAGTCCAAATTCTGCCACACATACAGGCATTTACTTTTTAGGGAAAAAAAAAAACCCAAAAAGCAAATAAACAAAAACCCAAAACTAACACCATCAATCGGCAGGCACAGTTCAAACATGCTGATCTGTAAGCCCAGCACAGCCCTAACTCTCCATCTTTTTAGGTGCTATGTCTGATCTTGCATGGAAGGTTCACTGTGGGAAGACAGGATGATAAACCGGAGTCAGGGTTCTGTTATCCTTATAGTTGGCATCAGGAACAAGAAATCTTCCTAAACAAATGGCTGCAAAAGCCCTGGGTGTTATCCCTAATGATGCAACCACAGGCTTGGCCTGTCATCTTTCTTTTTTTAAAGTCAGGTTTACTGAGAAATAATTTACAAAACAGTATAATTCTTCCTTTTTATTATACAGTTCTATGAGTTTTGACAAGCACATACAGTTGTATAACCACCACTGTTATCAAATTATAGAACATGACTATCACCTACAAAATTCCCTTGCTCCCCTTTGCAGTCAATCCCTACTTACCGCTAAGCCTTTGGCAACCACTAATCTATTTTCTGTCCTTATAGTTGTGTCTTTTCCAGAATGCCATGTAAATGGAGTCACGTAGTATGTAGGCTTTTGGGTTTGGCTCTTTTGTTTTGCAAAAGCATTTGAGATTTATCTATGTTCTTTTTCATTCCTTTTTATTGCTGAGCAAACAGCCTTCCACTGAATGGATACATATACCACAGTTTATCCATTCACCAGTTGACATTTAGGTTGTTTCCAGCTTTGGGTGGCTATGAAGAAAGCTACTTCATCTATAGGTTTTTGTGTAAATATAAATTTTCATTCCTCCCACACTTACAAGTGGGATTGCTGGATCATATAGTAAGGGTATGTTTAATTTTATAAGAAACTGCCAAACTGTTTTCCAAAGAAGCTGTGCCATTTTGCTTTCCTACTGGCAATGTGCAAGAGTTCCAGTTGCTCCACATCCTCACTGGCACTCCGCATTGTCAGTTTAAAAAAAAAAAAATTTCTTTTGGTCATTCTAATAGATATATAGTGGAATCTCACCGTGGTTTTAATTTGCATTTTCCTAATCACTAATGATGATGAGCATATTTTCATTGCTTATTTTCCATCTGTATATCTTTGGTAAAGTATCTGTTCATATCATTTGCCTAATTTTTACAACTGGGTTGTTTTCTTATTATTAAATTTTGAGAGTTCTTTATATACCTGGATATAAGTCTTTATCAGATATGAATTTTGCAAATATTTTCTCCCCATCACTGGCTGTGTTTTCATCTTAGCAACGTCTTCGAAATAATGGATTTTAATTTTGATGAGGTTCACTTATTTTTTTCTTTTATGGATGGTGCTTTTGGTGTCATATTTAAGAAATCTTTGCCTAAACAAAGTTACAGAAATTTTCTAGAAGTTTTAGAGTTTTAGGTTTTACATTTAGTTTCATGATCCATTTTGAACTAAGTTTTTAATAGGATGTGTTATATTCTTATAATCTGTTCATGCAAGAGAATCCAAATATCTTGATTATTGCTCATTTTCACTGATGGGTGCTCATCATAACAGATGCTAATTAACTAATGACTAGTTGCACAAATAAAAACTCATTGTGACATTCATGTACTAATTGACAAAATGTATAGTTTTGGTAAGGGTACCAGTATTAGCACTGGTTGCAGTCCCCTCTGGAATGTGACCGTTCTGATATAATGAAAGTTGACCAACCCTGGGGTTGGATTCATGACTAGGGCAACTGATTGCTACTGTGGTTGAAATTTCAACCAAATAGCACTTAATTGAAAATAAAATCTAAGCATCTACGCTAAAGTATTTTTAAATTAAAGTACAGACATTATGACCCCAGAAAATGGAAAAATTTTGTAAAAAGGCATGAGTCTGTGAATGAAGGATGGTTCTGTGGGATGGTGAGTGGCTCCTTTCTGCTGCACACAGGTCACATGAAGGAGGCATGAGGTGAGCTTGGGGAGATGGGCAGGGGCCAGGTTATCACAGGCTTTGGAGACATCTAAAAGATCTGGACTTCTAGAAGCCATAGGGAGCCTTAGGAGAATTTTAAGAGGTAAAATGGTATAATCAGATAAGAGCTTTGGCAAGATCACTCGGGCACAATATGAGTGGATTAATGGTAGAGAATGGAAGTTTAGAGACTAATTAGGAAATTCTTATGAATGGGAGGTGAGACCTTGTGAGATTCTGAAGCTATTGGTAGAGAGGAGAGATCACCACTGTTTAAGATACTATCATCTTCTTCTTACTAAATGTTTAGAGATAAAAAAAAAAAAAAAAGAAAATAGTCATCAGCAAATGTCAAATTCAAATAAAGTTTTTTTTTCTTTTAAATTCTGGCATGTTGTCGCTGACCTTAACATGACTTTGGCATTAAGGTTTTCTGCAAACACTGCTGATTACACAGCAGGATGGTTGATTTTCAGAAAGTGCACACTTAGGACCCCAACAGTGACAGGCAGTTGCTGTTGAACCCACTCAGAGCCCTCCTGATGGTGAGAAAAATCAGCTGATAAAGGTGACATTCTTGGCATGTTGGACTCAAATGGCAACTTAATTTTCTTCTTCTAAAGTTCAAATAGGACAAAAACCTCAATAATTTTTAATGGTTTCACCATGTCTTTCATCTCTTGGGGGTATCATGTGCCTTATGCTTCAAACTGTGGAAAGGGGCTGCTTCATGGTTAAATATGATCTACAATGACACAGGTAAAATGTCAAATGCTCTTTGGATGGGTCCTTTAACACAGAACTTGCTAGATTTGAGAACATTTTTTGGTTTGAACTTTAACAACATTAAAAAAAATATGAGTTATGGATATAAAGATATTTTGGGGAGTAAGACAAATTTTTGGCATTTGAAGTTGTTCTGGACATTTTAATAGCATATTCCATTAATTTTTTTCCAAGATTTTTTTTTCTGTTCTATCTGTGTTCTCTTATTACAGTGGCTTCTTGCCTAAAAGTGCCAAAGACAACAGCTAACCAGACACCTCTTCATCACACCAGCTCCTGGACCACAGGGGCTAAGTTCTAATTCTTTTTTACAGCATATGGGAACAAAACAAACATTTGTAGATTATGATGCCAAAGATGACGCTGGCCGCAGTTTTTGTACCTCTTCAATACGTGCAGTAGACTTGCAGGTGGACTAATATGTGAACACAGAATCTACAAACCAATTCATTTTCTTTAAAGAGCAACAGGTTTTGTTTGGGGAAATAGCACTTATTTTAACTGGATTTGGTTTCAAACCAGCTAATTCTTAAGAATCAAGTTTTTACTGAGCACCTGATATGCAGGAGGTCTGTTTCAGGTTCAGGGGCAAGACATGACAATGAACAAGACAATCCTGTAAGAGCTGACAGTTTCTTCCACAGTCACACACCAGGGTACCCGGAGCACTTAGCAGTTGCCTCTAGTCTAGCATTATTATACCATAGTGTAATGATTAGTGTGAGAGCTGTCTTATTCATTTTGTATCATTACTGTACAAACCAAAAAAAAAATCTTGTTAATATGACAAGGACAGAATAAGCATGTCCACATTCACTATCTGAGCCATACGTGGAGTATTCTGTTGGTTTCATGCACCATTGTTTAAAAGTAACAAAGACAAAATGGAGCATACTCATTAAGAGAGCAGCCTGAATGTTGAAACCATGTTATAAGAGGAAGTGAGGAGATTTAATTTTTTAAAAAGAAACATGTTTAGTGTCCTCAATAAAAGTCAAAGAAAGATAATTCTGCATCTGGGACTCTAAAATTCAGTCTTTTTTTGTTACTCATTCTTAAAGTTACCTTTTTCTGTTTTTAAATTATTGTTGAAGGATATATAGCAATGGGTGTTATAGCACTGTATGGTTTCTTGTAAAATTAATAAATAATGACTAAAATATGTTCAGCATTAGAATAGTATTGCCAACACGTACAAAAATGGAAAAAGCAGAATAGGGGTTAAAGATTTAAAAGACCTTTCTCAAACATATTGCAACTATCCCACTTGGAATTAACTACACTACAAACAGACAATTCTGAATGTACAACACATCATATAACCACACAATCAATAGTATAAATTCTAGGAGTTGTGATAATAATTAAATTAGTATTCCCTTGTTTTTCTTTGCAACCCAGGTACCAGAAGCATCAGAATATTATTGGGTGTTTTTCACTTCTTTCCGCCTATTGCATTTATCTATTCCTAGAAAACACATGATTTATTTCACTGTCTACTTGTAAATAAATAGAAAATAAATCTAAAAATTATCATAAAACAAATCATAAAATATAGAAAGAGACCTTATTTCTGGACAGCTTAATGTAAGAAATAAGATTAAAAATAATAGTAAGTAAAATAGACTCCAAAGCTGCAATGCTACTTCTCTTGTTTCACTCACAAGCAATAAAAAGCAAGATCATGAAGAATGAAAACAGCAAGTGGCACAAAAGGAGTGATATCAACATCCCAGAAAGAAACCCAAGTTCTGACTGGAGTCTAAACATACTCCAAAGGTCACCTATCAACTAAAGTACTTACATTTTTAAAACCTAAATCCAGTAAACACTTCAAATGAAAAGAAAACATTCTATCAACTTTAATAATGTTCCAAAGTAATACAGGACAAAATGTCTTACCATACAAGGCACTTTCTGATCCTAAAGTTTCTATCCAACTGTCTATTTGACTTTGCTACCTAGATGTTAAATAAGCATCTATAAGGGAACATCTCTAAAATGGAATTCTTGATTTACACTCCCCACCCATCAACCTTTCTTCTCCCTCAGCCTTTCTCACCTCAGTTAATGCCCTTCCTCATTGACACAGTTGCTTTAGCCCCAAAACTGGTGGTCTTCCTTGAGTCCTTTCTTTCTTTCACTGCCACCAGCCCCTGTGCCCAGTCCAATCTATTAACAAATTTTATCAGCTCCACTTTCAGTATATGTACCAAATCCAACACTCCTCACACCTCCACCTCTGTCACCTTGATGCTCAACTGGTCTCAAATGGTCACCCTGCTTCCATTCATATTTCTCCCTGCAATTCCTTTTCCATACAACCGCCAGAGTGATCTTTTAAAGATGTTAATTAATTAACATTCCTCCCCTGCTTAAAAACCCTCCTATGGCTTCTTAATGCCATACTGTTTATTTATGGAACCTGAACTATTCACTTGGTCTGTAAGACCCCGTAACGTATCTGGCCTCATGACCCCACGTGATCAGGGTCCAGCCTGTGTCTTGGACCTTCTTCCATTCCTGCCCACCCATCCTGTTCATCAGGCTGCAATCACATCAGGCTGCTCTCTGCTCCTTTAAATGCCCAAACTTGATTTTGTCTCAGGAGCTTTGTGAGTGTTGCTTCCTCTCTCTGAAACCCTCTTCCTCTAGATTTTTGTGCAGAGGGCTCCTTCTTGTTACTTTGTCACAATTCTCTGACCACTTTACATACAAAAAAAAAAAAAAAAAGAATCCCATTCCTGGTCAGCTCAACCCCAGCTACTCAGCACTGTCCAGTATGACAGTATTCGCCACAAAGCTTCTGAGCACTTGAAATGTGACCAGTCCAAATTGTGATGTAAAACTGAAGTGTAAAATATTCAGATTTCAAAGGCTTAGGACAAAAAAAAAAAATTCAAAATGTCTCATGAATCATTTTTATATTAATTAAATGTTAAAATGATAATATTTTAGACATACTGGGTTAACTAAAATACATGATTATAATTCATTTCACCTGCTTCTCTCTATTCAAATATGACTTTTAGAAAATTTAAAATAATCTGTGGCTTGCATTTATAGCTCACATTATCTTCTACTGAATATCACTGCTTGATCCCATTATGTTATTTTATTATTTTAGTTGAACTTATCTAAAATTATCTTTCTTGTTTGCTCCTTGGCTGCTTCCCGCCATTAGAATGTAGTTCCATGAGAGCAAGGACCTTGAATGTTTTGTTCATTGCTGCAACCCAATTTTTAGAATACTACTTGGCACAAAGAAGGTACTTGATAAGTACTTGTTGAGTGAATGAACAATTGAAGACTTCCTAGTCCTTTCTTTCTTCCATTTCCATATGTATAATAATATATTTTTCTTGAATTGTTATTTTACCTAATCTCTCCATTTGGGTTTTAAGTTCCTTGCAGGGATTATGACTCTGACATCTGTAAACTCCCTTCTTGACTAGCAGAGTACCTTAGTAAAAATATCAATAACAATGAAGTCATCATAATCGCAAAGCTACCATATTTTGAGCACTTACTATATGACTAACACTGTGCTAATTTTTTATTATTTCACTTATAAAATCTTTATACGTTAGAAATTACCACTTCCATTTTTAAGATGAGGAAACTGAGGGTCTGTAAAGCTAATTAACTGACCTGAGATCACATAGCCAGTCGGTATGGACATTCAAATCCAGGTCATTCTGATTTCATAGGCCATGCCAACTCTGAATCACCCCACTCACAACACAGCATGTGTTCAGATACTTTAAGAGTGACTGAATAACGCTAAAAATCACTTTCAGTAAGAGGACAATATCATAAGAAACAAAAACTATGGTGATACTCCCTACAAATAAGCAAGCGACTTATGAATCACAAAGTCCTGTGCTTTGCTGAGCCATACCTCACTTCCAGATGTAAGACCAGCAAGCAGCGGTCAGCCATATCCTGGAACGATTTGGCAAGTTCATTCAGAGTCCGCATGATCAGATCCGACACTGGGGGGAGATCCACATGCATGTGGCTATCTTGAGCAGGAGAAAGCACTGGAAAAAGGGGAGAGGACAAAACACCAATCATTTCATTAAATGTCAAGAGATTCTTTTGAAATAACATGTTATTTTGTTGTTCATCTTCTTGTTTTTATCAATTCAGCTAATACTAGTGTTAGAAGCATTAGAAATCCAAGACGCATAGACTATTTCTATATTGGATTAAGCACAGCAGCTCAGCTCATTATCTTGAATCAATTCATAGAATGATAGAAACAGAACCTCAGAGTTGGAAGTGGCCTTAAAAGTCACGTGGCCCAACCAGTTGGTCTGTGCTTATATCTTTTTTTCTTTTTTTTTTTACATCTGGCAGCTGTTCAGCTTCTGGATGCACACGCACACAAATGCTGGTGAAAGGAAATACCTTTCCAGGCAGCCTACTCCATATGTGAGAGATTTGACTATCTCATGTCAAGCCAGTATCTGCCTTCATTAACTTCTATTCACTGGCTCTGATTCTACCTAACTTTGCAATCATTTCATATGTGTTAGTACTTCAAGTACTAAAGATACCTCTTTTAGTTTTCTTGAAGTCTTCCCTTTTCCAGGCTAAATGTCCACAATTCTTTAACCACTCTTCCAATGACTGGATTGAATCATTTTATAATTCTCAAAATTGATGACCTAAATAACCCAGTTTTTCCACACTTCCCTTGAAATGGGGGGCTTAGAGCCAAGCAAAATAAATAGTACAGAGGGCCCTCACTTGTCTAGAGAGAATGATCAGTTTTCTTTGTCTAGATGCTACGCTGCTTGCACTGAAGCCTAAAATCTGGGAAGTGGAAGTGGTAGTGGACTGCATTCCATTCTCACTCCTGTATACATTATGGCCAACTAAAAGCCCTAAAAAAGTCTTTTTGTAAAATTTGATAAAGCTACCTTCTATATCTTTCCAAAATAATTTATAACAATATTTAACAGCACTTGGACATTTTCTTCAGGAAAATACTGAATAGCAAAAATGTGAACTACACACATTATAGAAGTCTAGATATAATCTCTAGACTTCTATTGTATTTCTAGTTCCCCACATTTTCTCAAAGATCACCAACAATTATTTGATAGTCTCATTCAAAAGTTCTCTTCTCTCTCTAGAACCTCAAAGTTTGGCTTTTGGCTTTGAGTTTAAATTCTCTGATTTTCTTTTTCTGTAAAATGGGGATTATAGTACCTACATCATGGGGTTGAATGGACTAATGTAGATAAAACACTAGAATAACGGTGTGTAAAACATACTCCATATAAACAAGAAACATAAGCAATTGTCATTATTCTTTAGCATGTAATTTGTCCAGATTGAGTTTTAAGCTTAATTATAGGAACAAGATACTAACAAAATATTCCATCTATCTTGAAGTTCAATTTCTAGTATATTTTTTGCTTTTCTGTCTAAAAATCGTTCTTTCAGAGGACACAGCATCCTTTGAAAGAAGGACTCCCTAGACTTGGGCACATGGGATTTGGTGAGCCATCATTAAATCACACAGGAGGCCATTCACCATATTGGGTATGGAGCTAACATCTGGCTGTAACAGTGTCTGTATATAGTTATAGCCTTCAGTGCTGTATCTATTCCTAGACTTTGCCAAGCCCAGAGAAGGGCTAAGATAGACAATCCAGATTTACTAGGCTAAGTTCTCCTCTGTGGAACCAGACTCTAATAAATTAAAATAATGTGGCAAACATTAAAAAAAAAAGTTTAAGGGAACTGAAGTGTAAGAAGGAAGGGAATATAGTAATGTAGATTTACATTATTACCAGCCTTGGCATAATCCTAGATATTCACTAACTCGATCTGCCAGAGGCTGGATGTATGACATTGCATTGCCTCTCTAACGTTAACATTTGATTGCTGCCTTGGTGATGTTTTCATGTAGCAGGCTGAAAGCAACTATAAGTAACACTGTTAAAATATTTCAAATCATTTTAGGGCTTTTCAGCCCTTGGATTCCTCTGTTTTGTAATTGTGACATGGAGAGTTATCTATGTATCAACGAGAAGAGGCAGAAATTGAACCCTGAACCCTCACTTGTGGTCTGAGGTCCAAAGCTACACTAATCGACCAAATTTCATCAAGGCATTCTGGACAAATTCCACCAAGAAACTAAAAAATTTCCCTTTCTTATTATGGAAATACATAATTTCATCATGTGGCAATTGACTACTGTCAAAGTACAAATTAAAGAAAAATCCAAGTAGAGTAAGCCTGTGGCAAGATTAGCTGCCGAGGTAAAACTTGCAATGAATGAGGTAAGAGTAGTTTCAAATAGCAGTACACTGTAAATTTCATTTGACTATAATCTATAGCAAAACCACAACATTTATTAAAGCAACATGGAAAATTATGCCCAGAGGTCTACTGAAAAGCTGGCTTGTGAATTCCTGAGGGCTTCCTGAAATTTATGAAGTTCTCTTAACAAGAAGGAATATATTGAGCAAAGAAATGCTGAGCATGGCAAACAAAGAGAATGCAAAATAATTAACTAGCTCTTTAATGTCAAATGGAAATCTGTTAGGTCTGGTGGAGAGTAAAGAGGTAGCAAGGAGGTGGGCATGGGTGGAGAGCAGGAACAGAATTGTAACTAGGAACCAAATTGTGGTTAGGAACTGTTCCCTGGTGGGAACATACATGGTAAAAAGTTCCTAATAACCTTTAACTGATTTAGAGCTCATTACCATCTAATTAGCATAACATGAGTGGAGCTTCAAGGAGAATTTCAGAAAAGACACGTGCACAGAAAGGGAAACTAGTATATAACCTACCCTGTATGTAACCTGTCATGTGATCTGTTATTTAATGCCAACCTGTCAATCACCCCCAAAGGCGGGAAACGGCATCCAATCCTGCCAGGGAAAAGGCAGGACAAACTAGTGGGCTTATAAAAGGCATCGTGTGCTCAGCCTCCAGCATCTTTCCCCACTTGTGGAGACTGACGCGTTCCACTCCCTCTGGAACGTATTTTCACTTTGTGTAGCTTCCTTCCTTCCTTTCCTTCTTTCTTTTATGTGATAAACTGTTTGTATATAATTGCTCTGTGTTTGTGATCACTCTGTCATCGGCTCGACTCGGTACCAATACTCACTCTTGATATTGGGAACTGGGGGAACTAGGGAACATCCACATAGATGAACCTAACAAATCTACAAAAAAGCGATGCTGACAGAATCTGCTTGGAGATTAGTTAAGGTAGGAGGTTACTGGATACACACACACACATACACACACATTTGTACATATCCTTTTAGAGGCTGTGTGGTTGTATATTTATCCTAGGTATCGCTCTTCATATCAGCAGAGCCTACATGTATTGGGCTCTAAAAATATTAATACTTGATCACTTATGAAGACATGCATTTTTGAACTGTATTTCTAATACTGCGGATGGATGACATTAGATAATTCATGATATCCTAGTTCCTCCTATGACCTCTGCATAAAAGCATGTATCTTTAAGACACCTAGCTAACTGTCTGAGGCAAGGTAACTGTGGCTTTCTGTACACCACATAGATTGATTGACCTATATGAGGAAGCTGAACTCTGGTCTCTGATGCAGACACTGCTTTTTTGGTGAACCAGCAGATATTTCCAATTCTCTTCTCCCTTGGCTCACTCCACTCTAGACTCTGGAAAGCTAAATGTATTCTCAGCCCTGTTTGTTGCTAGAGGTGGCCATGTGTCATAGTCTGTCTAGTAACCCCCTTAAGTAGAATCTTCTGTGGCTTTGGGGAAGTCTTTTGTTTTTCCTGATAAAAGGAGAGAGCTGAAGCTGGTGCCACCCCTATCCCCACCTTTCCCCCGTTTCCTGATGTGAATGTGGAACATGAAGTTGCAGCAACCGTCTTGCTATCGAGAGGGAAAAACCAAGAATAAGAGAGGTGCTAGACTAAGTGTTGTTGAATCACAGGCCAATACCAGCAACTGCTTGCCTTCAGACTTCTTGTTATATTAGGATAATAAAGCATCTCTTTAAACCACTGCAAATTAAAAAATAGATAACTTGCTGCTAAATTAAATCCTGGTTTCAGCCTCTGAAATTTTAAATTCTATTGTCATATTCTCAGATTGAAAACTTTTCTTCTTGCAACTCTCTCAAACCCTCATTTCCATTCCACCTGCTATAACTTTAACTCTGCAATACCTTCATTTTCTCTTGGTAGAACAGGTCCCTCTTAGGGTCCTCAGCATGGATTGTGCAGTTGATCCCCCGAGCTGCTCTTTCAACAGGAACCTCAACTCCTTTGAATACTGATCTTTCACTATAACTGCCCTAAAACTCAATATAACTCTGGGTCAATTTTACAACTCATCCTTTGACAGGAAAACAAAACAAAAGTAAAGATTGTTCCCCGATCCTAAAACCAGACAAAGACACAACAAAAAAAGAAAACTACAGGCCAATATTGCTGATGAACACAGTTATAAAAATCCTCAAAAAACACAAGCAAACAGAATTCAACAACACATCCAGAAGATCATTCCCTATGATTAAGCAGGATTCATCCAGGGATGCAAGGATGGTTCAACATATACAAATCAATAAACATGATATATCACATCAATAGAATCAAGAACAAAAACCATATGATCATTTCAATAGATGCTGAAAAAGCATCTGATAAAATTCAACATCCCTTTATGATAAAAACCCTTAACAAATTGGGTACAGAAGGAACATACCTCCACATGATAAAGGCTATATATGATAATCCCACAGCTACTGTCATACTGAATAGGGAAAAATTGAAAACCTTTCCAGTAAGATCTGGAATAAGATAAGAATGCCTACTTTCACCATTTCTATTCAACATTGTCCTGAAAGTCCTAGCCAGAGCAATTAGGTAAGAGAAAGAAATAAAGGGCATCCAAATTGGAAAGGAAGAAGTCAAATTGTCCCTGTTGGCAGATGACATGATCTTTTCCTAAATAGAAAAACCTAAAGACTCCACCAAAAGTTATTAGAATTGACAAACAAACTCAGTAAAGTTGCAGGATACGAAATCCACATACAAAAATCAGCATTTCTGTACGCTAATAGCAATAAATCTGAAAAAGAAATGAAAACAATCTCATTTACAATAGCTACAAAAAAAAAAAACAAAAAAAAACTCTAGGAATAAATTTCTCCAAAGAAGTAAAAGATCTCTACAAGGAAAACTATAAAACACTGATGAAAGCAATTGAAGAGGACACAAAAAATGGAAGGATATCCCATGATCATGGATTGGAAGGATGAATATTGTTTAAAATGTCTATACTACTCAAAGAGATGTGCAGATTCAATGTAATCTCTACCAAAATATCAATGATATTCTTCACAGAAATAGAAAAATTAATCCTAAAATTCATATGGAACCACAAAAGACCTCAAATAGCTAAAGCAATCCTGAGCAAAAAGAACAAATCTGGAGGCATCACACTACCTGTTTTTAAATTGTACTGCAAAGCTATGGGAACCAAAACAGCACGGTACTGGCAAAAACAGACACATAGCCCAATGGAAGAGAACAGAGAACCCAGAAATAAATCCATGCACTTACAGCTAACTAACTCATTTTCAACAAAGATGCCAAGAATATACATTGGGGAATGGACAGTCTCTTTAATAAATGGTGCTGGGAAAACTGGATATCCATATGCAGAAGAATGGAACAAGATTCCTATCTTTCAACACAGACAAAAATAAACTCAAAATGCATTAAAGACTTAAGCGTAACACCTGAAACTATGAAACTACTAGAAGATAGCATTGAGGAAATGCTCTAGGCCATTGGTCTGGGCAAAGATTTTTTAGGTAAGACCTCAAAAGCACAGGCAACCAAAGCAAAAACAGATAAATGGGATCACATCAAGCTACAAAGCTTCTGCACAGCAAAAGGAAACAATTAAACAAAATGGGAGGAAATATCTGCAAACTATCCACCTGCCAAGGGATTAACTAGATCATATAAGGAAATCAAACATTCCAATAGAAAAAAATAGATAATCTGATTTTTAAATGCACAGAAGACCTGAGTAGACATTTCCTAAAAGAAGACATACAAACAGTCAGCGAAACGTGAAAAAATGATCAACATCACTAATCATCAGGGAAATGCAAATCAAAACCACAACAAGATATCATCTCACCTCAGTTAGAATGGCTATACCAAAAAGACAAAAAAAAAAAAAAAATGATGGTAAAGATGTGAGAAATATAAAGAACAGACATTATGGAAAACAGTATGGGTGTTCCTCCTAAAACTAACAATGTAACTACTATATAATCCAGCAATCCCACTTCTGGGTTCATCTCCAAAAGAAAGGAAATCAGTACTTCAAAGAGCTACCTGCACTCCCATATTTACTGCAGAACTATTTATAATAGTCAAGATATGGAATCAACTTAAATGTCCATTAATGGATGAATGGATAAAGAAAATTTACGTATACACAATGGAAAACTATTCAGCCATAAAAAGAATGAAATCCAGTCATTTGCAGCAACATGAATGGAATTTGAGGTCATTAGGTTAAGTAAAATAAGCCAGGCACAGAAAGACAAACATTTCATGTTCTCACTCATACATGGAAGCTAAAAAGTAGATCTCATGGAAGTAGAGAGGAGATTGGTGGTTAGAGAGGGGAAGAGAGGGGAAGAGAGGAGAGGAGGGAGAAAGAGAGTTGGTTAATGGGTATGAAAGCACAGTTTGGGCAGAAGAAATAAGTTCTATTATTTGATAGTACAGTAGGGTAATTATAGTTAATAATAATTTATTGTATATTTCAAAATAGCTAAGAGAAGAATTGTAATGTTCCCAACACAAAGAAATGATAAATGTTTGAGGCAGCGGATATTTCAATTACCCTGATTTGATCATTATATATTATATACATGTATCAAAATATCCCATGTACCCCCAAAATATGTACAACTATGATACATCAATAAAAAATACCAAAAAAGTACAGATTGTTGCCACTAAAATTTTAATCTCAAAAAAAGCTTTTGATATCCTTGTCAATCCTTTCACTAGTGCATAGTTAGCTCCTTCCCTTTCTCAGGAACTTCTCCAAATTCATGTTGCTCTCCTCTGGCCCTTTGTCCTGTCCACTCTCTACTACTCTTCTCATGAGGACCTCACATTCTTAATAAGACTTCAAAAGAATTGTCAACACTTGCAGTCCTGCCTTCTACCAATGCTCCAGTGTGCCATAATCTGATTTCTGCCTTCAACTCTTTATCAAAAAATTACTCTGAAATTGGCTGGGTGCGGTGGCTCACGCTTGTAATCCTAGCACTCTGGGAGGCCGAGGCAGGAGGATCGCTTGAGGCCAGGAGTTTGAGGTTGCAGTGAGCTATTATGACACCACTGCACTCTAGCTGGGGCGACAGAGCAAGACTCTTGTCTCCAAACAAACAAAGAAACAAACAAAAAAACACTCATCAAACCACTGGATGCTTTTCAGTCCTAATCTCATAAAAGCTCTCTGCTACATTTGAATTTAGTGGCCATTTACTTCTTGAAATTATGTCTTCTTTTGGCTTAGCTGGCATCATATTCTTCTGGGTGTTCTTTTACCTCTCTGACATTTCCTTCATAATTTCCTTCACTGAATCCTCTTCCTCTAGTTCACTCATAAATGCTGGTGTTCCTGGGGATTGTTTCTTCTATTGGTCTTCCTTACTTGACATTTTGCTCTGAGTGAGCTCATCTAGTTTCATCATTTGCACTATTATCCATGAAACGATGACTTCTAAACATAATCTGATTAACTATTTGCCAGATATCTCGACCTGTATATCCCATAGGCATCTCAGATGCAATGTGTTTGAAATTAAACTCATTATCTTTCTCTAGCATCTGTTCTTTATTGTGAATTCCCTTTCTACAGGTGATACATCAATTTAGGAATCTAAACTGCAAGCATGAATGTAACGCTTGGCTCTCTTCTCTCCAGCAAAGACTAATTTCTGCCACTTTTATTTACTAAATATTTTCTTAATATTTATTTTTTCTTTTCTATATCTACTTCTATGGCCACTTTCTCAGTTTCAATCTCATCTCTTCCATGGACTACTGCAATAGTCTCCTGACTGGCGTCTCTGCTCCTTACCCAGCTCCTTTTTATCTAATTAAATATGAGTTAAAGAGAGTTATTTACCCAAACCACAAATTTGACTTTGCTAATTCCTTGTATAAATAACATCAGTGTTTCCTGTTGCTTATATGATACAATCTAAGCTTCTTAGCAAGGCTTTCCATGATTTTTGATTTCTGCCCAACCCTCCAGTTTTTCTCTATTTCTCATCACTCTCTCCTTCCTTTCTAACTTTCTCCCTAACCCTGGCCCTTTGACCTACTATCCTTTTAAAGCAAATCTCCCAAATATATCATGCTGTCTCATGATTCTACACCTTTGATGGCTCTTACTTCTCTTTCACAATGATTCATGCTTTCTCTGGCTCAGAAAGTCTTTCCTGATTGCTCAGCTAGGGTTATTGGTTCTTCTAAGCCTTTTTAATAAAACTGAACAAATGATTTAATTGACCAATAAAAATGACAAAGAATTCACATAATAACAGATTGGTAAAGATCAGAAAAAAGAAGGAACAATTTGCCATTTATAACTGTAACTTTCTTCTTCCTTTCCTGAATACAATCGAGGGAGAGAGTGAGCATGGGGAAGTAGTTCATTATAGCTGGTTTCCTGGGCTACCCAGGAATCTTACAGAAATACAGTTTAAAGCATTTCTGGGCAGTCCCTACAGGCCAAGTTCTTTCCCTATAAACTGCAATTTCCTTTAGAAGCCACTTTAATTTTGTGAGTAGTCAGTCCGCTTTGCTGCAGCCAAGACTTGGGGTCTCTATTTTCTATTGACATAAAATCCCTGGCCTATTAAATAGCTGGCATCTCTCAAGGAAAGCCAACATACTAACTGTCATGGAGAAGCAATCCGTCTAGGACATTAGAATGTCTCAAGTGGTTCCACATCCTAATATTAACCAGCCTGAAATCTGTTTAGGTCTTAAAATTAGTCAAAATTGGACTCATTCAGGCCCAGAAGAGCATCTGTTTTCAAGGATGCAGCTGCTACACTCTGAATGGCAACGTACTGTGACTTCTTTAATTGATTCATATGAGGATGTCCTTGTGCATCTGCAATATTATCTAAAATTGTTACAATATTAGCTTAGACTAGTATCAGCTGTCATGAGAGTGATAAATTGAAAAGGGAAAGATGGTTATCTTGGCAGGAAAAGAAAGGTTAATGCTGTGAATTCAAACTTTTTAGAAGATAGAAAAAGATACTAAGGAGTGATCCTATGAGACATTTTCACTGGATATATTTCAGAAGATCAAATTGTGGTACCAAAATTTCTGAATCCTCTTCCCATTTGTATAGAGGTGAGATACGCTACATAATGATTTCTGCTTTAACCTGGGATAAAATTATTTAATTTTTTAAAAAACATTTTAATTTTATTTTTATTTCTCGTAGAGAAAGGGTCTCACTACATTGCCCAGGTTTGTCTCAAACTCCTGGCCTCAAGTGATCCTCCTGCCTCAGCCTCCCAAAGTGCTGGGATTACAGGGATGCACCACCATGCCCAGCCAAATTGTTTAATTTTTAATCTTTAGTTTTCCTATTAGAAAATCATAATAATAGCACCTTCCCAACTCCTAGAGCAATGTGTCATTAGGTCTTATACATAATTCTGAAATCCTTTGATGTTGTTACCTGGCCAAACACTTTTTTGTAAAATAAAAATAGGAATGCTGTTAGGTCTGTGCCATTAAGAATTCATGGGGCTCACAAAGTCAGTGGGGTCTGTGACAGGAGCCCCTCCATCTAACCCCTTTCCTCTCCTTAAATGTCTCTGGGATATGCTACTATCAAGCCTAGAGCTGGGGTAGGATTTTAAAGTGTCAGATACTACATAATACTCCAGTTTCAAGTTGAAAACTTAATGTCAGCTATCTCTATCCTCAGTCTTCATAATTTCTTTGAACTACCATCCCTACTTTTTATTCATTCTCTTGAATTATCTGCAAACCTATACAAGCTAACCTTCCCCTACCCCAGTGCTCTGTACACTGCAGGTACTTAATACGTGTTTGTTAAATAACTTATTATCTATTTATGAAGACTACTGGCTTTTGGAATGGATAGGTGATCTTCACATGCTAAAATATCTACCATCTTAGTAACATCTAATTTGAATTTTCTTAGGATAGCAATGTCCTTTTCTCTCCAAACTAAAATTTCACAGTAACTTTTATTTTCTCTTGACAACTCTTTTTGATCACTCTCTTTCCTGAGACAAATTTTCCAAAGCTATCTACTCTTTCCCAACTGTTCCCAGCTTCTGCCACTATTATCAATTCATTTATTTAGTTGTCCTTTCCCACCTTCCAAACCATCTATTACCTAGTTAAGTTCTTCTGCTACATTTCTACACGAGGATGGGCCTTAAATATTTAAGAAACATGTTTGGAAAGTTCTCTTCATTTTGCTTCCTATTTCTGAAGCAATGGCTCTTCTGTTCCCAAATAATAATAACTGTCTTTTTTCATGGATGCCAGAAAGTTTGGGTTTGAACTAGCAAGGTCAATTGGTTTTGAAAACCAACAGGCTGACTGAGACTGTCCCTTGACCAATAGAATTCTGATTCCAAAGGATGGAGACATATTGCACATTATTCACTTTAGACCCTATACATGCAAACACAAATGTATAACCAGCTCTGCAAATATAGCTTACTCTCTGAGACATAACACCCAAGCAATAAATCCCTTTATATCTAAACAGCTGTGCAGCAAGAATTCCCAGCCTTTCACTGCTGCCCCTCTTTTGTCCACTCTTACAGGGGAAGAAGGGCAAATGGAAGATTCATGGGAGTGGGGAAAAGTGGAAGAAATTTATTACCAGGAAGGAAAAAAGTGGTAGGAATGTGCAAACTGGAAGATGAAAGGAAGACGTCTTATTTAGCAATGGAAAAAGTTTTACAGCATCTTACGAGAAAGAGAAATGTTACATATTGTTTTGAAAGACAGCTCAGAGAAACTTCGGGAGCTGGCAGCTCTGACAGGTGAGTAACGGTGATGAGTGAAACCAATCTTAGAGTCACAGTAAGTTGTTTCAGCTACTACCAGGTAAAACTGGTGTCAGAGTTACAACAGGCCATTTTAGCAGCTGGGCTTGTGGACAGTTTAATTCTTGGAGCAGTTGCTATGTACTCCAGGTATCTTCTCCCCTGACCCCTCGGTTCTGATATAGCTGGGTATGACAAGAATGACCCAATTTGTATAATTAACTTTCACACAGGGAACGCTTTATATGTGGGTATAGGAGGCAGAGACCTACTTTCTTTTATGTGGTACTATTTGTTATTCAAATGATGTGTTACACCTCTTCCCCCTTTTGGTCATAAGACTGTGGACAGTATAACTTTCTAGTGTTCCTTAGAACACCTCCTCTGAAATGTCATATATTACCCTAACTATAGACAGTAATTTTGGGGGGAAGAAAAGATATGCCTGTTCCACCCACTGCCCAGCTTAATGCTTCAGATGTTCAATAACATTTGTTGGAGAATGTATCATGAGGCCCCCCCCCACCACTCAAAAAAAAAAAAAAAAAAAAAAAGATCAAAAACCAAACTCTTATGAAGAACTTGCACTTAATTTTGAGGCTGCTGCTTAAGAGAAATTTTCATACTCTTTCCTGCTGCTTCCCAGAGGAATATAATTTATCCTTCCACTTTTTATTACCTTTAAAACAAATTTCTTAACAACCCTAAGCCTTGTTTTCCTCATATACACAACTTAGAGAGTTGTTGTGACAACCAAATGAGGGAATGTGGCACCTGGCACTGTGCCTGACACAAAGCTAAGGACCATACTTTGAACTCCAGTTACACCTTCTCGTGGACTTGGCACATTTCATCTTGCACTATATGTGCCTATAGCATCCCTGGTAGATTGAGAGATTCATGATGACAAAAACAGTAACTTATTCTACCTGGCATCTCTCACAGTAAATAGCTCTTCCTTACACTCAGCAGACTGCCAATAATTCTTGTTGAATTTAATCTTCAAGTTAAGGACAAATCAAAGAGTTTCACAGCCATTTTTTTACATTTAATTTCCACAATTCTTTTAACCTAATGTCTTTCAAATAGTTCATTAGCCTGGAACATTATTCTGATCCATGGTAAGAAATTGACACCCAGAAAGGGTATCGGAAACTAAAGAATTATTTCAAATAGCGAACTATATAGAAAGAACAAAGGAGATCTATGTAAGGCCAATTCTGAAGAGCAAAACAAAAATAAGAACCAAGGTAAAAATGGACAGTTGTCCCCTTAGGCTACCACAGAGTAAGCGGTCAACTCTAAGCCAACAGTATATACTTCACATTGCACAGATCTGTAGAGAGCAAACTGCATCCAGTTCCTCACGAAACAGCGCTTGATGGTAACAAGTCCGAGCAAGCCTCAACTCCCCCAAGACATTTAGCTTTGGGGTCCTATCTACATACAGTGCAAACCAGCTCAGACACATGATTTTTATATCTTGTGATTGATAGCACAGACCTCAGACTCTTTCAGTCCTGGGGAGAAACATTAAGGTTGATTTCCTCCTTTATTCCAAATAATCCTCCCTGAGGCTGGATAAAAACCTCATCATCTACTAAAAAGGCATGTGGTGTGGCCAATTCAGCTCCTGCCGGATATGAGAAAGGAAAGGGGTGCGGGGGGAGTGGAAGCTAATGAACAGCTCCCGTCTGTCTGCTGAAAAGCACTATTGTGGAGCTATATTAGATTTCCATGGACTTTGTAAGCCTTTTGTAAAACCTTTTATAAAACCCTGCATCAAAGACCATCTTCAAGTGTTAGCAAATACTTAACCAGATATTTTGGATGAATAAATGACACAGATTTAAGTTTTCAGAGAATTTTAGAGGTAAAAATATGACATAGCAGAGAGATAATATTTGTCTAGTGTTCAAGCAGGAGCATTCTAGCTTTAGCATTTTGTAAATCTTCCAAAGAGCCTTAGGGGATGGCTTAGTCACTGGATACGTTGGCAATATTAGGTCCATTTACACATGGTGAAACTAAACCAGACAGAAATAAAGCACATTTCCCAACATGACGCAGCAAGCAAGTGCCACAGATAGGGACACAACTAAAGGAGTTGAACTGAAAGTCCTATATTGAGTCCCTCTTTAATTTAACTTTTTCCAGTCGCCTTTGTTTCATGATTTCCTTTTCAGGCAGCTGCATCACTCATAAAGTTGGACCTGAGTGGAGAAATCATCCTGACCTTCTTGACTGAGAGTAGGTATAACCTTACATTTCTCTTTCCTCCCCAATATGTAAATGTGGCTTCTGGAACTAGCAGGTGAGTACCACGTAGAGAACAGGAAGGTGCCCTTTGGAGGCAGAGAGCCGAGTTCAGATCCAGGCTTTCTAATGTACTATCTGGACGAACTTCTCTACAACAGATTCCCCCCTGTGAAAGGAAGATCGTTACACCTGCCTCACAGGATTCTGATGATTGAATGAGAAAACACATAAAGGCTTAGAATGCTGTTTGACACAGAAGCACTTAATACATGGCAATTACTATTACTACTGCTATTATTTATTCAATGAAGTTGTTGAATAAACAAATAACAAAAAACCCAGTGTCCTTCTCCTCTGTTTGAAGTTTTATGTAGACATTGGAACAATTAGACTAGTGTTATACGTTTGATGACAAAATCTGAGAGCCACTGTGACTGTAGAGGAAACTAGGCAGAGTCCTAGAAGCCAAGGCCATTCTGATCCCATTGCTGTGTGGATACCATACAGACAACTGGTTTACCAGAAGAAACAGCTGACCCTGCCACCAAGCTCAAAGACCATCACCATGCCTAGCTGTGTAACTGGCGGGGGCTCCTTTGAAGCATGTTAGAAGCAAGAAACATAGAAAGAATTAACTTGCTGACACGTGGTGCAGAATTTGTGGGTGTAAATCTTGCTAAGACAATCTCCACTCCGTGAGGACAAGTGTGGCCACTTCTCAGCATGTGGTAAAGATAACAGTTAAGTACCTCCCCTTTAATCTCTCTTGTGTCAGAGATTGCCTGTGCAGGCTAAATTGATGAGCTGGTGCGATACACATCTTGACTAATGCCTTGTGAAGGTTAATAATATATGACCATATTTCTGTCTTTCTACATTAGTAACACATGAATACTCTTCACACATCCATTCCAGTTTTGCCATGTAATCCCAAGAATAATTAACAGTTCATATAGATGCTTCCAGAATCAACTTTCTTAAAAACCAAAAGATTAAGAATCTGTGTTTATGCCAGTTAAGGGTAACTACATAGAGAAGCAATCATTTGCCTATCAGTTGGTTACATAATTTCAGGATATTACCTCAAAATCGAAATATAATTCTCTAAGTAAAAGGATATGAGTATTCTCATATTAACTATGAACCAAATCTTCCTATCTACAACAACATTTCGTTTGGATTACCATTTCTTTTGTTTCTGTTTTTTTTAATTTTTAATTATTATGGGTACACAATAGTTGTACATCTTTATAAGGTATATGTAACATCTTAATACAGGCATACAATGTGAATTAATCAAATCAGGGTAACTGAGGTATCCATCACCTCAGGCATTTTTCATTTCTTTGTGTTAGGAACATTCCAATTCTATTCTTTTAGTTATTTTAAAGTATACCCTAACTTATCATTGATTACAGTCACTTAGTTGTACTATCAAATATTATTCATTCTATCTAACTATAATTTTTGCACCCATTAATCATTCTCACTTTATCCCCCTCTCTCCACTATCCTTCCCAGCCTCTGGTAACTGTCGTTCTACTTTCTGTCTCTACAAGATCAATTGTTTTTCTATTTTTATTTTATTTTATTTTTTTTTTGAGACAGAGTCTCACTTTGTTGCCCGGGCTAGAGTGCTGTGGTGTCAGCCTTGCTCACAGCAACCTCAAACTCCTGTGCTCCAGCAATCCTCCTGCCTCAACCTCCTGAGTAGCTAGGACTACAGGCATGCGCCACCATGCCCGGCTAATTTTTTCTATATATTTTTAGTTGTCCAGCTAATTTCTTTCTATTTCAGTAGAGACGGGGTCTCGCTCTTGCTCAGGTTGGTCTTGAACTCCTGAGCTCGAACGATCCACCTGCCTCAGCCTCCCAGAGTGCTAGGATTAGAGGCGTGAGCCACCATGCCCAGCCTTATTTTTCATATTTATTAATAGCTCCCACATATGAGTGAGAACATGAGAGATTTGTCTTTCTGTGCTTGGTTTATTTCACTTAATGTTCTCTAGTTCCATCGTGTTATTGCAAATGGCAGGATTTAATTCATTTTTGTGGCTATATAATATTCCACTGTGTACATGTATCACAATTTCCTTATCCATTCATCCACTGATGGACACTTGGGTTGATTCCATCGTTGGCTATTGAGAATAGTGCTGCAATAGACATGGGAGTGCAGATATCTTTTTGATATACTGAATTCCCTTCCTTTGCATATATATCAAGCAGTGGGATTGCTGGGTCATATGGTTGACAGCCATGTCTTTTGGACTGGCCCAGGAAGTAGTGGTTAAATTCTGATTCAACCATGTACTAGTTGAATAACTTTGGGTAAATTGTTAAACCTGTGAATCAGAGTGACACCATTTTCAGTCTCAGAAGGTCATCATAAGGATTCAAGAAGATAAAACACATAAAACATTTAGAACAATGATTGGCACATAGTAAGTGCTCAGCAAATCCAAGTTATTATTGTTGAATCCCCTGGTGGAAATCTTGAAAGAGTGAGATTCCCATACTCGTTCCCTTACTTACCAAAAAACCTTGTAAGAAATCTGACTGCCATGCGCTTAGTTGTTCATGTTGGCTAATAATGTTCAGACAGGAAATTATATACTGATACATTAAAACAGTGACATTGTGTAAGATCATGACTTTTTTAACTCAAAATAGGAAATCACAGAAGTGTGAGAACAGCATAGGAGTCTGGAAATGTTCAAATCAGTGAAGACATGCAGGAGAAAAAAGGCATTAAGCAGGGACAGGTTTAAATTTTATCTTTTCATCCATAAAAAGTAACTTTCTCCAGAGTTGAGGATTCGACAGTAGAGATGGCATTTCAGCAGGCATGAGGTAAGTGTAATATGGTGGGAAGCGTGGAATGATGCTCAGGAGCAACTTGGGAAGAGATAAAGTAGTGGTTTTTAATTTTTTTGTTGGTTTGAAAAAAATATTAATATTTATTTATTTCAAAATATTAAGGGAGTACAAATGTTTTTGTTACATGGATACACGAAGTCAGGGCTTTCAGTGTACCCATCACCCAGATGGTTTTCATTGTACCCGATAGGTAAGTTTTTTATCCCTCATCCCCCTCTCACCCTCCCTCCTTGATTTCCAATGTCCTTTACGTGTCTTTTTTGTATAAAATGATTTCTTTTCCTTTTGTAGATACCCAGTAGTGGAATTGCTGGATCCAATAGTAGGTCTACTTTTAGTTCTTTAGGGAATCTCAATACTATTTTCCATAGAGGTTGTACTAGTTTGCAGTCCCACCAACAGTGTATAAGCTTTCCTATTTCTAGGCATCCACGCCAGTGTTTTCTTGATGTCCTATTTGCTATGAATCTCCCAGGTGTTCAATGACCATCTTATATCTGGATATCTAAACCTCTGGTGATACCAGGGAAGTTTTCCTCAATAATTCTCTCAAATAGGTTTTCCATGCTTTTTGGTTTTTCTTCTTCTCCCTCGGGGATACCTATAATTCTTGTAATCATCTAGAATTGGCTCACTTTACATAGTCCCATATTTCTCTGAGTATTTGTTCATTCCTCTTTATCCTTTTTTATGCATTTTGACTGTCTGGGTTTGTTTCAAGTCTTGTCTGCAAGCTTTGAAATTCTTTCTCCTGCTTGGTCTAGCTTGTTGTTGAAGCTTTCTGCTGTATTTTGAGTTCCCTAAATGACTCTTTTATTTCTTCAAATTTTGTTATATCTTTTCTTACGTTGTCTATCTCTTTAGTGACTTTCATTTTTTTCATTCATGTCCTGAATTATTTTTTGGTTTCTTTGTGTTGATTTTTGACTTTCTCATCAATCCCATTCATCTTATTTGCCACCCATATTCTGAATTCTATCTCTGACATTTCAACAGTTTCCTTTAGGTTGGTGTGTCCATTGCTGGAGACCTATTGTGATCCTTTGGGGTGTCGAAACAGCTTGTCTTTTCATGTTGCCAGAGTTCTTATGCTGGTTCCTTCTCATCTGAAACCTCTTCTCTCAGCTTAAGACAGATAAGTTTGTGATGCATCTGTTTTCTGCTTGGGAACTCTCCTAAAGAAGAGAGGAGAGGAGAGGTCCCTGGCTGGTGCACTTGTGTCCTATTTGGGAGGACTGATCCAGTGGGAGAGGGGCAGACGCACTAAGAGCCTATAACGCAGCTGTTCTCCTGCATCGTCCCGTTCTCCCGTGGTGGTTGCAGTCCAAGCTGGTGCAGAGGGATATTTGTGTGGAGTGGTAGGTTTGTCCCCAGGGTGCTGTTAGAAGCTCGGGCAGGGGGCTGGGTGATTTCCTCTCCACAGATGCTGGTGGCATGGGAGTTTGCTCTGCTCAGGCCCCCAGGGGCAGTGGTGGTACACAGAGGGCTGGGGAAAGGCAATTTTTGGCGATTGGGTCTCCAGTGATTTGCAGCGGGCAGTGCAGCACAGGGTGTGTTGGGACAGCCGATGTACAGGGTGCACGGCACGGGAGGCCACTGGGGCGTGTGGGATGTGGGGCTGTGGCAGTTGGGCAGGTTCCAGGACATTGGTGGGCACCTGCAGGACTATGGTGGGTGCCTGGGCTTGTCATGGGACCACGACCAGTGGCAGAACAGGTTGTGGGACCTTGGTGGGCACATGGGTGTTTGGTGGGACTCCAGCCAGTAGTTGGACGGGTGGCAAGATCTTGGCGGGCATCTAGGTGGATTGGGGGCTTTGCCTGGTGCCTGGGCAGGTCACGGGACCCTGACAAGGGTCAAGTTGGCTTGTTGGGCCGCAACAGCTGGGTGGCCTGTGGTTGGTGAGGCCGAGGAGACCAAAAGTAGTGTTTTTCACATTATTTTGAGGAATGAATGACAGGGATCTCTGTTTTCATGGAAAGGATGTCTGTGAAGCTCGGTTCTTTAACAGTGAACTTAGGAGTTATTCTAGGAATTCAAAAGAACATTCAGTGATGGTTTGACATTGTTCATGTGTTTGAGAGATCAGGTCTGCCTTACTCAAACAGGTCCTGAAAGACCACACTTATATTTTGAATCAGCATTTATTTCATGACCACAGTTTATTTCCTTTCTGCCAAAGGCACTCGGAGGAAAAGAACACACATGAGTGTGACTCCATGTGGTACAGGTTAGGGAGCAATGATTATGCATCTAAATAGCCATTACTGACAACTATGGGACTTTGACCTGAAACAATAGAAGTTTTGTTATTTTAAAATCAAGAGGCAAAAATTGGGTTATAAATTATTTTAGTTTTCACTGACACTGACAAATCAGGTCTTCTATGAAGGATTAAAACGGCTGAATCAGGATTATTTTGAAAGATGCTTTTTATATTTACTACTATACGAGTCTTGCTATTTTATTTGCTTTCTTGGAAGTATGTTCACCTTCCTATTACCCTAGACTAAATTTACTATAGAAAGTGAAATGGGAAAATACCCTTGTTCCCTGTCTCTTGTCAACTCAGCATCATCCCCGGCTGCATAGGAACATTTTCCAACTTCTTGCCAGCCGGGTTTGGGGCTTGGATTCTACCATGAAGAGGCACTCCCAAAAGACGTGTAAGGCAAAAAGAAAGGGAAGGTGGTACTTTCCTCTTGCAGAGGTAGAAAGATGCTTGGGCAGCTGGCAGATACGAGGCTGACAGCGGCTTCCAGGAGAGACACTTCCAACAGCTGCTTCCTCACCACAGGCAGGGAAAACCCTGGGCTGCATTTCCTGATTTTCATGACGGTCAGCAGCTAGTTTCCTCGTTGTTTTGCTTCCTTCCAACTGTTGTCTAAGCCAGTTCAGCAATTTTAAAAACATCTAATTTCCTGTATTAAATTCCCTCATGCTTGAAATACCTAAAATGGTGCTGTTTTCCAGACTGAGCATTGAGAATGATTGTAACACCTTGTACTCCTATTTCTGAGTAATGGCATCTCGAATCTCAGGGAGCATTTCAAGCAGGAAGGAATGGGATGAAGGGTCATCAAGAATCCCTGGGCTACCCTTTGATGGAATTTTGTAACCCCTAAAGCAAGGATTTTCAGAAGGTCTTCTGCAGAGTTCCTAATCTCTGCTAACAGACAAAATCGCAACAAATATAGATCTTGGTTGGTTTTTATTTGTGATTCTAGAATCACGTGGCCAGAATGGTTCAGAGTGCTCTGCGCCACCATCTGTGCAGGTTTTATGTATAGCCAGAGAAAAGGAAGTGGCGTACAGCGGAAGTGAGGTGCAGAGACAGCTCAATTGGTTAAAGCTCAGTGTTTGCCTTATGTGAGCCTGGTTTGAACAGCTGGCTGCCTGTGATCAACCGAAACTTGGTTGTTGTGATTGTCTGAGACTCAGTTACTTGTTACAAGAGTATATTATAGTCTGTTTACAGGTCAAGTTAGGTTATAGTTCACTATGTATGGAAAACCATTTAGGCTGAACTTAAAATATGTATAGAGGCAGATTTAGGCCTTAATTGAATTTAATATTTCTTAATCTCCATTCTCTCATCTTGCCCTCCCCTACCTTAATCAGAGAAGCTCCACTTTTATTTGTTATCCATTTAAGATTTTACAGTAAAATTCTGCTGGAAAAAAGGGTTTTGCTGCTAAAAAAAAAAAAAAAATGCTGTTTACAAACCACTGCCCTTGAAAATTCAGGAAAGATTTGGTCACAGCAAACAAGTTCCCACTGCATTCTACTCTCCAGCTTCCAGCCAAAGTAGGGATAAAACCCAAACATTTAAATTATAAGACAACGCCTATAGACTGAGGATGAGTGGCAGGAAAATCTACATAAATGATATTTATTTAGAAACAAGTGATCTGCTTTATCCTTTCTCTTATTTCAGTTACTAATATCTAGTATTTTTTTTTTATAATTTACTGAGTACTATGCAAATTATGAATTGCTCTAATTCTTAATAACTCAATCAAGATTTCCTTCCAAAGTAGATTCAGCCTTCCCTTCAGAAAATATTTTGCTTTCTAATTTTTCAGAAAAGTGTACCATGAGTTTCTCTACTATTTTCTAAATAAATCCCAGGTTACAGAGGCAGACCTCAACAAAAAGACTTCTCAGCAAGGCCACAGAATTTGGAGCTGCTTTCAATGATTCTATAAAACCTTCAGTTTAACACTGAATGTATCTTCCAAACAAACTCCATGTTCATGAGTACCTTAAGTATGTTAGAACTTCTGGGTTCCATAGCTTAAGCCACCAACCCTTTGGCAACTAAGTTAAAGGTATGAAATTGAGAAGGAATCACCTAGTAAATGGGTAGCGTGTGTCTGTGTGTGTGTGTTTTAGAATATAACTGGTCATAGAATGTGTTTGCTATTATTTTCTGTGAAAAGTACTTAGCATTTTATGGTTCTAATTTTATGTTGTATAATCTCCCATCCCTCATCATGAATTATATTGCCTTTGATAGGTTGTAATCATGGTATCACTCCTGTATTTTCTCCATTGTTTGAAAATTTAGCTTTCTGAAAACTAAACATCCAACTGGGCCTGATGTTTCCTCTCTTTGCTGTGTAATCTCCAATATGATATGTTAACATTCTCCAAAGATTATTATAATTTTTATATTCCCAGTGAATTCTGCCTTTTGGTCAGAATTATATATTAATTATTGGGTGTCTCCATGTTTTTCTCTCTTGAGAAAAAAACATCCCAAAGACAAATTGAGAACTTATCATTCTATTTTAGCTGAATTAGACTTCTGGAAATGTCAAGCTCACTGAAACCTCTCATCACCACCACCACCATGTCAGTGCCATCACTTACGTCAAGAAAGCATCATCCATACCCTCTACCTCACCGAGTAGTATACTTGTATAAGGGTATCACTTGTTTCTTCCTTCTTTGTTTTAATCTTCATTTGAATATTATTTCCAACTTCTCAGAGAGGTGAAATTCCATAAAATATTCCCCACATTTTACCTACTAACAAGGATGGTTGCTAAATAGCTGTACTTTCCTACATATGAGATAGAGAACTCAAAAGAAAGGTACAGGAATTTATACTGGGTTCTAATTTACTTGGTTGCTGCAAATGTTCCATTTGGTACTTTGCCATAATTTCAGGTGAAAACATATGTACAGCAAAGATGTTGATAAGTACTTGCAAAATCAATAGTAGACTCAATTCTCAATGAAACTTATACAGAATCCCATAATTTTATTTAGTTACTAGCATCAACCTCTACCTTAATTAAACCATTCACAAGGACTGCTAACAAGTGGAGTTACTTTAGGGGCACTCAGAAGCTTATTGCCCAGTGTGGGAATTATTAATATCTTCTTTGCCCTTGTGCTGAACCTTTTTAGGCTGTTTAGCTGCTTATACTTCTGGATGTTAACACCAAAACAGAACTCCTATTTCATTCTATCTCCCAGCATGGGACAAATACAGGGCATGAAAAAAATGACATTTAAGTGAGTCCATGTTACCGCTTCTAAAAAGTCATTTAGGAGAATAATATCTAAGATTAAATTTGTATATTACAGATCCAATAATATTACTGTAACTATCTTTATACCAGAAGATATTTCTATGAATCAACTGTGTATACCCTAAGGAGAATTTTATACAATACAGTTTGAGTTCAATTAAATAATTTGTGTAGTTTCTTGCACTGAGATTTCAGCTGTAGTACACATCTGTGATGTGCAGGTAAAGTTTCGTTTTAATGTCATTTTAACATACAGCTCTATTAGGCACAGATAATTCCATACCCAAGCACAGTGCCTGACATAGTCAGAGGTGCCCAGTTGTACAGTCAAGGAAATTGGAAATACCTTTGTTGCCTCTGTCTCCTGTAGTCCCTATATCATTCTTTCTTATTATCTCTCGAGTCCAATCCTACTACCTCTACTTTGGTACAGTCTGTCATAGTATAATGTGCTCCCCAAAACCCAAGGGTTGAAAATTTAATCCCCAATGCAACAGTGTTAAGAGGTGGGACCTTTAAGAAGCAATTAGGCTATGAGGGCTCCACCCTCACAAATGGATTAAGGCCATTAGGGTGGGAGTGGGCTCATTATAAAAGGCTAAGTTTGGCCATGTCTTTCCCTCTTGCCCTTCGGCCTTCTGCCGTCCACCATGGGATGATGCAGCATGGAGGTCCTCATCGCATGTGGGCTCCTCAATCTTGGACTTCCTGACCTCCAGAACTATAAGAAATAAATCTCTATTCTCTATAAACTACCCAGTCTCAGGTATTCTGTTATAGCAGACTAAGACAAGTTCTTCACCTGTTTTAATGTATCAGGTTTCTAAATTCTTAAGAATTACTCCTCTTCAATTCATTCCCCTATAGTCTTACTGGAGAAATCATTCCAAAACTCTATCTCATCATATCTCTCTTATGTCTAAAATCTTTCAATAGCTTGACCTTGCCCTTCAAATAAAATCTCAGCTGGCCTTGCCCACACCTCTAGCTTCATTGCTTATTGCTTCCCTAAATTGAGCCCTGTGTTCCAGCTCTACTAAACACATGAATTATGCTGAACTCACCATATGTTCTTTCATTTCACAGCCTTTTCTTTCTTTTATTTAGTTTACCCTCCATTATATGACTATCTATCTTCTCTTTGGGTAACAACTATTTATCCTTCAAGACTCAGATCAGAGGCCACCTTCTCCAGAAAGCCTTTTCTTATATTTATATTCCCCTTAAGATGTATACTTCATATATTCCCATAATGCGCTGTGCTTTATCTATAGTTGCCAAATCACATTATGGGGTGATTACTTTCATGCCTATCTTTTATAAGACTTTTAAACCCCTGCAGGCAGAATTACCTGTGTCCCTGTAGCCTAGAATATAGCTGATACTGTGTTATTTGTTAAACTGAATTGATCCCCAAATATTTACTGAATGAATGAATACCTTCCCTGATGTCCCCTCCAGACAGTGCTTCATTGATCTAGTTTAATTTCTACTGGATAAATTCCCCAGAACGCATGATTTATAAATCCCTGTCTATGCATGTAACCACTGTGATTGTCTGATTGACGACGTGTCTGTTTCCTCAGTAGGGGATGCCTACTGAACAAGACGGACAGTGAAGCAGGGGGCAAAGCCAGGGAGCACAACAGGAGGGTCAGAGGTCAAAGGCAAAAAGAAGAAAGCCAAATTTCCTTTTCCAAGTAATACCACTTTCAGTACTTCCTCATTCTTTGGAACTACAAAAACCCGCAACACACAAAATTGCAGAAAATTCCCTAATATAGCGAGTGGAAATTCCCAAGTTTTTGTATCTGCAGTGTTTATCTGAGAGTTGCTTTGTTTGCATATAAAGCCATATAAATAATCTTTCCTCTGCATATCCGACCATGCTATGTTTCCAAATATGCTTTGAACTTAATGAAGCAATTTTGATATTTCAAGTTTGTTAAAACGTCATTTTATCTGTTTTTATTAGGTAAGGAAACAACTTAAATGATGGAAAGTAAAGAACTTTCTAATCCAGAAAGTAGAAAGCATTTCCAAGAGTTACCAGAGTAGATCTTTAGAAGAAGATGCATCTTTGCTATATACTTCAGATGAAGGACTGTTAAAATTTTTTCTGTCACATGAGAAAGTAGAAATCATAAATGTAATGGACAAACTAATCACCTACACTGAGGGGTACTGAAAGAATGGAAAGTACAGAATATAGAAGGAGAAAAAAAAAACAGGGTAAAATTTCTTGTTAGTTCAATGAAAAGTAATGTGGCTCTCAGGTCAATACCCCAGCTCTATCCCTGGCTAAGCACAGTTCATCCCTTTTAATATTCTGTTTTCCCATCCGTCAAACAGGAATAAAGATGTTTGCTTTCTAATGAGCTCAGAAAGTGGCTGTGGGAATTAACCAATGGATGACTATTGTGTAAGGTACAAATGTACAGGGCTAGAGAGTTTTTGCTGGGAACACACTAGGAAGTCAAGGAGAAAGCAAAGACAATTGAAAAATGGACACCAGAACTTCATAGCTTCCTTGGGACTCCTGGGTTGCTCATTTCAATGAAGAGAGGAGGGAAGCCCAGTGGAGCTCAGAAAGTGATGTAAACTCATTTGAGATGAGCTGTGATAAGCAGGCCTGACTGCGGTCCCCATCAGCTCGGTAAACACTAATGATGGAGACGGTGCAGGCTGCCACTGGTGATAAAGAGCCAGCTAACCACTCTATTAGTTTTTCATTTTGTGAATTAATGTCCTTCATGGCGTGTGTACACTAACTAGTAATGAATTGTCTCTTTCGAACTGCCTGGGGTACTCCTCACTGCCTCTGCAAGAAGGCTTAAATTTCACATGGAAATTAGCACTTTTAAGAAGGCAATCACTCCTTTAAAAGAGGTTTGTTTTCCATTACTTTCTGCAAACATCCTGCCTTAAGAAAATTTCTGTCGTTATTAAAAAAAATCCATCTACTCTATTTTATAAAAATTAAATTAAAAAAGAGGCAAAATAATCCTCCATAAGAATACATATTCAATATATATTTCACACGAGTCTAGATATGAGCTGAGAATATTTTTTTTTAAAAACCCAACAACTCTGAAGCCTGATTATTCTTCTGTAATAAAGAGAAATCAATTTTGTACTCATTGAGTCCTATTCATTAACCCTGATGATTAGGTTTTTCTCCATTTGCCAAGGTCCTCTAAACCTTTCTCTAGTGAGAAAGTCGAGCCCAGGCCTCTGATGCCCATGGTGGTATTTCATTTATCTTGGGTTTATAATCCTTCCATCTCACAGAGGACCATACAGTCAGGGCTGAGGTTCTCTATTCAGCCTTTAACCAGCTTCTCTATGGATTCTTCATCCAAAAGACATTTCTTAGAGACTCAGGAGTAATTTGGGAGTCATTTTGAGGTCTAAGGAGAACTCAGTAGATGCAGAAAAGGAAGGTGGGTCTGGGGAAAGTCATTTGGAGACGGGAGTCCCTTGGTGGTGGTTGTCTGCCCTAAGGTTGACCATCTTGAGCCAGTGAAGCCAACACTGATAAAACTAAGTTTAAAAGCCTGAGGAAAAACAATATGTTAGTTCTTCAACTTAGCTGGCTTTCTTTTTTAACAGAAAAAGTTATGATTCTGACATAAAGAACTGGATGGGGAGCCAGGAGGTCTCAGTTCCATTAGTGGTTCTTTTGCTGATTTTTCTAAGAGGGTTTTGGATTTATTTTCTTCCCTAAAGACTTATATACTGCCTATTTTCCTAAGAACTTGAAGTTCTTTCTCATATATTACCTCATATTAGCCTTGCAGATTTTAATTAAAAAGATTTCACAGGGGCATACATACATAATAAAAATATTCTCATAAAATATATAAGACAAGTCCCTATTTCTATATACTTAACATTCTTAACGTTCATCCTTTCAAGACGAACTACCCCTTTCTTCTTTTCTCCAGAATTTTCATTATTTCCTAGGCAACCGAGTTAAAAATAAAACAAAGCCTCTGTGTTAATTTAACTTATGTCTTATGTAGATAATGGCCCCAGTTAGGCTGTAAGCCCTAAAGTGGCCGGGACCCCGTATCTAGTGTTCACCCTTGAATCCCCCATGCCTAACACAGTCCTGGGCACAGGGCAGGTGAATGACTCAAGTAAGAGAATGAAGAAAGGAACAATATCCGTTCTTGCTCAGTACCAATTTCATCTTCCTTTCCCCTTTCATGGGAATTCTTACCTCTTTCCTTTTTGACACTTTATTATCATGGATTGCTCTCTAATAATTTAAGCAGAAAATCAGTCTTTCCCCCAAATCCTTGACACTGCAGTTATCCCATAGGGGTTGGTTGCCCACAACATCTACTATTTGTCACTTTCCTTTTGCTCCTTGTCCTACTTGTCAGGGACACCCCTGGGTGCTGGCACTTCTTCTGCCCCTGGCCTGTCTTTAGTCTAAAGAGAAGTTCCTAAGGGTTCAAAATTTCTGTGTCGCACTGTGGAATATATTTTCTAGTTTATGACATTACCACAGTACTTAAGCGAGGCTGATGGTTTTCTTGTTGGTCAGTTAACATTTATTAAACACTTAGTATATACAAAATATATACCCATTAAAATGTGCTCTAAAACTAAAGAGCATGCAGGTTTGTTTTTCATATTTTAATTTGTAGGCATTTCAAAGTACCGAGCACTTTATACATGGGTGCCTCCCCTCTCCCCCACCAAAACAAAAATGGGATCCCCCAAACAACTTTTCTGTGATACCTGATCTAGGGGAGTAAGAAGAGGCACAAATGCAGCTAGTGATGAGCAGGTTGCCACCTGGTACAGCGGAGGGACCGCGGCAGGTGGCCACAGGCTACGGTGCTCCCTTCCCTTGGGATCAACTCCCTGTTTTTATATGCCTGCCACCCTAGTATCTCCAAGCCATCCCTACATGTGCAGCATGTGAAAACATATTGAAATCCTCTTTGGATCACAATACATCTGTTCCAAGAGGCTGAATGAGAGATGCCAGGGGAACATTAACTCAGAATTTCCTAACTTGAGTGCAATTAAAATCTCAGCCACAGTGTGGAATTAATGTAGCCCTTTGCATTTTAAATACATATTTTAATTAAATGACACCCATCTGTAGAATATGAGACTGCATTTTTATTGAGGATTTCAAATGATATAATCTGTTCCTATGAAGTGTAAATGGCTTGGTTCATGTTTCCAAAAACCTCCAAAGAATTATACAGATCTGGCATAAGCACATGTGGTGACACTCAATTTTGCTTAAATTTAAATCTGTTTAACTTGCATGGTAAGTGTTGTTTGTGTGATGAGATTTAGATTGTGTACAAAGAGCGACAGCAAATAAGAGCACAGCCTTTTAAACGTCTCGGGTACGTCTCCTCAGAGGCTGTCGGAGGGAGCCAGAGGGTCAGAGGCCGCACATCTCTGTCCTGGCTAGAGCTGTTTAGTCGCAGTGATAACCTCACCAGAAGTGTCATCTGAGGTAAAAGGTATGTTAATGAGCCCAGCTAACAAAATGCAGGCAGAACAGCTAAGCTACTCGGGAGCCACACGATTAGTTCTGACAGAAAAGATTTTGGGTGTGTGTAAAGTTTCTCAGGAAACCAAACTACATTAACAAAAAAGTATAGAGCAAATGCGTCTTTTTCTATTTAGAGCTGTTAGTGAGTATCTTTGCTTGAGGCGGTATTTTCACCTGTATTTCCAAAGTATGTTCTTCAAGAAGATAAAGCCTGAGACGAGGCAGGAGGTAACCTTGGTTCCAGACCTGGCTGTGGCACGCCCTGGATGTGTGACTTCCAGAGAGTCAAGGTTTGGCTGTCAGTTTCCTTGTCCGTAAACGACTAGAAGGGAGCAAAGTTGGGTTGAGATGAAGAGTGTGGGCGCTGGAATCTGACTGCACAGCTTTAACTCCTGCCTCTACCACTCTCAGCCTCGCTGTCCTCCTCTGAGGAATGAGGGCAGCCACCGCCCACCTCGCAGGTTGCTGTAAGAACTAGACACGGTGACACACTCGAGTCGAGGCTCGAGCCTGCCTCCTGCTTGGCTGGTGTTCGGTAAATGCCAGCTGTTACTGCAGTCGGAAGAGTCTGGTCTGGCAGTGGCATTGCCCTAGGTTCCATCCTGGCTTTGCCAATTGCTATTTCATGGTTTTAGAGAAGTTACTCCGTCTTTGAACCTTATTTTTGACATATGAGGAATGGAGGCAGTTATACCTACTGTGTTATCTTCCTATTGCTGCTATGACAAACTGGCACATACCTCATGGCTTAAAACCACATGAATGTATTATCTTACAGTTCTGGAGATTAGAAGTTAGACATGGGTCTCAATGGCCTAAACAGGCGTCAGAAGCTCTGGGGGGAATCCATTTCCTTGTCTCTTCCCTGTTCTAGAGGCTGCCGCATTCCTTGCCTTGTGGCCTTCCTCATCTTCAAAGCTAGCAACGATGAGTTGAGTCTTTCTCACATTGCATTATTCTAATCTACTCTTCTGCCTCCCTCTTCTACTTTTAAGGGCCCTTGTAATTACAGTGGGCTCACCTGCATAATCTAGGATAATCTCCCTGTCCTAAGGTGAGCTGATCAGCAACCTTATTTCCCCTTTGCCTAACATAGTCACGGGTTGTGGGGATTAGGGTGTGAACATCTTTGGGGGGCCATTATTCTGCCTACCATACTTACCCTCACAGGGTTGTGAAAATTAATGCTGATATTCTAAAACCCTCAGTATAACATCTTGTGCCTAACAAATTCTCAATAAATGGCAGTGCTCATCATTGGAGTTGACTACTGGCTAAGGTCCTGTCAAACCTGGAAGTTCTGGGATCTTATAATCCATAGCTAAATGTTTTGCTAATAGTTTTATGTTCTGATCATAAAGAAGTAGAGTGCAAATCCTGACCATTTACCTGTAAACATTTGTCTGTTAATAGCCAGAATATTATAGCAACATAATATTTGTTTGGCTCTCTGATCTGTTGATAGTAACTTGAGGCAAGTTAAATCTCCTAGCAGGAAATAATGTGTACACACAGACAGAGAGTGTGGAATAATAAACATTGGAGACTCGGAAGAGTAGGAAGGTGGGAGGGGGGAAAGGGATGAGAAATCACTTAATAGGTGCAATGTACACTACTCTGGTGATGATTACACTAAAAGCCCAGACTTCACCACCATGCAATATATCCATGTAACAAAACTGCACTTGTACCTCTTAAAATTATACAAATAAAATTTGAAAAAAAGAGGGGAAAAAACCCTATTGGTATTATAGAAGAAAAAACTGAGGCACAATAAAATTTTAACGAGTTAAAATAAAAAATTAAATACATCTCCTAGTAGGATTGTTATACCCCTTGGGGGATTTGTCTCAAAAGCTCTGTCAAATAACATGTAGAAATATCTGCACAATAATTAGTTGTTTATAATATTATTTATGGGGAGTATGTTATATCTCTAAATAGTAAACATACTTGAATTACTTTTTACCAATTTTTCTCATATATATGTATTTATTTGTTACATAGGCACTCATATAATATATAGGCATAAAAGGTTTTCGTTATATCTAAAAAACAAAGTCAAAATTCTTAGGGTTCTCCTGTATCTCACAGAAGTACTTCTGATGAACAGAAACCAGCTCCATCTACTTTGACAGGCATCCTACTGTGTGAAGGCCTGTCCTGTTGGTTTTAGCTATTTAATAATGGTCTTTATGAAACCCAAAAACACCTTGGTAAAAGCAGTGCACCCATGAGGAGGGCAGAAAGTAGAGGACACCAACTGGGATCTTATTAAATACTGGAGAGTACAGCTTTTATCATCTCACTCAAACCGAGCAAATAAATTATTCTGGCCAGATTTGGTTTTGGTGGTCAGTACCAGAAATGAGGAGAGATTATAGAGTACCTCCTGTCAAATTTCACAGGAGAAATTCTGAAAGTCCAGATTGCAACTGACATTTGGAAGGTCTACTTTTCTCTAGTTTTTAGATCTCAGGAGGACTAACTGGAACTTTGTGGACAGCAGACTCTTTCTTGATTGGGTCTACCAACCATAGTAGTACAAATTATTAATTAGAATTGATTAAAAACTTAAAGTGAGCACTCAAAGAGGACTTTTACTACTGTAATCACTTTTTAGTTCATTTTTTATTTTAATCAAAGCTAGATATGCACATAGATTAAAGAGTCAAGTAGTTTTTTTAAGTCCTCCCGGCTCCTCACTCCTTGGAAAACCACTTTAAACTTGTTTAGTTGATTTTTTTTGGTTCTTATCCCTGTAGAGTTAAAGAACTTGCCTATTTTGCTTCTTTGTGATTTTTCAGTTTCAGGTATTTATTTGTTGCCCTCCCACCATGAAAGATGAGGACTTAACTCCTCTCCACATACACATACTTCCCATTATTCTCTCACTACAGATTTCTCCCAATTTTGGTTAAATCAACATTTTGTGTTTACATGATTGTGGCTTGATAAATACTGTTGACATCTAAAGTTATGTAGTGTTCTACAGGTTTGTTTTCTCTGGTGTTTATAACTCTTATTAGTTGTTTGTTTAGTTTTCTAAGTACTGAGGAATCATTCAACTCTAAACTCTATCCTGATTGAACAATTCTCCTTTCCATAAATGCAAACACATTGGGTATTCGATCCACATCACCTACCTGAACAAAGCTCTCCTGGGACCTGAGCTGCTCCTCTCTGGGCTAGGTACTTCCTAGGCCTGTGGCAGAGCTGTTATCTTGGCACCTACTGTCCTTATCATTCTGGGGATCTTTCTCTTTCTATAAGTGTTCTCCAATCTCCATTTCTTGTAGCCCAGGTCTTCCTATTTTTATGTACACTCCTCAGTTTGGTAGATTTTGTGGAAGAGTTCACGGAAGATAAGTTTTTTTTGAGACCTTGTATGTCTGAAAATGTCTGTATTCTTCCCTTACACTGAATTGGTAGGGTGGTTAGATATATAATTCTAGGTTGGAAATCATTTTTCTTAGAATCTTAAAGGCATTTTTCTACTACCATCTAGCTCCCTGTGTTACTTTTGACAAGTCATTGCTTTTCTGTTTCTTGGTCCTTTCTAGAAAAACTTTGGACAGTTATGGGATTTTCTCTTTATCCTGAGTGTTCCGCAATTTTTTTTTTTTTTTTTTATCACTGTCTTGGGGAGAATCTAGATCTGTTTTCATCCACTGAGCTCTTTCAATTTGAAAATTTATGTTTTCCATTTTGGGACATGTTCTTAAATTTTTTGATGGTGCTCTCCCCTTTATTTTCTCTCTTCTTTTTCTCTGCGGCCCTATTATTCAGTTGTTGAACATCCTGGACTGTTCCATAGGATCCTTTTTTCTTTTTTGTCTTTTTGTTTTACTGTCTTGGATATTTCTTCAACTCTCTCTTTTGACCTTTCTTCTGAGATTTTCATTTCACTTTCTTGTTTCCAAGAGTTCTTGTTTTCTGAATGTTTCTTGCATATAGTATATTGTTCTTGTTTTGTGGGTACAATATTTTCTCTTATTTCTTCTAGGGATACTACCTTTAGGTTTTTTTTAAGTTTTTTTGTTTTTTTTTTCTTTCCAGATAAATGCTGTTTCTTCTAAGTTGCTTTTTCTGTTTGTTTTGGTCTTGGGTTTCATATTACATGATGTCCTCAAGTGTCTACTGTCCCTGGCTGTCCGCTCATATTTAAGTGGGGCTGACTGAAGTTTGGTGTCTGTGGAAGTGGGGCTGATGGACTGCAGTCATCCTTGTAGGTGACAGGGCTTGTCTCTTGTATCGGGGAACCACTGATGTTACTGTCTGGGTTTGTTTTTTCCCCTCTGGGGATGATCAGATTCTTTAGAGAAGACTTTAGTGTTTTGTTTGAAGTTATGTACCTGTCTGCCAGCCAACAGGAGAGAAAAGGGAGTTCTCAACCGTCATTAATGCAAACTTTGCTTCATTTCAGTATAATGGCCCCCACACTCGGCTATGACTATGTCCCTCAGTACGAGGCATCCCTATTGTACCATTTTTAGAGACTAAACCTCCAGTGCTCTGTTTTGTGATTTGGATAGGAGCAGTGGCACAGATACGTGAAGTGGGGGAGAAAATCTGAGGGTAAATGTCTTCTGAATATTTTCAATGTTTCAATGTTTTTAGCCTCACCTTCATTCTTCTGTCAATGGTAATTAGCTATGCTAATTCCCTGCCATTTGGCTTAAAAAAGAACTGCAAATTTTTAAAATTAAAAAATAAATATTTTAATATCTGGTAGAAAAAAAGAACTTCTGGAACACCTATATTATCTAGTGAGTGAATATCTGTGCTAAAGTAGGTATTGAAGAAAAGATTATTTAAGGAAAGTCAAAGTAGAAGGTCAGAGGGAACATTTTCAGTAAATAAAATCCACATTTAGCAAAGGATAAAGCATGTATCTAATTAAATATATTGCTTTAAATATGGAAGTTAATGATCAAAAAACTGTGGAAATTCAAAGGTAATTGTACTATTTAATCCTAAGAGAAATTCTTAACAGAGATAAATGGATGACTAGAGAGGAAACTTCCTGTGCTATAAGACAAATGTTATTATCAGTGCTTGAAATGTGAGGGAAAAAGAAAAAAGTAATACTTGGTAATACTTGCAAAAATAATAAAAAAGGTTGGTTCATTTGATTTAGCATCCAATTCAGCAAATGGAAGCAGGGTAGCAGATTTCAGGCCCTCATTGGATGCATTTTGTTAATTTAATTCAATTTGATAAAACGTTTACTGAGTACCTGCTATGTTCACGGAGTTATGCCTTAATCTAGTTTTATTACTGATCCTGATAATCACACTGGCCCTGTCGACATCTAAATCAACAGGATGTATCGCCCCGTGCAGGCCACTCAGGTTAGTTACGATTTCTATCTGGCATTTTGGTTTGCAACCTAAGTCACGATGTGAAGTATTAATGAGGGAAAAAAGTCTTAGCGCTAACTGATCTGGCAGTGGGGCTGGGTTGTTAACTAATTCACGGGACTAATTCAGTGTGGAAAGTAGAAAATTAAGTGGATTGCAACATGGGTAATTGACCTCTAATGAATTCAAGCTAAATAGCTATTTTCACTATTCTTGTTTCCCAGCCCTTGCAAGTATGTTACTGGGAGGCATTTCTCAACTATTTAGATGTTTCAAATGGCTCTGTTCAAGCTAATAGAAGCTCTAGATAATAAATCCTTTTGTTATTTCATGATGCATGTGAAACCTTAAGAAATGATCCTTAATAAAGGGTTGGTATACAAAGGAAGTCATAGAGTAATCCGTTATCCAAATAGTGAACACAGAAAATACCACATTAACATTTAAGAATCTTGACTTCCTAAAGACCAGAATGGCTTGAACTCCATACACTCTCATAAAGAAAATCCTAATTTAGACTAAGTTATGCTTTGCCACTGAATTATTGAAGACAAAAGACTACGGTTATTTAAAATGAAATACTTGATAGTTATGGTAGATGTTTTAATTAATGAATATTTATTTTCAAATTTCCAATATATATGGCATTAATGAAGTGTCAGTATGCTGTACGCCTTCTTAGGGCTTTTCAGGGTCACTCAGACATTTAACAGTCTATAATTATTCTGCCTTTCTAAAATAAAACTATAAGAGGTCTAACTGAAAAAAAACCCCTATGAACAATATATTCAATGAGACATGTTACCGATTAATCTCTAATGAAGAAAGGAAGAAAAGCTACGACTTCAGGGAAATACACTTGCATTGAAAAGTTAATTTAGTTAATTTTAAGCTATGAATATAAAGACCATTTTGAGTATACCATTCAGGAATACTAAAAAGAGGCATCATTTTAATTGCACGTTTTAGTCTCTATATAGCCCTCAAGATGACAAAAAAAAAAAAAATCAAGTGTATTATCAGTTGGAAAATACATTTTTTAAATAAGGAAATGCATAGAAAACACGTTCTCTGTCCAGGCCAAAGTGATTAATTATAAATAATTAATATATCTTTTCTGGTATTATTTTCTCATAATTTCCCAGTGTGGTAGAATAAATAAGATCACAATTCTTTGCAGCTTTTCCTATTAAGTAGAGTCAGTCCAGCACTCTGGGAGGCAAAGGTGGGAGGATCGCTTGAGGCCAGGAGTTTGAGACCAGTCTGGGCAATATAGTGAGACCTGTCTCTACCAAAAAAACTAACAACAAAAAACAAGCTGGGCATGGTGGTGTGCACCTGTAGTCCCAGATACTCAGGAGATGGAGGCAGGAGGATCACCTGAGCCCAGGAGTTGGAGGCTGCAGTGAGCTATAATCACACCATTGTGCTCTAGCATGAGTGACAAGAGTAAGACCCTGTTCTCTCCAAAAAAAAAAAAAAAAAAAGAAAAGAAAAGAAAAAGAAAAAGAAAAAGAAAAGAAGTAGAGTCTTTCCGCCACCTCATAAATCTGAACTGGGCTTATGGTTTATGGTGACTGATGGGACATGGCTGAAATTCTGTTGTGTGAGTTCCAGAACCGGGGCCTTAGGTCTTACAGCTTCTGCCTCTGCCTTCCTGGAACTGTCCTGAGAGCTGCTTGCGCTGGCGCAGCCCAGGCTGAGAGATGCACGGAGAGAGGCCCGGCCTTCCCAGACGAGGCAGCCTCCAGCTGAGCTGCCAGCTGGACACATCTGCTTCAGGAGCTCCGGCCAGAAAAACTGCCCAGTCAGCTCATCGAATTGTGAGAAATATTGGGGTGATTTGCTACAAGTAACAGATAATAGATCAATGAAAAGCCAAGTTTTTGTATACTCTAGCAGAGCCTTTCTTCGGTCGTGACATGCTTGCTTCACTTTGCAATGATTCGAATGGACAAAAGAGCTTCCACAGAGGACTCTTGTTAGTCTCTCCCTTTCTGTCAGAAAATCCTACCCTATTCGAGTCACTTCTATCCTTTACCACTTACTTTCAGTTACATAGAAAGAATCTGGAGCCTGCTAAGGTCCTAATTATGTCATATTTTCAGATACAATTCACCGTGTTCATCTAAAACAAAGCAAACAAAAAACAGCAAGAGCAAGAACAGGCCATGCGCAGTGGCTCATGCCTGTAATCCCAGCAAGTGGGAGGATCACTTGAGGCCAGGAGTTCAAGACATGCCTGGGCAACATAGTGAGACCCCGTCTCTACAAAAAATTAAGAGAAAAAAAATTAGGTGTGGTAGTATATGCCTGTAGTGCTAGCTACTGGGGAGGCTGAGGAGGGAGAGTCACTTGAGCCCAGGAATTCGAGGTTATAGTGAGCTATGATGATGCCACTGCTGCAGCCTAGGCAACAGAGCGAGATTCTGTCTCAAAAACAAAAACAAACACAACATAAAAAACAGAACAAGAACACAAAAAGCAATGGCAATGCTGTTCCTGTGGTCCCATAACAACTTCATTTGGACATGATACTGTCTAAAGCAATGATCTTCAAACTCCTGTGATTACATTATTCTAGCAGCAAAAAATTTTTGCAGATCATCAGTATACATACATTTAGTTATTTATAAATTATATGCATCTATTACAGTACTAACACACTATATACCTTAAAAATATAACCAAAAGTCAATAAAAGATAAGCTAAAGATGGAATAAGTGATATTCTTAAATGTCTTCTCGATCCTGATAGTTTCAAACTGATATTAGCTAATATCTCAAGGCACATATATAATGAGGGCAAGGTCCATGTTAATGACAGTAGATGTAAATCCATATTCCAAATAATATGCTTACCACGTTCAAGTTCTTCTGCCTGTTTCCAGTCATTTGATCAGATTATTACTGCTTAGATATCATTATAATGCAATGGATGAAGAGCCCACCAGGAACAAGGTCAATGTCAGCACTGCCATTTTCTCATAGCTCATTCTTGCTTCTATTTCAACCCATGGTTTCCCTTTTAAGCCATTTATCCATTTTGGGAAGGTGAGTTTAGTAAAAACTAGGAAATATAATCTATAAATCCACTTTACCAAGCACGTATTATAAAATGTTGAAAATTTACAAAATGCAGAGGATGCCGAAGTTGGCCCCCTTTGTTATGGAATCCTTGGGGGTTCCCTTGGGATACCTCCCATATAGTACTTGATGTATGGCTCAAATGAGGGCTGCCATGCCATCTCTCATATTCAATATCAGTAAAAACTACATTGCTCCTGATTGTTTTAGTTTTAAAAAGTATAAATGGTCTCATGCTTTCTTCCCATGCCTCCATGCATTGTTTTACATGCTACCTGGGGGCATACGGCCCACACTGTTAACAGCTGATCTAGAGAACAGAATAGTAAGCTTAAATTTCAATGGTAAATTCTGAATTCTCTAGGAGTGCAAGAAGGGCAACACAGAGGGCTTTTTAAATTTTTTATTTTCTATTTCAGGAGGTGTTAAAGAATATCGATTCATTTGAAGGTAGCAGAGTGTGACGATTAAGAGCACCGAGTCCTGATGTCACTCAAATGTGAGTTTGCGTACTAACTCCACCACTTACAACCAGAAAAAATGAACCTCATTGGTCATAGAACATGGAGATTAGGTGAAATAATATAAAAGGCTTGGCATATATTATTATCATATCTGAGAAAAATGCTGACCTTTTCTTCAGAAGACATCATCTATACAAGCAATGTGGGGTTAGGAAAAAGTATTAATGAAAAGAAATATGAAGTACAGCTGGTCTCAAGTCACTAGTTTCCACAATTTCATTTCTGGGTATATACACAAAAGAATTGAAAGCAGAGACTTGAAAAGATTTGTACACCCATGTTCGTAGCAGCATTATTCACAATAGCCACAAGGTGAAAGCAACCTGAGCATCCACTGATGGATAAATGGGAAACCAAACTGTGGCACATCCATACATTGGAATATCACATAGCCTTAAAAAAGAAGGAAATACTGACACGTGCTACAATATGGATGAACCTTGAAGACATCATGCTATATGAAATATGCCAGTCACCAAAGGACAATTACTGTATGATTCGACTTATATGGGGTACCCAGGGTAGTGAGATTCACAGAGATAGGAAGTAGAATGGAGGTTGCCAGGGACTGGAGGGATCGGGGAACGAGAGCTTATTGTTTAATGAATATGGAGTTTCACTTTGAGAAGATGAAAAAAGTTCTGATGGATGATGCTTGCACAACAATGTGAATGAACTTAATGCCACTGAACTGTACATTTGAAAATGGCTAAAGTGATACTAATAAAAAAAATGAATACTAATTTCCATTCCCAGCTAACACTCCTAAATTCCTAGCAAAATTGGGACTTCCAGAACTCCCTTAAGTGTTTTCTTATCCCAGATGCCGCAGACAAGAGGTAAGCAGCTAACCAGATTATGTTACCCCTGTGGAGTAGGCCCAGCTGAAGCTTGAGTAGATCTTAACCAGAGCTATTTCAAGACTCAATTTAACACAGAATCCTTTGATGTTGAAAGGCCCAAGAGCTCCAGAGCTACCATGGGCTCTGGAATTAGACAGTCTGCCATTTTTGCTAGAGATTTTACTAAAGCCACAATGTAGCAGCTTCTTCATTTCCGTATCTCCTGTGACACTGATGTACAAGTTTACAGAGAAAGTTATTTCATGAGAGCTGGAGGTTTAACCTTAAGTTTGACTCACTCATTGTGGCCCTGAATAAATACAACCTTGCTCTGTGCCTAAGTTCCAAGGCCATGTGGGTTTTGGAAGGCTGTTAAATTTAAGAGCTCAAAATCTAATTTCAAATGCAATGAACTAAAGATCTCTTGAAAATGAAATTAAATTTTCAAGCAGAATGGCCCAGCTATCAACAGGAGGGGGGCAGGAAATAAACAGGAGGCAGACCAAGGCATTGCACATTGAGTTCCACCACGGGCAAATACTGGCAGCAAAATAAGAGTCAGAAATACAAAATCCTTAGGATGGCGAAAGATGATGAAAAGAGCTTTAAAAAAGTGAAACAGCAGAAGAAAGAAAATCATTTATCAAGTGATCACTGTTTGCTAGTCCCGGTATCAGGTGCGGTGTATACATTAGTTGACTTGATCCTCTAAACAATCCTAAGAGGTATTTATGATTCAGAAGACACCATCAGCAATGTCAAATACTTTGTCCAAGGACAAGCCCCTAATTGAGTTATGCTGGTGCTGAGGAATAGAATAAGGTAAGGAGTGTAACAGATGTTGAGTTTGCCTCCATATTCCATGGGTAGGGCTGGGTCAAGGGAGAGAAAGACCCGGCACAGCGTTAAAGAAAACACTTCTCCCCACTTGTTTTGTGGGAATGGGAGCTGGTGGGAGGGGTTTCTGGCCGCTGGTGGCGCCTGTGGCAGCCATCTGTCTGTCAGTGACCTGTGCTCTGCTTCCTGGAGAGAGGCAGATACAGCAGCATATGCAAAACTCTTTTGTGGGGGTGTTTTTCTAGCACACGTCCAAGATTTCTGTGAAAAGCTAAAAGGCTGTTGGCTTGAACAAATGCGTTAATTGGGCTTGTGGTCCCACTAAACAAATAATACCACGGTAGATTTTTCAGTCACATTCCCTCTTTTAGAAGCAGACATGACGAGCATCTCCTGTCTCTGGGTAAAGTTTGACCAAATATTTTTCTTCATAAAGCCAATCCTAAAGGACGGCCCTTCTTATTAGTGCTTGAAGAAAGACTCCCATGTTATTTCTGTTTGATGCTTACAACAATAATCCATAAATCTTAAAATGAATATTTTGCTGAGATTTTCTAACACAATCTTTTTCAGTATTCTGATACCACTGCTGAAAGATCATACTCATAAAAGGTCAAAATCTTGTCATCAAACTTCCTGAATAAAGTTCTGTATTTCCCTAAAAACTGGGAGAGACTCTCTTAGACAGTATGGACAGGTCTTCAGTAGGCTTAAAGAGAGTCCCGGATGAAGGAAGGTGTGTGGCCCTTTTACTCTGTTCCTTTGTTTACGCTTTCACACTGAAAACTCCCAGGGAGTCTCATTATAAGAAGAGATTTGATCTTAACTAAAAGAGCCTTATCCTCTGAGTGCCCAAGGTAAAACCTGGAATAAAAGGTAAACACCTAAAAGTATGTGCTCTAGATCAGGTCCAAAGCTTGGGTAAAGTATACAGACCTTTTCAAATCCTTTTGGAACCACAGGTGGTAGAGTTTTTTGCAGACTTAAAATAGTTAAAATTCTCAATAATGAACTATAGGTAGAAAGAGATGTTGTTTGAATTGGCAGGTCTCCCCCAGGTGTCAGGCTAATGACTTTATCGTTTTCCTTTCAGGAAATTTCTCATATAAAGACAGTCTATATTTACAGAGAGATCCACTTACGTCGCTTATCACCACCGTAGTGAGGTTCTATAATATAATAATTCTGATAATACTTTCCTTGCCTTGTCTTCTAACCACATTAGGCTTCATAATACCTCATCTTTGCCAGACACCGTGTGTTTTAGCAGAATGGGGGGTTCCAAAGATATATAAAATACACATATATTGGAAAACAGAAAGAATAAAGAAGAATAGGGGAAAACCCCAATTGCAATTAAAATGCAATAGGCCTCCTCTGCACGTCCCAACGCTAGTTAATACAGGCATTTCCAATAACTTTAATCTTTAAGTGGTGATTGTTGAAAAAAAGAAATCAAGTTTGCATTTCTTAGAAGACAAGAGGGAAGAAAATGACTTGTCATATCTACTGGTTTGGAAATATAAAATCCAATTCTGAAGAAGTGGAGATAAGGAAAGTGCAGCGGAAGTGCCATCAGCTTGGCAAACACTAAATAATGAACAATGCAGAGACTGTCCAGCATGATAAAATACTCTATTAGAGGGACTGTTTTTAAATGAGTGATAATTGTGGCACATCCACAGTGAAAGGTTATTGAATTTTTATCTGTAGCAAGAAGCTTTTGACAGACTTGCGGAAAAGTCACCTACAAATACTACCTTCTTTAGATGAATTTGACCAAAGGGGTTTTCCAGCCTGTAACATCTTTCTGACATTTACAGGATTTTTGCTTTCTTGAAGAATCTGATCAGATATTCTTGGTTTCCATAAAGACACTTAGGTTTTTCATCAGTTTTAGAGAAAAGTCCTCATTATTCTTCCTTTCATAGAAATGGGATTAAGATGTTAGTTAAGAACAGAAGTTAAATCCACCCAGGATTCCATGACCAGAGTTCAAAGATGTTAGTACACAGAACTAAATGCTATTAATAAGCAATACTGTGCTTTGGAGACCTACACCTGATATACACTGGTACCTCATGTGAAGGAGGTCTTTTATATTTTTATTATATAATTTATAATATTTAATATAAATTATAGTATTGAATTTAAGGTAATGAAAACATTTCTCTGAATACATGACTATCAAACTTAGTTCCACAATAGGTCCTTTGGGGTTGGGAGGTATAGTTTTTGCACCTTAGCTTCTTAAAATTAATGTCAAGATCACTTCCCCTCACTCCTTTTAAAGTATATTCAATGCCATTTATACCAGGGACTCTGCAACGCATTCATCTTGCTGCTGTAATTTATAGGGAGAGAGCTGAGGGACAGCATGCTCTGTGGGGAAACAAAGGCCTGCTGGTTTGGTGTTCTCGTAACTCCGTCACTTATAACTTATAGTAAGTGATTATGTTGTTTTCCCAGACAGTCTGGTCGGTACTCTGAGAACAGTCAGATGTAGTCTAGACTTTTGTTGCTGACTCATTTTGACCTTGGGCAACTGGCCAAACTTCTGTATTTCATGATCATGCTTTGTAAAACTGAGAAAATAAAGGCCTGCCTGTCAACTACAGCTTGAGGCAGGGAGAAGGGATTAAGAATTAATGAATACAAAGGTCCTTGAAAGTATGAAATGTAATCCAAATGTTGAATGCCATTATCATCATTCTGGTGTCCTTTGGGACTGTTACATGTACACACATTCGCACATCCTGCCCCTTGGCTGCACTTTCCTGGGGCTGCCAGTCTGGAAAAAGTCTTCATGCACTATTAATAAGGAAGCTGTTTGAGAAAACATATCCAGTTTACATTTAAAACATTTTTTTTTTTTTTTTTAAATTCAGTCCCACCAAGTGAGAGAAGGTTCTTCCATGAAACCTCAGCCAGTCCTCCATCCTCTTTCTGGTTTCCCTATCAGGAGTTGTCTCTCCTCACCCATTGCATTTTGTAGCAGCCCTAAACTTAGTTTCAAGGGTGAAAAGATACACTCTTTTTCTAGTGAGGAGTTCATTAAGTCACAATGTCACACCGGTTCGAGGGCTCTCTAAGGGCTTTTCTAGATAAGAGCCTAGAAGACTGAATACTGTAATCAGTGCCTTCAGGGACAATCTTCCACTGCTCTTCATTGGAAGATGGGTTTCTGTTTGGCAGCCAAATCAGTCCCCTTCGATGTCTTGTTCAAGTCATGCTGCCACAGTAGCCATTCTTTCTCACTGCTGTTCACGGTGCTGGCTCAGGTTCAGGTAATTCCCCATTTCCATCATCTTCAGGCTGGCTCTGCAATTTTAGCAGCTCCCTCTTGTTTTCCAACTTCTTCTGCAGAGATTTTCATTTATATTTCATCTTCCTATACCCATTTTATAGTCTTGCTTAAAGATACAGTCATTAAGCTGGCAGCTCCTAGCCACCACACATAAGCATCCATGATATTATCATATTTTAATAAAATATTTCCCTTATGGATACAAATGTTGGCATTTCCAAAGAAACAGCCACATAATTCTTTATGGGCAGGTATTTAGAACTCCATAATTACACTGAAAACGCCCACAGCACTAGCCTTCTGTAGCTCCACGATTGATAATCACCTCCTTATGGAAGGAGTTAGGAAACTGCTTTCTAATCAGCACTCTGCACAGGACAATGAACTCTACAGTTGACCAGCTGATTGACAGAAGGGAATCATGTTTGGATCTGGCATGTTTTGCAGTAATAGCTGAGCCCTCTTTTCATGGTTTTGAGAAATAAAAAGTTTCCCTTATCAAATTCAACCCTGGCTTCTCAGATGGGCACTTGTAGGCTCTCAGATGTAACTCCATTTGCAGACTCATTCCCAGGACATCAGATACATTTGAGAACTCTAGTGGAATGAGATGTGTGATCTGTGCTCTTGAATCATTGACTGGAAATGTAAATGATTTCAGAAGCACAGATATTAATATAGTTTTAAAAGCAACCCTACGACTTGAGATAAAAGAGAAGCCTGAAGGGGCAGGAGGAATGTGAACACCAAGCATAATGAATGAGAGCTTTAGTGATAAGATTCCTGGTATGAAGTCCAGGAACCCCATATTGAGTACCCACTGTGTGTCAGACACTGCTAAGAAGTTTAAGTTCATCATCTTGTTTAATGGTTACAGCAACCCAATGAATATCCATCATTATTTCTATTTAACAGGTGAGAAGACTTATGTAGCTCAGCTGATTGACAGAAGGGCTAAATAATTTCCAGAAAGGTTACATTTTCAGAAAGGCTAAATCATTTCCCCATAGAGATACACTAATTTGCCTGATTTGTCCTCAACTGTGTCTGACTTCAAAGTCAAATTTGTGCTATATGCCTCCTAGATTAAAGGGGAAGAATGAGAAAGATTCCATGAATTAAAAGAACAAGAATGTGTGGGGAGAGGCAAAAGCAACCATGTTTTAGCAGCCACGGGAGGGCATTCAATGAAGAAAGGGAGCAATAGAGTAGAAGCCTTTGAAAAGGGGAGTAACCGGTGTGCATCAGCATTTGAAATTCACTCAAAGCAAAGGAACATGGCATACCCCACTGGGGTCAGCCTGAAGCTTGGATGATAACCAACAGCAACAGTGTATAGCACATCAACGTGGAGAAGGACACTGAGAGGTCCAGGTGGTATTCCTTAGAAAACAAAAAAATAAGCAGTGTCTTCATTCCTAGTAACAACATGGGTTTCAAAAGAGTCCTAAGAGTAATCAGGTGAACACCCTGAGCACAGGGGCTTTCCACACAATTCCTTCTTCATTATGATAAATTGCAATGAGTTTGTAAATATCAACTGAGTACAATTAAGGCTGAAAATGAACAAAACTGAATCATCATTAAATTATCAGTTGGTGTTTTTATTCCTACAAAACATGATTAGTTGTGACATTAGGTACAACATGGAAATATATTTGGACATTATTTTTAAAAGAGAAAGGCTCATACAGAAATACAAGTTGTCAATCAGATAAGACCAAAACAAATTTAGAGTTGGACAGTGGGTGGGTAGCTCATGAACAAAATATAATACCAATGATAATTTAATTTTCTTAGTTAACAGCATGATCATGAAATCAAACAATGACACTGAATTTGGAAGGAGTCATCAATAAAGGAAGAAGAAGAATGATAGGAATGAAGCCATAGAATGAGAGTCGGCTTAAGAAAATGACAACTAATAAGTCCAAAAAATGATTAATGATATAGAAAATCTAACCACAGAAAGATGATTAGAGAAACTAAATATGCAAGGTAAGCTAAGTAATGCTGAGGAGGAGCTCTGATAACAGTCAACAAATATTTGAAACTTGTAAATACCGAAGTGGGAGAGGAATTACCATGCAGAGAGTTCTAATTAAAAAGAATCAAATGAAATTATGACAAGGAAAACTCTGGTTTAATGGTTTGACAAAAGCAAAGCTGAAACAGGACAGTTTCCCATGAGATCTTGGGTAGGGAAGTTTTTATTCTCATTTGTGCCAAGGCAGAAAAACAAACAGCCGGGGGATTTGCATTTTATTTTTAATTTACCATTAAGGCACAAAAAGTCCAAGATAGTGAGCTCTAGCATGAGATAATTCATATTCCATCTTCTAGAGAATGTTAAATCATAGTAGGCAATGCACAAAAACATCCTAGTACACTGTACACCATATACTTGGGGAACGGAGGTGGCCAGACACCTAACCCTTTCCCATCTTTATGTTCAATAATATAATTGACTGGTAAACATGTGCACATCCACTCAGTTGGTTTGGCAATTGCAGCCTTCTGTGTTAAGAGAAACATGGATTCCCTGTGCCCTTCTCATTTAGCTGTCTTGAAAAGCATAAGAGGAAGATTTTTATTTTTAATTAGATTTGGGCAACAGTTCAGCTAACTAACAACTGTGAAGCAGCAGTGGGTTGTTGTCCTAACTCTGGCATAGATACAAAGTACGGTGTCTCTGTGCCTGGTGTTCTTTTCCATAAAATGGGAAATCATGTTAATCCCAAGCTTCCGAGAATAGAAGAACTGGCAAAATAACTACAAAGCATTTCCCAAATATAGAGAGCGACAGAAATTGAAGAAGAAATTTTTAGGGACTCTAAATCAGTAGTTCTCAACCCTGGCTATTGCAATTGCTCAGGGAGAGTTAAAAAGTATAGGCGATTCTGATAGGAGATGAGGTTGAGAACCACTCCTTTAGCACCGTGGTTCTCAGCCTCTGATTTGATTGGTTTGGAGTGCAGTCTGATGCCCAGGCTGTACCTTGGAACAATTACATCAAAATCTCTGGGAGTTGAGGGCTCAGCATCAGTATTTTTAAACCTCTCCAACTGATTATAACTGATGTGCAGTCAAGTTTGAGAAGTGCTACTATAAAAGGACATGTCTCAGGAAGCAAGTTTCACCTGTAAATGAATGAATACTGCACATTGAAGCCTAATAATGTAAAAGAAACCAAGAAAGTAATCCCATTTACAATAGCTACAAATAAAATAAAATACCTAGGGATAAACTTAACCAAAGAAGTGAAAGATCTCTATAGAGAAAACTATAAAACATTGATGAAAGAATTTGAAGAAGACACACAAAAAAATGGAAAGATATCCCATGCTTACGGATTAGAAGAATCAAAATGTTAAAATCTCCATACTACCCAAAGCAACCTACAGATTCAATGTAATCCCCATCGAAATACCAATGATGTTCTTTACAGAAATAGAAGAAAAATCCCAAAATTTATAAGGAACCACAAAAGCCAAAATAGCCAAAGCCATCCTGAGCAAAAACAGAGAATCACATTACCTGAATTCAAATTATACTACAAAGCTGTAATAACCAAAACAGCATGGTATTGGCATAAAAACAGACACATAGACCAATGGAATAGAATATGGAACCAAGAAATAAATCCACACATCTCTAGTGAACTTATCTTTGACAAAGGTGCCAAGAACATACAGTGGAGAAAGGACAGTCTCTTCAATAAATGGTGCTGGGAAAACTGGATATTGATATGCAGAAGAATGAAACTAGACCCTTATCTCTCACCATATACAAAAATTAAACCAAAAAGAATTAAAAACTTAAATCTAAGACCTGAAGCTATGAAACTACTAAAAGAAAACATTGGGGAAATGCTTCAGGACATTGATCTGGGCAAAGACTTCCTGAGTACAGGCAACCAAAGCAAAATTGCACAAATGTGATCATATCAAGCTAAAAAGCTTCTGCACAGCAAAGGAAACAATCGACAATGTGAAGAGACAACCTACAGAATGGGAGAAAATATTTGCAAACTACCCATCTGACAAGGGATTAATAACTAGAATACACAAGGAGCTCCAACAACCAATAGGAAAACATCAAATAATCCTATATAAAAAATGAGCAAAGAATCTGGATAGACATTTCCCAAAAGAAGACACATAAATGGACAACAGGTATATGAAAAATTGCTCAACATCATTACTCATCAGAAAAATGCAAATCAAAACTACAATGAGGCCGGGCGCGGTGGCTCACGCCTGTAATCCTAGCACTCTGGGAGGCCGAGGCAGGTGGATCACTCGAGGTCAGGAGTTCGAGACCAGCCTGAGCAAGAGTGAGACCCCGTCTCTACTAAAAATAGAAAGAAATTATATGGACAACTAAAATATATATATACAAAAAATTAGCCGGGCATGGTGGCGCATGCCTGTAGTCCCAGCTACTCGGGAGGCTGAGGCAGGAGGATCGCTTGAGCCCAGGAGTTTGAGGTTGCTGTGAGCTAGGCTGAAGCCACGGCACTCACTCTAGCCCGGGCAACAGAGTGAGACTCTGTCTCAAAAAAAAAAAAAAAAAAAAAAAAACTACAATGAGATATCATCTCACTGCAGTTAAAATGGCTTTTATCAAAAAGACAGGCAATAACAAATGCTGGGGAAGATATGGAGAAAGGGGGACCCTGGTACACTGTTGGTGGGAATGTAAATTAGTGGAACCACTATTGAGAAAAGCATGGTGGTTCTTCAAAAAACTAAAAATAGAACTACCGTATGACTCAGAAATCCCACTGCTAGGTATATATCCAGAGGAGATAATTCAGTATACTGAAAATACATATGCACTGTGATGTTTACTGCAGCACTGTTCACAAAAGTCAAGACGTGGAATCAACCTAAGTGTGCATCAGTGGATGAATATACACAATGGAATATTATATAGCCATAAAAAGAATGAAATCCTGCCATTTGCAACAACATGGACGGAACTGTAGAAGTAAAATAAGCCAAGCACAGAAGACAAATCTTGCATGTTCTCACTCATATGTGGGAGCTCAATATTACAAACAATTGATCTGGAGACAGAAAATAGAATGAGGGTTACCAGTGGCTGGGAAGGGTAGTAGGGAGGAGGGGATAAAGTGGGGATGGTCAATGGGTGCAAAAATAAGGTTAGTTAGATAGAATGAACAATATTTGACAGCACAAAGTGATTATTATGAACAATAAGTTGTTAGGGTATACTTTTAAATAACTCAAAGGATGGAATGGGAATGTTCCTAACATAAAGAAATGAGAAATGACTGAGGTGATGGATACCCCAACTACCTCGATTTGATTAATTCACATTGTATGTCTGTATCAGAATATCACATGTACCCTATATATATGTATGTGTATATATAACTATTATGTAGCCATAATTGAAAATACAAAATTTAAAAAGTAATCAATTAGAACAGAAGAAAAAAAAGCTAGTGAAAATGGGTTAACAATTAGACTTTATTTTTTGTGAAGAAAATTTAGCTAAATTCTTTCAGTCTCAGCATGGATTTGTTTGAAATTAATATAGCTGTATATTTTATTAAGGATTATTTAGTACATGTGGCAACCAAGAAGTAGCTGCCGGCCCTGATCAACTGGCTCAGGGTAGAAAACACAGCCTCTCCCACAGAGAGTATTTCAGACCCACAAAAGTATAATCAATATCAATTGTACAGTTGTTTAAGGTGGGCAGCCATTTCTTATAGCAGCTATTCAACTTGCCCAAAATTGAATTGGGCTTAGTATAGATACATCTATCATGTCAAAAATAGTAGCCACTAGAAAGATAAACAGGCCGGGCGCGGTGGCTCACGCCTGTAATCCTAGCACTCTGGGAGGCCGAGGTGGGCGGATCGTTTGAGCTCAGGAGTTCGAGACCAGCCTGAGCAAGAGCGAGACCCCACCTCTACTAAAAATAGAAAGAAATTATATGGACAGCTAAAAATATATATAGAAAAAATTAGCCGGGCATGGTGGCGCATGCCTGTAGTCCCAGCTACTCGGGAGGCTGAGACAGGAGGATCGCTTGAGCTCAGGAGTTTGAGGTTGCTGTGAGCTAGGCTGACGCCACGGCACTCACTCTAGCCTGGGCAACAGAGTGAGACTCTGTCTCAAAAAAAAAAAAAAAAAAAAAAGAAAGATAAACAGACAAAAGCAACTTGTGGTGAGAAAGTGGAGAGTTGATCTAGAATTCAGAAGGAACTGCCTAAAGAGACCTACATAAATTGGAAGACAAAAACCAGTCCCAATTGTCAGTGGTAAGTTATGTTGATAGCATATACCCACCCCCCCTCTTTTTTTTTTCTGGAGATAGACTGTCTTGCTCAGTTGCCCAGGCTAGAGTGCCGTGGCATCAGCCTAGCTCACAGCAACCTCAAACTCCTGGGCTTAAGTGATCCTCCTGCCATAGACTCCCAAGTAGCTGGGACTACAGGCATGCACCACCATGCCTGCCTAGTTTTTTTTCTATATATATTTTTAGTTGTCCAGCTAATTTCTTTCTATTTTTAGTAGAGATAGGGTCTCACTCTTGCTCAGAGCTGGTCTCAAACTCCTGGCCTTGAGCGATCCTCCTGCCTTGGCCTCCCGGAGTGCTAGGATTACAGGCGTGAGGCACCGTGCCCGGCCCATATACCCTTGATATGATGTCACGAGAATGGCACCTTACCTCTGTGGGTTTCCTTTCCAAATCCCATAAGCCCAGTCTAATCATAAAAAGATATGAGATGTACCCATATTGAAGGACATTCTACAAATACCCAACCAGAATTCCTCTAAACTGTTGAGGTCACCCCCAAAAAGGGGAAAGTCTAGGAAACTGTCATAGTCTAGATGAATCTAAAGAGACATAATGACTAAATGTAATGTTATATATCCTGGATGGGATCCTGGAACAGAAAAAGGACATTGGAGAAAAACTAAGAAAATCTGAACAAAGTACAGACTTTAGTTAATAACAATGTATCAATACTAGCTCATTAGCTATGTTGAATGTAAGAGGTTAACAACAGGGGAACCCAGGTGAGAGATATAAGGGAATTCACTGTACTATCTTTGCAGCTTTACACTAAATCTCAAAATATTACAAAATAAAATTTTTATTAAAGAAAATCAACTGGAGCAGCCCCACAAGGGGTATATTAGCATCCTTCCATGAATTGAGGTGTGGTATTATGTTACTGTAGTTCTCTTTGAGAGATGTAAAGAAAACACAATGTCTGGAAAAGGGTCAGCACAGAAACCAGGTTTAAAAAAGGGAAACCACGGTCATTTTATATTGGTTGACTTGAACATTTTTAAACATAACTAAACAAATCAAATAATCAAATAACCAAAATTGTAAGAGAAATCATCTGAAGGTGTGTAAATTTGCCAATAATAAGAAATTAAGTTCTTGCAATAGTGGAACATCTGTCTTGTGGCTGATGATATTGGAAGAAATAAAAGATTCTGAACAAATTATATAAATACAGCATTGGACAGTGTTGCCCAAAAGTTGTGCTATAGAAGAAAATTCCTGTGAGCTGCTCTGGGATGAAAGAATTCCACAGAAAAATAAGTTTAAGAAACACTGCACTGCTAAAATTACTCGCTAATATATTAAAGATTTTAGAAGCTTTGTATTATAGAATCATATTTCCTGTTCTTCACGCTAATGTTTCCCAAGGCTATCTGATCACTGTTACTTTTCCCTTTAGCATCAGTGAACTTCGATAGGAAAAATTTTGGATAATGCTGGGTCTAAAACATAAGTCTCTGTCAGGAGGGTACACATGATTTGGAGGCTGGACAAATAAAGTAACTATCCCTGTTTTGATATAGCCAGGCAGGCATTTCAAGTATGTTTCAAAGGCTAAGATTATGGACTGGCATCATTTTAAACCTTTATCAATGACCTAGGTGATGATCTATAGCACGGCCCAGTAGAACTTTCTGTGGTAATGGAAACATTCTGTACCTGCACTGTCCAATACAGCAGCCACTGAGCATTTGAGATATGGGGAATATGACAGAGGAACTAAATTTTTAATTTTAATTAATTTAAATAGCCACACAAGGCTATGGCTACCATAAAGGACAGTACAATATCTAGAATGTAATACATGATAATAAGACAGATGGAGTTTTTAACTTAGAAAATACTTGCAGAACAAAAATAGAGAGTGACAAATTAGGGAAATGTTTTATTACAACTACGATGAAATTCAAAAAAGCTATGTGCAATAATCCTATATATTTAAGGCACAGAAATTCTGTTTAGGCACAAGAAAATGATCAGAAATGATCACAAGTCAACCATAAGCATTAAAGTGCTTCCATTAAAATAAAATATGACCACTCTCCTGGAATGGTTTAATATAAATATGGCATGAAAGGTCAAGCTAGTGCAGTGGCTTTAACCAATGTAGTAGAGAGAAAATTAAACTGGGAATTTGAAGACTCATTCTGTCCCAGTTTGGCATAGACGTGAAGTGTGATCACTCTGAGGCCTTAATTTCCTCATGTGCAAAATAACTGAGTTAGACCAGATGATTTCCTAGATCCCCAGCAATAAGAAAAAAGTGTACAAACAATTGTATAACTAATATTGCAATTCCCAAATCAATTCCAGGAACCTATAGATTTATCTGCCTTAGGAATCAGAGGAATGTTTAACTTTGTGGTTGCTCAGACTGCAAAAGACTAGGGTATGACTCGTTCTTACTTTTTATTATTCCTGTATGTGGGCTCAGCAAGAACTTCTGCAATGGGAACTGAGTGAGCTGAAGGTGGATTGACCTGGTGTCAAAAAAATCCCTCCTCTAAGGTCCACATTCACAAAAGCCAACAGTCAAATCATCATCCAAGAGGGTGAAATTGGGCCAGATCTGGGCTCCTAATCGTACTAGATTTGGATGCCCTTGACTTAGAGACTGGGACCTTTGGGCCAAAAATCTTTAAAATTCAGAGATGAGAAGGTACAGGGCCAGGGAAATATTTTCAGATACATTAAAGTATCTTATAGAGAAAACAGTAACCATTTAATTTCTGAAGAGAGTACAAAAGAAGAAAAAGGTTTAGAATGAGGCATAGGGGTTTTAATAATGATAATAATAATAATAAAAAGATGATATCCTAGATGGTAAGGAGAATATATAATCAAGGAAGCTGTAAAATCTCTAATCCTAGAGGTTTTTCCAGAACCCAAGATAGAAAAGAGGGCTTCCCTGAGGAAGCAATGCAGACAAAATAAGCCCTTAAGCTTCCTTCCTGTTCTACATAGTCTATTTTTAAAAACAATCTTTTCTTAAAACGAAAGGATGAGATACAAAATAAAGTCATTAATGTTAAGATTAGAATATAATCTAACAATTTTTTATGTAGGTCATATTTTGTTCTTAGAATTTTCTTAACCATAACAATTCCAGAGTATTTAGGATTCTTACCAACAGCAGGTATTACAAAGAGCAGGAATTATTTCGTACCTTTACTACAAGGTTGATATTGTGATCAACAGGGAAAATATGTATGAACTTAGATTCTGAAGGCCCAAAGCCAAATATGATTCTGCTCCACTTCCTTGCACCGAGAGCATGTCTGTCACGGCAGGTCCTGAACATGAGGGTCTACCAGAGGGAGGTGTGGGAGATCGAGACTGAGGTGGAGGGAGGAAAGAGAGAGCGAGAGAGCAGGTGTGTAATCACATCCATGACCCGATAGCTTGTGAACCTCTCGATCCAGCCACTCCTGAAGCTCTTTGACTTCTCAGTTTTATGAGTCAATGCATTCTTTTTCCTTTAATTAGTCTGTGACTTTCAACTAAAAGAATCTTCAGTAGAACAGGTGTAGGGCAAGTTGAGGGGAAGAATATCAGAAGAGATGGAACAGGAACCATGGACTGGGGTAGGACAAAAGTAAGAGCAGTACCTGTGGTGCGGTGAGGAGCTAGAAGATGTGATGAAACTCTTTACGTGTAAAGGAGATAGAGTAACATGTAGGCAGAGACTAAAAGAGATGGAAAAATAACTTTGGAAAAAACCATCAACTCTAATCGCCTGGACAATGTATGGCTAACTATGCCCTGCCACTACAATGCAATACTTTCTTCAGGATGACATGAAATGTTTCCGGTGCATGAGAATCCTGCTCTACCATCTGAAGAGTTATTCCACTATGAAAACAATTTTCTGCAAACCTCTGCCACTCCATTATATGAACAGCTTCTTAAGTTTAATAAAACATGGCATTTACCACACCAAATAGTTAACAAGATGTGGAACGAGAAATAAACCTATGATTTCTTCCCATCCCACGGAGCACTGTCGTCATGCTAGCCAGTCTCCAGACTTGGAAGCACTTTTGTTGCGATAATCATTTGGTTCACTTTTCCAAAGAGTAATAAAGAGCTGTCCCTTATTCCCTTTCTAGAGTCACAGTGACAGGGAGCAATCAAAGTAACCCATTATCAGAGAATCCCCTACTTTGCTCAAATTATAAACATCAACGGGCCTCTCTCCTGAGAATTCAAAGAGCAGGCAAGTGTGGGTGAGCCAGGCTTGTCGTTCGCAAGATAAACCAGGTTCACTTGATGCTTTGTTTTAGCAAAGACACCATAAGTAGTGATTGCACTTCACCTGGGTTTTGCACGGATCGTCAAAATGCTGACAGTCACTTAAATTAGTCACTGGGTGGAATAATCACCCTGAAAGGAACTGAGAGGGTACAACTTATATTATAAAATGGAACTAAGCACAAGAGACAAAGTATTAATGGGTGTGGTAGAAGAGATCTTTGTCAGAATAATAGAGATGATTAAAGACATGAATTAGACATCAACTGTACTGGGTACTCTTAGTGACATGAACACAACAGCTAAATTGTGCAATTTACAAAGTTAAGCATAACTCAGAGTGCATCTTTCTCCTTTTGAGAACAGTTGATGCCAGGTTAGCCTGTGTTAATCACTCAGTGGCTTGCTACAGACATCATGCATGATCTTGTGGAGCCTTTTTGGAATGGACAGTATAGAAATCTGGAGTTTTGTCATCAGAAATAAGAGATTGTATTAATCAATATTGGACACTGATGGCCCACTGAACAAGAGGACCCCTTCCAAACATCACTAGCAAACCTACCCAAGCAAACTTGCATTTGCAAGAGTCAAAGGAAACCAGGAAAAGAGGCATCTGGTCCCTTTTCTGAGCCATTCATTTTGCAATTAGCAAAGAGAAAATTAGCTCTTTCTGACTTTTTTTGGGAAGGGGAGGCAGCAGAGTGGGTCTGGAGATAAAATGGATAAATTAAACTACTGCTTGTAATAGAACTGCTTGATTTTATGGGGTTATCAACTTGAAGGGGCCTTTTAAGGATACTTACTTTGGGAATCTGCTCAAACGCAATACTGTGCCCAAACTATCCTTAATTGGTGGATACATTTTCTATTCTTATAGCTTTCTGAAAATAAACACGTATAATTTTATCATTGGATAAAAAGTATTTTAAATAAAAAGTATAAAAATAAAAGTATAAATAAATAGTAACATATTAAGAAGATTCCTAAAGCAAATGATATGATCTCCCCCAGAAGTCCACTTCTTTGTTTCTTTCTCCCCATTGGTACTAGGGCTCGGTACATGGTCAGCATGAACTTTATATGTAGTGGGCATCCAAGGGACCCCTCAGACTCTTGGGGCCTGCTTTTCAGGGAATAATTTACCTCTGTGAATTTCATCCACACCTTTTCCATCTCTAGGCTGGAAACATGGTTAATCAAGTAATAATACCTTTTCAAATAACAGTGATAATAAATAACACACTCTGAAGTTCACAGTCCAAATAATGTAAGCATTTTCTAATAATTGTCTAACATTTAACCCTAATATTAAATGCAGAGCTGACTTAGCTTCTTTCTTCTTCCTGATTTTTTTTTTTTGCTTTTTCTCTTCTGTTTCCATCTCTGCATTCATGCCTCTAAATCTGCCTTTTCCTTTATTCTTTCTTCACACCATTTCTTATTTGCCTCTATTTGAACTATGTTATACATACTCCTAAAGTAATGCTTTAAAAATTATTAATTTTATAGTTATTAAAATTTATGTGCCCAAAGTTCTGAAACTGTTTTTCTCTGAGTCATCAGCCCTTGATAGAAAAAGAGGTTTTCCTTTCTTATTTCATATCCTGTTCCTTAATTTCCTTGAAATCTATAACTGTTATCTCTCAGCCATCTCTTTTCCAGAATAATTGTCCGCGTTGTCTCTATTTTCTAGCACCGTAATCACTTCTATGACTCTAATAAAAAGATTCACTTTATATCAAGCTAAAATGAGAATGTCAACTATGTACTCAGCCCCGAGCTCTGAGACAGTCTCTGCCCTTGAGAAGTTGTTGTAAAGAGGACGAAAGGAATTGTTTTTTTGTTCTCGATACACAGTGATTCAATCTTACACGGTTTTCTGGGGCTAAGGTTTAATATCAAGCTGTGTTAACATGGGCCTTTTCCGGCTTCCCACACCCCACGCAGGGAAACTGAGATTAGCTCCTTTCCCAGAATCACAAAGTAGGAAAGTGCAACACGAGCAGAACTGCAACACGGATCTTCTGACAACTTGGGACAGGCCCCCACAGGGTGACAGGTATACACACTCACATTCCAAACAAAATCACTCGGTCTAGTTCCTCCACTGTCCCCACAATAACTGCCCTACTAGGTACTTACTCTGGGAAGTAGAAAGATTGGCGAAAGCAGACTTTGTTCGACCTGCCAACCATTCCAGGCTTTCGTGCATGTTGGCCAAAGCTTTGAGGTCACTGACGTCACAAAGGATGTCTTGTGGAGGGATTAATTTATCACCCAGGTTCCCAATAAGAACTTCGGACTCCTTGCCAAAGGCTGCCCTGAAAAACAAATCAGAATCACACTTCAGTACAGCCTGGGAAAAGCAAGACTAGGCAACGCTTTTTAAGGCACGCCTAGCACCAGGACTAAGTTCATCCCTACTTTATAGCATGTTTTTTCCTACGTTTAACTTGGTGAGAAAACGATCACATGCCTGCTTACCGTTATTTTGGTAGGACAACAAGTTCTTAGAAGGAGAAATAAGTTGTACCTTCGACAGGAACCTGTATGAGCCTGACTTAAACAGTAATGGTCCCTGGGGATGACATCTATGCTGCTCTCCTGCTGGCTTTTTTCCTGGCCTGGGCTCATGCTCCGGAAGGTGATGAGCAGCGTAGGGTGTTAAATATGTGGATGGTTTGAAATTTATTGTAATAAAAATAAAACAACTACGTTAACCTGTTCACTAGACAATATTTTAAAATGTTCAAAAGCAAAGAGGACTTAGCTTCTTTAACAGAGCAGGCCGCAGCTGAGCTGAATGGCAGGCCTCATTCTTTCACTCATGCATTTGCTTGTTCTAAAACTATAAGTATTAAGGCATTCAGCATTTGGAAGGAGAAACCAATACAAATCAATGCTGGGATCCTTTTACTGATTGGAAAATATAATCAAGTGGGTTTCACACAGAGCCCAGTGTCTTCAGAATGTTTTCTGGGGGGTTGGAAAAAATCAAGTTACATGGGGTTACACAGGATGGAGCTGGACGGGACCCTGAGACCACATGGCACAGCCACTGCCAAGATGGAGCAATGGAGGCTCAGAAAGCTAACTCTTCTGCATATATGATAGACGAGTGGGAAAGCTGGGAAGCAGGCTGCCTTACTTCCACAGCTCTTTAGCTTTTAAAAAGAAAAAGAAAGAGAGCCAAAATGAGAAAAGATGACTGAGAACATTCGGGAAAAACATGTGTTTTCAGGAAAATTACACACAGGTGGGTAAGCAGAGCTGACCCTGGAGGAGGTTGGAACAGGCACCTGGAGAGTTTTCCGTAAGTCCTGAGGCTTTTAAAACTCAAAACACCTTAAGTGAGAAGCAGCCAGGGCTTTATTGAAGTAGAATAAGCCATATTAAGTCTCGAGCATGCAGTGATTAAAAATAGTTGACATGTAGTCAGAAAGATGCTTAATTGACACATAGGCACTTACTGCCCAACACTGTAGCAGACGCTCAATGTTGAATGAAACAAGTGCTGTGAATTAAGTCCTTATTAAAAATGTTTATGCTACCAAGTAGTGACACATGATTAGCCTTCTTATGTCAACAGAGAGTTACCTTTTTTTTAAAGGAAAAGCCAAAACTGATGGTCTGATTTGGGTAAATTGAGGCACTAAGGAGCAGTGGACTGAGCTCATGAAACTTGGGTCTTGGGATGGGGCCCCAAATTCTGCATTTTTAACTAGTTTCCAGGTGACGCCCAGGCTTGCTTGTCTGCGAAGCATGCTTTCCTGGAGTAGCAAGGGTTGGGGCACAGGCTTCAAAGTCAGATAAACCTGGGTTTGAATCCTGAATCTGCCACTTGCTTGTTGTGTGATGCTGCTAACTTCCTGAGCATTCTTATCTAGGGGTAAAAGTACTGACCTTATACAAAGTAATGTAAGGTTTAGAGGAGGTGACTTAAAAAACTTTTTATTGGGAAAAATTAATTACAAAGGAGAGGGAAGCGTATAACAACCCTCCACGTATCCCACGTATCCATCTCCCAGCTTCGACCATCAGCAACTCACGGGCAGTCTTATTTCTTCCATCCCTCTCTACCCCTTCCCACCTTATTTTGAAGCCAATTATTCAGGTGATGCTTTTAATTGCATAACTGTGTGGAACTTGGTAGAAGCTAATTAGCTGTAGTTATTATTCTTAGGTCTGTTGAGACAACTAGTTTATTTAGCATCAACCCAAGGTATATGATGATGAATAAATTTAAATACATAAGAATGAGCAGGAGGAAATAAGTCAGGTCTCAAGGGCTAGTTTTACAAATGAAACTCTGTAACACCAAAGTGTATGTCACTATGTCTCACGGTCCAGACTTTTATCAGAATCTTCAAGAGCTAAGTGATTATAACAGAAACCACTAGTTGCCTACCCAATATCCATTACCCCATGCCTTCTTGGTACAAGGATCCTGAAATTGTTGGGGTCAGCAATGTGTCCAACTTAAAATGAAACAAAACAAAAAAACCCACTAAATTTTCCTGCCCCTCTTGCGTATGTGGTGGCCAGTGAGACATAAACCGAACTCAGCAGGTGGGCTTCAAGAAAGCTCTCTCAGGCAATCTCAGTTGGCGGGGACCTCTTTTGTCTTTCCCCCTTCTGGAATGTAGCTATGGCAACTGTGGCTGCAGTAGCTCTTCTCAAACATCAGGTGACCTTGAGCATGGGAGCCAGGGCTAAGGATAATGGAGCCAAAAGATAGAGGGGCACTGGTGCCATCATGGAGCTGCAATGCAGTCCCAGACAATATGCTTCTGAGTTTCATGTCACAGCAGAGAAAATGAAACCCTATTTGTTTAAGCCACTGCTATTTCAAGTTTCTGTTACTAGCTGCTAAATGCAATTTCTAACTGACACAATTATCTAATTAGCATAAGTGATGTCATCCTCAGAAAACTTTCTCTGAATTTGGATATCCCTAAAATTCAGTTACTGGGAAAAGCAAAACAATGTCTCCTCCATGATTTAAGCCCAGAAGACATTTATAATATTTTCCCCTTGGCTGTCTCTCAGTTAGGTTGTAAATATTTAGTTTTCTTAATCTGCCTTTCTACATCAACTGTTCTAGCCCCTTAATCATCTTTGATAGATAGAACACAAAAAATGCCTCTGAGCTGGGTGGTTAGAAAGCAACAAGGGAGGCAAACAGCTTTGAAAACTAGGCTTGGAGCTATTTTTATGCATATAGGTGTAACCCTGGGTGGAATGTGACAATCAAGACAAATGTATTTATGTAGAAGTCTAATCTGCTTGAGTGGGGATCCTGGGCCCTGGGCACGGCTGCGGTGTGCTTCCCGCGCAAGATGCCTACCCCATTTCCCTTGGCTCAACCTCCTCAGACAGGAGAGCAATAGACTGAGAAAAATACAAACTGCCTCATGTTGAATACATAGCAGACATCTCATTTGACAGGAATCCATAATCACCCCCTAACAACCTGAAAAGAGCACAGAAAGCATGACATGGAGAATAAGTGATTGACAGCTATAACCATTTCACATAAAAAAATCATTCCTTCCAGGATGTGTGTGTGTGTCAAGGAGCTTGGTGGAAGGTTTTTATGTGTTAGAATAACCTTAAAAGGATGGCTTTAGCTGCTTGACTACAGACTTTTTCCTAAATCCTCCGATTTATTAAATTATGGTATAGCCATAGTGTGGAAAACTATCAAGTCATTAGAAATTATATAGCAGTAAATACTTGATATGATAGAAAGATGTTTGGTATAGCTTATATTTAGCCATGATATGCAGTTGATTAAATAAACTTATAAAACTATATGTACCATATGACATTAAGGAAAATAATCAAATATATGAACCTAACAAAGATTGGATATCTGTATACCAAAATGTTAATTGGACTGTGTGAGTGGATCATGCTTTCTGCTTTTCTGTACTTTCCACATTTTCTCCAAAAAACATGGTTAGGTTTTAATTCAATAATTACAAAGTAGAGTGAAAAAAAGTGGAAAATCCCCCCTCGCGAGAAAACTTTCAAATGGGCATGTCAAGAATCCCAGCATGGAAAACTGGAGGACGCAGTATTGCAGTTTTTCGCCCCCAGCGGGAGGCAGGGAGTGGGTGGCCTGAAGGCTGGTCTGGACTTGTGGCTCCAGGCCTGCCACCGCAGTCACCATCCCCTGCAGAGCATCTCACTGCCAGAGTGACCACCACCTGGCATCTGGACCAGTATTATTTCCTCTTTCCGGATCTGAATTTTCACATGCTCTTCATCTTCTGCTTATAATGAATGGGCAGAATAATCATTATAATCAGAAAGTAAAGTAACAGAAACCCAGAAGTAACAGGTGCTCGGTAATTGCCCAAAGATTGCCTGACATAGCCAGGAACAGAAATCAGAACTAAGAATGTGTATGTTTCGGGTACTGAACCCCGTATGTGGAGTCGCCTTCCTAATCAGTTGGCCAACACGCTCCCATAGAAGGCCAGGAAACTAAAGAAGCCTGTTAAACCTGTGAAGCTTAACTTTTGCCACACCATTATTTGTAAACTTTAATAAGCTCAATCTGACAAGAATTCATTTAAATGAATTTTGCCAAGACTGTTAAACCTATTTAACTTAATTCTGTCACACAACTATATTCTTTAAAGAGGTCTATCTGACAAGCATTCTTTTAAGAAAAATTTGCCAAAGATGCCCCAAATTGTCTCCATTTAGTGTTAAAGGAATTCTGTTATCCACTGAAAGAAGGCAGAGAAGTCTGTATTTCCAGCAGACAAAAGAAAGAACTATCATAAACGGTTTCCAAGTGACTGATTTGCAGATCTGTGCTATATCTGTATGATCATATAACATACACACTCAGACCCATTCTCCCTCTCCCTGCCCCATTCCAAACTCTTTGACGGCAAAAGAAGTGAGGCAGGGCCCACAGTCCTGAGCTCCCGTCTCTTGCCGTGCACCCAGTTACCCAGGAGGAGCTGGCCTGACGGGTGAAATGGCCTCTGCAGGCTTTAGCTATGGTATCAGTTGGGGGACAACACTTACCAAGCTGGGGTGCTGGAATGCTTTGACCCAGAGGCCAACATATAGTGCTTCCCCTTCCTTTCCCCCAACCAATAACAAGAAAATGTGGGTCTGGGAACCAAGGATTAAAAGTAGAAACGGCCCCTCCTCTCAGTATTAAAACTACTCATAGAGGTTTTGCTCTTGCCACTGCAACTCTGGGCTAAGCCCGTCTAGTATGCTTCCCCCGGAAGAAACAATGGTGAATGCATTAAGTTGAAGGAGAGGTTGTCATCTGACTATCTGGGGCTTCTTGCACCACTGAACCAAGAGGCAGAGAAAGGGGTTACTTCAATGCCTGGATTGAGTGATCTGATTTGCCAAGGAGAAAGTAAGTTGCTTCTATGCAAGAAGGGCAGGCAGGACCACCCTGAGTTCACTGGACCCTCTACGTCCATGTTTATAGTAAATGTAACGGGAAAACCACAGCAGCCTAAGAAAGGCAAGACCACTAGAACAAAGGCTAGGTTAAACACAAACAGGTGAAGAACTCTGACCAGCTGAGGAGCTGGAAGAGGAACATGGGCTTGGTGGTAGAAGAAGGAAGTGATAAATATCACCTGCTGCCTCATGACCAGCTATAGAAAGGAGGACTGCAGCAGTCTTGCATTCTAATGCATATATTAATCTATGGTTTCTTTTTGTTCCTCTACTATTTTTAGATTGTGATAAAATATACATAACAAAATTTATATTAACCATTTTAAAATTTACAATTTAGTGGCATTAAATACATTCACAATGTTGTGCAACCATCCATTTCTGGAATTTTTCCATCATCCCAAACACAAACTGTGTCTAGTAAACAGTAATGTCCTGTTCCCACCTCCCCTCAGTCCCTGTAACCACTATTCTACTTTGTGTCTAGGAATATGCCTATTCTAGATACCTCATATAAGTGAAATCATACATGTTCTTTTGTATCTGGCTTATTTCACTTAGCATAATGTTTTCAAGGTTCATCCTTATTGTAGCATATATTGGAATTTCATTCCTTTCTAAAGCTGAATAATATTCCATTGTATACCACATTTTGCTTATCCATTCATCTGTTCATGGACATTTCGATAGTTTCCATCTTTTGGCTTGTGCAACTAATATTGCTGTGAACATTGGTGTACAAATTTCTGTTGGAGTCCCTGCTTTCAATTCTTTTGGGTATATACCTAGGAATTCGCGGAGATTCCAGACTTGAAATGAATACAATGACTGATGAGGCTTTGGGTCTCCCTTGTTGGGGAGAGGGGCAGAATGCCTTTATATGATGAATAGTTACCTTGTATTAAGCAGAAGCATGAACTTTTAGGATAAGGGTATAAGGGTGAGAATAGATGTAGAATACAAGGCGTGGACCCTAAAAGTCCTAGTCTGCTTTGATCTAAGCTCCATTCCTCATGTTTCCCCTGCTCTGATCTGCACTGGGGGCAGAAGGGCCTGAGCCCTGCAGGCAGTTTTCCAGGTACCCAGCTGAGTTCAAACAAAGGAGGCCCTGGTGGGAAACTGAAGAGCAAAGGGAAAGCAGCAGCCAGGGCATTTGTCCTCCTACCTCTCTGTCTTGGGTGTGTCTCCTGAAATGGCTGCATCTCCTCCATGGTCCCAGCTCCTGCCATGCCCCAACTTCCCTTCCGTGCTTCCTTGCTCCGGTAAGTGCCTCTCCCCTTTAGCATTCCGGCTAAGGGGCTGGGGGTGGGACTGGTAAGGGCTTCCTGCTGTTGCTAATCTATGGGTTACCTCCCTGTTTGATACTCAGATCCTCATTAACCTGTGCAACCAATTCCCTGCATAAACTCCCTCTGAGGTAAATATTTGAAGTGGTTTCTGTTTTCTATGTTAGACCTTGATTTATACAAGACCTAACAACAATGTTTGACTACATTTGATGCTACTGGGAATTGATTAAATTCTTTGGCACGGGGATTAATTAGCTCTGTCGTATAGGTAGAGAAACTGAGACATGTTAAGGTGACCTATAAAAGATCTCTTAGCCATTATCTGCCAGGGCTTAAGCTGATGAAGGTTATAAAAAGGTCAGGACACTTACCTAGATTCCTACTAACACCAACTGATTCTTATGAGATGGGACAATGATATTTCCATTTAGCAATTCTGCTTTCTACAACTGCTCAATCTTCAACCCTTTCAAAACCTAATTCGTTTGTGTCAAAAATAATGGGGGTAGTACCATTCTGATGGGTTCTTTAATCAGGTTTTCAAAAATTGTTTTTCTAAGATGATCTTAGGTAAACCCTCATAAATAGGAAGTAATAAAATTGTCCAGTTATCTTGATTGCAATATTTTTTCTCCTAGAAATTGCTAAAACTCATCACTGACTCTATCCTTCACTGGTTTTCATGCATGTGCATTTCATTACACACTATCACGTGAGTAGCTATTTTTCATATTTAATCAGTAATTGCTCCTTTCTAGAAGTTTGTCTCCTGGTTCAATGATCATCATCAAGGATTTTCATTTGCTTTTCTGCCAACTTTTCTTCCACCATTTAAAAACTTGGGATGCTTTTCACTGGCTAGATGAGACTGGGCAGTCCCACAATGTGCAGAGGCAGAATCAGGAACGAGAGTGAAAAGTCCTCAGTGTGTTCTTTGCAATCAAGTTGCATATGAGAAAAAATCAGTAACTTCCCTTCTTCTGAGTTCTGCTCAGGACTTAAAACAATATTCATTTATTTAGGAAATTGGGGTTGTTGGCTTCAGAGATGACGATCACAGAAATTTACCATTACCATCATCAAGGTGAGTGTGTGTGTATGAGTGTGTGTGTGGGGGGGATGTTGTGGGGGTTGGAGGGAAACCAGCTCTTCCCCTTGTGCCTTTAAACAACTTGTTTGCTGGGATAGTCACAAAACACCAGACTTATGGATTTATGGTGTTTTAGCATTGAGAGGGATCTTGACAATTAGTCTAAACCAGTGGTTCTCACTCGGCTGTACATTAAAAGCTTAACCAGGGAAGTTTAAACAAAATACCTGATGCCAAATTCTACCTGCAGAAATCCTGATTTAATTGGTTATGGGTGGGGCTCAGGCATGGGCATTTAAAAAAAATAATGGCTTTATTGATATAATTTACATACTATAAAATTATCCATTTAAAATGTATAATTCAATGGTTTATAGTACAGAGTTGTGCAGTCATGACCATAATTAATTTTAGAAAATTTTCATCACCCCAAAAAGAAACATTGTATCCATCCACACTTACCCCTGACCTTCAATCCCCAGCCCTAGGAAAACACTATTTTCTCTTTACAGATTTCCCTATTCTGAACATTCATATATGATTCCTATTCATATACATGGAATTTCTTTCATTTAGCATGTTTTCAAGGTTCATCCATGTTCAAGCATGTAGCAGTACTTTCTTTTAATATTCCATTGTATGGATATACCACATTTATCCATTCATCAGTTGATGCACTAGGGTAGTTTCCACCTTTTAGCTATTATAATAATGCTTCTATGAACATTTGTGTGTAAGTTTTTGTGTGAATGCTTGTTTTCATTTATCTTCAGTACATACACCTAGGAATAGAATCATTTAAGGATACGATAACTCTGTCTTTAACTTTCTGAGGAAATGTCAGAGTATTTTTCAAAATAGCTGCACCATTTTACATTTCTACTAGTGGTGTATGAGGGCTCCAATTTCTTTACAGCCTTGCCAATACTTGCTATTATCTGTCTTTTCTTACATTATAGTCATCTTAGTGAGTGTGAAATAGTATTTCATTGTGGTTTTGACTTGCGTTTCCCTGATGGCTTATGATGTGCTTATTAATCATTTGTATATCTTCTTTAGAGAAATGTCTATTCTGATTCTTTGTTAATATTTTAATTGGGTTGTCTTTTTATTATTGAGTCATTCATTCTTTAGCAGATTTTACTAGGAATCCACCATTACCTCAGCCCTGTCCTAGATCCTGAGGTGGGTTCTAAGCTCACTAGAATGATTTCCTAATCCACTAATATGTCATGACCCAGAGTATGAAAAATGCTGTGTAAAATTGGCTTGGCTCTATAAATGTGGTCTTTGGCTAGATCTACCAAAGAAGTGAATATTTACCAAGCATTTTATAGAGAAAACTGAAGCACACAGAGGAAGATGTGCTCATTTTGCACAATGTAGCCAAGGTGGAAACAGAGCTGGTTTCTGTTCTCAGTTTATTAATCAGGGCACTGCCTCTCACAAGTTGCAGTATCTTCTCAACTGAAGCCATATCATGAAAGATAGAGTGAGTTCACGAGACTGTTGTAGATTAATGGAAACTAAAGAGACACACTGTGTGAACCTTGATTGGATCCTGTATTTAAAAAAATCTAGGTGACACTTTTTGGGAGCAACTGGGGAAATATGAGTACGAACTATAGGTTGGAAAAAGTTTTGAATGAAGGTTGATGTTGTTAAGTGTGGTGTGGTGGGCAGAATAATGGCCCTGCAAAGATGTCCGTATCCTAGTTGCAGGAACCTGTGAACATTACTTTACACGGAAAAGGAACTGTGCAGATGTGATAAAGTTAAGGACCCTGAGATGGGAGATTATCCTGGATTATTCGGGTGGACCCAATCTAGTTACGTGAGTTCTTAAAAGCAGAGAACCTTTCTTGGCTGTGGCCAGGGAGAAAGATGTCATAATGGAAGAAGAGGTCAGAGAGGTGCTCTGCTGTTCGCTTTGAAGATGGATGGAGCTCACAGAGCAAGGAATGAAGTTGGCCTCCAGAAATTGAAAAAGGCAACGAAATGGATTATCTCGTAGAATCTCCGGAAGGAAATGCAGCCCCGAAGATACGTTGATTTTGACCAAGTGAGAAATGTGTTGGACCTCTACAGAACTATGAAAGTATGAATTTGTATTGTTTCGAGCCACTAAGTTTATGGTAATTTGTTAAGACAGCACCATAAAACTAATGCATATGGTAATGATGTGGGTACATAGGAGAACATCTTTGTTCTTGGGAGATGCATGCTGAAGTGTGTAAGAGTAAAGAGTCATTATGTCTGTAATGTATTTTGTGATTGTCTGGCAGGAAGGGAGGCGTGTTTGTATTAGGAGAGAAAATGGAGTGGATATAGCAAGATATGTTAAAGGTCAATAAATCTAAGTCAGAATACAGTATATATGTATTCACTGGACTGTTATTTCAACTTTTCTGTGGGTTTAAAAATTTTCACATTTCAAAAAAAAAGCTTAAACAAGAAAAAACAAGAAGCAAGAAATATTAGGGCAATTGTTGGTTTTTTCAAAATCAGTATCTCCCCTACCCCTATCCAAAATAGTTCCTAGGATAACAATCTCCTGGGAATCGCTTCCTAGACAGATCCCTTGACAGTTCTCTTTAAGTTTTTTCCCAGTGTGCTGAGTTTCTGAAAATGAAAGTTTTATACAAGGTATAATATAACCTGTGTGCTGAGAAGTTAATGCACTAAATTAACAACTTGAACAATATTACTAAAGCAATCAGAATCCTTGAAAATTGTTTCTGCCATTCTCATTTCAGATCCAGAGAGATAAAATTTAGAATGACAATCAGTTATGTTTTGACATGGTTAATCAATGAATAATAAATGCATAGTTTCTTCTATCAGTCTCTTTCTGTCCTTGTATAAATATTTTGGAGTGGTTTATGTGTTATCTTCTTATGGGTGAACACAGAAAAACTATTATATTATGCACAACCGAGCCTCTCCTAGAAGAAAAAGGCTAGGTATCAATGCTATGGCAAATAGGCAAAGGTCTGGAGACTAAATTGCAGGCACCATTCTGCTAAAGGCAGCTTCACACTATGTAGGCTCCGTGTGTGAAAGACACAAGAGCATCATATAAATGCTGGGTTGGTAGCAGAACACGAGAGTTCAAACAGCTCGTCTCTAATCAGAGGCCAAGATTTGAATCACAGGTCTATGTAGGTAACTGTGTGCTAAGTACAAATGTATTACAATGAGAGATTCATTAGTTTAAAAAAAAAAAACAAACAAAAACTGTTCCTGTTTGGCTTAGACCTGCAAAATTTATGAGAAGAAATCCTTTAAAATTTCTCTATAATTACATTTTTAATTTGTCATTTTTCTTCCCTAGCAGCATAACTTTTGTTCTTTTGCCTGTACTATTAACATTATATTCTATAAACAGTTAATGTTTTTTATTTCTAATTTCCAAATGCTAATTAAAATTGCAGCTCAGATTCTGGATAAACAGTTAAGTATTTGTACTCTATGTTTGAAGATTTCTCCTATGTTATCCTTTCTCATATTTAACTCCACTACTTGTATTTCAAGCAGTACATGAGTACAGACATACATTCATTCAACAAGCATTTATTGAGTAACTATTATGTGACTCATTCTATGCTGGTCATTCAACACTAAAATTCTAGAACAATGATATTGCCTAGGCACTCTAGTCATTAATCCTGTACTTTTGATACTAGTGTTGAATCCTGATTTGACCTAGGAACCTGATGGTTTCAAAAGCTATTACAGGCAGCCTCTGCTTTTATGATAATGTTTTTCTGGCAACCACATTGGAAAATAGTAATCATTAAAGAATTGACCAAATACTCTTATAAAACAGCTTTAATTGAAGGTTGCATTTCTGAGATATCAAATAAATGATGATTATTTGCAAAAAATATCATAAATGTAAACATACTAAAACTGGAACCTAAGAATAGTCAAATAATGTTCGATTTTCTACAAAAGGGGCAGAATACACTTGTGCTCATTATAAAAGAGCAGATTCCATCCTACTCTAAAGGGTAAATACATGACATTACAACACAGCTTTACTGGACCTTAAATATTACCTAAATGCTAGTTAAAACAAATACACACACAATAATTAAAAAAAAAAACAATAGCCTATAAATTCTAGACTCACAGGTTGTCTGGAGGAAGAGCTGGAGGTGCAGAAGAGTGGGGAGACACACAGAGAATCAGGGGCACAGTGGGGCAGGAACCCAAGGCTCAGTCTCAGGGTTTCTCCACACTTGGCATCCCCTTTTTTGGTACCAAGTAGATGAGCACACTGATGCATCAGCAGGTAAAGACAATGAAAAACTCCATGAAAACCGATACTGGTAACAATGACCAAAGCAGCATATTATTTAGAGGCTGCGGGCATCAGCTTAGAGTTACGATATATACAGTCAAGGTGGAATAGCACTGCACTGAAATGCTCTGTGAGCTTGGGACGAGAATGCATCTTTCTTTAGCTAAGCCACTAAGTTTTCTTCATAGATGTTGTCAAGCAACACTAGATATAACAATTAGGTGCTAGTTTTTTCTTTAGGTGCTAGACTTCCAGAGGCATGCAGTTTTTCTGCCAGGACCCGCTGTAAGTTCTGCACTGATACAAATAATAATAATTTCCTATAAAGAACATTTCTTAAGCTTCAAAATAGATTATCAGCATATAGGATTAAAAAATAACCAAAAATCACTTATTGTAAGTTGAACATAATATACTTTGGTTTTTCAACTCCTGAGCATGATTACAGGTTTAAAAGTTGTACTTTATATAGCACTGAACTCCGTCCTCTGAGTATTCCAGCTTATTGACCATTCTGGTTATTTCTTGGCAGAAAAGTGAAGATGGCTTAGGATTATGAGTTTTTTCAGGGGTAAAAATGTTAGACTGGCACTGTATTTGTGGAGCAGTAGGGAACTAGCAGTAAACAGTCACAGGGTTTGAGGATGTGTGCACATTTTATTTTAAGCAAATAAAAGTTTTAAATCAAAGTGAAAATTACCCAGGTTTCCATAACCTACAGTGTTGGGCACTGATTCCCTGGCCCACCCCTTCCTAGCCTCAGGCCTGTGCAAGAAACAACCACATACAACTGTTTAAAAAATGATTTCTGTTTCCAAATTCTTCCAGTGATTATATACATCTCTCTAAAGATTTTGTTGAAATGGCTACTTATTGATGTATTAATTTTAGGCATCTTGCTTGAGGGATGGGTGAGGATTTAGGTTACTTATGTCCCCTCCCTTCAGCCCCAGTTATAGCCCCTTCCCCCTCCTAATGTATTACAGTTATATCATGATTTTTTGTTGTTCTACTGTTTTCTTCTGTGTATGTTTATCCACATTGTCACCTCTAGCAGTAGCAGTCACCACACTATTAAGCATCTGCTTGCCTGTTTGACTCCCCCCCAGATTGTGAGCTCCTAACCCAGGTGGGAAGCCGGGTGGCATGCAAAGGGGCAGAGGGTTTCTGGGAGAAGTTGGAGGAGTGGATACCTGAGCTGAATCTTGACAGCTGAGCTGGGCAGGTACAGGAGGGGGAAGGGGAATGAGCAGAGGGCCTTCTAGGAAGAGGGAAAGGTCACGGCGAAGACCAAGGGGAATGAAAGTATGGCAGAATGGGAACCTGAGAAAGTTCAACAGGGAAAGACAGACAGATGTGAGGAGGCAAGCGGTCCTTCATGCCCTGGCAGGAATTTCAGCCCCCAGCAGAGAACAGGTGTCAGCAGGGACAGAACTGGGCAAGGACTCCAGCAGGCACAGCCTTCTCAGCAGGGGTTCTGGGAGGTCCCACTGCTCGCCCTTGCCTTAGGAGCACCTCTTCCCCCCACCCGCCCAGGCTTCCTCACGGGCATCCTGCCCACCACCACGACGGCACCGATGATCACTACCAGTCAGGAGCTAAGTGGGACTATATTAGAAGAATTATATTTTTTTTCAAATTAAGACCCCAAATGAGAGAAAGAGGAATGGAATCAAATGTACACCTAAATGAAACAAAACTCCACAATCTGAAATCACACAAAAAGTAAAATGTAGAAAACAAATTAATGACTTTCTAATGATACTAACAAGTAATCATAATTCTCAAATAACTGTCCAATAGACTAGCACTGATGTGCTGTGTAGGGGAGATTTTTAAATCTATTTGTTTGTTTTCCATTTACTGCCAATCTTATGCTGACAAGAGTCATATCATTTTGATATAATAATGGAGTGCCTAATTCCATCGCCTTAAACATTAATTGATATGTTTGCAGCTTAGTTCCCAGTTAATGACCTGTCTTTTCTGTTTAATTTTGAGATTTAAGTCAGCTTCTCATCTAGACTTGCATGGCAGTGTTTTATATCCATCTATGACCTTCATCTTGTTTAAGCGAAGAAGAAAAAAAAACATTTTAGCAAAGCATTTTCTACTCTTGCACTTATTTAATATATTCATGTTTTCTGATTCATGTTTCCTTTTATGCTTATATTTTTAAAGTCCTATTAAGCATCCAGAGATAGTGAAATAAATATCTCCATTCTAACGAACACTTTTATTCATGGTAGCTAAAGTTGTTTTTTCCTCTATCACCTCTTGCACTTGCTCCTTCGAATTTATCTAAAGATTCTTCAATAGCTGGGACCTTTTAATAGCTGTTGCTTATACTGAGAACCTTTTAAATTTCCAAGTGGAACTTTTCTGAAAATCATTTCTGCTCTACTTTATTCACACCATTTCTACATCTAAATACATTCCTCGTTCTGGTTAGATTTCTGCTTCTCTTATAATCATCTAACTGGATGAAGAAATTAAAGAGGTACAAAGACCCAACAAAGGCGAAACCCAAACAACTAGTTAATGGAAGTGGTGAGGACTTGTAGGCCTCTGAGCTTCCAAAGGGAACATGTTACTATGTGTATAACTTTTAGGGCACTGTAGGCATTTTCTTCCAAAGTGAGGCCTCCCCATTCCTTACATTTCATTTCTGGCATTTGAAGAGTGGCTTATGCTTCCAATTTTTAAATTCAGTTTCATCCATTCAATATTTATGGAGGCTATTTGGTGTGCCATAAGGGTTTCAAAGAAAGAAAATATTTAATAAAAGTAAAAACCTGATTTCTGCTTTTATTCTCTTTTTTCATTAAAAATTTGATATATTACTCATGCCAAATAAAAACTAAAGAATTACCATGATCAACCAGCTTCCTGTGGAAAACAATATTTTGCTGGTTTTTAATCATGTTAACTTCATAGTTTCATAAAACAACAAAAAGCAGTCTTAATAAACATTTGGTTGTCCAGACAAATTTAAAAAGTTATTTTCTACATAACTGATTAACTAAAAATAGCTAAAAATATCATTTAGTCTCTCTTCCATATTCAGGACTGCATAAACTTCTACCCAAAACCAATGTTATTTTGTTTTATATCATTTTTATATTTCATCCCCCTTGTGTCTTCTTTTCAACAATGATTATTTATTTTTCTTTGCTCTGATTAGACAAACACATAACTCAGAGGAAAATAAGACAAGCAGTTTTAAAGCACTTAAATTCAATACATTTTATCCCCAGACATAATTGGATTTCTGTTTAACAAACTGTTATTGGAAGGGAGAGAACCCACAACAATATAATACATTAAATATAATACAATGAATACTAATGATAACAAATGAAATCTAGAGTCAAAGTGCCTATATGAAAAATCCCTGTGGACATTAGCAGAAAATCATTTGAATATCAGTTGAGATTATCATGATCAGTGAAAATGGAAGATTAACTCAAATGTCTAAAACCACAAATCCTTGATCCATTTTTAGGCTAGTTGATCATAATGTGGTGAGTCTGGAAGTCAGATTATCTAGGTGCAAATTCTAGCCCTGTCATTTAGTAGCTCTGTAAACTTGGGGGATTTACTTTCTCTGTACCTCAGTTTCCTCATCTGTTCAATGGGAATAATAATACCTGAAAACTCATAATGCTGCTATATCATGCCAGGCACTGTCCACTCTTATTGTTGTGATTGTTGAAACAGATTACACAAGCTGTCCAGAGACTTAATTCTTTATCATGCATCTTTCTGCCTGCTAGAGTTCAAGACTAATTTGTAGATTTTATATATTGCCTGATTTTTATTACCTGAAGAGTTTTCAAACCTGGCTCTAAAGAAATGATTCTTATTCTTTGAAATTCAGGGGCTCTGAATGAAAAGGGGGTAACAGGGATTTTGGGGACTGTTTTTCTAATACACACGCCCTCCCTAGCTCCCTTCCTGTCTTCTTTATTCCCCCCACACCTTACCCTTTCTGTTAATTACATCCCCAGAAAGCAGGACTGCCTTTTATCAGCAGATACTCACTGATCTCAAAAGGATAAATATATACATATATATGACAGGTGCAAAGACAATGGGCTAAAAAGCCTGCTTTTGGCTTCTTTGGGAATAAAAGGATATTTGCTATTTTTCTTTTTTCTATTAAAGCCCTGGCTTGACCTATTTTTTCCCCCTGTATTCAAAGTTAAGTCTGGAAATAATACATTTTATTTTTTAGTTAAAAAACAAGACTAGAAAAGAGCCTCGTTTAGTAATGAAGGGAACATAACCTTTATTCAATGCAAAGGGCACTGAATTCTACATTCATCTGTGTGCCAAAAAGCCCTCTGAGCTTTAAAAACTAATTATAGGAGAACATTGTGACTTTTCAGTCTTTGTGGCTCATGCCATGTTCTATGGCAATCTAATATGCTAAATCAAGGCTCTCTGTGAAGTCTACCATATTGGAATATCAATGAATAGTCCTCTCCTACTCACCTTCGCTTTCAACTTCTAATCAGGATACAGAATGTGACAAGTTAAGAGAAAAGAATCAATCACATACAAAACAAAACAGACCTAAGAAATTATTTTTCTTCTACTAAAGCAAATACAATTGTTTTTCAAACCACATCTACATGCAAAAACATGGACAAAACTCTCAGGCATCATGTTCAGCAAAAGAAAACAGATACTATAATTAAATTTATATAAAATTTCAAGATAAGCAAAACTAAACTATGGTGATAAAAATCAGAATAGTGGTTATTTTGAGAGCAGGACTTTTGGGGGTGCTAGAAAAATTCTATATTTTGATCTGGGATGGTATAATTATACATAACATTTCATTTAGTTATACACTTAAGATTACAATTCATGTATATTATAACTCAACAAAAAAATTAAGAAATATAATTTGTTTTGCCTTCAAAGTTAGGATGGAAAGTGATATAATTCAGTAAGCAAAACAAGAGTAAAGAAATCCAGGACTTTAATTCTAGCTCTTCTAAATCAGAAGCATGAGGTGGTACATGAAGGTTCATCTCTTTGGATCAGCATTCCCTTTTCTGGAATAGGGCTAGAAATAGTTCCCTTCAACTCTAAGCTACTTGAGTATAGCTAATAAAACTGACTGACACAGTACAAAAGCAATCCATGTAAATAAAACATCTGTACCACCATTATATTCTGAAATAAAAAAATAAATAAAAATAAAAACTTATTTTGCTTAAAAAAAACTGTAAGAAATAAATTTTCATTGTTTAAAAAAAAAAATAAACCTGTGGTGTAGTTGCATAATGCAATAGAGACTATAGAGTGATGAGAACCTATACACAACGATATGGATGAATTTTGCCCATATAATGTAGAACATAAGAAGCCAGTCATAAACACATACACACGCATACACAAATACACACACACATGTCTCTGCATGATTTGATTTATATTAAGTCCAAAAATAGATTAAACTAATCTATGGGATTAGAAGTCAGATAATGGTAACTTTTAAGGAGGCAGGCCAGTAACTAGAAGAAGGTAAAAGAAGACTCTTATTGCTATGTTCTAATTCTTGTTGCTAATGCCCTGTTTCTTGATCTGGGTATTAGTTATAAAAGTGAAAAGTATAAAAATCCACCCAGCTGTGCCTTTGATATGTGTACATTTCTGTATATTTATTATGCTTCATTAAAACTATATATATTCTATAAAAAGTAAACTACAGGCAATGTAAGGAGGGATGGAAACTCTGCAAACCGTAGGAAAGAATCAAGAGGAAACATTGGGAATCAAAAACACGCAACAAAAATGAAGAGTGCCTTTGATGAGCTCAGCAATGGACTGGATATGGCCAAGGAAAGAATTGGTGGCACTGAAGAAATGTCAATAGAAACTTTCAAAACTGAAATACAAAGAGAAAAAAGAATGAAAAGACAGAAAAGCTAAGAACTGTGAGACAATTTAAAACGGTATAACATACACATAATGAAAATACCAGAAGGAGAATAAAGAGAAAAAGGAAGAGAAGAAATATTTGAAGCAATACTGACTGAGAATTTCCCCAAACCAATGATAGATACCAAACCACAGATCCAGGAAGCTCAGAGAATACAAAGCAGGACAAATACCAAAAGTTCTACATCTAGGCATACCATATTCAAAGTACACACAAAAAACTTTAACGAAGTCAGAGGAAAAAAAATACCGATAAAGGAATAAAGATAAGAATGACATCAGACTTCTTTTCAGAAACCATGCAAGCAGGAAGAGAGTGGAGTGAATATTTAAAATGTTAAAAGAAAAAAATCAACTGTGATGGTTAATTTTATGTGTCAACTTGACTGGACTAAGGCGTGCCCAGATAAGCTGATAAAACATTATTTCTGGTGTTTGTGAGGGTGTTTCTAGAAGAGATTAGCATTTTAATCAGCAGACTGGGTAAGAAAGATCTGCTCTCACCAATGTGGGTGGGCATTATCCAATCCATTGAGGGCCTGAATAGAATGAAAACGTGGAAGAAAAGTGAATTCATTCTCTCTCTTCTTTAGCTGGGACACCTATTATCTCCTGTCCTTGAACACTGAAGCTGCTGGTTCTCAGGCCTTCAGACTCCAGGACTTATACTAGGTATCCTCCCATACTCCCCCAATTCTCAGGCCTTTGGGTCTGGAATAAATTACACCATTGGCCTTCTTGGTTCTCCAGCTGGTAGGTGGCAGATGGTAGGATTTATTGGCCTCCATAATATAAGTCAATTCCCATAATAAATCTATTATCTGTCTAGCCAGCCTATTGGTTCTGTTTCTCTGCAGAACTAATACACAAACCTAGATTTCTGTATTCAGCAAAATTATCCTTTAAAAGTGAAGGAAAAATAAAGACTTTCTCAGACAAACAAGAATTGAAGGAATTTGTTGACCTGCCTTGAAAAAAATGTTAAAAGAAGTTCGGCAGAGAGAAGGAAAATGATACAGGTCAGAAACCTGGATCTACATTAAGAAAGGAAGAGCATTAGGGAAGAAATAAATAAGGACAAAAATAAAACTTTATTTCCTATGTTTAATTGCTCTAACAGGTAACAGCTCATTCAAAATAATAAGAGCAACATTATAATCAGTAATTATAGCTTATGGATAGATAAAATGAATGACAACAATATCACAAGGGCTGGGAGAGAACTGGGAATACTTTGTTACAATGTACTTGCATTGCCTGGGTAGTGGAATAGTGTCATTGAATGTAGACTGGATTAGTTGTAAATGTATATTTCAAATGCAAAGAGTTAAAAAAAAGTATAACTGACATGCTCGGAGAGGAGCAAAAATTGAAATTGTATAAAATAATTAAAACAAAAGAAGGTAGAAAAACACAATTCATAAAAGAAAAAATCGTAAGTTGAACTTAATTAAAAACTTCTGCTCTGCAAAAGAGCCTGTGAAGAGAATAAAAAGACAAATCACAGACTGGGGGGGGGGGAAATCTTTGCAAAATACCTAATAGATAAAGGACTGCTATCTAAAATATACAAAGAGCTCTTAAAACTCAACAATAAGAAAAAATATAACTCAATTAAAAAGTGGGCAAAAGATCTGAACAGACACCTCACCAAAGAAGACATACACATGGCAAATCAGCATATGAAAAGATGCTCAACATCATATGTCATTACAGAATTGCAAATTAATATGATAAGATATCACTACATACCTTTTAGAACGGCCAAAATTCAGAACACTGACAACACCAAATGTTGGCAAGGATGTGGAGCAACAGAAGCCCTTACTCATTGCTGCTAGGAATGTGAAATGGCAGGCCACTTTGGAAGACAGTTTGGCTGACTCTTATAAAACTAAACGTATTTTACCATATGACCCAGCAATAGCATTCCTTGGTATTTACTCAAATGAGTTGAAAACTTAGGTCCACACAAAAATCTACACACAAATGTTTACAGTAGCTTTACTCATAACTGCCAAAACTTGAATGCAACTATAACATCTCCTGGAATAGGTGAATGGATAAACAAACTATGGTAGATCCATAAAATGGAATATGATTCAGAGATAAAAAGAAATGGGCTATAATGCAACAAAAACACATGAAGGAAACTTAAATGCATCTTGCTAAGCAAAAGAAGCCAATCTGAAAAGGCAACATATTCTATGATTCCAACTATATGACATTCTGGAAAAGGCCAAACTTGGAGACAATAAAAATATTAGTGGTTGCCAGGGGTTCAGGGCACTGAGGGAGAGAAGGATGAATAAGAGGAGCACAGGGGATTTTTAGGGCACTAAATTATTATTCTGCATGATACTGTAATGGCAGATACATTGTCAAGACCCATAGAATATAGAAAACAAAGAGTGACCTCTCATATAAACTATAGACTTTAGTTATTAATAACGTATAAATATTAACTCATCAATTATAACAAATGTACCACACTAATGCAAGATGTTAAAAATAGGGGAGATTTGGGGAGGGGGAGTTGTAAGGGGATATATGGGAACTCTCTGTACTTTTTGCTCAATATTTTCTGTAAATCTTCCCCAAATAAAATCTATTAATTAAAAAAGAAAAAATATATTCATAGTTTTCTTATATCAAAGTAGCTAGTTGACAGGTTTCTCTAGGATAATGTAAATAATAAGGACGAAAAATATACACAGGAAGGCTTTAGGTTAAATTACACGTGAAATTTTGAGAATCATTGTTTTAAGAAAGTTTAACATGACACTGGAAAATTTTCATATTAAAATGTTGGTTAAAAGTATGGCACTAAAGTGTGTGGACATAGTTAACTTTGTGAGTAGTAAAGACTTATTTATCTACAGTTGCAATCCACATTTTGAGAAAGAGAATTGCCTACAGTTCTATGATGAATTAAAAGTGAAATACTGGCCATTACTTCTTTGATTACTCTTCTGGTCTTTGCTTTTTTAAGATGCCTTTATTTTATTTCACTTGATTTTACTTTTCCCTTTTATTTAGTCACTTGGGTAGGCAAAAGACAATAAGGATAAACCTAACTTTAACGTGACAAAGTATTACCACCATCATTTTTCTACCTCACACAGCTCTAAATGACAGAGGTGAAAATGTCTCACTGTGCCAGGCCAGCCACATGGACTGAGTGGCTTCACCAAAGCAGGCCACATTTTCATAGCTAAGTAAATGATTTAAATTGTACAAAGGTAAATGGTGAGTGATAAAGTTGAAAGAGAGACTTTATTTTTGTCAAAACAAGTAGAAAACGATCACACATCACACAGAATACAGTGTGTGGGAACACACCATGGAAAGTACATTTATATTTTCCAGACAGTCCAACTAACAGTTCTTTGAACTGAAGGACACGTTAAGAACAATGATAACATACTCTGTGTGTTATCTTATCTTATTGTCCTGTTTGCAGGGTATAACCCATAACACGGATCATACGCCTTTGCTGAATGAATGAATTATATTTTTCCCCTAAGAGGGGAAAATGACCTATACATTAAAAGATACTTTATCCCAATTTAGCAATGCTCCAAATTTGATTCCACAAATTCCTTCCTTCTCAAGTTTTGAGCTCAAGGCATACTTGCATAGGAAATGAGGTGAGGCCGGATAAAAACAGATTCTACTAAGTTCAAGTAATTGCTGCTTGATTTTTAGAAGTTGCCAAAATTTCACGTCCGAAAGGATTAGCTAAACAGATGTGTTTCCTCCCCATTTTTAGTACAACTTGAAACATGGACCTTTTACCTTATGAAATCTTCTTCGTCTTCTCTCTTGGGCCTCAGCTGTTTGGGTTGAGCCATGTTAACCCAGTTTGGTAGAGATTTCAAGAGTCTGCTGATATCATCATCTTTTGCCCAAGAAGCACTGATGACAAGTTTTTCTTCTGACTGGACAATGCCCCTAAACACAGCCAATAGAAAAGAGACACTTCAGCACAACGCCTGGTATTCAGTTGGCATTTTCATCTACCTTTGCTGCAGGAAAAAGACATTATACCCATCTCTCTTATGAACACAAGCCACTAACTGAGTTGGAGGCAGTGACATCCCTTAGTAAGTCACGTTACTAGGAAAGAGCACTTCTAGATTTTATTCTTAGTTTCTTAATTGTTGAGTAATTATGAACGTTGATAATACTAATTAGTTCCTCATAGTTAATCCCTTAGGATAAATAAAAGCGTATGGTAGGTTTTTTTTTTGGGGGGGGGTCTTTCAAGATAAGGTTGAATAAATAAAAAGTGGGGTGACCATATAAAAGAATGCTATTAAATGACAACATAAATGATACCTGAAAGGTGACAGAAGTGTTACAAAAGGTTGTTCTCTGAGTTCTTGGTTTAAACTTCAATTAGTTCTACTTGAAGGTATTTTCTGAACTATGGACACCCTTCTATTCAAAGCCAATCCACCATCATAAAGAAATCCTCTGCCCTGGATGTCAGGCAGAAAAAGCTTTTGATTACTGCTATCTCCATGGCTTTGACTAGTGACCTAGAGTTGACGGTCTTCAAATCCTTTAATAGAGCCCATGGATTAGCTATTAACACTGCTCTTACCAAAATGTACCTGTAAATTCATCTTAAATGTTCAATTTCAACTTAAAAAGCTTCTCTTTCTGTTCAGCATGTCTGTCACTGTAACTAATTTCAGTGATCTAAAAATCCTCATCGGCAATACTAAGTGATAGAAACATTTATTTATGAAGGGAGTACTAATTAGCTGGCTACCTCTCTGAAGATAACCAAGACTCCAGGAAGTTTCCTCCATCACAGGCAGGAATCTCTTTTGCTATAAGGGTCATACTGGGGACATTATATACTTCCAAATAAACAACATATACTGTATGTATGCATGTCTGATAAAACCTCCTTGACCCAATCGACAAGTAACATTTGTAGACAAAAAAAAAAGTTGAAGCCTACAAACCTTGACTTATGACTGCCGGACTCAAAGTAACATAATTTCATGATGTAGGGAGCAGTACTGCCCTAGTTCTCTTAAAATAAACTGGAATAAACAAGAGAATTATAGGTGATTTCTAGAATGCTTCTAACTCACTATAAGCAAAAATTTTCTAATAGTAACTGTGGTCAGAGAAACAAAAATTAGACTATAGAACTATCTTCCCTCCAGTCTCTCAAATCACTGGTATCTTCTATTCCCTCTTTGATTATTTCCTTGCATCTTTTCTGCAATGTGTATGGATTAATTCACCAATCTAACTTGTACCATCTCATACGTGCATATTGCTGGGTGCAATCTTACAGAATGGCACCACCTCAGATTTATGATACTCCAGTGCAGGTGGACCATCAGTGTTCTCTGGCACTCTTTATACCGGTCTCTGGTCAGCTCCCTCTCCCCATTTCTCTTAGTGGCTATTTTTTAAACCTTTGCCTTTTCTGTATTTCCTCATTGCTTATCCCCTGCGTCTTCCCTATCTGACAGAGAAAGGAGGGGAACTGATTCTGTACTTTCATACAGCCTACCTTCCCGCCGCCCCCGACAGAAATATGTTCAAATCTGTTCCATCTGCATTTCGTTTCCAGTAATCTCTCTACTTAGGCTCCTGAGGATCCTTTCTTCCCCAATGATCTCCTCTTTTTCCCATATTTTTAGTGTCTCTTTCTGAATTATATTCTTCAACTCTTATTTTCTAAGAAAAAAAATGAATGAAATGAATGAATCTCTTTCTCGATCTAGCATTCCTAACAAGCTCCTCTCTCTCCTGCAAAGGTACTCAGCAAATGCGCAGCCCGTACTACTGTACTTTCTCACCTTTCTTTCAATTATTCCGTTCATGAAATCTCTCTGCATGGGTCTATGATTTAACCCATCTACTGCTTTTTGGAAAATGTTCAATTATTATATTTTTCATTTCTAGATTTTCCTATTTGGCTCTTTTACAAATTCACTGTCTTTTCCCCTCCAAAATGTCCTGTTCTTGTATCATGGATTCTATTCCTTCCTTTATCTCTTTGAATATTTTAGAAAACAATGATTCTAAAGTTTCTCTTATGTGGTATACTCTTTGGTAGTTCCTTGGACATCAAGTGTCCCGTGTGTTGCCTTTGCCCTCTTTTCTAACGGTGGTGCATTTTCTCACGCGGTCTGCTATTTTGGCCTGGAAGCTCTACTTCAGCGCAATTTGTCCTCTCGAGGAATCCCACATTTGCCCTGAGTTTCTGAGATGTCACTATGAGGTGGTTTGCATCTGCCTCTTCTGGGTCCTATGGGTTTCGCTGGTTCCAAATAAGTTTTTAATTTGTTTTTCTTTTTTTGACTTAAACCTTCCTCTCCTTACACAGGTAGTACAAATTGAGGTGCTCACTTGAATGTATTATGCTGTAAATGTAGCTGTAACATAGATTTTACATTTGTAAAGGAGCCAAATGGAAAGTCTAGAAATGAAAAATATAATAACTGAACATTTTCCAAAAAGCAGTCGATGGGTTAAATCACGTGTGGGATTCCAATTTCTTCTAGGGGCTATTTTTCTGCTCCAGCTTGGGTGGCTCATTCTCACGTCCACAGTCTTCCTGGTTCCATTCATGGATGGAACAGTCCCTTGCATGACCTCTGCATAAAGTTCCCTCTGTGCCTGGCAGGTGTCACAAGGCTATCCCCTATTTGGCCTCTGTGTATGATTCTGACACCTCTGTGGGCCACTCAACTTCCACATTTGCTTGTTTCTATGGCTTTTAATTCCTCTTTCACTCATGGCACCCAGAGAATTCTCTTTCTTCCTTTTGAGTTTGGCTACATATTTAAAATATTTTTAAAGCTATAAATGTTTACCCAGAATTTCTATATGTTTAGAGCAAGAAAAGGGCTTCCTAAATCTATTCACTCCATATTTTTCACAGGAAGTCAAAATCCAGTCTTAAACCAAATGCAGTCAGGGTTCTAGAACAGCCATTCCAGTGAAATTGCTCCACAAACCATGGGCCTGTTTTATTCTTCACATTCTTTGGCCATTCTAAAGTATTTAATATTTTTGATTTCTCTCTTCTTAAAATATTATTCCGTTGCTTTCCACAACATCATCTTCTCCTGGTTGTACTGCTGCCATCCTAACTCTTTCTTAGCCAAACTGATGGCTCGTTTCCTCTTCCATGCTTTAAATGTTGTGCTGCTCCATATGATTTTTCATTTCTCGCTTAGGCAATCCCATCTTCTTGCCAGACTTGACCCACCTATATTCTGATGACTCCAAAATTATCTCCAGGGGGGCCCTCTCTTCCAAGTCTTTGACCTGCCTATCCAAAGATTTACTAGCGAACTTTGCTTGAAAGTCCCACCAGCATTTCAAGTTAAAATAAGTCAAAAGAAACGTATTTATTATCCACCTCTCTCTCTCCCACTAACATCTAGTATTCCCTATTCAAGCAGTCTAATTACTCAAATCAGGAACACAGTCATCCTAATCACCCGCAGTCACCACATCCTGCCAATTCTACCTCCTTAATATCTTATAATTCTGTCATTTCCTGTCCAGGTTCATTGCTATTAATCTATATTTAAACCCACGTCATTTTTCACTTGGACTTGGCAATAACCTTTTAACTGAGCTGCTTCCCTGCAGCTACAAGACCATCAGTCCAACTTACCACATGAGTCAGAAGAGTCATTTTTCTAAACTACAAATACAATCATGTTATTTCCCTTCTTAGAACTCTTCAGTGACTCCAAATTCCATATTAAGACCAAGACCAGACTTAGCAAGGCATGAACATCTATCTTTGCAGCTTCATCTCCTGCTATTACTTTTCTCTTTTGTCTCTGTTCACTGTTGCGAACCCCTGTGTTGGTTGAACACCCTATCCGTAATGAGTATTTTAAAGATTTTTAAATGGGATATATTGTTTCCTGCTTCTGTGTTATCTCTGCCTAGAAAGTCTTTTCTTATCCTCTTATTTGCTTCTACTTATTCAGCCTAGCCCTGGCTCCTTCCCCTGGTACAAACAAGTCTTCTCTTTTGTGCCTCCTCACCCTTGTATCAGAAGTTTGTCAACCTTGACTGTACAGTAGAATCATTTGCGGGAGCTAGTGAGAAACCTAGATGCCCAGGCCATACCCAAGACCACGTAAATCAGAATCTCTGTAGGGTGGGACTCAGGAAACAGAATTTTTAAAAGTTTCCCATGTGATTCACATGTGCACTGTAGGGTAACAACCTCTGCCTTTGCCATCCTCTTCTCTCACTGGTCCTATGACACAATTTTCCAAGTTGGGATCCCATACTGCATGGTGAGTCTTATGAGGGTAGAGTTGATTTCTTAAGCTTTTATGTCCCCAGTGCCTAGAAAAATGCCTGGTATTTGTAAGGTATATAAGAACTGAACTGGAGATAAAAATAAGCCCTCTTTAGTTACAGGAGTCTGGATAACTTATTAAACTAAAATCATTTTAGTGGTTTCCCTTTTCTTCTCTATACTAAACAGCTTAGATGAGCTATCAAGTCTTTTGGCATTTAGCCAAATCACAGATCACTCTGTGCCATGCCCTTCACTGTGCCTCTCTGAATTTAACACAAATCAGCATAATGAATACAGGTGTGTCCTCCTCTGAACAAAGCCAACATAAAAAAGTCCTGACTCACAAAACAAATGAAACAAATGAACAAGAGATTATTCACAAGCCTTCCCCTTCCACTCTACTTATTCCTAGGTGGCCTATTATTTGAAAGTCTCCTAAAAAACTCACTTTCTCTATGAAGAACTGGTTGACTACTTCAGCCTACAATGATCTCTCCCTTTGTAAAGGAAACAAACAAAACCCCTCCTTTGAAACCACTCATCTGTAACGTCAGGATTCGTACTTTGTCTTACATGATGGGCCAGGCAAGCTATGGCCTAAAGGCCAAATTTGCCCATCAGCTGCTTTTGTATGTCCTCTAAGCTAACAATGGTATTGACATGGTTTTTAAAAAAATTAAAAGAATAATATTTTGTGACATGTGAAATTAAATAAAATTTAAATTTCAGTGTCCATATCCAGAAAAAATTTTGGCTGGGTATAGACCCACACTACAGGTTAAATTCTGCTCCACAGTGTGAGAAGCCCAAACTCAACTCATTTTCCCAGCATCTAAATCTCTGAGCCCATCCATGTTGGCCCACATCTGCCCTAGGGTTCAGGAAACAGTTTAGGTCCATAGTTGTGACATGATATTATATATTCGGGGGGGGGGGGCTAGAATTTTCCATTTTAGCACTAGCTGGAATAAAAAAATTAGCTTATATGGGACACTACATTAAAGGTACTCACATTATTTACTCACTTTTTTTTAAAGACTGGATTAGTTCAATAATTCAATATTATATTACTACCTAATATTCACAGATCCCATTATATTAAAGAACAGTAATCCAAATTAATGAAAATGCTTACTACATATTTCCCTCAACGATAAATATATTAATCCATATTGGAATGAACATCAATCCCAAAAGCAATTCCAAATATTCTAATTTGAATACCGGCATTGATTAGCAACATACGATTACTCTAAAGGGAATTTTCATTCAAGTGGCAAGTTTTCAGCCTGACCAATTGCATTTATTAGTTTTTTGATTCTGTGATAAACCCAGATAATGTGGGTTACAAAATTCTAGGACATATCCAAATAGCCCCCCAAAAGGAGAGTGACAGCTCCCACAATTATTCCACATGAGGAGTAGGGTTAATTATCCCTCCCAGAACCATAATCTACTCATTAATTCACAGCTCAATGGGCCACAGACGGAGCCATCTGTGTAACTATTTGTACCCGTTCCCAGGAGGAAGAAGAAAATAGGTGTTCCTCTTGGTACAGGTGATGAAGCTGCCAAGCGAAGGGTCCACCTTCTAGATACAGCTGAGTGAATTTCATTCAGAAAACATCTGCTCGTGTTGACTGGCTCTGCCGTGTATTGCTACCTCTCTCTGGAGCAGTTGGGAAGTGGAAGTATGCAGGGTCCCTGGACACAGCTGGGGTGCTGCGTCCTTCATTAGGTAAACAACCAGGGGCAGGTGGGGCTAATTGGATTTAAGTGTTTGGTGACAGCCAGGGCATGATGTTTACTTTCCCAGACTGAATCTTTCAACTACTTCAAAAACTAGGAGCACCAAGCTAGACAAATGAACCCTGGGCAAGGTTGGTCCAAATTAAACTGCTGTAGCCCAATTTAGAGTGTGAATGGCTGGACCTGCAGTAAGCAAAACTGCAGTGAAATTTCTAGCAATACAAGTGATAATGACAATCGGGGATGCAAAATTAAGGGCCAGTATTATGCTGCTGAATAAAAACAAAACAAAAACACAAAATCCAAATCAAAAGACCCCTTAAGATGGAGCAGAATCCATAGGAAGAGAGCAGAGAAACATGAGATCATCTTTGACATCACACTCAGTGCTGGTTAGAGAGCTTTAAGATGTTGTTTATTTCTGCCAGGGAATCACAACTAAAGAAATATCTTATAACTCTGGAGATGGTTCACAGGAAAGAGAAACAATTCAAGAGGACCCAGGGAAAAAGGATTTGGAATCGGAGAGTTTACGGAAGGTACTCTTGGGGATAATTTAATAACAACCTTTAAATAGACAAGTTGCCATACGAAGGGTCACAATTGTTTGACATTTAAAAGACCAAGAAGAAAAGAATTATATTGTAATAAAGGCAGTGGACCAAGAATTAATATAAAATCTGTCTCAACTGTCAATGTTCAGATTTTTCTTATGATAAGCAAACTTATTCTATGTTTGAATAGCCTTAAGGTCTTCATAAAGAGACATCAGACCAGGTAACGCCTTGTTTAAACATTGCATGTTTTTCTATTGAACGTAGAATAAAAGTCAAATTCCCTGGCCTTGAGATCCTTCATCAATGGTTCTTAATCCTGGCTGCACATTAAAACACCTGGGAAACAATTTTAAAAATATATCAATTTCACAGTCTGAAGTGGAGCTCAGCATGGATATGTGTTAAGCTCCTATCTGATTCTCATGTGAGACCAGAAATGACCCAAATGACCAGACCCCTGCACCTGTCTACCCTCACTCAGTCTTCAGTCTCTTTCTTACTCTGTTCAAGTTACACTAACCTGAACTTAATTTAGTTCTCATCTTTGGACTTGCTCCTTCCTCTGCCTGGAATGCTCTTCCCCCACATCTCCACGTGGCTCCTGCCTACCCTTCAGAATTGAGCTCAAACATCACATCCTCAGTGACGTCTTTCCTGTTGCTGCCCCTCACTTAAAAATCTTTCTTTTAAAATCACATCATCCTTATTACTGAGAAAGCTATTTTGTTTATTTATTTGTCACTTGATTATCTACTCCCTCCATTAAAGTGTAAAATCCACGAAGGGAAGGACCTTGCCTAGCTCATTGACTTCTCCACCTGCAGCCCTGGAATACTGCTGGCTCCTGGAAGTGCTCAGTAAGTAACTGTTGAATGGATAAAGTAATAGATTGAAGGAATGAATGACAACTGAAGCACAAAACAGCAGGGAAATAACAGAGGGCATAAAATATATACTTTTTTGCTATCTTATTAGTGAATGTCAACAATGTCATCGATCAACTAATTTAAAAAGTAAATAAAAACATCACCAATAGGAGCAAAACCAAATAATCATATTGGCTGACACTTACTTAGCATTTACCAGGAACTGGCTGTTCTAAGCACTTTACATATATTAACTCTTTTAATCCTCACAACAGTCCTGTGTGGTAGATATGATTATTGTTCCCATTTGATAGATGAAAAACTGAGGCACAGAAATTTGGGAACTTGCCAGTGGTCAGCCAGCTAGTAGGGCAGAGCCCGAACCGAACCCATACCTACTGTTCTGGAGTCTATGTTCCTAACTATTACAATGTCTCTCTAAACCATTTGAAATATTTATTAAGTTTCCTATGTCCTCTTTAATTCCCTGGCATCTTCTTTAGGCTTTAGAGTCAGACAGACTTAGCTTCCAATGCACGCACTACCACTTCCACGCTCTGTGACCTTAGCCACATAATTAACTGTCCTGAACCTCCGTTTCTTCATCTGTAAGGTAGGAAAATATAACTTGATGCAATTGTTGTGACTGACTAGATAAGCTAATGACTATAAAGTCCCTTGCACAGGGACTATGTACTTTAATGAACATTTATTTTCATTCTCGTCCAGGTCCTTATTATTATACTTTGCATGGAGGTTACTGCAAGAGAATCCTATCTGATCACGGTAGACTGAGTTAGGTAGAAGAAATGAGGACTAGCTGCTTGCTGCAGGATTTGTAGGACATCTGGTTGGGTGAGCAGCATCTTATTTGGCCAGAAGGGCAGCTGATGTGTACTGGACGTGAAGTAGGTGAAGGTATTCACTTGATCGATTAACAAGACTGAAAGGCCTATATGGAGACATCATGCTAGCTACTGAAGATAATTATGTGGAACAACGCATAGTAACGTACTTCTAGAAGCTGACAGTTCAGACCAGTGATCTGTAACCAGTAACATACATGAGAATCACTTTGGAGGTATTTTCAAACTGTGATTGCCCAGGCCCAACTCTCAGTGGGCCTAGTGTGGGAAATCCAGTATCTGTGTTTTGAAATCTCCCCTAATCACTCTGATGTGAGCCCACAGTTGAAAAGCAATATCCTAGAAGGAGAAAGACATGTAAACCAATAACTAATCAAATGATACATAAAAAATTTAAATTGCAATACAATGTGATAAATACCAGAATAGTTACACATAATAAATTATAGAAGCACATAATAAAAGTTCACTTGCTGAATGCCCTCCATGAAACAGATACTGTACATATTTTATAATGCTGTTTGTACCCATTTGCTATTTAATAAAAATGAATATATATCAGTGTTAGATGAGCCAAGAGAGTGAGGAGACAACATAGCTGTAAGAGACAGATCAGAATACAAGCTTGTATGGAGCTTGCACGCAAAGGGTTTCCCTGGTGTGTGACCTTGGCTGTTCTGAGGTTCAAAGTTAGTTAGGTTGGCACAGGCTGCAGGGCAAGCTCAACGAGCTCTCATTCCTACAGGACCCTGGCCTGATGAGCCACTGTAGCCCCTGGTGTCTACTCCCTGCTATTCAGCACAATGGGGCCAGTATTAAAATACCACTTTGATTATGTCATCCTCTTTAGCAAAACCTATGATAGATCTCTCTTCCTTAATGTGGGAAATTTTCGAAACTTCCCACTCATTCCTACCCAACCACACTGTTCACTCTATTCATTCTGATTTTTCGACGTTTCTCCCTCACATTGCATCCATCCACGCAGCCCACTGCTTGCTCACCCTGTCCAGTCTGGCAGGAATTTCCTCATTCATACGACAAACATACTGAGGATCAACAAGGTGCCCAGCCCTACGCCAGACCTGATTTCTACCATAAGCAATTACAAGTTACCGTTATCTCACTTTTTCTTCACGTTCTAGCTTGAGTTCTAGCTCCTCTACGAAGAAATGGTGGAAAGTGTGCCTTGAGGGTGGTTATACCTCCCCTAAAAAATATTAATAACATGCTTGTGTCTTCTATCAATTAAGCCTCTACCACTCGACAAGAGGTTTTATTTGTATTCTCTGCCAGGCCCAGCACAATGCAGAGAGCTCTCTTTTGCCTCCCACCCTTGAGAAAAAAATTGATTAATGAATCGATGCTAAATTGGAACAGACAGAAACTTCAGAAAACCGTGATTTCCAATCTTTAAGTTACTATTTTGGGACACATACGCTGCTGGGCGTATCTCAGGACAAAGAGGCAAAGAAAGGGGAGAGAGGCACCCAGCTTGGAAGCGGCCCACTAATGGACCAACTGCCTGATCGCTAATGCAGCGCAGGGGAGAATTCAGAGCTGAGTTTTCCTGTAAGCCTCCAAAGGGTGCGGCTCATTAAAGAAAAAACTTCCAGCCCTCATTTCCCTTTAAGAAACCTCTCTTCATCCAAAGCATGTAACATGACATCATCATACACTATAGTCTTTCTCCCCAGAGTGAGGTGAGCACCGAAAGGTGAGATGTTTTTGACCTTTCCTCAGACTCCTAAACTCCCAGTGGCCGCTCAGGTTCTCGTGGTAAACTTGGACAACAAGCTGCCTCGCAGCAGAGGGCATTGTGAGTTTATGGATTTGATCCTTTCTGTGAAAGTTATCTGCTGAGCATCACGTGGGAGAAAATCAGATTGCAATGTTTTCCTGCTCCCTTCCTCCTTCCCCAGTGTCAGACCATTTTGGATCATTTGCATTGTATATGGCTTTCTATTTAAGTCAGTCATTTGCTGGCAGCAAAACTAGAACATTTCCTGTTTTTCCTCTCACTGTAATCAGGATTTGGCTGTCCAAATTAGGACTGCCCTAATTACTCCTCAGCAGGTGCCAATCTGGGGGAGGGCAATAAACGGGAAGAGAGGAAGTAAGGACACTTTGCATCTTCAGATTCACGCAATAAGAAAACACTTTCTCGCTAAGCTCAAAAACCTGATTAAGTAACAGGAAACACAGCAACACGCACCATGGGGTCACGTGTTGTGTGTGTGTGTACTGTTGTATAACAACCTTCAAGATGATTTTTTGTTTATTCCCCTTCAAAGCTTCACAAAATTACTTTCCCCCACCCTGAACTAAATTCAACCTAGGCCTTTAATTCAGTCACCATGGTAGACCACTCCCAGATATTGCCCTGTGATCTGGCAGTGGGCACCAATAAGTGGACGCCATTTCAGAGACTGCGGCCAGGAGGGGTACCAGAGCGGTATAATCTCTTGGGAGAAGGAATCAAGATACTCTTGGTGAGCACAATGTGTCAACAGCCAAAAGGAATTGCTGTGTTTCAGAAGAAATGGTCCAAGGAGATACAGTTTTGCTACTTGGACAAAATGATGAAATATAAATGACAGAGAAATAACTCAATTCCTATAGGAAGGATAGACTGTGGTGAACAAAACTATCCATGTTTCTGACTAAAACCAATCACTCCACTTGTGCATTACATCCCACCCCTATTCACCTAGCCAAAAACATAATTTCAGGGATTTTCCCCTCTCTCCTACATCAACAAATCTGCCTCTTTCCCACATCATTTTCTCCAAATACAGATATGCACTTACTATGCTATTATGTGTTTTAAATAACACTTGTTATTTAAAATAACACATAAAACAAACAAAAAAAAACCTCCTTCACATGATTTCACTTCAACTACTACCCCATTTCTCTGTTCGCTTTTGCAGTAAAACTCACTGTAAAAGTTTTGCCTATATTTAAAATTCCTCTACTCCCAGCTTCTCCTTTAAGTCCATGCCAGTCTGGTTTTCACCCCTACTGCTCCCTAGAAACAGCTCTCATGACAGTCACCAACAGCCTGCACACTGCTAAAGGCAACACACAGTCCATACTGAGTTCTGATGCTGACCTAACCCAGCATTTGACCCCGGTGAGCACTTCTTCCATCCCTTTACTTGGTTTCCATGACATCACATTCTCTTGATTTTCCTCCTACTGTCCTGGTTGTAGCTTCTCAGTGTCTTTGTTGGCTTCTCCTCATCTTGCAAACTTTTTCTCAGCCATATGTATACTCCTTGGGAGGTGGTAAATCTGCTCCATGGAGATTTCATCTAGCCCCATGGATTTACATACCATTTAGCTATACTATTTATATGTCAATGGCTGCCAAATATCTATCTCCAGGCCAGACCTCTCTCCTTTTGATGCATGTATCCAACTGCCTACTCCATGCGTCCATGTGGCTGTCCAACAGACACTTCAATTTTAAACGATGATCTGCTTGCCCCCAAATCTGCAGCGTCCTCTATCTCAATACCTGGCAACTCTATCTTTTCACTGCCCAAATAAAAAATCCTAAGAGTAATTTTTGACACCCTTCTTTCTCTCATATCTCCGATCTGGCAGGGAATTCTGTTGGCTGTCCCTTCAAAATACATTTAGAATTCAACCAGTTCTCACCATCTCTGCTGCTACCCACAGTGTAAGTTGTCTTCATTTCGTACCTGATTGACACACTGGCCCTTAGTTGGTCTCCCTGCTTCTATCCTTGCCCCCTTAGAACCAGTTTCAATACTTCCATTTTAAAATGTATATAAGATCAAGCTGCTCCTAGGCGCAATCCCTGCAATGGCTCCCTGTTTCTCTCAGAGTAGAAGTCAGCATCCGGAGAGTGGCCCCCACAGTCTGGCCCTCTGTTTCTTCCTGACCATCCCCTAAGACCCTCCTCCTTGTTCACTTTACTCCAACCATGCTGGCCTCCTTGCTGTTCCTGAAAAGCATCCTGCAGAATCCTGCCTTGGGGACTTCACCCTTTGCCAGTGCACTCCTTTCCCCGATAGTCTGTCAAACTCTCTCAACTCCTTAGACTTTCCTCAAACCTCAACTCAACAGGGCCTCCCAGGAGCACCCTATTTAAAATTGCAACCTGCTCCTCCCACGCTCCCGTCTATCCACCCCACTCCATTTCTTTTGTCCACATTACTTATTTTCTTCTAATATTCTTTATATGTTTATGTATTATAAACTTATAATACATAATTATTGTCTGTCTCCCCTCTCCCATCCCCAAGAGAATGTAAACCCCATGAAAACAGACATTCAATCTGTTTGGTTCATTGCCGTCTCTACAAATTCTTGTAGAAGTACCCAGCAAGTATTTGTTGAATGAATGAAATCCTAGAAACCAAGTAAATGAACTGTTTTAAGGATGGAGTGATTAACTGTGTTAACAGTTACTGAGATCAAAGAATATTCTGACAGGGATAATAAATTTAGGCAAGGATAATTCAAAGCCTGGAATCACAGAACCACTGCTGATAATCTTGAAGCTGTCCTGACAGACGGGGAAGAATGACCGGGAGCAGATCCCGGATGTTCACAAAGAAAAGGAAGGGAGACTACAGAAATGGGCTGAATTTGGAATTAAAGGCAAAATTCTGAACAGACAATTAAAGACAGTTTTTGAACAATTAGGAAGTGGTACTTGCTGGAAACTAGGAAGAGCTCTCAAAGAACAAGTCACATGACATTTTCCTTTCCTAACTGACTTAAATGAAGAAGTGGTTAATTTGGCTCTTGGTTTTTCCAAAGGTAATCTCAAAGCTACCAAAGAAGAGAGTCCTTAAGAAATGGTTCAGCAGGGAGAAGTGAGTCCTAAAAGTAAAGTAAAGGGATGGGAGGACGTCTGAACAAACACCTAGTATCGTCCATAGCTGGTTTGTCCATGTTCATCTTGGGGAGGCATGAGGGAGGGCTGGCTGCATTAAAAGGACCAAGACTGGAAAGACACCAGCAAGGAATCTAATAAAGTCTCTTATGGGGCAGACGATGAAATATAGAAAATATTATCACGGGCGGTGGTGAAGGCGGTCATCATCATCACCATCATTGTCATTATTAAAACTGGAAACCAAGTTTCTCAAGAATAGAATAGACAAATACCACATGTATTCACTATTAAATTGGAACTAACAGATGAGTGCACATGTGCACAGAGGAAAGTGAAACTCAGTGGAAATCAACCAGGAGGAATGGGGGAGGAGGGGAGAGGTAAAAACCTACCTAATGGGTACGGGGAACACTGTTTGGGTGATGGGCACACCTATAGCTGAAACTCAAGCATTACAAAAGTGATCACGTAACTTAAAACATCATTTGTACCCCCTTAATCTTTTTTGGGGAAAAAAAATGTTTAGTACATACAATTATGTACAGTACATACTACTTCATAATAAATGGCTATGTTACTGATTAAAAAAACAGCTAATCATGTTTTGGAGAGCATATTATTTTTTTAAAAAGTTCTTTAAAAAGACTGACATTTCTGGAACAACCTTTTGAGAAAAGAACTAGTATTATCCCTTTTTGCAAATAAGGAAATTAAGGTAGAGAGGCTGAATAGCTGTTCAAGGTCATATAACTAGTAGGTAGAAAGGCCGGCATTCAAACTTCAGCTGCAAGGCCTGCTCTTGAGCTAAGGCCCAGGTTCTTAGTTCCTAGAAAAACACGAACTCTTCAAGTTCTGAGTAACATATACATAATCTAAAAGGAAGTCTTAAGAGGTACACTGCCAAAATTCTCAACTGAGCCCTGTCCTGTTGAACACTTTTTTCAATGACAAACATAAAATAAAAACTAAAAGATTGCTTATAAAATTGAGAATGACATGGAATAGCTAAGATTTTTTGATGACAGAATGAAGATTCAAAAATATCTCAATAGACTGAAATGATGAGTTAAAAATAACTTTACATTTAATGGGTAAATGTGAGCTTTTGAATTTACATTTAGAAAAAAAAATTACCACAAATACAGCATAGAAAAGATAATACTAATTTCAACCAGTATTTATTTCTTCTTGTATTTCCTTACCTGCTACAGTCAACCAGTGGCCAAATCTTACAGATTTTACCTTTGCAATGCTTTGTGATCTGGCCCTGCGCCTCCATGTTCCTTGCCTCTCCCCAATTCAGGCACTTACTATCTCTTTCCCCTCTACCTCCACTCTTGCTTTTCAAATTTCCCCAAAGCACAGGTCAACACCTGGCACTCCCTGCTTACACACCTTCAAGTGGCCCCTCACTACCTGATTTAAAAGGTCAAGTTCCTTGAGCCTGACGTTCAAGATCCTCCAGTGTGGCCCCAGCTTTCCTTTGTAAAACCCAAACATTCATCACTTGTTCTTGCTCTGGTTCCTTCCTTCCCCTCCTCAAGCCCATCTGTCTAAATCCTCCTCATGCTTCACAAAGCCCAGTTCATATCCTTCACCCAGCCTTTCCTGTCCTCCTTCGTCATTTCTTTCTCCTGCAGCTAGGCATCTTTACTGATCTTACCATGTTTTCCGTCATGAATTAAAGCTGTGGATGTACACATTCTATTTCTTTGCCCCATGTTTCCCTTTCTATTCTTCACCAAGAATACAAGCTCATTGAAGGCAGAACTGGTGACTGATTAACTTCTTTATCTGCCCCACGTCACAAAGTATCTTGGTACATGCTCCGTAAATATCGGACAAATGCAATGATACAATGTAATAAGAAGTACTGTGCCCAGCACAAGGAAAGTGCTCGTTCTGCTGAAGTACCCTGAGCACCTCTGGAACACTGGGTGCAGGTCCTTTTTGAGATGGACACGGCCAAGCTAATGGGCAATGGAGAAAGATGACCGGGTTGGCTCTCAGACCCAGGATATACCAGAAAGTGACAATGTTCAGACTAGGGGCAAAAAAATAAAGACTAAATGGACCATGAAAGCTGTATTTCCATATATGAGGGGCTTTCATATATAAGGATTAAACTGATTTGAATGACTCTAGAAAAAAGGACTATGTCCAATGCATAGGAGAGCATCACTTAAAAACAAGAGAAAGTTTTCAGATGAGAAATGTTCAACAATGACCAGTCTGCTTTGTAGATGTAGTAACTTCCAGTCACTTGATATGTTGAGTGGCAGGATCATAAACGATAGAAGAAAATCACCTATGATGAATAAGGTGCCAAGCTATAGGAACTTAAACATTTTCTTTCAAAATGACAAGAACAACAATACTATGTAAATGGCCATCAGTGAAGTTTAGGTTCTAGAGTCAACTTTGTCTCATAATGGCCAGGTTATGCAACATCTCATTATAATTAATATTCATCAACATTATTATTTGTGAGAAATTATTGGGTGCCCATAATCATATATGTATAAGAAAAAAGGGCATGCCCTTCTGTTTTTGAAAAAAGCTTTAACTTTAATGGGAGTTAAAGTAAATTTAAAATGTAATGTTGCCAAAATATAATTATTTAAATACTTTGATTTTTTAATATTAAAGTTTTAATATTTAAAATATGTTATGCAATTCTCATTTGGTAGATGAGACATTGATACAATCACTTTGAGTTTGGTTTTGTAAAGCTGAAAATACAACACTCTATGGACCAGAAACTCCAATTTCAGGCAACTAACCTAGAGTAGTGGCTTTTACAATTGTTATTTGTTTATCCCTTAAAATAATTTTGAAATACTATATTCTCCTTCCCTTTTTAAGTTGACATTTAATTTTTTTCAGAATGATTTTGAGTTTAAATAGTTTCAAAAATATAATTTTGGGCATACCATAAAGTTTGACTCTTCAAAATCACTATTTTAAATGTATCTAATGGCCAGGCACAGAAAGAATATATTGCATGATCTCACTTACATGTGGAATCTACAAAAAGTCAAACTCACAGAAGTAAAGAGTAGAATGGTGGTTACTAGGGGCTGGGGATGGTGGGGTAGGGTGGGGAGACAGTGCGCAAAGGATACAAAGTTTCAGTTGTACTTTTTCTCTTTGAATTATTATTTCTATTTCTTTTCCTCACTGAATTTTATTCCAATGGAATATATTTTTATGATTGAAATTATTTTATTATTGTAGTTTTTTTGCAAAACATTAGTTGTATAAATTAAAATCCAAAAAATTTAAATTTTGTTATAAGACCAAATTTTAACTTTCTAAATGTGAATTATCATTATAATTATTTAGTACACAATTGATTTTGACATTATTAACTATATGTGTGAGTTTAACCTAAGTATAGTATAATTTTTGATAAATAATTATTGAACGAAAAAAGTAAAATATTTTTGGGAGCATACCTCACTAAGGTGGTGGGGTTTCTCTTCTTTAATTGGTACACGTGACTCTGGATAATTATCACATCTTGTTAGAATGAGAGAGGTTAAACATTAATCTATGTTATATTCCTCTGCCAGATTAACCTTCCCTAAACATTGCTTCCTGGCTTGTTCATAATAATTCCTTATGTACTATACAATATCTAAATTTCCAAGTCTTAGTTTTGAAGACCCTAGTTGGTTGGTCTCACTCTTCCTATTTAACATTATCTCTTTACTACCTCCTACTAGGGACTCTGTTTCAGTCAAACTTCCTCCTCATTGTCCCTTCCAAATGTCAGGCAACTATCTTAGTGCTTCCTCTCCCTCCCTGCCATGCCCTTATTGATTCTCTCCACCTCCATAAATTTCATCTGTCCAGCACATATTTCACTTTCTGCTAAATCATCCCTGACTGCAACCACTCTTTCTCTTTCTCGTGTTTTATTCCCCCGCCCATATAATCCGTACTGTTCAAGTAGCACTTGATCATGTACTGTACCTATCTATCCTTAATTATATATCACATATAGTTTAGTATTTTATTATACATTCTTTTCTTCCCTAATTATTTCATGTCTTGTCAACTGGCCCATAATTTGTTCCTATTATCAGCTTTCTACGAGAAGTGCTATGATTTTTTCCACAAGCCCAGAGAGATTTTTGAACTCAAGAAAAGAAATCAGAGAGATAACTATTGGTTCTCAAGTTCATAACAATGGTTTTTCCTTTCCACTGATGCTGAAAACAGACATAACTGTCCTGTGACAGTAAGAAGTCTGTACCAGGAGCAACATTCTTGTAAGAATTAAAAAGAAATGCCATTATAGATTATTAAGAGTTTACTCTCTTTTAAGGATCTTTCCAACCACAAGATGGACTAACCAAGATCCCGAACTTCTTTGAGGGAGACAAATTGTACAATTCTAGACTGTCATGGAAATCAAGGCTGACCCTCAGCTGAGCCACCCAATGGCAGTCTTGAGTGGCTCTGTCCCTTCTTCCCTCTCATTCCCTCTGTCAGTCCAACTCCACAAGGGTCTAAGAGACTCTATCTGTGGTGCAGGTTCTCATCAGGCCCCTTGACAAACTCAGGGATGATCCTTTTCCAAGTGGTACAAATTAGGCTGTGAAGGCAATTTCACCAATCAGAACAACCATCAGGTTCTAGAGTGACTTTGCTTAGCTCTTAACAGAAACTCTACCTGTAGGCCGCAGTGCAGGTTTCCCTGTACTCCTGGAGCTTCACATACACCATGTTGAGGAATTGATCGGAATATGCACTCAAGTCGTGCATTAGGTTCATGAGGTCTTGTACTGTCTTCTCCACAATGATCGTGCTCTGGAAATGAACAACAAGAGAGAAACTCATGAGATTTCTATACTCAAGTAGTGTGTAGGACGAGGAAGGACAACTGAAATTATGTAATAATTTAAGGCACTTGAACTTTCCTGGAAGGATGTGACATTTAAACATATGGACTAAAAACAACAAAATAAGTATACTACATAGGGGTGGTCTTCCAAAGACCTTGGAGTACTTTTTTCTGGAAGGACACGGGATAGGGATTTTCAAATTGATTTCATGGAACTCTTGGCTTCCACAATATATTTCTGTCACTCTTAAGAAAGAAAATGCATATTCAGTTGGAGTCTGATTTATCACCTCAAGGGCTGTTTGAGATTAGGGACCTATGACAGGCAGCACAAAGAAAAAGCCTTCTATGATTTATTTTAAAAGTTTTGAAACCATCAATCTGTTAAGGACAACAACTAACATTTGTATTGTGTTTTACAGCTTGTAGAATGTTTTCACATACACAGCATATGTTATCTCACTTGAGGCTCACATAATAATCATGATAATCATGAACATTTATAGGGTTCTTACAAGTGCAAGGTACAATGCTAAGCACGTTGCATACTTTATTTCGTTTAATCTTCCCAACACCCCTACCTATTGGGTGGACCCTATAATCATCCCCAATTTAAAGAAACAGGTTTAGAAAGGCAAAGTAAATGAAGCAAGGGCTCCAGGCTTTGCTCTTCTAACTACACGGTTCTTCCTAAGAGCTAGATCTGAGTTCTCCGGCCCACAGACCAGCCATTTTCTCATGAGATCACAGTATTTCATACTGTTGTTACCACTATAAAAGCAGGGCCCGACTCACTCAGACATATTTGAAAACTGAACTAAAGAAATATCCAAAGGGAAAAATAATAAACCCATCTTAAAATTAGAGACTGATAATGCTATGCAGCAAAGCAGTGTTATATCTGAAAAGAGGCATATTCAATAAATTCTACGTCTTTGATTCAGAAAAGACCGAGTTGTTTAGACCATTAGTTCATGCCTCTTTCAAAAGAAGCAGAATTTCATGGAACTCTTGGCTTCCACAATATATGTCTGTGGCTTTCAAGAAAGAAAATGCATATTCAGTTGGAGCCTGATTTGTCACCTCCGGGGCTATTTGAGATTAGGCACCTATGACAGGCAGCACAAAGAAAAAGCCTGGAGTAAATATTAATCACATGCTTAGCAGCTTGGAATCCTTTGGTCAATAACTAGTGTGTTGAATATGTGTTTATGTAAAACCACATAGGCTGTGGTAGGTGTAACCATAAAAGTAAGCTGCAAAGAAATATTTTTCCAGTCTGACAGTGAACTATGAAGGAATCAAAGGCATTTTATTATGCTTAACACAGACTATGAGGTATAGAGTTTTGGCTATTTTTTTTTTTTTCCTAATAAAAAGAATGGATAAAAGCACTTAGCTTTCTCTCAACACAATGGAGGGTTAGCTTGAATTATGAGTTACTTTTGCATGCCTATTCAAGATGACCTGGTTGTAGCAGTTTCTCATCTTCTCTCCCCTTCCCCGTTGCCAGTAAAATAATCAGAAGGTGAGAAGGAAGGAGCAGTTATATTCTGTAAGGCAAGGCTCATAGGAAGCCAAATTACAGTCTCTATAGAATCCCCACAAGTTCAACTTCCTTTTCCGTATTGATTTTAAGATTAAAGCACTGCAGCTTCCCCCTGATCCATAATCCCATTCCTCTGTATTTGCGTGTGAGTGACAGGAATTGATTCGGCCTGGCTACACATCCCCACGCTAAGAAGAATTTAAAATCCTCATCCTGATTCTGAACACAGGATATCCTGCAGCATGTGGACAGCAATTAATAAAGCAGAGTGGAGCTCAGCCATTCTCACAAAGCGCATTTAAAATCTGAAACACTGCAGGGAAGATGGGCACAGGAGATCACTCTGATGATTGGGAGAAAGGGCCTGGGTCTATTCCCAATTACGCTATTGATAACCATCTCCCGGGTAGGTTTGGGTAGCCCCCTCGTTTTTCATGACTCAATTTAGTCCTCTAATAACCAAGGGTAATTTGATGGCTCCTTTACTCTATTGGCCTTCATGACTCACGTATTCAATTTGTGCACTGATACTTTTACACAGGGTGAATATTGTGCAATTGTTTTTAAATCATCTCATGTGTGTTTGCTCTTCCTGAATAAATTATCAACTTCTCAAGAGAGATCAGCATTCTTCTTTTCTTTTTGTCTATCTCCCATTCTTCCCTTCCCCTACTTGTTTATAATTTCTCAGAATCTTCAGGGAAATACTATTAATAAAAGAAACAAGGCTAATAATACACAAAAGTATATCTCTGGATATCATGTATGTGAGGGATTTTAAACAAAGATACCTTTGCATTTTGAAATCTCTTTGCGTGGATTAGGTTTGGTCTGTATTTATTGCAGTGCTCATTTGGAAGGGAAGGGGGGACTGCAAACACCTCTGCATATCAACTGGAGGTCAAGGTTTCGAGGATGAACAAGAAGTACCAGCAGGGAATGATTAGGCAGGTAGGTGATGCCTGATGCTGCCATGGTTTAATTCTAATGGTTCTGCTCAACACAGAGTCTATGTGATGCTATATGATTACATACAATTTTGCAGCTATTTGGTTCGTTTACCTTGTCATGGTAGCACTCTGGATAATCAATCACTACATTCTCTTCAAGAAAAATGACACTGTAGTTTGCCAAATGATGGGTATTTTTACAGGGAAAAAAGTTCCTATTTTTAAAGAATTTATAACAATTTCCAAATCAGTGGCTCTGACAGATAAGTGTTGAAAATAGCAAATTTCTAACAAGGTCAATCTTGTTTTTATTTATTTGAACTCTTTAGCAACACAAATGATTTATGGACTCATTATTAATTTTCAGATTTGCCAATGTTGAATATAACAACTTCATAATAAGAAAAACCTTTATTTTATTCATTATAATTTCTATTAAACAAATCACAAATGATTGATATTTGTTGAGAAACAATTCGATTCACATTTCTTGCAACTTATTACCAGGTAATAAAGTCTGAGCATGACATGAAAAATGAGGAAAAAAAAGATATCCCAGGACAGCTGATGCAATTTAAAAAAAAAAAACATTGCTATGAAAAATAAACAACTAAAGTTTATTACAGGGATACACTAGAAACCTAAAGTAAAAAGTGAGTACATATGAATCAATTGTTTGGTTCTGCACTTGTGAAAAATGAAGGAATGAAGATGACTGGACCTTTGAGACCTAGTCCGTTGTTTGCCAAAATGGGGCTCTGCAGCATGATACAATATTAATGTTATAGAAAATTCACTCTAAGTTCATATAATTTGGAAAATGCTGAGTTAAAGAAAACTGAAGTTTAAGAGTCATTGTGACAAGAGTAGTATTCAGTCTTTCCCTATCGAAATAGAGAAAACATTTTTCATAGCCCATTTTTTTTCACATCTACTGGAACAGTGTTTCCAGAATATGGTTTGGGAACAACTCTCCCCAGTCTCTGGTTATACTGATGAGGACTAAAGGCCCAGTGACACAATTGAGGCCACGTGAGGAATACTGGTGGGAACAGGGTGAGAATCAGGTCTCCTACTTCTCAGTCCATGCCCTTTTCTACGCACCAAGCCTGCCTTTGTAATCGTCTCCGCAGCTCCACTGAGCATGCCCACCCTGTGCTCCAAACACACTAAATTACTAGCGGTCTCTTGCCTGCACCAGGCTAATTCCTGCCTCTGTGCCTGGAGTGCTCTTCCTAGCTCCTGCCTCTCATCCTTGAACAGTCAACTCAAGGGTTACCTGCTCTGATTTAAATGCCCTTCTTCTGTGCTACCTGCTCTGATTTAAATGCCCTTCTTCGGTGGCTAAATAATTTTGGCCCAGGCTCTAAATGGGGTGTGGTAATCACTGGTTCACTTGGCTGTCTTTTCCACCAGACTGTAAATTCCTTTTGATCAGGGACTCTACTTTCATATCTCTAACACCTAGCAAGGCATCTGGCATACTGCAGGTGCTCAATAAATATTCATTAAATGAATTAATGCACATGCACAGCAAATTCAGAGGGCAAAAAGACAGATTTAGAGTATAAACGTAATGTGCAGCAGCGGGTAAAAACCTGATTTGGGAAGGTGAAATCAGACCACAACCTCCTTACTACTGCATTACTATATGTTAATTCCCATGGTTGTAAGGGCTGAACGTTTATTGTGGTGAAGGTCTTAGATATTTCTACAAAAATACTCCTGATTTCATCTGATTGTATTATTTTCCATAATGGCAATCCATTATAGACATAAATAAATGTGCTAATTTTAAAGTTTTAAGACATATAAATTTACAATACAGAAAAAAGAAAAACAAAAACAAAACAACTTTAGTTTGGAGAAGGCAAACTGTATGTGTGCTGGTTTAGCTACTGAGAAGGGATGGTTCAGAGATGCTGCAAAGAACCTAAGCTTCTGGGAGACTGCTTTAGGAAAAATTGGAAAGAAAAATGGTCAGAGAAATCCATCCATCACTTCAGACACTTTCCTCCATCACCACGACACACACACATACAAGCAGTGATGGAACGAGGGGACTTCACGAGTGTTTGATGATGACAATAACCGTTCTGTTTATTGGGGCATATTCAACAACAATTCAGTAAAACCTCTCATACCATATTGTCCCTTCGGTTACTATTAGCTCTAAGTTGTAGTTGGCTGTAAACCATGATGATAACTATAACAATAACAGTAATGACAGAAACCAATAGGAAATCTATTTCCCATTTTTTAATCTGTTTTGATTTGTGTAATGTTTACAAAGTGCTGAATGGGTCTGCTCCTTTACTAAGACAGCCCGTAAAAGGCTATGCATCCAGGAGTTGGTGCCTGAGGAATAGCCAGTTCTGCTCTTCTTAAATCATCCTCCACCCTGCAAGCAGAGTGATCTTTTAGAAAGTTCTACCTCCCACAGAAAGGGGTGCTCATGCCCATCAGAAGACATGAACATAAATATTCATAACAGTTTTATTTAAAACAGCCTCAAAACCCCAATTCTCACGTCCATCAACAGAGTGGGCAAATAAATTGTGGCATATTCACACAGTGAACACTGTGGAGTGATGAAAAAGATGAATTACTGCTACATGTGACAACACGGGTGACTCTTACAGACCTTACGCTGAGTGAAAGTAGACACAAAAAAGTACAACTGTATTATTTTGCTACTATTGTGGTTCAAAAACAGGCAAAAGTAATCTCTGGTGAGAGAAGTCAGACCAGTGGCCACCCTTGGAGGGGGAGGTCCTGACTGAGAAGGAGAGAACCTTCTAGGTGGTAGAAATATACTGACTGGGTAGCTGTTGCCTGAGTAAAAACATATGTAAAAATTCTTTACACTTAAGATTTGTGCACTTTACAAATTTTAAGGTTAATATAAAAAGAAAAATTTTAAAGTTATGTCTTTTACCAGCTTACAACTCTGTAATGGACCAGGACTCACAATCTTCAGGTAACTCATAAGGCCCTTCGTGACATGGCTTCTTGTCTACCCTTCTGGCCACATCTCTGACTATTTTCCACTTGCCTCTCCAACATGCAGCTACATGAGGCTTCTTTCAAGTCTTCATTACCATTTTTGGACCTTGCACTTGCCTCTAATACTCTGTCCCTCTTCTTCTTTCCTGGAGTACTTTTCCTTATTTTTCAGGTTCCATCTGGAATGTTCTTTCTGTAGGAAGACTTCCCTTAACCTCCACACCAGATTCAGTTTTCCTGTTATAAACTTAGAACATCTTTTATTTCTTTGTTATAACATTTAGATACTTGTAATCGCTTGTTTAGGGTCTGACTTCCCCACTGATCTACAAGCTCAGTAGGGACAATTATACAGGAGATGACACATAACAGGCACTCAATAAATATTTCTTAACTGAATGGGCAAAGTTAAGTACATCCTATGGTAAGATCAATTCATCACCTATCAGAGGAAGGAGAAGAAAGGACAAAAAGTAGTTCTGAAGCTATGCTCTGGAGTTTGGTCCTCAAACAAAACCTTACGTCCAAGCCAAAAATTGGAAATAATCCAAATGTCCATCAACAATAGAATGGAAAAATAAAATCGTGACATATTCATATAAAGAGATACTACTGAGCAACCGAAAAGAACTAACTAGTGGGACCCACAAGAATTCACATAGATGAATATCACAGACATAATACTGAGTAGAAGCAGCCAGTCGAAAAAGAGTATATACTGTTTGATTCCATGTATGTGACACTCAAGATTAAGCAAAGTTAATGTGCAGTGAGAGATGTCAGAATAGCAGTCACTTTTGCTAGGGAAGGGTTATCTGGTTGGTAGTCATATGCATGTATGCTAAACCTCGATTTTAAAGAATTTATGTCCAACCACTGTACAAATATACACTCCTTCAAAAGCTTTTGGGAATACCATTTGTAAGCACATAGGTATTATATCATAATCATTTTTACTTGTGTTCTATTTTTTAACTGTGAAGATGTAGCAGTATTGTTGGCAACACCACTACTGACCACCAAATAAGAACTGTTGTGGAGAGGATCAGAAGTTATTTGGGGAAAGAGCAGGGAACTTAATTAATTAAACAGATAAACATTTATCAAGTAAATATCTTCTCTGTGACAAATACTAGGCTAACTGTAGGAAGTATAAAGCCAGACAAGTCAAGATTCCTACCCTCCAACAATCTTAGATATTAGAAGGAAGAGAAAAATAAGCTCACAAATAAGGACAGTAAAATGTCAGAGGTGCTATAATGGGCATCCATATGTTGTACAGTTGAGACATAGAGGAAGAAAGAGTTAATTGGATGAGGGTGGAAGGGAAAAGTGGTGAGAAAGAAGAATTTACAACTGGTCTAAGTCCTGAAAGGTAAAATAGCAATTTGTAGGGTAAACAAAGATGGAAAAAAAGGACTTCAGGTAGATGAAACAGCATGAACATGACACAGCATGGGATGCAGGGAACTGCGAATGGTTCCTCGTGGCGGAGGTGAAGGGAGTGTGTGTGTGCGTGTGTGTGCACACATGTGTCTGTGTGATCAGGTGGAGGGCTGGAAGAGGCAGTCAGAAGCCAGATCATGGCGGTCCTTTTACAATATATGTACATACAGAGTAGCTGAACAGTTTGAATATTCATCTTTTCCCCTTCTCGAGCAAGAAAATGTAACAAATTAACCCAATTTGATGTCCCTTATCACTTGGTGACCCACTACAAGTGTAGGAAGGTAATTTCAAAAAGTTCCACTGTTCAGAAAAGATGAGTATACTTATATAACAAATAAGGAAAAACATTCTGAAGCTTTGTTTCTCAGGGTAAAGAGTTAGATAGAATTTACAAATAGGCTTAAACAAATAATAGGAAGTCAAATTTTGAATAATTAAAAAAACTATACTCCTTTAGAATTCACATGATTATAAAATTTATTTGTCAATTAAAAACAGGGAAAATGTATGTGATGTAAATTGTCAGTAACATATTTTTAAACATTTTAGATAGAGGATCATTTATGGTTGAATAAAATCTGTGCCTAATACATCTTATAAGAACAGCTGGCTCGTTATGAGGTTTATTCGGGGGTTTGTGATTTCAAACTCAAAAAAAAAAATCATAGCAGAAAGAGAGGAAAAAAATGTACAACATTGTGCTTAATTAGGCCATGTGATCCCAGGGGCCATCTTTCTTTCCCTAGGTAACAAAGAAATATTTGTTGACTTAAATATTTCAAATCAATGTAACTCCATGGCTAAGTTATCAATATGTAATGGAACTCAGAGAGTCAAAATAGATCAATGAATAGATGAACACTGTAAGAAATATTTCCAATACCCCTCTTCCTCAACACACACACACACACACACACACACACACACTCTCACTTCAAAAGTACCTTAATGTTCTTACTCAGCAAAATAGAAAATAGAAAGTGCTACATGTTAGGAAAGATACAGAAGTACAACAACAACATTAGCAGCTATTGTATTTCTTTTGTGCCAAGAAATATTCTTGGTACAAAGCATGGTCTCTTCTTTCCCGGGGTGATGGTAATCTAGTTGGGATAACATCTCTTAAAATAGGAAATAAGTGATATTCCAAGAGAAGATGGAAATAAGTGCCAAAGACAATGTAGGGGAATAAGAATAAAAAATTGAGGGAGCCTGAACTGGGATCCGGAGGATGGGTGAGGTTTGAATACTTCCAGAGGTAAAAGCAAGGCATTTCAGGCAAGGGAAAAGGTACAGGCAAAAAGGCTGGGGATAAGGGATGAGCTAGTCTCATGTAGCAAACAGGAGACAAGTGTGGCTGGAGGAGGGGATTTCTGATGACGAATCTGGGAGATTTGTCCAGGGAGACTGACTGGATAGAGGGACGCAGCTAGTGGAAGGCCCGAATGACAGGCAGCCTGAGGAGAGAAGCAGGGCAGTATTCAGTAGTGGAGATCAGAATCCTAATTCTGGAGCTGAGCTGAAAGCAACCCTTATTACCCAGCCTATTCTCTGGTTTAAAAAAGAACCATAACAACTTTTAAAGGGGCTATCAAACATACATAGCTAGTTTATGATACTTCAAAATCTAGAATCCATACCCTTATAATACCCTGAAATAATAATAAAAAAAAAAGTCCAGAGGTGCTTGTGGCTGAGTGACAAAACCCAAGCAAAGAACAATGTGGGTGAAGTGAGATGGGAGGGAGGGTCTATACAGTCCTGACTCCTGGGTGTCCCTTTCAAACCTCAGGAAATTCAATCAAACATAAAATAAGGTATAGCATGAACTTTGGCTTATGATGACTGAGTTTGAATTTCAGATTCTTTTAAGCACTTCAATAATGCAGTAAAATATCCTCGCTATGTCTGGGGTTGGGTATGTAATTATTCACACCCTTTTGCCTTCTCTACACTGTAAATTCCATGAGGGGACATGACTATCTTGATCACTGCTATTTCTGCTGTACCAGATACATATTTGTTGAATAGATAAATGAATACATGTTAAATGAATGTAAAAAAAAATATCTAGAATCCAGGCCTCTGAGCTCCCCCTGACCAAAGTTGAAGATATGGCATCAAAACTAATAAATTATTATAGTTGATTATGTTTACTGAAAAACATGAAAAATCAATGAAGAGAGAAAATCAGGAAAAAACTCATTTGCCACCATTTGAGGTGGCTATTAAATCAAAATCTTCTTGGAAATTTGGTACGTAAAGAGAAAGAATTATGCATCTGTTCTGTCTTTCCAGTAGGACTATATTTTAGCATTATCGAGATGGAAAGATTCTACTTTAAGGATGAATAGCAGCTAAGAAATATAGAAGGAGTAACAGAATTTGAAAATCATTTTGCAGCCCCTAATAAAACAATTGATTCCGGTAAAGATGATCCGTTGGTACTAAAACAAAAATGAAAGTTGACAGGGAAATGAAGGTTCAGGTAGTATCAAAGTTACACCACACAGATTACTTTGTGGTCACACAAGGAAAACCAAACTATACAATGGTGGGATCAGAGGGTCACAGCCCTCAGGCGGGTGTCAATCTCAGCATCACTAATGTCAGGAAGCCAGCTCTTCCAGGTCTGTGAATGCGATGGAAAATAAATAACAACAACTATGAAATATTCTTACTAAAAACATTTAACTTCAATCTAATCAAGATTTTAGACCTAACTTTTAGTAACAAGAAACAATCAGACAAATACAGAAGATGGAATATTCTAGAGATCAGCTGGCACAGGTCTATTCAATGCATCAGTGTCACGAAAACCATGACTGTTTTAGATTAAAAAAGACTTAAGCCATATAACAATTATGGCCCTAGAAAGAATCTGAGATTGGAAAAACTAATTGTAAAGAACATTTCTGGGACATTTAGGAAAATGCAAAATAGAATAGACATTAGAAGATATTAGAAACTTACTGCTAATTTTGATAGTAATAATGCTATTTTGTTAATGCATTAATGACAATGAAGAAGATAGCTCTTGCTCTGTGGAGAAGTAAAACTGAAGTATTTTGGTATAAAATCGCTTTAGGTCCTGCCTTAAATTAGAAAACTAGACAAAATATATGAAACAATAGTTTTCAGACACCAGAGATGGAAAACAAATGAGGTGAACCCTATAAATGTCCCAGCTGGAGAGTTTCCAGGCCATAAAGCAGGAAGGGGGGACATAAACAGAGCCTGGCAGTTTTGCTGAATTGAGGAGAAAGAATTTGGAGTTTTAGAAAATCAAGGTAGCTCCAGTTTTGTGGGGCAAAATACTGGAGAGGAAGGAGCTGCACAAAGAGAAGGAGAGAAAAGGGGATGAGAGGAGGGAGGAAGAAGAGAGAGGGGGAGGGAGAGGGCGAGGGAGAGGGGGAGGAAGAAGGGGAAGAAGAGGGGGAGAGAGACGATATATATAGAGAGGGAATGGAAGAACATGTGAGCATACAATCTCTGTAGATCTTCAGAAGGGTTGTCTTAAACCTTTGGCTGAATGCTGATCTGTGTGGTAGAAACTACTGGGGCCAGGGAGAGAACTAGCTGAAAGGAGCAGGTGGAACGACCCCCAGAGTTCTCACAGGGAAAGGAATGGTTCATGTTCCCACTAGCTAGAGAGGAAGAACCTCCTAACAGACAGAGTGTCAGGTAAAGTCCTCAGGAAAGATCGTCTCAGTAGTGGAGCCAAATTAGCCTGAGACTAAAGACTGCCCTGGACCTGTCTGACATAAGCCTTGACATAACCAAAATAATTCTAAATAAATGTATTCTCAAAGTTCAACTACTTTTTATATTTAAAAAACTACAACAAAATCCAGCACTTAACAATGTAAAAAGAAAAATCACATGTCCAGCATCGAATCAAAAATTACCTGGCATGGAACCAAGTGGGAAAATATATGAAGAGTAAACTCAGTTAAGAGAAACAGACCCAGAAATGACACAGATAGTAGAATTACTAGACAACGAGGTTAAAACAGCTATTATAAATATGATCCTATGTTCAAAAACATAAAGGAAAACCTGAATATGAGTAAGAACAGAAATGGAAGACACAGCAATAGAAACTATCCAAAAATAAGACACAAAGAGAAAAAAGGATGAAAAAAGTAGGAGAGTCAGTAAACTGTGGGACAATATCAGGCAGCCTAATATACATGTAGCTGGACTTCTGAAAGGAGGTGAGGAGGTAGAGAAAATATAAGATATAATGGTTAAAATTTAATGGTTGAAATTTTCCCAAATTTGATGAAAACTATAAGCCCCACAGATCCATGAAGCTCAATGAACCTCAAACAGAAGATGGCAAAAACTACAGCAAGTTACATTATAACCAAATTGTTGAAAACCAGTGATAAATAAATAAAATTTTCAAAACAGCTACAAAAAAATAGATGAGATTTGAAAGGAAAAAAGAAGAATCCGGGCCTTTTGACTCCAGTTTGATGTTCTCTTTACTACCCTATGCTGTGCCCCACCCTGGGGAAAATGGCGTTAGAGGAAGATGGAGGACCTGGACACACTGGGGTGGCCTGGAGAAGGGAGAGTTCCCAGCAAGGAGCTTGACTGAGGCCTGACACTGGTCTAGGGTGCCTAGCACTGAGGTGGCGTGAGAGAAAAGAGAGACAAAGAAGAAAGGAGGAGGAAGGAAGAAGGAGAAGATGACAATGATGACAAGTATGATAAAAGCTAAGCTAAGAAAAAAATAGTCTCAAGAAAGAGAGATCATGTGAGGGCATCTGACCTTTAAAAAACAAACCAACTACTCACAAAATCTCACAGTGAGCAAAGAAGAACCTGAGTAATAGTGCCTCCTGGAATTTTATTTCCCAGTTATATATTTCTAAACACTTTCTTCCTGCTCAAAGGGTTCAATATTGTATCTCCACAGTCTATACACACACAAAAAACCCCACTCCATTCTTTTCCTTAACCCAAACTGGGCAAACTGTTTTTCTGAAAAAGGTAATTTACTCAAAGAAAAAAAATAACAAGAAGCAGCATAAAAGTCAAAAGGCACAAAAAAGAAAATATAGGTGAGCTTATACAGAATGGACATATATTCAAAGATATATATATATAACCAAATTTTAGCTCCTACTTGACTGGATTGGCCAAGGTAAAATAGCCAAGTACCTTTGTCTTCCTTCCCTTATTTTAGGTATGCCTGTAAATATAGATAGCATTTATAATATAAATGTGAATGTTAGAATGAGCTACCTACCTATCATTCATCTGTCAACCCATCCAATATTTATTGAGCACCTACTATGCATCAGGCACTGCTACTAAGCTGTGCTCTGGGAATAAAACAGCACAAGAGTTTATTCATATACACACACATATTTCCTGCACTCCGGGGTTTATAGTTTAGAGGAGATAAATAAACAAAACAGGAAATTGTAATGATGCATGCCACAGACAGGTCTAAGTGCTTTATATGCATCATCTAAACTCACCACAGATCTTTACTTAACTCACTATAGATCTTATGTAACCATCTATAAGGTAGGTACTATTATTATCCCCATTTTACAATTGAGAAAACTAAAGTCCCAAGAGGTCAAAGACTTGTGCAGAGTCACACAACTAGAAAGTTATAATTCCAGCCAGTATTTGCACCCAGGAAAGCTCAATTCAGAGCTTACCTTAACCACTGTTTTTTGTTGCTTCTAGTAAAAGCACGAAAACAGTAGGTTATGAGTTAAATCTTTTGAGGTAGTCCACGATGCCAGGTGTAGCATGGTCAAGGTGAATGAGGATGCTTGTGGAAGGAGGTTACTGTGACCTTCAGGCCATGGTTTCAATGGTGGAGTTGGTGAGACCAAAATCAGGTTTACAGGAAGCTATGAAGATGGTGTGTGGTAAGGGAAGAGAGACTGACATTTGAGACATTTGTCAGGGAAAGGAGAGCGTGAAGTAACTCTGCAGGTGGGTGGCATGGAGTCAGGACAGGAAATGGAGATTGGACCTCCTGCTGTCAGTAGACTGCTGTGTCGGTCCAGCCCTCTGGAGGCACAGGCCATTCCAATGCCAGCGGCCAAGAAACTCGTCATGAGCAGTTTTAGGCCTGTATGGGCTCTTCTCTCTTCCCACTTTCCTCAAACTCTGGACTCTGAATTCACCCAGAACCGAAACCCGAGACAAAAGGGTAGACCAGAAGAAGTACCCAAGATTCCCATGCAGGCTCAGGCTAAAATTCAACCTGTCTTAAAACTTATCTTTCTGAAATTATATTGTAGCATGATTTTCCATGCCCTGCTAAAAACATCACCACAGCAATTTCTAACACCCTTCTTCCTGAGAACTCTGAGTACTTTGCAAATATCTTGATCAATATCCCAACAGATTGTGAGAAAGTAGAGCAGTCATTAACATCCCTATTTTATAGCAAGTCTAACACTTAAAGCAGCTTCAAGGAACAAGTATAACACCAGAAAAAGGTTTTCAAAGAACTCCAGAACATCAAGCCAAAGGTGGTCTGAAACACTTTCACTTCTTTACATTTCTCAAATTCTCATCCCACCTCGACTAGTTTCTGTCATATTGCAAAGCATCTGTAGTCACAGAAGCCCCTCTTTTGACATAGCAATGGTATTCAAGCATTTTATGTGATTATGTTGTCCTTTTAAAGATTACATGTCCTCAGCCACTCCCCTTTAGAGCCAACAAACCACCCCAAAATTCACAGAGCGTAACCTTCACTATTCTTCTTTTTGCTGGCAAAGGCAGGGTCTATTGGGCAGGAGGCTCCAGTGACCCACAATGGGGCACAATTCATTAGGGAAGAGCTACAAATATATAAATCAACATGTCAGAGGAGGAAGTCCGCCTGGACCCAGTGGGAGATGCATACTGTATACACATTTGTTCCGCTCCGTGCGGGCTCACCTGTCTTTGGTGGCTCACACCATATAATAATCAATTATGCTGACAAGTTTCCCTACAAATTGTTTCAGCCTCAGTTACATGTGCACCTCAGAGGTGAGATCGGGAGCCCTCTGCGGAGGAGACTGAGCAGGGAGCTTGGCTTCTGGTAAAACAGAACATATGGAACCGTTCAGGGGAGAGTGCCAGCAAGCATGCCAGCGTGCACACGCAAGGGAAAATTTGTTCAAGGGTGGAGACACAACTCAGATATGCCTCATACTGGGAGAGACGCTAATAGTTGAGAAGAACTAGTGAATTTTAAAAAGTAGTTCTTGTTTTTAACAAAACTGGCTGTTGCACACCCAGCATTCCAGCTCATTCCAAAAATAAATTTAATTGCTCTATATGACCTTTCCATGCTGAGCAAAGCAAAATGCACCACTGGGCAAAAATCTAATGACTAGAAAACAGAAGTCCTGGGCTCCAAACGTGGTTTTAAATTTTAACACTGACTGACTCTGGAATATTGAACAAGTTCTCTGTCTTCGTTTGCAAGGGGTGTGACGTTCTTCATGAACCATGACGACATCTTTAGCCTGCCCACCATAAAGTAAACTTAGGCTTTGAATTGTCTCCTTGAGTTTAGAGGAGATGAATCATTTACACTTCTCTTTTCTAGATTTTAGTTATCAAAGCACATTGTTTGTGAAGATAGGCTGATACGAGATTGGTAATCACCACAATGCAGTCTGATGAACAAAACTCAACAGCATCCCGCCTAAGTTTGTGTGAAAGGAACAGTAATAGAACCACCCACGCACTGCCCAGGGAAACAGCTTTTCTCCCAAATCCAAGAACAATTAGTGGTTCAAAATCAGAATATTGAAGCTTTGCTGAATTTCCTTCTAGGACAATCTCTTCATACAGGAAACACCTATGCCCCTGGGAAGGATACAGCCAACAGCTAGAATGTAGAATAGTTTCCAGACTTTAGGATTTCACCAACCAGGAAAAAAAAAAAAAAAAATGGACCAACACAAATCTAACTTTTTATTTTACCAAGTAAGGATGCTTAAAACAAAACAAAAGCAGACCATCTACGATACCATTGTTTTCATAAAAGTGTGAATATTTTAACACCAAAAAATAGGGGAAACATAATATCAGAATAAAAGGACAGTCCCTACCAAGAAAATAAACTTAAATTCTTCACAGACACACCATGCCCCCTGTGTGCGCGCGAGTACACTACGCACTACTTTGACCTTACTTTACCCATTTTCTGTGGATCACATGCCGAATTGGCTGGCCCAGGTTACAAGACTGGCTTTTGGGGACCATAGCTCTAGGTATGAGGTATCACTAACAGAGTACATTCTGCAGATCACGGTGCCTGATGAGACATATGCCAAATGACAACATTCAACTGTTGTGATTGTTTTTAACTTTGGGTGGAGTGGGGGAGTTTTTGCTTTTAAATGCTACCAAACTAGGGCTTCATACTTTCTCAAGTCTTTCACTAGATTACGGATGAAAACGGAGACAGGCTCATATGTTTTAAAAAGTAGGAAAAATAAAATACACAAAGACTCATCTGTCATGATTTTTATCTTTGGGTTGTTAAGTATAATTTTTTTTAAATACAAAATTAAGACAAAACTCAAAAGTATTGCATAAAATTGTTCACCAGCCTCTTACTGTGGGTTACTTAGGAGGCATTTTAAGAACATGCAGATCTAATTTGGAAAGAAAATTCTAATGATTCATAAAATTACCACAGTTCCCATGTAACTGAAAACAATAGAGCCCACCACAAAATATAGATGGAGCATTCAAATCATTTTAATCGTTTCTCATTTTTTTTCTTTTAAACTCTCTGCTTTTTATCACTAAGATTTTTTTAAATGAAAAGTAGAATGTCCATGCTGCCCATTTTCTTCTTTTATTGTTTTCCTTTTGTTCTAAAAATGAGGGTAAAATTAAGTGCCCAGATCACTGGAGATTTCCAGATGGTCAAATGAGTACTTTGGCTCCTGGGCTTGTGTTTTTAATAGATATGGACACACATCTCTCACTCCGTCTCTGGGGCTCTTGTTCAACACAAATTTGATTTAGCCTAAGTACTTAAATATGTGACTACCAAATTTTTGCCTTGAATGAAGACCAAAATTGATTTAATTGCTAAAGTCAAAATGGGAATTTTCTATGCATTTATTAAAATACCCCTTTATTTTCCTGGTGCACATATTTGAAATAAAATACTAAAAGTTCATATTATATATATTTTAATATGTAATTGTATAATATTTTTATATATTTTGCAGATTATTCTGAAATGTGACTTTTTTCCTTCTTATTGTCTCCCTTCCTGATCTCTACCCTTCCTCCAGTTTACTTCATTCCCCTTTTTTCTAGACCCCAGGCCATTTCACCCCTTCTTTTATTTTCATGTTTTCCTTTGCTGTTCTCCTTTTGGTCTAGAACTCTACTATATAACAAGGCTGTAGGCAAGCGCTGGGTAACAAATTCAAGTGCTTATTTTATTAACTAATTATGTACATATTGCTTACTATATGCCAGACACTATCCTAGGTGCTTTTAAAATCATTAACTCATTTAATCCCTGTAATAACTCTATGAGGTAGATACTATTATTATCTCCATTTTACAGATGAGAAAACTGTGGGACAAAAAGTTCAGTAAAAGCTCCAAGGTGGCACAACCAGTAAATGGTGGAGCCAGATTCAAAGCCAGTTGGTCTCCAGAGCCCCTGCTGGTAGAGGAGGAACAGGATGGAGGAGGAAGAAGGGGAGGAGAGGTAGCCATAGAGGGAGAAAGAGAGACATTAATGACTGATTACTGGGGATGAAAGGATGAAGGAGGGGCAGCCTAGGAGTGGCCATGGATCCAGAGTAAAAATCTGGGCTTGGTGTTCATAGGGCTGTTGGGGGCGGGGCGGGGAAAGTAAGGTAGGTGCAACCGCCTTGGAGGAAGAGTTTTGCCATCTTGAGGGTAAATGGCGATTGATGTGACTCAAGGTCATTGGTGACTGGCAGGAGGAGAAGAGCCTGACCAGTGGTGTGTTGGTAAGTGACAACCGGCTCTCCAAGGAAATGGAAGAGTTCTGATTTGTAATGTTTGCTGGGTTTAGAGGTGTAAATAATACCCCCATGGCCAGTTTCACGCTACCAATGTGATGTCACTGAACTTTGAGTTGGGAAGAGACGCACAGTAACACATGGCCATATATTATTTCTGCTATCAGCTACAATAGATGCAAATAAGACTCTGAAGAGCATAGACAATAGTAAAATGTAGTGAAATAAGAAGTGATGAGTTTGATTATTTCTATTCTTTGTTTTTAATATTATAGAATTTACCTTTTAATAATGGCTGTGCTTAATAACAAGCTCATGAAATTTCTGGAAATTTAACAGCTGGCTCTCTGGAGCCTTGGGAGTATGAGTACCTATGTTCTTCTTTTTCTCAAATAAGTGGATAGATAGTGATCTGGAGACTTGATCTTCTCAACATCCCAAATTTAGCACAGCTAGGAAATAGAGAAAGAGGGAAACAAACAAAAATGACAGTTTGTGAGAAACAGAACACTCACTCTAACCTGACGAATGGAAAAAGAGGTCAAGTGTGAGAAAGAGAGTTTGAGAAGGTAAGTCTGAAGACGGGCTGAGTCGTGTTTGCTAACATGCCACAGGCCACGGGAGGCAAACAAAAGAACATTGCTGAACACCACCCCCCCAACTCCCTAAGTGAGGCCTTGCGTCTTCTTTCTCTGTTCTATGAAGATTTTTACTCACAGGAAACACAGGTCAAGAAGGAATACAGGACGCTTCATAAAATGACACCCTTTAGGTGAGGCACAATAAGCTGTGTAAAAAGAAGATACAACCCAGGAACTTAATGAAAACAATATACGGATAAAGCTGGATTTGGCACTGAGAAAAATCTGCATGGAAAACTGTGACAGAGAGAGAAGAAAAAGTTCAATAACATAGGCAACTAGCAATCTTTGGAGAAAGACGGTCTATTTCTCTCACCAAGCTTTCCCCAGAGTCAAGTACAATCATACTCTGGATATATTTTCCACTAAATGGATTTCCATGATATCTGTTCTATGAGGTAACTGTTTTTAAAATTCTTGTCACTTGAGTACAAAGGGATGTGGGGAGATATGTGTGAGGAAAAAAAAATGATAGTGGAAAACTTTCTGCCTTTTTCTTTATTGCTTAAGATTCTAGTAATATTTACAAATGCATGACCTCACAAACAGATGCATACCTAAAATTTTTTAACTTTCTGCTCTTCCTATATAGCACAATATACGATTTTATGTATAAAGCACTTATTAAATGCTTATTGAATTGAAAGATTAGTGCAAGATCCATCTCATTACTGCACACTGCCAAATAATGGGCTGGTTTGCTAATTGACACCTGAACATATAATTATAACTGGCAACCCTACATAGCAGAGCAGCTTAGGTCAAAAAATCAGCTAACTTCCTGATCCCAAGAGGCAAGCTGTGGATTGAATTGGAAGTTAGCATAGTTCTCACTTTTATAATTGCAAAGAGGAAGCACAGCTGTAAGCCTCAGGTTGGCTCTGGCGAAGCCAATACCAAGAACAGAGCCTTTCTAGTTTTATTGAACACTGTGCTTCTGCTCCCCTGTGCTCCTTACTCAAATGATAAGAGCTTCCTGCCATAAAATTCTAGTTTAGAGAAGGGATTCTACCTTCCTGCCATAGCTGATATGGTACAGCTTAGATACAGAAAAATAGAATAGCTATGTCTAAGGAAGAACCTCTACCAAATTCTTTTTCCATTTCAATCATTTAGGGTTTATTTCTTGAGCACATACTACAAGGAAAGCTCTGTGCTAAGGAGATGTGAGAACAGAAGGGGCAGGAGACTAACTTTATTAAATATCTCCTCTATGCCAGGGATTATGCTAAGCAGGTCCACGTGCTTCATCTTGTTCAATCCTCTCATGCCTCATTTTACACAGGAAGACAGGGAGCTACAGAAAGGTTAAGTTCCTGGCCCAAGACAATGTAGCTAGTAAGTGGTGGAGCCCAGAGAGCTGCCCAGGCTGGTCCTACTCCAAGGCCTCTTCTTTCCATTATACCAGAGTGCAACTTACAACAAGAATTATCAGGCCAGGCCCTGGCATGAATGAGAATGCAATCTAGTTTTGGTCTTCTTAAGAAGATAGAAAAGGTGCATCTATCTTCTTCTTAAGAAGATAGAAAAGGCTGCAGAAATGCAGCCACTCACAGGAGTTATGGTATATCCTGGTGCTATCCATCTCGACCAAGGATGCTCTAGAATGGTTTTATAGACAAGGTAGAATTTGAGATGGGCCTTCAGGGAAGGTAAGCAGAAAAGCTGGACGAAAAGAAGGAGAATGGGTATTCCATATTCCACCAGATGCCTGCTGGGAGAGGCAGGGAGGGGCCTTCTGAGAAAAGGTACAGGGGGCAGGAATGAGAGATGTATTAAGAGAAGAATTCAGGGAAGATGTGTTAAAAGGCAGATTGGACATACACAGCCATTCTTTCTCCCTCCTGAAACCCCACTGAAATGACAGTAAACACATATTTTTCCCCAAGACATAAACCTACAAGGGTAAGGAGAAAACAAAAGCAACACAATTTTGGAAGTCCTTAATATTTGAAGAATAGAATCTCTTTGAACCAAACTCCATATAGAACTATCACTAAAAACAGTGTAAAGTATTTTAATTTACTTAGAAAAGAAAATTCTTGCTTTTTACCTTTGTGTTCTTGGCAATTATTTGATTATCAAATTAATGAAATAACCTCAAATTCATGCTAGTTTAAAAGAGAAGGCCATTAGCACACATGCATTAAAGATCTCTAAGAACCATACAGTTAGATAACACAGAGACTGCAGTGCACAAGTTATAATCTTCCTTTAATTAAGTTAATCAATACACATTTGCTCACGGTTCTACTGAAAAGACCTGGTCTCTTTTAATATGCACACCCATCTCTAAGGCTTCTAAAAATTAGTCTGTGACAGGTTTAAGTAAGTGATTAGGGTTTTCCACTGTTCTCCTACAGGTCACATACTATGTATCACATTTAAGTGAATGTGGCAGGATAATCTTCTGAGTGACTAATTTCTGTTCTAACTGCTTTGGAAACTTGGGAAAAAACATCCCAGAATGTATTTTTTTTCCTTCTCCTTTGCCATCACTTGTAAAAGTCTTTGGTTCCCCAAAGGAAAGAATTAACAGTTTCCATTGCTTCAAGGAACTCCCAAAAGAAAATCTACCAGCCAAGTCTCTAAGAAAGGAAGCTGGAATTGCCCTCAATGGGAAGGAGTAGGAGGTTTTGTAAGCTTTGAAAGGATTAATAACAATGCTAAACATCTGCCAAGCGCTGATGACTTTGTTAGAAAGTGTTCACAGTAATATGTATGTTAGAAATTTACATAATCCTTGCAACAATCCTGTCAAGGAGGTATTGTTATTGCCATTTTACAAAGGAGAAAACTGAGGCACAGAGCGGGTAGCTAATGTGCCCAAGGCCATACAGCTAGTAAACGGCAGAGCCAGGACCTGAACCCAGGCAGTCTGACTGCAGAGCCCACTGGCCCAGTTACTCATAGGAGATCCCTGGATCTTGGGGATGCCTAGGCTGGGGAATGTTAGTTTCCATAAGTGGCAGAATCTATAGCTGTCCAGTGCCCCGAGTCACTGATGAAGCAGCGTGTGAACATCTGGGAGCCCAACACTACATTAGTACGATGAAAACCCCAGGACAGGTCTGGTGGTTGAGTCTGCCTGGCATGGGTGGAGAGATTGCAGGGCACAGCAGAGTCAAATGTTTTCAAATCAACCAAAGGGACTTGCAAGTGAACGTCTCAGCAAAAACTAAGATGGACAGAATCCATTAAAGGAGAGAGAGCATGAACATTTATTTCTCTCTCTTTGGTAGAAAATGTTGTACAACTCTTACAAAGCTCTAAAACTCAAAGCTTCAAATGGTAAGCATGTGATGTGACGGATGTGTTAATTAGCTTGATTGTAGTAATCATTTCACAATGGATACATACAGGAAATCATCACACTGTACACCTTAATACTACACACAATTTTTATTTGTAAATTATATCTGAATAAAGTTGGAAAAAATTTTTTAAAAACCTCAAAGCTTCAGAGCACACATGCTCTCAGATCCAGAGATGAATCAAAATGAGTTCTACTTTGGAAGAGGGGCAGTAGATAAATAATTAAATTGGAAGGTACCTGTCAGAGCTGAGATTCAGTGGAAGAAGGAAGTTACAATGTCTCAGACTGACCAATCCCCATTGCCCAGCCTGCATGACTAGGCACCCCTCCCCAGGAACAGCACAGCCATCTCACCAGTATTGCCTCTCTAGCTAGCATTTTCTCTTGCCGACTTCCCCATGTTCCATGGCTGCACTGAAGAGCACAACTAACCTCTATTCCTTGGTCCCCTGCTCCCAACTATCTCATTCCAGCTAGACCTTGAGACATAGGCGGCCCTGCGTATCCTGAGCAGCCAGTCAGTGGCTGATACCCGGTAAGCCAAGTAGCCAAGGGAGGCAGCGTGTAGTGGGGAAAGGAAGGCTGGGATGCACCCCCAACTCCATCAGTGACTTGCTCTGTGACCTTGAGAAGTCACTTGATTTCCCTCAGTCTCTTATTTAAAGCATTTACTTCATAGGATTGTTGCAAAGATTAAAAGAGATCATATCTATGAAAAACACATTGCTCAATAAATAACAGTTATTATTAGTCTCCCCTTCATAAATGTTAGTTGAATGAAGGTAATTTTCCTGAGAAAATATTGAGGCATAAATATAATCTTTATTAAGAAAATATGCATAGCAAAATAGATGCCTCCAAGTTCACAACGATTGGTCATTAGTAGAGGTATCTTAAAATAGCAACTAAGTAAGATACAAGTGTTTCTGCAGAGGAATGAATAAAAATAAACATGAAAATGCAAGAGATGGGAAGATAATGTAGTCCAATTCAGAATATTACCACAATTTAAAAGAACTGTTGGCATACACTGAATTTATATGTCATTTCTAAGTAAATTACACGAGAGGACCCTAGAGGTTTCCATCATAAACAAACTACACTTATGTTTTCATCTGTTTGTTTCAAGGCATTGCCAATGCATTTATTATTCTTCATTTCTATTGCTAGAAGGTTTCCTTTTTTTTTCTGTTAAGGGAATGAAAACAAGAAATTCAGTAAAACCAAAAATCTTAAAAATCATCTTAAATTTGATTGGGCAAATAAAATTAGTCAAGATAACTCTGTTCCATCAAATTTATTTAAGAAAAATTAAAAATTATTATAAAGTAGTAAATATCTTTTAAATTATATGCATAATAATCCTTTACTATTCACTGTCATTTTCCAGACAAGGGTTTTCCAAATAAAATCTTAATTCCTAATAGGTGGTTTACCTATTTTAAAACAATATTTAGTAAGACAAAATTCCATTACCACTTTATGTGATCATTTCTTACACTCCCATCTTTGAGATTTTTCTAAAATACATTCATACTTTCCTGCCTTTTACAGTGGAATCTATAGATCTTAATGTGACCTCATAATGACTCATTACAATAATGATTTGTGATTATTAAAATTAACCTTTCTGTTCAGCAACAAAGCCGTGTTCTTAAAGGTTATACTGGCAGGTGAAGCAGTTTGCACCCCACTTAAATGGCTCCAAACTGGCATGTATTGTAGTTTTAAGATTTTACATAGTTCTTTGTAAAGAAACTAGCAACTATTAAATCTCAATGCTTGAATAAAAAATAGCAGTAGACATTTATTGTTTTTAGTTTGTGCAATGGTTATATGCTGCTTCTTAAAATAATGTGAACCAAAAACTCAGCCAAACTTTTCTAAAATAAACAGGTCTTGCCTGAAGGCCTGTGTGTAAAGTACATAAGGTTTGGTACCTAGGTTTATGGCCACTAGCTATATAACTCAGAAGCTTTCAATTTTGCTTTTGCTAATCTACTTTTGGTAGTTAATTTCTTAATCAATCAAGTGCTTAGAGAGGAAATAAAATGCAAGAGCATCATTATCTTCTCCAACAAGAAGTCAGGTGTGCAGAAGGTACCAAATACTTTGATGAATAAGACAGGATTCATGATACAAATGTATTTTTCATATCCCTGTGTTATAACAAAATTTAAGTTTCTTGAAAGCCAAGCTTGGTCCTGCTAATTTTTGTATATCTCAGAGCACTTAGCACTATGCCCTGTACATAATTAGCAATCAATTATTATTTATTTCTTGAAATGACCACAGGAATAATAGAAAAAGTGTCTTTGGTAGTTCAACAAATGCAACAACTGCCTTGGTGAGGGTGACAGCAATGCCCGTAGACACACGTCTACAACAGAGCACAGAATGGGGCGGGGGCATGACAACCACGGGGTGCATGGAGAAAGCAGAAGAGGAACTCAAGACTGGGGAAGATGAGTGCTCAGAGAGGACCTCTCCCGCCCACTGTCCCCAGGCCATCAAAGTGTTACCAGGGATTATGGGGACAAGCTGTCCGTACCTTGGATTTCTGCTCTTAGGACTCCTGCTCTGAAGAATCTGATCATCTGGCCTCACTACTCATTTTCACTTCTTACTGTATAAGACTGCTAGGCCCAGATGTGCCACACAGGACAATGTGTATGTTTTCATTTCTGGTACACATAATTTACTTAGAAAATCCAAAAATTTTAGTGACAGATCTATCTCTTGTTCCACAATTATCTATAGTCATCAATCTCCCTGCCTTTTCTAATTTGAGTGCAAATGTCTTAAAAGCTACAAAGAAGAGACTGGACAATTTATTGCTTACCAGTATGCCATGGATTGATATTTGGCAAGTTACTAAATACTAATAGTTACAGGAAAAGTTTGGGAGCTAGTGGAATTACCTAAAGATTCTTACCGACTTTTGTATATTAATGAAATCTCCTAAAGTCTTCCTGATTCAGAAGAGGAACGGCAGTAGAGTGAGAACACAGAATCATTTAGATCTGGATATTAGACCCTGATCTACCACTTGCTAGCTGTGTTGTATTAATATAACTAAGTCATGTGGTTTCCTTCTCTATAAAATAGAAGAAATAACCTCTCTTAGGGTTCTTGTGCACATGATACACACAGAAGCATTAGGTGAAATGCCATCCAAATATTGATCAGTATCATCAATTTCCACATATAAATGAGTGGGCCTAGTCAAATCCAGTTTCAGAACCTGTGAACCAAATCCACAGTGGCCACACAATGCTCTGTACTATTTCATCTCAGTTATTTCCGAATAACTATGATGTAGCCATCAGAAGTTACAGCAGAGACATGGCTGGCATTCATCAAAAGATGAACTGATAATGGAGATGAGAACAACTCTAGGCATGAAAAAAACAAATGCCAGAATCAACATGAGAAGAGATACTTATCACTGCTGCTAATACCACCCTACACAAATACAAGTAGAAAACAAATAACCCAGTGGCCACCTACTGCCTTCTGTGAAATCTGTTTACTCATAGCCCTGTTTGGTCAGTAGATTTTAGCAGACCTGCTGAATGTCACAACTGTCAGTCACTGGTGCGGGGGGTGGGGGGGGGGGCGGGGGGGGGGCTGCAAAGCTGACTGTTTTTCCAAATAAGAGAGCCATTCCAAGCTAGATGGCATCCTCTAACATAGCCTTTATTTTCTTAGCAAAATGTTTAAATGAAATAAAATATACTAAAAGAAAAGTGCAAAAATCAAAAGTGTAGAGCAAAAATTTTTTACAAAGCAAACTCACCCATATAACCACCACTTAAATTAAAAGAGACACCAGGCGTGGTGGCTCACGCCTGTAATCCTAGCATTCTGGGAGGCCAAGGCAGGCGGATTGTTTGAACTCAGGAGTTTGAGACCAGCCTGAGCAAGAGCGAGACCCTGTCTCTACTAAAAATAGAAAGAAATTATATGGACAGCTAAAAATACACACAGAAAAAATCAGCTGGGCATGGTGGCACATGCCTGTAGTCCCAGCTACTCAGGAGGCTGAGTCAGTAGGATTGCTTGAGCCCAGGAGTTTGAGGTTGCTGTAAGCTAGGTTGATGCCACAGCACTCTAGCCTGGGCAACAGAGTGAGACTCTGTCTCAAAAATAAAATAAAATAAAATAAAGTAAAAAAATAAAAGAGAGCACACTGCACACTACCAGCACTCCAGAAGCCTTCCTTGCTAGATTCTGACAGTCACTATCTCGGCCCAAAGGTAACCAACCATTATTCTGACCTCTATCCCTTTGATTCCTTTGACCTGTTTTTGAACTTTATATAGGGAAATAACATAGTGTATGAACATTTGTGTCTGGCTTTTTTGGCTCAATATCATGAGATTCATCCATGTTGTGCCACTTAGCAAGAGTTTGTTCTTTTCCATTGTGTTCTAGTATTCCATTGTATAAACATCCCATAAATTATTTATCTGTTCTGTTGCTCATGGATACTGGGTTGCTTTCAGCCTGTTCATGAACATTTGAGTTCATATCCTTCAGTGAACATATGTACTTATTTTTATTAGGTATACACCTAGGAGTAGAACTGCTAGGTTATAGGATATGTTTATAGTCATCTTTAATAGATACTGCCAGAGAGCTTCCAAAGTAGTCATACCAAAACTTGCCCTCTACTAGCAGTGTACGAGAGTTCTAGTTGCTCTACATCTTTACTCCAGTTGGTATTGATGGGGTTTTTTAAGACATTTTTTAAGGCCTTTTAGACAGGTAGCAGTATCTCATTACAGTATTTTATTTCATATGTCCCTGAAGACCAATGATACTGAGCACTATTTTCATATGTTTTTGGGGGGCAGCTTATTTTCCTAAGTGCCTATTTTTTTTTTTAACCTATTTTTAAAAATTGTCTTTTTTTTTTTTTTTTTTTTTTACTAGTTTGTAGGGTGTGTATATATATGTGTGTGTGTATATATATTGTGGACATATATCTATTGTTGGAAATATATAGTGCATATATTGTCTCTCACTCATGGCTTGCCTTTTCACTCCCTTACACGTGTCATTTAATGAACAGAAGTTCTAATGAAGTTCAAATTATACATCTCTTATCACTTTTTGTATCTTATTTAAAACTCTTTGCCTAATTACAAGGTATGAAGATATTCTCTATTTTACCTTTCCAAAGTCTTAGTTTTTTTTAACCATTTGGATATCTAGTTGATCCAGCATCAATATGGAAAAGATCACCTTTCCCCCAGAGACCAGCAATGGCAGTGTTGTCATAAGCCAGGTGTTGGTCTCTTCTTGATTTTCTATTCTGCCCTATCAATTTCTTTTTAATGAAAAAAATTGTACTGATCTCCCCATGATGGTTTTTGTACTTTCAATATTCACTGATAAAGGAAATATTTAATCACTCAAAGATACTATGAATCCAGTAATACCTACAGATGATCTTATAGTTTGGTTATCATTATAGCTTTTACCCATGTTGACAAATAGTATATTATGTATGAGCCCTAATTACTCAGATTAATGGATCCTTGTAGTAACTCAATGACCCTCAGTCTGGTAACCATGCTTAGATGTTAATTTTTAAATACTTTTAGTCATGCATCCTTGCTCTGATACAATTTCTTATGGTTAACATAAATCTATCACATCACCAAATATAAACACATTGAAAAAATTTAGGAAAATGCTTTCCCTACAAAATGCCTACCTCAGTTTCTAAAAAGAAATATATATGCATTTATGGATGTATATACCTTTTTATCTTTAGCTTAAAGAGTAACCTTAACTTCTTGTAGAGATCTCTAAAACTCTTAGCAACAGCTGTAAATTTCACAGCTAGAAGTAATGATTTAGTTTAACTAAAGGTCATCCTTTCTGTTGCAACTAGTACTTCAGTTAGTCAATCAATCAGTCAATCAAACCAAGAAATAAAATACCTCAATTAATGAAGCCTCTGGGAATAAAGCTCTTTTTAATGAAGTAAGTTAAAAAAAAGATAAAGAAAATCAAAGATTTGAACCGTATGAGCCAATATTGGTGTAGGCCTTATTATGGCTTTATGGGAATGTTTCTAGAGCTATATATGTAACTAACTGCTTTGTCTCATGACTTTGATTTGTAATCACCAAAGGAAAATAGGAATGTTTCTTGAGCTACATATATAACCAACTGCTTTGTCTCATGACTTTGATTTGTAATCACCAAAGGAAAACGGGTTTGACCTCAGACAGAACTGTGGAAGCATCCCCTTGACATTTCTAACCCTGCCTTCTTTACTCTTCTTTATTTACCTTGACGTGTAAGGTACCTGCCCTCCAAACCAGTGTTTCTCAAAGCATGTCCAGGAAACACCTTCATCAAGATCACCTTGCATGTTTGTTAAGATTGTAGAGTCTTCATCTCTACTCCAGATCTAGAGAATCAGAATCTGCCGGGTGGGGCCCAGGAATTTACATTTTAAATCGTCCACAGGCAATTCCTGTGCACCTAAATTTGAGAATCACTATTTCTGGTCCTATTGTAGCTTCTTATTTCCTGAAAACCTTTGCAGATCTCTTCTATAACTTAGTGCCTACGCTGTCTGAGCACAGGCCGGCTTTAACGTAATCTCCCCTTCACGTGCTCCACTTCCCTTTTGGACTTGGGAACAGCTGAATTACTTTCAGCTGAAGAGATTGCTGTGTGAAGGTGGCAGCCGACCAGTACTATTTGGATATTTGGGGATGGGTGGAAGGGCATTCTCAGGGGAGAAAAGTGAAGTAGCAAGAATGTAAAAGCAAGAATACTTTTAGCACGTAAGGAGAACAGGGAGCAGTTAGTTTGGCTGATGTACCTGAATTATTTCTAGTTATATAGAGAGAAACAAATACATACATGTTGAGAGCATTCATATTAATGCATTTAGGTAAATCATGAGATCATGCATGTATGTGGAGGTGCTTTTAAAAGTTTAAAATATTTTTTAGAGGCCGGGCGCGGTGGCTCACGCCTGTAATCCTAGCACTCTGGGAGGCCGAGGTGGGCGGATCGTTTGAGCTCAGGAGTTCAAGACCAGCCTGAGCAAGAGCGAGACCCCATCTCTACTAAAAATAGAAAGAAATTATATGGACAGCTAAAAATATATATAGAAAAAATTAGCCGGGCATGGTGGCACATGCCTGTAGTCCCAGCTACTCGGGAGGCTGAGACAGGAGGATCGCTTGAGTTCAGGAGTTTGAGGTTGCTGTGAGCTAGGCTGACGCCACGGCACTCACTCTAGCCTGGGCAACAGAGTGAGACTCTGTCTCAAAAAAAAAAAAAAAAATATTTTTTAGAGAGTATTATTAATATTTCACAGACCTAAATTAAAGAATTTAAATTCTATGTCTGAAGACTGGAATTAAAGAGGAAAAAAAAGTAATATCTATTAAGCACTTGTATGTGTGGCTCTCTCCTAGATATTTAACTAATTTGATCTCCTTCAATACACCAACATCTCTCTGAAATATTATTTTCCTTAGTATGAAACCAAAACTAGTAGACACTAAGATATTTGCCCAAAGTCACACAACAGCTGTAAAGGAGGAAAGACTTCCTTTTCATTTGTTTTGCATGGTTCCTTCTTCCTTCTCCCAAACTGCAGAATAAACACATCTCTGGAGCCACCAGAATTACAGTTTTTCATTGTCAGTGGCACTTCTTAGGAAGGAGGAATTGCTGGCTCTTTTACTGTCTTCCTCAGAACTTTCAGTTTGATGATCTCTCACGCTCTGTTAGCTTGCCTGTGTAATATGTAGCAATGCTGTGGAAAATGAGGCTTAGAAAGGGAGAGCAAGCTGTCCAACATTAGCCAGCCTGTGTAACCAGATGTTCCCCAAACAGAGCAATTCGGAGGCATATTTCTGACTCACAGTTAACAGCTTAGAGTTGGGCTCCTCTCAAGGACAAATGGGCATTGGCCTCCAGGCTTTGGATTTTTTCAGAGGGAAGAAACACATCTACAGTGATGCCCTGCTGGCCTTCAGAATTGTTGAACCTAAAAAGCCAGCATTGTATAGGTTGATGCATATGAAATTGCCAATATTTGTCCTTATTTGACCTACAAAACTGGCAATTTCATAGTCTAATAGAAATATTCCAGATGTGTTCTAAGGAGTTTTCTGGTCTGCACCTGGCTCTGCTTTCTAGATGACAACATAACTGTTTCTTATAAAATTTCCTGCACTTTAAAGAGCTTCAAGCATACAAAACAAAAGCAACATTGACTATTATACTTAAACGTGCTCAAAGCAATTTTTATCCAACATCTTATTTTATCCTCAAAATCCTGTATAATGAAGACACACAAAAAATGCTATTCTTTTCCAACTTTTAAAAGTCAGGGATGAACCTCTTATGTTAGGCCATTTGTTCTATCTCTAGAAGGATTTTGTGAATTCACTCTCCAAAAAAAACCAATCAACCAACCAACCAACCAAACTGTCCTAACTGATCAAGGATGGCATGAAAGCAGCTCTCCAGTCTTCCTCTCCAATATGATTTCCTCCCACTGCTAATGACTGTAAGCCACCATCCCGTGAATAAACCCATTTAGGTCTCCTAACGCCAGCTGCAAGTAGGAAATTAAAGCAAATGGAAAGCCAGGCGCTGCAGCAGTTCCAGTGTGGGTACCAGGATCCAAGAGATGCTCATACATTAACCAAACAGCAGCACTTTCAAACCCAGCGGGAACCAGTGCCTCCCTGCTGAGAAACAGAAATTAACTTTGTGAGCAGATAATTCGTCTTTAGATGGTTGTCATATTCAGAAAAGCTCTCTGGGCCTGGTGGTGGGAAAAGAGAGAGCAAAGCTCCTGACAGCATAGCCACACATAAAACAAAAGCTTATCAGGGAGCCAGGTGGCACTGAAGATTGATGTTCTATCTTGCTACCTCTGGGACACGAGCTTGAAATGTAGCAGAAGCTATGGTGTCATTTGCCTCTAATGGCTGCTGGAAAAAACTAAGACTGCACAAGCAATGGTTGTAGATTTAACTTAACTGGAAAGGAACAATGAGACGAGTGGAATAAGGTTTCTGAAAAACAAACTGGTGCCACTGGGTGTGGTTTTGCAAAGTTTGCAGGGAGAGGATTAGAGTCAAGTACCCAGAGGGTGCCAAAGATGGCAACAAAGAGACCCACTGGAGTTGGAGGGCTGTCAAAAAATAAGCGCTTGGAATTTGAAATGCATCTTAGGGTTGGATAATAAGTTGCAACAAGATGCCACTTGCTGTTCAAAACACATGAAGCACAAGTGGTGCCTAAGGCTGTGACATTATTTTGACCAATTTGAAATTAATTTAATATAACAGGGTTTGGATTAACTGTAATGGGTAAAAGTAGAGGAAAACTCTCTGATGTTTGTGAACTGAATGGAACACCATTCAACTTCAGAATCAACATTTCATGAGCAATGCCAGGTCCCTACCCTGAAGGAGTTTCCAATACGTGTGATTCCAAAAGGCATTCATGGTGCCTTCTTAGGAGCCATTTGGCAAATAAAATTATGGCTGTTTAGTCCTGGGGCATTAAGACAATCATCCAGGTAGATCAAATGGAGGTATTATTTTTTAAAGTGTTCTATTTCTCCATTGCATTCCTGGCTTTAGATAAGAAGGAATGTGAATCAAGAGGCATCAAGAAGCCTGGAGACACAGAATGGGAGCATCTGGATTTCATACAAGTTATATTAATTGGCCATTGCCCTGGAAATTTCAATTTATAGCTATCTTTATGAATGTGAATGATATCTATGAGGTACCACAGTGTAAAAGGTATGGCAGGTGATAAAAGTCGTGCATTTATCCATTCATCAGACTTTTTCTGAGTACTCACTACACATTAGATACTCCACAAGCGAGCGGCTCATGCAGTGAGAAGACAATCTTTGTATATTCAAGAATTTACAGACTGTGGGTGACAGAGAAGTAAACAAGCAATTACAAAAGAGGTGACATCACACTGTTAGCAAATGGTAGTGCCAAGAATCAGGCCTAGGCAATGTGCTTCAGGTGCTTAACCGTTATGCTGCTTCCTCGCGACTCACTAAAGCATCACACATGTATTTTCTTATTTGCAATTGCACCGCTAACTTCAATCTGTTTAGGGCTTACCTTCTTTTCATATGTGTTCCTTATTTAATGCCCCTTTGGTGCTGTAAGGGTTGAGTGAGTCTCATTTCCATTTTATCAATAGGAAACTAAGGCCTGAGGAAGTTAGGCTTCCCATGAAAGGTCATTCAGCCAGTGAGGGGCAGGTCTGGGATCTAATCCCCTAATTCCGAAGCCCATGCTTTCTTCACTACACAGGCCAGCTTCTTAAAATTAATATTCATATACGGTTTCACAAAGTACTTTAACATGTTCCAGATCTTTTAATCTTACTGACAACACTGAGAGATAAAAAAATATCTCAGATGGCAGGTAAGGAAATCGAGGCTCAGGGTGTTGAGGGCCAGGATCTGTCTACATGGCTGATAAAGCTAACGGCTCACAACCAGGTGCCAGAATCTAAATCAACGCTTCTCTCCCACTGTATCTACATACGCAGATATCACACTGGTAGATAATGACTACAGTTATGTAATAATTGGTCACTAACCTTCTTGAGAGCGAAGGGGAGTGCAGGGTTAGCTACTCTGACTGGCAGACAGAAGGTGGGGCGCTGACTTAAGGTCTACTTTCCTATCAGTTGTAGCTTCTATCCTCTCCCCAAAGAAGATACACACTACACTGTTCAGAATCATTTATCACTCCATTTTATGTTAGCAGTACTATTACATCACTAGCTGGGCACTTAGGGTGGAGAAAATGAATTTGAAGATTAGAAGGTTACGGGCTAAAATATGGACTTCAGGACCCTAGAATGAAAGCCACATATCTCCAAATGCAGTTGTGATTCCATCTTAAGAGTGGAAATAATCGATCCTGCCCGCCTGATAAATGGAAGACGTATGGGCATGGGTGTTTGTATATCTTTTTATATCTTATTAGAAGAAATCTTCTAGGGTACCTGCTCTAGTGTAGAGGAACAGCAGAAATTCACAGGTGGAACTAAGTTGGTTTTCTGGTTTAGATTATTAGATTATTCCAGAAGGTTGGTTCAGGTGGGTTAAGTTGCAGAGATTCTCTCTACTGAACGCCTGGGACGAGCTGTACATGAGAAACAACTCGCTGCTCCCTACCAGTAAAAGCAGCTGATTTGGAATGCTCAGGAACAGAGGAGCCATTATAATACCAATCGGCTAGAGGGCAGCACTGTGTTATCTACCTGCTGCAAATGAGAAAGACATGGAGACAATAAGAGAACCATAAGAAGCAGGGATAATATACTGCACACGTCTCTAGATCATAAGGCGTCTTCCTTCTTTAATTAATGCCAACAGGCAAGTTCTTTTTTGTTGTTTAATTAGTTTCCAGGGAGCAAAGGAAAGGGATGGCGAGGAGGATACACCCAAGCAGAAGAAATGGCTAAGAGGGACTATTTGAAGGTAGGGATAGGGTGGGAGTTAAGAGGGCTCAAAAGTTTAAAGTGCCTCAGGGTCCCACACAGCCTCTCAGTTTTGCTGACGGCTGTGCTTGTGTTTTGAAAATAAAATATCTGCTGAGTGGATTAAAGGAGTGAATTGAATTCCCGAGGCTTCGATTACTTTTCCCTTTGCCAGTTTTTATCAGCAATAATCAGTAAGACCGTCAGATCTGATGTAAGCTTCTTTCCTCTTGCACTCTTCTTAGCTTCTCAGCATGTGAAGTACAGGATTAAAATGTGTGTGTGTGTGTGTGTGTGTGTCTGTGTGTGTGTGTGTCTGTGTGCGCACGCCTGTATATGCTTTTTCACAGTTGAGCCCAGTTGAGGAGAATGCTAAAGAAAATTCCCTAGGAACTAGGAGACCAATGAGTGGGAGCAAGCTCGCACAAGGGGAACACCATCCTCAGAATTCAAAGGCACTGCCCTCCATCAGTCCCTGGAGTCTGTCCTTCAGACTAGCTCTACCCGGCTTCACCCTGAGAAACAGGAGGCTGGACAGCTAGTGTCTAGAGAGGCGAGTGTGAAACAATGCCGCTGATGTGTCGTTACGAGGCCTCTCCCGCAGCCAAATGGGATGGACCCTTGGGCACACTGCTCTCCCCATGAGTGCTGATTCCTGGTGAGGCAGCTGCCTACCAGCTCCCGGATGAGGCTGTTTCCTGCATGCACCATAGCTTCTTGAAGGTTAAACGCTCCACCTCTGAAGGCAAATGGAAACATAGACAATAGCCTTTGAACCCTCCAGGGACTGGGAACTGCCAGAACCTTATTCATGAGTACCTTTGTGCCCACAGACAGGCCAGCAAGAAAAATGCACCTAAAAAGAGGGTATAACACCAACATTCTTGGATTTAATCCGGCCAGAAGAGGTGAGAAATGTCTCTAGAACAGGATCTCTGTGCCCCCAGAGATGAATATGAACAAGAGCACATGGGAAGGGCTTGATAAACACTTGCTGAACTGTACCCAGCTGAATCAGGATGCCTGGGCACCAGCAACACTTGTCAATGGTTTTCAGGTCCTCGGGTATGCCTAAGCCTGATGCCGAGCAACTTAGACATTAGGGCAAAGAAAGATTTTCTTTCCCCATAAAATAGCGGAGGTGATGATCAAAACAATAGATGACGTCTTAACAATAAGAATATTGAAGCTGGGTGTGGTGGCATGTGCCTGTAGTCCCAACTACTTGGAGGCTGAGGCAGGGGTGGGAGGTATTGCTTGAGCTCAGGAGTTCAAGACCAGAGCAAAGTGGATGGTAACAGAAGCCAGCTAGCTACATGAAGCAGGTGTTCCAGCTGGTGAGTAAGTACACAGTTATCCTCAGTGTCATGCTAAAGAATGGCACTGTTCCAAAGAAGCCTGAAACCTTGATTACCTCAACCATGGTCAAATTGCATTTTAACCGGTACTTTTCTACCTTAGGCTAGAGCCATTGCCATTTACTGGATTCTGAACATCAGCAGCAAAAAAACAGGTAATTGACTAAATCTAGCTTTCAGTAACTTTGCCCATCTCAGATTCCGCCAGGCCTTCAAGGAATAGCTGAGAGCAGACATACCTGATTGTCTATATATTTATTTGTTTATTATTTTGGTTTGTGTTTTTCAGGAATCTTTGGTCCCTTGGTCATTGTAAGAGTACTTAATAAACTCACTATGTGTGAATTCATACTAGGCATGGATTTTAAGCACTAGCAGATGTTGCTGTTCCTTTCCCTTAGAAAGAAGATTTTTATCAAATAAAACTCCCTAAGAGTTCTGCTTCCTCCCTAATCTCCATCTCAAAGACTGGAAACAGGAAAATGCTATGCTTATTTTTTTAAAAAGGGAAAGAATGCATTTTAGAAAGTATTGATTAAATTTCAATCATCTCTTGAGTTATGAACATTTAGAGAAAGAAATGTTAACTAAGAGCCATCATGCATTCATCTAGATGTTATGTTAATTTTTTTCTTTTTTTACAGGATTAGTAGACTAAGTGATCTATATGTCTTGAATTATTTCAGTGGCTATCCTTATGGTAAAAACATGGGATGGATGACAATTCATGGAGTCAAGTATTAGCAGGTGTTTGAAAAGCTACACTGAGAAAAGATTGCTTAATGAATTCTTTTCAACCTAAAGGGATATCTGTAATAGACTACAGTCCTTGGAAATGACCTGTACAACAACTTTATCGATAACTCTGAATAAAGACATACAAGATTTATTTATTAAATAAAACCAGAAAGTTGATAATGTTCTGTTATTACCTATGACAAAGTCAGGATTCAACATTTTCCTATTGATAAGTATGACACCAAAATTATGAAATTTACAAGCAACAAATGTTTTTCACTTGGATTCCAGATTACTGGCTTGGTGAAGATCATAAGAAAATAAGAAAAAGATCTGGGGATTTTAATTTGCCAAAAAAATCAATCTGAGTGAGAAATCGGCCCAGGTTCTTAGCAAAACAATGGCATCAAACAAAGATCCTGGGCTGGATTAATAGCAGTATAATGCAGAGTGATGACTCAAGAGAAGATCAAATCAACTGGAATTACCTATTAGAAGTTTGTGTCCCTGTCCTGCTTAAAATCTTCCAATGGCTATCTACTATGCCTAAAACCTATATTTACTTGAGCCATGGTAACATGGCTATGGTGCCTTAAATAAGCTGGTTCAAGTGACTTCTTTTACTAGACTTCCCACACAGGCTCTCTTTCTGTTGATAAGACATGTGTCCACCATAGAGGCCACTATTCACCACTTCCTCTGCCTGGAATGCAGTGCCCACAGATCTTTATTTACTTCTTGGTTCCTTTGTATCATTCAGGAACAGCTCAAATGGCACCTTCTGAGAGGACTTCCCTCACTATTGATCACAAATAAGCCACCTCTCCCCAAATACTTTCTATCCTATTATCTTGTCTTATTTTTTTTTTTTTTATAACATTTTGGACTACCTGAGACCATCTTATTTATCTTTCCTGGTTGACTTGGCTTTTCTACTACTAGACTATAAGCTCCATGAAATATATGATCTTGCTTCTCTTTATTGTCTGCTATATTTACAGCATCTGGAATAGTGCCCAAATAGAACAGTGGCTCTAGAAGTATTTGTTGAATAAAAAGTTAAACATTTGTGCTTGACAGATCATAGCAGACTGTGTTTAATTCTAGGTATATTATTTTGAGAAGGGCACTGGATGTTATCCAGGAAAGAATAACCAGGATGGTAAAAATTCTAGAAACTTCCTCATATGAGGAAGAGTTTAATAAGCTGGGAATATTCAATCTGAAGAATAGAAGTCTAACAGGAAACATGATAGTCATCTTGAAGAAAAGAAAGCGAACTTGCTTTGCCAGTATTCCAGATGGTAAAACTAGAAGGAATGGGTAATTTATAGAGAAACAGATTTTTGGTTCAATTATAAGGAAGAACTTTGTTTAAAAAAAGGAAAGGGGGCCAGTGGATTGCCCTTTGGATGGGTAAGTTTCTACTAAGGTTAGTAGTCAGCAGAGGCTGGATGGGGGTGATGTAAAAATGGATTCTTACTTGGGTGAGTGTGCTGGGGGGAAGAGAAGGTAACCTAGATGACCTTTAAACCCTCTCATTTCTAAACTTGATTTGATAAATAAGTATGTTCATATACAAATGCAATATTTCCCAAAGAGCATTCCTTGGAACATTAGGTCCCTGGGATACTCTTGTGAAAAAAAATTCATTTGGCAAATACTATACACTGTACCCCCTTCTGTGATGTGCTACCTATTTAATGTTTAAGCAATTTTTTCCCAAACCTAGTTTAACCTTGGAACCAGTTTTTACCCAGTACCTATTAACATCCCACAGGGCTGGATCCCATGGAACACATTTTAGGAAATATTAGCCTACGCTCTGGGAAGAGTATTCTTTTCTCCTTAGAATGCCCTAAAGTGCAAAACTGCTAGAATTTCTACTTCTACATTGTGGTCGGTGACAAAGCTTTAGGCTAAAAACTTGGAAGATATATAATACCCAGAGAAAATGTTTCAATTTTCTGCAATTTTATAAAGACAAATAATCTAAATATCACAGGAACTGGCAGTGTTTTGTTGGTTTAGAAGAACACAAACAGCTCAAAGAAATTGACATTCTATTGAGCATATTTACATTAAGAGCTGTTTGTTTGCCTGGTATTGGCACAAGTGCAGGGACACAGACCAGTGGAACACAACAGAAAATCCAAATATAGAACCATCCTCATATAGTCACCTAATTTTCGACAAAGCGGGAAAGAATATACTCTGGGGACAAGAATCCCTATTCAACAAATGGTGCTGGGAGAATTGGTTAGCCACTTGTAGAAGACTGAAACAGGACCCACAGCTTTCACCTCTCACAAAAATCAAATCACGGTGGATAACAGACTTAAACCTTAGGCGTGATACAATCAGAATTCTAGAAGAAAATGTAGGAAAGACTCTTACAGACATTGGCCTAGGCAAAGAATTTATGAAGAAGACCCCCAAGGCAATCACAGCAGCAACAAAAATAAATGAATGGGACATGATTAAATTAAAAAGCTTCTGCACAGCCAAAGAAACAGTCCAGAGAATAAACAGACCACCTACAGAATGGGAAAAAATTTTTGCATACTACACATCAGATAAAGGACTGATAACAAGAATCTATTTAGAACTCAGGAAAATCAGCAAGAAAAAATCAAGCAACCCTATCAAAAAGTGGGCAAAGGACATGAATAGAAATTTTTCAAAAGAAGATATAAAAATGGCTAACAAACATATGAAAAAGTGTTCAACATCTCTAATCATCAGGGAAATGCAAATCAAAACCACAATGAGATATCACTTAACCCCAGTGAGAATGGCCTTTATCAAAAAAACCCCAAACAACACATGTTGGCGTGGGTGTGGAGAGACAGGAACACTCATACACTGCTGGTGGGACTGCAAACTAGTGCAACCTCTGTGGAAAGCATTATGGAGGTATCTTAAACAGATTCAAGTAGACCTGCCATTTGACCCAGCAATCCCATTACTGGGCATATACCCAAAGGAAAAAAGGTCATTCTGTAACAAAGGCACGTGTACCCAAATGTTTATAGCAGCACAATTCACAATAGCAAAGATGTGGAAACAACCCAAATGCCCATCAATACATGATTGGATTAGTAAACTGTGGTATATGTATACCATGGAATACTACTCAGCTATAAGGAATGATGAAGATACAACATCTCTATGGTTCTCCTGGAGAGAGTTGGAACCCATTATATTAAGTGAAGTATCCCAAGAATGGAAAAACAAGCATCACATGTACTCACCAGAAAATTGGTTTCCTTGATCATCACCTAAATACAAATCTGGAAACGACACCAATTGGACATCAGACTGAGGTGGGGGGTGGGGGAGGGGATGGGGGTATGCCTACACAATGAGTGCATTGCGCACCGTTTGGGGAGTGGTAACACTTGAAGGTGCTGACTCGGGAAAGGGGGGGTGGGGAAAAAAATATGAAACTATTGTTTTTAACTTGCACTGTTCACTTAATAATTTATCATGAATATTTCCCATATTATTTCATATCATTGTACAAGAAATAATGTAAAAAAAAAAAAAATAAAGGCATTGGTGGAACAATAAAAAAAAAAAAAAAAAAAAGAGCTGTTTGTTTGAACATTATGCCCATGAATAACTCACATACACTTAGTTGCAAGATACTGAAAACATTAATATTTCATATGCTGAAATGCTTAGAGATGAACATTCAGAGTATATTGTTAAAGCTGACCAAGAGAAAGAAAATACAATGTGATTTTTAGAAGAAGAAACACTTTTCCTTTGCTTTAATTTTTATTAATTTGGTAAGAATGCAAACAATTGGATTGATTCATTTGGTCAATAAATACTTGAGTTCCTACTATATGTTAGGCATGAGAAATGCAATGCTGAGAAAATAGACACTATCCCTGCTTTCAGGAAGCTCATTATTTAGGGAAGGAGGCGGACGATTAAATAAGCCATTATAATAAATCATGATAAGAACAGTGATGTGCTGGAGCCCGCTTATATTGGCTTGTGAGAGTAGATTGTTAAATTTTTAGGACTTTCATGAGCCACTTATTAAACAGTCATCATTAAAAACTATATTATGTAAATGTATAATTAAATGAATTTTATTCAAAACAATCATAACTCTAAACTTATAAATTCTTAGTTATTTTATATTTTCCTTCTCTCTAGCTCTTGGGATTATTTACATTTATTGTATCTGTATGATGCAAATTCTATATAAGGGCATGCTACTGTGCATTTCTTCCCAAGACTATATTCAGCACCATGTTGGTAGCTTAAAATTGGCCATACTGGGAGTATTTACACCATAGAAATTGGCAAACACTGTAAACCCAGCTTGATTTATTGGTTTTCCCCCACTCTTTTTTCCCAGGGAGTTGGCTGTTAAACATTTACCAGAACACTATTGGATGAGAACTATTTTCAAGTCCCAAGGCTTCAGGTTAGCACAGATGAGACCTTTATGAAAAGCTATCAAACAAGGTTTTTGTATCCTGGTATTCTTGGCTTCAGAAAAGCTCTCCTGTAACAAAAACATATTTGCTTTTGCTTACACATAGTTTTACTCAATAAACATATATTTACCAATCTACCATATGTAAGGCTCTGACACAGATGTAGAATTGAATTAGAAATGGTCCCTGATCTCAGAAAATTTATAATTTCATTGAGAAGTTAAGATGTGAAAAGGTAAAAAATAATAAAATGGTAACTTTTAAATGAGGGCCCAGACACCATATGGTATTTATTATTAGACTTCGGAAAACAAGAACACTTCAGATCCCACAGAAGGGGTGAGATGTATTTACAGATGAGATCTGACGGTTGAAGGAAAGTATGAAGAATATTTCAGGTCGGAGGGAAGAGTTGTAGAAGCATAAGGGGTAAAGAAAATGCTACAGATGCTTCAGGGGACGGTGACCAGACCAACTAGAAGAAGGCCTGGTTTGTGTTATACAGAACATACGAGTCTATATAAGATACAATTATCTCACACAGCTGTCTCTTATGAGAAATGTTTGCATTAGTGTTAAAGATACTGAAACTGGGAAAGTTTCAATATGATTTCCCTTCAGTGAATCAAATCCTTGGCAAATTTAAAATCTTCACATGGGGACATTTAGATGGGAGGGAGATCAGCCGCAATACCTGTCACCCCACTGACTGCAAGGGTTAATGTAAAAATTATCACAGACCCCATGGACATCTTCCCTTTCTCCTACATGCTCTTGCTAAAGCTGTGTACTCAGGCAAAAAGGGCCATATCTTATGTCTTCCCTCTGCTAGGGGGTCTGATGCTAAGACTCCAAAGCAGAATCACATTCACAGGCACATTTGCAAGTGCAGTAGACCTTCTGGCACGGGGCTCTCTGAGGGCTGTGGTTCTGCCCCCAAATTCTTAAGTTCCAAGATACTCTGGTACAGTTGTGGGGAATTAGAAGTGAATCCTAATCTTCTACTCCTCTAGAAAAACTGCCCTTGCTGCTGCTAATAAAACTTATCAGGAAAAAAACTATGTTTACATAGTACTTCACTGTGAATAAATCTTATTCTTCAAAATTATTCCATTTATTCTATCACACAGTAGGGTAACTATGGTTAACAATAAGGTACTGGATATTACAAAATAGCCAGAAGAGAGGCTTTTGAACGTTCTCACCACAAAGAAATGATAAACGCGCGGGTGATGGATATGCTAACTATCCTGATTTGATCATTATACAACATATACATGTATACAAACAGCAAAATGTACCCCATAAGTACGTACAATTACAATGTGTCAATTTAAAAGAAGTCTATAGAATGTTAAAAAAAGGAAAATAAATTGTCCCATTTAGCTTTTTAAGAGAGGCATGACAAGTGCTCTTACCGTGATCTTTACAAACAAATATAAAAGTGATGAGACCCAGTTAAGACAACATTGTGATGATACAGGTCTCAACCCTACCTCAAAATCCAGCAATCTTGCTTCTTTACCAGGGGTCGGCAAACTGTGGCCGATGGGCCAAATCTGACCTGCCACTTACTTTTGCAATTAAAGTGTATCGGAGCAGAGCCACATGTATTCATTCACGTGTTTGTATAGAGCTACTTTGCTGCTACCAAGGCAGAGCTGAATGGTTTCAGCAGAGATTATATGGCCCACAAAGACGAAAATATTTACCACCTGGACCTTTACAGAGTAAGTTTGCTGACCCCTGAACTATATACCATTTTGCCTGTTGAATGGTCTTAAGTTCCCAGGAACAAAAGTACGGATTCTTTCAGTCCAGCATACAGCTGAACAATCTGTATCTACTGAGTACTGGAAAGGGATTTTCTAAACCCAGAGTACCACCATGGGATCCCTGCCACCTACACATCAAGCACGGACAGTCTAATCCCGGGTACCAACCATGACGTGCATGCCACCAACACAAACTCAGTTAAGGGCAAAAAGGCTGTGGCTACAAGGTGCTTGACTAACTTTAGATTGGCCTATGATTTCTGTTGTTAGCATTTTTGAGGTTTATAAGAAAATGAAAAGGAACAGCAGAGAAAGGTAGAACTAAAGACTTAAAAGATTACATGAAAGCCTAAGGTAAGAAAGCAAGTAGCTGACAGGACTAGAAATGGATTTTATGAAATTCTGGTCTCAGCTTGCTTCTTACATGGGCTTTTCTCAAATTTCTCTTCACTTTATCCTCTATTTCTTTGCTTGATTGAAGACCAACTTCAGAGATATAAAATAATTGTGACATTTCATTTTTTTTGCTACAAATTAAAAATTTCCTCTGTGTGTGTGTGCGTGCGTGCAGGTGTGTGTATACACAGGGGAGTGAGGAGTAAAGGGTAGTTACCACAGAATTCATTGCAAAGCTTGCTGTTTCATTATAGTGAACAAATGCCTGCTTTTTATGTTCTTTCAAACCCTATAAGACTGAAAAGTTTAGCCAGTCAACCAGAGATACTTCATTTCCCCCCAAAAAGCACTATGATGCCACTGCAGCAAAGAACCCGATTATTGTGACTTGTGTTCATGATTATAAAATAAACCCATAATCTGTTACAGTAAGCAAAGCTTCCTTTAATTCACTTCATGCAACATGAAGTGTGGAGTTTTGTTTAAACCAAGGTCCAAACTGATATTAAGAAAGATGGTCTATTTGTGAGCTGTAGAGTGAAAAAAGAGAGAAAAAAAATAATAAAGAAAGACGGGATTCGATGGCTGAGAAAGGGAGACACCATGGCTGGGACACATGGCAGGAATTATATGATGTAGAGTTAACATATGTGCACTGCTTCTGTCAGGAAGAAGGCCCACCAAGCCACACGGAAGGGTTCTTGACTTTCTAAGAGAGCGAGACACAGGACTATTGGGGATGAGTCCAACCCAGAGATATTTTCATCAGAACAACGGGCAGAGTCTGTACACACACACACATATACACACACATATATTCTCCTAACCTGGCTGTCCATCTTGTTAGCTGGCCCACGCTGGGAGCTCGGTACAACCTAACTGAAAGGAACGTTCCCAGGGGGCCATTCGTCGTAACACAGACCAGGCAACAGGATGTACATGGATCACACAACTGTGGCTCTTGCACTGGAGAAACAACATAGAACGTGTGCCTATCTGGTCAGAGTAGGTCTCCATAGCATCGTAACAGTGTTTATTTGCTCTGTTTCACACAAAGAGAAAACACAAAGGCAATAAAACCAAGTTCCCATGATGTAGAGGCCACATACAGACAAATTTCAATTTCAAGACATGAGTTTGGTTTTTAGGCTTTAGGCTTGAGTTAATCAAAGATCCTCTTAGATTAAAAAAAAATCCATATTTAATAGATCAAAATTCACTACAAAGTAGAAAATCTAGTGTCTAATGTGGACATGGATATTTTCAGCAAGTATGTTACAGAGGGCATAAAATGATCTCTTTTTTGGTCAGGAATGAGCTCCTGACAGGGATCTGAAGTTTGGTTATGAAAAACTGAGTTGAATCTGAGGAAGCTTTTGCAGCGATGGGCTCCACCTGCAGAAGCCTGGCGGGAGGCGTGGCCGGTGCGACGGAGAGGAAAAGTGAGCAGTGAGGAATCCATCTGTCAAACTAGTGAGAATAAAATGTGCGGCAGTGGTGACGAGTCAGAGAAATCGAATTGGCTGGGTAACAATGTAAAGGGGAGTATAAACAGTCTGTGGTAATGATTGGATTTAATGAGGGTGTAATGACGGGACATTGAGTAGTTTTCTTCTCAGGACTGTAGTGAGGGTGGCAGTGATTTATACTTGTCTGAAGAATTAGGTAGGAAAAATAACTTTTGTGTAGAGTAAGAATGGGCCTAAAAGGAGAGAAGAGCTGCAGCAGAAAAGGCCTTACCCACTGTGGATACTATTAATATATTCCCTGTCTCAGAAAATGCCGTCTTTCTTGTCAACAAATCAAAAACCCTGCACACCATCGTGGACCCTGGGTTTCCACCCCCTACCAATAAGTGGCCACATGATTCTACAGCCTAACACCCTTCACACGCAATGGACTGAATGTTTATGCACCCCTCCCCCAAATGGGTATGCTGAGATCCTAACCCTGAGGGAATGCTATTACGAAGCAGGACCTTTGGGATGTGATTAGGTTATAAGGGTGGAACCCTCACAAATGAGATTAGTGCCCTCATAAAAAAGACCCCAGAGAGATTCCTCATCCCTTCCACCAAGAGAGGCTTTAGTGCAAAGACAACTGTGAATCAGAAAGTAGGCCCTCACCAGACAATCTGCCAACGTATTGATCCAGAACTTCCCAGGCTCCAGAACTGTGAGAAGTAAGTTTCTGTTGTTTGTAAGCCACCCTGTTTATGGGTACTTTGTTATAACAGCTCAGACTAAGACAATACCCACTCTTCCATTTCCTACTGCCTTGCTTCAGGATCTCATCTTCTTTTAAGAAATCTCTTTTAGTGTGAAATATTACATATGATGAAGTTTATAATATGAATGTATATCTTAATAAATAATCATAAAGGAATCATCCAATGGAACCACACACCTGATAAACAAAACTTTCTAGTATCCTAAATGCTCCCCCACCCAATCAAAACCTTCTCCCTTTCCACTTGAGCTAACCTTTGTAATAATTCTTCTTTGCTATTCTTTCAATTTTACCACCTAGATATGTATCCCTAAACTATAGAGCTTCATTTATGCCTGCTATGAATGAAATTATATTTTACATATTCTTTTGCGTCTTGCTTTTTTTAACATTATGTTTGTTAGATTCATCCAGGGTATGTACAACATGCAGTTCCCTCCATTCATTTTCACTTCTATATAGGATGCCATTATAGGTATATATGACAATGCATCTATTTTCCTCAATGACCTGTGCCTCTATACCTCTGTTAATGCATTGTCCTGTATTTGGAACATTCTCCCATCTTTCTAGATTCAACTTAAGCATCATCTCCTTTATGATACCCTTTAAAAAATGACCTTCAAGGTAGGATTGACCACTGTCTCCTGAGCTCCCCATGTGCCATGCACAAAAGTAGATCATGGCAGATATAACACTGATTTGTTAGTATGTCTGCTCCTCACTAACAAACAATAAACTTGAGGGCAGGATTCAGCTTTTCTTCACATCTGTTGTTTCAGTGTCTTACACTGTGCTGTATATTGAGTATACACACAGGATACTTGCTGGTGCAAAAATTAAGTAAGTAAGTGCAAAGATTGTTAGACAACTTTCAAGTATGACACTCAAAACTTCAAAGAAACAAACTGCATGGGATCTATAGTAATGGACAGATTAAAAAGATGAATGTAGTATATTGGTGTGAGGTCCATAAGTCTGGATTTTAATATTCCCCTAAAGCATTTGTCACAATAGGATTTGGGTCTTGGCACAAGTCCCCCTGATATCCTAAATCTCGATAGTACTCTCAAATGAGTGACAGCTTCAGTCTTCATTCTTTATTGATGCCAACTCATACAATGACTTCCCTATTACTGGTAGACAAAGAGGCAAATGCTAAACAACCTTGCCAAGGAAAATACAGTGAAAATGAATTTATTAAGAGCATACCATTTTTCACCAGAGCACAATCTTCAAAGCAATATGCTACACTGTCATTATCTCATTACAGTAATTTCAAGACTTGCTCCTGTTAACTTATTAAAAAACATTTAAAATCATTTTCTTCTTTGCAAGCACAACAAACTATCTCATTACCCAAATAGGATCAGTGCCAAATGATATGGCAAGGGATGTGATAAAAGAAATGCACATATGCAGGAAAAAGAGTTCAGAGAAAGGCATGTACATAACAATATATAATACAAAACCACTTCTTGCCAAAGAGGAAGTGATTTTTCAAAATGTTGGCACTACTATGCCACAACAGGGCTGAGCCATTACGCTTCTCAACCTTATTCTAGATCCTCTAGAGGGAAAAAAATACCTTGTTAATTGACTTAAAATTTTTCTTGCATAATAGCTAGGTAGAACATAAAATATCCATTCTATATATGTGCCTCACATTATAAAACAATCCTATGTAAACATTTGGATGGAAACATTTAAGTTAAAAACAACAAAAAATCATTTAAAATACATAATCTAAAGCAGGGGTTAGAAACTATACACTGCAAGCCACATCTAGCTGCCAAATGTTTTTGTAAAGAAAGTTTTACTGGAATACAGCCATGCTCATTCATTTGCCTATTGTCTATGGTTGCTTTTACACAGTGATGGTATCGTCATTCGAACAGAGACAATATGACTCCCATAGTTGAAAATATTTACTATCTGGCTTTTTACAGAAAAAGTTTGCTGACCCCTGGTCTACAGCCTTGCTACTCAGAGTAGAGTTCATGAACCTGCTGTATGAGCATCACCTGAGTGCTTGTTCAAACTGTAGAACATCAAGACTCAACCAGACTGGATCACAATATGTATTTTTAAAAGATCCCCCATTAAAATGTTAGAAGCACTGGTATAAAGAACACAGTCTTAAAGAGAAATAAAACCTCCAAAAAAGGGGTGGAGTTATTACTAGACTCATAATATTTTATTATTAGACAATAAAGGAGAAGGCTGCTTGCAAAGATTTTTATAAAGATGAAGAGAAAAAAGGAGGTAGATTGCAAATTAAGGAAAGCATTAATATTGTATATGAAGGGGAGAAATTTCTAGCATCAATTTATGCCCCTAGAGAGTGTGGGATACGTACAAACTAATTTGGCCCAGATGGCTAGTTTTTGTCACAAAAACACCATTACTGCTGAAAGCTGGTCTAGGCCCTGTATCACTCTCCCTAGTACAAAAACAGCAAGTAAATAAGAAACAAATTTGCCAATTTCAACCAAGTCCATTTGGTTGTCATATTCATTTCCTTTTTAAATACTCCATTTTCCTTGTGTAACAGGAAAATTGTTTTTCCAATAAGGCAAATGGGTTATGATTTGCTCCCTGAAAATAAACATGTTATAAAATCCACTTTAAATCTCTATTTTATCATGTATCATTTGTGCTCCATTTGTAACAGGCTACATGCTGTCATTGTGGGTTTACTTTACCCAACACTGTAAGGATCCGACGGAGGCTATATAAAGTTGCAAAGCCTGCTCTATGATTGTTTTTGTGTGTAATATCTTTAAGTTTTCCAAATTTTTGAGTTGGATAGTCCCACCATATCCAAATTAAACACCTCCAAAGAGAAAAGAATAATATATAATAATATGTAAAGAAGCATAAGACCCATTTTGTGATCTTCCTTTCTAACCAATAGATATTGAAATTTAGAATTGTGAAAACCACATTAGATTTAGAATCCTCACTGGAAAAACCGCTCCATGAACTAGCAAAAAGATGTCAGGCAATAATCTGAGAGAGAAAGTTGCTCTTTTGATAACAATTTTGAGCTACTCAGAGATGATTACCTTCTGCCCCCAAATAGGTCCTGCTTTGGGCATGCTGGATTTAGCTGGTAGAAAATACATTCAAGAAAAAGAAAAAGCTCTTTGTTTAAGAGCTTTCAGATTGGATTGTCTTTGATTTCAGAGATGAAAAGCTGACTTTTGTTCCAGAAAATTTATACCTTTACTACTCCCTACTCTTCCAATTAATTGACAAAGAAGCAATGTGGCTGCTACTTTGTGGTCTTTTTTGGAGCATCACTAAATATTACAGCTAGGAGGAAATTCTGAAGAGGTCCAATAGCCTCTGTTTAGAGATGAGAAAACTGAGGTCCGGAGAGATTAAGTGCACTGCCCAAAGTCAAGTCACAAGTTCGTAGGAGATCACCAGGATGGACACTCCCAGGGGACAGTTCTTTTCTTTTAAATCCTTAGCATGGTGCCTGGCACACAGTAGGCATTCAGAAATTGTTTGTGCAACTGAATACAGATGCCTGAGTTCTAGTCTAAAGTTTTTTCCATTGTGCTATGCTTATTCATGTTTAACAATGGATTAATCTCTCTTTTATCTTCCAAAAGAATCAGACGTCACATTTCAAATTATGCTTTTACACAGGTATAATTAAATCTTTAAAGGGTGGGATGGAAAGAAATTAGAGGCTAGAGTGTAACAGACATTTTACAACCTGCCGTTGGCATCTGCAGGCAGCTCCCACCCCACTCCACCCCCACTTCCCCCACAGTATAACGGCAATTATATTCCAGGGTGAATAATATAATTATCTAAATGAAACCAGGAAGGAAAAAAAAAAGCATACAACATAAAAGGATTAGCTGCTCAAGGACTTGCGGTTGGGGGAGGCAGGAGGATGGATCCAGGCTGACAATTTCATAAAGTAGCCATCAATTATTTAAATCATTGTGACTTTTCAGACAGCATTCTGGGCAGCAAGGGAAAAAAAATACTCTAAAATTTTGAAAACCATAAATTAGGAGAGAGATGCCTGTGACTTAGTTTTGGAGTGAAATGTGTTCTGCCTTTAGAGAAAGGAAGAAAAGGAAAGGCAAAGTCACCCTAAGTAGGAGGTGGCTTAAGATGTTACTTTTCTAGAAGTTCAGCAGAACAAAATATTTATTATAGTACAAGTGTTGGTGCTGTTAAGATCCAATATAAATAAACCACTCGGTACATCAAAGGTAACAGGTTTTAAATAATACTACAGGTGAACAGAAAGAATTAGGCCAGAAGGGGAGGGGCCTAGATTCACCAGACATCCATCTCACCTTATACAAGGCACTTAACATGTTGAACTTGACTCTAGTGATAAAATTTGATCAATTTCTAAGGTACCTTCTAGCCTTAAAATTCTATTGAAGTCTACTCTTTATATGACAGAGAATACCAATGCTAGCTGGGGAAAATTCATAATGTACATTGACTGTACACAATCAGGCTTTTATTAAAAAGATTTATGACTTAGAATGTCCCATATACATGCAGTTTGGTCACAACATTGCCTGTCTGATATGTTATATTAATATTTCCATCACATAAGTAAACAAGCCTGTGCCTGTATATTTCAGACCCAATTCTTTTGGAAGTAGGATAATAAGGAAATAGAATTAAAATAAGCCTAACATTTCTGCTATTACTTGAAGTATTTGCATTTGCTAAGCTAGCACTAAAGCGATTGATTATTTCCACCTAGGCATAAGGTCTACAATGGGGTTAGTACTCATGAGTGAATCCAGTCAATAGTTTCATAAGCCAGTTACCTTGGTTTTCCCTAGATAAAGCTAGTCGAGAAAGAGTAAAAATAGCTTTCAATCCAGTCATTTATGATGATTTCTATAAAACTACTCCATAAAAAAACCAGGTATTATAAATATGTAACGAATCACATAAATATCTAACTAATGTATTTTAGACAAATATGTGAACTATACCAAGATTTAAAAAAAAATACACTTATCCAGGGACTAATTAAAAACATTCACCAACTAAACTATAACATAAATTATAATGTATCTCTGAATTTTTTGTTTTTCACCTAAACGTTTTCTCTTATTATGTTCTATACATCAAAAAGCTTCTGCTGATCACTTGCTGCTTACAAATTTCTTGTCCTGCCAGCTGCTGGAGAAAGTTCTTTCTGCACTTAAGCTTTGGCCCCTCTGCCTATGCTCCTTCCACCCTATTAGTTCCTTTTCAAATGAGGAGGATTTGCTAATCTAATCAAGGCTCTGAGCTTGTGTTATTTTACTAACACGCAGGGCCAGGGCACATTCAAGGAGAGTGTACCTGGTACCGTGTGTTCCATCTCCCAGGCAGTAATCATACTTCTCCCTTCGCTCTGTCCCACCTTCTTCACCACTGACTGGTGTTTAAGTCAGGCTCCAACTGGCCCAGTTGAACCAGCCCTCTGACACTCAAAAGTGTGCAAGCAGAAAGCAAGAACCCTCTGAAAGGCCTCCTGGCCAAAGCCATCTCTTCCTAGAAGCTTAACACAGAAGCTCTTCTAGAAAGAGGAAAGCTTAGCTCCTGACAAAGCAAGGTTTCATCATTTCCTATGTGTGGTGAGCTCCTTTGGGTTTAGACCCCTCTATAAGAAATACCCGGGGGAGGAACCACAAATCCCAGAATAAATTTATTTGTTGCTAGGTCCAAATGACGTGGTAAAATAATTAAATTTGCTCTTTTGTCTTATTAATTCATTCCAGGTTTCCAGATACCTAAACATCCTTAGTCTTTTTCTTCCTTCTCATGGACAAGAGCTGATCTCCTTTACATGGATTTTTCTCTCCCACTAGTTAAGATGGAAGAAGAAAAATCGTGTGTTAAGTTCTACAGGATTCTGCTGCCAGTGAGTTCCTACAACTATCTTTTTTCAGACAGGAGACTTTTGTGGCCTCTGACTCATGGTCTTTTCTATAGCTGTAGCCGCATGTTTTCAGCAAGTAGGTTGGTTTTGTGTGTGTGTGTGTGTGTGTGTGTAAAGAAAGAGAGTGTTTTTCCTGGAAAACAATGGTATTATCTTTTTTATAGTAGAACATAAGAGTAATTTAAATATTTTTACTTTCAACTTTTTTTTAGTGTAGATTCAACAGTTTACACATTATGTTCATACTTGTATTAAAACATGTACTACTGTGATGTATTTGTTTATTTTCATGTCTGCTCCAGCCACTACAACCCCATTGATCCCAACAACTTTGATATACAGGTTAAAATAAAACAAACAAACAAACAACTGATTCGAAAGTGTATGGCCACACAAAAACTTATGTGGAGATGTTTATAGCTTTATTCATAATCACCCTAAATGGAAGCAGGATTATCCTTCAATAGGTGAGTGCATAGAAGATTGTGGTACCTCCATCTGATGGCATGTTATTCAGTGATTAAAAAAATGAGCTACCGAGTTATAAAAAGCCATGAAGGAATTTTATGCATATTGCTAATTGTAAGAAGCCAGCCTGAGAAAGCTACACACAGTATGATTCCCATGATATTAATTCTGGAAAAGGCAAAACTAGAGAGATCATAAAAAGGTCAGTGATTGCCAGAATCTTGGGGGGAGGGAGAAGTGTTGAGTAGGTGACACACAGGGAATTTTCTAAGGTAGAAAAAACCTTCTGTATGATACTGTAATGGTAGACATATGGCATGTTGCATTTATCAAAGCCCACAGAACTTTAAAGCACAAAGAGCGAACATTAATGTATACAAATTTAAAGAAATCATTTAGGATATCATGGGATCACAGGATAAAATGCAGAATGGGACAAAACCACCTAACTGTACTGCAAATATATAGAACAATCTTTCTGAAGGGGGTGGGGGAAAAGGTGCTGACCCAAGTAACTTTAAAAATGAGCACATTCTGTTAAGACTAAAGGCAAAAGAAACTACACATGAGCACTGTATGCTAGTGGATAAAACTATCTCCACAAGGGTGTGGGTTTACAATTCTGGTACTGTTATACATGTATACTGGAATTGAACACTTCTAGATGTGTATATGAGAATCAATGTATACAATTAAGTAAATGACGGCGGATGGTAGCAGCTAGGTTTCTCACTGTTGGAGAACACATCACATCTAAGCAAAAAGTGGAGGCTAGAATGACCCATGTAGTAATGGATAAGGGTTGGAGACATCAGTATGAACTCATGCAGCTTGACGCAGATACAAAGTTACATATAGAAATAGTCACAGATATGAATACATACAAGGGCTAGTATACACTGGTATGTTTCCTTTTAATGTCAGTTGAGAAGGTCTTGATACTCAAGTAGCAGGAAGCTTACCAAGTCCCCAGATCTTAGTTTCTAATACTATTCTCCAATAAAAGGGAATAGGGTCCTTAGAAACATGGCTGATTCTAGGACTGGGGCAGGAAATACACAAGATGAGCCTAGAGCATCTTATAGTGCCAGAAAGTAAGGAAGTGCTTTAAAAAGAAAGTCACAATGATGAGGATATAGGAGATATAGGAGTTAACTAAAGGGGCTCCTGATGGCCAAAGCTGGCATAATCCGAGCAACAAAATAAGTAAAGTAGTACCGGATCATAACCTAAAGTATAAAATAAAAATCCATGAGTCCATATGACATAAATAAATGACTGAATACAAAAATGGGAGGGAAGAGACAAATTTCTCATGTAGAAGTAATCCAAATAATTTAGAGACACTCCATCCTCAAGCATTATTCCCTGCTCTTTGTGTATGTGTTGTACAAAGTGACTTCCTTCCAAAGAGTACACTATGGAAAGAGGGGAAAGTAACTTCATAGTGGACAAACCCCACAAACACTGCCTCAGGCAAGTAGTCAAGGTTAACATCAACAGTGACATGTAATATTGATAGCATGTACTCCTGATATGATGTGATGAAAGTGTCACTTTACCTCTGTGATCTTCCTCCCAAAAACACATAATCCTAGTAAAATCATTAGAATAACATAACATCAGACAAATCCATATTGCAGGACATTCTATAACATACGGAAGCAGTACTCCTCGATACTGTCAAGGCCAACAAAAAAAGGAAAAGTGAGAAAACTGTTACATCCAAGATAGCCACGCAGAGGTGGGGAACCTGTGGTCTCAGGGCCACATGTGGCCCTCTAGATCCCCACCTGCAGCCCCTCTACCGAATCCAAACTTCTTTTATTGAAAGGATTTGTTCTGTAAAATTTGGATTCAGTCAAAAGGCCACACTCAAAGACCCAGAAGGCCACATGTGGCCCCAAGGCTATAGGTTCCCCACCCTTGGTGGAGACATAACAAGAAAATGTAATGTGGTATCCGGGATGTGATCCTGGAAGAAAAAGAGCATTTGGTAAAAAACAAGGCAATATGAAGAAAGTATTCACTTTAGTTAGTAATAATGTATTGATATTAGTGAATATTAACAAATGCACCATACAAATACAGGAATAAGGTCTTAATAACAGGAAAACTAAGTGTGGGATGTATGGAAACTTTCTGTACTACGTACCTTTCCAACTTTTCTGTAAATCCAAAACTTTTCTGAAATAAAAAGTTTATTACAAAACAAATATTTAATGCTACTTTCCTTGACAAACAACATAGGTTCCCCTTTATATACCCTATCCCTAATCATGTAAGCCAGAGGCTACACTTTAACATAGCTTCTGGCAATTTCCATTTTATTCATTAAACAAATGAGTGCCTACTATGTGTCAAAGATCTCTTTTGGCTCTAAAGCAAAATTTTGAAAGTACAAAAGAAAAGATTTTAGAGGCAAGAAATTAACTGACAGTCCAGCCCTCTCTCTGCTCAGGCAGGCTGCTCACTCTGGTAAAACCTTGCAAGCTACTGGCAAACATAGCAAGCAAGGTCACCAGAGCACTTCTGTAAGTGCCTGAT